>NC_047672.1:59891117-61142367 GCF_011762505.2 Arvicanthis niloticus | reverse complement strand
AAGGAATTTCTACTGTAATGCAATTATAGGCAGTTCCAAGTTGTGGTATCACACAATAGAAGGTCCTGAGCCATGCAGTGATGTGTGTTTATTGGGGGCAGTGATTTGTCAGCTCATTTGCTTTGGTTGTGTCAGATGGCCCAGTACTTAGTACTCAAGTTTTCAGACTACAGTCTCTTCTTCGACCTTCATGAGATAAGTGTTTTGTTTGAAATAATGCTCTTGTAAAATATTGAACCATGATCCCCCAAATGGCAGATGGCAGGTTCTCAACATGTGGTCAGGAGGATGCCTTTTTGAGTGAGGCTTATGTTAGGCTCCTAGGAAGCTTACATCCTTGCTGAACTCATTCCTACTGAGCTACAGCACATGAAGGCAGCAGAATCATAGTCAAGCTGAAGGACAAACTACAGGATACTTCTTAATATATAATACAAAGTCACGTGCCTGCAAACTCATCATGGATTCTTCAGATATTTCCTAAAATATATAAATTTTAAGCAAGTATGAAAAAAATATTTTCGTAATCACTCACTTCAAGAGACATGTTAAGATACAAGGGCTAAAACTTACTGTCCTTTGATTTACCCTCCACGGACTATTTAGAGGACTCTGTGTTATTTATAACTCAGTGCCATCCTTTCTGGGAAAATTAATTGCTCCCCAGTGTTGTTAAGTAAAGTCTCCAGGAAGATATTGGCTTCTGGATTATTGAGGATTAAAACCACATTTACTAACCCAAATTCTCCGATTTTCTGATTACATAGCCCTACTTCACATAGAAACTGCCAGGTCTGTTCTTATCAGAGAAAGAACTGAATGAAAAGGAACTTAGTAGCTTAACCAAAGGACAGCTAAGGACAGACTAGATGATGTTGTAACATCAAACCTAACAAAATAGTGCTAAGGCTTTTGTGTGAAATCAATATTTCAGTAATATTCAAGATTCCATTCTGTCTAATTTTATTCCATGTTCAAGTACTATTTATAGACTATTTTCATGTTAGTTTTTGGGGTAGGCCTCACTGTGTAATCCATGCCAGCCTCAAATTTGCTGAGACCGTCTTCCTCCTAAACACTGAAATTACAGGTGTGCACTACCATACATAGCTAGATTATTTTTCAAAAATAATAAAATCACTTTTCTGTCATGAGTAGTTAATATATGAATTTGGAGACATGGTTTCCCAAAGAAATGAGAGGGGAGATGTCTACATTCACCTGTCTTCTGAAGATCTCTGCTCTTTGGTTAATTTGTTATGTAATCAATACCTGCCCCTTTGCATGTGCTGCTTTGAATTCTACCACCTGAAAAAGAAAAGACAAACAAACAAATCAACAAAAAGAAATGTTCTCACTAACCTGTATAAGTATTTATTAAACTTATTTTTACTGCAATTACTAAAAAGATAAGATATCTCTTCCTTATTAGGTATACTACATAGTTGATTATAAAACTTGGTTGACCATATCCATTCATATTCTTTACTTTTTGGACTTTGTTTTTTGATTACATTAGATTCAAGGCCTCTCAAATGTTGTTCTACAGGACTGGAACCCTCTCCTCAGAGTCTAAAACAAAAACATCCTTCAAACTGGAAATTCATTGGGTTTATGCTTGAGCTCTGATCTTTCAGAAAGCTTTGGGATTTGGAATTTTTCCAAGGAATCTGATTTCTAAGTTTGACATCCAAAAATTTTTCTCATGCACAAAAAACTAATGTGTCACTTAAATATCTAGACTGACAGTGATCTCTTTAAAAATTTCCCTGTAAATAGCATCCAATGTAATAAATTTGTGAGTTTAACAAAAAACTACAGGTATTAAAAAAATTTGCTGCTAAAGAAGGGAGGAAAAGGTCAAATGGCAGCTCACATAAATCATAGAGTGTCACGAATACAAGTCATTAGAAAAAGGATGCACATTTACTTCTGTTAGCTTAGGATTGGGGATGCTGCTGCCAAGGCAGCACTAGTTGCTCTGAGTGTCTTTACCACATTGATTTCCATAGTAACCATTTACTTTCTGAAACAAAGTATCTAAATCTCTTTGGACAGTCATTTTCATGGCCATGATGTCTTTCTTGCCTTTTTCATTAAATGAAGTTCTCCATTTCCCCATATTTCACTTTATTGCCTTCTTCACAATACCATAGAGAAGCCACTTCTTATAGGAAACCAGCTCCCAAGGTACCTGGCAAACTGGGAACTCAGATTGAGCTAAATTCTGTAAGAGATTCAGTTGTGTGTGTCTTTGAGAACCAAGCTCACTCACCAGCCACACACCAAATACAAAAAATTTTGAAAATTATGGATCATTTCTGTGAGAAAACTACTCAGAGAACTCCATTTAATCAATGCCATGGTGAATTTTGATAAATATTTAGAAATAATGCAAGATACTTTTATATGACAAAAATAATGGAAGAGTGGAATATTGGTAGAAAATTTCACTAATAGGTCTCCCCCTCCTTGTTCAACCTCCCAGAGTCTGTCCTCCTATTTACCCTCCCCTTCTCTTCTGAGAGGGTGCCCCACCCATCAAGTCTGGCACATCAAGTCTCTGCCAGATTAGGTGCATCCTCTCCCAGTGAGGCTAGACAAGGCAACCAGAAAGAGTGAGCTGCATGTCTGCTACAGATGTACCAGGATGCTCTGTTCAGCCTGTGTATGCTCCTTGGTTGGTGGCTTAGTCTCGTAGAGCTCCCAGCTTGCAGGTTATTTGATTCTTTTGGCCTTCCTGTGGGGTTCCTATCCCCTTCAGGGACTTCAGTCTTTACTCCAACTCTTCCTTAAGAGTCCCCAAAACGCATCCACTGTTTGTCTGTGGGTATCAGCTTCTGTTTTAGTCTGCTGCTTGGTAGAGACTCTCAAAAGACAGTTATGCTAGGCTCCTGTCTGCAAGCATAACAGAATATTATTAATAATGTCAGGGATTGGTTCTTGCACATGGGATGGGTCCATGTTGGTCCTATTTTTGGGGCATTCCTCATTCTCTACTCCATCTTTGTCCCTGCAATTTTTTTAGACAGAACAAAAATTGGGTCTAAAGGCTTGTGGGTGTGTTGGTGTCCTTGTCTCTCCATTGGGACAAATCTTCAGGTTCCATGCCCCCACTGTTAGGCATCTCAGCTAAGGTCATCTGTATTAATGTTTGTGGTCCTCTTCCATCCCAGATCTCTATAGAAATTCTCCCCATCCCCCCACACTGTTTCTCCCCACACCTCATCTTGAACTTCCTCCATTCTCTTCCCCCTTCTCTCTCTCACCTAGTTCCCTCACTCCTTCTTTCGCTTATGACTGTTGTATTTCCCCTTCTGAGTATGATTCAATCACTCTTGCTTGGGCATTCTTGTTTAACTTCTTTCAGTCATTGGTGTATATCGTGGGAATTATATATTTTATGGCTAATGTTCCCTTATCAGTGAGTACATATTATTCATGTCCTTTGGGGATTGGGTTACCTCACTCAGGGTGATATATTTTGGTTCCATCCATTTCCTTACAATATTTATGATGTCCTTGTTTTTAATAGCTAAATAGTATTCCATTGTGTAAATGAACCATACTTTCTGTATGCACTCTTCAGTTGAGGGACATCTTGGTTGTTTCCAGTTTCTGGCTATTACGAATAAAGCTGCTATGAACACAGTGGAGTATGTATCCTTGTGATATGATGAAGCATCTTTTGGGCATATGCCCAGGAGTTGTATAGTAGGGTCTTCTGGTAGAACTATTTCCAATTTTCTGAGGAACTGCCAATCTTATTTTCAGAGTGGTTGTACAACTTTGTAAGTCCACGAGCAATGAAGGAGTGTTCCTCTTTCCCTACATCCTCACCAACATGTGCTATCACTTGAGTTTTTGATCTTAGCCATTTTGACTTGTGGAATCTCAGAGTTTTTTTTATTTGTATTTCTTTAATGACTAAGGATGTTGAACATTTCTTTAAGGGCTTGTCACCCATTTGGATTCCATTGTTGAGAATTCTCTATTTAGCTCTGAAATCCATTTTTAAATTGGGTTATTTGGTTTGTTGGAGTCTACCTTCTTGAATTCTTTATATATTTTGGGTATTAGCTCTCTGTTAGATGTAGGGTTAGTGAAGATCTTTTCCCAATCTGTAGGCTGCTGTTTTTGCTGTATTACAGTTTACTTTGCCTTATAGAAGCTTTGCAGTTTTATGAGATCCCATCTGTCAATTGTTGATCTTGGAGCCTGAGCCATTGGTGTTCTGTTCAGAAAATTGTCTCCTGTTCCAATGTGTTCAAGGCTATTTCCCACTTTCTCTTCTATGAGGTTTAGTGTATCCTGTTTTACATTGAAGGCCTACATCCACTTGGACTTCAGTTTTGTACAGCGTGTTAAGTATGGATCTATTTTCATTCTTTTACATACAGATATTAAATTAGAACAACACCATTTATTGAAGATGCTTTCTCTTTTCCATTGTATGGTTATCACTTTCTTGTCCAAAATCAAGTGTCCATAGATGTGTGGGTTTATTTCTGGGTCTTTGATTCTATTTCATTGATCAAACTGTCTGTCTCTGTACCAATACCATGTGGTCCATGTGGTGTTTTTTTTTTTTTTTTTTAAATCACTATTGTTCTGTATTATAGCTTAAGGTCATGGATGGTGATTCCCCTAGAAATGCTTTTATTTTTAATAGTTTTTGCTATCCTTGATTTTTTGTTTTTCCATATGAAATTGAGAATTGTTCTTTCCATGTCTGTGAAGAATTTTGTTGGAATTTTGATGGGGATTGCATTGAATCTGTAGATTGCTTTGAAAGATGATCATTTTTATTATGTTAATCTTACCAACCCATGAGCATGGGAGATCTCTCCATTTTCTGATGTTTTGATTTCCTTCTTGAGAGAATTCAACTGATAAACAATTTTAGCAAAGTGGCTGGATACAAATTAACTCAAACAAATCAGTAGGCTTGCTTTGGACAAACGATAAATGCATTAAGAAAGAAAATAGAGAAACAACACACTTCACAATTGTTACAAATAACATGAAATATCTTGGGGTAACTATAACTAAACAAATAAAAGGTCTGTATGATAAGAACCTTAATTTTCTATTTCTAGGAATATTCCTGCTAGCACTGCTTTACTTGTATCCCACAGATTTGGGTATAATGTGCCTTTATTTTTATTGAATTCTAGAAAGTCTTTAATTTTCTTCTTTATTTCCTCCCTGAACAAGTGATCATTCAGAAGAGTCTTAATCCATGGTGATTTCATATAATGCCACAGGTTATTTCAATTTTCTTATGTCTGTTGCAGCTTGCGTTGTGTCCTATTATATGATCAGTTTTGGAGAGGGTTCCATGACATCTTGAAGAGAAGGTATTCTCTCTCTTTTTTTGTGAAGGTATATATTAAATCCATTTGGTTCATAACATTTGTTAGTTTCATTGTTTTTCTGTTTAGTTTTCTCTTTTGATAACCTGTCCATTGGTGACAGTGAGGTATTGAATTCCCCTACCATTATTGTATGAGGTTGAATGTGTTTCAGCTATGTTTGAGGTTTTCAGCTTTAGTCAAGTTTCTTTTATGAATGTGGGTGCCCTTGCATTTGGGGCATAGATGTTCAGAATTGAGACCTAATCTTGGTGGATTTTTCCCGTGATGAATATGAAGTGTCCTTTCCCATCCCTTTTGATAACAACTTTTGATTGAAAGTCTATTTTATCAGATATTAGAATGTTTACTTCAGCTTTTTTCTTGGGGCTGTTTGTTTTGAAAAGCCTTTCCAGGCCTTTACTCTAATGTAATGTCTAACTTTGGTGCTGAGGTGTGTTAATTGTGTACAGCAGTATGGAGGATCTTTCGTACATATCTACTCTGTTAGCTTGTGTCTTTTAATTGGTGAACTGAGTCCACTGATGTTGAGAGCTATTAATGACCAATGATTGCTAGCTCCTATAGTTTTGGTTTTGGAGGTCTTACTGCTTATGTGTGATTCTCTTCCTTTGGTTTTGCTGAGATGATTAATTCTTTGTGGTTTTTTTTTTTTTTTTTTTTTTTTTTTTTTTTTTTTTAGTCACCTTCTTTCTACTGGAGTTTTTCTTCTAGTATCCTCTGTAGGACTGGATTAGTAGAAAGATGTTGCTTAAATTTGATTTTGTTGTGGAATATCTTGGTTTCTCCATCTATGGAGATTGAGAGTTTCGCTGGGTATAATAGTCTGGGCTGGTATCTGTGGTCTCATAGGGTCTACAAGACATCTGTCTAGGATCTTCTGGGTTTTAGAGTCTCTTTTGAGAAGTCAGGTGTAAATCTGATAGATGTTACTTGGCCTTTTTCCATTGTAGCTTTGACCATGCTTTCTTTGGTCTGTACAATTATTGCTTTGATTATTATATGCAGAAGAATTTTCTTTTCTGGTCCAATATATTTGTTGGTTTACAATCTTCTTATAAATTTATAGTCATCTCTTTCTTTAGGTTAGGGAAGTTTTCTTCTATGATTTTACTGAAGATGTTTTCTGCCCTTTGGGCTGGGAATCTTCATCCTCTTTTATTCTTATTGTTTTTAGGGTTGATTTTTTTCATAAACCAAGTTTACTGGATGTTTTGAGTTAGAAACTCTTGACACTTGGCATTTTCTTTGGCTGATAAATACATTTCTTCTATGATATCTTCTACCCCTGAGATTATCTCTTCAGTCTCTTATATTCTGTTGGTGATGCTTGTGTCTGTAGTTCCTGTTCTCATTCTTAGGTTTTCCATCTCCATGCTTGCCTCCATTTGTGTCTTCTTTATTGCTTCTATTTTCATTTTTAGGACTTGGACCATTTTATTCATTTTTGCCTGTTTGTATTTTCCTGTATTTCTTCACGGGATTTATTTGTTTTCTGTTTGAGGGCTTCTACCTGTTTATATTTTTTTAATTTTTCTTTAAGGGGATTATTTGTCTTTAAAGGCCTCTATCATCTTCATGAGAGGAGATATGAGGTCACAGTCTTGCTCTTCAGGTATGTTAGGATATCCAGGGCTTGTCATAGTACAAGAGCTGGGTTCTGATAGTGTCATATTGTATTGGCTTCTGTTGCTTATTTTCTTGAGTTTGCCTTTAGACATCAGGTTATCTCTCCTCTTGGCCTGTGTTGGGAAGTAGTGGAGTTGTGTGTTTCAGGTTAGAACAGGCCTCCTGGGAGGTAGGTAAAGCTGTGGGGTGGGGCATATTGCACTGATCTGATCATCAAATTGCTGCAGATATAGGTGTGGACTGAAACAAAGATGGAGTTGTGACCATTTGACCATTGGCCAAAGCTAAATTGTTGTTGGCAACATTGATACTGTATGATCATGTTAGAGGCATGGCAGAAGACAGCTGGATCTTTTGTTAGTCTCCTGGGTCTTTACCATCCATGGCTCTTAGTTTTCATTCACAGGTAAGCAGATTTATCTGAGCAGTGGGAGACCTGGGAGGTTCCAAGGTCTCTATGCTGTCATTTCTGATGCTATGTTGTTGACTGGTGACTCTCCCAGGATACCCTGGTGGTGGGGGACACCTGTGGCTTAAGGAAGTTTTCAGGTACCTTGATTAGGAACTCCCACCACTGCTTCCTGACCATGGGGCTTCTTGAGTCACACAGGAATCAAAACATAACATTTTCTTCAGCTGTTACATATCCAATGACCACCATCACAAGACATAATACGCAAAAATCCAACATTGGCTGATGGATACAATTGTGTATTAGGAAATAGAAAAGCACTGCATCTAAATGGGGTCATTGAGGGGACTAGATCTTAGAAAAATACTTGTACATTTCAAATGTATTTTTATCTCATCTATTTTATTTCAACAACCTTGATAAAGAAAAGGAAACAAATGATCTTTTCATACTTGATTTTCTGTCTTAAACTCAGGGCGTTAGGAACTTTCCAATGTGAAGTACATGTGTACAAGCTCAGACGATACCATTCAGTCCCTACTCCACCACAGAAAACTGCATTAAGCAAGTTTAGTAGTCTGGCTGACAAGCACATGGACATGAAGGAAAAGGGGGCAGAAAGGTTATGCAGAGTCATTATGCATTTCAAAGGACAGTTTATTATCTTTACTTGGTTTTCATGCTTGCCCAGTTCATCTTCAGGAAGAATAGAGTGGAAGCCAACTGATCAGAATTAGCATCGTCATCTGGCTAGGCTTCTGAATAGGACTGCATTATATCAGAGAAACTTCATTTATGTTAGGCTGAAATCCTGGCAAGTTTCTATTCAGAAAACTGAAGCATTGCCATGACTACACCATCCTTTTGTTAAGGCAGCTACAGTAAGTCAACACTTATCTTTAAATGGGAGTTATACACCATTCTTTCAAAAAGAAATCGACTAGAGAATTGAATCAAAAGAAATTTCTCATGTTTGCTGTTTTTGCCATATGTGCTAAATACAGAGAGCCCATTTGTTTTAATAAAGAAGCATTATTGCATATTTACTCCTGCTAGTTTATTTTTACGAACATGTTATATATGCCAATCATCTTTGTATTATACCTTAAGATGTATCTAATTTCTGTGAAACAGATGAGGCACAGAGAAAATGAACAGCTTCACAAATATTAGTAAATAATATTAACTAAGGAGCAGGTATGAAATTTACCTATGTTGTATTTATGAAGGAAAAATTAGGTCAGATTAATGATCAAAGATGCTGTGAGCATTAAGTTTTAGAAAAGTTGGTCTTAGGTCCTAGTATCTGAAGGGGAGGGAAACATAATTTCCTTCACCTAGCTGAATTCTCAGCTGGAACTCCTGTAACAAAACACAAATCAATAAGAAGAAATCAAATACACACACACACACACACACACACACACACACACATGTCTATACATATATACATATATACATATATACATATATACATATATACATACATACATCATATATACATATATACATCATATATACATCATATATACATCATATATACATCATATATACATCATACATACATCATACATACATCATACATACATCATATATACATATATACATATATACATATATACATATATACATATATACATATATACATATATACATATATACATATATACATATATACATATATACATATATACATATATACATATATACATATATACATATATATACATATATACATATATATGTATATATGTATATACATATATGTATGTATATTCAGAAATTATATATATATGTATTATACATACATATATATGTATATGAGGTTCCTAGGAAATGAATAATTTTCAAAGAAATGGCTCAGAAATCCAACTTTCAAGCATCTTCCTAAAGTCATAATGTAGTTCTGGAAACACCTTGAGAAAGGTAAAGAACCCTAATCCTTTGGGAAAAGAAAATTGTGGAAAATAAAGGCTTGTTAGTGATGTTATCAGGCTGAGAATGATCTAAAAGTGTCTCATGATTAGAGAAGGGAACAAAGGCATTTCTGACAGTGTTATAGCTTTAAATAAGAAGAGAAAGGGTAGAGAGCTTTGTCTACTTTAACTTCTTTCTATAACTTCTTTCTACTTTTTGCCTAATATCTCTCTCTCTCTCTCTCTCTCTCTCTCTCTCTCTCTCTCTCTATATATATATATATATATATATATATATATATATATATATATATATATATATATTTCAATGGTAGTTTTCTTTCCCTCTTCTCCCCCTAGTCCCTCTCTATCCTTCTCTACCATACACTCCTTCTCTATTTCTCTTCAGAAAGGGACAGGCTTTCCACAAATATCACTCAACCATGGTATACCAAGTTGCAATAAGACGAGTCACCTCTCCTCATAGTGAGTCTGGGAATGGCAACCCAGTAGGAGGAAAAGGTCCTAAAAGCTGCCAACAGAGTCAGAGAGGATCCTGTTCCCACTGTTAGGAGTTCATAAGAAGATCAAGCTACAACACTGTAACATATGTGTTGAGGGCCTGGCTAAGTCCCGTACAGGCTTCTTGGTCATCAGTTTCATTCTCTTTGAGCTCCTGTGAGCCCAGGTTGGTTGATTCTGTGGGTTTTCTTGTGATATCCTTGAACCTTCTGACTCCGGCAATCCTTTCTTCTGTCCTCCACAGGATTCCCCTAGCTCTGCCTAATGTTTGGCTGTGGGTTTATGTATCTGTTTTCATCAGTTGCTGGGTGAAACCTCTCTGATGACAATTGGGTTAGGCACCAAAGTACAAGATGATCATGCTAAAATCCACAGACCTAGAGAAGATAAGTAACAAGGAGGGCTCAAGGGAATACTCATGAATTTCCCTGTGAGGGGGAAATAGAATAGACATTGCAGGTAGGTGGTGGTGATGTGGGGTAGGAAGGTGGGAGAGGGTGTTTTGAGTTGGGCAGTGGCTTCGGGAACAGGAGGAATCAGCTTGGGTAGGAATGGAGGCAGAGAGTATTTTACAGGCATGCTTTTGTGGGAATGATTTATTGGGTTCTATTATTTACCACCCTTCCAAATAGTATTTCATCTCAATCTTGTCCACTACCAACCACAACACTAGGTAGGAGCGAAAGGTTAGAGGGGAAAAGGGCCTTAGACCCCTTTAGACTACTCCCTGATGATTAAAGGCATCAAGTTTCTTGGGGCAAGTCCAATACCCATTATCAGGATATTTCCAAAGAGCAATCCAGCAAAACAGCTAAAGCAGCACCAAGAACCAGCAGCAATAGGAACCAGAAACAACAGCAGGACCCAGCAACAGCAGGGACCAGAGGCAAATAGGACAGCAGCATGTGGGAGCAGCAGCTGCCATGGGCTCTCTTGGGTCTCTCAAATTTATATCTTCTCAAGAGTCCCCAGAATTCCAAACTTAAACTATCTGTATCTGGCAAAAATCACATTCCTCCTAGATCATGGGGCAATTATAGTGAACAGCTATGGGTGGTCTGAAACAATGCCATATCCCATATCTCAGATTAAAACAAAACATATTCACATGAAATGACTGGGGTTTTAAATAAAACAAAATTCTCACTATAGTCCTACGAGAGACACCTGGAATCAAGGGCATTTTTGCTATGAGCTGGAAATCTAGTGCAATGAAAACTCCCAGCAATCAATGAGGGTGTCCCTAGATAAGACTCTGAGCAATAAGGGTTACAGAGTCCAAACTTACCATCACCTGTAGCCAGGCAAGACACCTGGAGGGATTAGGACACCAACTGGGCCACAAAACCTTTGACTTATAAGTTTTTTCTGCTTACAAAAGGAGCTGAGATAAAGGTAGCACAGAAATTGTGGGAGTGACCAGTCAATGAATGGTAGAGCGTGAGACCAATGCTATGAGAGAGAGGCCATCCCTGATATTGCCTGGAGAGTCAAGACCCAGAGACTGGAGAGCCTAGGGACATTGGATAGAAAATGATTGCTAGCGATATTCTAAGATCACTCTTAAAGTGTAGTGGCATATTTAGGGATAATACTTTCTGCTACTTTTCACACCTGACAGTTGGACTTTTCTGCATTTCAGTTCTCATCTTTGTAATGGGAATGTTACACTTCTAGCCTCTGTTAGGAAGTAGGAATTATGTTCTTACCTCTTGTTTCTGTAAACAACCCATATGCCAATATATATATATATATATATATATATATATATATATATAATGATTTATTATATCACAAATGTGTTATAATTTATTTTGTTTATATAATTTGTATAAACAAATATGTTATAATTTATTTTGTTATATATATTTATTTTGTTTCTCAGTTGGTTCATAACTTAGTCATGGAAAAGTTTTCTTTTTTAATTAAGATTCCTGATAGGGTCACAAAGAGGGCTAAGTAAGAAAAATGAATATAGAACTGTTATAATATAGATCTTGGTGAATATTAACTAACTCTTGTATTTACTATTACTACTTTCAAACAGTCCCTTTAATAAAGTTGTGCCTGATAGCTCACCGATGGTCTTTAAATTGCAAATAACTGTTATAGTGTGTAAAAGTAATAAAACTATATTCTTTTTTTAAAAAAAATTTACAGCCTTTCCTCCAGCCGAGCAAGATGCCCAAAGGAAAGAAGGCCAAGGGGAAGAAGGTGGCCCCGGCCCCCGCTGTCATCAAGAAACAGGAGGCCAAAAAGGTGGTCAATCCATTGTTCGAGAAAAGGCCCAAGAACTTCAGCATTGGGCAGGACATCCAGCCCAAAAGAGATCTAACACGCTTTGTTAAGTGGCCCCGATACATCAGGCTGCAGCGGCAAAGAGCCATCCTCTACAAGTGGCTCAAAGTACCTCCTGCCATTAACCAGTTCACCCAGGCCCTGGACAGGCAAACAGCTACTCAGCTGCTTAAGCTTGCCCACAAGTACAGGCCAGAGACAAAGCAAGAGAAGAAGCAAAGGCTACTGGCCCGTGCTGAGAAGAAGGCTGCTGGCAAAGGGGACATCCCAACTAAGAGACCACCTGTCCTCCGAGCAGGAGTCAATACAGTCACCACCTTGGTGGAGAACAAGAAGACTCAGCTGGTGGTGATTGCCTATGATGTAGACCCCATTGAGCTGCTGGTTTTCCTGCCTGCCCTGTGTCGAAAGATGGGGGTGCCCTACTGCATCATCAAGGGAAAGGCCGGGCTGGGGCGCCTGGTCCACAGGAAGACATGCACCACTGTTGCCTTCACACAGGTTAACTCGGAAGACAAGGATGCTCTGGCTAAGCTGGTGGAAGCGATTAGGACCAATTATAATGACAGATATGACGAGATCCGCCGCCACTGGGGAGGCAATGTCCTGGGTCCTAAGTCTGTGGCTCGCATTGCCAAGCTGGAAAAGGCAAAGGCTAAAGAACTCACCACTAAACTGGGTTAAAAAATGTACACTGAGTTTTCTGTACATAAATATAAAATTATCTTCCATCTAAAAAAAAATTTACAGCCCACATCTTTTTCTTTGACTAATTTGGAGTGATATTTATTTCTTATACTAAGAAGTAGTGAGATTTAACTATAACATATTTTATTAAATCTAAAATGTCACCAGTAATAGCTTACATATTTATTTTTACACTTTTAAGAAAGAAAAATGTCTCTAATTAAGTGTAAGAAGCTATAGAGTCTGATTTTCTATTCATCCATGAGCTGCGAAAATTTGAAATTAAAATAAAGGCAGTGGTCAAACACTCCATATTTCATAGCTATATTATTGATTTCTTGGGACCTATTGGCAATTTCAACTGACTTGTTTCTGCTGGGGCAAATCTGAAAAATTAATGTAGAACAAAGATTCCATAAACTTGTCCCTTGATCATGGCTATGAACTATACCCCCAGACCATACCAGTGCTAAGCTACTGAATTTTAACCTGCATTTAAATTCAAATGTCTTTCTAAAACATTAGCAAATAAAATATTTTCTTTCCAGCATTTAAAACATGTACTCATATATGTGCATATACAACTGTTCTTGTGAATAGGCTTGGAGCAGAATCTATAACTTGTAAAAACAGTATATTTACACAAAGCTAAAAGATTCAAATAAACTTCACAGAGCACATTACTGGTTTCAGTATCTCTCGTGATTTAGGCAGTACTCATCACAATGAGATATTTAATGCTACCAAAATGAACATACATACTTGATGTAATATATCAAGGAATATATACAATGTTTTTGTATTGTCATTTTGTACTTTCAATTTTCGAACCCATTAGAAGCTGGAAAAGATTGAATATAAATTCCTGTAAGTGGAGTGTTTTTTTCTTCAACTACTCTTTCCTTTTCTTTGAATATTACTGCCATGTTGGCATGTTTATTCATGCAGCTCATTGATTCATGTGCTTATTGTTCTTGTTTATATCTAGTGCACAATTGGTATTGTAAAATATGGACCTGTGAAGTGAGACTCTTGGTTTGAAGTAGCTGGCCCATAAAACTAAAGCTATTAGATTAACAAGTCTGTGCATTAAAGTGGGGAATTTGGGCAAGGCTGATTTTCAGTCTATCAATTCCATACCAGAAGAGAGAGAAAAATGACTTAGCATTTGCATAGTTCTTGAGTCTGTCTGGAATGATTTGCACACTTTAACTAACACTGTAGCTGCAACTGTTAGACACAGTATTGTGCTGGACTGGCTCTATGTCCTTTAAATGCTTTGTGAGTTATTGTCTCAGGAAGCTCACCCAGAACAGCAGTAAACAAATACAGACTTGTCGCAAGTCTTCTAGTATCCTCTAGTATTTAAGTTTCCTAAAAATTTCCATCTATCAGTATAAATGGCTGAGGTACAAATAGTTCTCTTTATGTAAAATTTATAAAATGTGTGACTTGTTAAGAGTCATAGATCCTTGAATAATATAAACGACACAACATGTTAGGATATGTTTGTGTATAAGAGTAGGGAATTATTTTTAAAGATTTTGCCACATTTTTCAAGCATAGCTTTTGTGGCTACTTTTAAGTGTCAGAGTTTTAAACAATTGCTAATGTGGGGAGTTTGGACTTCTCCATCTCAAACAGAAATATGAATCACATATAGATTGGTCCGTAGCTCATTCTTTTTTCTCTTGTTACTTCTCAACCTCCAATCCCTAGTATATCCTGCCCACTGCCAGAATAGTGACACTAATACTGAGTTTTGTTTTGTTTTTGAACATCTCCTACAAGTATTCCTCTTACAGGAACTTTATGCATCTGTAATGAGCTGTCAGTGGATCACTTAGGGTGGGTGAAGACTTGACTTTTAAATAGGAATTAAAGGCTTAAGCCCAGAAGGCTTAACCTCATAGGTTTTATTTGTATGAAATAGGATTTATCATATATACCACTATTTCGAAAGCACATTTCTCATCGCTCTTTTCATGCTAAGGGCTGAAGAGAGTCTTAGGTATGTTTAAGTGAATGGCAGCCTTGCTGGGCACCTGCTGAAGTTCAGCTTACACCAAGGCTCCTCACTAATTCCTCATTGTGGCTTCTACTTTCTCCCCCATTACGTCCACATGTGCAGCTGGCAGGCACAGCTGGCTGTGGCAGGATCTTCTAGTTTGCTGCTAGTGTATACCATTGAGTACACAGTGCAACATGGGAGGAAAAGTTGAATCAAGTATGTGGTCTTGGTTGCTGTGTTAAGGCGAGTCCGGATGCATAATGATTTAGTGACTCCTTCCCTGTCAATCTCAAACATCTAACATAGAAGGGGATTAAATCATAAACAGGCTCAACTGGAATCTAATCAAATGGTCATCTGGAAGAAAAATAGAGTGTTCTTACCAATACTCTTTGGAGTCCAGCATGCTTGCATTATTTCATGCCCTTGGTGTGTTTGTGTGTGTGCATGTATGTGTGTCTGTGATATGTTCACATGTGCAGGCTGGTGTACATGTATGTATGCAATTGTGGAAGTTAGGCACCTTCATTTCTCACCATCTAATATTTTAAAATGTTTTTATTTATTTGTTGTTTATGTATCTGTCTCTTAGTGTGAGTGTATGGGTGAAGGCCAGAAGAAAGCACCACATATTATCCTGTATCACTTTACCTACTCATCTGAGACAAACACTCTCCCTGAATCTGGGGCTCACATTTTCCACACTGAACTTAAATCCAGTATGCTTCTCCATTCTCCATCAGCTTAGAACTAGGGTTCCCAGTGTGACCAGATAACTGGTTTGTTTTTAAGTGCTGGGATCTGAATTTTTATCCTCACGACTGCACAGAAAATGCTCATAACTTTTGAAGCATCTCTCTAGCCTCTCTACTTTATTTGTTGAATAATCCAAGTGAATCAAGAACTCATCAATTTGGCTGGCCAGTGAACTTCAGAATTCCATCCACCTCTGCCTCCACCCACCCATCACTGGAGTTGCAGACACATAGCCATGTGTCCTGAAGTGCTGGGGAATCTCAACTCAGGTCCTCATGTATCCACCAAAAAAAGTTCACTAGATCTCTTCAGTTCTTCATGTCCATTTTTAAGATAACACATACTCAAACATCCAATCAGCAACCCTGATGTGTCTTTTCAAAATGCATAGGAAAAATATCTGCCTTAGAATCATTCCTATGATGGTTTGAATTCCAGGTATGGCACTCGCTGTAAGAACTTGTAGAAATTACTTCTTAGCTCTGGGCTTCAGTTTCTTCTTTTATCCAAGCAACATCAACATTTTACCATGGATGAAGACTGTGTTGAAAATGTGAGAGTCTATTAATTTCTTACAGCAGTTCCTAAAACATGAGTGGACAGTGTCAATTCTTTCCCAGTTTGGTATTCAAAGCCTACAAAATTTTCATGCTGATAATATGTTAAATGAAGATGATATTTTCTTAGCTGTATTGTATTTTGGAGTTTCTAAATATGTTCTTGCTTTCTGCTCTTTTTATTTTTTGTCATTTTTATTTAGCTTCAAAGATCCTTAATCATATGTCCTCTATGTCTCTGAGTTGTACCTTTCTAAGTGAGGAAATCTTGTGTGTGTGTGTGTGTATTGTGTTTACATGTTTAGGGGCATATGTGTTTGTGGAGGCCAGAGGTGGATCCCAGGTGTCTTACTCTATCCCTGGTCACTTTATTTTAATTTTCTGTTTTTCTAGATCATTCTTTACAAGACACAATTTATTTTGATCAAATCTTATCTTCAATCCCACCCCTAACAACCACAATTTCCCTTTCTAAGTTTATGTTCTGGTTTTAAAAACACAGAGAACACAGTGCTGCCTGCATAGCCTCCTCATTTTTAGACAGGGTCTCTCATTAAATCTGAAGCTTGGTGATCAACTATACAGACTGGCCATCAGACCCCAGGTATCTGCTAGCTCAGCATTCCCACACTGCAGATAGAAGCACTCAATGCCACACAGAGCATTTAATGTGTCTGCTCAGGATTGAACACAGATTCTCATGCTTGGGCAGCACTTTACCAACGCCCTCACCCTTACCTTGGAAATTGACTTTTTCTTCTCTTCTCTTCTCTTCTCTTCTCTTCTCTTCTCTTCTCTTCTCTTCTCTTCTCTTCTCTTCTCTTCTCTTCTCTTCTCTTCTCCTCTCCTCTCCTCTCCTCTCCTCTCCTCTCCTCTCCTCTCCTCTCCTCTCCTCTCCTCTCCTCTCCTCTCCTCTCCTCTTCTCTTCTCTTTTCCTTCTTTTCTTTTTCCCGTTTTACATTTATTGGTTATTTTATTCATTTACATTTCAAATGTCATTCCTTTCCCCAGTTAAACTCCTCTCCCCTCCACCTTCCCTTGCTCCTATGAGGGTGCTCCACCACCTACCCACCCCCTTCTGCCTCAATACCCTAGCATCCTCCTACACTGGGGCATTGAGCCTCCACAGAACCAGGAGGCTCCCCTCCCATTGATGCCAGATAAGGCCACCCTCTGCTACATATCCAGCTAGAGCCATGGGTACCCACTGTGTACTCTTTGATTATTGGTTTAGTCCTTGGGAGGTTTATTTTATTTTTTTTTTTTTGGAGGGGGTGTCTGGTTGTTTGATATTGTTGTTCATCCTGTGGGTTTGCCAATCTCTTCAGCTCCTTCAGTCCTTCCCTAACTCCCCCATTGGGGTCCCTGTGCTTAGTCTTATGGTTGGCTGCAGGCATCTATGCATCTGGATCTGTACTGGTCAGGCTGTGGCAGAGCCTCTCAGGAGACAACTATATCAGGGTCATTTCAGCAAGCCTTCTTGGCATCAACAATAGCATCTGGGTTTGGTGTCTGCAGATGGGATGGATTCCTAGTGGGGCAGTCTCTGTATAGTCTTTCCTTTAGTCTCTGCTTCACTCTTTGTCCCTGCATTTCCTTTTGACAGGAACAATTTTGGATTAGTATTTTTGAGATGGGTGGGTGGCTCTGTTCCTCAACCTGTGGCCATGCCCATCCACTGGATAAAGTCTCTACATGTTCTCTCTCTCCTTTGTGGGTATTTTGGCTAATGTCATCCCTGCTGGGTCCTGGAAACCTCTTGGATACCTGGCATCTGACACTTTTTGGTGGCTACCTCCAGTTCCCCATCCCCCACTATTACACACCTCAGTTTAATTTCCTGATCCTTCGTACTTCTTCCCCATCTCCTCCTACACTCGATCCTGCCCCCTCCCCTCCCCCTCCTCTCTCTCTCCCAGATCCCTCTCCACCTCTACCTCCCAGTGCTTATTTTCTCCCCCCTCTGAGTCGGAGTGAAACAAACATGCACACTTTGTTCTTTCTTCTTCTTGGGTTTCATAGGGTCTGTGAGGTGCATCTTGGATATTCTGAGCTTTTTTCCTAATATCAACTTATCAGTGAATACATTCCATGTGTGTTCTTTTGTGATTGGGTTACCTCACTCAGTATGATATTTTCTACTGCCATCCATTTGTCTGTGAGTTTCAGGATGTTATTGTTTTTAATAGCTGAGTTGTACTCCATTGTGTAAATGTACCAGATTTTCTGTATCCATTCTACTGTTGAGGGACATCTGGGTGTTTCCAGCTTCTGGCTATTATAAATAAGGCTGCTATGAACACTTTACCAACCCTACATCTAATAGAGGGCTAATATCCAAAATATACAAAGAACTCAAGAAGTTAGACTCCAGAATGCCAAATAACTCTATTAAAATGAAATGTAGAGCTAAACAAAAAATTCTCAACTGAGAAATCTCGAATGGCCATGAAGCACCTAGAAAAATGTTCAACATCCTTAGTCATAAGAGAAATGCAAATCAAAACAACCCTGAGATTCTACCTCATACCAGTCAGAATGTCGAAGATCAAAAACTCAGGGTTTTTTTTGATCGCAGATGCTGGCGAGGTTGTGGAAAAAGAGGAACAGTCCTCAATTGCTGGTGGGATTGCAAGCTGGTACAACCACTCTGGAATTCAGTCTGGTGGTTCCTCAGAATATTGAACATAGTATTACCTGAGGACCCAGCTATACCACTCCTGGGTATATACCCAAAAGATGCTCCAAAATACAACAAGAACATTTTATTTTCTTTTGGTGCTTCTAAATATGAAGCTAATCCTGATCTGATAATTATTCCTTCCAAACTCATGACAGTTTCTCCCTGACTAGTTTAAGTACTTTTTATTGAGATCTTGAGGTAGTGTTTATTCTGCCTACTCCTGTCCTTAGTAGTACATTTATCAGGAAGTCCCATGAAGCTCCTGCCCAAAGTTTTAACTTCTCTCATGTTTCCATTTCCCTTTGGTTATGTCACACCCTTACCGTCTGTGATGAATGTGCAGCAAGCATTTCACTTCTTCTTTGACTCTCATCTCTTTCCTTTCTTATTCCATTTTTTTCTCTTAGCTATGAGGGTTACCCATGTCCCAGGTCTAATTTCCCTTCTTAGAAATCTCAAAAATTATTGCTTTTAAGCCAAAAGCAGAGACATAAATGCTTTCTTAATATCTATGTCCTAATTTGGCTCAGGCTCATTTTTATATGTTAGATAATACTGACTTGTAAAATTTAAAACTTTTCAGATATACAAGGAAGTAGAAAGACTATGTAACATACCCACCAATATATTCTCCATTCAGAGTTAGCATTTCTGATATTTATATATTTGCTTCAAATTTTGCTATAATTATGTATGTTAAATTAAGGCCTGAAGTCATCCTTACTTCATCCTCTTCTCTTTGGGTCCTAGTAATAACAACCATATCTTTTTCTTTCATATCATGTGGTTTTGAAGTGGCAAACTGACAGAGGTGTGCTACTCAGCAGGAACAAAGGTCTGCTGGGCAAGTGTCTCTAAGGTGATCTGAGCACTCCAAATTCTCCTAGGGGGAAACCTTTCACATATTCTTTGATTTATTAAGAGATAATGTCTCATAGACAACATAACAAATTGGTCTCTTAATGTTTGTAATACAAGCAAGGCACTAGACCTCTAGAAAATATGTTTCCCTACTTTGATCTTTACATGTGAGCTAATTTTTTCAGTACCTATTTGAAGACTTATGAGGATGGCTTAAGTTAATGCTTGTGACTTGAGATTATGTGTATGACCTTACTATTGACATAGTATCCTGGCCATCAGATGCTCAAATTGTTCTTGCTAATGTCTTTAAAATATGTATTGGCAATGGCATAGATCAAAGTAGAATAGATGATAATGTATTATTCTTTTCTTGTAAGAATTCTGTACTACAAATGTGTGGGTGCTGTGAACGTGGTGAATGGAGTGAGAGTAGTATAGTAGTTTTTCTTCATCTATAAGGAAAGCATTTTTACACCCTTAGAGAATGCCTAAAACCACTGAGGCTGCTAAGGCCTTATCATATTGTGTCCTAAACATATATGATTACGATAATGTTTAATTAATAAATTAGAACAATAATAATGATAAAAGGTATTGGCAAAACCACAATATTGTACTATAATAAAAGCTCAGCAAATATTGCCACTGTCTTACTTAGAGTTTTCCATTTAATGTTTTCAGGTTGTGGTTGACTGTAGGCAGCTAGGACTGTAGTAAAGGGAACCTCAGCTAAGCAGAGAAGAACGTGTTATAAAAGTATGCAGTATTTGGACTGTATCTGAGTTTAAAGCTGGCAAATACGAATGTTACCATCTCTCTCGCTCATAAGCCTGATCTTACCCTGTGTTATAGCAGGAGCTAAAAGGTGAAAGTATTACCCCAACTGCCTCAGGGGAAGCTGTGGTGTGGCAGTTTTCACTATAGTCTTTATGCCTGCTTCCCAAATCATCTCCTAACTATAATAGAACTAGGAAAACATTATGTGGGTTTCCCAATTACGTCTGTGACTTGAATTTTGTTTTTTTTTCCATAATATTTTTGTTGATTATCTAGGAATTTCACATTGTGAACCCTGAGCATCCTCATTTCCCAGTCCTCCCAGGTCTGCCCCAACCCTTGGGACTTCCTCCACATAGAAAAGAAAATAAAAGAATAAAGAGGAATGTCCAACTTGTGTTGTCCATATGCTCAGTGCAGCACAGTCAGACTCCGAGTGGTCAGTTCCTTAAAGAAATCTGAGTCCTTCCCCACCTGCACCTCAACCAGCAGCAGTCAGTTGTGGAGAGCTACACTTCAGCATCGTTTTCACAGTTTTGAGTTGACTTTGATCTTTCTTTCTTTCTTTCTTTCTTTCTTTCTTTCTTTCTTTCTTTCTTTCTTCCTTTCTTTCTTTCTTTGCCTAGGCTGTTACTTATTTTGGAGTGAAGATGGGGGTAGGAGTTACCATAGAAGCCTTCTATGTCCCCCTTTCTTAATTGTGAATCTAAAGTCATCAGTACCATGGCAAAATAGCATCTGGTACAGTGCAGACCACAGATGTCCAAATGGTCTTCGGCATCAGCCTGTGCCACAGACCGCAGCATGGTCTCTAGTGGCAGTACAAACCACTGGCATCAACTCTGCCATCTGCCACTGCACAAGTCACAGACACAGTCATAGCCCAAGGCAGCACAGGCCAGGGACATCAACATGGCCTCAGGTAACAGCCTAGGCCCCTCCCATAAACATGGTTCTTGGAGGCAGCACAGTCCACAGTAGATTTAGGCTGCAGTACAGACCATGGTCATCTTCAAAGCCCTCAGTGGGAACACTGGCCATGGACATCAATACAGATCCTGGCTGCAGTAGGTCTATGGACCCAGACAAGGCTCTCAGTGGCAGCATGGATCTGGATATCAACATGGCAGCAGATGACAGCACAGGCCACTTACATCAACATGGTCCCCAGACTACAGTACAGCCCTTGGACATCAATGTGGATTTAGGTGGCAGCTCAGACTATTGACATCCTCATGGCTTGTGGTTGTAACATAGGCCATGGACAGCAACACAGCCCTATGGACCCAAACGTGGTCCTTGGAGGCAGCCCAGATCATGAATTTTGTTTTAAGAGAGGATAAATGGGAAGAAATTTGAACTTTACACAGCTGAGTGTAACTGGGGAAAGATTCCAGATTATTTTGAAGGCATAAATAGAAGTGATTTAAATCTAATAAATTAATGCAATTAACCAAACTATATAGATACATTTATATAATTTGATTCTTTTTTTTATTTTTTTATTAGATATTTTATTTACACTTCAGATGGCATCCCCTTTCCCCATTCCCCCCCACCCCCCTTAGGAAACCCCTATCCCATGCCCCCTTTTCCTTTTTGCATTTATACATTTTTAAAAAATAATGTTAATCATAGGCTTTATAAGTTTGGAATTGTTCAATCAGAGGTGTAACCCACTGACCAACCTAGATATAACAACTATCTTTGACTGGTGGAGATACTTGAACCTCTGCCTCCCTGTCTCCCCCCTCTTTCTCTCTTTCTTCACCTAGCTTCTCTTCTCTTTCTTCTTCTCCTCTTCTTACTCCTTTTCTTCTTCTCAGTACTCCTCCTACCTTAGCTCCTCCTACACATCACCCTTCCTGTTAAAATGAAACTTTTCTCTCAAAATACAATTAGAACATAATTATGCCAATTTGTACCAGTGAGGTACAGGATAGTCCTAATACCCAGTCCATCCTTTTGTTGACTAACCAGCTCCTCTGCCATCTATTCTAACTAAAACATGTAGTTCTGAAACTGGCTTTAGGATGAATGTCAGCTGACGACCATCCACTCAAGTCTTTTCTCTCATAGCTCTAAGTGCTCACAAAAAGAAAGTGGAAAGAGCATACATTAACAACTTGACAGCAAACCTAAAAGCATTAGAACAAAAAGAAGCTAGTATACCCAAGAGGAGTAGACGGCAGGAAATAATCAAACTCAGGGCTGAAATCAACCAAGTCGAAACAAAAAGAACTATACAAAATATCAACAAAACCAGGAACTGGTTCTTTGAGAAAATCAACAAGATAGACAAACCCTTAGCCAGACTAACCAAAGGGCGCAGAGACAGCATTCAAATTAATAAAATCAGAACTGAAAAGGGAGACATAACAACAGAAACAGAGGAAATTAAAAAAATTATCAGATCCTACTACAAAGGCCTATACTCAACAAAATTGGAAAATCTGGAGGAAATGGACAATTTTCTAGATAGATACTGGGTACCAAAGTTAAACGAGGAGCAGATAAACCACCTAAACAGTTCCATAATGCCTAAAGAAATAGACACAGTCATTAAAAATCTTCCCACCAAAAAATGTCCGGGGCCAGATGGTTTCAGTGCAGAATTCTTTCAGACCTTCAAGGAAGACCTAATACCAATCCTCTTCAAGTTATTCCATCGAATAGAAACAGAAGGACCAATGCCCAATTCATTCTATGAAGCTACCATTACACTCATACCTAAACCACAGAAAGACCCAAAAAAGAAAGAGAACTACAGACCAATCTCTCTTATGAATATTGATGCAAAAATACTCAATAAAATTCTCGCAAACCGAATCCAACAACACATCAAAACAATTATCCATCAAGATCAAGTAGGCTTTATCCCAGGAGTGCAGGGATGGTTCAATATTCAGAAATCCATCAATGTAATCCACTACATAAATAAACTCAAAGAGAAAAACCACATGGTCATCTCACTAGATGCTGAGAAAGCATTTGACAAAATTCAACATCCCTTCATGTTAATTTGATTCTTAATACTTCAAGCCAAATATATCCCAATTTTATTTTACCCCAACATCTTTTTCTTTGTGATAAAAAAGACTGTCAGTAACTTCTGCCTCACGAATGGACCTTTAGCATATATGTAATTTCAATTTGCTTGTATTTCAAAATGACTTAGTCATTTGCAATTAATGTTGAAATTAATCCATAGTTTCTATTTTAATAATGATCAGAAACAGATTCCCTATTTCAAGTTCTTATGGAAGCCAAAACAAGGATCCTTAAAGGAACCTGCATTTTTGTGAAGATGTTCAATGGGCATTAATTAGAAGTAGACTATTTTCTACATGTGTTTCTCCTTTTAATTATAATCTAGAGGAGGACACACATGTTTCTACACAATTTTAACTATATACATTAGAGATCGAGTAGTTTTAGTGAGACTAAGTTTAAAAACTAGAAAGGGATCTGCCTAGAAGATACTCAAAAAGGAAACAGAACAGAACATTTCTTTGCTGTTTGTTCCCAAATTGTTACATTGCAAACAGAAAAAATTAATCAATGTAATTAACAATATTATCTTAATGGGTGTACAAAGACCAAATATTACAGAGTCAATGTTTGTATGGAGAGCCATGTGAAGAGAACAAACAGCAGTAATGACTTTGGTAAACATAAAAAAAAAATGAAGCCAATATAAATAAAGTAGAAATGTTCAGTCTGTCCTTAAATATTAACCTCTCCTTTTCTAAGGCAGCAACTCTCACTAACAGCTTTGTAGACCTAACTTGAGGTCCCACTAACTTTTATGACTCTTGGCATTCCAAAAGATGTTGAATTAGATGAGATAAATTGGACATTTCTTATCAGTGACATCCAGGCCCATAGACTTTGTCCTTGAATAGAAGAGTAAGCAATAGAAGCTGTGTTGCACTGTGGCTGTAAGAAATTAGGAATTCTGCATATATAGGAAGACAGGTCCTTTTGTGTCTCACAAAGTATGTGAAAGCATCCTTGAGTTTCTCTTTGCTTTTACCTGATACAGTTAACGAATACTAGTGCACATTCACCAGCACAGTGCTAATGAAAAAAATTTGATTTTATTGAACTTGTATATAAAGTGAAAATTCTAGAAACACTAAATTGCTAAAGTTGTCTTGAATGCATAGTAAACATCCAAGATAGAGAATGTTGTAGATTGTATGCCATTAGAAATTACATACCTAAGTGGTTAGCTACACAAATTACAATAATCTCACTATAACTTCTGGTTCATCAGGTTACCATCTTAGTAACTTGAGATTCTGAAAGGTTAAATATTTAACTCCAGAGACCTAGTATCTACATATGTGAATTTATATGGGAATAAAATCACAGAAGATGTGATTAATTAGAATGACATTATTCTTGTGTAAAATAGGCCACCCTAAGATATCCGATGTCACTCTAAACAATGCTTTTCAATCCGTGCATTGCAATCCATGCGTTGTGAAGTAGCGATGAAAATTATTTTATGGTTGCGTGTTGCCACAACATGAGGAACTGTACTAGAGTGTCACACCATTAGGAAGGTTCAGAAACACTGTTCTAAAAAACTATTAAAAATGCTTCCAACTTTGCTCCAAAGTTCTGTAGTATAGGGACTGTCCATGTGTTCAGCGGTCTCTATAAATTGTCTATGTTTTAGAAGCTATGCTTTGGGCTTCCCATAATTTCAGTTAACTCAGTCATTCTGGATTTCTGATGGGGTTGAAAACTTAAAGTCTCATAGCCAATCCTTGCTATTTACTTTGAGAGAAAAGATTTGAAAGGATGGTTTTCAGCTGACATTCATTCTAAAGCCAAGAAAAAAAAGCCAGGTTCAGAACTAAGTCTTTTATTTAGGAGAGATGACAGAGGTTCTGCTTAGTCAACAAAATGATGGACTGGGTACTAGGTCTATCTTGCACCTTACTGACATAAATTGGTATAGTTATGCTCTAACTGTATTTTGAGAGAAAAATTTTATTTTAACAGGAAGGGTGATATGTAGGAGGAGCTAAGGTGGGAGGAGTAAGGAGAGGAGGACTAAGGAGAGGAGGAGGAGAAGGAAAGGAGAAGCTAGGTGATGAGAGAGAAACAGAGAGGGGGCCAGACATGGAGGCAGATGTTCACATGTCTCCACCAGTCAAAGATAGTTGATATATCTATGTTGGGTATTAGGTTACACTTCTGATTGATATTGAGCATTACCAAATTTCTAAAGCCATTGGTTAACATTAAAAAATTGCATAAAAGCAAAAAAGGAGAAGGGGGTATAGGATAGGGGTTTTCTAGGGAGGGGAAATTGGAAAGGGGATGGCATCTGAAATGTAAATAAAATATCCAATAAAAATAAAATAAATAAAATAAAAAAAAATGCTTCCAACTTGGGCCCTGCAGCATGTCCCCATGAAAGTGTGGTGAGTAAAAGGCAGTTTTTTTTTTTTTTTTATCAGTGAGGTAGTGACTGGAGAAGATAGCATCAACACTCACAAGTGCATCCATGGTGTGGGCTTCTGGAAGCATGTCTCTTGAGCACTCAAAAAAATCTGGAAATTTGCCATGAAGAAGGGGACTTTAGATGTGTTCATTAATACCAGGCTCAATAAAGCATCCACTACACCAGTGGAAGAAGGAACACCCATAATGGCTACATGTACCTTTCTTCAGAAAATGCAGTGAGCATGAGGATTTGCCAAGCAAGCTAGGAATTATGTCTCTGTTACCTACATCCATCCAAATGCACACAGGCAAAGTGAAGAAGACCTAACTGCTGAGTGCTGAAGTTTTAAACGTACCTTCAGGATCTGGTTTCTTCTTTGCTACAGTTAACCATGCTTCTAAATATAAATCACCTTCAGGTTATGGGCATGGCTGGAGTATTCTTCCCAAATGCTCTTGCCTACCCCACTTTTGGAGCTTATCTGAGCAGGGTGAGGCCTAAGGTATTTTAAAGTTGGTTCTGACTAATCACTGTTCTATGTAGTTGAGAAATTGCAAGGGCATTAAACATTTTCCCAGAAACCAGTGTAGTGCCATTCACCAGTTTTACACATTTTAAGAAAGCTCACTGTTAAATTGGAGGAAAGGCCAAATAAAGAAAATTTAGCACGGATCTGCTGTGATCACACCACAGATATGGCAGATAGGTTGTCAGAAAAACCTACATCTGATAACAGAGGGACCTGGCACTGGTCGTGACTAACTCTCTGGAGAAGCAGAGCCCTTCTCATATTTGCAAAACTTTCATATTGACTACAGTGCGTTTCTGTTATGTAAGCCATGCAGTGTGAGGCAGTTTATGTCAGCCCCACTAAATTCATGCACCCACCTTGCTTGATCTTGGCATACAGATAGAAAACATCCAGGGATCTAGCTTGGTATGATCTGCAGACCTGGTGTGATGCCAGAGTTTGACAGATAAACTGATCCAGCAGAAAAGATCCTTAATGCTCATTCTTTTATTATTAATTTTTACAGAATCCCCAAGGTGAAAATGTAAGGGTAGAGGATATGTGAAAATAACCTTT
Organism: Arvicanthis niloticus; assembly: GCF_011762505.2. Lineage (NCBI taxonomy): Eukaryota > Metazoa > Chordata > Mammalia > Rodentia > Muridae > Arvicanthis > Arvicanthis niloticus. The sequence continues at coordinate 61,115,329 of NC_047672.1, read as the reverse complement.
CTTCATATTTAAACATTCTTGGTGACTTGTTTTCAATTGTCATGGATAAAAATAAGGGCTCGGTAGGGACTAGGCAAGCACTTTTCATGAGTTATGTTGCCAGTTCTATCCTCACCCAGGAATTGTTGGTATCTCAGAAGGATGTAGGTGGGAGCATAACAACTTTCCCCACCTCCGCCAGTTCTTCATATAGATAAAAATCTTATAACTGTTAGGTACCTAATTTGTGCATATTTAACACTTTCTTTTGCTAATGGCTTGCCAGTTGTATTCAGAAACAATTCCTTCTTCATCCAGTTCCTTTTCAGTTGGACAGTCATTGGAAGATTCACCTCCTCTTTTTGGCATACATTTGTGCATGCCATTGAGACTTAAAGGGTTCTTTTGTGTGTGTGTGTGTGTGTGTGTGTGTGTGTGTGTGTGTGTGTGTGATTGTGTGACTTTAGGTCTTATCATAAGGGTAGAAACACTTGGAATCAATTTATTCTTGATAATTGCTTCAAAATACTGATACTTTTTATGTGACACAAGCCTGCAGGATTGCTTTTTCTTCTTTCTTATAGACCTTAACCTTTTCTTGAATCCTATGAGATGTTCACTATTACCCAATGGGTTCAATTTTCTCAAGATTTAAGGGTAATTTTACTTGCTGTTTGCCTGTCCATCTTCCCTTCCTCTGATGTGAGCATCTACTCTGTTGTTGCTGCTGTCTCCTAAATCTACATTTGCAATCTAGGTTTATTTTACTGTTTCTCTGGAGCAGTGGTTCTCAACCTGTGGGTGCAATCTTCTTGGGGTGTCAAACAATGCTTTCACAGGGGTCACATATCAGACATACTGCACAACAGATATTTACATTCTGATTCATAACAGTAGTAAAATTACAGTTATGAAGTAGCAACAAAAATAAATTTATGGTTTGGGGGTCAACATGAGGAACTGCATTAAAGGGTCATAGCATTAGGAAGGTTGAGAAGCACCCCTCCAGAGAATCTGGACTAATATAGGCTATCAACTTATTTAAAGTCTTCTGCTGCTTTAAGCTAGCATTCCTAAGAATGATAAAGGAAATAGAGAATTGAAATTACTTATTTAATCAACTATTGTTTTAGAAATTCTTTTTTACTAAAGCAACGGAGTCCTGGAGTTTTACTTGGAATAAAGTAATAAAAACACCTAGAATGTCAACCTTTGTGTAGGGAGGTTAAAAAAAGGACTTTTTCAGTTTATTTGGTTTCTCGGTCCTTTTATACACAGTCCCTGAAAAACAAAATTAACGAGAAGGGCAGTGTTTCAATATCCTGGAAGCAGAAATTGTTGATGGAAAAGCAGAAGCACATGCATGACCTGCTGGTGTAGCATATAATATGAATGATGATTATTGTTTCTGTGACTACTCATTATTGTTCAAAAGAGAAATAAATTGTCTATATGTTACTTTAATGTTAATGGAAAAAGGAAGGACATTTTAAAGTCACACACCACACATGCAAATTCTAAGATTCTAAGACAAAATTCGAAAAGTTTTAGTTTATAGTCATTGAAGACATTTCTCATTGTTTGGGTAATATTTCAAGATATACATATAACATGGATAAGACTATAAAATTCTAAGATGCCTAATAACTGGAAGATATCCAAGTATAACTCAATTAAAATTTGAGCTCATGTTTTGAACAAACAAAAACTCTACTTTTTTTATTAAGCAAGAAGTATTTGATACCTTACAAATTTTGTATATATAAATAATTCTTAATTTTAATTGTTTTGCTAAAAATTATAGTTTTAGAGTTAAAAATAAATTTTAAAATTTCACAAAACAGCAAACAAAAATTTAATTTTCCCACTAAAAATAAACAAGATTTTAATGCAATTACACAAATAAATTTTAGCATATATCTGTTCTAAAATTATATGTATATGTATGTGTGTATGTGTGTGTAAATGTATAGTGCATATACACATACACATATGAATTAAGTTAAATTACATAAATGCTTTTGACAATTTACTGGGAGTGTGAAGGTCCTGATTCCCACAGATCTCCAGGGGAACCAAGAATGTTAATCACACAGGGTGTCTCTGCAAAGGAGGAAATACCTGTTCTTCCATCTAGAAGGCTGGGAATTGGAGGTAGTCATCTGTGTTCTATGTTGAACCAGGCCATACCAAGCTTTTGCAACCAGGACAGAAGGTAGTTTTTAGTCTAATTTACTCTTACTTTATCAGGGGCTCCCACAAGCTCCCACAACCAAGACCAGAGATGGCTAACAGCCCAACTGACCTCTCCATACCTCTCTCTGTATGACTGAGTCCATGCCAGATCCTGTCTTAGGCTCTTTAAGCTAATACAGGTAGCCTATTTCCAGAATCTATTTCTTGGAAGGATTTACATGTTTCCTGAGTTGAGTTTCAATGTGCTTATGCTTTTTTTTTTTTTTTTTTTTTTTTTTTTGACAAGGGATTGTATTATATACTGTGTTTAAATATTCTGTCAGTCAACTACCTAGCACCAGATCCCAGACGTTTGATCCAGCGTAACTCAGGCTGGCCCAGGTTTTCATTCTTGCCTCTTCACAGACTTTGTCTTTCTATAGCCACTGCTTCTCTGACACATCATCCCCTGCTCCACAAATCAGTGAATTTTAGGAGGGCACTACCTGAATTAGCCATTTAAAAAAAAGATACAAAATGAATGTGTTTATCTGATATGTGCTGATTCTATCAAAACACTATTTTCTGTGTGATCCGAACCATTTATTAATTCCTAATGATAAGTTATTTTAAAATTGCTTTTTCTTAACAGCAGAGAACTAGCTTTAAAAAAGAAAGCAAAGTTTTGTCCTTATAAATTCATCTATTACTGTTAGCTTTACTTGATTTATGAAAACTACATTAAAATTTTGAGCTGCCTGAAGTTCTTTGTCTAGACTTGGAAGTGGGAAGTTAAGTAGTCATACTGCAATCTCAAAAATAATAATTATTTTAAAAATTATCTCTCCTCTGTGTATTTTAAAAACACTGACCAAGAGTTTTTAATGAAAGAAATATGTTCTTTTTAAGTCACTTCAGTGACTTAGAATATTTTGATAATAAACTTGAGAGCAGTATATTCTAGAAGAATAAAGGGATGGAGAAAGCTGTTCTAGGAAAAGAACAAGTATCATTTAGTTCAGTCTGACACACACCTGGTGACACTGTGTCGCAGGCAAGCTTCCAGAAGATTTACTGACTGACTGAGGCAGCAAACACAAAAGCTGTATACTGTAAATTATAAGGAAAATAAATGCCAATTGGTGTAATGAAAAAAAAAAAACAAACCACATGAAACACAAGAGAAAGAAGTGATAATTCTGAATGAGCACCAGATAGTGTTTTGTGTAGTACTCAAATATACTGGATCTAGAGTAAAAACAGAGTTTCAAAGGCACAGACATGGTGGAGAGAGAGGGATGTGCACTGGGGCCGAGGAAAGGACATTTCAATGGAAACACGGGAAAGCACATTGACAAGAAAGCAGATGGCTTATTTAAGCAATAACAAGCAGCCCATCCTGTAGGAGCTGTGTGTGTGTGTGTGTGTGTGTGTGAGAGAGAGAGAGAGAGAGAGAGAGAGAGAAAGGGGGCAGCAGAGACAGAGAGAAAGAGAGGGAGGGAGGGAGAGAAACAGAGAGAAGGAGAGAAAGAGAAAGACAGAGACAGAGAAAGTATGTGTAACATACTAAGAAAAATTCCTCTAAAATTGATTTAAAACAAGATTTTTAGAGTTGAGGCTAAATGAAACTGACATCATAAGACTATTATAAAAAGGTCAGTTCAGACTGTGTTGCTAATTTTAATTCTTTTCTTTAAACTCATTTTATTAGCACTCTATTATGCTGCTTGCTCACTTTTATTGGAGACGGCTGGATGGCCCAGACTATTTGAGCTTCTGTGAACTATATTTTCCGTCACATGTTATCCAGCCACAGACTGACAATCTGTTATTTAAAACACCAGCTTGGGACCAGAAGTATTTCAGATCTTAGAGTTTGGAATATTCTCGTGTAAATAATGAGATATTATGGAGATGGGATCTATATCTAAAGAATTTAATTTTTTTCATTTACAACTCAAACTTAGTTTAAAGAAAATTTAATACTTTTAGTAGTCCTAAATTTTGTCATCTTGAAAGGTCAGGCACTGAAATATCAACTCAAGGTCTGACATTGGTACTCAAGGAATGTTGAATTTTAGAGGGTTTTGGACTTCTGATTTTCAGGATGGAGATTCTTGAACTGTCATTTAATATTTTTCTACTTCTCTTCCAGTGCCACTAAATGACCTGAGGTGGCGACTCCATTTCAGTTTTCTTGAGGTGTGGCTAATGCACATTTAGACTCTGATATTTTAACTTTCAAGGCATTTGGCTATGTTGGATTATAGTGAGATTATGTTGACTTATAATATCAGAGACCTAGAAGCCAACCTGCAGGAAACACTGGGTTGTGTATTTGAAGCTCTTGCTACATGGTGCATAGTCCACAGCATGGACAAGATGGGGTCTTCTGAACCTCTGTATGAACATAGGATTATTTTCTAGCTCTTTGAATTCAGTAGTTGAGGAATTAATGAAGTGTCAGAAGGGTCACATTTGCCTTGCCTATTCATTTTTCTTGTCTTGTATTTATTTGCACATTTGCTTCTTCTGGTTTTATTTTAAGAATCTTCTTATTAGGCCTGCATTTGAGGACTCAGTCCCTTATACCACCCAGAGAGGAGAGAAGTCATAACAGCAACAATATCAAAGTCTATAAAGATACAGAAACACACATAAAAATGATTAAAGCCCACTGACGTGTCACCAACAATCATGACCCTAAAAACGGCTAAAGTAATATATACTATTCTCTGAAGTTAAAATTTATTCATGGTGAATGTGGAAATAATAAATCAGCCAGATAGCAGAAACCAGGAAAAGAACTAAATAGATGGAGGGGAAAAGGAGTGGAGAAAAGGTTACCAATGAGAAAACAAGAGATGGGGTGTGTAGGTGCTGAAATAAGAAAAATCAGATAGAATGGGAATAAAATAAACTATTAGAACTTTGTTTTGAAAAAGTGAAAATAAGATCAATTCAAAATACTGCCAAAACTATAGTAAAGGGAATGGGGGAGGGAGTGCGGGGGGGACACGGAGGCAATAAAGGCAATGAAACAAACAATCAAAACTACAAACACACAAAAAAGAAATGGAAAGTCTGCCTAATAATGAAAACATGCACAAACAGAATTAGATGGATGTACGAATGAGAATAAAAATAAAGCCAAAGATTTTAAAAATATAATAAAGTGAAAATATTACCAAAAGTGTACTTTTAGATACAGGAGGGGAGGAGAGATGAAGTGTCCTCAGGATGTTTGAGTTTACATGAGTCGGGTTCCGTGCTCAGTTGAACTTGTGGAATCTTTGCCTTTCCTGCTGTTTTCTATTGGACAAGTATCCAATGTCTACCCGACCATTCACAAGTCAGTAGCTCCCCTTCTCAGTGTATTGAGGACCTCTGCTGACCACACTTGGCTTTGCAGTATGTGGGGTTATGCTCTCCGGTCCTACCCATACGTTCACCCCTTAGGATGGCTAATGTTCTAGGTGGAGAGCATCTCTCAGTCTCTCATAGAATGGTAAGTACACTCGCAGCACTGACATCTGTCTCCACATTTTCCAAGCCCCAGTCAACGTGGACCACCTGCTGGAGGAATTTAACAGTAGTGGATGTCAAGTGTTGCGCAGGACTGCCAGTGTTCTCAGACTGTAGCAGTGAGCAGCCCCTGTGGGAACTAAGGATCAGAGATGCAGAACTCCAGATCTGCTAATTGATAGCTACTGAGGGCCGTCTCCGTGCACTATACTGTCCTGGCAAGCTTTCTACCTCCTGTACTTTTCCCCATTAGCTGCCTCCCAGTGCTCACCTAGGGGTGTGGTAGGAAAAATGGAAGTTCCTGGATCTATGGTTCTTTCTTTCCTCTTAGGTTCACAGGGTAGCTCAATTTTTAACAGCAGGTTTCCTCTTAAGATGGCACCTAGCCATCACCCTTGGCATCATAAAATCAGACCCTTTAGACCCATCGCCAGAGGAGTTACTGTCTCACTCAAACCTGGAGCTGGCTTTGAGTCTTGTGAAGTCCGAGAGCTTGTTCTGAGCTTGGGACTGCCAGTCCCTTATCAGAGCCACATAGTTCACCTTTAGAATGGAGCTCCTGGTTTCTTCTTTTGTGGGGAGCTGCATGGCTGAGCTATGTTTGACTTGGCTTAGTTATCATGTATTGCCCATCTTCTCAACAACCTTCGCTGTCAATCTTTACCTCTGTTGGTTTCTGAGGCTCACCCTCGCTGTCTTTTTCAAGGACTCTATTCTTCCTCACACAGAACCTTCTTAACCAGGGCATATGGAGGCAATTTCTACTCTGCCATCTTGCCTGGAAATCTCAGAGAAGAAACACTTTACAATTCTTTATGAGTAGTGAAAGATACTCTGGTAAAATATTTTCTTTAGCAGATTCTCTCTGACATCATCATTTTCCTGTTTAATGCTACAGAGCTCCCATTTTACCTATACCAGCTTGTCTCACTTCTGACGTATGACAGAACTGTTGCCAGTTTCCCTTTAATATTTTTTGTGTAAAAATCTTTATTGGATATTTTATTTACATTTCAGATGCCATCCTGTTTCCTCATTTCCCCTCCCTAGAAAACCCCTATCCCATCCCTGCTTCTCCTTTTTTGCTTTTATACTATCTTTTTAAATGTTAAAACCCTTTAATTTTTTTAAAAGAAAAATTAATTTTATTAATTTTTTAAATCCCTTTAATTTTTTGAAAGAAAACTATTCTACCAGTTGTGAATAGGATGGATTGTTTTAGTGATCAAACAACAGAATTGACTTCATGTTTACTTCAATGCTGTTGTTTGGCACATTGTTATCATTGTCCATTATTGGAAATAATTTTGCGTGTAGTATTCATTTGCAAATATAAATATTTCATCTTTCTTTTGACACCATTAGGACAAATACATTCAATACAGTATGACAGTAAAATTCAGTATGGTAGCTGAGAAGTGGTGGTGCATGCCTTTAATACCATCACCCAGGAGGCACTGGTAGGACGATCTCTGACTTCAAGGCCAGCCTGGTCTACAGAATGAGTTCCAAGACAGCCAGGGCTACACAGAGAAATCCTGTTTCAGAAAAAAGCACAGAGCTTTAGAGGTACAGATGCTGTTATGATTAACCAGAATAGAACGTATGGTGAGTTTACAAATAATTATAGTGAAATTATACTCACTAAATATCAATTAGCCACCAAAAAAGTTATTCAGATATGTTTTTATGGCTTCAAGTATTTCTTTATCCAAATCTCAAAATGTTCAAAATTATGATATGAGCTGAATCAAATATTCATTTGCCAGCAACTCATTTATTTTATAGTTAACTGACTAACAACCAAAAAACCATTAGGATGCATATGAAATATTAGAATCACAGATAGAACAAAAGAACATTATTTAGAATTATATCACAATTTTCTGGAGTAGCTAGGGTAGTACACATCCTAGCAAATGTTTTGTCTAAGTTGTAGTCAGTGGAGTGGGAAAAGCACACCATTAATGAACTAGCCTGCAGGTCTGTTTCCTCTACATCCACAGAACACTCTAAAGGAAAGCAAGATGTACACAGAGGAGATTGTCTTCATGATGGATATAATAATAATGTAGAATATTGGGCTTCTAAAAAAGGAACCACAGACCCTGATTTCTGTAGGCAGTTCTGGGCTGAAAAAAAGTAGTTATAAATATTGAGAGATGTTTTACACTAAAAGTATCATCTATTTGGTAATATGTTATAAAATGGGTATGAATCAGCCAGAGCAGCATAAATGGAAATAATATCAAATATGAAGCCAAAGATACTTTATAGAGGAAGGAACAGATTTTGAACTGCTATATTTGAAACTAAATAAGGCTCATATTCAGAAGACATATGAGTTAGATTATTGAAAAAATCTGTTTTTATTCTACGTATATTGAGTTACTGTATTAGATGTGTGTATAAAAACTTGAAAATAACTAGAATTAAACTCATACTAGAACATCAATAAATAGCATCTGCATTAATTATTTTTCTAATTGCTATCACAAAATTCCTGACAAATGAAACTTAAGGAAGGAAGATTTTATTTTAGTTCATGATTTGAGGGGCTACAGAACATTATCTCAGAAAGCCTGGTGGCCTAAGAGTCAGCTCACCACATTGTGCACAAAGTTTGGAAGCAAAAAGGGGATGAATTTTTATGCTCAGTTGTCTTCTTCCTTTTTCTTTTGTGACTTAGTTTGAATTACCAATCCATGAAATTAAGGACATCATCCAGAGATACTAAACAGCATTGAAGGTCTTCAATTGTAGGAATGGCAGCATTGGAAAGATATGCTAGTTTCAGCATGAAATAAATGTATTAGAAAGACACAAAAAATAGAGGCAGGAAAACAATTTAGAAGTCAAATGTCTGGCTGAGGTATTGGAATTGTCTAAGCTGATATTTTATGTCTGGTGTGAAAGAGAAATTTCAGGTAATAGACTTTTCTCATTTTTTAAAAATATTGCACCAATGAAATGGAAATTTTGGGACAAGTTGACAAGGCAGATGTCATTGAATAAGAGAAATTAAAGTTTCAGGAGAAAAGGAAAGATCGATAGTGTCAGATAATAAGGTGTGAGGAAAACGAGAGCCGAGAAGAATTAGTTACAATTTGTAAAAGGATGACACATATGTATCAGACACATGCTTGTGAATGGGTGAATATCTGGGAAGGCTGGTGATAATTAGAGAAGATGTTTGTGGAGGAAATAGCACAGAAACTCATTTCTCCCACATTTTTAGTAACATTTAATCATTACCAAAAAAGACAAAATGGGAAATTCACACACACACACACACACACACACAAAATAATGAGATATTTTTATGTGTTTAAAGCATTTTTTCACTGAGTGACTGATTATCCCTTAGAGTATTGATAGAATAGCCTAAATGTTGGTCAATTATATCCAATATTAGCCTATATTTACAGGGATTTACTTATTGCACTCTCCTTCATTTCATGCATAATTTTAAATGAGAGGTTTGTATGCGGGTCATATCAAATCTTAATTTTTAGTTTGAATTCCTTTCATAACAATTAAAAGAATAGTATAAGTAAGGGTTTAAAAGTTAATGTCACAGGGAAGGCATTGTGTTTGTAGTTTTACATTTATAAAAAAAATATATTAAACACAAGAGATACTGGGTTATTCATAAGATTTGCCCAGTATATTTTCATGCTGGAGTGAGCCACATAGACTGTGACTGTGAACAAGTGGTGAGTGTTGGAGAGGGAAGTATAAGTGTTTGGTGGGACTTGATGTGGAAGATAATTGGACCAAGACGATCCAAATATGGAGGAAGCCAGTAGACAGAAGATACTGTGTGTGTTTTGGATTTGTTTTGCATATGAGAAAGAGCCATTTTTTTAAAAGCTCTGGAATCAAAGCTAGGTAAAGACAAAGATAGAAAGTGTGTCTTTGGAAATACAGCAAGAACAGGGTGTAATATATGAACAATATCTTTGATCCAGATAGAAGGGTGGGGTGAGCCAAATAAGATCAAGGTCAAGAGGAGAGTAGCTCAAAGCAAAACAAAGAGATGTTTCAGTCTCTGAGACTTGTCAGAAAGAGGGAAGCAAAAAACAAGACCCTGGAATTTGTCACTCAGAGGCCACGGAGTTGAAAGCTATTCCTCTTGACAGCTTCAATTTTGCTGTGAGACAGAAACAAGGTCATCCACAGAAAGGAGAGCTAGGGAGATGGAGGGTGGAGGGGTTGGTGCTCAGAAGGGAGAATACTACCCAGCTCCTGAAGAGGAGAAAAAGGATTTGGTTCCAGAGGGTGAAAGTTTTTGCATTTATATCACCTACATGATTGCATGACTTTCTCTCAAGAAGTCTGGGTGGGAATTCTTCTGAAAGGAGGTCACAACTGGCCTCACTGAAATGGAGATGTCATCAATCTTTTGTGCAGATGGAAAGGCCAAACATCCACATTTGTATTCTCTTTCTTTGTGTTTTTGTTCTTTGTATACTTTACCAACTGTGTGGAAAGCATTTGAATGGGTTCATTCAAAAACAATCCTGAATTGGGTCTTAGCTGAATGAAACAAATTTAGACCATATATTTCTGACCTAGCTTTTTATGAACACACCCAGATGTTAAGCCAAGTGCTGCCTTGTTCTTTCATCGTCTGGCAAGTGACATTACTCTTATTAGTTACCGTGAAAGCAGTTCTTCCTACCATTTTTACCATTCCATGTGTCCTTCCTTTTGTCTCTCACAATTTATGTCTAAAGTGCTCAACTCCCTGTATGCGATTTTACAGCATCAGCAATCGGCATGGGGAAAGCACATGTGGATGAGTTTCATTCAGTTTGGGATCACATCTCCTTTCCCTTTCAAAACTTCAATCTTTGTAAGGAACTGGTTTAAGAAAATCTTTACAGTGGGAGCCAGCAAAGGACTGCACTTGTAGATACTAGATTTCTGCTTGGTTGGTGTGTGTATAGCCCATGTGTTAAAGATCCAGTCTATATTTTCAAATGCTTAGAAAAAAGTCAAAAGTGAAAAGTATTTCGTGACCTGCATTTTAGTAGGGTTACTACTGCTGTGATGAAATACTATAAACAAAAGCAAACTCGGGGAAGAAGGAGTTTATTTGGCTTACATATCCTAAATGTCCACTGAGGGAAGTCAAGGAAGAAACTCAAACCAGTTGGAATCCAGAGGCTGGAGCTGGTGTAGAGCCCATGTAGGGTGATGCTTAATGGTTTGCTAACCATGGCTTGTGCTACTTGCTTCCTTATAGAATCCAGGACCACCAGACCACAATGGGCTGAGATCTTCTCTGTCAGTTGTTAACTAAAAAAATGCCCTCCAGGTTTGCTTACTGACTTACCTTATGGAGTCATTTTATCAATTGAGAATCCCTCTTTTCAGATGACTCCAGCTTGTGGCAAGTTGACATAAAACTAGCAAACACAACCTGTAAAAATTCTATGAAATTCAAATTTAATATTCACAAATAAAATTTTACGGGAGCACACCAACTTTACACCCACCTCCATGCTGTCTTTTGTTTCTCTTTACCATGCACATTCCAGATTGGAGAGGTCTGAAAAGCCTAAAATGTTTGCCATCTGACCTTCTGTGGAAAGTGTTTGTGAAAGCCTGGTTTAGAAGTGGTTCTTAGAAGGATTATGTTTCTATATCTTCACCTTTTTCTTTTTACTTTTTGTATACTTAATTGTTTAAGAGAGCATCATTATGTTTTACATAATTTCCTTTTTTTCTCCCTCTAAGCCCTTCTATGTGTGTATGTAGACACACACACACATATTCCTAAATATATAAATACAACCTGCTGAGTCAATATCATGTCACTTCTACGCATATACTTTCAGGGCTGAGCACTTGGTGTTAGGATAAACACCTGGGGCTCTTCCCTGGGGAAGACTGTTAATCCTATACTCAGCATCATCCCTCGATTGCCTATAGATCTGTCAAGGTTTGGGGCTTTGTTAAATTCCCTCTTCATGTTACCATGTTTATTGGTGTCATCCTTGTTTTGGTCTTGTTGGATGCTTTGTTGGTGAGACTTCATGGGTGTAGCTTTCCTGGCATTTCTAGGACATATGACCTCACAATAAGTGTCTTATCCATTTGCTTTCTCCTCTGCATGTCCCCTGAGCCTTAGTTGTGGAAATTGTGTTATAGAGGTATCTGTTGGGACTGAGTACAACATGGTCACTTATTCTCTGCATTTTGATTAGTTGTGTTTTTCTGTAACAACGTCTGTCTGTTGAAAAGGAGACATTTCTTTGATGCAGTGTTAAGACTTTATCATTGTTTTAATAGACCAAAATATTAGACAAACCATTTCACAGTCTATAATCTATTTCACTGGTGTATTTTTAGTAGACCTTTGTAACTTTGACTAGGCTTTTTTTGTCCAGATTCAGTGAGTATAATGGTGAATCTGATAAATACTATTCAATACTATTGCATAATATACTGCTTGACTTAGACAGCTTTGGTTCAAATTTGGGCTTTACTGTCAATTTTTTTTAGACGGGTTCCTTTGGTTATCTCATCTGTACAGTGTAGTCATAGTATCCACACTTATCTCAAGAGCACTCTTGTGACCTTTAATTAATCTATGTATTTAGCAATTTGGCACACATTAACTATTTAATTAATTTCTTATGAGCTTTATTATTAATAAACTATGATAATCTCTACAATGAAATAAGAACCTGGTTCTGTGGCACCAGTGAGCATAGTTATGCCAAACATCATGGGTTACTTTGACCAGTGCTTATAAATCTGGCAAGCTGTTTCTGACACAAAATATGGAAAATTCTATTCTTTTTAAAATATGACCAGAACACTGAATTTCCAGACTCTGCTGCTTGGGAGCTGCTACATGGCACAGCTACATCTTCATGTTTTGGGACTGATTTTTTCCTTTAATCTCTCAGCATTCTTTGAGAAAAAGGCCTCGCAGATTCAAGAATAATCATGTGAGTGTTCCTGTGGTTGGTAGGGATGCTGTAGATAGAACCTTTCTCTGCAGGTATAGATCCTTACCTTTAAAAGCCTGTGCTATGGGTAAGAGCTGCACTTTGAATTGATGGCTTCTCTTGCAGATGAGAATTGTAATGCCCACTTGCCTCATCCTGTTTCCCATAACTCGCAATACACAATGGAACCATTAGTCCCACTTCAAACATACCTTGCAAACTCTTATTCTCTGCTGCTATTGTGGCTGTCTCAGTACATCAATGTTAAAATTAGAAAGAAACAGGAGAGGGAAGTACAAAGAAGGATGCTAGTCAGAAGAAAAGTCAGTGGGAAATTCAGATCAAATTCTGCTATTAAAGTCCTTTCTGAGATCTGAGCACATTACCTGGAGGTCAGTGTGCAGAATCCCTCTCTCTGGAGAATTAAAGTGACTGATTTGAAAAGACAAAAAATCCAAAGCAAGGTTTTCTTGGACTCCGACAGCTTCAATTATAGAGATCAAAAACATTTTAATTAGTAGGGGACATTTTTGTACAAATCTTTTTTAATCATACTGAAGTTATATGTTTTAGTTGGTGTAAGTGATGCTGTTTTGAGCTAGTTTTGAATTATTTGTTGTATTTTTGACAGTGAAATAAACACAGTGATGCCTAAAGGTAAATTAACTTTGGAGGGAAAAGTAAAGTTGGAATTTTGGCATCATGTCCATCGTAGAATTATGGTAAGCCTTTCAACATTTTCTTCTTTTCTTTGCTCCTGCTGCACTCATGTGGGATGCCCTCATTGGGATCACTAGGACAACTTGTGTATGTGCTTAAATATATGCAAGAATATTTATAGGTAATTTTATACTAGCTAAATTGTAGCCACGATCATATTAGAAGTGACTGCTTTTTGCCACAAAAATGAAGGAAAAGATATAATCATTCTGTCAATCTAACTTCAGAATAATTTATGTTAGAATAGTTTTCTCTAACTTATCAATGCAAACCACCACTTAACTGTATTAAAATAGAGTTGTAGCAACCGTCTTCTATCATAAATTTTGCTTTTTAGATAAAAAGTTTTTAAGTCGTCATTAAACATTAATTTACAGAATAAGCAATTTTATTTAAATGTACAAGAAACAAATCCCCTTGGTACTTAACCAAAAAGTTGGTAAAACTCTTAAGTTCTTTTAAATTAAAGCTTAAAAAGTAGCAGTAGGTAGTTTTTCTTGAGATGTTTTGGTTTCTCAGTGAATACTAGTATATGAGACCAGAAAACTGCTACAGATAAGTAATAAGCCAAAAATAATAAATGACGTTCCATTTCAAAGAGTGGATTATTGTTTTTCTTTGCTGAACAAAACTGTGAATTTCACAGGAAATTATCAAATATTTATACCAATTTAATGTAATAGATGACTATATGGATGAACAATGTAATCTGACCAAAAAACATGGCATGTGTATCAGAAGGAAAAACTCTACACAGGGCCTAAAGTAATAGAAAACAACTGATCAAGAAAATGTAGGTCCACTGAAAAGGCAGAAAAGCATAGAGACAGTATTAATAAATGCATGTGTAATATATATTTATGAACAGTACAGAGGGCTATTGACAAAACATGTAAAGGAAGAAAGATATTCAGTATTCATGCTGAGTTTGTAGATAGAATCTATATTTGCATTGACATGTGACATTTGAGGAAAGACTAGGAGGCAATTAGGAAGTTCATAGGGGGGAATTCTGGAAGACAAGTGTTTGCATAGCATGCCCAACCAGTGCTCAAGCCTTGAGGTGTGAGAGTAAATGTGAAGATTTCCGGTATGGGAGCAGAGTCTATAATACGATGAAGTCTTGGAGAATGAATATGGGAAAAGTAGAATATAATAGGACCCTAAGTCACACTATATGACTATTACTAAGAGTTAGAACTGTTGACATAATAAGTGAAATAATTTTTTTAAAGGATTTCTGAGGCAACTGTGTGGATAATAAGTGGTCTAATCTATAGGGGAAAAAAGAAAGAAAAGAAAGAAACAAAGAAATATGTATAGGGAGATACTGGGTATTTCAGGGATTTTTCTGTATTTCCTGTCTGATGTTTGGTTAGAATCAGGTAGTCGTTATAATGGAAATTTGGATACTGAATATAATTTTAAAAAGTAGATTTATAGGGCTAATTTATAGAATATTTGTGAAGTGGAGATGTGCCGTGTGTGTATGTGTATTGAGTAATCGATGAGTTGCCAATTCTTTATGTAGAAAATAATGGGAAGATAAGTGTGCAGTGACATTTAGTATTTAATATTGATTTTCAGTAGTACCCATTTGGGGTGATAGCTGGTAGATGGATACAGGAGAACGGGTTTCAGGAAAGATATCTATATCAGTGATATAGACTATGTCTTTTAGACACACGACCATGAAAGTGCAAAGACTATCCCTAGTGCTCTCCAAAATGTCAGGTTGGTAGAAGGTCTGTGTAGGTGAGCAGTGTTGGGTATCAGTCATCTGGGAGGTAGCTGTGACTCATACTTTTGGCATCCACAGACACACCAGAAGGCTTTGCCATTTTTCTGAGCAAACTTCACACCCACAGGGGAGGCTTTGCTATTTCCCTGGGTTCCTCGGTTATCAACACAGATTAATTCAGGACTTAATCTTTTTCCTACTTGGATGAAATAGTGGGAGGTAAAGAAATGAAAGGCTAGGATATTCCATGAGGTGTGTGTGTGGGGGGGGGGGACATGAATGAATTATTGAAACTACCAACTGTTATGGCATGAGTAGTATTGAAAAAAATAACAGTGGGGCAGAAATTAAATTCTTTAAAGAACAAGGGGATGCATTGCTGGGACTTGAAGAAATACGGAGCAAACTATAATGGTGGGTGGTGGACATCTAAGAGCAAGAGTTTCAAATATGAGAATAGTGTGGAAACGAAACCAGGAGCAGGAAGGCAGGCATTACTGGGCCCAGGAGGAGGCGGGCCATTAGTGAAAAGCCTAAGAAGAGAAGGTTTTGTCATCTTCAGAGGGAAGAGTAAGAGGCAAATTCATGCGCAGGAGTGCTTGAGGATACAGATATATTTTGTGTCTAGATCCATATGCTTTGTTGGAATCCTTTCTGTCCTTTCTGTTTTGTGTGGGAGGATGGCTCATTTCTTCCTAAAACGCCTGCCTGAGCATCTTTCCCTAGTACCTTAAGGACATATATTTCATTTGAGCTCTTTGCTAAATTAGGACACTTGATATTTACAAATTTTTGACTCTGAGCTTAGAGAAATTATTTCTTTTACATACAAAGTCAATAGGACTAAAATATTTTAAATAATGTGGATAAAATATCATTTACCACAAAAAGAACACTTATATCACTAAGGTTACAGGGTTGAAAAGTTCTTAGTTGGTTTTAGTTCTATTGCCTTGTCTGTTATATAATGCTGTTTCTTCAATGACTGCCATGAAAAATACAAGCAGTATGTGCAATAGGACACATGGACAGAGAGTGGAATAACATACATACTCATTTATACTTAAATGTTATTAAAATAATGTGTAGTAAATAGTACTTTTGGTGGAGGAATGGCAGTAGTGGTTGACTGCTGCATTAGCAGTTACTTTTTTCTTCTGGACTCTCTTACTCTTTGATGACTGAGATTAGCCTATACTTTTATTTGTATTTGGTAGGGTATGTATACAAGATTTTTTGTTTTTTTTTTTTTGTTTTTGTTTTATTTATTTATTTATTTATTTTTATTTTTTTATTAGATATTTTATTTACACTTCAGATGCCATCCCCTTTCCCCATTCCCCCCCCTTAGAAAACCCCTATCCCATGCCCCCTTTTCCTTTTTGCATTTATACATTTTTTTTTAAAATAATGTTAATCATAAGCGTTATAAGTTTGGACTTGTTCAATCAGAGGTGTAACCCACTGACCAACCTAGATATAACAACTATCTTTGACTGGTGGAGATACTTGAACCTCTGCCTCCCTGTCTCCCCCCTCTTTCTCTCTTTCATCACCTAGCTTCTCCTCTCCTTCTTCTCCTCTTCTTACTTCTTTTCTTCCTCTCAGTACTCCTCTTACCTTAACTCCTCCTACACATCACCCTTCCTGTTAAAATGAAACTTTTCTCTCAAAATACAATTAGAGCATAATTATGCCAATTTGTACCAGTGAGGTACAAGATAGTCCTAATACCCCATCCATCCTTTTGTTGACTAACCAGCGTCTCTGTCATTTATCCTAACTAAAACATTTAGTTCTGAACCTGGCTTTAGGATGAATGTCAGCTGATGACCATCCACTCAAATCTTTTCTCTTATGGTAAATAGCTGTAAGTTTTCAACCCCATCAGAAATCCAGAATGACTGAGTTAACTATAATTGTGGGAAGCACAAAGCATAGCTTCTAAAACTTAGCCAATTTATAGAGACCTCTGAACACCTGAAAAGCCCCTATACTACCGAACGTTGGAGCATCAAATCTTCAGCCTTCTGGCCCAGAATCATCTGACAGACCTTGGTGATGCAGGATTATTAAGGACTGATTACTCTGTCTAGGCAGATATAATCAGTCGACTATTCTGCAGGTGTGTCCTTTTCTGGACAGTAATTTGTCTGTAGATGGAGAGAGGCAATTCTTGCCTAGTGGCTGTTACCACACAACTGGAGTAACTCCAAGGATGCTCAATTTCTTCTTAGAATCCACGACAGGAAGCTGTCAGGAGCAGACAGGTCTCTAATCAATATGAACATTAATATATAAATATTTGTAGCATCAGTTCTATGGACTTCTGATGTTTTGAAAACCAACTATCCATGTAAGGTAACCTGGACTGTTGTCTGTTCACTCCTCTCAGCTATTTCTAAATAAAATATGGAAAACACCCTAACAATAAACTCAAAAATATGAATTTGCTATAGTCCCTTAACTCATAGGTTAAGCGTCCCAAATCAGTTAAAAAGGTTAAAAAAGGGTTGGGTCTAGGCATTGTATTCCTAAATGTGTTATACAGGCACAATGCCCATGAGCGTATCAATATTCATCTCATTTTTATATTAATAAGAGGCTCGTACCAATGAAAACCTTAAATTTGAGATCAAAGTAAATTTTATACCATTTAAGAAATTATAACTTCATCTTGATAATAATTATACAGATTTCTACCAATAGGTTATGGCTATGCAATAAGTCCTAGCTAATCCCCCCTGTTCCAACAAAACCACAACTTGTCCCTAGAAAGACAGACCATTATTAACCACATTAGTCCCCAAGCTTAGGGAATAGGGGCGCTGACTCTTCTTTAACTTCTTCATGCTGATTAAGGGCGTTGAGATTTTAGAAGAGGGGTTGGGGGGAAGAGTAAGTTGATAAGCCTCTAATGCTGTGTCTTCACTGAATCCAGATGGAATTCCAGGACATCAGAGGTTTGGGCAGGTCTGCTCAGTATGCTTGACGCGTAGATACATCAAGGCTGTGTATTCTGCAATATACAATTCTCAGAACAAGTTTTAGTATCAAGAAAAAAAAAATTTCCCACCCCCAGGGGGCTGACATTTTTTTTTAAAGATGTTGGTTCTGAAGACTTTTTTTCCCAGCTTGTTAAAATTGGTTGTAGTATTTACATTTCAGATTTTATCCTCTTAGCCTACTTCCTCCCACCACCCAGAAACCTCCTATCCCATCCCCCTCCTCATGCTTCTATGAGGCAGTGACTGCACCTACCCCCCCTCACTATCCTCTCCCCACCCTCACATCATTCCCCCCCCCACTGTGTGTTCATTTTTTTTTTTATGGGACCAAGAAACTCCTCTCCCACCTATGTCCGACAAGGCCATCCTCCCCTACATATACCTCTGGAGTCTTGGGTCCCTCCCTATGTGTCCATGTTTTGTTTCCCTATTTGCTCCCTTGAGCATTTTTGTTTCTTTTTCTAAGTAGAACTGAGGCATTCCCTCTTGGTCTTCTTTCTTCATGAGCTTCATGTGGTCTGTGGGTTGAGTCTTCACTAATCCAAGCTTTTGGGCTAACATCCGTGGAGATATGTTTGTGTAACTATCTTCTTTTGGGGTTTTTGGAAGATTACTTTCTTGCTTTTTCTAGGTTATAGTTTCCCTCCTTGTGTTGGAGTTTTCCACCAATTATTCTTTGAAGTGCTGGATTTGTGTTGAGATACTGTGTAAATTTGGATTTGTCATGGAATATTTTGGTTTCTCCATCAATAATGATTGACAGTTTTGCTGGGTATAGTAGTCTGGGCTGGCATTTGTGTTCTCTTAGGGTCTGTATGATATCGGTCCAGGATCTTCTGGCTTTTATGGTCTCTGGTGAGAAGTCTGGTGTAATTCTTATAGGTCTGCCTTTATATGTTACTTTGCCTTTTTCCCTTACTGCTTTTAGTATTTTTTTTCTTTGTTTTGTACATTTGATGTTTTGACTATTATATGGCGGGAAGTATTTCTTTTCTGGTCTAAACTATTTGGAGTTCTGTAAGCTTCTTGTATATTTATGGACACCTCTTTCTTTAGGTTAGGGAAGTTTTCCTCTATAATTTTGTTGAGGATATTTACTGGTCCTTTTAGTTGGGAGTCTTCCCCCTCATCTATACCTATTATCCTTAGGTTTGGCCTTCTCATTGTGTCTTGGATTTCTTGTATATTTTGGGTTAGTAGCTTTTTGTATTTTGCATTTTCTTTGACAGTTGTGTCAATGTTTTCCATGGTATCTTCTGCACATGAGATTCTCTCTTCCATCTCTTGTATTCTGTTGGTGATACTTGTGTCTATGACTCCTGATCTTTTTTTTAGGTTTTCTATCTCCAGGGTATTGTCCCTTTGTGATTTCTTTATTGTTTCTACTTCCATTTTTAGATCCTGCATGGTTCTGTTTAATTCCTTTTCCCGCTTGGTTGCATTTTCTTGCAATTCCTTAAGGGATTTTTGTGTTTCCTCTTTAAGGGTTTCTATCTGTCTACCAGTGCTCTCCTTAAGTTCTTTGAGAGTGTTATTTATGTCTTTCTTAAAGCCTTCTATCATCATCATGAGAAGTGATTTTAATTCTGATTCCTGCTTTTCTGGTGTGATGGGGTGTTCAGGGCTTGCTCTGATGGGGGAGCTGGGTTCTGATGATGCCATGTAACTTTGGTTTCTGTTGCTTGTGTTCCTGCGCTTGCCTTTTGCTATCTGGTTAACACTAGTGCTGCCTGTACTTGCTGTCTCTGACTGAAGCCTGTCTTTCTAGTTATCTAGCTTGTGTCTGATCTCCTAGGGTCCAGATGTCTCTGTGATCTTTTCCAGCTGTACTGATTATAGTGGTACCTCTAGGATGCCTCAGGATATGGTGCCTCCAAGGTAGTAGTCCAGCTAGGTGTCTGCTGTTCTGGGTGCAGTGTCTCCTCTAGAATATCTCAGGATATGTTGTCTGAAGCTCTGAGTTCATTTGTTCCTCTGTGGCTCTGGATTGAGTGGACCTTCCAGTACGTCTCTTGTGGAATCCGGGGTCGACACAACGGCAGACCTGGCAGAGGTCTGATCCAGGCCTCAGATCTGGGAACTAGTTTCTAAGACACTGTCCAAGTTAGAGCGCCTGGGATCCCTGCTTCCTCTGGGTTCTTGGAAGTTGGGGACAGAGCTGCCACCCAAGATCTGCTCAGTGCTCTGGCCCAGACTGGAAGGAACCAGTGTTCCAGGCCTGGAGTGACTTCCTGGGTCCTTTTGGTTCCCAGTTACTCCCTGTTTAGGGTGGGCCCTGCTGACTGCTTACCTAAGATACTGCCTGAGTTAGAGCACCTGGGATCCGTGCTTCCTCTGGGTTCTTGGAGGTTGGGGACAGAGCTGCCACCCAAGATCTGCTCAGTGCTCTGGCCCAGACTCGTATATAAGATTTTTTAACCCCACTATAAAATTTGTATAATTTCCATCGCTAAAAATTTCTCCATGGCTTTAAAGTTTATAATCGCAGATGTATATTCTTCACAAGACCTCTTTAAAATAGACATTGTTACTACTTTTTACCGTAGTCAAATAAAACTCTACTTTTCTCATTCCAAAAATTGTTCTTTCTATGCTTTGCCTAGGTCATGAGGAAAGGTTTTATCTTGGAAACAAAATAAAATTGTATGTCTGTGAGTGTTTTGTTCACATGTATGTCTGTTCACTATGCATTCCCATAGCCAAGGAAGTCAGAAGAGGGTATCAGATCCTTTAACTGGAGTTATAGACAATTGTCAGTGCCCATTTACATCCCGAGAACCAAACCTGGGTCCTCTGCAAGAACAACTGCTCTTAACTGCTGATCCATCTCTCCAGTCCCCAAGTTTTAACAACTGTTAAAAATAAATTTATATGTTATTTTTAAAGTAATTTTAATATAGAAATCTATTAATTATATATTGCCACACAAGATATTGCCACCAGATTAGAAATTTAAATTAATAGAATTTATTATTTTACAACTCAATGTAGATCAGAAATCTAGGTATGGCTTTACTAGTTCTCTGTTTTGGGTCTTCCACAGACATGCGAGTCATTACCTACAAGCTGGATGGTAAAAGGATCTTTTAACTTCAATCTATGGCTGTTGTGTGCCTTCAGTTTCTTACTGGCTGTGGGCTGGAAGTGTCCTTAGTCACATAAGCCTTTCCAAAATGGTTGTGTTTTTAAAATACTCACATTTAGAGGGCAAGTGAAAGGGAGTCCACCAAGATACACAGCATAGTCTTTTGTAGACTATTCATGGAAGTGATATCTTCTCATTTTTGCTATCTTCTGTTCTCTTGAGTTAAGTCTCTGGATGCAATACACCCTTAAGAGAAAAAAATGACCCATAGGCAGCAGTGTCTCAAGGCAGAGATCATTGTAAATAATCCTTAAATACTGTATATCATAAATAATTCAATGTTTATCTCAGATATTTTAATTAAAATACATGGAATTAAAAATATGTGAAAATATATGGAGTTAAATAGTTTGAATCAACTTAAAGAAAACTTCAGTAAAAGCAGTACATATATATGTATATGTTATAAAATCTAGAAAATAGCATACATTTAGAAAATGATGCTATGTCTAAGTGGATGACATTGTATTGGCTGATGTTATGTGTTATTTCTTACTGTGAATTAGGGCTTCACTGTCTGTTACAGAACACAGTCTAAACTCCCCAGGCTTTGCATATAAGCACCATCTCAAATGTAGAATTCAGAACTGTTCTTCAGTTCCTATCAAAAGAGACATTTGAAATTGAGACTCGTGGTCTGTGTATGAAACATATGCCCTACTGAACTTGGAGCAGTGATGTATTGTAGCAGCAGCTATAGTAGTTGTTGTATTACAAAGTGATATGCCACTTTCCCCAGGCATTTGCAAAGCTCGAATCTTAGTTTTCATTTATTTACATTCAATTTAAAGGATACAGAAATGGAATGAAATTGATTTCTCTGGAAATTTTTATAAAGAAACTTGTAAGTGATCATTTAGGGCTTTTTCTAGCATTGATATTTTCATGAGACTTCCCTTATTTTCAGTGTCATAAGAGTCTTCTCTCATTTTCTCATGTGGTTCTCACCAGCACATCGCGCCATAGCATCTAATTTAAGGTAAGAGATGAACTCTGAAGAATTTAGGTGAGATTGTGTGGTAGGGAAGGAAGTAGTGGGAAAGTATCAATCATTAGTGAAGTTATAATTCCATTCTTCTACTCTTGAGGCAAAATTCCTAGGAGCGTTCAGTTCAGCCTCTGTGTGAAGATGGCTGACTCCTGAAGATTCTGGATTAAGAGACGTAGGCATGAAGCACAAAGCCCAGACTGGGATCTTTGACCCCCAATGTAACAACACTTGTAGGCTGGTAAAAAAAAAAAAGACTAACTTATTTTTTATTTCTTATGTTATAGTTTCCTCTACCTCTTTGTTTCTTCTGTAATTGCACAGGTTGTTGCTCAAGAGTGGTTGTATATAAGGCATACTGTTTTCAAAATATGAAACACCTGAAGAAGTGAATCTCTTTGGGACATAAAAGCTAAAAAATTGAAAATTAAATCATTATCACATTGCTTTCATATCTTTACTAAATATCATATCACTTTCATGAAAATCAGAAACAGAAAGGCAATCTTTACAGCCAGATTTTATATATATATATATATATATATATATATATATATATATATATATATATATGCCTTGTGTCAGAATAGTTTAGATTTTATTTTTGAGTACATTTTAATATCTTCACTTTTAAAATATGTTTAATAGATATCCAGTATTGAGCTACCAGCAAATAATTTGATTGTTACAAGAAGAAAGCAAAGTTCAGAATTCATATGTCATGTGATTGATTTGTGGGCATTAGAACAGGACTATTCAGACACGACTTATTCAAATGATTGCTGAACATTAAGAAATAATTAAAACATATAAGCCATCTAGTGAAACTTGTCCCTTAAAATTAGTTGATCAGGGTCAAGATGAAAACAATTTGTTGAATGTTATGTAGTTGGTTTGTGTTAGAACAATTGATAGGGGTCAGGGGGATGTGTCAGTGGGTAAAAGTGCTTGCTGCATAATCCACAGGAGAAAAAAACACAGTAGCAGAAACACCTGCAATCCTACTATGCTTACAGAGAGATTGGAGACAGGAGTATAAAAGTAACTTCACTGAATTGCTCTGCTTGGCCTCAAACTAACTTTGGTAATTTGTTCTAATCTTCTGGCTCCTTCACATACATAGGCTCATTCCGTCTTCACCTGTGTATAGCTAGTTCTCTCTGAAACCTTTTTCTGTAAAACTGTCCCTAATAAAAACTGCCTCTGAATTCCACAAACTGAACTGCCATAAACTTCACTCAACTGAACTGCCTCCCAACTCACTGACTCAGCTGAACTGACTGACTTGAACTCAACTCAGAGATCTACAGGCCTCCGTCTCCTGAGATCTGGAATTAATGGTATGTACCATTATACCTGAACCTCATCTTTTCCTTACCTGATACTCTATACCAGATTGGCCTTGAAGTCAGAAATTTCTTTGCCTCTGTCTCCTGGGATTAATAGTGAGTCTGTATTCCAGCTGGATCACACAGAATAATGTCTTTGGATGTGATCCCTTGCCAGAGCAGCCGCATTGCTGAATTAAAATTCTTCTACATGGAAGACTTGCAGGACACACATCCTACCTCAACTTCTGCACAGAATAATTTAAATTCCATATTCTTCAGAATAAGAAAAGTACCTGTATAGTGACTGACTGTGCTAAGTATTCAGACTATCATAAAATCATGGTTATTTATTTTGTTCAGAATTTGAGAGGCTAAAGGCATTAGAATGATTGTTTTTTCAAATTATGATCAAAATATTATATTATTTTCTAGAGTTGGGCAATGGAAAGATTTAAATGCAAGTCTAAATTTTACAAACGAGTACTCTGAGGTTTGGGGATAGGAGGCAATGTATCTGAGGTAGTGCGGTTTAGTTGGCAATGCCATGCTAAGAGCAGTGTCAGTTCTTACAGGGCTCCCTGGAGAGGAATTACACGTATTTTCCATTTATTATCATCCCACTTGTCACGGTACAATCATGATTTGCTTTGTATTTCTCTAAAAAACTTTCTTAAGAACCAGAATTGATAGTGTCTTATTCTTTAAACATGATTCATTTCGTATTTGAAAGAATAAACGGAAGCTCATGCTCAAGTGACATACATAAAATAATGTAAGTATGATAGGTGAAGAACAATTGCCTAAAAATCAGGGATATGTGCAAGTCTGAAAAGAGACCAAATAAAGGTTTTGTGAGCTGAAGGCTTCTCCACAAACTAATAATATTAATTGGATTGATTTCCCAAATATGTAGGTTAATTTAATGCCAGAGTTTTTAATATGATATCTAAATAAAAAATGCTTTGGCTACCATTTACTTGCAGTTAGGCACAACTTGAAAAGACTCTATTCTTCCAAGATATATTTATTTCTAATGCATCATTTATCAGTGTACATCTTCCCTGCCTAATGGGTAGCATATAATTTATAATTCAGCTAAAGGCTTTTCACTGATATTTATGCAGGGTAGCAGACATAAACCAGGACTCTTAGGCAAACTGTGACATATGGCAATTCTGTCCCTGCTCTGAAAATGAGTGGGATGAGGATTTATAGAAAAATGGGTAGAATTTATTCTTGAAATTTTTTTCAATCTTCTCTAAGTCATTGTCTTTTGTTGTTCTCCAAGATTTCTTTACATCCACCCACGGATTATTTTGCATGCCATCTCTAGATGGTATTTCATATCCCACCTTTTTTTTTTCTCTTACAGGAAAGTTGCTGTTCTCTGCAACATTTAGCCTTGAGACTGTATATCTAGAGTTTGTTCCCAGAGCTTGGTTCACATTAAGTATAAACTATAACTTGGTATAAGAAAAATGAGCTTGGAAATATCAGTTTATGTGAGTGTGGTGGCCTCACCCTCTAGCTGTGTAGTCTGTAGGAGGTGCTCTAAGCTTTCTCAATACATTTCTGGACAATGGTATCTGTTGATGTGCTCGAATGAATATGCTCAGTTAGCATGCATTGAATCATGAATTGTTCAAGGTATCCAAAGTACAGACTTCAGAATCTCTTTTCTGTCCCAACGTTAGGACTCTTAGCTATGGCACTTCGTCCCCCCAACCAAGTCGTTGCCCATTGCATGTCACAATTCTCTTTTTGTTCTTTAAGTTTTTCTCAAATGAATTGTTGACATTCGTACATATGTCTGTATTAATTTACATACACATTTAGAAAGAGCATTTCATACTTGGTTATGTTTCCATTTTTATTATAAGTAATCTGCATACAATGAATGCATATATCTCACATATTTGTATATATCTTGGTAAAAAATTTCAAATGCATATAATAGATTTGGCCAAATTCCTAGCAGAATTATCATGGTTGCAGGAAGGTGGCTTCAAAATCACCTGCTTCTGCCTCTCACATTAAAAGTAATAATATGGACAATACTTTTCAGCATTGATGAGTTTCTGTAAAATATTTTATAAATAAATTCATATATACTCTTCTTGATTTTGCTTCTGTCGCTTAGCATAATGATTCTGTGGTTAGCTTTTAAAATTTATATTGTATCAGCAGTTTATTTTTCTTTATTGTCAATATAAGAAAACATTGTTTAGAAGCTCAGGCCAACTACACCTCAGTCAGTTTTGTTTAAGTTTAGGAGTAGATGTTATAATTAAGGGGCTGGAGAGATGGCTCAGTGGTTAAACACACTGGCTGCCCTTTCAGAGGTCCTGAGTTCAATTCCCTCTAACAATTTGGTGGCTCACAAACATCTATAATGGGATCTGATGCTTTAAGGGCAAATCTGATGCTTTAAGGGCAAATTTATGTTGACTATTGTGGTGGTTTGTGTCTGTTTGGGCCAGAGAATGAGAGTAGTAGGAGGTATGGCCTTATTGGAGTAGGTGTGTCACTGTGGGTATGGGCTTTAATACCCTAGTACTAGTTGCCTGGAAGTGAATATTCTGCTTGCAAACTTCAGATGAATATGTAGAACTCTCAGCTTCTATACCATGCCTGTCTTGACACTGCCACGTTTCCACCTTGGTGATAATGGATGGGACCTCTGAACCTGTAAGCCAGCACCAATTAAATATTGTCCTTATAAGAGTTGTCTTAGTCATGCTGTCTGTTTACAGCAGTAAAACCCTAAGGCAGAAGTTGGTACCAGGAGTGGGGTATTGATATGATAGACCTGACAATGCTTTTGTTTGGAAGAATATGGATTTGGGGTCTTTGGATTTGGAAAACAGTGAAATGCTTTAAGCAGGGCTTAATGAGCCATTCTAGTAGGAATATGGAAAACTTTGTTGCTCTGAGTGATTTAAACTATGCAGACCTGGTACAAGAGGTTTCAGTGGAGAAGAGTCTCATTATGTGACCTATAGAGTGTTTTGTGGTATTTTGATGAAGAATGTGGCTGCTTTTTGCCCTTGTCTGAAGAGTGTGTCTGAGGCTAAGGTGAAGAGACTCAGATTAATTGTATTGATGAAGAAAGTCTCAGAAATACCCATTATAGACTTTGTTCTCTGGTTAAGTCTCACAAAGAGTGTTTTTAATAAGCATAGCAAGCTTTGAAAGGAAAAATATAAAATACATGGTTTGAATATTAAAGGGCCACCAGGAAGTGAAATGGAGCTGAATCCTGTGTTCATGTATATTGAATTAAATTAAGGGAGTACTGGCCTTGGGGCAAGATCCCATCAGTGTAATAGAACAAGGGGTCCATATTCCAGCTCCTGCAAGCAGCAGAACTTAGCTACTTCAGCCATTTGGTTCTGGCTTTAGGGTCAAGAATGAAAGGGACTACTGGGGCAGTTGATGCTGGTTAGCTGTAGCTAAGAAGTTAATGGTGATTAAGAAGAAACCAGCATCACTGAGGTGAAATCTTCTGGGAAGTATTTTCTGAAAGCACAAAGAAGCTGTGATCCAGAGATAGCCAAAGCTGTACCTTGTGCTGCAGCAGCTATACTTGGTACTATGTAAGAGTCACTCATGTGGTACTTGTTTTGAAGGCATGATGGGGTCATGAAGAGCAGCTGAGGCTTGGCACTGTGAGAGGCCATGGAGGGCCACTGTTAAAGGTGCAGCCTCAGTTGCAGTTGATGGCCCAGGAATGAAGGGGTCATGCAAAGGATTTGAGACTTGGCACTATGAAGAGAGATCATATGAGAGGCTATTTAGAGGCTATATAGTTGCAGTGGACAAACTCAGAGTATTGGAGATGCCAGTACCATGGGATGAGCACCAAGAACGGCAGCAGCAGTAGAGCCGATCAACCTGAGCTTAGACTGCTAAAAAGGGCAGAGCTCCTTTTTGCTCCTGTCGTTAAATTGATGTGATTGTGCATTGTGGGGCAAGTGGACCATGCCACTAGACAGAAGAACTGGTAAGGTCAAGCCAGCCTAAATTTCAGGAAAACTCAGAATTGAAAATGGTAGGCTTGAGGCTATCTCCCTGCCAATCGACCTGATCTGGAACACATAACATAACCATGACACTCCACTAAGGGAACCGTGACAATCAGTCACTGTAGCATAAAACCTGGAGCTCCCCCATGCTAATGAGGTATCTAGATAGAGCCCAATTATTTAACCACTGAATGTCCCTTCCTAGTCATTCCTTCCCACAAAAAGTATTTAATCCCTGGTTCACCCTAGGTAAGATATGTGCATTCAGATCCACCAACAAATAAAGAACTTTGGACAAGCAAGGACTGTTTTATTCATCACAGATTGCAGGGGGCAGGGGGTGGAGGGTTGTGGTAAAGAGCAGCACCTAAATCTCCTGGAGACAGCGTTCTCTTTTCCAGCCACTCTGTACTCTCAGACTCTGTTCTCAACTCCCTGAGGTACCCCATCTGCATCTGGGTACACAGAAGACTGAGAACCACAGCATCAGTCCCAGACCTCACTCTTTCTCACTCGGGAAAAACGAGCTGGGCCCCTATTACAGATTGTGTTCTGCTTCCCCTGAGCAGCTTGCTTACAGCTCTCAGGCACCACAGAGGCAAGATAGACATGCAGCCCGACAATGCAGGGAATGTGATTCTTGATTACAAAAAAAATTTTTTTTCATAAGTTTGCATTCTATTTCCCCTCACAAAACTAGGAAAACCTAGTCAAATGTCACAGGCTGTTACTTACACACCAAGTGTGGACAGTCTAGGGTAGGAAGGAAAAGGAGAGGTAAGTAGCCATCTACCCACTGGAATGAGACAGATTGGAAACCATCCCAAGGTTAAGACTGAAGCTGCTTTTAAAAATATGTATATATGTCAAGATTGTAAAGGAAAGTTGCTAAGATGACTGATACATGAATTAGAAAAAAAGTGATTTACTGGAGGTCAGAAAAGGAGTCTAGTTGACCCAGTCCTCTTAATGCTTGAGCAAATTACCTTCCGTTGAAAGAAAAAGGGAGGAGGAAAGAAAAAAAAGTATCCTCCTACAACATGTCTTAGTTGCTGTGACATGCTTTGATTAAAATACTTTTATTACAAGTAAAATAAAACAAAAGAGAATCCTCACTTCCGAGTCACATCTATCTGAGGTTTGATTTTGATTTCTGTCAATGGTAAAGGCACACTTTCTTTTACTTTTTAATTTTTTGTTTCATTTTTTTCAAAATATGATAAAGTTTGATAGAAACATGAAAGACAAGGAAAGAGATACTTTAAAAAACTTGTCTAAAATTGCTGCCATATATTGACAATTTAGAAATATTTTCTTCATTCTTCTCTGTGATATGTTGTGTTATAGGCAACAGAGATGACAGTTCTGATGATTAGGAAGGAAATGTTCACTGTGCTTTGAAGGTGAAGACACAAGAAAAAAATAAACAACCCTGAACAAATATTTCATCCTATTTTCAGCACATAAGTAGTCCATTGGTCATTACAAATGTGTCAACCACAAATTAATAAAAACGTTTCAATAATTTGGATTTAGTATTTCATAATGAGCCAATATTGTCAATAATACAAACTAACCATATCTGTAAGAAAGTGTCTACTAAGCAAAATCACTAAAAATGGGATAGAGGTATAAACTAAAACATTGTCATGCATTCAATTAGAACTATAGAATGAATAATAAATAATAGTCTCTTACATATATGATAAATTTGATTTTAAAAAGATGCTTATTATAAATCAAAAATACTTATCATTTCTCTTTATCCTTTCCTTTTCTTTCTTTATTCTCTCTTCTTTATTAAACGCCATCTTGTCTTCTCTTCCAGACTTTACCACCCACATATCATGCCTTTGATAAAATCCAAAGCAGTTGGTGTCATCCAATATTTTCACTACTTGACTGAAATAAATCCCTTTATTGTTCTTAAAAGACACTTATCAAAAAGAAAAAGTGCAAATGCTTTCAAAGCAATCTCAACTTATTTCTAATTCTGCAAATACTTATCATCACACCAGCAGTGTTCAAGTGACAGAAGCTCTGTCACTTCAAAAGGAGCCCCATTAGAAATTTAGCCTTCATGATCAGAGCTTTAGTTTTACATACTCCCAGTGAATTCACAGTCTTAATAATGCTTCACAACCTTCATTCACGATAATGTTGCTTCAATAATGTGCATTATCTTTTCATAGCTTGAATGCAGGCTTTATTTAACTGGTTAAATAATAAGATTTTTTATGAAGACTTGTTTGTTCTGTCACAAGGCCAACTGGTACAACAAAGGTTAAAGAGAGACAATGTTAGAAATCAAACTGTCATTAAAAACATTCATATAATAAAATCAAAGAAGAAACAGATTCTGTGAAAGTATTTAATGAACTCATACGTATTGTATAAATAATATACATTCTAGCTTATCAATTGCTTTTGCTTCCCCAAGTGTGACAACTTATTGGTGATTCTAATCACTGTACCTATGTTCCTTAACCAGCCTTTCTGGGAGTGGGGTAACACTATTTTTAGTTGACACTAAAGTGAACTCGTTTCTGAAATTGTACCTAGTATCAAAAACAAAAGAAAACAAAAACAATAAACAAAAATGTAGAGCAGTTATATACAGCATATAGAAAGCAGCAGAAAAATGACTAGAAAAAATAATTTTAACTAGTCAGAAGGAGATGTAAGATTTGAAATCTTAAAGGAAGGAATGGGTTGAAATATTCTGACATAAATTATCTCAAACAATTTTTTAAAAAAATGATCATTCATGCTTAATACAATGCAACAGTATAATTTACAGTTAATCTGTTGTAGAAGAACATTAAAGGGTTTATTTTCCATAATTAAGCGTCTATATTTCTATAGGAGCAGATGGCCTTGCTTGTTCAATAATGCATCTTATTAGATATACAGCTTTCAATTTGAGGGAGATGTTTCAGGAAGCGTCTGTTCACACTATATAGAATGAGTGTATGCATAGTGTAAAGTGCACTTCGACATGTTCAAAGCCAAGGCTGCAGTGAAGTCACATGACATATCACAGACCACCACTGCCAGAACCAGTTTAAATTCATTACATATTTAATTAAAGATTAATTCTGAATGTTACACATTCAGAAACATTATTATTATTATTATTATTATTATTATTATTATTATTATTATTATTATTGTAGCTTCTGCATTCAGGTAAGCAGTGCCCCATGGAGTTTTGATCTATAATTTAAGAAGTGATGCTCTGGAACAAGCCAATAATGTTTGAAGATTCCGAAGTGTAGAGCACAAAAGGGGTTTCTTCACACAGATAAGCACTGGAGCAGCCAGGAAAGTTGAATACACAGCATCCCTCTTCAATGGAGTGAGGTGTGTGTGTGTGTGTGTGTGTGTGTGTGTGTGTGTGTGTGTATCTGCTCTTCCTGGAATTCCAGAAACGATGGAGTTCTATAACCTGGTGATCCTTTGCTGTCCAACGAGACAGGCTTTGTCTGTATCTTTAGAATTTACTTATTCAGAATTTATCTTTTCCCCTTAAAACCCTGAGCATTATTTTTTAGGCCATAAAACTTTAGGTCTTATGAGTGATATCACTTGTACTTTACAACAGACTAAGTGACTTCTGGATTATTTTAGGGCCAGGCCAATCCTTGACACTCACAGGGATTATATTTACCTCAGGCAAGCTTCCGAGACCTTAAATCTTGAGCACTCTGAATCAACAGTACAAATTCTTGTGAAAGAAGCCAGATAAACTTTGTAAAGAATCTCAATGTACACATGTCTTAAATTGTGGTTCACTTGGGGGTTGAGTTAATTGTTATCTGAATCCTTTTTTTTTTTTTTTTCAAAACTGTTATGATTTGAACCAGACTCTAGAAGTCTTGATGCAGCACCAGTTACAATACCAGTTACAAATCAGGATGAGCTCATTTCTAAATAAAACCCTGAGATTTTCCCCTTTCTTATTTTCTTAATTTCTTTTCCAGAAATTCCAGTTCATTCTAAGAACTCTCTGATATCCTATTTGTGGCACATGTGTGTGTTTAAAATAGTGATTAAATTAGGGCTACCAAAGACATTTAGATTAGCCGAGTGATAGGAAGTAGATTGGAATGACTGATTAGGGCTGATAAAAGAGGATTTTTGGATAATGATCTAAGGAAATAGCCTATGGCATTTATGAGAATTCAATTATCCTTTCCCAAATAAATGTGTACATTGATAAAAATACTTTTAATAGCATATAAAACCAAAACTTTCTAAATTAAATTTCAATGGGAATTGAGAATAGGGGTCAAATCCCTGCTTTGCACTCTTGAAGATCTCACTCTGAGAGGGAGAACATGTCAGGATGAGCACACGTATGAACTCCATGTCTGTATTTTAAAATGAAGTACTTACAGAGAGCAGGTTTCTCTTTTTGGCTCCTGTGAGGGAGCAATATCCTGCATCAGGACTTTATGCTGATATCTCAGGACTATATCCTTCAGACAGGGACTACAGTATAGGAACTTGGAGAAATCCTTAGAAGTGCTATCAAGTCAGGACTTAGTGAAGCTGCTGTGTTTACTTCTAATTTTCTTTCTCCTGGTCTTGACTTTCAAGGTGTCAATGCTGGCTGAAATAAGGGAGGAAGCGAGTCAGAATATGGATGAATCCAAATAGCCCTGACTCTATGTTGCAAACACTTGGCCTGAATTATCATGATCTGAGACAAGACGAGAGAGCAGGGAAGTAATTGTTCATAACCGTATTTTATCACATTGGGAGATAAAAAGGAATTAGAAACTTGGGAGAGTTGTCTGACGTGTTGGAGACATAAAGAATTTGTTCTCAAGTGTGTTGAAATGTGTGGATAAAAAAAAAAAAAGCCATATTCTGCTTCCAGCTGATTAAATAAAGAACTTACTGTATAAGAGAGTTTAGTATGAGGAGATGGGAAATGAGAGGAGACAAGCTAGAATGTTGGCTAGCCACATTTATGGTTTGTAAAACCATAAAACTGGTGATGGAACGAGAAAGAAAAGAATAGATGTGGGGGAGATCTGAGAGATAAATTCTTCAAATGATGACTAATCAGGTTGAATAGGAAGGTAGGTGAGTGAGGGTTTGTGTTGTGGTTTCAGGCCTGGTGAATGATACTGATGCTGTTTGTAGAATCTGTGATGGAAAGGGGATAGAAATGGGACAGTGAAGGGAAAGGGACCATGGAAAGAAAAGTTACACTAATGCTAGGCAGGAGGATTTAAAGCCCTTGTCTCAAAAGTAAAGGAGCAGGTACAGTCATGCTGGCAGTAATGGGAAGGCAAAGAGTTTCCAGCTCCCACACAATTGATCCCTTCCACACTCGGCAGAATAGTAAGAATTGTTCAGGGTTTGCACTCATTTCATCATTTTGTAGAGTCATAGTTGCTGATATTTATTTATAAGAAAGACACGGGAAGTATGGGAGTCTCCACATTAAAGTGTTTGGTAAAGTCATTATTTGTCATCTGCTGAGATGCTTGTAGTAACACCCGGAAGGATGCCAGCACTGAGGAAGACAAGTACTCTCTAAGATGCAGACAAGAAAGCCAGCTCCTGTGCACAGAATTTCAGGGATGAGGATCCAGTTCTGCAACCACTTGCTTGAAAATGATAAGTAGCCTCGTTAGCTCTTGATATTAATAGCAGTAGGTTGTACTTTGGCTCTACTACTTTATTTTGTTGCTTTTTATTAACTATGCTTTTCTCCTGAAATGCGTTCCTATGTCATTTTTGTATGTGCTTATGAGTGTGTAAGTACACATGTGTGAAGGCCAGTGCTTGGCATTAGATGTCTTCTTCAATTAGTCTTCACAATTATTTTAAAACAGGGTCTCTCATAGAACCTGGAAGGTACCAGTTTTTGTTAGACTAGCTGGCGAGCTGCTCAGGGCTCTCTGTGTATGTTTCCACACTGATATGACTACAGGTATGTCTCGTTGGTACTATGCCTAGCTTCTGTTTCTGTTTCTGTTTTTGTTTTTTAATGTGGGTGCCAGTGATCTGAACGTAGTCCATTGTAATATATGACATTTCTCCAAACATTCATACTTCTTTAATTTAAAAATATGTATCTAATATGAGAACAGTTTAAATTTCTAGATATATTGTGAAGACAAAGAACTCCTGTGAATTCCACATCAGTTTTTATTAATGTAATTTTGTGTAGACTATTCGTTACAATTATTTAACTAATACTGATAAATCATCAATAATTCAAATCTATAATTTACTTGAATTTTCTTACATTTCTTCTTAATTGTCTATTTGTCTAGAAACCACCCATGATGTCTTATTAAGGGTTTTTTGTTTTTACATTTTTATTGGATATTTTATTTATTTACATTTCAAATGTTATCCCCTTTTCCAGGTTTTTCCTCTGGAACCCTTCTATCCCATCCCTCCCCCTGCTTCCGGGTCCTGGCATTCTCCTATACTGGGGCATGGAGCCTTCCCAGGACCAAGGGCCTCTCCTCCCATTGATGTCCAACAAGGCTATCCTCTGCTACATATGTGGCTGGAGCCATGGGACCCTCCATGTGTACTCTTTGGTTGGTGGTTTAGTTCCTGGGAACTCTTGGGGGTCTGGTTGGTTGATATTGTTGTTATTCCTATGGGGTTGCAAACCCCCTCAGCTCCTTCAGTCCTTTCTCTAACTCATTGGAGACCCCATGCTCAGTCCAGTGGTTGGCTGTAAACATTTGCCTCTGTATTTGCCAGGGTCTGAAAGAATCTCTCAGGAGATAGATATATCAGGCTCCTGTAAGCATGCAATTCTTGGCATCTGCAAGTGTCTGGGTTTTGTGTCTGCTTATGGGATGGAGCCCCAGGTGGGGCAGTCTCTGGATGGCCTTCCCTTCAGTCTCTGCTCCACAATTTATCTCTGTATTTCCCACTCCCCCATGAATATTTTCTTCCCCCTTATACAAAAGACTGAAGCATCCACACTTATCAATGAGTGCATTTGTGTTCTTTTGTGATTGGGTTACCTCATTAAGGATGATATTTTGTAGCTCCATCCATTGCCTAAAAATCTCATGAGATCATCATTTTTAATAACTGAACAATACTTCATTGTGTAACTGCACCACAATTTCTGTATCTATTCCTCTGTTGTGGGACATCTGGGTTCTTTCCAGCTTCTGTCTATTATAAATAAGGAAGCTATGAACATAGTGGGGCACATGTCCTTGTTATATGTTAGAGCATCTTTTGAGTATATGCCCAGGAGAGGTATAGCTAGACCAGCAGGTAGTAATATGTCTAATTTTCTGAGGAACCACCAGACTGATTTCCAAAGTGATTTCACCAGCTTCCAATCCCACCAACAATGGAGGAGTGTCCTCTTTCTTCACATTCTTGCAAACATCTGTTGTCACTTGAGTTTTGATCTTAGCCATTCTAATTGGTGTGAGGTGGGATCTCAGTGTTGCGGCCTGAGCTGCCCCACCTTGGGCGCCAAAAATGTTGAGAGCCGTTCTGCCCCACGTTTGGGGACCAAAATGTCTCAGACCACTCTATCAGTGTTGGAACCTGCACTGCCAAAAGCCTTGGGGGCTAAGTTGTTAGAGTGGCTAAGTTGTTAGAGCCTGCACTGCCCCAAGCTGCTCCAGTCTGAGGGTCGGGGCTCAGCAAGAGAGAGAGTGAGGTCAAACGTGAGGAATAGAGACCAGACAGAGTGTGATTCAATCCTGTTTATTCTTTAGTCTCTCTTCTTCTCTCCAAGTCCCAAGTCTTGAGTTCCTAGTCCCTAGTTCCTAGTCCCTAGTGTCTCCAAGTTCCAAGTTACTTCTTCTAAGTGCTAAGTGCCTAATGTCTAATTCCAAGTTCTTCCTCCAAGTGCCAAGTGCCTAATACCTAATAATCATTCTTCTGAGTTCTCTAGTCCAAGTGTCTTCTTCCTCAATGCCTAATTCCTACTAATTTCTTCTGTCTGCCTCTCACCTTTTATATGTCTCACTTCTAAGCCACGCCTCTAAGTCATGCCTTTAAGTCATGCCCAAAGGCCTTGTTTCTAAATCTGATCTCTAAGTCACGCCCTTAAGTCACACACCATTAAGCATGGAAGAGCTTTCTGTCTTCTGAGATCATCTTCAATTTCTTTCTTCAGAAACTTGAAGTTCTTGTCGTATGGATCTTCCAATTGCATGGTTAGAGTCACACCAAGGTATTTAATATTATTTGTGACTATCATGAATAGTGTCATTTTCTAATTTCTCTCTCAGCTTGTTTATTCTTTGAGTATAAGACAGCAACTGATTTGTTTTAGTTAGTTTATATCCAGCCACTTTGCTGAAGTTGTTTATCAGGTTTAGGAGTTCTCTGGTGAAGTTTTGGGGTCATTTAAGTATACTATCATATCATCTGCATATAGTGATATTTTGACTTTTTCCATTCCAATTTGTATCTCTTTGCTCTCCCTTTGTTGTCTAATTGCTTTGGCTAGGACTTTAATTACTGTATTGAATAAGTAGTGAGACAGTAGGCAGCCTTGTCTAGTCCCTGATTTTAATGGGATTGTTTCAAGTTTCTCTCCATTTAGTTTGATGTTGGCTACTGGTTTGCTGTATATTGCTTTTACTATGTTTAGGTATAGGCCTTGAATTCCATATCTTTCCTAAACTTTTATTATGAAGGGGTGTTTAATTTTATCAAATGCTTTCTCGGCATCTAATGAAATGATCATGTGTTTTTTTCTCTTTGAATTTGTTTATGTAGTGGACTATATTGATGGATTTCTGTATATTGAACCATCCCCATATCACTTGGATGAAATCTACTCTATCATGATGGATGATCATTTTGATGTGTTCTTGGATTTAGTTTGCAATAATATTATTGAGTATTTTTGCATCAATATTCATATGGGAAATTGATATGAAGTTCTCTTTTTTGGGTCTTTGTGCAGTTTTAGTATAAGCATAATTGTGGCTTCATAGAATGAATTGGATAGTGTTCCTTCTGTTTCTATTTTGTGTAATAGTTTGAAGAGTATTAGCATTAGTCTTTGAAGATCTGATAGAATTTTTCACTAAACCCATCTGGTCCTTTTTTTATTATTTTTATTTCTAGCTGGGAGACTTAATGATGCTTCTATGTCTTTAGGAGTTGTGGGACTGTTTAGATGGGTCATCTGCTCCTGATTTAACTTTGGTACCTGGTATCTGTCTAGAAAATTATCCATTTCATTCAGATTTTCCAGTTTTGTTGAGTATAGGCTTTTGTAGTAGGATCTGATGATTTTCTGGATTTCCTTGGCTTCTGTTGTTTCCATTTTCATTTCTGATTTTGTTAATTTGGATACTGTATCTGTGCCATCTGGTTAGTCTGGCTAAGGGTTTATCTATCTTGTTGATTTTCTCAAAGAACCAGCTTCTGGTTTTGTTGATACTTTGTATAGTTCTTTTTGTTTCTACATGGTTAATTTCAGACATGAGTTTGGTTATCTCCTGCTGTCTACTCCTCTTGTGTGTATTTGTTTCTTTTTGTTCTAGAGCTTTCAGACATGCTGTTAAGCTGGTAGTGCAGTTTCCAGTTTCTTTTTGTAGGCACTCAGAGCTATGAGTTTTCCTCTTACACTGTTTTTACTGTGTCCCATAAGTTTGGGTATGTTTTGCCTTCATTCTCATTGAATTCTGAAAAGTCGTTAATTTCTTTCTCTATTTCTTTCTTGATCAAGCTATCATGAGTAAAGTGTTCTTTAGCTTCCACATGTATGTGAGCTTTCAGTTGTTTTTGTTGCTATTGAAGATTAGCCTTAGTCCGTGGTGAACTGATAGGATGCACTGGATTATTTCAATCTTCTTATATCTGTCCAGGCCTGCTTTGTGACTGACTATATGGTCAGTTCTGGAGAAGGTATCATGAGGTGCTGAGAAGAAGGTATATTCTTTTGTTTAGGATGAAATATTCTATAGATATTTGTTAAATCCATTTGGTTCATAACTTCTGTTAGTTTTACCATGTCTTTGTTTAGTTCCTGTTTCCATGATCAGTCCATTGCTGAGAGTGGGGTGTTGAAGTCTCTCACTATTATTGTGTGAGGTGTAATGTGTGCATCAAGCTTTAGTAAAGTTTCTTTTATGAATGATAGTGCCCTTGCATTTGGAGCATAGATGTTCAGAATTGAGAGTTCTTCTTGGTAGATTTTCCTTTGATTAGTATGAACTGTCCTTCCTTATCTTTTTTGATACCTTTAGGTTGAAAGTTGACTTTATTCACTATTAGAATGGCTACTCCAACTTGTTTCTTGAGGCCATTTGCCTGGAAAATTTGTTTCCAGCTCTTTACTCTTAGGTGGTATCTGAGGTACTGTCTTTGTCACTGATGTGCATTTCCTTTATGCAGCAAAATTCTGGGTACTCTTTACATATCCAGTCTGTTAGTCTATGTCTTTTTATTGGGAAATTGAGTCCATTTATGTTAAGAGATACTAAAAATAGTGATTGTTACCTCCAGTTATTTTTGATGTTAGAGGTGGAATTATGTATGTGTGGCTATCTTCTTTTGGGTTTGTTGAAAGATTACATTCTTGCTTTTTCCCCCCTTGTGTTGTAGTTTTCCATCTATTATCCTTTGTAGGGCTGGATGTATGGAAAGATATTGTGTAAATTTATTTTTGTCCTGGAATATCTTGGTTTCTCCATCTATGTTAATTGAGATTTTTGCTGGGTATAGTAGCCTGGGCTGGCATTTGTGTTCTCTGTATGAGAACAGATGTCTGTATGACATCTGCCCAGGATCTTCTGGCTTTTATAGTGTCTGGTGTGAAGTCTGGTGTAGTTCTAATAGGTCTGCCTATATATGTTACTTGACCTTTTCCCTTACTGCTTTTAATATTCTTTCTTTGTTCTGTGCATTTAGTGTTTTGACTATTATGTGCCTGGAGGAATTTCTTTTCTGGTCCTATCTATTTGAAGTTCTGTAGGCTTCTTGTATGTTTATGAGTGTGGGGATGATTAGTTTGCACGTAGTCATGCTGGCATGTGTTCCTGAATCTTGTTGGGCAGCTGTGATTCCCACGGCTCCAAAGAGACTGGAGTGTGGGAATCTTGACTGAGTTTATTCTGTGTGGCACCGGGTGGGTGCTGTGGGCCCCCATCCTGGCGTGCACTCAATCTGAAGTTCCACTGGGGCACAGGGCTCTTTAAGTGGACCTGGAGGCTGGTCTCCATTCTGTAGCCTCTAGACACCATGGGGTGGGGGTCCTCAGGGAAGTGTGGTGGCTGCAGATACAGGATACAGTGGCTCATTAAAGGCCTTCTTTGAGGTTCCTCATGGCGGGCCCCAAAAGACACGAGGGAGTCCATGGTTCCAAAAGGGTTTATTTTCATGGCAGGATGTAGATGGATCTGATGGTACCCCCACTTAGGTCAGGGAGGACCTGACTTAAATAGAGCAGGAGGAGTGAGGAGAGTCTGGGAAAGGAATACATAATTGGCTATGTCCTCTGGCCTTTAGATATCTCATTAATATGGAAATCTCTCTAGGGCCTGAGGCCTGTAGCCACACCCTCTACCTATGGAGGGGATGGTAGGGGCTTTGCCCTATGTGATTGAACGGTGCAGATTAAATGGAGGTCTTAGACCATGTGTCAGGAGCCTGGAATCTGGGAGCATGGTGAAATGTGTTCCATCCCTTGTAGGGTCTCTGGCCATTTCAGCCAGTGCTTCTACCAAAAACCAAGCCATCCTTTCACAGCCCCACATATGGTCATCTCTTTAAGTTAGGGATATTTTCTTCTATAATTTTGTTGAAGATATTTACTGGCCCTTTTTGTTGGGAATCTTTGTTTTCTTCTATACCTATTATCCTTATGTTTGGTCCAGGTTCAGTGAGAGGCCCTGTCTCAGAAAATAAAGTGAGAAATCTGGGATGGGTCCTATTTAGGAAGCCGGAGGGAAACAAATACAGAAGGGAAGACACGGAGCTTGTCACTGGTTTATAGGCAGCAGAATCTGGGAGAATGGAGCCAATAAATGAGGCAAACTAAGATATCATTCAATAGACAACTTTATTTAGAGCCTCCGACAACTTATACTTTGAGGGTTAAGAACTGTCATATGTGTAAAGTTCTCATGCATTCAAGCTGTATACAATACTAAGGACAAGTTACATGTGATAGAAACATGAGTAATCTGACACAAATTCACTCTTATCTCCTATATCTGGGAGTAACATGTAAACACATCCAAGAAAAATTGTGTATTTTGAAGAAACTGAGGGGTAACACAACTTACTTTCTTCAAAGTATTCTCACAAGCACTCAGAATTCTACTCAC
Organism: Arvicanthis niloticus; assembly: GCF_011762505.2. Taxonomy (NCBI): domain Eukaryota; kingdom Metazoa; phylum Chordata; class Mammalia; order Rodentia; family Muridae; genus Arvicanthis; species Arvicanthis niloticus. Next base: position 61,075,425 of record NC_047672.1, on the reverse strand, counting down.
ATAACTCCATTTCTCAACTGTGTTCCAACAGGAGACAATTACAGAGGGAGTGAGGAGGAGGGTAAAATGAAAGTAAGGATGTCTGAAAAAGTCGTAAGGAATCATATTATTAATCATCTACCTAAAATATTCATTATATACATAAGTTGACGTGCAAATATAGATATATACTTTAAATTAAAAATTTCTATCAGGTCCCTCACCCAGGAAGTGAGTAGGTGAGTGGCATGGGGAAATCAGGTGTGTCTGTAGGTGTCGAGAGGGCTGAGAGTGAGATTGGAAATCAGTGTGGGACAACTTTAGGACTGCCTGGAGACCTGGGAAGGGAGAGGCATCAAGGACTGTAAGCAGGTGACTCTCAGCAGCTAGGGATATGGAGCCTGAAGTAGCTACCTCCTATATTCAAGAGAGACTTCCATTAGTGGGAGAAGGACATCAACCCACCCATAAAAACTTTGACCCAAATTATGTCCTGCCTACAAGATGTACAGGCATAAAAATGGAGCAGAGGTTGGAGGAAAAGCCAACCAGTGACTGGCCCAACTTGAGACCCATGACATGGGAGAGATTCAACCCTTGATACAATTAATGATACTCTGTTTTATGCCTGCAGACAAGAGCCTAGCATAACTGTGTCCTGAGAGGCTTCATCTAGCAGCAGATGCAAACAGATATAGAGACCAGTAGTTAAACATTAGACAGACTTGAGGCTGAGGGAGTCTTGGAGAGTTTGGGAAAGACTGAGTGAGCTGGAATGTCAAGGACACTTCAAGAAAACCTACAGAGTCAACTAACTTGGGCACATGGGAGTTTACAAATACTGAACCACCAACCAAAGAGCATGCTAGAGCTGGACCTAGGCCCCCTACACATTTGTACTAGATATGTACCCCTAACAATTGGAGCAGAGACTGTCTCTGACTCTGTGCCCTGCCATTGGATCCCCTTCCCCTAGTTGGACTGCCTTGTTGGGCTTTAGCGGAAAAGGATGTGCTTCATATTGATGTCCCAGTAAAGGTGGTACCCAAGGGGGTCTTCCCCTTCTCTGATGAGAAGGTGAAGGGGTAATGGTGGGATGGATTTGTAAGGGTGGGTCTGAGAGGAAAGGAAGGAGCAGAGATGATATAAGGATGTACAGTGAATAAATTAATGAAAAAATAATAAAAATGATTTTGAAAAGACTAAAATATTTCCATTAGGTCTGACACGGCTCTACAATGCATCGTAGACAGCCTAACAAAAACCCCAACATCACGCATGAGAAACCTTTTCACTTTTATGTCAGGGTTGTTAGAGAGACTTTCAAAACATTATAGGCTATTGCTACTATCCTTGATTGTTCCCCAGATCTAGAATAGTGAGTTCCTATTGGTAAAGGCATTGTAAACCTTAGACTCAGGGCCCAGGAGCCTCTGAACTGAATCTGACCTGAAAGCTTTCTCCCCGAGGATTGATTTTTGTGGTACCAGAAGGTGACAGGCAAGCTTCCAAAGGAAGGAAACATCTAATGCTCCTACCCAAATAAGATGCCTGTGAACTATATGGTGCCACCTAAAGGGGAATTTGGACTTAAGGTCTACTCAGTAAGAAGAAATTTATGCCTGATAATGGAAACCTACTCAACTGCTCAGAACTATTGAAGTAATGGGTTTTGGAGGAGAATCTACAACTGCCACTTTTCTAAAGAGGCATAATCATAGACACTTTGTAAATATTTATCTTTATATTCACACATAAGTGTAGTTCTCACCCCTCATCAAGAAACATACTCTTTGCAACAGATAGATACCAGTACAAAAAATCCACAAACACTCAAAATACAGAGTTCTGGATCCCAGTTTCAACTACTCATACATTTACAACAGATCTTCTGAAACTAAGGCTCAGGGACCATTCTGAAGAGGGGGAAGAAAGATTTTAACAGCCTGGACAACAAAGAGTTTGGTGTGAGATGGTGTCTTAGAAGAGACAGAGAAGCTACACGCATGAAGTTTCACCAACATGGCAGCTTAAACATGACTTGAACTAGGACAACAATGGACATGTTTACATGGAAAGGGGCAAGTTCCTGAGGACTCAAACCTGGACAAAGAAGTACTGGCAACTAAAGAAGGCTGAGAATTGAAAAAATAGTCTTCCAGAGAGAAAAGCACACCAATAAGTATATATATATATATATATATATATATATATATATATATATATATATATATATATATATATATGTATATATATGCTAATATATGTGTGTGTGCATGCATGCACCCACACACATATACACACAAACATGTATGTTGTGTGTATGTGTGTAATGCACAAGTCTCTAGCTCTATCCACATCTATATCTATACAGCAACAATAATTAAAGAAAAAAGATCATTAATTAAAATAGTGCAAGTCAGGGTACATGAGAGGGTTTGGAGGAATGAAGAAGAAATAAATCATATGATTATATAATAATCTCAAAACAACAACAACAATAACAGAAACAAAATCCCCAAAACATGGAGCACCCTATGACCAGAAAGATATTAGCAGATTCAGAGCTGTGGTGAAGAGACCATAGTGGAAATGGCTAACTCCTTCCCATCTAATAACTGTGTTGAGGTCCTGGCCTGTGCTTCCAATGAGGGTCATTTCTGGGTCTATGGATCTGCAGCAATAGGGGTCTGTTACCACTAAAGGCCTGGCAGATGTCCCTGGTTTGGACTGGTGCCTGGGCCATGTTAATGTCTAATGACTGTACAGAGCAGGCCCCATTCTTCACTTGGATTGTTGGGGAGCTGGACCCAAAGCACTGAGAGAAGAACTGACCTGGCACTTTGCTGGCTGAATGGCTTGGGAGAGAGGTCATGCACCTCGCCTAGGCTACACAGTAGAGCAGGCCATGTTTGCAGGCTGTATGTGAAGCCTCAAGGGCACAAGAGTAAGAAAGCCGCCTTTGACACTTGCCAGCTGTGGCACTGGATGTGCTAGCCAGCCGAGGCAGTGCTGGAGACCTTGTCCTGGTGGTGTTGGGAACTGGAGAGTTGGCAGGCTGACCACCACACAGAGCCAACTCCAGAGTTTAGAGTTAACTCACCTCAACATCTACCTACCCCATCTATGATCTACTAGGACACATGAACGGGCACATGAACGGGCACATGAAGGGGCAGGTCCTGCAGATCCAAACAAAGCAACAACAGAATATCCAAGAGGAGTTCTGAAGAGAATCCAGTATTGATAGTGAAGCAGAAGCCAGAGGCCTCGAACCAGACCAATAACTCATTGTAATGAATATTTGCAAGTAAAGAAGCACGGACAAAAGTATATACTGTGGGACACACTGTCATACAACACAGCTTCCACAACAAGGTTTGTTTTTCCTTTTGGGGGGCGGTTGCAATGACAAAGGGGAGTTACGAAGGGACCAACAGATGAGTGGGATTGGGAAAAAGATGTGAAATTCACAAAGAATCAATAAAAAGTTGAAAAAATAACGGTGGAGAGAGATATAAGGAGTAACCAATATCACTTATTCTCAGCATGTGCACACATGACAGCTTATTCATATACATATACACATATGCACCCAGTTTTCCAGTTCTTCAAATGTTTAAAATGTTATTTTGAGGGAGTAGGAGACTGAAAAAGAATCTGTATAGCTCAGACTGACCTCACCCGTGGTCTGTAGCTGAGACTAATTTGAACTCCTGATCCTCGGGACTCAGCCTCTCAATTTTAGACACATACCATCAATTTTCCCCGAAATCCAGGCATTATAATTTGGTTGCACACATGCATGGGTGTGTGTGTGTGTGTGTGTGTGTGTGTGTGTGTGTGTGTGTGCACGCGCATGCACATGCACATGTTTACATGTACACATTTGATTAAACAGTTGACAAATTGGTTGCCCCTTTCTGTAATGTAGGACTTACTAGTTTCACTACTAATTAAAAACAGAACATAATTCTCTCATTTAAACTACGTGTCAAGAATATTAATAATATCATATTATGAACAATGTTTAGATCTTAATCATATCACATTGTATCATCTGAACCCCTCAATCTTGTGCATAATGCATGAAAAGGTTTCCTAATTTTTTAATCTAAAAGGTCACAGTCAACTGTCAGTCATAGAGAGTACATTGAAACATGGATTTTGTTTTGTATCTCCACATCAGACTTCTCTTTCATTGCTTACTCGAGTTTATGAGTAATTATCTAATTGCCTCAATAAATGAGACCCTCCTGATGCAGCGATGTGTGTCAAGAACATGATCAATTTGCAACACAGAGGATGCAGAACTAATGTGTAAACAGCAAACATAATGAATAACTAAAATTTTGCTCAATATTTTCCAAGCAACTTGCTAAAATTTCTCTGTGCTCTGGTGAGGGTACTAAAAGTATGAAAGCACAGGCTCGAGCAACGCTACCAGGAAGCAAGTATGTGACTCCTTCTTCACTTTTGCAAGACTGACATGCTGCCTTCTCCATCAAACAGGCCCCTTTCTTTCCCTCTTTTAAGAAGCTGAGCAATGCTATCATAACCACACAATCCTTACAGAAGAAATCATACTGATAGCATTCCCGTGGGAAGTTGACAGAAATTTATAGTAGCATCCTGAACTCCAGTGTTTTCTCATCTCTCGAGCATCAGTGGAAAGCAAGTGCTAGGTCACCTATAAGAATACTGCACTTAAATCTATCTCTGTCAATTTCTACTTACACTACCTTGGTTAAGTCATTTAATATTTTGGTTTTCTCATTATCAAGACCACAGTACCTGGGTCATAGGACTCCTGATGGATTTAGAGTTAAGTCATTAGATATTTGTCAAATATCTGCTACTTTCCCAGATGCTTTGAGAGAAACCCTGGGCATGCATAAACAACAAAATGATAGGTTCATAGTTAGTTGAAGTTCATAATCAAATAGGGAAAATAGACCTTTCTCAGCCAATGAACTCTGTGGCACATTTTCTATAGAGCAAATTTATAGTCTATCATAATTTTATGTTGTAAGGAATGCTATGGTTCACATGTATAAAATATACACTATAGTCATACATGGTACTTAAAATATGAGACAGTCATCTTTTGTGTTTGCATATATCTAGTACCTTTTTTGTGGGAATAAGGTATATCTGTCATGCTGTACTCTTTTACATACACAGTATGGTACATTCATTTCACAAAGATTATGTACATTAAAGTTTTCGTAGATCTAGAGTGTTAGTCTCTTAGAATTAAAGTGAATATTGTGCAGAGAGTAGGCAATACAATTATAATAGAGGTTAATTGCGAAATTCTTTACCACTTAATGAGGTTATGAAATGTACCCTTATGAGCTACCAGTATCTGAGAGTGAAAAAATTATTAAGATCCATTTTTTAACTCCTAATTATGTAATCAAATCAAAGCAATGGAGGAAGGATACTAGAATTTAAATAATTAAAATAAATTTGGATTTTATGTACAAGAGAAAACATGTGAATCATCTTTTTCTCCTTTTTAATTGTCTTTTCATGTGTATGCATCTGTGATGTGCATGCATGTATGTACATGTGTTCACATATGTGGGCGTGTGTGTGTGTGTGTGTGTGTGTGTGTGTAAATACAAGCCAAAGGTTGGCATCAGAACTCCTCCTTAATTTTTCTACCATCTTCTTTGATGCAACGTATCTTATTTAATCCAAAGTTCAAAGAGAGTAGAAATACTGACTGTCCTTAGATAGTTTTTGCCCCAGGGACCTCATCTCTTTCTTATGAGGCTGGAATTACAGGTGAGCTGCCATGTACACATGCCATTTACATGGGCTCTGGGTATCAGAATGACTCCTCTTGTTTCCAGGGTATTCATTTTAACTGCTGAGCTATCTCCATAGCCCTATACTTTTTGAAGTCCAGTCATATATGTTTTGTTTGTTGTTTAGTCTTGACTACTGTGGAGTTGGGTAAACACACTACACACAAGGATTTAAATTTTTTACTATTTGTTTATTAAATCAAGTTTAGAAACATGCGTTCATCTGCCTGAAATATTTAAAAAAATTTACACCTTTGCTATTTTTGTATTTGAAATTGTGAGACATTCGCTGTCACAGGAAGCTATACATATTTTAAAAGTGTATATATCATTGAGATTTACTACATTTGCTCTATTGAAACAAGCAACCTTGAATATTTGGTGTGTTCCTGCCTCTCTTGATTTGCTCCTTTTATTTCCAGGGGTGCACACACACTTAGCATTTTGAGTTAGATGCTTGTCACTCTCTGACCTGCTCTTACAGTTTTCTGTCACCAATGTCTCCCACACAGAATGTACAGAAATATACTGAAACAATGTGCTGTCAGTATTTTTCACCCCTATTCCTATGCTGTTTTTAGACATAGAAATTCTTCTAATTGTTAAGTCAGTGTGGATTTTTGTTGTAGTACATTTCTCTGTTGTCAGGTAGCTACATGTGGTTGATATATACTTAGTTGATTTTATTTGTTTTCTATTACCTAAAAAAATATAATAATTATATACACATTTTATTTGCTAATGGGAGAAATTTTCTATGCTATATTTATAGAGGTAGAATTTCATGATTTATAGGGCACACATATCTTCAGGTTGTCAACATATCAAATTTTAATTTTTTCTTTACTGTTTCATTTTTCAGTGCAGAAGAATACTGTCTAATTTTAAGAATTTTTTTTTAATCAGGTAAGTATAGAATTTTATTCATCTTAACATTCCTGGCTGGTTAGCAAAGTATAATTTCATATGTATTAGGCATTTGAGTCATATTTTATGAGTTGCCCATTCAGACTCCTTATCATATTCTTCCATTGTCTTGCTTGCCAATTGGTGACCTTTTCCCAGGGGAAAACTATTTCACTATGTCTTCTCTCAGCATTTAGTTGTCTGTAGCAGAGTTATGGCACCTATTCCCAAGTTGTATGTTTACAATACAACCCCTATACTCAGGGCCCACGGATAGTTATGTTCTTTGAATTTTCTTGTTTTTCAGTTTTGTCCCTGAACAGTATTTTAGAATTTAAGTCTTCAAATTGTTACTAGTTCCCACTGTTCTTACTGCTGGGGCTTTGTGTTAACTACCTCTGCTCCATGGTCCTTGCCATTTTTTTTTCTTTGTTCTCAGTAAGCCAATGGTGAGACCTATGGTGAAAATTTACAAAAATAAAATACAGAAGTGTTTCACTCATGTGTTCAACATAGAGTTGAATTATAAGCTCACATTCTAAAATTCTATAGTTCTCTATCGATGTATATGCAGCACCAGTCCAATAGATAAGGACTCGAAGCCCTCTCTAGTATTTTGTTCCATTGACTCTTTGTGAGTTGTGAAATGGAGGGTCAGCATCAGCATCATATATTTTTTCCAGTCTTGTTTTAGGAACAATTCTTGGCGTATGACTGTGCAGGTTTGTCATTGAGATCAGTAACTCAGTCCTGGATCTAAAGAAGAGTTAAGAGTAGGCAAGAAGAACTTGGGACAATCTCTGAGGATCTCTGTAGTTTTGGGTTTAGACTGTTACCTCATCTAAAGCTGTCCCTGAGCCCCATGGCTGATAACTTTATCCTAACTGACAAGCTCTTACACAGAGCATTTGTCGAAGCTTAACTTCATTCCCTTGAACTCTTCTATGATGCATAAGCCTGCCCTAAATGCATGAGTGAAAACATTACCTTGCCAACTGGATGCAGAAATCAATTTTAAAGTTTATGAACAATGTCTCAATAGACTTTTTACATTGTCTTCTTTGTAACCCTTTTACTAAGATATAATTTAGATAAATCACAGTTCTGGAAGTACCTGTAACTGAGAAATATAATAACAGAATATAGGGTATTTTTATGAGCATTATCCCCCGAGTTGCAGCCAAATTATTTAGAACCTATGGGGGAAAAGAAAATGCATGGTTGCATTTGTATGCAATTTTATTTGTCCCAAGGCCAGCCTGACTATGGAGAAACAAGGCCTGGTGAAGGACACAAACTTTGGACTTCATCTGTCAGTTTTGAGATTGGTAAATGCATAATACCCTAATGATTGGCAGTCATAATTACATTGAATACAAATTGAATACCCAATAAGGAAATTTTGGGCATTAACACCAAACAATTTTTTCACTAATGGCTCTGAGGGAAAGTTGTTTGGTACTTTTAGCCTTGTGTCTGTGAATGTCAGCAAACACACCAGTTATAAGCCAGGAATTATTCCTTTAAAATTGTTGTTTTGGAGAAATTACATGATTTTCATACTGCCCTTCCATTCTGTGGATGGCAGAGTTAATATGATAAAACAGTACCAAGTAGTACAAAACTCCTTGGAACTTTGAGTCTACCACAGTTTTGCAGAAGGAGCAGGTGACCAGAGATTACGATAGTGACTGTAACTAACAAGGTGATATTTCCTAACTCTATGAATTGTTACAAATCTCCTTCTACATGAGCCCTGGCTGAAAAATGGTTACATTTCATAAAAGCATGGTGAAATTTTTAGTGGTCCAAAAAGTCTTGAGCTTTTATTCATATTATACTCATTTTATAAATTGAAAAAGTTCAATAACTTGATCAAGTCCTCCATCTTTAAGTTTCAATACTCAAATTTTATTTTGAAGATGTCCTTCCAGAAGCTATGCTATCAAATGCTGTGCTAAGTTCCTCTTAGGTCATATATTCAGTGTTCTGTTGCCCTTAAGGTTAATCATTAAGTTATTTTTTGAGGGTTTATATTCTTTCTAAATAGAGATATTCAGCTCCTTGTGGGCATAGCTATGCTACCTAGAAAGTTAGCATACTTAATTGAACATATAGATATCCAATAAATACTAATTTATATTTAATTCCATGTTCAATCACTTATCATTTACTTTTCATTTATAAAAGTATGGTATAGAGTGAAGTACAATAATACAGAAATGCAAAAACACTTCTCACCAAAAACAACAAAAAACAAAACGCAAACAGCAGCAACAACAACAACAACCTATGAAGAATGTATAGCAGCAAACTCTGCTGAGGTTGCTTAAATATTAGTTACTCTTCTCAGTAGCATTTTTATTTCATTTCCTGGACTCTGATTTCATTTGTTTTATCAATACTGGTGAGACTGAATTAGGTTCATGTAGCCATAGGTCATGAATAAGACCCAATCTATCATGCTTTCTCTGGCTAGACTGTCTTTATTCTGGTTTTTTATGGTAGCTTTTGTGTCCAAGCTTGTAACGTACCCCGGTTTCTGCCCCTTAATCTGCATTTTCTGAGCTACTATTAATATATGGCAATTTTATATTTTGCTCAATTAGCCAAAGCTTATTTCCAGCAAACAACCCTCACTGACTTAAAAGGAACCTGGCCAGAACATAGAGAAGTTATATAACATCTTTTTTAGCTCAGACAGTTAAAACTATGACAAATAAGTTTAAAGCCAATATATACCATAAACCCTAGCTTTGGACTTTCTGGAAAAAAGAAAAAATGATTTTCATTAAGTCTTTTTAAACTATAAGAAAGGGGATCAGGATTAAACAACATCACCAGGAGAAAAATTATTTTTCTTTCTTGGAAATTGGAGAAAATGATAAAATAGAAAAGGCTATGCAGGCTGTTGAACAACACAGTGGCAGTGTCTTCAGTTGTCACAGTCACCAGACACCTGCCCTGAGTCTCTTCCTAGAGCTCTTTATATTAACCCTGTAATGAAAATCACTGTGCTGGGAAGATAGCTCTATAGCTGCTCGCCTTGCAATTGAGGAAGGAATCTGAGGAAAGCATGGCAGTGGAACCTCCATGTGTCAGTATTATTTGGTTTATTTTTCTAATGCATCCTGAAAGAAGGAAAAGCAAAACTAAGGAATCAGAAAACAGCCAGCTATTACATTTAGTCAGCTTCTCCATTTCCCTACTATGACTATAGGTATAATTACTTCTTTATTACATTAAAATAGTTTAAAATGTCTGATAAAGATTTATGAGGAAGTTTGTGGGGAAATCTTCTCAGTTAAAGAGTAAGGGATGTTTAATCTTTAAATTTTTAATTATAACCAGAGGGAAGCAAAACCTTAAATGACTACCATTTTGTAAAGTCTTATAACTTAACTCATGATGTTCTCTATTTTTACTTTATTCTGTTTTAAAGAGTCTTGATTAGAACTCTTTATATTAAGCACTTTGTGGAGGAAAAGTTTTAAATGAGATGGAAATAGAAAAGTAAACAGGAAAGTGCCATCATTGCGATAAGGAAACACAATGAAATGTGTAATAAGAGTACAATAGGCTTCTCCAACTGCACTCCGGAGAGAGATGGTTCTGATGGGCAGCCTTTCACGAAAAAGAACCAGGATTTGGGGTAATCAAAATGGCTGGGACACAGCTAGTTTAAAAATAGGTTTTCAATTTGTGCACCTGAAAGAATAACATTATTACCCCTAAAAGTTCACAAGAAAATGAAGCAACAGACAAACAAAATAGGAAGTGTGAAATTGTCAGGTGGTGTGGGTTGGTGTGATAAACCAACTAACCTGATTTAATACTTCATGCTCATGAAGCTAAATAGATCTGCAAGGTTATGGATTTGTTTAAAAATATGGCCCACTTTTAATCTATAAAAAGCAAGGAAAAGGGAGAGAATTTTACCTAAGGAAAAAACACCTTGATAACGAAATCTGCATATGTAATAAAATAAGATTATCTGGGAAGGAGAAATCTGTTTATATTTAGAAGGTCAACGATAATAATACAGTGCTTAGCCCTGCTTTGAGCCTGCCTTATTATCACAATTAAATGGTATTTACTATGTGACCCTACGTAGAAAATCTTTTCTCACCTTTAGGTTGGAAGTTAGCACTTGAATCGTCTGCCTCTAGGTTATTCTATCACTAAGGAAATGGAATAAAACCAACCCAAGAAATAATTGACAAGTATTTGACAATATTCGAACATATACTATGTTCTGATGATGAGGTGGAAAGAAGTAGAAAAAGCTCATTGCACAGCTCACTGCTGAGAGGGAAATCTCTCTTGTTTTATAATTTGAGTTCCAAAATACAATGCAAAGGAACAGTGTTCTGCTCTTCCTTCCTCTCAGTTCATTCATAAGCACTAGTTAAGCCTCATGGCGAACATCCCTCCACATTACAAATGCAGAAGTCAGCGTACTGAGAATGTAAATGGTTCTCTAGGACTGGGTGGTTAAATGATGGAGGAATAGGAAGCACAGTGGTTTTCATGAGTGAATTACCACACTGATTATCCTCTGGCTCTTGCACATAATTAAAAATCTCTTAGAATTTTTTTTTAATTTTTCTTTTATGATCATGTTGAAGAATACTTGCTTGGGACTTGCTGACTGTCTGAGACATTACAGCTGATAAAGTTAATGTGCAAAGGAGACCTTAACCAGCAACTCTCTATTTTTGGGTGCTATTAGGATGGTAAGTCTAATTAGGAAAACTTAAAGCATTTTGAACAGAATTAAAGCTTAGAGTATGGTCAGATTTCTGCTTTCTCTCTGAAATGTCAAGACTTCGGTTGAAACAGGAAATATCAGTGTACATTGGCTTGTAGGCAAAGTATGTGGGCTTCATAATTTTTACTTTATACTTCAAGAATGGAATCTTTTTATGTTCCTTCTATGCTCCTTGAGAATTTGGTAGAAACTTAACTAAAGTGGTCCTCTAACTTTGCTCCCTGGGTAACATCATTATCACTAGCTGGACATTTGTTGTCAATGCAGATTTTCAGTTAATCCATCCTTCTGCTGGAGTTTCTGAATCATAAGGCAGGAGCCCCAGATCATTCTAGTGCCCACCCAGGATGGAGAGCCTCGGTTGTCATAGTTTCAGTCTGACTTGAGTTTGTTTAGTGTTTGTTTTAGTTGGAAGTTTACCATGATTCCAGCAGCTCTCCAAGGACTGCAGATACATTATATATTTCTCATATTATTAGAGACATTGAGGTCATAGTAACTTGAATTCAACAACTCAGCATGTTAGTATATAATATCAATTATGTTTGTAAAATATACACTCTTTGTTAGTGTTCCAGGGGAAAAACTATTGTAACTGAAAAATAAAGTAGTTTTATATTTTCTCTTGATGAATGAACCCTGAAAATGTGCTGTGGATTGTCAGGGTCCAGTTTTCCTTTTACCCTGTATTGGCCTCATCAATTATGTCATCTATGCTTGTTGAAAGAGTAAAAGTGTCTAGAGCAAGGTCTGAATCAAGCCTGACCAGGGCTGTAGCTCAGCACTGCCATCTTCTTGGGTTTGGGGCAAGCTATTTAGCTTTTTCATGCCCATGTTTCTAACTAGAAAGACAAGTTTATGGGAACAAAGTGTGCAGCACAGACTGAAGGAAAGGCCCTGCAGAGACTGCCTCACCTGGGTATCCATCCCATATACAGACACCAAACCTAGACACTATTGCAGGATGTCAAGAAGTGCTTGCTGACAGGAGCCTGACATGGCTGTCTCCTGAGAGGCTCTGCCAGAGCCTGACAAATACAGGTGGATGCTCACAGTCAACCATTGGACTAAGCATGGGGTCCCCAATGGAGGAGTTAGGGAAAGGACTGAAGGAGCTGAAGGGGTTTGCAACAAGGTAGGAAGAATAACAGTATCAACCAACCAGATGCCCCGAGTTCCCAGGGACTAAACCACCAACAAAAGAATACCCAAGCAGAGGCCCATAGCTCCAGCTGCATATGTAGCAGAGGATGGCCTCAGCTGGCATCAAAGGGAGGAGAGGCCCTTGGCCCCATGATGGCTGGATGCCTCAGTGTAGGGGAATGTCAGGGCAGTGAGGTGGGAGTGGGTGACTGGGTGGGGGAGCACCCTCATAGAAGCAGGGGGAGGGGAGATGAGATATGGGGTTTGTGGAGGGGAAACCAGAAAAGGGGATAACATTTGAAATGTAAATAAATAATATATCTAATAAAAGATGTTACAATGATCACTTTATCAAGGTGTTATGAACTTGAAAAACTAAATATAACTCTTAATAAGTAACGAACTAATGCTTTTAATTATAAAATTATCCGTTTTATTATGAATACTTTGAAAAAGAGAATTTTTCCCTACAAACAGCCAAAAGTATTGTATAATTTCCTTGCTATGAATGAATGTAAGATTTCTATTTGAAGGAAAAAACCCTTATGGACAATCATTTACTCTTCAAATTGTGCGATTGATTAAATTATTCTTTTTTTCAATAAAAAATGGACTGTTACAAAGACCCTTATAAAAGGACAGCATGCTGCCAGGGAACTGGCACTCTCTTGGAACCTGACAGGCTTAGCTGGAGTCTGAATTTCTATTTATGACTGAGTTTTGAGCTCAGGGACAAGTTCAAAGCACAGGTTGCTAAGCAAAGCTGAACTTTGCTTTTCCACTTTTATAAAATAAAAGCGATCACATTTTGCAAATGCATTCATTTCACAGGGCCATTATAAGGAACAAATGACAAACATAAAGGTGCCTGTAAAATGTGGAGTACTGCCTAGATACAATGTGTTTTTGTTGTTGTCATTTTAAACTCTTGCTCATCACCTGCCAATACATTTATTGTTTTGGTGTGAACACGGTTTAGCCTTAGGGATGTCAAGTGAAAGCAAATTGAATAGTAGCCATGATGTAATTATTTCCCCCTGAGAACTAAGTGCAGAACTAAGAAACACTTCACATGTCCTAGTAAAATGCTATGGGCACCAATGACTTCTGCTATGACAATGGGCCTGCTTGGATTTATATCGGTGTCCATGAGGTGCATGGCACCACACTGCATCATGCAGGGCCATCAGATGCTCTGTCTTTGAAGAGAAAACGCAATTTCTAACCTACTGTCACTACAGCCTTAGTTAATCAGTTCCCTGGTGCTTCTCTTTATGACTCCAGGCTGTGCAGTCGCTCTCTGGTAAAGCTACATCCTCACAAGGCCTTTGATTCTATTTGAAGTTTTCATGCTTTTCCTTGAATTTTCCATTTTTAATATTTATGAATAGCACCACAGACTTGATGGCAGAATTAAAACCAGCCAAGAAATCTCCTAAGAACTTTGATCCGGATGCTTTTCTAACAGAGCCACTGATGGCAGCCCCTTCTCTTTTGATTGCTTTCAAGGTTTAAACAGTGAGGCCAGTGTGATGGCTCAGTGGTAAGAGCATTTGACACCAAGCTGACTACCTGACCTGTGGTCAGTCCTTGGACTCTACATGTGGAAGGAGAGAAGAGCCTCTGATATCCACTTATGCACTGCGGCACACCTGTGTTCTCTCTCAAATACATAAACATAAAAAAATAAGAGAAATATGATCCAATATGAAGAAGAAATGGCCTGGACCGTAAGGATGAGACAGTATTATAATAAAGAATCAAAACAATACTGACAGTCAAATGATCGGTATATTAATTTTTCTTGGTATATTTTCTTATGCTTTCCAAATTTTATATGATAAGTGCAAATTACTTTGGTGAATGGTGAAAATAATAAACAGTTCTGTGGTGTGTTGTCTACAAGGAAGCAGGGTGACCTCATAAGCCTTCCCTAGCCCTTGCCTGGACTACTGGAGACAGTATGTGTTTTCTGCAGTGCAAATTGTGATATATCAAAACTGTCTCAATATCAACCTTAGAGTAAAATTCATTCTATTCTCAGTCTTGTACAGTATGCTTTGAAAAACCAAATTAAGTAAAAATTTGCATGTTTTCACACATGACCATGAGGATGGATATGTTAAACATGAACACAAATATATTCATATAAAATAAATACATTAAAAATTACCTCTGGTGAAATGGATATTACAATACGCATGATATCTTTCTCTTTGTCTGTCTCTGTCTCTCAGATACACACACATACATACAAACACACGCATGAAAGTAGTAAGATCAGTACTAATTGTGAAGGATAAAGGTGTCAGTAAGCATGAGAAGAGCATAGACAAGGTAATGGAAAGAGGGGGGTATGATTATAACATATTGTATACAATTACATACTGCCAAAAGTTTCAAAAATTTAAAGAAAGTGTCTTAAAAATCTGTAATTTAGAAGCCAACTAAGCTGAAGATACAGATTATGAATTGCATCTGAATCTCAATTAAAAACAATGTACTTTGGGTAGAGAATAAAATAATGAAAGATGATGAAATTTAAAGTTTTGGACCAACAGCATTGGGATCTTAGACTATGTAACAAATGTAGAATCTTAGGCCCTATTCCTGAATTCCTGAGTCAAATATTTTAATGAGTAATATACTTATTAAAGTCTATGAAGCGATCATGAAAAAAATGTACTTAAATCATGAAACTAGATCATTTAGAGATGAAGAACAAGATGGAGGAAGAGGAAAAGGCAAATAAATGTAAATGACACGGCTGCAGGAGTGTTTAAGAGATGGAGGATTTAAAGGATGGAGTGAAGTTTTGAAATAAAAGACTGACAGTAGGGGAAGAACCAGAGAGTAAGGCGAAGATTAGAACTAGTGCTGTGTGTGTGTGTGTTTGTGTGTGTGTGTGTGTGTGTGTGTGTTTGTGTGTGGAGAGAGAGAGAGAGAGAGAGAGAGAGAGAGAGAGAGAGAGAGAGAGAAAGAGATGGTAGAAGTTGTTTTTAGCTGAGTAGGTGGAGTCAAGGAAGAGACACTGGCAGTGTGACAAGGAAGATCTTAATTAAGATCTGGCTTTGTGTAGAAGCCCATTTCTAGGGACATGTGTACTCCATTTGAGGTTAGTGATGAAAACATGGCCTGAGCTCGGCAGCCTTGCCTAGAGTTTCCTCTACTCATGACTGGTCTCAGGTAGTGGTCTGAATGGACCCAGCAGCCAGATGGAGTTAACCAGAGCTATGATTCAAAAATAGATATGAAAATTAAGATTTAAGAAAGTGAGCAAATAAGAGAAGGAACAATTAAAAGTACAAATGCCTTTTGTTACTGTGCAAAATGAAACTTTCTGAAGAGAGTTAATTCTTGTGCTGCACAGCTTATGACATAAACACGTTTTGGTAAGCCTCAGTATCAATGTTGTTTCTTTTCCTGGTATAGCTCTTCCCACTTTCAGACATGTAGACTATACTCTGAAAAAAATGGATATTCTTTCTCTGTGCTTGCTATCCTTGTGTTTTAAAAATTTAGCCATGTATGCAAGGATTCCTCCACAGTTGCATCAGTGAGTGAGAAAACTGTTCTTTCTGCTGACAGAACAAATGATAAGTGTCTTTTGTTTTGTTTTGTTGTGAGTTTTTTTTCCTTTTTCTTCCTTTTTTTTTCTGGCTTAGAATTTGGTTCTATGGAAAATCTAAAAGATATATCCAGAGATGGACAATATTGAGGAAAGTATTATATTCATAGGGCTGTTTTATAGAGTTCTTATTGACTTATGTAGATAGATAGTCCCACTTCTCTGCTTTTGTTTCCGCTTCCTTAAGTTGTCTTGTGATGCTCTTTCAGGAGGATGGCCATATTAGAGATTTGATTTATCTCTCAACCAATGGGAGAAATGTGTGGTGCCTTCGCAACAAAGCTGAAACTAGGTGTGTGTGGGGGAACAACGATTAGAAAATGATGTACAATAAGTCTGCTAGAAAACCAGGTTAGAACATTAAGAAAAATGGGAATCTGAGAAACAGGGAGCCAGAGCAGTGCAAAGCTGCACACTGCAGTATCATAAGGCTGGGTCTAGTCTGGAGAGCAGTTTCTCTCCACTGGGTAAGCCTGTAGGTGCTACTGAGTTCACTCAGTTTTACTTACATACTCCCCCTCCTTCTAGCATTCCTTAAAAGGTCTGAACTTTTAAAAGCATCTTCTCCTTTTATAACTAGCATGTAAATTCTCTTAGTCTGAAGCTTTGGGAAGTATACTCACTCTAGGCCCCTGAGCAAGCATTTAATTAATTAGCATGGTAAAGGGAGAGCCAAGCATCCATAAATGTGTGTTGACTTGCAAGAAGGGGGGCTGGAGCTGTAAAGGATTTACTTCCCTCAAAAGTGGCCAGGAATGTGGACAATCACCAAGTCTGTATGATATTTGTCCTGTTCCACTAAGATGGCCCTGATGGGACAGATCAGTCTCTTCTCTGTTCAATGTCACAGTATGCTATTTGGAGGCCTGAGGGTAGCAGGAAAACCCTACCACATAAAGAAGGCAATAAACAGGCTGGGAACTTGGGAACACTCCTTAATCTCCCCTCTGGCAGACTGAATAAAGTGAACTCTAAAGGCCTGACTGGAAGTCACACTGTTTTGAATGTAGAGAGGAGGCCCAAATGTTTTTAATTCACTCCCAGGAAGTACCCCATCCAGCTGACTGTGACATAAGGAACTTAATAAAGTAAAAGCAAGTTATCTCGTCAAAATCCCCGCTGCTTTTTTATAATATCAAAATGAAAATAGGTTTAATCTGGCAGTGGTGTAATCAAATTCATTACCATATCCAAACATGTTTTATGCTCCCCCCTTGAATATCGCATGGCTGCTGATTGTATGGATTGCAAACGGGCAAAATTGCTCTGTGGTTGAGTGTGGATTCATTGTGAGCACCAAGGTGTCATTCATCAAGCTCCACAGGCACCAGAAGGCTCATTTCAAAAGGAGGATGTGGTGGCTAACCTGAGTCCTTTTATTTATTTAATTAAAAAACCACCGTGCAAAGTTTATATGCAATCTCATGAGTCGAATACAAGGAGTTCTTTTCAGAGAATTTGACTTTTCATACTTCCCTGTATGGAAGCATTCAGGAGATACAGTCAGAACTCAAAATTTTTACTCTTATTCTGATCTGAATAGGACATGATTTCTGCTTCCCACATAATATGCAGGGGGCAAGGTACTACTGAACATATTAGTGTGCAATATTTATTTTGAAATTATCATTAACTTCCCAGTCAGTATGTAGTCTTTTGTTTATAATTTTAAAGGAAGAGAGAGAGACAGAGAGAGACACAGAGAGAGACAGAGGAGAGAGGAGAGAGGACACCCCAACATAATTTAATGGGAATTACTTTTAGTTCAAAAATGCATTTTATCTCAGCATTTTATCTTATAATCCAAGCTGCGTACTGGTCCTTTAAATGTAAGGATACTCTACATGTGGCACAGAAGAGACAAATGGTCCTCAGATGCCCTCTTGCCAGCACAAAAGAGTCATTTTAGAAAAGACTTTTTGTACTGAAGATTTTACAATGAGCTAGTTCAGGGAATGTATTTGGTACTTATAACAACCAGTATTTATTTCAACAACTGCAAAGCCCATGTCATATTAAGAAAATGTATTCTGCAGGCAATCAAGGAATGCCGAGCATGAGAAAAATGGTCTTCCCCATGGAAGAACTCCCAGATTGGCTATCCAATACCAAGAGGTCAGCTATGAAATCATATACAGTACCAGTAGTACTTTACTGGTACTGTATAAAATACCAGTCATATTTTATGGAGTATTTATATATTTAGGAATGTGATCTATCTATCTATCTATCTATCTATCTATCTATCTATCTATCTATCTACACATATATACACATATATAGACATATATATGTATATACATCACTATATAAAGAACTAAAGATAAAGAGGTCATAAATTTAAAAAAAGAGCAAGGGTAGATGTGTGGGAGGAACTGGAGGAAGGAAAGAGAGGGGAACATGATGTAAGTATAATTTAATTAGAACTTTGAAAACCCCACATTCTTCTGGAAACCTTAAAAACTTCTTAAAATTCTAACTGCAAAGCTATTTTGGATGAATGGATTATTGGCCCAGTGAGGAAAGCATCAGTGTGAGTCAGCAGTGAGCAGAAGCTCTGTGCCTTTTACCAGCTGATTTCAAGCAGATAATGATCCTGCCAAACTGGAGTCTCCGTGTCGAAAAATAAAAGGGGTAGGGGCTAGCAAGCATGTAGATAGACGTCTGCTTTAATGGTTCATTTAGGTCTATATGTTATCATAGTATGTGGAGTATTAAAATGTACCTTATGAAATAACTGGGTTTCATTACAGCTTATAGACGTACATACCTTTTGTTAGCATTTCTATTGAGATTTCATGAGACACATTTCTTCTATTTTTTTGTTTTGTTTTTGCAACAGATGCCTGTTCTTAGGAAACTTTATTCTTGTTTATGTCCTGTGTTCCATGCATCTTCATAGACCTCTCACCATGCTCAATGCCATACCTCTGAACTGGGAATGCAGTAATAGATACTTGCCCAAATTTCTGTTGCTCCTTTGGCCTTCTATCAGTGTCTCCAGACACTGCCTTCCTGGAATTCCCATGGTGCAGATCCAGGAGAAGCAGCATCTGCAGTCTTTTCTACAGGTAGTTTTACCCAGGAGCTAGTTTAGACAATAATACCATTCCCTCCTGAGACTGTGGACCTAGTGTCCAGGCCTGAGCTGGGCTACTCTCATTGTCTTCCTGTATTTCCTTCACAGGCGATGCAATCCATGCTCACATCTTCTCCATTGAGGTTCTTTTCTCTTAAACCACTAGAGAATCTAGATCTCTTAAATCACTAACGCGTCTGGGCTATGATCTTTGAAACAATCTCAGTTCGAGTCATCCAGGCTCTCTCCTACATCGCGCGTTCACAGATACCTATTGCTGGGTTCTCACAACAGTACTTGTCCCTTCGGCATTGATTCTCCTTAGTGTATCTAGTCCAAGGGAAACATTTGCTATGATGCAATATCCTTTCAGATTTTAAGTCTCTTGTTCTCAGTTTATATGGATATTCCTATAGGAGTTTTTTTTTTTTTTTTTTTTTGGACCATCTTTGTTTTATAGTGTTTATTTACACAGCATGGGACATTCATGAGTAGACAGATATTCATAACGTGATAGATATTCATAAAGTGATTTGAAGCAGTGACCCTAAGCCTTTATAGCAGTGAGGTAGGTGAGATGACAGAAATTGATTTGAATTTAGATAGATGAGCTAAGTCTAACTAAGGTCCACCTCTAACTGTACAACAGCATTGTCTGTTTACAGTCTGAACCTTGGTTCTATCCTGAGTTAAATATTACGTGACTGGAGACTTTATGTACAGATGAAATAAGCCAGTATATGCAAAGTGCTTGGTAGAGCTGACCTCAGTAAGTGTGAGATAACTAAAGAGACTTCTGTTTTTCTACTTTAGTTTCTTCTTGATTGTCACAGCTTCTTTGCATCTACAATCTCAAAATATCATCAGGAAAAGCTGAATTTCCCTTTTGTGTGCCTAAATGTTCTCAATAGGAAAATAGGAAAGTGGTTTCTCATGACTCCTGAAGTCTTCTTGAATTATAGAATAAGTTATTCTTTAATTTTAACTATCTAATTCTATTAATTTAATTCTATGAAGTAAAATTTTAATTAAATAAAAATGAAATAATTAAATGGTATAACTCCTCTCTTTGATATCTATCAAATTCACTTTTCTCGCACTTCATTTATTTTCCAATACATTTCTGACAATATGTCTGAGGTCCACAAGGATCCTGCTGTGTTTTGGTAAATGAAGTTTGCAAACGCTAACTGGGGTCTGGAGAAACTAAATCTTTAATTGTGGTTATCACACACATTATTTAATGATAATGCATTTGAAGTTGCACGTTCCTTATGTTTTCAGTGGAGGTGATAATTGGCTTTATTATACCTGTCAGGTAACACCATGCTTGCTGTTTCTTTATTCCTTCCCGCTGCTTTGCATATTCCGAGTTCAAATGAAGCTCCATCAATCCTTTACACCCCTTCACACCAGAGCCAGTCTCTTTAGTTGCACTTGAAGTGTTTGATTTCCACCGTAGACAATGGCAAACCCATGGCAGGATGTTAGTAGGCATATTTTTGTAAGATAAAGCCACTTTCATTTTGCTGCAAACCAGTTAAGGCCATTTGAAAACCATTAGGCAAAATGAATTCTATTGTTACATAATATCATTGTTTAACAAGGCTTGGCTTCCTTATCTCATCTTTGTTCCTTCTTGCTTTTCACTTTTGACAACATGTTCCTCATACTCTGTGGATGCTTTGTGTTTTTTATTTTTTCAAATAGGATCATTTTAAGTAAAATTTCTCCTTTATGATTGTTTTCTGAACTCACTGTGCCTTTTCCTTTTGTATTAGTGTACGTTAGTTACATGGTTTCAAGCATTTCATTACAGCATTTAAAAATACATCATTGTGTTTTGCTTCAGTTTGCCCCTTACTCACATCCTCCATTATGCCCCCATTTATGCCTCCCTCCAATGAAATAATTTTGTCTGTTTTTATCTCCCTACTATGTCGCTTGTTCTCCTGCTCCTTCCCTTCGACTCCTTGCTTTCTCCTCACAGCCTTTCTTTGCTTTTTATATCATATAACCACTACTATATTACTATGTTTAAATCTAGATTCCTCATATCAGGGAAAACATGTAGTACTCGTCTTTCTGATTTTTTTTCCTTATCATGATTTTTTGCCCAACTTATTTCCCGCAAGTGACATAATTTCCTTTTTGTTTACAGCTAAATAAAAATTCACTTTTCACATGTGTTATCTCCAGTTCTCTGTCTGTGTGTATGCACTTCTCACATTTTCTTTATCTATTCATTTGCTGACAGGCAGCCAGGCTTGTTGCATAGCTTGGCTCTTCTGAATAACGTTGTAAAAGACATGAATTTGCAAGTATCTATTAGCTATCATCTCTTAGATTCCTCCGTGTACATAACATATCCAAGAGTGGTCCAGTTATATCGTGTTTAGTTTTAATTTTTAGGTTTTTGAAGAATTAAAACACCGGTTTCATAATGTCTAGAATAATTTATATTCTCAGCATTTGCTAGTTTTGTTTTTTTTACTTTTTTTTTTTAACAACTTTTCAAAAAGTTAAAAGGTAGTTACAATATTCCCTCCCTCTTTCTCCCCATCCCAGTCTGCACAGGTTTGTCCCAAGCTCATTTCAAATTCAGGAGTACTTTTTCTTAGGTTATTATTTACATACACACATACATATGTACATACATACGTACATAGATATATACATACATATATTTATGCAAACCTGCAACCTGCTGGGTCCATTTAGTGTTGCTTGTATGTATAAATTTCTAGGGCTGACCTCTGGGCATTTGGATAACATTGGTGGTCTCATCCTTTGGGAGGACTAATTCTCTCTTGGTAGTTCTTAATTACCAGTGGCTCTTCATCTAGTAGAGGGGACCTGTGAGAGTTCCCCCTTCCATGCTAGCATGTGCACTGGTCTTGTCATTATTCAGGTCTGGTTTATGCTGCATGTTGTTTGGTTTCATGGCTGGAACTTCCTGGACCTTTGGCTGGCAATCTTTCTAATCCCTCTTCTTCAAGTTGTTTGTTTTCTTAATGATAAATCTGACCTGGGTGAGATAAGATCTCAGTGTATTTCTGATCACTATTTCTTAGATGGCCAGTGATATTATACATTTTTATGTACTTATTGGCCAACTTTACATTTTCTTTTAAGAGTGGTCTATTCAATTGGTTCACTCATTCATTGAACAGATTATTGTTCTTTGCTGTTTAATATTTTGCCTTTTTATATATTTTGTCAGATTATTATTCTATAGTGTATTCAGAATGTTTATTATTTCTTTTGCTGTCCTATTGTGGTACATATTATTTAGGGGAATTCTACCCCACTTTAGATCATTTAGTGCTATAGGTTTATGCTTGTTACATTGGTGAACAGATAAACATTATGATCATTATAGGATGACTGAGGGTCTAGCTCTGATCATAATTACCACTTGAATAAATTTTGCTCACCTGATATAGTAACTCATGGCCATTTTTTGGTAATTATTTAAAAATGTAATATTACCCATAAGCATCCTGCTTTCTCATTTTCTCCATTTTTTTAAAAAACCATTGGAAGCCAAATAGATGTTGAATATTCCTAAAAGCAGTAAGGGTTCCTCATCAGCAGCAATCTAACAGGTTAGAGCAGCAAGCAGAAGAACCTTCATCTTCTTGGTTTTTGTTTGTTTGTTTGTTTTTCTTTAATTTTGTGGGCACGGTGGCTGGAAATGCTGAAAAGTTCCTCCAGGCGGGAAGTTAGGTACAGCGACTGCGGCTACAGTGGCTCATTAAAGGCCTTCTCTACGGTTCCTCACTGCAGGACCCCAATGACACGAGAAAGTCTGTGGCCTTCCAAAAAGGCTTTATTGGCATGACGGATGCTGGTTGAATCTGGATGTGCACCCCTGTGAAACTCAGGGCAGACCTGATTTAAATAAGGGGGGGGGGTGGGCTGGGGAAGAATGCTTAATTGGCTCCACCCTCTGGCTTTCAGGCATCTCATTAGTACATAAATCTCTCTAGGGCTTGAGGCCTGTTTCTTATGACTGATGGCCATAGATCTCTCTGTGGGAGGGACTGTGGAGGGTTGAAGCTAAATGGAAAGAACCAGGGCCCGGGAGCAGAGCAGATGGGGTTCCAGGCTTATGCTCGACCAAGTACCACTCCACAGCCCACCAGTCCACAAATTTTATGTGGAAGAAGAGTAGCTGAATCTGAGTCTTGCCCTGGCTTGCTCTGTTCCATGGATTGGCCTGATGTTGCTTGTATTCAAAGGCTAAATTCTGTACCCCAAGATCTCGTTTCTCCAAGAGAAACAGACCCTCATATATAATAGCTTTGTTATATAACTTTGTCCCCATGTTATCTATGATTGGTTAATAAAGATGCCTGTACATCCTGTTCCTGTAGCTGGGCAGAAGAAAGGCTGGCCGGGCTTGGGTTCCTGGCCTTGGGAGTCTGAGGGAAGTGAGAGGGGGAAGCCACCTTGACAGGAGATTGAAAATGAGCATGCAGCTGGAGAAACAACAAGTATTTGGGATATACCTCTGGGGAAGTAGCCAGACCAGCAGTTAGAAATTAGATTAGGAGTTACCTTCCCAGTAATTGTCAAAGCCAACTAAAATAACCATACTTTGAGTCTAATTCATTCATAAGCTAGACACAGATAAGTTTAATTTGGTTCAACTACACTGTTACAGAAACTTTTTAATTTTGTAAGAGCTCTGCCTTGCCAGTTTTTGTTAGACTCTTGAGTTATTAGGGTCCTATTAAGAGAGTCATTGCCTCTTTCTATTTCTTCAAGTATTTTCCTCTATCATTTCCAATGAATTAAAGACTTTAATCTTAGACCTTGAAATCCCCATTTGCCTTTTGTGGTTTTTTTCTACTTCAAAACTAAGACCCATAGCTTCTTTAAAAAAAAATGACAGTCTTTAATATTTCAAATATTTAGCTATTTGAGTTTTATTGAAAACTTTGACTCTACCAATTGTTAATAGTTTACACAGGGACAGAAGTAACAAGGCCAGCAAATCTTACTACTAACACATGGAATGTGCCATGTAACCACTATCTTTACGAATTTCTAAAGGATGCTGAATTATCACTTGGATATTCTCCTTTTTTATAATCAAGTTTTTTCCACCACTAGATGTTTCTTTAGTACAAGTTCCTGCCACATGGTGGTTCACAAGAGAAAGTGTTGACACATCATTACAAAGAAGGAAACATACCATCTATGATAATGATACTATTTAAAATACACAAACATGAAAGTCACCCATTTATGTCACTAAGGTGGCTATAACTAGTGGACACACTTTAGCAGTCTGATTTTTCTTTATTATTTTTTATTGGATATTTATTTATTTACATTTAAGATGCCTTCCACTTTCTCAATTTTTCTTCCCTAAAAACCCCTTATCCCATCATCCCTCCTCCTTTTTGCTTTTATACCATTTTAATTATATGCAAGTATTAAGGTCAGTTCTATGTTGAGGAACTAGCAATACAATAGATGCAAATAGTCAAGGAACAAGCAAGACAAAAAGCACAAATAGTCAAAGAACAAGGAAGGCAATAAACAAAATTCAGTGAATACTCCCATGACCATTGTTTCCAGGGGCTTATAAGGATGACCAAAATATCTGAGACTACTTCCCTGTCCTAGCACAAAGTCATTTTCATGTCTGAAGTCTACATCCTTGTTTTAGCCTAAAATTTCGATTCCTGCCTGAAATTATTTCTTTGTTCTAGCCTAAGATTTAGATTCCTGCCTGAAATTACTATGTTGTAGCCTAATGTCAGATTCCTGCCTGAAACTCACTTTTTTGTTCTTGGCCAATGTCATATTCCTGCCAGGCAGCTCATTTTCTTGTCCTTGGCCCATGTCAGATTCTAGCCAAGCAGCCCCTCAAAGCTCTCTACCTTCCTCCTTTTTTATTTCATAGACAAGGCTGAGCCTGTCTTAGGTCATTAGGCCAAGCATGCCTTCCCTTACCTGTCATGGAATAAGTATTATCAAAAGCAATGCACTTCTGTCTAATGTTGGTAAGGCTCTGTGAAGAATCTTACCTGTTCTTGGCTTGCCAGCCTGTTAATTTAATAACTCTGTCTGGGGTTTGAGGTTCAAGCCATGTACTTTGGCTGCCAACATGTTGATGTTGTTAAAGAAAAACTTTCACATGATGGGCAGGAATAAAAGAATTCACAGGACAAAAAGGGCTAGCATGATCAAGCTATTTATGCCATTCTTTATGCTTGACCAAAATAGAAATACTGACTTCAGGCCATGGGTAGTTTTATCAGCAGTATCTGCCACATAAATGCTCAGCAGAGCAGCATTCTTGAAATTCACAAGCTTAGTATGCAAAGTTAAAACATCCAGAGAGGTGTCACAATTATACCAAGTACTCTCTTTAAACTTTTTCCTAATTATAATGACTACCACTGTAAATTTTAGAACTATCATGAATCCAATGGTATTTGGCATGGCACTGGAGATGGCTTCTTATTTTTAAATTCTCAACCTTCTTCCATTAATTTGAATAAGATAAAGAACATCAATCTGTTGTTTCAAATGCCTATCTAAATCTTCTTGTATATTCAAAACATTAGTAATATTTTTGCTAAATAATTAACAAAAGTAGCTGTCTTAAATTCTTGTTTCAAAGCAGTTGCAGAAGCAGTGGTGCTAGCAATTAATGTAATTAAAGTTGTTATACCAGCAATAATCAAGCCCACTACCCTCTTGCTTCTGCTTAAAGCCTGACTCACTTCTTCTAGTACTGGCAAGTTTTTTTTTCAGAAGACCAAGGTTCTGTGATACTCAGGGCAATAAAAGAAAAGCTGGTTGCTGGACCTCTATAACTGACATGCAGGATTTCAATGCACTAACACTATTAGAAAGTGTACAATCAATGCAGCTTACATTAAACACTGTAGAAGAAACAAAAGTAATTTTAACTTGACAATTAAAAGAGCCTTAACACATGTATGAACACTTGTATGAAATCTAGATCCTACCCTAACTTTATCTCTTGCTAACATAACATCATAGAGAACTGCAGCTAACTTCTAAATATGTCTCTGAAAATGTCTAGAACCAGACTTCCAAATAAAGACTGTTATTTCCAATATTGGATTGATTTCTAAACCAGTCCATGATTGAGTCTAAATAACTGATCACATTTAAGAACTATACAAGAGTCATTATAACTTCTCTTTTTGATTCTCTGTTTCACAAGGTCTAAAAACTTGAGCTAAGGCAGCTTGTACCATCGGGGTTATAGGTAAGCAAAGATAGATTGGGAACATATGTCCAATACAGCTTCCCTGTCATCATTGTTAGGACGTCAGTAAGCTCACAGGTCAGCATCCTTCTGAATAAACAGAAACAACAATAAACATAAACAGAATAAAATATTTTGTTTCAATAAGCAAAAATTAACTTTAGCTCTAATTTCATATTATTATTTGGAACTGAGTAGCAGTCATTAGAATTTAAAACAATTTACACATGTAATAACATTTTATGTTGCGAAAGAAGAAAAAGTTCAAACTCTATAACTCAATCCAAAGGAACATATTTTGGTAATGGGGAGCCACTCAAACCCCAGGAGTTACAATTCTTTCTCAAATGGTGCTGTTGACCTATTCAGAAGAAAAGATTCTTCTGATTCACATCCTGATGTCATAAATTCTCTTTTTATGTCCTCAAGTGTTAAAAAGGGCAATGCTTATATTCATATACATTTCCACTGCCACCTTCTTGAACTTCATGACTTTTCCACCCTTAGCCTAATTATACAGGACAAACAGAAATTGTGTGCTCTAGGGCCAGCTCTTTCCATGGAGCAGAGCAGGTGGGTGGTAATAAATTAACAACTAAGTAGGGAAGATATGTAGAAGAAACAAGTTAGGGAACTATTATTTGCCATAAAAAATTCATTATAACAGGCTAAAAGAAACTTTCCCTTTACATTTCCAAAATTATACTTGAATAGAATTGCTTATTTTTAAAGAAATACAGAAATTTAGGAACTCGGAATTGAGCATTGTAGCACAATTTAACTTCAGCTTATATGTAATGTCAATTTGGGTTTTATTTGAGAAATATTTATGGTCAGACAATGCCTCTCCCAGAAGTCAGGAGTTACTCAATGAAAATCACAGTACAAGCCACAGGATAACTCTCTGTATATTATTTGTCAGGGAGTCTCACAAACTTTCCAAACAACTCAGGCTATTGCCACTATCCTGGTTCCCTACCATAGCTACATGGCAAGACCCTATTGCTAAAGATACTATACTCTTGACTATAAAACGTTGAGAAATCAGTCTTTAATTGACCAAGACACTTTATTCCTTCTAGCTGGGTTTCATGCTACCTGGATGTACTATGGAGACTGATAGGTGGGAACTACATCCACAGTTGAATCTTTTATGCTAAAGTACTGACCTGTCAAGCAAGATCTGGTACAAAAGATCTGTACTGCTGGTACAAAAGTGGCACACTCTCCTGTGGTGGATACACAGAAAATAGACACTTTCTGATTGGACCAGAGGCCTGCTTTACAGGAGAAATCTTATGCCTGGTACTGTAATCAAAAGTCAAATGTCCATGGCTGAAGAGATCACAGGCTTGCCAGTACAACTTACCAACACTATCAATAATTTGATGAGATAAAATTATATTTATTCACTTGGAATAAGATTAAAAATAAACCTATGAATGAACTAATAACAGTTAAAAGAAAACAGAAAATTTCTGAGTGCATCATTTATATTTGTATGGAAATATACCTGCTCTGCAGAAAGCATTATGCCCTACTAATTATATCAACATTACTGACAAGGAAGTGAAAACTTGAAACATCCTCTTCAAGATTGTTTTCTAATAACATGGGATTAAATACCAAATCAAGTGTCACGGGGATGCCAAATGGATACTGCTTTTTATTGTTCTTTAAAGTCAACATAAAAAGCAATAGTGTCTTCATAAATACTTTGTTTTGTTGGTCTTTTTTTTTTTTCAAACCTCAATCCCATTCCCCTGTGCATTATTTTTTATTAGATACTATAATTCTATCCCATAGCAGGATTAGTTGTTTATGAAGGTAATAGTATTTAAAATATGTAGGAAATTTTACGTTCTTTTCTTTGCTTAAGAGCATTTTAGTGATCTGGCTAGAAGGAAAAATTGACTATAATTAGCCTGTGTAAAGAACCTCTATTTTCCCTTGGAAAAATATAGAATAAATCATGTAAATATTTTAATAGAAAATATTTTTTTAGTTCAAGCTATGTTAAAGATTACTGAAGATAATTTTATTGTTGATTGGCTGAAATAATTTTCTCATTTATTAAATATGTCTACTCAAATCATTGATAATGTTGTTGAATCAATAGAGTCTAGGAAATGCATTAATGAATAATAAGCATTTCATTTTTCTACCTCTGTGGTAGCAAGATTGGATTGAGAGGCTGATTGTGCTGCTAATTATCTCTCAATAAGCAGGAGTTCTGAAAGCGTGCTGTAGCTGTCATCTGCCTCAGACTTCACATTTATAAATTATAGCAATATCTTATGGTCTCTGGATGCTCTCTCCTGAGGATGATAGAAGCATGTTATTTGCTAGTCACTGATAACCCACCTTCTCTAAGTCTTGCTTTTTCCCTGGAAAATATTCTGACCCAGGATTTTCTAACCTGGGAACAGAAATAAAAGAAATTATATTACTTGAACAAAGACTGATATAGTACAATTTCCTTCTTTCTTTCTTATACACATGCCAAGTGGCTAGACTAAGAAATATGTGCTCAACCAACTTTAACCTTGTAGATTGGCTATGAAAATTAAGCTAAATATTGAATTATTAAATTTAGCCTATTCTATATTCTGAAATAGCTAAGTGTTTTACAGAGCAAAACCTGCTATTTATTTGTGTGCACAAGTACACACACAGAAGATAGAGGATGACTTATGAGAATCAGTTCTTTCCCACCAAGTAGTTTCGAAGAATTGAGCCATCCACTTGGCCTCCATAGATAGCTTTTAGTTCTTCAGAAAAGAAAAATAATTGGAGTATGAAATATAACACTGTAGAAACACAGAAACAGTTTATATTTTAGAGTGACACAGAGAATTATTAATTGATAAAGAAAGCTTGGAATGAGGAGGCCCAGGAGGTGATGAGTGTGTTTGAGATGGATTTTTTTAAAAAAGTTGTTTTCCAGAAAGACATAATGCCATGTAAAGTCAGGGTTCATGTGTATATGACATGGGGTTGTAAACACCACATCAAAACAGACGTGCTGTTATTCCAAAAATCATTAAAGACAGGACCCTAGGGCAGGATGAAATAGCAAGATCCTGGTTTGTGTGTGATGGAGAAAGGGTATGCTGGTTATAATAAATAAAACTTTTAAATTTCATGCTGAAGGCTGTTAGGATATACTGAAATTCTATTTATATCTCAATAATTAAAGAAATAGGTTTTTTGTCTATTTTCTGTCCTAAAATAACTAATATTTCTAGATAATTTCACTTTGTCAAGCATGAGAATGTATACTGAACAAAGATAGCACTTTTCTTTTAATTACAAATAATATTTGAAGGTTGTGATAGTCAGCTATTTTGAAATTCTTATTCAGAAGATAACAGGGCTTCTGTGGATATTTTCTACACAGTTTTATCCAAATTATTTGTTTTATTGACCTTTTTTAAAAATATAGATATTCTTTTTTGTATTGAAGAAAACAAAATCACATTTCATAAGCAAAAGCAAGATAATGAATGTTTCATGTAGTTGAAAATTTCACCGTTTATAGACAAACCACACTGTACACGCATTGCTATGAATTTGTACACGCATAGGATACAACTCAATATGCATAATTTCAGATGTTTTTTGCTGAGACATTGGTTAATTTTTTCATAACATATGCTATCTATAGTTTATGTGGATTCTCAATAATTTATTCAGCTGTTAAATAAATGAGTCATAAAATTTCTCACTATTTCATTGTATTGATGCACTACAATTGAAAGATGCTAGTTGTTATAGCTAGTGATTTTGAATAAAACAATGATTCTTGATTAACAACTATTATAGGATTCTTTCCATTTCTATATAACTTGCTCTGCCTTCGAATAGTTATTACAAAAGATGTGTAAGTGTGTGTGTATGCATGCATGCGCACACAAGTGTGTGGTATATTTACATATACAGTTTATTTCACTAAGAAAAATGATAAACATGAAACAAAAGTAGAATGAATATACAAAGCTTGTTCAGTTTTCAAGGTTATTTTATGAGTTTTTAAAGAGTATTTTGAAAATACTTCAAATTTTGTAAAGTAGTTTCTAATTATTGTTTGAATGGCTTCTGTACTATTTAGTGTTCTGTGGGCAAGTTTCCTTAATCTTGTTCCTGCTGCCACCATCTAAGAGCTGAATTAAAGCTGGAACCCTTCCTCCAACCCACTCCTTGCTTATATATGCTCTGGTGGAAAAGTCCCTAAAAAAATTACCCAACATTGTCCCATGAACTTGAGGTGAAGATGCCCCAGTTAACTGATACTGTTTGCTTCTGTTAAACTGCCTGCTTACTTTACTTCACCCCACAACTGCCAACCAGGATAGGGTTTTTACCTTTATTTTTTTTGTTGTTGTTTAATATTTTATTTATTTACATTTCAAATGTTATCCTCTTTCCTGGTTTCCCCTCCAAAAACTCCCTATCCCATCCACCCTCCCCCAGTTTCTATGAGGGTGCTCCCCCATCCACCAAGCCCTAAAGTTCCTGCAGAAAGCAATTGGGGCTGCTCTAAGAACTGATTCTCTCTAGACAGTAGCTGGCTGGCTTAATAACAACTCTCAAATTCTGACCCTAATCTTACTGATTGGGTTTTGCTCCACTTACTAGCTATGTGAATTTTGACAATTATTTCAACATCTCCAAGTCTTAATTCCTGGAGTTTTAAAAGTGACACAAACATACTAGAGTCATCACAGATTTTGCAAAGATTCAATGACTTAATGCTTGTAAAAGCATTCAGAAAAATCACTGCCATATAACACGTACTGAGAATTTATTAGTCACTATTTTTATTTCGCTTCCTAGTTAAGTAACTAGGGGTTTTCTTTTAAAGTTACATGATTTGGTTCCACGCTCATGCTACCCATTTTTTTTTCTTTAAGTAATATACCTCTTTTTTTTTTTAACTTCCATTAAATAGGAGTAAAATTCTGTTTTTTGTTAAAATTTTAATGACTCTGCTCTCTTCCATAACCCATCTTCATTGGCATGTTATCTTCGCTTTAACTTAACTAACTTATTTAATTAGGTTCTATGTGTATTAGAGATATTTACTTTGTGAATCACAACTCAACAGTACATAGCTGGTCACATTCAACAATCATCTTTTCTTTATTTTTTCTTTTTTTAGGATGTTTGTTGTATTCCCTCTAAGGTTATATGAATGATTTGAAGAGCTACAAATGATATATGTCAGTCTCTTTCTAAATCGGCTACTTGTTCTAAAAAAGTACATAGTTGATTGGGGTAATTGTCTTTTCTAGGGAAAAACAAGCAATCTTAAACTGTGCTAGTGAATGCTTCATCTATGGGGTATTATTATGCTTTGGCCCAGATCAGAGGCAGCCTAAAGTTGTAAGTCAGCCCAATTAGATGTTCTGCTCTTTTATATGAATATGGTTCATTTGATGATCACATGAGGCAAGGGGGTTGAATCTTTCCTGATAGCGAACCCAAGTGACCTAGTTTAGTTTTAAATTTAATTTAGCCGTTGATAAACTAAAATTTGTAAAATGAAAGGTCAAAATTTAGACACAAAGTCTCATGGATTTTTAGTGGGTTATTAGAATCTCAAGAATGGCATTACTAAGCTGAATGAGAAATTTGTGGATACCAATAAAAAGCTAAATTATATAGCAGATAGAAGAAATAAAGAAGAAAGACTCATTTTTAGTTTTTTTTTTTTTTTCTGCTCCAGTCAACAGAAGTATGGCTCCCAGCTTTAAACTTTCTTGTTAGGGTACAAATTGTTAGTGTGGCCTCACTTCTTGCACAAAGATGGTAAGTGTACATCAGATCATCTTGTCACAGTTGTACTTCTAGACTAGCAGGCCACGGGATGGCTAGATGCTGCCACCATGAAGGGACAACACCAGGTACAAGATGGACTCTTTCTGGATGTTTCTGGACAGGGAGTGAGCATCCTCCAGTTGCTTGCTGATGGATACCAGCCTCTGCTGGTCAGGCGGAAAACCTTTGTTGTCTTGGACCTTGGCTTTGAAATTCCTAATAGTGTCTCTTGACATTCTTAATGATCTCATGAGTGACAGTCTTGCCTGTCAGAATCGTCATGAAGATCTGCATGTTGGCATCTGCTGCTTAGCTGCCTCAGTTGAAAGAACAAAAATGGGTGTCAGGATTAATTTTCCAATTATATGTATAGAACCTATTTGCATCTATGAATGATTGTTTAACCTCAACATGGAGAATGATGAAGTAACTCAGTTTGGAATACTCTCTGCGCAGAGTGTGTAAAACTTGTCTTTTACACAAAAGAAGCTTCCTTATCATTCGCGTTAGCTAACATCCATTCAGCCAGGAATATTAAGAAAGGAAGAATATAAGAGATTTGGTAAAATTTACCTATTCCAACTTCAAATAAAAATTGCTTATATAATTGTGACGAATATATGTTACATTTCTATATTCAG
The DNA here is from genome assembly GCF_011762505.2 of Arvicanthis niloticus. NCBI lineage: Eukaryota > Metazoa > Chordata > Mammalia > Rodentia > Muridae > Arvicanthis > Arvicanthis niloticus. The sequence goes on along the minus strand of NC_047672.1, from coordinate 61,042,381 downwards.
AAATATCTATCTACATATATGTGTATATAAAAACAATTTGAAAGAAAGCAAGGGGTATATAGGATGGCTTGGAGGAAGAAAATGGAAGGACGAAATGTTGTAATTATAATCTCAAAAATAAAAGAAATTTTAAAAAGAAAAATCTGATTTTTCCTATTTCATCCTGACTTATACATAATCTATCATACCTCATGGCAATCTTTTTATTACTTATCCAAATTTTATAACATTTATAAAATGTGGTCTCCCATCTTGTGAGGTTATTTAGGGACTTGTCTACTTTTATGATTAAGGTATGAGTCCCTAGAAGGTAAAGCTCTATCTGTCTGTCTATCTCTCTCTCTATCTATCTATCTATCTATCTATCTATCTATCTATCTATCTATCTTCCTCAAAAGAGTGTAAATTAGGCCTCTCTATATAATCCAGTATGGTCTTAAATTACAGCCTCCCTTGCTTGCAATCGAAGTCTGTAAGAAATACATAATATGTTGAAATTTGTAGGTCTCTCATAAGTGTCATGGCTTGGTGAAAGTCTTTGGAGAGGTTATAATCAGAAATCTGAATTTTGTTCTCTAAGAATAGGGGACCATTAAGACTTTTGTGTAGAGGTAGATATTTTCAGATTTGTGCATAGAAATTGGACTGGCTAAAGATGTCAATTGGGAGATGATAGAAATGTCTTTAAGTAGATTGCTATGAGCTCTGGCTGAATACTGAATAAAGGCTTAGAGTCATGTTCTGAAAATGTGGTGTCCTTATCCACAGTGAATATTTAGGGGATAATAAAGGAGAAGGCAGCTGGGCTGGTTAGTTTTCAATGTCAACTTGAAGCAAACCTGGAAACATCTGCGAAGAAGAAATATTACTTGAGGAAATATTTCTATAGGACTGGCCTGTAGGCAAGTCTGTAGGGCGTTTTCTCCATTGATGATTGATATAGGAGGTCCCAGCTCACTACAGTAGTACCACTCCTGTTTTATAAGAAGACAGGTTGAGCAAGCCATGGAAACATACAGTAAACATCACTCCTCTATGCCCCTTTCATTACTTCCTGCCTCCAGGTTCAGGTTTTGAATTCCTGCTCTGACTCCCCTAACACAAACTCTTTCATCCACAAGTTTCTTTTGGTCATAGTATTTTATCACAGCAATAGAATCCCTAACGAACAATATTAGGATTCTTGGACTATGAATCAAAAGTGTATTGATGATTGATCTGCTACAGGAGAGTGAGTTAAGCAGAGTAACAAATGTTGCCTTTTGGTGATACTTAGGTATATTTCTAAAACATACAAAGGAGACTACTAATGATATGCAAAAGTTTGAAGTGTTCTTAAGAGTTATGAAACTTTTCCTGGTTCTTATGTTTGCCTTAATTGAGGACCTAGATTGCTGACCACTCATAAGCATAAAACTCTCAGAGTCAGCAGCCTTTGGATTGTCATCTCCTGAATTCCAAGAGTGAAATTAATGGACTATAGAAAGTAAATTTTCAAAAGAACTTATTTTGAGTCATAGTTAGAAGCTTATTAGAAAGAAGGCTAAGGTTCCCACAGTAGGAAGAGGTCCTTAGGAGCAGAATACCAGGGAGGGTATTGAGATAAGGCACAATCTATTCTGAGTTACTCCGTATTGTATAAAACAGTGTTTGTTTGTTTTTTTTCTTCAGGCTGTGCCCTGTCCTGAGAGGCACCATTTTACAAATAACACTTGACTTCATTTTTGATGGTAAAGACTAATTTTACTCTTGGTTGGATAAATAAACACTATCATCTATCTGTCTCTGTTCATGCAACACAGACTGATGAATGACTTATCTGTAGTGTTAGAAAGGGTGCCATTTTATAATCTTATTAAGATAAAATGAGACTTTGGAGTATATGAATCTATTAAAACCATATTAGGGAAGCATGTTCTATAGCCTATCAGATATGCCAGATCTAGAATGAGTATAAGACTCACCTGGATCTCATAAAGTTGTGGACACCCAGCACTGGTGTAGCAGTACCCCACATTGACCTATCAACTAACAGTTGTGTCAAGAACTGACAGGCAGAGCACTGGTGGACAGAGGTTTCCCTTTCTGCTGTTCTCTACAGTGCTGGGATAACACATAGCTCAGGAGGGAGCTGTTATCTCTTAAGTATTGGTCTTTTATTTGTCTTTATAAATGGTTTAAAATAAATATTTCTTTGAAATAATAGCTCTGAGATTACTTTAGGCTAAATTCTAAAATACAGTAAATAAAACTAGATTATAGGGCTCCAGTTGCTTCTATATCATTCCCTACATCAGTTTCATCTGCAATTCCTAGTGACATCACTACAGAGAATAAATAGGAAGCTATAGTTCTCAGATACCTCAACCATTTTGTCTGTGTTGGACCTTTATTCAGTTTTCTTTCCAGAATGTGTCAAGACCAGAAAGAACACTTAATAGTTTCTTTTACTATGCAGTCAAGTCCAACTAACTCAATAAATATTTTCTCTTACTGTGCACATTGAAGGGATTGCCATATATAATTTGGAAGAGTAATTCTTTTAACTACCTACTAATGCCATGCACGTGTTTGTGAGTACTGTACAACTCAGATATTCAAGACAGAGTTGATAGTATCTGACCCCCATTTTAATCTGTTGTATATTGGCAATTTGCCTAATGTTAACTCTTTGTCACAATTACCGCTGAGAACATGGTTAAGCAATAATACTCCATCAAAAGGAATGTAACCTTACTGTTGAACTAACTCCAACAAATGTCTAAAATATGATGAATTTCCCTTACAATTTAAAAGCATTGTATTATACCTAATAATCTTACTTGGACACTACAGGAGACATTTGCACCATTAGAGAAACATGAAGAGATTTGGCCCAACCATTCCACATTTCATGTTTCAGCACTGTTCCTTAAAATTTTTATTTCAAATTGATTATACTATAGATATACAATGTTTTGGGGGTATTGATTTGAAGGTGTATTTACAGTTCTTGTTAGCAAGTAGCAAGTGTTTGCTTTGAGAGGTCCCTGCCATCAACAAGCCTCAGTTTCTTCATGTACTGAGTGGAGATAAGAATGCACAATTCTTATGGTGATCGTGGAAATTAGAGTCAATGTTGGATTGACATCAGCATTTCGCCAGATAGTCTTTTACTTTTGCTTTATCCAGACACATTTCTCTTTCAAAAACACAGATTTAAAATTGAGAAGTTTTTTTTTAACAGAGATTGTAAAAAGCAGTGAATCTAAAATTAGCAAAAAAGAGGCTAATATAGCCCATATTGGTGTATAATTCTGGAGAGTTTATGCCATAAGAGACATTGACAGTCTCTTCCTCAGTAACAAGTCAGGAATATGTGGAGGAGAAGAGAGCAAGAGAGTCAAGTGAAACACAAGCTGATTTGGAGACCATGAACTGAGAGGTCACCTGTAATAAACACGTCAAATCATGTTCTAGAGAAGATCATTTATCTTTGACTCATCTCATATTTTTAATGAGTCCTGTCATTAAGGTCAATGACCTTAATGCACTATTTTTTTTTCCTGTTCATGTTACTCGTAATGACTTGGCTTAGAGAAATCATTGAGGTGCTGGGCTGTGATCTATTGCCTCTGGGTCAGCCATATGCAGTTGGGAAAATTGATTTTATTTACCCAAGAAGAATGTCTCATTTGTTCATCATTCCTGAGACGTATCAGATCATTAACAAGGATTCTCTCAATTAACTGCTAAGCCAGCAATTAAGACAGGAGATATCTATCGCAAATAACAAGGTTATTTGAATGTAATTTAGTGACTCCTTGTAATGATGTATATTAATCACACACAGTCTTTAACTGCAAATTATGACTCTCTCTGCCATTTAGTCATGACATAAAGAAGAAAAGTTAAACGGCTTTCAAATGGCTAAACTGCCAAGATTTACTAATGAGGTAGGGTAGTGTAATGGTACCCTTTGGAAAAGTCAGTATGATTTAAAACACAATTTAAATGACTTTAGATTTACATTTAAGCTTGGTTAAGAGCCATAAGGCATTCACTGCATGTGTGCATTCATTTGCAGGATCATGTAAATTATCGTAATAGAAAGAAAACTTGTTCTACAACTGCTTGCAGCTATACTCCGCACTCATACAAAGCAGCACACATGCCATAGGCCATGCTTGGAGAAGCAAATAATGTAAAAATATTGTTTATTAAATTCAGTGATGACATAATGGTGAGAATACAACGACAACTCATTCATACTAAATTTTCTTAAAATAAAAAGGTAAAATTTTATTTTCATATGTTTATTTTATTGTAACAAAAATCCTACTGAAATGATGAAGGCATATAGCTTTCTCTTTTTTTAATCCGAGGTTAGCACTGCAATTAATATGCTTCCTCGTTGCCAATAGTTCAGTTATCAGTCATAGTATAAATGAGTTTACTACTTTGGAAAGACTCCTAAGTTACAGAGCAAGGCCACAATTCTCTCTCACAACTTTCCTTGCCTTGACCAACCAATTACTTTTGAAATGGGCATTTAGATGCTGCTTATGCTACATCCATACACCCCTCCCTTGTACTCACAAGGTGGCTATCCATAGTATAAAAACCCAGGGTCTTTGCCTTCATCTCATGTTCTCTCCATTATATTGGACCATCTACTCACCTCCACACATAGATATGTTAACCGTTCACGTAGTGTAGTGTCTAACCTATACTATTCTTCCTTCAAGTAGGTGGACAGAATATCAGTTAGTCATTGTCCTAAATCTTGGACTCCAAGTACAGGAGAACTTTGTACTACTGGGTCCTTCCATTCTCCAAAAAAAAGGCAATTATCAATGATTGACAGACTGTGCTCTGAAGCAGAATACTCATCTTCTAAGAACCAGATTGATCTCCTCAAGCGATGACAGTGATAGCCACTCCATCTGACCATCTTGCAGACACAGAACTGCCCATAAAATTAACTAGACTACACAATAACCAGGACTATTCAGTTACGCATATGGAACCCCAACTCATCCTCATTTTAAACTTCATGAGATTCCTGATGACAGACTTGGGGGGCTACTGGACCCCTTCATTTTTTCATCTTCAATATGCACATAATAAATAAATCTTTTCTTGCTTTTCATACTTATTTGTATCTCTAATTTGTATACTGTATGCATGGCTCAAGCCTATACTGTTATGATTATTAGAACCCAAGATTTTCCTAATAACTCCCATTTATAGGTTTAATTTGAATAATGAAAGCTATTTCCTACATATATATGGGGCATTGGGTTGTGAGAGGCAGTGAGGTATCCAGTTGAGTCTGCTTCAAACCCTGGAGACACTAAAGGGGCTGTAGGAGTTTGGTGGTACTCCTGGGCCTCCTGGTGCCTCTCACTCAGTTTCAGCCCTCCACAGCCCCTCCCACAGAGGGGTCTATGGCCATCAGTCATGTAGAAACAATGCCTCAGGCTCTCCTACATGTAGATAAGGTATCTCCAATCTCTCGGACCAAGCCAATAGGAGTTCCGTGCTGTTAGACCCTAACCCACCCCAAAACTGTATATAAGAACCCTGTTCGGGAGAAATAAAGGTGTGCGAGAATCATCCCATTGTCTGAGAGTTTCTGTCGTAAGAGATGTAACACGTGGGAAGAGATCTGCTTTCTCAAAGCACCTTCTGGACCCTTTGGGTGCTCCTTGCTAACTAGCTGACTTCTCACTGGCTCAGCCCGGACGTGCTCAGCGCAGAGCTACAGGCGCAGCACCTGGGAGCAACTAGGTGGCAGACAGTGGAGACGTGGGCAGAAGCAGCAGTGGAGGCAGCAGAGGCGATTCCCCCTCCCTGCTGGCACTTGATGCCGGTGGTCTGAACCCCACACCTGGACGGGCCAGAGATCTTCAAGGGAAGCCTTCCTTATTGTGTTAATCTACTACAAATTGGACCATATTGACCTTCATCTGGTTTATCATTTCACACCAACATCTTATGTACAAAGACTTCAATGATGTTTATTTTAAAGTTTTGCATAAGTTCCGTGTGTTCTCATTGGTGCCTAATAGGGCAGAATCAGATTCAAAAAAAAAAGAATGTGGTTAATATCTATCTTTGTCAAAGTGATTTTTCTAAGATTTAAAATGGTTTACCACTAGGGTTGACAGGCTTAGGATGTAGACAACTCTTTGTTATTTGAACTGTTAGAACTGAAAGAGTATAGAGCTGTAACTGATGGAATCAATGTACTAACTGAAAAACCCCACATTAAATTGGTCTCTGAGGCTCTTCAACAGTTTTTAAAAATCTCAAAGTATTTAGGCTTGCCATCTGTCCAGCTAAAGTTATTATTACTTTCCATTCAATTATTGTTCCCTGAATGTCACTTATAATTCATTTGAATCTCTCATTTTTGTGAAACCAAATCTGTGAGAGAGTATTAAATAAAGTATTTTGCCTTGGAAATTGTTTGTTCTAAACACACAAATCAAAATCAAAACCCCCTAACTCTTCATTTGCCTAAAGTAACATATAGTTGAATAACATGATTATTAGTAGGTAATATAAAACCAAAGTAAACTTAAAGGCCCTAAACTTCAACAATTTTAAAAAGTGAAATTTTTGTATCATTCTATGACGAAAGTTTCAAGTAACTTGCTAGGGGTATTTTTAGACACATCTTTATTGAGTTTTTAATATACGTTAGTTTAACTTATTTCTTTAGAAAATTTGTCTGAATTCAAAAATTTTAATTATTTATTTTGGTTTATATGTATAAGTTTATATTTCTGAATGTATGCATGTGCACTATGCGTGGTGTGTCTGACAAGAACATTGGATCCTCTGGAACTGGAATTACAGACAGTGGTGAGCTGCCATGTTCCGAGAATCTGAACCCAGATTCTCTACAAGAGCGGGGCGTGTTCTCAGCTATGGAGCCATCTCTCCAGCCCCTAATTTGGCTGAATTTAAATGAGGGGAACTATTACCTACAAGTAAAATTTCCACCAACTAAATAAATACCATTTCTAGTGAAAAGAACCAGAGAGTTATTAAACATTTACATGAATCAAAACTTTCCATTCATTCATACTCCCTGATAAACTTATTTTAAAGAGTGTGTAGGAGGGTTGCTTTTGATGTTTGAAAGTGGAAATTGTATTCTACTTTTATTAGCCATTTTTGGCCAGATAAATATAATTTTACATATTTTATTGTACTTTATTTACCCCCAGAGAAGCTGTCTTAAGCAAACATTGGACAACTGCTTAAAAATTATTGAATGGTGTTGTCAACATTTATTTATTACCCATTTTATATTAACACTTAACAAGGAAACACATTGAAAATAGACTAACATTGAGCTCAGAAACAGTTCCAAAAGAAACAAATACTATGTTAGTTTTATTTTTATTTTTTATCAGAGTACTAAATAACTACAACAGTTCAAATGAGGAGGGATTTGGTTTGGTTTTTGGTCTCTGATATGTTTCTCTCTGGTTGGCTGCTTTCATTTCTGTTCTTCATTTCTCAACTGTTGGGCAACAGTTGAGGCAGACATCTTAAAGGGATGCTCTGATACATCCAAGTCACTCACCTAACACTGGTCAAGAAACAGAGAGAAATGACTGATACAATTATAGTACTCCAGGACATACCTTTTAGTGACCAATTTCTTCTCCATTAGATTTCACCTCTCAAACATGTCGTGAGAGGGTGGTGAAATCAGACCTCACAGGATCCAGTCACTTTCCCAAAGTGGGGCACAAAGCACTAGCTGAGTCTTTAACATAGGAGTCTTCTTGGAGGACTCCATATATTCAGATGGCAATCATGTTGTTAAAAAAAGCTAATATTTACTCCATGAATTGAATGATTTGCAAGTCAAAACACAAAACTCCAAGTCTAAGTTTCAAGAAATAATATGCATATATTACATAGAGAATCCTGATGTGAAACAAGTGCCCAAGGAACTAAGATGCAATACCAACCGTAAGGAAGCCTTGGAAGATGTTTTGAATGTGGTCCAGTTTTTTCCCAGTTCTTTTTATAGTAACATTTGTCACTTGCCAGTCTGAGGAGAATATGACTAATTTTGAAAGTTCTCTGAAAGAAAAAAAGCATTTTGAGAAAAAGAACATTGCCAAAGTCCTGCCTCAGTGTGAGCAGGGTCCTTGGAAACATGGGGATGGGAACAGTGCTGATTCAATAAGGACTTGGAGTCAGCAGCGGATGCAAGCTGCTGGTTCAGGTACTCTCTCTGTTCCCTGATGATGCTCAGTATTCATTATTCTTCAACTTCAGCTTAATAACCAGAGAATCTGAACCCAGTTTTTTTTTTTTTTTTATTTACTAAAGTTACATCACCAAGGCTTTGTTCATTGTTAATAATCATCAAAAATTCTTAGAGTTACATACATTCTATAAATCCCAGATCAACCATCCCAGTATCCCATTTCCATACACAGACACTAAAACCAAAAGCACATTTCCTAATAGATTTACACAGTCTGTTCTTCACGGGTAGATGGGCACAGCTCTTGTGGTTTCCTGGTACAGCAGACAAGTCTTTAGTTGCTCTTTCACGTAAAAACAAAAAAGTAACAGACTAGTAAAATCAAAGTGATCCCTTACAAAGGTTTGAATTTATGTAAATAAAATTGTTAGCTTTATCTAATATCTTTACAAGCATTATCATCCCCAGTTCTTCAAACAGCTAGAAAAACAAAGTACTGACTTTTTAAATGCTTCTACATCATCTTTTAATTTTCCAATCTTTGTATCTTTATCCTAGCAATACCATACCCTCATGTATTCTCCTTCTGATACTACTTATTCCTAATTTATACAGAAATTCTTATTTTTTCTATCCATGCTTTTTCTTCTTGAGACCACTTTACCTTTCTATCCTTGATGTCCCCACGTTCACCCTGGCTAATTAATGCAGCAGACATTGAACCAAAATTGACCAGAATGTGTCTCCTCATGGTTCCACATTCAAGGCCAAGTCTGGCAATGAACTATTTTTACAAAGGACCATGTAGGCTTTTATGACTTCCGTAGTTATGTTGTCTAGATCAGTTCCCCTGGCCCTGACGGCCAAGTGGAGGGCCTGTTCCTCATCCTCCACAGCCTCATGACCATGTCCATCCCTCATTCCTGAAAACCACATCTGTTCAGTTATTATGGCATGATTATCTCTGAGTAATGAAGGAAGAATATTCCCCAGAAAGAAAGATTAAAAGTAGAGTAGTAAAGACAGCAGAGCAACTTTAGGGCAACGCCAACCATCAGCAGACATAGAGATCATGGGGATCAAAGGCCTGGAGATGCTTCAGGGGCCATTAAAGGAACTGTATCTCCTTTAATGCAGCCATGCCAGCCCCAGCAGAACATTATAAAAGCAAATAAATCACAAGGCACTAAATGATTCTATATGCACAGGTTATTTGTATCTTAAAAAATATGAAGAAATTGACATGTATCCCAAGCCAATTTTTCCATGATCCAAACTACTGAATGAATATTTCTACTTCTATCACTTATAAAACAAAACCAAAACAAACAAATAAGCAAACAAAACATGCAGTGGTGGCATATGCCTTTAATTCCAGCACTTGGGAGGCAGTCAGGTGGATCCCCGAGTTCAAAGCCAATCTGGTGTTTAAAGAGAGTTCTAGGACAGCCAGGGTCACACAGAGAAAAATCTGTCTTGAAAAACAAACAAACAAATAAAGAAGCAAAATATATAAAATAAATAAAAAACACTCTTCATTTGTATCAAAAGATGACTTAAAATGATCTGTGAAGCAAAAGTTTTAGTCTTTTGATATAATTTCAAGACATCTTTAAAACAGAAAACCCACAACTTATTAAATTATCTGACTGAAATTAGGATTCAAATATTCTTACCACATTTGATTAAAATACTTTTATTTTTCACTATGGTAAACTTCATTGGTTAAACATCACACTGTAGTAACCACAGACTGTAATTATGGAAATGATTACAGTTTATACCTTAGGAAAACACTGCTACTCCTCCTAGAAGGAAGCAGACAACTTTAATAGAATGTGATGTGCTCTAGCAGAATGAACACACCAAGTGCTATTTAGAAATGTAAAGACAATATTTCCTTGTGAAAATCAAGGGAGATTTCCCACAAGAGTGAATCCTTCTAATCTGTGAACGAAGAAGACAGAAAAGTATTTGATTTCTGGTTCTGCATTACTCACAGAGCAGTGGATGTGGTCCAAGCCAGAACAACAGTGACTTGAGGAGTTAGGCAGACAGCACTGTTAACTTATGTTATTGACATTTTAGTCATTGCTTCTGATTTACTTCCTAGTAAAGGTTTTTCTGTCTATCTGCTCAATTGTGTCTTCCTGGTTGGCCTGTCAACCTCTTCTGCCACCATCAGATGAGATCCTTGGAAGCAGAGAGGTACATTTTGGTTTATATTCAGATCTAAATTAGAGAAATAATTCTTTCTCCTTTATGTCCTCTCTTCTCCCCACATCCTCCTCTTGTTTTAATTATATTTTTATGCTTTTGCAACATTAATCATGCTCCAAATTAATAAAAAATAAAAATAGATTGCCTCAAAGATAATAGAAATTTTAACTATAAAGTACTTTTATTTAGTATTAAGCTATACATACTTATGAAAGACTAGGTCTTACATTTTTAAAGTGGGTATTGGAAACTCAGATGTTTCACAAATATGTAAGTGGTGGTCAGCCTATAATGCCTTGTGGATTGTTTGATGTCTGTATCAAGTAATAACTAACATTCCACCTAAAAAATAAAAAAAGTAAAATATAAGCCCCTCACTACTCTCCTGTTGAAGCGCTTTTCCCGTGAGGATGTTCTAGGGAGTCCTTATGTCTGTTTGCCACTAAAATACAAGACAAATAAGATAGCATGGTATATAAGACCAATTGGAAAGGAATAAATGAGGTGGAATTTGAAGAAGTAAGAGATGGAAGGAAAGAAAGGTTTGGAGGAGTGAGACTAACCAAATAAATGAAGAGAAATCAGGTAGCACTGTTTGTGGCATTTAATAGCTCAGAGCGATTGTGACAACGTGATGCAACTGCTCTGCCCAGTGTTGAACCTAATGGACACACTGGCTATGTGTTAGTTTCAAATAATTAAAATTTTGTTTCAAGTGCATTCATAAAATCATTAAATATGCGAGTTAAAGCATCGTGGAAATGATCTGTGGTCTAAGGCTTCAGATGCTGTCTGATGATATTCTTAGCCTTTTACTTAGGAGAAGCCAGTGGTCTCTTAACACATTCCAAAAGGTTCTACCTGCTAGTCATGGGGATATTAGGTCAGACAATGGGGTGGGTGAGGGATGACCATTAAGCGGAGCTAAAGATAGCATGATAGAAATTATAAGTAGGCTCTGGACCTGTGGAAGGTTCAGGGTATGGTAGAGTTCTTTCTAGGAACTTTATTAACAGTATTCTGTGCTGGCCAAACATCACAATTTAAGTCTGAACGTTTTATAACTTTCTTTGCTCTTTTACTATAAAACTTTCCCAAACTGGTTCCACAGTGGAACATGGACTTTGGAGTAATCAGAATTTGTGTTTCAGTCCTATTTGTCTCCAGAATAAATTATTTCTTATTCCCTTAAAAAAAGTCTATTTTCAGGATTAGAAAGATGAGTCAGCAGTTTAAAGCACTGACTATTCCCCCCAAAGAATCCAGGTTCAATCCCTAGCACCTACATGGAGACTCACAGAAACCAAGTTCCAGGGAATCTGAGACTCCCATTAGGCCTCTGCATGCATACGGTACAGGCAAAACACTCACACACATAAACAATAAAATTGAAGAAATATATTTCCTCATTTGTTCATACCATGATTTAACCATTCTGTATTTACATTTGCTTTGTGACTACCCTATTGGACAGGAAAGATACAGGATGCTTTCATCATTACAGAAAGTTCTTCCAGGCAGGGCTACTTTAAAGTAAGGTTGGCAGATTTTTTTTTCCCCATAAGAGCCAGGTATAACGTGCTAGGCACAATTTGTAACTCATATCCTCCCCTAAAGCTTTAAAATGTAGGAAACATTGTTAGTTCATAGATTGTAATGGGCACAGGTGAGTAACTATTGCTCAAGCACTTCTCGTGCACAATTCTCAGAGTATGAGGTCAGAAGCAGGTCCATGAGAAAATGATTTCCTGTATAATGAAGTGGGAATATAGCCTCAAGTAGAAATTCTATCAAAACCGGGAATATGATGCTTTGTGCCTCTACAAAGGAGTAAGATGGGTCTTTATAGCTGCTTTTCCATGCCCCAGTGAACAGAACCATATATTGGTTTCAATGATCATGGATGCTGGTACCTGAGGAAATGTAGTATGGTATGATCACTCAGAAAGCATTAGTATTTTTATCTATGGCACTCTCTTAGTGAGATGATCTAAAAATGTATAATTCCTGGATGGTTGATGTGACAGAGTGTAACCTCCTAAATGGCATTCATGCCCATTTGAAAAGAATATAGCTTATTTGATATTTACAAGAACATGTGAAATTCATATGTATGTCTTAAATTATGAAAATGTGATTATTTTTTACTTTACTTTTTCACTTATTCACTTTGCATTCACTGCCCCCTCCAGTCACCTCCTTCTATAATCCTTCCCCATTCCCCCCTTTCTTCTCTGAATGGGTTGGCTCCCCCACCCAGGTATCAGGCCCCACACCTTGGCATTTCAAGACTCTTTGAGGCTAGGTGCTTCTTCTTCCAGTAAGACCAGATAAGGTAGCCCAGCTAGTAGTACCCAGTGATTGATTTTTATTATTATAATATTTAAAACCTGATTTTAGTTTTCTTTTGGGTATCACCATCTGGAAATACACGATTTAAACTATAATAAAAAGAGCAAAATGTAGGGATTTTTTAAACAATATTACATTTCAATTAAAGATATTTGTTGAAAAGCAAGTATATCTACTTGTCTGCTGTTAGAATAGATATTGTTTGAAATATCCCAATTGTAACTTTACAGTTTCTTCAAGAACATATCTTCTGTTTGTGCCATTGTGAAGTAGTATGATTATACTTTATAATTCATAGCTACTTTATTCTTCTAATATCTTACAAGGGGGATTATTACTATACTTATTATATGAATGAAGAATATAGTGTGTGCAAAATCAAACAACTACAGTGTCCTCCTTTAGGATGGATCAGCCTGATACTGATCATCTACAGAGATCTACCAAGATTATCTACCCTTGTCCCCTTCTGCTTTACTTAGTACACATGTTGAGGCTACAGTTTTACAGTAGTTTGTACCGCTCCATCAAAATGCAGACATGCCACCTGATCCCTGCTTTTCTGTACATGCATCTTATTTATTCCTTCGTTGCTCCTAGTAAGGGTTCTGGGATCCAGCATGGATTCAGGTAATTATATTCTGTAGTGAGAAACAAGTGGCTTTCTATCTAAAATCAGGAAAATGGTACAGATGTTCTCTCATATTAGTCAACACTGTGTTTAAACTATGACTACTGCAGAAATACAAAAGACATAAAAACTCTATAGATTGAACAGAAAAATATGTCTCCTACATAGAGATCATTGATGATATAGATAATGCCAAAGAATCAACTAGTTTCTGTAACCAGTCATTGACTATAGCAAAGTTAGCAGACACAAAGTTAACAGATGCCTAGACACCTACTATGAATAGCTGTTTTGAAATAAAGTAAGACATTTATTTAAAAATTAAAGACAATACAAGTATCTTCTAATGAAATATGTAAATATTTAGCAAAATAAAATTCTAATGCAAGACCTATCTGAAAAAAATTACCTATAGAAATTTAACAAAAGAAATCGATCAAAAGTAGTCTGAAAAAATGGATAATCTGTGTCCATGTATTGAAAATCCCAATATTTTTAAGATACCATTTGCCTCTGCCTTATAGTCAAGTGCTTTGTGAATAATGACACATATTTAAAAGAGTTGATATGAAAATACAAAAGGCTTAGAATATCCAAAACAATACTGACAAAAATAAAGTTAAAAGGTTGGCAATCTTGACTTAAATGGTTATTTCACAGCTATTGAAATCGAAATGGCATGATACTGGTGAAAGAATGAACAAATAGGTCAAGAGAACAGAGAACTCAGAAACATACCCAGCTGACACAAATAAAACAACTGATCTTTGACAAAAGAACAAGGAAATTCAATTGAGAAACAACAGTCTTTCATAAAATAGCACTGGGCAGCTGTGTTTCACTAGAAAGTGCTTTGAAGGAATCTGGATTTAGACTATTTATCTTTGAAAAAAATTAACTCAAAACACAACACAGTTCTAAATGTTTCACGAAACTATGTTTCTATAAGGCTTGGTGATGAATAAAAATATTACCTGAGAAAGAAAATAAAAAAATCAACTGGGCCTTCTCTACCAAAATAAAAGTCTTATTCTGTTTAAAAGTCACGGATGGTTCAGCAGTTTAGAGCACGTGCTGCTCTTTCATAGGACCTAGGATCAGCACCCATGTGTTAGTTCACAACCCTCTCTTACTCCTGTTACAGGGAATCCTCTGCTGTCTTCTGTCCCCTGAAAATATAGCACACATGTGGTGCACCTACAGACATGCAAGCCAGACTCCCATACACATAAGATAAATTTACCTTAAAACATGAATATATAACAAGTCGCAGAGCTTGCAAGTGATCTCTTTGAAATACATATGTAATAAAAGGCCATTATTTAAAATATAAAAATATAAAATTTTAGAATAAGGTAATTAGGATTGGCCCTAATCCAATATTATCATATGATCATGCTTTCTATAGAAAAAAAATGTGGATATAGTAAAATTCTCAGAAGAAAGACAACACATTACACAAGTAAAAATACAAGCAAAGATCAAGGCTGGAGTGTACAAATCAATGAACCCCAAGGACAGCGAGCACTTCACCAGAAGCCAGGGTGATTCTCCCTTACAGCCATGAGAATTTTTTTTTTTACTTGCATCTTGACGTTAGACGTTTAGCTTCCAGAATGCCGAGACAGTCAATTTCTATTGCTCTAAGCCATACAATTTGGGACACTTTGTTATGGGAATCGTTGGAAAGAAGTATAGAAATACTGAAAATTTATCCTAAGAAATTGAAACTTCATGTTCATCCGTGTAAGGTTAGGATTTCAACAAGTTGCCGGGGGTATGATGTAATCTAAACTAACTCTACATGAATGTTTATAGCAAGTTTATTTCTAATCGACAAACTTTGGAATCAAGCTAGATAGTTTTTAATAGGCAAATAGATAAATAAACAGTCAGTGTAATGGGAAATTATCTTGCTGCTGAAAATAAATAAGCTACAGAGTCTTGAAAAGACTTGGAAATAGCTTAACTTCATGCTACTAAGGGATTAATAAGGGAAAGAAAACAGTTTGCAAAGGCGACATCGTATGCGAGTCCAACCACACCACGTTCTGTTCTTATCTATAAGAGAAGGTTGTGAAGGACTTCATGGCTTGTGAGGACTCAGCTGGAGTGATGAAAGCTGGGACAGGTGAGTTTTAGGGCATTAAGCTGCTCTGTGTAGAATGTCATTGCTGGGTACACTACACTGTGCCAAAGACACACGTAGGTGTACCAGACAGGGTGAGTCCTAATGTCGAAATGTAGGCGTTACATAAAATAATATATTAACAACTGTGACAAATGAATTCCATTTATGAGGAATGGGATAGTGGGACAGAGGCTTTCTCTGTACTTTCTGGTCTCCCTACCCTACATACCTTGAATTGTTTTAGAAACTGAAGTCTAATAGTGAAAATATTCTCCAACATTTATTCGTTGTGTAATCTAGGCTGGTGCTACCCTCTTCGGTTTCATTTTTCTTATATTTACCTTTCTTTGTGATATTAGAGAGAAACACTGGTTTTCTTTTTAAATTTATTTTTTTGGTCAGTATTATTTTGGATATTCTGAGTCTTTTGTATTTCCCTATCAACTCTTTTAAATATGTGTCATTATTCACAAAGCACTTTACTGTAAGACAGAGGCAAAAGGCATCTTAAAATATTGGGATTTTCTATACGTGGACACAGACTATCATTTTTTCAGACTGCTTTTGATTTCTTTTGTTAAATTTCTATAGGTATATTTTTTAGTTTTATGAATGCCTACCTGCTTGCATGTGCATATATATGTTGCCACATGTATGTCTGGTGCCCTGGAAGCCAGAAGAAGACATCACATTCCCTGGGCTGGAATTACAGACTATTGTGAACCACCATGTGAGTACTGGGAATAAAATCCTGGTCCTCTGGAAGAACAACCAGAGTTCTTACCCACTGAACCATCTCTCCAGTCCGAAACTCAGTTTTTGTTTTTGTAAAAAAGAAATTAAGGGTCTGCCTTCCAAAAAACAGTTGTGAAAATTAAATATGTTTGTAAACTGCACATCACAGGGCCTCCTTCTTATTACTGATCTAAAAATATTGCCAATTAAAGAGAGAAAGATTTCATAGACAGCAATATTAACATTTATATGAAAGAAAGGAAGCTCTGACATAGCTACAAGGTGGCCAATTATGAATTTAATAGACACTACAGAATAACATTCAATTTCATTGCTTTTCTCCCTGGGATTGTAACTGATACACAGTATTCAACCAAATGAGCGACTCCACTGGCTGTATGTTTTTACAAGCAAGGGTTGGAGAGTGCTTTGCAGCTTCTTGACCTAATGCACACATGGGAATGTAGTGCAGAACTTACAGAGTGAAGTTACCATGACAGATAACTATGGACGTAGCTTAAATGCCTCCTCCCTAGTGTTCCATTAAAGCAACCCTGCTCAGACAAGCAAGGATTTAGAACCATACTAGTGAACATATGAGCTCTTTAGGGATGCTTAATAATGACTTATCTCTTCTTATTTTATTAAAAAAATCTTGCCTTTAGTAGCAGGTAAGTTTGGAAATCAGCTTTTTGTTGTCTAACTCAATTTTTAACTCTGGCAACCTAAAGCTCACAGGCTGGTGGCAGCATTTGTAAATTAAAGATTACTTTAATCTTCAGTGACAGAGATTTATGAAATATTGCTTTACATTCGTGCTTCATGTGCTCAAGCAAATTGAGTTTATTTTATAGACAAAAGCAATTTGAGGAACACCATAGATTACTTTGGCCACTGAAGGGTATAAATTATCTCTAACTAAATTTTGGCAGAACTGTATGTTGAGCTATTTAGATAAAACATGTTTTTGACATTTATTGCCAAATGATACCCTCTTTTAGACTCCTGTATTCTGTGGAGTTGAGCATAAAATGAATCATTAAGGGAATTAGTAATCCTTTTCTTGACATGAATTGCATTACCCAAGGATGTGAAATTTTGAATGTATTTTTTCTAAGTAAATTATTGTGAGAAGGTACCCAAACCTATTATGATGAATTTAAGGTATGCTGAAACATTATACGACCCACATGCATAATTTGTAGGCAAATTTGCTCCCATTATTTAGGATTTTTATGTGTATTCATCCCCACAGGGTGCAATCCCACATAGAGCCAAGGTAAGGAATCATCCTGATGGCAGTTCTTGCTCATATTCAGAGAGAAGTTCATTCAGTGCTCTGGGCTTTCTACTGGACATGCACACCCACATGCAGTGTGGGTGATGTAGTTATTATCCTCCCTAGAATAGAAAAGAGGCATCCATTATGAAGAAAGCCCTACACTTGAAATAAAAATATGTGTGCTGTAAACTCCAAGTAATATAGCATTTAATGGGTAAAGGCGGCTAATGTGTATTTGTGTATAAACACTAAAGCTCAGCAAATCCCACAGATTCAATAGCTGAGATGTGAAAGATGAAGAATGGGTAGGTGATTACAAAGATTCCACTGAATGTGGACACAGAAAAATATTTATAAATAACTTGGAGCAACACTCAAAAGGAAATGTGTGTGTGTGTGTGTGTGTGTGTGTGTGTGTGTGTACATGCTATGTGTAGCAACGACTACTCTACTTTTCACTTTTATAATTTAAAATGAGTTATTTCGGTCGCCAATACTTAGAAAGAGAATAATGAGTCTTAATTAATAGTTTGCCTTTTTACCCCTCCAAAAATAAATATATCCCTAGATAGCCCCGAGGAAAGCACTTTATTCACATTACTTTTTAACTCTGCTGTCTTTGACGGCTACAGCACTCAGCCTTTCCCCTTGGCTGACACAATTTAACAGACAAGTTGCGTCTGTATATCAAGACCTCCCCAGGAGGGAAGTTAGACGAGACTGTTTCATTCATCTTGTGAGGGATGTTACCTCCTCTAACAGCTTCTGTCCTTTCATGGCTATGGTTGGTCCCTTTATACTCTCTGCGGTGCTTTAGACGTGCTCACCGTCTCCTCTGTTTTCCATATACTTGTGCTCTCGTGCTCTTAACTGAGTCCTTCAGTTCAGTTAAGGATCCCTTCTTTCATGTGAAATTTCCACTGCTGGTTCGGAGGTATTAGAGTGTATGGTTTAGTGGTTAGCATTACATTCTTTAAATACACAAGTATTTGAACAGTATTTTTCCTTCACGTTTACATAAGACTTATTTATATCACTTTCCTGCAGAAGGGGAGAGCTCGACACTGATTTTAATACTGCAACAATTCTTCTTTCTATTACTGGCTTTTACTATTATCATAACAACTTTTAAAGATAGAATTTATAGTTAAGTATTAATTTTACACCAGGAATGTGATTATTAATATTTTTTGTATTCCATCTCTCAGTTCTAGGTCCTCTTAAAGCTAAAGTTCCAGTTCTGGCAATTGCAACTCTAGGATTCTTTGATTCTTTAAATCTCTTAGTGTATACAAATGTCCTGAATTCATGATTACTATCTAAAGTAGCTTAGGTTGGCAGAGAAGGCAAAGTTGAAATCTTTTCCCCATAACAATATGTACCTAATATTCCAGTGTGTTCTGCAGTCTGCTTTGGCTCATTTTCCTTTCAGGTCAGTTACAAGTAGGCTCATTACTCTTTTGCTCCTCAAGTATAAATAATAAGATGAAAGCATACAGCTGGTGACTGGTGTCTTAAACACAATTTCTTTCTCCTTCTCGCCCTTTCTTCCTTCCCCCTCCTCCCCCTCTTCTATCTCTTCTTCTATCTCCTCCATCTTTCTCTTTCTTTCTTTCCTTCCTTTATCCTTCCTTTTTTCTCTATTTTTCTTTCCTTTTTCTTCTCTCCATTCTATCCTTTCTTTTCTCTATTTCCACTTTCTTTCTTCCAGCCTTTCTTTTTTGTCTTTTTCTCCCTTCATCTCCTTTCCTCCTCCCACTCTTCTCTCTTTCCTCCTTGTCTCACTAGGTAGCCTAGGTTGGCACTGATCTCATGATCTTCCTGGGTCACATTCCTGAGCCATGTGTGTCAGTATTCTGTCTAATCTCCACCTCCACAGTTACCTAGCAACAGCCAAGTAGGCCTGGTCCACTATAAAAGGGGTTGTTTGCCCCCTCCTCTCTCTCTTAATCTCTTATTCTCTTACTCTTACCCTCTTATGCTCTTGCCTCTCTGTCCCCTGCCCCCCCCCTCTTTCTCCACATGGTCATGGTCATTACCCTCCTGGCTCCCTCCCCATGCTGTCAATAAACTTTATTCTATACTATACCGGTGTGGGTGTGTGACTGGTCCCTCACGGGAAGAGATGCCTCTACATGGGCCCACTAAGACATCCCCTTCCTCATACCTGTCCACACACCCACAGAACATACTCTCTTTATCTCTTTATCTTTTTATAAACACTTCAATGGGATTAAAGGTCTCTGCCATCAAGTACTGCTGATTATGCTGCAGGCAGGATTAGTACCTTTTGAATTTTGCAGTTTACAAATTACTGAAGTCAAAGCCTGGTATCCTGTCTCAAATACTTATGGACCTGGCCCTGAATAACAGTTCTGAACTGCACCAGAGGGCAGCAGGGAATATTAGCACTGTATACCTCCTATACTAGTCACTATATGTGCTACCAGCTAAATGTTTCATGTGAGCCACCTTCACTATAAAAATTTATTTGCTTAATATATCTATTGATAATAGATCCATATGTTTATCAAGCAAATATTAAAATGCTTTATTCAATAATAGTTCTTTCACATCTCCTGTCAACAGCTTGTATTAATAGTAGCTTGGAGACAGGACCATTTGACAATTAATTTTATCATTATTTTTTTGCAAGTTGCCTTAAAGCCTGCTAAAGTAAGTGATTTTCACATATGGAAAATTTCACAAACAAATATTTGCTTTTTTATGGTTATAATACTATGTGGATTTTTTATAGTAATAGTGCTGATATCTGATTTTTTTTTTGTTGGGTGGGTGTTTGTTTTCTAGGTATTGGTAGCTAACAATTAAAAATAGGAATAGGCTAGGAGTGTGGGGCAACCGAGGGCTTTTCTCAGGATGGAGGAAAAGAGGGTGTTCCACCAGGATCCGCTTAGTTCCCTGGGAACCGGGACAGAGATTAAGGAGAGGCCACAACAGGTAGTCTGCTACTGAACTTGAGAAGGGACTTGAATAGTGGATTTGGAGAAGAGGAAGAGTAAAGATCTGAAGCTCATCTATCTGCTTCATTTGCCTACTTGCCTCTCTGGTAGGCATGGGTGGAGGGTTAGAGTTGGGTCTAGGAAGGTTAGGGGAGAAGATTTTTTTTTTCTTTTACTAAATATGGGGTCTGAAAGTAGTTGGGGAGGCTATAGCAGGTTGTCTGCAACAGAGTTAGGTGTTAGAATGAGGAATTAAATTTGGAGGAGAGGTGGGAGAGGGGAAGATCTCACTTAGTCTGACTGTTTCCCTATACCTGGAGTGTCTTGCAGGTTCCCTGTTAATCCTGGCTAACCTCTTTTTTTTCCACTGCAAGATATCCTCACTCTTCCCTCCTAATGTTTTATATCATTTATTTACTTTTTATGGGAGATAGCTTTGATCAACTAAGCATAAATATATTTAGTGTTGTGTTGTATAACTTATGTTTATACAACCTTACGAAAAGTAGATTTGATAGAAATACTATCTAATGGCTATCCATTTTGTGGAATTAAGATATGCATAGTTATTATTTGTCTTTTGTTCTCATTATACTAATATAGGATATGTAGCACACTGCATTGTCTTGAGTGGAACAATGCACATAATTTCAGAGAAAAGTTCAGAGTGGAGCCAGGAGGACATAATTTTTATCTTGAAGATGAGCATACTGTAACTGTAACCCACTGTCATCCAAAGGAATGTCTCCTTTCTGAGAAACTGCTTTTAAAACCACTAATAGTGTACAATGATGGAATCTTTGATCTCTGGCTGAAGTTGAATCATCACCACATAAATGTCAAATTAATAGTGGGTAGTTCAAATCCTTATGATTACTTCACATAAATTCTAAGCCTCCACTGGACTTGGCATTGGTTCCTTTCCTGTAAATTTCTAAGTCACACTGCACCAATTGTAAAGCAAGTAAGATGAAATGACCAATCATAGCCACAAGGGATCTAGAGTAAAGTTTGTAGTAGAAACTTGTGTCTGAAGGATAGTGGAGACTATTGTCCATCTAATGGTAGGATGAAGAACCACACAGGAAATTACAAAGCTAAAGTTGAAGATCTCAGATAAAGCTCCTGGCTAAAGAAACACTTTTAAATGTCCTGAAGGATATGCCAAATCCTTCAGTCATAGATTTATTTTATAGGGGAATCCTATGTTTTATCTACATTGATCTACTGATATAACCTTTGCCTGGAAAATACCAGTCCCATGATCTGATACCTGCCTTGTGGATGTAGACACATGCGAAACAAACCATTTGCCTTCTGACCCCAATCTACCACCGTGTTGACATCCTCACAGGACTTGTTTGCATCTCTTCCGTGAGGTCAGTTATTCTGGTAGCCTATATATAACATGAGGTACTTCTCATGAGGACCACTTACCTGGGAATAGCCTTGGTGTGGAGTGGGCTGCTTCTAATATCTATTTAGAATCACTAAAGAAAAATGCTGAATATATGTAATTAGAAAGAAAGATATAGTGGAGTAGATTCTTGGAGATAGTATTCATGCGGAAGATGAATACTTTGTAAGGAATTACATAGTATTTAAAATGCACAGTTTGTATATTGATGGTTACAGCATTAATGTCAGAAGTATGTAAAATCTGACATTAGATTCAATCTGGTGACTACGAAATTGAAGCAACATGTTTTTCTATTCACAAGATTCTCTTATAGGTGAAGAATATTTGGTTCATGTTCTAGAGTCCATTTTAAAACTACTGTCAAAATGACAAATTTATTACAATCCAAGCCTTTATATTCTGATTCCATTTTCATTTTTATTTACAAAATTATATCATATCACACTCTGCTGTCTCATACTGTTTCAGCTAAGAAAAGTGTCAAGAGTTTGTGATTTAAAAGAACTGTGTGTGTGATCGTGTGTGTGTGTGTGTGTGTGATTTTCATCATATTGGAAGAAAGATTGGCTTTCTAAAATGTCTTACCTAGTAGAAAATAAAGCAACTAAAACAAACTGAAGAACATGCAAGAACAGAGAGAAAAATGTGAATGTTATTGAAAACAAGTGTCTATAGACAAAATTTAACCACAAATTCTAGTTTAAATGGTTTTAAATGATACTTAACTGAGACTTGCATTTGAACCTTGAATATAAATTATTTTTCAATATTTAGAGAGAAATCTATAAAGTCTACAAAGAAAGCTTTGGTAGTACATATAGTTTGTTATACATTAAAAGTTTAGAGGAGTTTCAAACTTTCAAAATGACTTGTAAAACAGAGAAATCTTACATATACTTCACCTAAGTTTGCAAATTAGTGAGCTACATTTGCCATTGTTGAACCAACATTATACATTATTAACTAAAGCTTATATAATACTTAGATTCCTATTTTTTCTCTCAGGTTTCTTTTCTGTGTCAGCATCATATTCTGTATAACATTTGCAGCTATTGTCATACCCTCCCCTTTGGCATCTTGTAGCTGTAACACTTTCTTTGTCTTGTCTCACTTTGAAGACTTTCAAAGTGTTGATTATTTCTAGTCAGATGATATTTTATACAGTCTTGCTATTACTGGCATTATTTGATGATGTCTCAAAATGAGATTTTCTGTGCACCATGCGTGGTGCATGGTTTCTTTTTCTGCAAAAGATCATGAAGATAATGTGTTCTCAATCTATACCAGGGGTATATACACTAACAAATTTTTTTGTTGATGTTAATTTTAATCAGCTGGTTGAGACTATATATGTTTTTTAGATATCTGCACAATTAACATTACTTTCTACCTTTCCATATTAAACATT
Organism: Arvicanthis niloticus; assembly: GCF_011762505.2. Lineage (NCBI taxonomy): Eukaryota > Metazoa > Chordata > Mammalia > Rodentia > Muridae > Arvicanthis > Arvicanthis niloticus. Next base: position 61,019,018 of record NC_047672.1, on the reverse strand, counting down.
TTGGCTAGATGTATCTATGTGCCACTCAGACTTAAGGAATAAAGAGGAATGTGCTTGCTTCCTGAATGTGTGTCAGCTACATATATTGTTTGAATTTAACTGTGTATATGATTATACCTTTTATCTTACTTAGTCATTTACATTTACTAGTATGGACTCAGATATTTTTCTTACACTCTTGAATAATAATCCAGTAATAATTTATCTATAGCTCAACTTATTCTATCTTTGGATATAGAGGTTATTTCATTTGACTCCTGGGTGCCACTGATCACTTTAATGAATCAGAACGACTGCTCCTTTTTCCATCCTTTAATTACTCCCCCCTCTCCTTTACTTTCTGCATCACAGTAACCCTCGCCTTACCTTTTATATTTCCTACCCTGGTCCTTGAATCATACATTGCTCTAAGAGCCCTTGTCCCTTTTCTGAAATGCAGTATTACAACACCTATTTAGGTCGTGTGTGTCTCACTGCTCCTAATATGTCCTGGCTTCCTTTATCAATTGAGAAGGCAAGGAATTCTGTGTGTTATCCCAAGTTTTACACATAGATTGTCCTTTTATCTATCTTTTCTAGGTAAATCATAAATTTAAACTGAAGTTGACAGCTCCCCCTTCACTGAAGGAATTATCCTAACCATCTCCCTTTACCTCCAATCTTTCATTTCAACATGTAGAAACTAGGATCTCATTTCTTATCTATTTATTAACTGTCCATGTGTAGTATGCATTATACTAGCTTCAGACATGCTAATTGTGATCTTGTGGAGCGCCAAGACATTCCATCAGCTACAGCACAGCATTTGTGCTCCAAGGCTTCCTTTGTCTTTACTTTCGGTGAATCCACTTCTAGAGTTCAGCGAACACCATTTTTCCTATTTGATTGTTGCCAGGTCCTTTTGTAACTATTTGTATTGTATTTTAGACTCTTCTGTTATTGTAAGTGGATAGTTTTAGTTATTAAGGCTCACTGTTTATAATGTAAAGTTTATGGTGTTGCTGCATGTTTAATGTCACAAATATGTCAATAGAGTACTACAAAATGGTTTCATCAAACCGCTGCAATTATTAACCTGTTTGTCATGTTTTTGTTTTCCCTTTTCCAGAATAATATATATATATATTTCCAGAATAATATATATATATATATATATATATATATATATATATATATGAATTCACATCTTTTTAGAGTTACTTAAATATATAGAAATATAAATTTAAGATTCTTCCTTGTTATTTACCTGAATTGATAGATCCCCCTTTCCTCATGTTTTGAGAAAAAAATCATTATGTAGATAGGCTGACCTTACAGATAGTTGCCTGCCTCCACCTTCCTAGAGTTGAGATTAAAAGCCACCATATTCAACTCCAAGATCCTTTCTTTTACTACTGCACGTCATATGTCCATTCACCTATTCAAAGATATCTAGACTGTTACTAATTTATGACAGTAAAAATTTCTATGAGTATTGAGTGCATGTTTCATGAGGAAATTTATAAAATAAGCTACTCAAATAGCTAAAGCCATTAGAGTTAGATTGAATTTTAAGTGTGTGTGTGTGTGTGTGTGTGTGTGTATGCACTATGATAATGCATATGTTAAGTGGAATGTTGGAGTTAAACTGATAAGGCCAGAAACACTAGGAAGGGCACGTACCTAGGGCTTGTGGTAACCAAGTTGGTCAGATAAAAGAAAGAATGGGACTTGGGGGGAAAATAGCTGTGTCTGATGGCTTCATGCCTCCTACAAAGGCCCCTAGGAAACATAAGACACTGTCATTCTTGACTATATTTGTAAATTGTGGGTAAAAATGATTTCTACAAACCCTTCACCTATTCTAGGATCCTGCAGAGACTGTGCTAGATGCAAAATGATAAAGAATATGGCTGCATCTTTGTAGCTATGATAAGAGATAATTTTCCATAAACAGTAAACCAAAAGGCCTATGGTTAAACCATAGGCTGCTCATATCAATATGAACACAGAGAGGCTAGATTAATGAACCATCAAAGTCAGAAACCAGCCATATCTGTGAGGTTGGTAGCAAGCGATGTGGCTAGGTCTAGTGGCCAACAGCTCAGCCAAGGTCAATAGCTACGGAGGTGGAATTCATTCATGACCATCTGGTAACTGGATGAATGGCACAGGAATAATTTGTATTCATCTCCTGGTTGAGTCAGAAGAACATACATACAGTGTGGATCTCACTAGTTGGCTTGTCCCATGATAAACCCAGAACATTAGTCAGTCTCAATAGATATAATCCCAATGCCTTTACTTCTAAGTAATTGTAAACATCTTATTCAATTTGTGATTTGTATTTATGTGTAAACTTGTGGTGAACTTTTTACCATGTGATGATGTATTCTGAAAGATGTATCAGTGCAGAAGACAGAGATTGGGGAAACTTTTTAAAAAAATACTACTGAACTCTAAAAAACTTAGAAGTAAAGGCATAGGGAGAAAACACATTGGGAGTGAGAAATTCTGGGCAATGGCATTTTTATTGTTGTATCATTGCAGAAGGAAAGGGCAAAATTAGGAGAAGAAGAGAGCAGAGAGAACATTTTGGAGAACAAGAGAAAACTTTCTTTTTTTAATTTATTTTTTATTGGATATTTTATTTACATTTCAGATACCATCTCCTTCCCCATTTCCCCTCCCTAGAAAACCCCTATCCCATGCCCCCTTTTCCTTTTTGCTTTTATACAATTTTTTAAAAATGTTAATCAAAGGCTTTATAAGTTTGGTAATGCTCAATCAGAAGTGTAACCCAATACCCAACCTAGATATATCAACTATCTTTGACTAGTGGAAACATGTAAACATCTGCCTCCATGTTCCCCCCCACCCCCTTCTCTAAGAGAGAACTTTTTGGAGAACATTTTAGTGAGAACTTTTTTGGAGGAGAACTTTTGTAGAAACTTTTTTTGAGAACTGAAGAATTTAGAAATAAAGGCTAAAATCACTTTCCAAAGTGTTCCTTTTCTTTCTGCTATGTCACCTAGCAATCTGGGAGTCTTGCAGTTCCTGCAGAGATAGAACAAAGACAACTTTGCTTAATCTCCTACTGTTTACTGTGAGATGCTAAACACCAGAGACTTCAGCCTCTGGCCTCAGAGCAACACAGACAAGCAGGTCAGCCAGAAGCAAATCGACTTAGACTTAAGACAGTTTTGTTATGCTGCAACCCTAAAATATCTCCTAACACAAAGTCTTACACTGTTAATGCTCTTCTTTCTCCATTGACTCCAGAGGAACCAAGAAAAAGGACAGCCAGGGCTGGTCCCTTGCTAAGGTTCCATTTGTGATTAATGAGGCCCACCGTGGGCCAAGTCCACCAGCCAGCAGCTTCACTTTTTCCAACTTTACACAGGACAGTCATGAGGACCATGATACTTCCACAGAGAATGCAGATGTGTAACCATGACCCCACAGTTTAAACCAACAGCTTCTTTTCCTGAGCAAGCAATTAAAACATTGGAGGAAAATGAAGAGAAACTTAAGATGTGAGCAAAGATGTTCTGGTTTGCTTCAGAGAATGACCTCCCAGGATGTAAGGAGTGAGAACTCTAGATGTCAAGCTTCTGAAGCATAAGAAAGGGACCATCTGCCTTCTCCTGAGGAGGGACAAAACATTGGGGATATGTGCCAACCACTATATCACACTGACGGTGGAGCTGAAGTCAAATGCTCCAGTGGCGACGCCTCCATCTGGAAGCCGACTTTGCTGAGTGTCCCAAGCTTGAGCTCGTAGCCATGTGCTTCCTAAGTGCTTAGAATGCCCAAAAGTTCAAAACAAAGTTTGAAGAATGCAGGAAAGAAATGAGAGAGAGAGAGAGAGAGAGAGAACCAGGCAAAATGGATAATGCTGAAAAGGTGGCTAAGAAGTTTCAAGTCCTTTAAGTGAGGGAGGCCAGAGATGAGGCTGAAGAGAAGTCTGAAAAGAAGCAGTGAATCATTCTGTCCTTCTCCTTTCTCTTTCTTTTTAAAGTTTGCCCCACCCTTTAAGATTTGCTTTGATTCTGTTTTGCTTTTACAAGGGACTTTATAACGAACTGAATTTTAAAACATTCCTTTGTCTGTTAACTCTGTTCTTGCCGTTCATAAGACTGGAGGCCCAAGTCACTGGCTCAGTAGAGGCTTTAGTGATCACAGACATCCTGAACTCAAGTTTTGCACACCAAAGAAGAGGGTATCTAATGTGTTTTCCTACAATTTAAAACATGTAAATGATCTTCTAATGTGGCTGTCTCAAACCGCCCTCCCCCCCAATGGACATCTAATTGAGAAGCAGAAAAAGTAATGAATTGGAGAAATATTTGACAGAATGATTTAGATAGAATATTTCTAACTCTCACAAGATCAGACAGGAATAAGAGAGTGAGGAGAGAGGGAGAGAGAGAGAGAGAGAGAGAGAGAGAGAGAGAGAGAGAGAGAGAGAAAAGAGAAGAGAAGAGAAGAGAAAGAGAAAGAGAAAGAGAAAGAGAAAGAGAAAGAAAAGAGGAGTAGAACAGTTTTAGTGGGACAGGTAAGGACAGAATGAGCCAGAGAATGACATGGATCCAGAAGATAAGGACAGATTACCAGAGTTAGTTTGATTCCAAGTAGAGCAACTCAGTGAGAAGCAGAGAAGACATTTTGAATCAGTCAATTTGGAGAGGAGATTGAGTCAGAATTGCTGAGTTGAAGCAGCCAGCCAGAGTTCAGAAAGAAATATAAAGAGTCAGCTTATTCAGCATGCCTATGGGATGACAATTATATCTGGTGAATAAAATTAATTTTATAAATAGAAGTTTGATAGGAGTTAGGTGGCAATACAAATCAAATGGGGAAATACATATTTTTAAACAATGAGTATGAGTTTATTTTTTCTGGTTTTATTGTATTTTTATTAGTTAAAACATATTAGTTATTTTTATTAGTTAATAAATAAATTTTGATTATATCCATCCCCTCCCTGAATTCCTTTCAGATTCTCTTCTCCTTACTCACCCAACTTTAAGTTCTTTCTCCAAAAACAAAAATAAAATAGTCCCAGTAGAAATACAGAACCTCCCAATACTAAGAAAAATCAAACCCCAAAAGGAAGAAAGAAGAGAAAAGAAAGAAAGTTAGAAAGAAGAGGAGAAAAAAGGAGGAGGAGGTGGAACAGAGAGAGGAGTAGAAAGAAGAAGGAGGAAGAGGAGGAGAAAGAGAAGAAGAAGAAGAAGAAGAAGAAGAAGAAGAAGAAGAAGAAGAAGAAGAAGAAGAGGAAGAGGAAGAGGAAGAGGAAGAGGAAGAGGAAGAGGAAGAGGAAGAAGAAGAAGAAATAAAACCCCACAACACAAAACTGTACCCAAATAAAAGCACTCAGAAAACAAAAACAAAAATGAAAACAAAAGCAAAAAAACCTAAAGATCCAATATGCCTTGATTAACTACTGAATATGAGTCCTATTCTGAAGTGGTTGATATACTCAATGTCACTCTATTAGAGAAAACTGATTTCTCCTCTCTCAGCAGGTATAAGCAACAGTTCAGTTGTTAACCTTTACTCTAGTGCTCTAGTGGCTAGGTTTTTCATTCTTTCATTCATTCATACACACACACACACACACACACACACACACACACACACACACAACAAAAAACCTATAACATTAAAGTTGGACAAGACAAACTAAAAGAAGAAAAAAGAGAAGACACAAGAATCAAAGACCTCACTTATTCACACATTCAGGAATCTCATAATAATACTAAACTGGAAGCCAAAATATATATTTAGAGGACCTGGTACAGACCCTTTCAGGCTGGGTGCATACTGCTTCAGTATCTATGAGTTTATATGGTTTTTGTTCATTTGATTTAGAAGGCCTTGTTTTCTTGGTGTCCTTAATTCCTTCTGGCTTTTATGCTCTTTCTATCTCTCCCTGAGCTCTTAGGGTAGGTATTTAATGTAGACATTCCATTTAGGACTCAATGTTTCAAGACCTCTCACTCTGTATTATGTCTGGCTGTGGGTTTTCATATTTTTTGCCATCTATGACAGGAGGAAGCTTCTCTGATGATAACTGAACAAGGCACTGATATATGAGTATGGCAGAATATCATTATGAGTAATTTTATTCCTATATATTTTTTCTTTTTTAAGACAAGTTTTATTTAATTGTACTTATTTTTATTTTATTTATTATTAAATTTTACTAATTATTATTTTACCTAGCTTAGTAGGTCCATGGGATATCTAGTCTCAGTTTCTTGGTTACCCAAACAGTGTCTGATATGGATTTCATCTTGTGGAGTGTGTTTTAAATCAAATCAGTTATTGGCTGGTCACTCCCTCAAGCTCCGTTCTACCTTTGTCCTAATATATCTTGCAGGCAATACTCCATTGTAGATCAAGGGGCTTGCGGTTTGCTTGGTGTTGATGTTTCTCTCTTGAGAGCATCCAGAGTATGTTTCTACATTAAAAAGTATTGAAAACATAGGGCAAAGACTTTCTGTAAGCACCATCTTGACATTTCCATCTTTTAAACAGGATCTGCAGCCTCTCGTCCTTTGGTCTTTATGTACTCTTTACAATTCTATGAATTGTAGCTTGGTTATCATTGATTTAAAGTTAACATCCACAAACACATGAAGGCATACCATATTTTTCTTTCTGGGTCTGGGTTACTAAACTCAGAATGATTCTATTTCCAGCTCCATTCATTTGTCTGAAAATTACATAAGTTTTCTCCCCATTGGTTGAGTGATACTCCATGTGTATATTTACCAGATTTTTCATCCATTCTTTTGTTGAGCGATATCTAGATGGTTTCCAGTTTTTTGGGTATTATGAATAAATAGAGGAACAATAAAAAATGTCTCTAGTGGATGAATCAGCCTTTGGGTATGTGCCCAAATATACAGCTAGATATTGAAGTGGTTTTCATTTTCCTGAAGAGCTATCACACTGATTTCCATAGTAGTTGTATGAGTTTGCATAGCCGCTAGTAATGGATGAGTGTTCCTCTTACTTCACATCCTTACACGCATGCATTATCACATGTTTCGTTCATCTTAACAATTCTGAAAAGTAGAAGATAAAAATCTCAAAATAATTTTGGTTTGCATTTCTCTGATGAATAAGGATGTTGAGCTTTCTTTAAGTATTTCCCTGTCATTTCAGATTCTTCTGTTGAAAATCCTCTGTTCAGATCTGTACTCCACTTATAACTGGGTTATTTGTTACTAGATTTATAGTTTCTTGACTTCCTTATATATTTTGGATATTAGCCCTCTATCAAATGCATAGTTGACATAAATATTTTCCTATTCTTTAGGGTGTCACTTTGTACAAATGATTGGACCCTTTGCCATGTAGAAGCTTCTCAGTTTTATCATATTTCATCTATGATTGATCTTAGTGCCTCTGTGAACAGTGTTTTCTTCAGAAAGTCTTTTTATGTACCAATGAGTTCAAGGTTATGAGAAAAATATTTTTACAATATTAGGTCATATAATCCATGAATACAGAACAGTTTGGAGCTTATTTATACTTTTATTTGTTTGACAAATGTTCGGTTTTCTGTATAGATCATTTAAATATTGGTGTCAAGTTGCTTCAGTTTTGATGTAATATTATTTTGTAATTTTAAAGTTTAATTGTGTGATGTTGATGTCTTAAAGTCAAGTAATTAATTGAACCTTGTCATCTATGATATTAATAATCCTGTGCTATTAGTTTCAGGTAAGTTTTGTCAGGGTTTTAATTGCATAAACAGTGCGATGTCTAATCTTAGTTGTCAATTTCACGTCATTGGAAGGACCTTAATTAGATTGGTCTGTAGTCATGTCTGTGGTACCTTTTCTTGATTACTAATTTTGAAGAAGACCCAATCCACTGTGGGTAGTACTATTCCTAGATACATAATTCTGTGTGCCATAAGAAATTCAGGTAAACATGACCCTGGAAGGATGGTAGTTGTTTACAGTCTGCCTCCAGATTTCTACCTGAGTTTCTGTCCTGGCTTCCCTTGATGATGGACTATAACATATCAAATGTAATCAATCTTTTCCTTCCTGTGTTGATTTTGATCACTGTCTTGTCATGATATCAAAGAAATAAAATAGAGTAATCATGCCATACTTGGATAAAGATGTTTTATTTATTCATTTCCAAATCATAGACTTTTCACTTTTTGCCTGTCTTATTGAAAAAGCTACTTAAGCCAAAAAGATTACTTTACTAAATAATTTAATAACCAAAAGACTATATTACTAATTATGTTACTAATGCATGACTCTAAAACCTTTCTTTTGAAAAGTATATATAATCAGAATTGCACGTTTACATTTCTAAAGAAAGATCTATCTTTAATCTAGCAGCAATTCCTGCATTTCTTTAAATTTAAGGTTGTAGATTGTCTTGGGTTTCAGTTCTCTGATGGTTTTAAAAAATCATTGACTTTTTGTTTGTATGGATTTTTTTTGTTGTTAATGAAAGGAATGATAATTATTTTCTCTTTGTACATCACAGTTGAAATTTGAAGTCTCTTTAATATTCCTTTAAGTAATCTGAGAAATGCCCATTGGAATTTTATCCATTTGAATAAACACATATTTAAACTAACATTCCGCATGCAAGTAAAATACTAGAAATCACTATTTAAATTAAATAATATTTTCATTCTAAAGTACAGTAATGGGGGCAGACCATTTTAAGCCTGTGTAAATAAACAAAACATACTTATCCACAGTGAAATTTTTTATCATAGTTTTATAATTTTCTACCATGTGTCTGTTGCAACCAGCTCCTCTACCTAGCTTGAGACAAAAGACTTAACAATGCCTGAATAGTTACTATGTTGCCGGCCTTCTCCACTCTGCCTGGCTTGGCCTTTCAAAGGCTGGGATTAAAGGCGTATGCCACCACTGCATATGCCACCACTGCCCAGCGTCAAACTTCTGCTCTGGTCTTCGGGTCAGGGTCTAGAGAGAGAGAGAGTGGGGATAAGGGGAAGAGTCGCAAGGAATGGAGACAAGACAGAGGTTCTGATCAAGTCTCTTTTATTGAAGGAAAATCTGGGGTATTTATATACTTTTGCCACATGCCTTGTAGGCGAGTGGATATGACGTAAGCCTTGGAGGCGTGGCTAGCATGTGGATAGCTGCTTTCTAGCCGCTTTCTGCGAAAAGTCGGCTCCCAACATGTGTCAAAATGTTTCTCAGGGTAGATCTTAAGACTTTGTTGATATTAAACTATCTTGATCAGAATTTGTGTGGTGACACTATAAGTATCTAGAAAATACTATTTTGAGGCTAGAGAGATGGCTCAGCCCTTATGATCACTTTATGCTCTTATAAAGTATCCAGATTCACTTTCCATTGCACAAATGGCTGCTTGCAACCTTCAGTGATGGGGAGTCCAGTTTTCAGGACTCCCAACATCTTCTGGTATCTCTGTACTCTTGCATACATGTGGTAGTTATAAGCTTCTGGAGACACATGCACACACATAAGGATAATAAATAAATGTTCTTAAAAACAAGAAAATATAACTATTATAACAATCCCATTTCTCAGTAAATATGCATTTTTGTAAGATTTTAATTACCAGTGAGCCAAAATAGCCACTAATGATCTCTCTGTTCTGTACTCTACGTAGTTCTGGTGGTCGGGTGGGAGGTTCCTCTTCATTCTCACCTCGTAGTAGGCACCCTTTTCTTCAAGCATGCCTTAATTGGGGCACTGATGTGACAGGAGAAGCTGTAGAAACATAAAGACCATGTATGAGAACAAAGTAATCTTTTGCCTCTGATGAGCCAGAAAGAACATGTTTACCTATTAGCCTTTCTCCCGGAGCTGGTGCCTCAGCCTGATGATGAGTTCCAAGGTACTCTTCACAGACCATGTGGCAAGCAATGGCTCCACCTCAAAAACAAACTCTAACTTCTGCAGTGTCGGAAGCATGTTTGACCAAAATTATCAGTAAATAAATATAAATTATTTGTGAGGAGAAAAAGATTTTCCTTACTAATTTAATAAAAATTTTAAAGTTAACTTATTAATCTCTTATAACTTATTTGTGTTGTGATGCTATAATATAAAGAATTTGTAATTGATTTTTATTCTAAATTCCTTTCATCTATCATGAATATTTATATATTTATATTAAGCATTATAATTTTCACTATACACAAAGCAAAATGGTTTCTGAAAGACTGCTGTAGAATGATATATCAGAATGAGAAATGTTTGGTCATATTTACTGCAGTATGTTTGTCAGAATCTAAAACTTATAACCTCTTACATTCTGAAAGGTGTCTTTATGCCAGAAGTCTAACACAAATCACATATATATATATATATATATATATATATATATATATATATGTGTGTGTGTGTGTGTGTGTGTGTGTACACGTGTATATACATGTGTATATATACATGTATTATATATACGTGTATATATATATATATATATATATATATATATATATATATATATATATTCAGATGTCAATAAAGTAGTTTAATAGCATTGAAGCTGAAAAAGTAGCATGCTTTCTTTAGTATGCTTTTGTTTTCTCATTTTAAAATCTGGCATAGGAATTCCATGATTTGTATTTCTGAGACAGATTTGTCTGTCATGTTACACTGTTTAAACTTACTTTCTACCTTTTAATTTTGGCTAGTTGCCAGTAAACTAGGAGATAATTCATAAAAATTGCATCCCAGTAACAACTTGAAACTTTTAGCCATATTAATAGTCCCAAGTATATCTTCTTGTGAATACTTACATGAGATTGCAGAGAGGCTTTGTGAATCTAGTTGGTTTAAGGAACTTCCTTAGACTTTTGGGTCTTTTATTTTCTGAGCCTTGTTAAGTTCTGTTTACCTGTTGAGTCCTAAGAGGTTTTACTAAAAAAAAAAAAAAATTCTCTAAACAGCACATGTTATAATACTCTACTCACTTTCCCTGACTTTCCAGTTTTTTAAAGCCAAAGTTCTTTCTATGGCTAGTAACCATGAATCAGAAACTATGTGTCCTGCCCTTGAGTTCCAAGAATGATTTGTGACAGATAACTGGATGATGGTAATAAGGTATGTTAATATGTATCTGTAGTCTTTTCTGAAATGTAGAATTGTTAGCAATAAGTCAAACTGCATTAGAAAATTTAGCTTCTGTGACTTCACTTGGATTCCTCATGTAAGTTATCAGACATTATCAATTGTATTCTCTTACATTTGCTATTTTTATTACTCTGACAATTAGCACCTAATCAGTATAAACAAAGCATATTCAAAATCTAGAAAGCCTTGCTGACATAGTGAAAAATATAAGAGAAAACAGAGACTCAAATGTGAGCTATTTAAATTTGAAATGGTTCTCAGTGAGAGATAATTTAACATCTGTGAATAAGTCCTAATAACAAGTTCATTGAAGGCTTGTGCATGATAGATACTTAGATTCTTTCTAAGAAAATAGAATACTTGATTGATATGGTCTGGAAAAACCTTTCCTTCACAGGATGTGATCTGAGGTCCACCTAGAAATCTCACTGTATATTTATCTTATGTCGAAGTACAATTTCACTAAGAAGAAACTTTATGACAATGTCAAAAACAATTTTATTTTTAAGAAATTTATACATGAGTATTATATCAACATCACTCCTAGCTTTCAACTCTTTCCTCAATTCTTCCTTGCCCCTTCATGCTCCTTTTCCAAATCAAGATCTTTTCCCTGATTATTATTGTTACATGTAGATACATATATGAAAGTACATATGTAAACTACTGAGTCAGCTTAACATTCCTCACATGTACATGGGTCCTGAACTGACAACCTGGTACTGGACACTCATATAGGAGAATGTCCTTGGAGGAAACTTATTATCTACTTTTCATTAAGCATTGACTGTTGGTCTTCATCTATAGGTGAGACAATGTGGAATTTCCCCTTTCCATATTGTCATGTCAATTGATATTGTCATTATGTGTGGGAAAAGGAGAAATTAAAGTGATACACATTGAAAAAGAAAAAAATTAAATTATCCTAATTAGCAAATGCTATGATGTTGTACATAAAAGATATTAAAAACAAGGTACCAGAAAATTTGTAGAAATGATCAACACTTTCACCAAAGTTGAGGAGTACAAAATCAACTTAGAAAAATCAGTAGTTTTCCTATACCAATAAAAAATTTATAAGCAAGATCATGAACATACTCTCCATTCACAATAGCCTGAAAAACAATAATATATCTAGCAATAAATCTACCCAAACAGAAATGAAAGCTCTATTAGAAAAAAAAAAGCAAATATCTAGAAGATAAAAGACCTATGTTCATTGATTAAGAGAATGAACATTATGGAATGTTTATTCTACCAAAATCAATTTACATAATCAATGCAATCCTATTAAAAATCCAGTAAAATGCAGAGCTGTAATAATAAAAACATCATGGTACTAGGGTAAATACATACATGAAGATCAATGGAACAAAATAGAAAACTTAAATGTGATGGCATGAAAAATATAACCTTCTTGGATTAGAGGAACTTACTATTGCTGTGATTAAACAATATAACCAAAAATAACTTTGAGAAGAAAGGGTTTATTTGGCTTACATATCCCAAATTATAGTCCATTGAGGGAAGCCAAGGAAGAAACTCTAACCTGCATGAACCTGAGGCAGGAGGTGTTGCAGAGGCCATGGAGGGGTGATGCTTACTCGGTTGCTCCTTATGGCTTGCTCAGCCTGATTTTTTCAGACACAGAAGCACCATCCCAGGGATGGCACCATCCACAGTGTGCTGGGCTGTTATCAATCAATAACTAGCTAAGAAAATATCCTATAGCTGGATCTTTTGGAGCTATTTTTTTTTCAGTTGAAGTTCCCTTTCATCAGATAACTCTAGTTTGTCAAGTTGGCATAAGACTCACCAGCACATACCTGATATCTGACAAAGATGTCAAAAATACACAATGGAAGAAAGACAATATCTTCAACAAGAGGTGCTAGGAAAACTGAATATATATGTGTAGATATGTGAAATTATACCCATATCTATCACCCTGCATAAAATCAAATAAACCAAAGACCTCACTGTGAAACCTGAAACAATGAAAGTGCTGAAGTAACACTTTGAATATTCTTGATAAAGTTTTGTTTAAATGATTATGGTATGTAGAAAGTATCTGTTGTTGTCTTGTAACTTGCTCTGGACTATTTAACTATAATGTAGCAAAGTGTCTTCCTTAGTACAGGATTGAAAATTATATATGTCTCCCATATTGATCTTTGATACTGAATATGCCTGGTTAGTAAGTTAGATATTGGTTTAAATTATTTAATATATATTTATGTAAAGCATATTCCCTTCTTTATAGATTGTGGAGTCTATTCTTTTTTTTTAAGAATTTATTTCAAATGAAGGATTTACAATAAATATGAATTCATTATGTCTGGAATCCCCACAATATATTGATCTCTGTTGTGTCTATTTGTGGCTTTATATGATGGTCTGTATTCATTGTAAAGCAAGGATTCCTTGATGACTGATGGTTGTTATACTTATTTGTGAGTATAAATACAAGATTTAGAATGGAGTAAAGAGTTACTGTGGTCTAGCAATGTTGGGGGCTGACTTTTAGCAGAAAGCGGCTGTCAGCTTTGCAGCCATCTTGAGCCGTATACCCTGACATGAGACTTGGATTACAATAGCCTACAAAAGCTGAGCACACTCTGATAATCTTGGTTTAGATACCTTGGGTGTGTGAGATTAAAGGTATGTGAGATTAAAGGTGTGTAACTTAAGAGTGACTCTAAGAGTGACTTAGAAGTGTAGAGATCAGATTTAGAGACAAGACCTAAGGGCATGATTAAAGAAAGCTGTGACCAAAAGGCATGGCTTAGAAGTGAGACATATAAAAGGCAGAGACAGAGAAGAGAGAAGGAGACACTTCAGAGAGTACAACTTGGAACTAGGAATTAGGTTAGACAGTACAACTTGGAGTAGGAATTAGGCATTAGTTAGCAGGCACTTGGAAGAAGTAACTTGGAACTTTGAGGGACTAGGAGCTAGGGACTAGGCACTAGGAACTCAAGACTTAAGACTTAAACTGAAGAATAAACGGAATTGAATTACACTCTGTCTGGTCTGCATTCTTTGAGTCCATCCTCACTCTCGCTCTTGCTGAACCCCGACCAGCGGACTGGAGTGGCAGCTTGGGCCAGGACACAGTGGCTGCCCAAACGTGGGTCGGCCCACGTTTTTTTTTTTTTTTTTTTTTTTTTTTGCTTGGGTCGTGACATTTTTTGGCGCCTAATGTGGGGCTAGCGTGGACCCCAACATAGCAAAGTGCTTGATGAAGACATTAGAGACTTCTCTAAGGCCATCACTAGATCTAGGAAGCTATTTTCTGTATTAAACAAGATTTCTGCCTATGGATGGGCTTTAAATCCAAGTAGAGAGGTATTGATTAACACCAAAATGTGAGTGCCAGTTATTACATTTTTATGTATTTCTTGAAGTGCTGGTCATTGTTACTGTTTATAGGTATTGTAGGTATTGCAGCTTGGTAGGACTGCTTAATCACTTTCATTTCTTGGCACCTTGCAGAGTAGTTTCTGGAATTCTGAAGGCTAACTTCAGAAAAGATGCTTTAACCATCTGAGTCTTATGTATTAAGTGTGCTGTTGCTTCAGCAGTAAGATCCCACCCTCAATCCCTGAGGGCAAGCAATAACTCCATGAATAATCTATATTGTTTGGGAATCTCTTAGAGTATTTGGAAGGAGGTTGCTCATGACAGGTATTGGGATTTTTGTTAATCAATGTTTCTTATGGGGAGTATTGTCAGATCAAGTGGTTTAACTTCTATATATATATATATATATATATATATGCCTTTCATCCCTTCTTTCTTTATCTCTATTGACCTTTCCACTCTGCTCCTCAATTGGAGCCCCTCACCATTTTCTATTTTCCTCTTTATGTTACCTGTGTCCTTCAATTCCTCCTGAAAGCCAAATCCTCATCCTTTGCATGCCTATCGTCCTTTATACTTTCCTGGTTTCTGTGGTTAATTCATGTTGTATACTAATAATTGAGACTTTGGAGCTAGAAACCATGGAGTAAAATCATTATATAACATTTCTTTTCTGGGTCTGGGTATAATCTCAGTTCTCAATATAATCTTATCTAGGTCCATTCATTTACCTAAATAGTTTATGGTTTTATTTTCTTTAATCTATGGTTCAGGGAGCATAATAGAAGTACAGGCAGAAAGACTATAAGAATCAGAGTATCAGTGTCTTATGGAAGATTTTCTTAATTGAGGTTCCGTCCTCTCAGATGACTATAGTTGGGTCAAGTTAATATACAACTATCCAACACAACCACATGTCTAGAAAAGACAACATAGGCAAGACTAGAAGAACTGAATTACTAGAGAACATATTAACAAGAAAGAAAGAAAGAAAAATGTATGGGGTTTTAACCTTAGACAAAAAAGAATAGGCAACTAATAAGTCTTGGGAGGTGAAGAATTAGACTGTCCCAGGGATGAATCCTCTTATTAGTTATCCAATGCAGAGTGGTTAGCCCTGAAGCCCTGAAGTTTTGGAATCCTATTTAAATTAGGACATTTAAGAATGCTGCTTTGTTGAGCTTTGATGTGGTAGATACTGCTGATAAAATTACCCATAGCCTGAGGTCAGTATTTCTATTTTGGTCAACTTCAATAATGGCATATATAGCTTGATTAAGCTAGCCCTTTTTGTCCTGGGAATACTTTTATTCCTGCCCATCATATGAAAGCTTGTCTTTAACAACATCAACAGGTTGGCAGCCGAAGTACATGACTTAAAACTGAAAATGGACCCCCAGACAGATATTAATTTAACAGGCTGACAAGCCAAGGATGGGTAAGATTCTGCATAGAGCCTTACCAACCTAAGAAGGAAGTGCATTAGTTTGGACAATACATATTCCATGACAGGTAAGAAAGCTGTTCTTGTCAGAACCACCGGAGACGGGCTCAGTCTTGTTAATGAAATAAAAAAGGGGGAGAAGTAGAGAGCCTTTGGGGCTGCTTGGCAAGATTCTGACATTGGCCAAGGACAAGGAATTAGGCTTCAGGTGAGAATCTGACATTAGGCTAGAACAAAGAAGTAATTTCAGGCAGGAATCTAAATTTTAGAATAGAAGAAGGAAATAGGCTTCAGACATGAAAATGTCTTTGGGCCAAGACAGGGAAGTTGACTCAGATATTTAGGTCATCCTGAGAAGCTCTTAGAAACAGTGATCATGGGACTGTTCAGAGAATTGTATTTAATGCCTTCCTTGTTCTTTGATTATTTGTGTTTATTGTCTTGCATGTTCCTTGACTCTTTACATCTATTGTATTGGTAGACCCTCAACCTAGAACTGACCCTAATACATGCATATAATTAAAATAGTATAAAAGCAGAAAGGAAGAGGAGGAGGTGGCATAAGGGGTTTCTAGGGAGGGGAAATTGGAAAGTGGAAGGCATCTGAAATGTAAATAAATAAAATATCCAATTAAAAAGGAAATAAATACATACATAAAAATGAAAAAAAGTAACAATTAAATTGAATTTCAATGAGAAGATGGTTCTAGTAGATTTTTAAATATCTTATTACTACAAAATTTTATCAAAAATCAGTTATAAATATTTGCAAAGCTCAAATAAAACTAGAAAGAAAATGAGAAATATATGAATACTCCCTACTGGTGTGCAAAAAATTACTGAAACACTCTGAATATTTCAACAGAAATAGAGACCAGAAGTTTAGGTTTAGTCTTTGTATGTCATAAAAAGATAATGTATGATGAGCTAAACTTACACCACTATAGTAGATTTGGTTACAAGAATTCTGTCATAAGGAAATTAAATGGCTAATACTCAGTAAATGAAAGAAAGTTTTTAACAGTTTGCAGTTCCTACCCAGATTTCTATAGGTTTCCAAAAGGACTTTTTTCTCTCTCTGTGTGTGGTTGCCCTTTAAAAGAAAAAGATTTGTTTTTAATGTATATATCTGAATTTTTGTATATCCATCACATGCAAGCATGTCGTGCAGGCCAGAAGGTAGAATTCCCTAGGACTTCAGTTATAGATGGTTGTGAACCATCATGTGGATCCTAGAAAATAGAGTTCAGGTCTTCTGCTTCAGCAGCCAGTGCTCCTCATCTCTGAGAGATTTCCCCAGCCCCTCATAAGAAGCATTGGCCTTAGATTTGCCATCCTTCTTGGGTTCCCATAAACAGGTTGTTTCTTAGTTGTGCTCCTCCAAGTTCATCTCCTCTACCTATACCGGTGTTCAATGGCTTCCTACACTAACAGAAAGGTGCAACGTAATATTTGTTTAGTTGCTTCGAGATGGGTACAAGACATGATAATTAAATTCATTTGGCTAAAATAGTTCAGGCTTATTAACACAAGAGAGGGCAAGTGATGAGCAGCAAGCCTTTGTAAAACTCTTGAAATCTTATATTCCTTTCTGTGTTTATGAGAGCACAGGCTTTCAAAACAGCAGAGGTAAAACATATCAGATGATTAGAGAAGACCAGAATTCATAAATTGGTTGACTCTGTGATATTTCTAATTGTTCTTTTTGTTGTTCTGTACCTTGCCAGTTTATTGGAGTGGAGATATTAGTAACAGGCTCATGCACAATTACACTCAGTGCATGAAGCTGTTAGAGTTGTGAGACCATCTGCAGGAGAAAACACTGCAGGAAACTTTCCTACATTTCTTTCTGTCTTTAATTGGAATCTTTATATGTGGAAAATATCTAGGTTCAATTGGCCAGTTTTAAAAAAAAAAAAAAAAGCCCATACAAGGGCAGATTTTGTCCTCACAGTCAAATCAACTGAAATATATTTATTAACATATTCATAAGCTTACATATTTAACATTGCTATAAATTTAGTATATTTTAAATTGTAAAATTATATAATTAAACATGTATAGATGCATGTGCAAATATAGGTCATACACTTAAATTTAAACTTTATTTTTATTTTAAAAAATTTATATCTTTATTTACTTTTATTGTATGAATGTTTTGATGAATGGATTTCTGGCTACCACGTGTGTTCTGGTTCCTGTGGAAGTCAGAAGGTGTCACATCCCCTGGAATAGATTCTAGGGAACATATAGAAATAAATTGAAAATATTTAAAGTATAAACCAAGTAAATAGAACTTCAAACCTCTGTGTAGTATAAAATAATTGTCTTATAAATGTCATGAAATTAGAGAAATTATTTTAGTAAATATGAAAATGACTACTTTACAATTATAGATTGTTCTTATTCATAAATAAAAGACTTGAATATACTGCTTATAGAGGAAAAAGTTGAAAATCACTCAGTCATGAGGGTACAGAAATAGCTCAGTGGGTAAAAGTATGAGGCTCTGAGTTTGAACTTCGAGTTCCCATGTAAAACTGACTCCACATGGCTGTAATCTCAACTGGGACAAAGATAAATACATCCTGAGAGCTTCCTGACTGAGCTAAGTTGGCAAGCCTCCTGTTAGTGAGTGAGCCTGCCTCATGACAACAAGGTTGAGAGCCATAGAAAAGGACACTCACTGTCCTTTTCTGACTTTTGCCTGTGCATACCCCTGGGTAAATACAGAAAGAGAGAGAGAGAGAGAGAGAGAGAGAGAGAGAGAGAGAGAGAGAGAGAGAGAGAGAGAGAGAGAGAAGAGAGGAGAGTTTGCCAATATTTTAAAAAATCAAAGAAGTAATGTGATAATTACTACTTTTTCCCTCATATTCCCCTATCATTTCTATTTGTTCAAAAGTTTGTGAAGTATAGTGTTAAACAACATACTTGTATTTCTATAATTTGATTCTCATAATAAGTCTCTTAACTTTATATGTCCATTATCTGCTTTTGCAAGATAGGGAGCTAAAACACTAAGAGATTCTGTTGTCAGATCATAAAGCTAGCAAGGTGGAAAAGGTGGAATTCAAAAACTAAGCAGTTTTTCAGGCAGAATTTGAGTGTCTGACTAGTCTTATCACTGCACCTTTCAACTTTCAGACGAGACAGACCAAATGTTTCTAAAATACATTGTAAAGCATGTCCAAAGCAATATGTTTATAATCATCTACACTGATGCCTTAAAGAGGTATACGTAACATGACTTAAAAGTAAATATTAAGAACAAAAATGGAACACAGAATTTTACATGGTGTCTACATGAATTTGGTAGCAGTAAAATGTATGAAAAAATGTTTCTAGCTGTGTTTATAAAAGTACCCTTTTCTGTCATAGAAACATTCTAATATGATTTGCATAACCTTTCCAATTCAAAATCTCTATAAAATCCTACTTAAAGGTTAGAATGAAAAATAGTAACACATGTACTTTTTAAACCTTTAGAGGGTTATATGCAAAATACTCAATGGCTAAAATGAGGGGAGATAACACTCTAATACTCACCCCGTTTACTGACTCACTTAAGTAGGCTGAAAAACAACAAAATGGCCTCTGGTCCTATCAGTCATGTCTGACTTCCTAATTCACCAAATTCTGAATGTAGGTGTCCTATGCATTATCAAATAAAGTTCTAGGAATGTTATAGATGAGCAAATCTACTAAATTTTTGCTGCTTTGTCATTTCTCATTCTCACCCAGAGACAAATGATAGGCAAATGTAGCATGTAAAACATGATTGAAGATTGATGAGTGCAAGAGCTACTTCTTGTAGGTTAGTTAGAAAGGGATATTTGCACTGAATGATGTCAATGTGACCCCAATCAAGCAGTAGAGGCGATCTCAGAAGCCTACATACAGTGAGGGGAAGAGGCAGTGTGGGTTCTATGATGAGTGTGGCTTTGGTGGTTGAGGAGCGCCTAGGATGTGATTCACACAAGGGAAAGTGAACATAATCTACAGGGTGTATTTTCTGTCATTGTTAGAAGTTTGCACTCTCAAAGTGGGTGTAGGCTTTGATCAGAAGATCAAAATGATATTACTTAGTTTTAAAAACACACTGTTACCTCAAGAACACAAGAGTGGAAGCAGGAAGATCAGAGAAAAGGCTGTTGCAATAGTTTCGCAGACAAAATGGTTAGACTTTAAATTATTCTGTGGCAGTGGAATGATTGAGACTCAGTCATGTTAAAAACGTACTGTGACCCAAGAGCCAACATTTGCTAATGAATAGAATATTGGGCTTGAAAGAAAACGAAAAGCAATAAGTGATTCAGGAGTAAGAGACTAGAGTTAATTTCACTTAAGCAATAAGTTACCACTTTTGGCTAGTGCAGAGTCCTGCCTCATTCTCCACAGACTCCATACTCAGTTCTCTACAGTTTGAGGTAACATGTAGTTGTGTAATCTGACTGTTCCCTTTTTACAATCTGCTAACCTCTTGGAAGGAAAACTCTCCTACTGCTTTCTGTCCTTGGCATTTTCTGTGGTCCCTGGTGAATAGTAGGTACATAACATATTTTTATGGATGACTATATTACTAATACAAGCAAACTATAAATGAATATCTATTTATTGCATCCTATTGAATTATAAGAGCCTGCTCTTTATTTCACACAATAAAAGGATAAAAGTTATAAGTAATTATATTTTTTCTGTGTTTAATTCAATTTCTTTAGTTCTAGGCTAGCCTAAGTCTAGTTTTTCAAGTTGTTTTCTTAAGACAAATACTAATCAAAAATGTAATGATTAAACAAGTGCCCAGATCCTTTGTTAAATGACATAGAACCATGAACTTTGTAAGACTCAAATAATTCAATTTAACAAGTTATGGAACCTGTTCAATGAGAGTGATTAAAATAATCTATATCCTAAGTTTGGGACTTCACAAATATTTCTAGTGACTTAGTGAAGTAAAGATTTCTGGTTTTGTTGGAGACTCAGTTGTGTCATGTGATGTTTTTCTAGAAACTGTCTCATGAGAAGATGTTTTGCTGAAGCAGACATATGAGAGGATGTTTTGCTAAAAACAGACACATGATGTTTTTCTGGAAGCTGCCTGGTGAAAGGGCACGTGATGTTTGCCTGTAGTGAATGTTTGAGAGACACTTGATGTTTGGAAAGAGTTTACTTACAACCTAACAAATAGTGGACAATGCTCCTGTATTAGTTTGTCTTGCAACTCTTTGCTGGTCATTGTTGGGCTGGTCTTGGCTGACAACATTCTTGCACTGGTTTACCTTGCTTTCTTTGCCGATTATTGCTTAGTGTGACTTTGTAGAGAGAAATGCACTAAAGAATTTCTGGTGGTATTCCAGCTGCTTCTGGGCACCTCTGCAGACTCAAGGTTTTTTCTTGATCAAGACACTGCTACTGATTCATGTTTGGTGTTTCCTTAGTGGGCTGGACTTTTGACAACAAAAATTGGAATCACCCCAAAGTGATTCTAAACAGGTCCATGACCCCCACTTTCTATTAACATTTCTCTCCATCCTCTGGTGGGTGGTAGGCTAAAAGGGAGGTTGAATCATAATAAAAAAAACCATAATAAAATGGGTTTTGAAAAATCTAAGCCTACAACCTAGTTAAAAAAATCTGAGGCCTTTTTAGCTCCCTGTGCTTTACCTGCTGTAAAACCTTGTCAATTTTTCTTTTATGAATATGGAGACTCCTTTTTCTATTTCTCCACTGTCGTATATCTAGAATAACATAACATTAAGCCCAGGTTCCCATGCATTTTTTTCTAGTTGACATCAGCCATTTTCATTCCTTACATTTCTTTTTAACACCTTCCTATAGAGCATTTTCTGATTGCCCTTTCTAGGTTTCAGAGTTCATTGCTTCCTTCCTTTTAAAAAGAAAGACTATAATCCCCACTACACTTCTCCCTGGACATTTTAGTTTCCCTACTGTCTTTTATAACTGTCTCCACATTCCTCCTGACATTTCTGCCATGGATCCAGGTACAAGGCATTTTACCACACTGATCTCTTCTCATGTGATCTCATGTGCATGGAGATCTCATGTGCTCTTGATCTAAGCCAGATAAGTTTTCTTGCCATTTCACTTCCTCACTACATTGCCATACCCCATGTGGGCATCATTGATATGGATTTGTTTTTGATATCTCTACCTAATGATTAAACCTTTAGTTCCTTCTGTCAATCTAAAAACTCTTCAGATTGTTTGAGACTAGCCTCCTGCTCACAACCAGCTCCTTCTAACTGTCTCCCCCTGAGCTAGGCTGCTTTGCATGTATTTCAAGCCTTTTAAAATAGAATGTAATAGTCTTGGAAGCTTCATGTGACTTTGGCATTTTCAAATAGACTCTTTCAAGAAGGAAAAGGATCTATGACTTCAATAGTTTGTATCCATAATTTCCTAGTTGCCTCATATGTAGTACTACAGATGTACCTTGATATCCATGAAGAATTGGGTCTAGGAGCCCCTGTGGACAGAAAAATCTTCAGGCATACTAAAACTTAGATAAATTAATGTAATATTTGATATAGCTTAAATGATTCCCTCTCTTTGCTTTAAGTCATATCTAGGTTTCTTACAATATCTCATAAAGTATAAGTGCTATTTGAATAGTTTTTATGCTGCATCATTGTGGAGAAAACTATCTGTACATGCTTAGTACAGATTCATTTTTTTCAATTACTTCTTATCTGAATCCACAGATATAAAATCCTCACATACAGAGGGCCAATTGTATGCTTTAAATGTGGTAACCTCATATTGTCTTGGATAGATTTATGAGATATAACAAAAGATATTAAATGTATTTTATGTTCAGGTCTGTATCATTCAGGTACAGAATTGGTGACTGACAGCCACTATATCTACATTTGTCCTTCTGACTTTATTATCTATTTTTACTGAGCTTTTTGACAGAAATTTAATCTTAGCTCATAACCAAAGTATAATGGACTAAATTTTATAACTTATTTGAGATGAATTTATGATATACATATCATCCATTTATGACACCTGTCACAATGTTTTACAGAGTCAGCATAACATAAAAATGAGACAGTAGAGAATTTGGAATTAGTCATACTAAAAGTAAAACCCCAGATTTACTTTTTATTTAAGCAAGGGTCAAACTGCACTTAAAGTTGGAAAAAATTGGGAAACTGCTGAAGCAAACAGCTGCCACTTACACTTTGATATCCAGTAACAGTTAAAAGAAACAGCAGACCCTTGTATTTTCAAAAGCAGATTGTCCAAGGATAACATCTAACTTTCCAGTTCTGACCATAACAAGCAAACTTCCTTGCCATTCCTAGGTTGAGCCATGTAGTCTGTGTTCTCCTGAACTCTACCAAAGTGTTTCTAGGTTCTGTGTCTTAATCATAGCACAGCCAGATCTGGAGATACTTCTCTTGTATGAAATGAAACATCCTGTGTCTGTTTGGGGTTTTCTAGATTCTCATCTTTTTCTTCTTCCTGCAAATGTAAAGTTTATTTATCCTTACAGTCTGTGTATATTTGTATCAGTTAAAGAGAAAATGACTTTACAAAATGACCAGAAGTATTAATATTATAGAAAGTTCCATGCTCACAAAAGGATATTAACCAGTTTTCTAGTTTCTAACAGTAAGTTTGATAGTAACAACAGCTTTGAGGAAATAGCTTCATGAAGAAACAAAAGCCAAATCAAGCAAACCAAACCAAACCAAACCAAACCAAACCAAACCAAACCAAACCAATCCAAACCAAACCAAACCAAACCAAACCAAACCAAACCAAACCAAACCAATCCAAACCAAAACAAACCAAACCAAACCAAACCAAACCAAACCAAACCAAACCAAACCAAACCAAACCAATCCAAACCAAACCAAACTAACTAAAAAGCTGTCTTTACCCCAGTTTCTATATCATGGAGAGACATAGAAGATGACACTACAAATGTGGTGGTTTTATTGAGAAATGCGCACATAGGCTCATGTATTTGAATATTTGCTCTGCCATTAGTGGTTCTTTTTGAGGAGGAGAATTATGAAACTTTGAGATCATGAAGCCTTGTTGGAGAACATACTCCCTCAAGTGCCAGCTTTAAGGGCTCATAGCCTCACTCTATTTCTTGATTCTATTTCTGTCCTTCCTGTGTATGAAAGAAAATGTTATCAGACAGCTTCTTGCTCCTTTGGCCATGTCATGCTTTCCCCACCATTATGGACTTTACTTTCAGAAATTATAATACGAAATAAACTGTCTCTGTCTGTCTCTAGACTTTACTCTCAAAAATTATAATACAAAATAAACTCTGTCTCTGATATATACCAAAACTTTTTTAAAAAAACTTTCTTATGTTGCTTTGGTCTTCATATTTTATCATAGCAATAGAAAACTATGTGAATATCATTTGCTTTCATAAAATTATGATTCAAAAGACAGAAATGTGCTACGTATGTTAAAATCATGTGAAAAATTGAAAAATATTTCAGATGGTAGAATATTAAACAAACAAACAAACAAACAAACATATTCACTGGAAAATAAATCACAGTGAACTAAGAGGCTCTCTAAAAGAATTCCTTAATGGGGGAGTTCCAGACTTGGGGGGGGGTGAATTGAAGAGATAAAAATCATTAATTTAAATATACTTGTATAACAATGATATAAAATTCTAGAACTTTCAATTTTCTAACTGTATGAATACAAGGACTTTGTTCATATAATATTTAAGAATGATGATAAAAATGATCTTGCAACCTTTCAGCAATAACATCAATTTACTAGGAATATAAAGCTTCAGAATGATAGCAATCTTCAAACTACCGAAGGAAACCAAGATAAAGAGGGGAATATCTTCAAAATTCCAAAGAAAAAGTATTATTCAGTACACTGGTGAATGAAACAGACACAGAACACAAACACAGAAAGAGAGAAAGAAATCTGAAAGACAATGGATCCATAAACTAGGGACTTCAAATCAAGGAAAGGGATGGGGACATATCCTGTGTGTCAGTGAAGGGAAATTTCTTGTTAGAATGGGTCCCTCCGACCATAGACTTAGATGAGGGTCTGGGTATGTTTTGTGTGTCAGATATGAGCTGAAATGAAAGAATGGGCAAAAGAAAAGGAAAAGAAAGAAGCCTAAATATCAAGATGCTTTTATTGGTGTTCATTGCAAGCAAACTCAGAGACTAGTGATGACCTCCTACATTGTTTGGTAATTCAGTACCAGGTGCCCTGTAGTTCACTGTCTCTGACATGCACCTTCTCCTTATTTCTGTATAACATTTTGGAAGATGAGACTCCAAGGTGAGAGAACCGAGACTGAGAATGATTACAGGACAAGGTCAGTATCAGAGTCACGATGTAGTGTCATCAGCTACATCTGAAACTGAAGATGTGAGACAGGAAATGTTTACTGTAGGCTACAGAGCCACTTTCTGAGACTGGAACAAACCACATTTCTTTAGAAGAGTTCTTCAGAAAGGCAAATGGATAGACTGTTTTTACTTTTCTACTCTCTGGGCGTTTTTGAGAGACAGGTTATCTTCGGGTTGCAACTCTTAATCTTCCTGCCTTTACTTCTTGAATATTTGGGTTTCAGGCTGCCATAGCAAACTTATTTTGACTTTTTGACATAAGTGAAGTCATGATTAAGTGAATTAAATGTGGGCTGGACTTAGTGACAAATATAACACTAAAAAAGAGAAATAATGAGATAATGTTGTTTGTTATATAATTCAATACACATTCATTTATACAGTAACACAAAATATAAATTGTGAATATCGACTTACTAAAAATTTGAAACAATACCTTTGAAGTTATAACACGTTTAGGGTATGCAAATTAGGATAGGATGAAAGAATGACATGTCAAAAGTGACTAAAACTTTAAAAAATTAGACATTGTACCATCGGGAGTGGTGGTAAAAAAGAAGTTGTACCATCAATGCATCATTTTGAAATGTAGATTGTATTGAAGAGAAGTGGGAATGTTTAATGCCTCTGCAAGGTTGAGGCTCTCTGAATAGAAATTGTCATGCCACATAGAAATATAAACTATTTTCTCCACATTTCCTCTTCATGCTTTTAGGTTGTGAGACTTGTGCTTCACTTTCTTTGTGGAGCCATTTCCATTTATTTTAAGGTTAAAGATGTAGCAAAACCACCTTTTCTTAAAAGTCTACAAAGGCACATGATTTCATTTTGATAGAAGAAACCTTTCCCTGTTTCTCCTAACATGGCTCTTTCTCTAACTCTAGCTCTGGGTTCTGGTTCTTTCATAGCCCTATTTTAGGAAGAGAGGGACATAAATAAAACAGCTTCTAAATGAGCCATGTGCTTCATAATAGTAGAGATTCAGTATTGTAATACAAATACTCCTTTGTCTGCTAGAGATACTACCATCAGCAACATATTCTGTTAAAAGATCGGCCTCTGATCCAAAAATAAAATGTTTACTTTTATGATAGTATATATACGTTCATACACTAAAACCTAGACTTACATATCAAGGTATCATACTACCTGCTAAATTAATTGAATTTGGTTGTTTCAAAATTGGAAAAGAAGAATAAAGTCAGGAAAAAATTATTGCTTTTTATCCTGAATATTTATATGGCCCTAGAAACTGTGTACATGGGTAATTTTGATTAAAAAAACCTACACTAAATTAATTTAAAAGGATTTAAAAGATGTATTTTTTTTTACATGTGCATGTGCGTTTTCTTGGATAGAGTGCTACATGTGCATGCCTGGTGTCATGGAGGCCAGAAGAAAATGTTAAAATCCCTCAAACAGGAGCTGTAGAAGGCTGTGAGCCACCATGTGGGTTCTGGAAACCAAGCCAGAGTTGTCTCTTTAGCCCCTTGAACTAAAAATTTTACTGATTGCCCCTAAACTTGATTATCACAGGAAAAAGTTAGTTTTTAGGATACTTCAATCAATTCTATTGTCCATAAATTTTGAAGTAGTATAATTTTTTATATTACAGGGTTTTTTTTTTATTGAACTGTTTTCTTTGCCCTTAGTGCAGATATATTAATCTACTTTAAATACTTTTGTTGCTCAAAACCTGAATTCAAGAGTCATATAGTTGGAGGAGCTATAGTCATAGTTTAATTATTTAAGGATGGCCACAAATGTCTTGCAAAAAGTGCCTTGGGAATTTTTCATTTTAACAGGGTCAATACCTTTCCTCTCTAGGACCTTTTACTGAAAATGTAATTGCAGTTTATCAAGTCAGTTAGTCACACAGAACGGATTTAGCAGACGCCAGGCTGACAGGTCTGAGCAGGATCAGTATTTCCCAGCTCTACCTGCTAGTGCTGCTTGATGACATAGATGTTTGATCCTCGTCTTTCTTCCCTTTTTGACCTTGAATAGTACTTTGCATATTGCAGTGATCCCAATAGCTTTTGGGAAGACTAGATGACAATAGTCTAAAGAACTGTTAAATATTAACATATTAGCATGAAACTTGTCATTGCAAAGACAGGGGATGCTAAATAAAAAGCAATGCAAACTTTCAAAATGTATCACATAGGATCTGAAGCTATGGTACAAAATTCCTTGCTTCTGGTACAGATCCTGCTTTTTCTCTGTAACAAAGGCATCATGTAGACAATTTTGGTGATCCTTGAAAGTGAAATTTAGACAGTAACTTTCAGAGATATATATTATATGCAATTCGGTAATATTTTAAAGATTTTTACCCTGTATTGCAATTAGCATCATAGTTTCTATAAATGCTTTCCTGAAAATTGATTTAAAATATAATATTATCATTACAATGCTGCATTTGTCAGGTGGGGAGGAGAGATAATAGAAGAAACAGCAAGGTGACAGGCTTCTGATATGGGGTAATTAAAAGTTTATAGAAGAATTGCATAGGTGGTTCAGCCAGATGGCTTCTCTTGGTGTCACGAGGTTTACATGATAATTCCTGAGTGCTGTTATATCATTGATGTGTTTCTGTTAAATAAATTCTTCACTTTATTTGAATGTTACCAGTTTTTTGGCTAATGTTTTAAGGTATCACCTTCCAAGTAGTCCTTACTCTTTACCCTTCTCTGATGAGTTTATCAGCCTCTCCTTGTTCTTGAAGACCTTGATGTTTTAAGAATGCAGGCTAGCTAGTTTATTCATGTACTTTATTTTGAATTTGTCTGATTGACAAATTTCTTTAATTCTCATGATTAGACTAGGGTTGTATGTCTACAGAGACAATGTGCCTTTTCAACCACTTTTTAATCAGGTAAAACATTATGCTCAGGGACATTCTTACTGATACTCATGACAATCACTTAGTTCTGATTGTGCATCATTGTTTGATTGAGGTTGTGCTGCTATATGTTCTTCACTGTCAAACAGCTGCATCCTGTTTCCATTCTCTCTTATCTGAAGTGCGTCAGCAAAAGCACTATACCAATGAAACTGCCCATCTTCCTGAATACAGGGTGTCCTCCAGGTTATCAGATATGTAATGTTCTTGTAGAGGACATTGCCACCTCTTTAGGCATTTATTTAACCATCACAGACTTGTGTATATTTACTATAGATGTTGGCTTATAATCTACCACTGTATTATTTATTTTGTTTCCTCAACTTTCAACATCAGGAGCTTTTCTGAATTAGTTACCTTAACTCTTCTCTTTCTATCTTTTTTTTTTTTTTTTGAGTGCTTAATATATTCTGATACTTCAAAGGCTCCTGGCTCATTTTCTGTATCTTCCCCTATAATAAACCAAGAAATTCTAGTTTCATTAAATAGAGACTTGTATTCATGGGGGAAAAGGAGTCAAAACAATGAAAGTTATTTTAATTTTTTTTGCTTTTAAAAATATTTAGAGATTATATTATAATTATAACATTTTCCTTTCTCCAAATATAAATAAGATAAATAAATCTAAACACTCCTGGCTAGAAAAGGAGCCCAAGAAAGGGCATAGGAAACAGCTACTGATGCAGAGACACACTTGTCTGGACACTGAGGAAGCCTATAAAAACAAAGCCATAACCTATATGCAAAGAACCTGTAGGCTTAAAAAAAAAAGAAAGAAAAAGAAAAAGGAAGACATTTTATAAAAAAAAATAAAAAGGAAAAGCTTTGGCAAAACCTTTTTAGGCAGGGAACCTCTAAAGATGCCATCAGTGAAAGCCAGTTCCTGATGTCACCTCTAATGTGTGACCACAGAGCAACATAAAAGCATTTTGATTTAGTATAATTAAAAACCTCTTCATTAAATGATGACAGTCATTCCAGACCTTGACAGGTAAAACACATAAAAAGCCCGTTGCTTATTAACCTTTACTCAGATGACGGTGCAGTCATTCAAGACATTAATTACGAGTAAGACTTCCTCAATTTCCAATACGGCTTTAGGCTCACAGCTGCTGTTTAACCAGAGGGGTTTTTGTTGTTGTTGTTTTTAAATTTCTCTTTCTGATTTAAATCTATTCTATATTTTTCCCCTTGAAGAAAAAAATAATTTTACAGAACAATGAAAATCAGCAGTTAAGCTATTGATTTTTTTTAAATAAAGCTAAGATGACATGACGTTTTCTTTGTTTTCTTTTTGGTTCTTTAATCTAGAAACACTATTAAAATATTTTTCTCACTTCTATTTATGTGTACATAGATGGAGCTGTACATGGGTATGCGCGTGTGGATGTCTGGTGATGTCAGAGGTTTTGGAAACTCTTGGAGGTAAGGTGGTGGTGAGCAGACAGTGTGCTGTGGGTGCTGGCTTGTCTGCCAGGATGGTGCACACCAGTGAGCACTCCTAACTGCCACTCATCTCCAACCTCATGGTTTTTATTGATATAATCTATGTCGCTATATTTTTTGTTTTGTTTTTGAAGAGGTAACTGTTTTTTTTCCATTAATATATTTATTCACTCACTTTACATCCTATTGCAGCCCCCCTCCTCCCAGCCCTCTCCCTTACATGGCCCCTCCCCCTGTCTCCAACCCTATTCTCCTCTGAGAAGTGGAAGCTTCCCCTAA
The DNA here is from genome assembly GCF_011762505.2 of Arvicanthis niloticus. Classification (NCBI taxonomy): domain Eukaryota; kingdom Metazoa; phylum Chordata; class Mammalia; order Rodentia; family Muridae; genus Arvicanthis; species Arvicanthis niloticus. The sequence goes on along the minus strand of NC_047672.1, from coordinate 60,989,090 downwards.
CCCCTCTACCAGGTATCACCCTCCCTGGCACATCAAGTCACCGCAGGACTGGGAGCATCCTCTCACACTAAGTAAGGCCAGACAAAGAAGCTCAGTTAGGGGAAAGAAATCACACACAGGCAATAGCTGTTGGAATAGCCTCTGCTCCAGTTGCTTGGGGGACCCACATGAAGAATAAGCTATACTTCTACATATGTGCAGCAGTTGGGAGAGGGGGGACCAGGTCAAGCCTTTGTTTTGCTCTTTGGTTGGTGTTTCTGTCTCTGGGAGCCTTTAAGGGTCCAGGCCCGTTGACTCTGTTGGTCTTCCTGTGGACTTCCTATCTCCCCAGGTTCCATCAAACTTTCCCACAATTCTTCTACAAGACTCCTCAAGCTAAGTACAATGTTGGACTGTAGATCTCTGCATCTGGTTCAGTCAGTTTCTGGGTGAAGCCTCTTAGAGGACAGTTATGCTAGGCACCTGTGTACAAGCATAGCATAATCTCACTAATAGTGTTAGGGATTGGTTTTTGCCTATGGGATGGATTGGTTGGTAACTCCCACCCCACCAATATCTGCTCTGTTGTGGGTAATTAAAAAAAAAAAACAAAACCACATAACCCCCTTTCCCAGGAGCTGTGGCTTGAACTCTGGTTCTTCCTGGCTTAGTTATAAGATCGGCTATCACCAGACCCACTCTTGTGCTCCATCAATCTACTCTCAGCTTAGCTTCACCGAGCTGACAGCTACCACCTTTGCCTGGAAGCGGTGACCCTGGTGCTGTGGTCCACGCTTTGGCCCGTCTCAGTTTCCTTTTGTTCCTCCTGGCTTAGCTTTCCCAAGCTGCCATAACTGACCCAGCTTTTCTTTTATACCTACCTTTGCTCCTGGAGGGGCCACAATACCAGCACGAGAACTTTGAATTTGCTGATAAAAAAATACACTCAGCTTTATTACTTTAGAACTTGTCAAATAGGCATAATTATGCTCTAATTGTATTTTGAGAGAAAAGTTTCCTTTTAACAGGAAGGGTGATGTGTAGGAGGAGCTAAGGTGGGAGGAGTACTGAGAGGAAGAAAAGGAGTAAGAAGAGGAGAAGAAGAAGGAGAGGAGAAGCTAGGTGATGAAAGAGAGATAGAGGGGGGAGACAGGGAAGCAGATGTTCATGTATCTCCACCAGTCAAAGATAGTTGATATATCTAGGTTGGGTAGTGGGTTACACCTCTGATTGAACAATACCAAACTTATAAAGCCTATGATTAACATTTCTTAAAAAAATGTATAAATGCAAAAAGGAAAAGGGGGCATGGGATAGGGGTTTTCTAAGGGGGGGAGAATGGGGAAACGGGATGGTATCTGAAGTGTAAATGAAAGATCTAATAAAAAAAAAAAAAAAAGAACTTGTCAGCAAAATTTCTGAGCACAGAATTCCCTACCCTAAACTCATCAGCTAGCCTGTATCAGCTAGCCTCCCTTGACCGCTGGTTCACAGTAAGAATTACCCAGCATAATCATGTACAGAACCGTGGCTCTGACCACCTTCATAATTATATTTCTAGAATAGTTATTTTAAAAGTTCTTGAGATCATGTTGAAGGCTTGTTTCAAACTTAATACAATATCAATTAGTATAGTTATATTAATATTGTAAAATAATTTGTAATAGACATTGAATTAATATTGTCCTCTAAGCAATATTAACTGAATCGAAAATAAAATTTATCTTAATTGTATTTCTATTTGAGCCACTTGTAGCAACATTATCAATTCTCTTGGTTTAGCAAAACATTTTGGTGAATTTCAGCTAAAAGTAATATCATGGTAAGAATAAGAATTTGGGAGAAACTGCATTATTTTGGTTCTTATCTAAAATTCTTAAAATTTTCAGAATTTCTTTGTGTTTGTGAGAGATGTGTACAAGTTATGTGAATAGTGTAAGTGCTTTTTGCCCCTGGCAGTTGCTTGGTCAAAGCAACAATAAATAAGCCTTGCAGTGGCATTTTAATAAACTGTTAATTTTGGTTATTACAAAGTTAATTTTCCAATATTAGTAACCTATACCTAATTTCCAGCTTAAATATGACCTTTACTTTTATACTGCCATATTTGTTAGAGACCCCTTGGCAGATCTTGAAGGGGGATTTGAAGCCCTCACTATTGCTGATCCTGGCACTTGCTCTGTGCTGTAATTCTCTTCTGCTCTTTCTACAATTACACCCCCAAAGAGCACTTCATGAGTGCAGCTCAGAAAATATGAAACTGCAGTTCTAATTATGACACAGTGAAAGATCAATGCTTGGCAAATTATGAAGGAGACAAATGTGGAATTATGTGAATTTAGGGCCTTGTATTCTGAGGAGTGTAACATCATTATTTTTTAGTATCCAAAGATATGTGCCACATTAGGAAATATGTTTTCCTGTCATGACTTCTATACATAAAATTAAGTTAAATCACATCAATAATTTGGAAAGTCTTGGAAGAGATTTCCTACCCCTCTGGGTTAGAAAAAAACCATGCTAATGAGATCAAGTAGAGTTAAAATGATTGAACTAAGGTTAATTGCATCAGAAAAGGCCGATCACATTTAATTTGAAATAAACAAGTTTGAAAATTATACAACTATGCTTGCAAAATTGTTTTGTGATATGTCAAAACCAACAAATTTGGGGAAGAAGGTGAGCTGTCTGTACTTCCCCACGAACTTTAAGATACTAAGTAAAATTAGTGAAAACCTAATTTTTGGTAAAACAATTATTTCTCTTGAAGATACTATGGCTTTGTGGCTTAAAAGAATGTAACTTATAATTTTTGATAAAATTGAAATTTTTAGCATTTCTCTGTGTTTCCAAGAGTTATGAGTTGTGTGAGCAGTATAGCTTCATTATTCTGTCCCTGGCTTCTGCAGTGACAACTGTTTGGTCAGAGCAATAATAAGCACTGAAATTGCATATTTGTTAGAAAAGAATGTTCTTTGTGATTTGTTAATATATTTGAGAAGGCTGAATTTCATTTTATTTGTATTTAAGAGAAAGCAGTGTTGAAAGTAGTCATAATGTAGAAGCAAAAATCTTAGATAAAACTTACCCATAATTATTAGTGCTAATTGTCAACTTAAAATTTTCTGATGCTTTTGCCTGATTTTGGGAACTTTGTCCTCCTACTAGGTTATTTCTTCCATTTTTTAATATTAAAAAGGTGTTTAATTTTATTGCAAAATGATGTGCCATGTTCGGTTGCTATCCATGGAATGCTTGCCCTTTTCTGAAGGGAAACAGAAAAGGAGACAATGGGGAGGTAGTGGGGAAGGATGGAGGTAGAGGGCAGAGGGACAGAGGGGAAACAGTGGTCAGGATGTAAGATTTGAGAGAATAAATCAATTAAAAACCTATAATGAAATCTTGGATGGCAAATTTCTTGCATTTATCAGCTTGGTTGGAAAGATTGGTCCTTTGTAGGTGTCATCATTCTTTGCCTGGGATGGTGGACAGTATATGTTGAGAAAGGGAGCTGAGGAATAACATGTATTGTTCCTTATCTGTTCCTAATTTTTGCATGCAATATGACCTGTTTGACTTCTCCACTGTTAGGGAGTGTCCCCATGAACTGTGAGACAAAATAAAGCCTTTCTATCATAAGATGCTTTTGTTGTGGGATTTTATCCTGGCAACAGAAAAGGAAGCCAAGGCAGATCATGGAGAACTTGGGCATGTATACTCTGCATCTGTTTTTGTTTGTTTGTTTGTTTTGTTTAGGAGTTCTCACAGTGTGATTTTTTATTGCTTATTGATGATTAAATTGTTTGTGCCTAAAGTAACAAGGCATAAAAAAATCTTTTTCACTTTCTACACTTTTATGTTGTTTCAGTGTACTCAGACTCCTTGATATGATCAACCCTAATGCACTCACATGTAGTGCTTGTTAGACTGCCTTTTAAATATATAGTAAACATAAACCTTAAATCTAGCTCTATCTCCTGAAAATAGAAATAAAACTAAACAAGATTAATGTTTCAACAAACATGTCATTCACATATGGATTCACAATACCTGATTTTTTAAATAATTTAACGTGTTTTTCATTATGGTAGATGTTGATCTTATTCACATCACAACATACTTTTGGATTGTATTTATCATTTTTTCTCAACGCTGTGGCAGAATACCATATGGAAACTCATTAAACCCATCAGACTGGTTAAGATCAAAAACTTAAGTGACAGCACATGCTGGCAAGGATGTGGAGCAAAAGGAATACTCCTTCATTGCTGGTGAGAGTGCAAACTTGTACAATGACTTTGCAAACAAATTTGGTGGTTTCTCAGAAAATTGGGAATAGTTCTAGCCCAAACTTAGCTATACAACTCCTGGAATTATACCCAAATGATGCCCCACTATAGCACAAGAACATTTGCTCAACTCTGCTCATAGTAACTTTATTTGTAATAGCTAGATACTGGAAATAAACTAGATGTCCCTCAATTGAAGAATGAAAAAAAAAAAAAAGCTATAGAAAAAGAAAATCATGAAATCTGCAGGAAAATGAATGGAACTAGAAATATCCTGAGGGACAAAACCCAGACCCAGAAAGACTTGTGTGGTATATATTCACTTTTAGTAGGACATTAGCCATAAATTACAGAATACCCAACAGCTACAATCCAAAGATCCCCCCAAAACCTAAGCAATAACAAGAGCCCAAAAGAGAAGAATTTCCCTCAGAAGGGGAAACAAAAGAATCATTGGAGGTAATGAAGAGATGGAACAGGATGGGAGAGGGAGTGAGGAAGTGACCAGGGATGGGGATCAGGTATGGGGAGAGGGGGGTCAAAAGAGGGCTAGGAATGAGAATAGAAATCAGTAGGGGACATCTCAGAGACTAACTAGAGACCTAAGACAGGGGAGGTTCCCGGGAGTTAATGGGGGTGACCTTAGCTGAGATTCCCACTACCTGAGATATGGAGACTGCAGTGACCACTTTCTGTAGCTAGGAAGGACTTCCAGTTGTGGGAGGGGCACATCAACCCACCCATAAAACCTTCAATCCAAAATTTGTCCCACATACAAGATACTCAGGGATAAAGATGGACCAGAGATTGAGGGAATGGTCAACATACTGGCCCAACTCAAGACCCATCCTATGTGAGAGAGACATTCAATACCTGACACTATTAATGATACTCTGCTGTGCTTCCAGACAGGAACCTAGCATAACTATCTCCTGGAAAACTTCATCCAGCAATAAAGGGAGACAGATGCGGAGACCTACAGCCAAACACAGGCAGAGCTCAGGAAGACTTGCGGAATAGTAAGGGCATAGGATTGAGCAAGTCAAAGGGGTAAAGGACACACTACAAGAATGCTTACAGATTCATAAGACCTCACAGATACTATCAACCAAAGAGCATGTAGGGATTAGACCTAGGCACCCTACACATTTGGAGCAGATGTGCAGCTTGACCTTCATGTGGGTTCTCTAACAGTTATAGTGAGGGTGTGTTTCTGACTCTGTTACCTGCCATCGGATCTTCTTCCCCTAACTGAACTCCCTGGTTGAACCTCAGTGGGAGAAGATGTGGTTAGTCCTGCTGGGACTGGATATCCCAGGGTAGGGCAGTACCTAAAGTTCCCCTCCTCTGAGAAGTAGGCAGAGTAATTGGGGGAGGGATTTGTTAGGGTGGGACTGGGAGGAAAAGAAGGAGGGGACAGTGATCAGGTTGTAAAGTGAATAAATAAATTAATTAATGAAAAAAAAATACTTTTTGAATTGTTTTGGTTCATGATTTTGAGGGGATTTCAGTCATGATGTTCCAGAAGGCATGGCAATGGAAGCTTAGTAGTACTTTTCAAATGGTGGCTGTCCAGGAAACAAAATTAGACCAGAACACAAGGCAGTTATAACATCAAAGCAACCTGATTCCCTTAAGGACACCATGTCCTTAAGCTTGAATAGCTTCATAGGACAGCCTCACTAGCTGGGGACCAAGTGTTCAAACACTTGAGCCTGTGGGAACAATTTACATTTCCCAACCTGACATAGAGCTTTAATTCAATGCTAAGCAAAGAGCTACTGATTTTAATATTTCTACACTAAACCTCACCGCAACTCTGGAAACTTGATATTGACACAGGTTGACAATTAAGTCCAAGACATCAATGCACAGGAAGCATTAGTTATTATTGCTCTGTACGTAGAACTCTGATATCAAAGTCAGTTGCAGCTTACTTAAGATCGGGTTCCATTTCACAGCATGAAAAGATGATTTGTGCTTGCCACATACTGCTGACTGATTGATTGCTCAAGGTGGTAGAAGGATAGTAGCACTGTTTTAACAGTGCGTCTTCTGATACCATTACTCTTCTGGAACTCTGTGCTGTCTTGATGGATAGGTTGAACCATGCATCAACTCATAAATGCTATTTTAATGATGCTTTTAAAATTTTGATTCAAAATATTTAATCCGTGTGTAAGAAATATGAGTAGTGGAATAAGCTTAACATTGGTATGACTTTTGGTATCTTTTCCATTGTATGACAAAAATAAGCACAATAGCTTTTTTTTTAAGCATTTTTAAGTCTGGATGTTCAGAGTTCTAATGAAAACAACCACGATAGTGTTGCTTGACTCATGGTGTCCATGAAATCACCAAATAAAACAAAATTCATGTGCTTGCTTCCTGAAACTTAAAACAATGTGAATACTTATCCTTGTCTTCTAGATTTTATTATACTTTCATTTCTTACAGAAAAACTAATATATATGTGATTTACTAGTTTATTTGTTAATACTATCTTGTGAATACTAGATAGTACTTTTTTATTATAGTAAGAATACTATATGATATAAAATCGCTATAGTTTTTAAATGTACAATGCATTCTTGTTGAATTACACCACTAGAGTCTGTTTTATTTGATTAAAACTGTGGGCCTTTCATGAATGGGACCTCATTTTTACCCACAGAGTCTTTTACAGACACTATTCAACCTTTTTATTACATGAACTTTAGTATTTTAAATACTAAATTTAATATTTGTCATTTTATAACTATCTTATTTAACATAAAGATATATTTAAATATGCTCTAAATATTTACTGAGAGATGAATGAATAAAAGTATATACACATTGAGTATAATTTAGTCTCAAAAAGAAAATTATTAAACAAAAAATGTGGACAAAGCCTTACTTTTAAAAGGAGACATTAATTTTTCTTATTAAAGATAGCGTTTGCTGATGTTCCAAAGTTACTCGAATTTGGTAGTTGCTCTTGCATATTGGAATTAGATGTTTGGATTTGTTATTAAAAACTACATGATGCAGATACCAACCGCTTTTATTCTATTGTAAATATGGAAGACTGGCTGATCACATATTAATGTTCATGGCCTAAGTCACATCACTAATAACTCTGGGCCCAGAGATTTAACAATGATGTTTTATCTACATGTTCTTAGGAATGATTTTACTGTTGAGGAAATAAAATTTAGCCAGAAAGTCAAAATGATTACAAAAACAAGGCAGAAGCCAAAGATAAAGGAGTTGCATCCAAGCCATTATCCTATATTCTACATGTATTATACCATCCTCAAGCATTGTGATCATGCACAAGTAGACAGTCAATAAATATTTATGAATTAAGCAATGAGAAACAAAGTTACAGAATGCTTAAGAACTGCAAAGAGAATGTCAATTAAGAACTTAAAATATGACCAGGAAACCATCAAGAGGTCAGGATATGATATTAAATGTCCAAAAATTTCTGGATGTAATATCCTATGAAATAAATTAATTCAATCATTCATTTTAATCATCCATATATTCTTTAAAGTGTATGGCCCATCTGTTTGATGCAAAATATTTAAGAATCATATACAGATAAAGGAAACTGATAAATGAGAGAAAATATAAATAAATGATAAAGGTAAAATCTCTGCCTTGGTGAGAAATATTTTAAATATTTTAAGATCTCACTTTGAAGGAGAAGTTTAAAGAAATTATTGCTTTTATTGGTAGTGATTCTAAAACAAGGCTAGCAAACTGTTATTTAGATAATAAGCTCAAGCAATTATCTCTGTTGACATATTCTGAGCAATAAAAATAAGGCTTTTTACTGTCTTTGTTATCAAAATACCAAGAGTATTTGCTTCGCTATTTGCAAGCCAGGTATTATTATTTTCTTAATGTGATAGATAAGCAAAATTCATTATCATTTGGTAAGAAGTTGCATATATTTTACAAATCAATAGTTGTTTGTGTGTGTTTTTGCCTAGTCAGTGATTGTACCATGACATAATAAAGGAACAAATGAGATCGAAGTACATGTGCACCAGAAGGGACATGGCTATATACTAGGGACAACACTTATGTGGAAAGCCAATATAGATTTCTATATTTAGAGATACATATTAAGTAGAAAGTCATCCTTTGGTGGCAAAAATTCCAAAGTGAGAAGGCAGAGTGAAGTAAGATACAAAGAAACCTGTTAACAAAATGGCCAAGTGAATTCTGTTGATCATGGATCTTATTACACTGATAAACTATTTGTGTTTTGTGCATTGCAAAAACAAAACACCATTTACACTTGTCTAGCACTTAAATATTCATATTTCAGTGGAATATCAGCAAACATTGTCTGACACATCATCAAGGATATTGTGGACAAGCTTAGTGCAGAGACTATTGCTGAGTATTGTAGGGGTTAGCACAGGTGACCTTATGCTTCAAATTATTCCATTAAAGCAGAAGCAAGAGGTTGAGAACTAACATACTATAATGTTGATTTAGTACAGTGTCAGCTGACCTAAAGGGATCACTCAGGGGCTGAAGTACCTTAGAAGAGCTATGTGCTCCAAATGGGTTTGAACTGGGCAAGCTGAAGTTTAGTATCAGGGGATCATTATGCTGACTTCCTGGGAAATGCCTTTACTTTAGGAGATATGACTATATGTAGCAGAGGCAGCTGCTCTGTGGCTGTCTGTCAAAGGTAGTGTCTTAGCAGCACTTTGAGTCTGTCCTTAAAGAGGCCTCCAATGATTTTCCAGTGTAGTGAGCTTTCAGTTCACATCAAGAGCCCTACAGAAAAGCAGCAGGCTTCCTCCCGGGCCCTCTCTATTACCTCTGCATACTAACTCCCCCATTCTATGCAGTTTCATTTGGATATTTCCTAATGAACACCTCCAAAGCTCTATTTTATCTTTCTTTGGACTGTGGAGTCCATGTGAGAAATTATGGCACTGATTTGAAGAATAGTTTGTCAGAAAACAAAAGTGATGGACTACTCTTGTGAGGCAAGGGAGGACAAATGACAAGGAGATGCCTTCAATGAGATGGGCTTCTTGCTTTCTGTTCAATGGGTGTGACTGTATCCTCAGCCCCAAAGGGAAAGGGAAGACTTTTTGTGATTACTTTTGGAGTCTGGACTCTCAAAGATGACACTGCTAACTTTTCCTTCTATTCTCAAATGTTTCTAATTTATTTTAAATTCACATACTGATCTCTTCAGCAATTACAATTCTGTATTGATACATCTTTTTTTAATTGTACATGTTCTCCGTTGTCACAAGCATTGTCAGGAACAATAGGGTCCCTATTTATGAGAGAGTGCCTCCCATGTACCCACCTCTTCCATTACCTCTGCCCAATTTTTGCTTTTGATCATCTGTTAGTCTCCCTTACTTTTATGTTGTTAAATTTTTTGACACTCATAATCTGTTTTCTGAAATTGTGACTTTATGCCCATGCTTTTTCTCCTTTGCCTGGCTATCAGGATCAAAGACAACACCTGAAACTGCTTAAATACATATACCTTTGATAAAACTACTGGTTTCTGTGAGGTCTGTTGATTTGTTGTCTAGTGCCTGAGGCCAAGATTCACCCAGTAATTCTTTTGTACATGATAAAAGTAATATTTTATATATCTAAACCAACATTTAAAATGTTTTCAGCCTGGAGTAGCCTTACATAGCTGTAATCATAGATTGAGAGCCTGGGATATGACTGGCTTTGTGATTTCAAGGCCATCCTGGGCTGCATGACTAGACCCTGTCTCAAATCAAGTGAAAATTAAAGCACAATCATAAACATAACAAGAATATTTGATGATTTCAGGTTAACTTTGAAAATGAGAAGCTAGAAACACGTTTATATTATGCTCATTGTCAAGGAATGGGCAAGGACTAAGTTTCTTTCTTTTCTCTAAGTTTCTTTTGGTAACTTCAAAAAAACCAATAACCCAATTAAAATTAGGATTCAGAGCTAAACAGAGAGTTCTAAATAGAGGAGTCTCAGGTGGCTGAGAAACACTCAGAGAAGAGTTCAACATCCTTAGTCATCACAGAGATGCAAATCAAAAGGACCCAGAGATTCTGCCTTATACCAATCAGAAACAGCTAAGATAAAAACTCAAGTGATAGCAGATGATGGCAAGGATGTGGAGAAAGAGAAACACTCCACCATTGCTGGTGGATTGTAAAATGGTACAACCATTCTGGAAATCAAACTGGTGGTTCCTCAGAGAATAGGAAATAGATCTACCAGAAGACCAAGCTATAATGCTCCTGGGCATGCACCCAAAAGTTGTTCTACCATACCACAAGGACACATGCTTAACTATGTCCATAGCAGCTTTATTTGTAATAGCCAGAAACTGGAAACAACCCAGATGTCCCTCAAACAAAGAATGGATACAGAAAATGTGGTTCATTTACACATAGAATACTATTCAGCTATTACAAATGAGGGCATCATGAACTTTGCAGGCAAATGGATGGAACTGGAAAGTAACATGCTGAGCTAGGTAACCTAGACCCAAGTATACGCACGGCATGTACTCATGGTTTAGTGTACATTAGTCCAAATCTCCAGAGTACCCAACTCACAGACCATAGGAAGCTCAACAAAAAGGAAGGCCCAAGTGTGAATACCTCAAATCCACTTAGAAGGGGGAACAAAATAATCATGGAAGGCAGAGGGAGAGAGGAAACTGGGTGGGAGAAGAGAGAAGGAGTGGAAAGGGGGGGGGTAGGATCAGGTATTGGGGGGAGACAGAAGAGAATCCCAGGGGGCCAGGAGAATGAATAGAAATATGTACAGTGTGGGGTGGGGGACAGGGGTAACCACTAGAAAGTCCCAGACATCAGGGATGTGAGAAGCTCCCAGGATCCAACGGGGATGACCTTAGTCAAAATGCCTAAGAGTGGGGAGATGGAACCTGAAGAGACTAACTACCTCCAGTAGATAGGCATGGCCCACAGCTGAGTTAGGGAGCCATTCACCCATCTTCAAAATTTTTGACCCAGAATTGTTTCTGTGTAAAAGAAATGGAGGGACAAAAAAGAAGCAGAGTCTGAAAGAAAGGCCATCCAGTGACCTACTTAACTTGGGATATATCCAATGCATGTACACCAAAACCCTGACACTATTACTGATTCCATATTGTGCTTTGCAGACAGGAGCCTGGCATGGCTGTCCTCTGAGAGACACTACCAGCAGCTGACTGAGATAAATGTACTTACAGTCAACCACTAGATTGAGGTCAAGGACTCCTATGAAAGAGTTAGGGGAATAGCTGAAGAAGCAGAAGGGGATTCTAACCTCACTGGAAGGACAACAGTATTAACTAACTGGGCCCCTCAGAGCTCCCAGGGACTAAACCACCAACAGAGAAGCATACATGGGTTCGTTCATGGCCCAGGGCACATGTGTCCTTCTCTGGCCTCAGTGGAAGTGGGATAATCCTGTGGAAACTTGATGGCCCAAGGAAGAGGGATGCTGGGGGGGCTGAGATGGGGATGGGTGGGCATGTGGGAGAGGACTGTCTCAGAGGTGGAGGAGGGAGGAGAATGGGGTGGAAAACTCGGGGAGGTAGAAAAAGGAAGGGGGGTAACTTTTGGAATGTAAATAAATAAAATAATTTAATAAGAAAGAAAGAAAGAAAGAAAGAAAGGAAGGGAACAAAGAAGAAAGAAGCAAAGAATGAAGTAAAGGAAGGAAGGAAGGAAAAAAGAAAGAAAGAAGGAAGGAAGGAAGGAAGGAAGGAAGGAAGGAAGGAAGGAAGAAAGAGAGAAGGAAAGGAAGGAGAAACCGTGTCTGCTGTGCTTCTGTGTTTCTAGCACCCTGAGCGTTGTACCGTTTCTCACTTGTAGGTGAAGCTTCCATTCTCCCGAGTCTTTTCCCTAAGAGGCTCTACTCAATGGGTTCTTGTTTTCTGTGGCTTTGGATATTTGGAAACTGTGTCTTCTGGGATGATATGTATACTATCTTCACTGATGGTTTTCTATCCATATTTTTCTCTAAATTGTAAGATTTTATTGCTTTTTAATTTAACAGCTGTGTAAATCTCTCAAATCCTTTCCTACTCTGCAACTGGCACCTCTCTTAAGATTCCTAGCCTTACTGAATAAAAAGTAACTAGATGAAGGTATCCTGAGACATGTTTTTTCTTTCCCTCTGGTGTTAAGTCTTTCTAACATTTTCTTACCTTAGTTATTAGTTTCTTTCCATATATCTGCCTTTCTTTTTATGTATAATGATACTTGTCTTTTCTTAATGATGATTAAATGGTGGATCAGGAAGGTAAGTCTGTAGAGCTGATTGTATTATGTTAATATTGATTATACTAGTTTGCTTTCTATTACTGTGATAAACATGATGAACAATAGAAACTTGGGAAGGGGGGTTATTTTGTCTTACAGATTAAAGTTCTTCATGGGAAGTTACTGCAGGAACTCAGGGCAAAGACTAAAGCATAGATCACAACAAATTCTGCTTACTGGTTTCCTCAGTTACTTTTCTTACAACCTAGGCCCATCTGGTTAGAGGTGACACCTTCTGCTCTTAATCAATCAGAAATCCAGAAAACTGATTGACAACCCAAAAGGTCAACCTTTTAGTCATAATTCCTCAGGTGAGGTTCCCTTATACCACAAGACTATGACTTATGTCCAGTTGAGGACAGAAGAGAATTACAACAGGGGTGTCATTGTTTCTATGCATGCTTCATTGTATTTTGTCTGGGAGTTCTCTGTGGGTTGAGGCACGGAATCTCAATGTGTAAAGCTTTTCTTGAGGTAACAGATGAATTTGGTTTAGCATTAGTAAACTTTTTTTTTAAACTTCATTTGTACTGTCTGGAAACACTCAAGTTATGTATCTCTTAAATTTCCTAGCACTCAAGATTTTAGGGCTGAATTCAATTATGTGAAGTTTGGAAGGTAGAGAGAAAGGCCATCTTCTTCATGTATTTGTTTTTTATTTTTTTCCTGTGAAATAGGAATGTTGAAAAGTCATCTTTGCAAGAATGATGGATCTCCGAACTGGTGTTATTTTAGTTAATCAGCTAAGAAAAACAGCCTTTTGTTGATCCTTGATCTTTGTGCTTTATTTCAGTGGTGACCATAGCTTAATTTGCTGTAGAAGTAGCAACTTACTATGAATCACTTGTATTCTGAATGATTCTCAAAAGCCCAGTATGGATCCTGCTGCTCCTTGTCCATGGGTTTCATAATATCCAATAACCTTCTCCCATTTTCTGTTGCTCAAAGAACCCAGTGTGTTTTCTATTTCTGTAGTAACATCATACAGACAGAATGATCAAAGGAAGAACTGTATGTCAGGTGGTAGACTCTCAAAGGGCATATGGAAAAGAGATTATTCTGGAAGGATCTTCTATCCTAGCTTTGGTAATAATGTTGGTATTATTGCATAGAGGAGAATGGACATGAAGATAGCTCAATGCCTGTGTTGAGAAAACATGGTGGTGAGGGGGTGGGGCATCTGTACTAGTTGTTCTGTGTATGAATATTCAATTGATTTCATTTTTTTCCAGTTTACCTCTCCGTCTGTCCCAGCTCCTCCTTACACCTGGTGCTTTCATAGTTTCAAGGAAACTCTAGCCCTGTGGTTTTCTGTTGTTTGATTTTAATAGAAGGCTTTTCCAGCATGCTCTCCAATTCCCTAGAAACTTGTCCAGTTTCTGGACCTATTGGGACGCTGCACTCTGGTATTCTTAGTGAATAATTGTCTGCGTTTACTCATTGGATTCTATAAAAACAAAGCTCCAAATTTCCACCTACAGACTTGCCTGAAATGCCTGGGTTCAGACTTAGATGCTAATGCAGAATCCTCTCTGTCTCAATTATTATATCTAGTAATTCAAAACTGTAAGACACTTTCTTATACTTTATTAGTAATAATGTGTTTAAAGATAATATTTAAAAGCAAAGTTTAAATTTATAAATTTTTATGCTTAAAGGGAAACCTTTTTAACCTTTGAAGGTTTTATTTCTAGCAAAGAAGGAAATATTATGTTCTAGTTAAATCTGTCCATTAAAACAGAAAAGCTGAATAATTCGAGTTACAAGATAACTTGTTAGATTTTCCAGTTGCCATTTATAAAATTTGAAGGGGGGGCGAGAAGTTAGTTAATTCCTCAAGGGTTATTGTACAGAAAAGAAGTATAGACAGGAATATTTATTACATATAACTGAAGAAAGAATTAAGCATTATAACCGATGAAAATTAAAGTGTCTACAATTCCATTAAACTTTTTTTTTCCTTTTCCTTTTTTTTGTGATATTCCTGTATTCACTTTGGTACTGTAAAAAATTAATTGGTATTTTACACATAATGTTATAAAAGAGATATGATCTCTCTGTGGACATAGTAGATGTAATTCTTTGTTACCTGCCCTTGCTGCACAGGTTCAGACTTAATTTTTTTTTGCTCCTATTAGGGATTTTTTAAAAATTGCTTTTGCTGGGCAGTGGTGGAGCGTGCCTTTAATCCCAGCATTTGGGAGGCAGAGGCAGGTGGATTTCTGAGTTCAAGGCCAGCCTGGTCTACAGAGTGAGTTTCAGGACAGCCAAGGGCTATACAGAGAAACCCTGTCTCTAAACACACACACGCACACGCACGCGCACGCGCGCGCGCACACACACACACACACACACACACACACACACACACGACAAAATAAAATAAAATAAAATTACTTTTATTTTTTTAGAGTCCAGTCATTACCCCCACTCCTGGTATGCCCTCTCACAGTACCTCATCCCATTTCTCTTCTTCTTATCTTCTGGAGGATGTTCTTCCCTCATCCCCCCCACAGGCCTCCCTATTCCCTTGGCCTCAAGTCTCTAGTTACTTTTCACACTTAGGCCAGATCTGGGAGTCCTCTGCTGTATACGTGTCTGGGGCCTCATATCAGCTGGTGTATGCTGCCTGGTTGGTTGTTCAGTGTCAGAGAGATCTCAGGGATCTGGGTTAGTTGAGACTGCTGGTCTTCTTATGGGGTCACCTTCCTCCTCAGCTTCTTCCAGCCTTTCCCTAATTTAACCACAGGGGTCCCAGACTTCAGTCCATTGGTTGGGTGTGAGTATCTGCATCTGTTTCAGTCAGCTGCTGTTGGGCCTCTCAGAGTACCTTCATGATAGGCTCCAGTCTGTAAGCACACCATAGAATCAGTAATAGTGTCAGGCCTTGGAGCCTCTCCTCCAGATGGATCTCAGGTTGGACTCACCACTGGACCTCCTTTCTCTCAGTCTCTTTCTCCATTTTTATTCCTGCAGTTCTTTTAGACAGGAACATTTCTGGATTAGTGTTTTTGATTATGGGATGGCAGACCCATCTCTCCACTTATTGCCCTGTCTTTCTACTGGAGGTGAACTCTAAAAGTTCTTTCTCCCCATTGTTGGGCATTACATCTAAGGTTCCTCCCTTTGAGTCTTGAGAGTCTCTCACCTCCTGGAACATTCTAGAGGGTCCCCCCCCTCTACCAGCTAATGTTGCTTGTTTCCATTCTTTCTGCTGGCCCTCAGGGCTTCAGTCCTGTCCCCCTTCCTAATACATGATAACATTCTCCTTTTCCCTTGCCCCTCCACTGTCCCACTCATGTTCCCCCCGCCTCCTGCTTCCCATGATTGCTTTCTTCTCCCTCCCAAGTGGGACTGATGTGTCCTCACCTGTACCTTTCTGCTTCTAAACCTGTGAGAGTTCCATGGATTATATCCTGGGTATTCTGTATTTTTTGGTTAATATTCACTTCTTAGTGAGTCCATTACACACATGCCCTTTTGGGTCTGAGTTACCTCACTCAGGATGGTATTTACTAGTTCCATCCATTTGTCTGCAAAATGCAGGATATCCTCATTCTTAATAGCTGAGTAGTATTTCATTGTGTAAATGAACAACATTTTCTGTATCCATCCTTTTGTTGTGAGTCATCTGGGTGGTTTCCAGCTTCTGGCTATCACAAATAAGGCCACGATGAACATAGTGGAGCGCATGCCCCTGTGGCATGGTGGGTAATCTTTTGGGTATATGCCCAAGTGTGCTATAGCTGAATTTTCAAGTAGATCTATTTCCTATTTTCTGAGAAAGCTCCAGATTGATTTTTAGAGTGGTTGTATCTGTTTGCAATTCCACCAGCAATGGAGGAGTGTTCCTCTTTCTCCATATTCTCTGAACCATATGCTGTTATCTGAGTTTTTGATCCTAGCCATTCTGATTGGTGGAAAGTGGAGTCTCAGAGTTGTCATTTGCATTTCCCTGATTACTAGGGACTTTGAAGATTTCTTTAAGTGCTTCTTGGCCATTGGAGATTCTTCTGTTGTGAATTCTCTGTTTTGCGCTATACTCCATTTTTTGCTTGGGTTGTTTGGTTTCTTTGTTAGCTTCTTGAGTTTTTTTTCCCCTATATTTTGAATATTAGCCCTCTATCAGATGTGGGGGTTACTGAATATTTTTTCCAAATTTTTAAGTTTCCAATTTGTCCTACTGACTATGTCTTTTGCCTTACAGAAGCTCTTCAGTTTCATGAGGTCCCGTTTATCAGTTCTTGATCTTAGAGCCTGAGCAATTGGAGTTCTGTTTAGGATTTCCCCTCTCGCTGCCCTCCCTCACCTCTGTGCCAATGAGTTTGAGGCTCTTTCCTACTTTTTCTTCTATTAGATTCAGTTTATCTGGTTTTATGTTGAGATCTTTAATTCACTTGAACTTGAGCTTTGTGCAATGTGACAAACATGGATCTATTTTCATTTTTCTACATACTGACTGACAGTTAAACCAGCACCAATTTTTTTTGATTAGGTATTGAATTTTTAAATTTTGTTTCAGAATCATGAACATGTAAATAAATTGTGCATACACATAGACATACAAACATTTATGCACATAATAATAATAATAATAATAATAATAATAATAATAATAATAATAATATAAAGTGCTATAAATTTGTGTGTGTGTGTAAAGGGCTTAAGTAGAGTAGATGAGAGAGGCTGAGGGAGAAAATGAAATGAGGAAAGTCATGTGAGTCTTTCATTTAAATATATATCTTTATTTTTCTGTTTATTATTGAATATTTTATTTATTTATATTTCAGATGTCATCCCCTTCCCCTGTTTCCCCTCCCTAGAACCCCCTTTAAGTGTCAGTAAAGCATAGAGAAACTTAAGTCCACAGAAGATTCTGCACAAAACTATGAAGAGATTATAGTTTATTATTTTATGCCTAAATGCATCATAATAATATACAAATGACAATATTACTTAATGCCATTAAATTTTTCTTAATAATGAAGACTATTCTGAACTAAGAGGCCAAATTCAAACATGTACAATTTAAATTTCTAGTCCAAATTCTTGGAAAATTTCAAATCTTGCTGATTAAACCTATTCAATTTCAAAGACATGTCTAACCTACCCTGAACATTTATCACATTATAGCTTTTAATTACATGTATAAAACTAGTAATTTGGGGACATAATTATGAAAAGTTTGATGCAAAAACACTTTAGATGAATTTTTAGAAAAATTTCTTCATGTTTTATATTTCATTTAAGGCATTCTAAAACATTTCTTTTATAGAAAAAATGAAGAGCACTGAAAGTCATTGTCACTATCTGGAAATTTTAATGAATGGCTAAGGTTAGGTTTTTACTCCTTCCCATGATTGGGTCACAAAAGTAAAATGTCCATTTCTAATCTTATGTTTAATATCTTTATTCTCAATGAAAGATCCCATCCCTGATAGAAAGATCTTTATCATTCTGGTTGGATGTTAGGATTAGATATGACAATGGGCATGAAAGTTCTATGCCTGAGGTACTAAATTGGTATAAAGTAAGACAAAAACTTAGGCCCTGGTTTTGATAACAAACAGTATCAATACAAGTAAAAAGCCTAGTTATGGCATGAATCGACCCCACCAGCTTCTTTAAGTATGCAAGCAATTATATAGGGCTCAAATGCCTAAGTCATGGGCCAGGTGGCACATAGTTTATGTGTTTTTGCCATCTCAAAGAACACACACGTCATAAAGAGATTATATGTTTTCCTAAGGAGAAATAGAATGTTTCCTGTGAGATTTGAGAATCAGAATAAAATGGAAATTCTCAACAGTACTGAGAGATAGACAGTGGTCTTTCTGTATTTATGAAGATAGACACATGAGGATTCCTGATGTGTTTAAATACACTGACTGGGGATTTGTATAACACTGAGACTGCTTATAGGTTTTAGATATTTAAAAATGCTAAGTTGTGGCTATCTTGTGATATGAAGATCAATTAAATTTGGCTAATGGAGGGTAAAAATGCTGGTCACATTTCTACCAGCTTTGCATGTAATGTTTTCCAATAGGAATTAGTTACAATGATTGTATTAAGATGGAAACATGACTTGAAGTGATAAGATGATGACAGTATTTTAAGGTAAAGTTATATACCTAGCCTTGGAATCACACACACACACACACACACACACACACACACACACACACACTTTCTAGTAACTGAGATAATATGAATGACTATTCCCAGATACAAAACAAATACCCACTTCTATTATGTACTATTATAAAAATGATTTATCTTAGATAACAGTGAATATATTTCTATTTTTATATTGCCATTTGCCAAGTCAGTTAGTAAAATAAGTTGCAAATAAAATATATAGATACTAATATACATTTGTCAAGATGACTCAGTGGGTAATGGTGCCGATCACCATGTCTGTCATACTTTTGTGTTCAATCCCCAGAACCTATATGGTAGAAGGAAAGAATTGACTCATGCAAGTTGTGACTTGTCTCCAAATACATGCTGTGGTATATACAGACTCTCTGTACTAGTAAACAAAGAAATTTAATATTAAAGCATTTAAGGTATCAATGAAAGCAAGACATAGAAAATCAATAGCTAGTGAACAGAGGAGGGTGGACTCAATCTTTAGGCTTTATGCCTAAAATGACTTAATCATTAGCAGGAAAGCTACTGTCCTAGTAATGTTCTTTTCTTCCTTCTGTCTCTTCTGTCTCTCTTTCTTTCTTTCTTTCTTTCTTTCTTTCTTTCTTTCTTTCTTTCTTTCTTTCATTCTTTCTTTCTTTCTTTCTCTTTTCAAGTTTTCGAGATAGGGTTTCTCTGCCTCCCAAGTGCTGGGATTAAAAGCGTGTGCGCCACCACTGCCTGGCTCCATCCTTCTGTTTCTTAACCAGATTCTTTTGACCATTTTTCTTTAAATTAAGTGAATTAAAGCAATGAAAATAAAGTTAGGCATGTCAAAGTATTACAGTTCAAAATCTAAGTGGTTCTTTTTAGGCAAAACACTATATTGGTAGGCTGTCTTTAGAAAGCTTTCAGTTTCGAAATCTCAAATACTATACAAACTTCTTTGAAAAATACTAAAGGACATTTTCTGGAATGCGTGCAAAGACAGTGCATATTTGCATAATTATATACTTAATGCCACTTGAACTAAATTGTGAAAAGAAAATCTAAACATTTCCCTTCACTTAAGGTTTCATCTGTGGTACAAATGAATGGCTTTCCCCCCGCTTCAAAACAAAAGCAGTAGGAACAGGAGAAAAAAATATGTTTACTGTTGAAACATACATTTCCAGTGGGTTTGCTCTTAAGAAATTCTGGAGGCTGAAATGCATTAGGTGTTTCGTTTTTATAAATCATCCCACAAGAAGCACAAAATAGAAGCACAGCATGAAGCTACAATTACAACCACATCAGGTATATTTCAGACTCTTGAAAGCTGTAGATTTTCTCCTGCATAGGTTACAGTTTCAAATCTATAACTGTTCAGGCATGTGTTAAATTGGACAAGCATTTAACCCCCTCTTCCCTTCCTTTTTCAAGTTCTAAGTTGCAATTGTAAAATGTATATGATAACCAGGTCTCCATCACTGTGACAATTACCTTGAGATAAGCAACTTAAAGGAGAGAAAGTTTACAATGGTTCACATTTACCGAGGTTTGAGTCCATCTTCATTTAGTTCCATTGTTTCTAGGCTTGTGGCAATGGTGGCAGGGGTCATGGTGATCATATGGTAACCTCATGACTCTTGGATACAGAGAAAGGAAAAGGAACAGAGTCTCAATGTTTCTTTCTAAGGCACTTCTCCAAAGATCCTCCATATCAGCCTCTTCTTCTAAAGTCTTTATCACGTTTCTAAAATTCCTTGAACTGATGAGCAAACCTTTAGAATGTAGTTTATGACAGCCATTTCAGATCTAAATGAAAAGCACTGTTACTATGTTGCCCCAAAGGAAAATGCTTATAAATCTATTGAAAACGTGTATAAATCTACTGAAAATTTCAGTGAGGAATTGCTAAGTCATCCCTCTGTCTGATGAGTGGCACTTTAGCTTGTAGAGAAACTATAAATATTACTGGTGCTGCACCTTGGGTTGCTTGCTATTTACCCTCATACACAGCCACCAAATATATTGTTACTTTGTGCCAGTGTGGAATCCTGGTATTATATAAAAGTATCAGCAGTCGGGTATACAATTCAAGTGATTCTTTTATGGATTTTAAATCTCATAAAAAATCAAGTACATGTATGAAAATTATATGTAATCATTTGACAGGCGATATACACAATACCATGTGGTCCTCTTGACATCTGTTTGTATTCCTAATACTGTTTCTAAAATTATAATTCTTCATCTATCCATCATAAAATCACAATGGGTGATATATGACTAGATACTGTTTCCTATCATAATTTTTAGTTGTTAGCATATAGCAGTTGTACTATGCACACACCAATAAGTATTCTTTTAAAGAATACAGCCTATAAACCTGTGTTTTGTAACTACTAGGTGATAAATTTACAGTTACATACATACAAAATGTATCTATGTATGGTAGAATTTTCCACTTGAACAGCTAAACCAGGTACATTAACAAAAAAAACATAAGTATTGATTTCCTCTAAGTCACAAGTGAAGCCTGTGCCATACCTAAAATATGTTATAAAAGCAAATCAGGTAGTAATGTCATCTGCACTTTTTAAACAATTGTGAATGAAATTTGACCTATGTGGAATCAAAGCTTTCACTAAGTCTTCTAGAGGTTGTATGTAAGTCATATAATTATGCTTTTCATAGTAAAATTGGCCTTACAAAATCATATATTTACAAAAACATCAGAAAAATTTAGTTGGTGTGAAAGCATTAGTGTCTTTTCAATTGATGCTGAATTTTTCTATAATTTTCTAAGTAGAAAATATATTATACCTCTTTGGAATAGAAAAAGAAGGACATTTTGTTGACAATCCTAATTTTGGAAAACACAGCTGCCTTTTGTGGCCCTCCTCAGAAAGATCAATGTTTTGCTCTTTGTGACTCTGAAAATCAGAATTCTCAATATGTTTTCAGATTTAAGTTGTCAAGAAAGGCAGAGATGTTCAAATATATTTTTAAAGCTCACTTTTCTATCTTGGGAATTTTCTAGAAATATAATAATAATAGACAAGGAGGCATGTATTTAGCAATAAAATAATTTATTCTTAAATATGCAATAGTGCGTATGTTAGCATGAAACACACAATGCATTTTATAAAGTTCTGTCTTGCATCAGTACTGTTAGTTTCTTTATTTCATGTATAATAATGTTAAATATTTTGTTGTTGTTACAACTGTAGTTTTTTTCAGTTATTTCCTTATTTTATACATGCATAGGTATGGTATTTTGTCTGAGTGTTTATGTGTGCACCATATGTTGTGCAGTGACTGTAAAAGTCAGAGAACATTGGCTCCCCTGGGACTTGAGCTACAGATGTTTGTGAGTTTCTTTCTATATAGGTGCTGGGAATTGAACTCTGTCCTCTGGAAGAGCAATCTGTACTCTTAACCACTGACTAATTAACTAATGCTGTTTTTTAGACAAGAATGTTTGTGTTGGTTTTTGCTCATCAATCTTGTATGTTTTCCACGTCTCTGCTTCTTTCTCCCTCTCTTTGTCTGTCTTTTTCTTATCCTTGCATTTACATTATTCTCTTCTCTTCTCTTCTCTTCTCTTCTCTTCTCTTCTCTTCTCTTCTCTTCTCTTCTCTTCTCTTCTCTTCTCATCTCTCCTATTTATTCTATATTAAATAATTAATTATTTCATAAAGGATGTTTTGCCTTTTGTATATCTATGTACCTTAAACATACAATATCTACCAACAGAGATCAATAGTGTCAAATTTCTTGGAATTTGAATTACACATGATTGTGTGTCACCAGATGGGTGCTGAAAATTTGAACTCTCATCCTCTGGAAAAGCAGCTAGAGATCTTTACCACTAAGCAATCTCTTGTCCTCCCCCATGGCATGCTTAAGTATTTCATTTTGTACTGTAAAAGTCATTACTTGTATTAGTTGTTGCCTCAAATTCTCATAATTTGCATCAGCAAGTAATCAGAGCTAACTCAAATAGTACAATTTAGATACATTTTACTGTAATTCTGCTTCTGGTTTCTATGCTTTAAAAGGTTCTGGCTGCATACTTCAGCTGTTAACACAAGACTGGCTTCTTTCTAGCCATCAGGACCTGCAGCTTTCAAACTTGAATATAGCTGAGAAATAGATGAAAATGACTCTTTAAAACAAATTTAAATGTGATATTAAGTGTGTGTGTGTGTGTGTGTGTGTGTCCGCGCGTGCACATGCGCGCGCGTACATCTTGGGGTTGGGTGTTGGGGGTAGGTCAGAGCAACTTGCACGGATCTGTTCCTTCTACCATGTGCATGTTCAGAATCAAATCCATGTCTCCAGGCTTTGTAGGAAATGTCAATCAATACCCTCGTAGGCATCTTTCTGATCTTCAGACATCTGTATTGCTTTATAAAAAATATAATTTAAGATGACCTAGTTTACTATTTAGCATGCTACTTACTGTTTACAAATTGTTTCTCAATTGTTTTTAGGCATTTGGGAGAAACAAAACAAGTTTTGGTTTCAGTAATTTAATAGATATTTTCTAGGCTTGAATTTAAGACAAGAGCTAGGTCTTTCAGTTTTGTTATCTTCCAGTGTTCAAAACAAACTTGGGTATTAGACAGTACTGATGTTTTTAAGACTACTTTGAGAGAGAATATAAAATGTTCAAAGTCAGCACGCTGCTAGGCTGTATTAAGGTATCTTAGCTACTACAACAATAGTCCATTATTTTGCAAAATTTGGGATTTGTTTTACACCAGAGAAGAGAATCTTTCTAAACAAATACTCTATATACTTTAGAGGAATGATATTTCATCGTAAAAAGTGTAATGATTTATGTATAGTTATCACGTTAACACTCTGAACTGTGTTTTTCAAAACACCTATGACTCAGTTTTATTATGCCATCAGTTTCTGAGAAGGATGGTAAATGTCCTACAATGATGGTTCAATCTCAGGTTTCTCTCTGGAGTCTCGGTCTTTCTGGCCTCATTTAGTTTGAAGCTATATTATTATATGAAACATATTGATGGTTCCTGTGTCTTCTTGATGAGCTGGTTATCTAATTTTTATGAATTGTTTTTTAACTCAGGAAATCCTCTTTAGCTTGTACATACAAGCTAACATCCTTTTTTTCTTACTGTTTGTATTGCATACTTTTCCTATTTCTTAAACTTCAGCCTGTTTGCATTGTTATTTTAAGGCATCTCTGTTATCCTTAATCTAAATTTGGTCCTGTTCTATTCTTTAGATAGTTTCTGTAATAACATCCTTGTAATTGTCACATTCTGTATCTTGACATAGAGTAGGCTCCTCAAAAGGTTGACTTTGGGATTATTATCTATGTATATTATTTGCTTCTGGTTTTTCTTTGCTGTTATAGTTTTTCTACCATTATGTTCAAGCTGTAATTTTTAATAGGTTGACATACTATTTTAGTGTAATAGTTGAATTTTCATCTTGTTTAAAATTTCATCATCTTCTAGATTTCAAGACATAGAGATAGCAAACTATCTGTATTTTTTGTGTGTGATATCTCTCCAAACTGATATATGTTCTCAGAAATAAGATTAATCATTTAATATGGTAGTCAGCTCATAAATTTACTTACAGTGTTTTACTTTCTATGTTATGTCTGTTATATTTTTGTTATATTTGTCTGTTTGCATATGCATACCTTATTCTATGTTATAGTGAAAATTGATTGTTAACTTGAAGAAATCTAGAATATCTCAAAGGACAAGCCTCTGTGAAAATTTAAAGCTATCTAGATTAGTTTAACCTCTAGGAGTGCATGAGAATAATTTTTTGATTATGTAATGTGGAGTGAGAAGATCCATGCTAAATGTGAACAGTCCAGATATAAGGCTGACCCACGGAACGGCTTTTCCATTTGCCTAGTTGCCTTCACCTCTTGCAGGTGACTGCTGCTGCCTCTAATTATTTTCTTTCCTTATATCAGAATCTAGCTTCTACAGACTTCCAGGATACACTGAAGACCAGTGACTCTCTGGGAATCTGTGGAGCCTTTTTGTTTTTTGTTTTTTGTTTGTTTGTTTGTTTGTTTGTTTTTTAGGTTATACCTGTTGATGCATCCATATTTCTGCACTGAGCATCTACTGGGTTCTTGGCCTCTCCAGGGTGATGCTAGACAATGTTAGACTATCTAGAGTGTATTGTATAAGCCAATCTAATAAATCCCTTTAAACAATACTTATTCTGTTGATTCTGTTCTAATAAACAGATTTGTAAAATGTAATAGATGTGACCCTGAGGTTTGTTATTTGTAGCCTTTATTGTGTTAAGATATGTTCCTGTCTATTTATTCTTCCACTGTGGGGCATCTGGTTTTTTTCCAGCTTCTGGCTATCACAAATAAGGCCACAATGAACATAGTGGAATATGTGCCCCTGTGGTATGTTGGGGCATCTTCTGAGTATATGGTAAAGAGTGTTATAACTGGGTCTTCAGATAATCTATTTTTAGTTTTCTGAGGAAACTCCAGATTGATTTCCAGAGTGGTTGTACCACTTTGCGATTCCAGTAGCAATAAAGGAGTGTTTCTCTTTCTCCATATCTTCACCAACTTGTGTTGTCTACTGAGTTTTTGATCATAGCCATTCTGATTCATTCTGATTGGTGTAAGGTCATATCTTAGTATACTTTTGTTTTGCATTTCCTTGATGACTAAAGACTTTGAACATTTCTTTAAGTGCTTCTCAGCTATTTGAGATTCCTCTGTTATAGATTCTCTGTTTAGTTCTAAACCCCATTCTTTGATCGGGTGGTTTGTTTGGTTTTTTTTTTTTTTTTTTGGAGGTTAGTTTCATGAGTTCTTTATATACTTTGGATATTAGCCCTGCATTGGATGTGGGATTGGTAAAGATCTTTTCCCAATCTGTTGGTTGCCGTTTTGCCCTATTGACAGTGTTTTTTTGCCTTACAGAAGTTTTTCAGTTTCATGAGATCCCATTTATCAATTCTTGATCTTAGAGCTTGAGCCATTGGAGTTCTATTTAGGAAATTCCCTTACCCTCACCCCATGCCAATGAGTTTGAGGCTCTTTCCCAATTTCTCTTCTATTATATTCAGTGTATCTTGTTTTATGTTGAGGTTGTTGATCCACTTAGACTTGAGCTTTGTGCAAGGTGACAAATATGGAACTAATTTTATTTTTCTATATCCCAACTGCCAGTTAGACCAGCATCATTTATTGAAGATGCTTTCTATTTTCTATTGTATATTTTTGGCTTTTTGTCAAAGATCAAGTGTCCATAATTGTGTGGTTTTATTTCTGTGGATTTTTTTTCATTAAGTATTTTGGATTTATACATAAAGTAATGATATTTTAAAACTCTACATTGTGATA
The DNA here is from genome assembly GCF_011762505.2 of Arvicanthis niloticus. Lineage (NCBI taxonomy): Eukaryota > Metazoa > Chordata > Mammalia > Rodentia > Muridae > Arvicanthis > Arvicanthis niloticus. The sequence goes on along the minus strand of NC_047672.1, from coordinate 60,963,021 downwards.
TTACATATTTTTTAAATCTACAAAATATTAAATAATGCTGTGATTTACACTTACAAAATGGCTATATTTTTATAGGGTCAGAAAGAAGAAGGAGGGAAAAAGGTCTTTAGTTTTTAATTTTTCAAGACTTGAAGGGAACTAATTGATGTCAATAATTTACTAAGACTTCAAAAGGCCACCAAGAGTCTTTTTACCTGAACAGATTATAGAATTAGGTTCAGATGAAGTGCAGACATTCAGAATGAAGGTATTGGAGATTTGAGAACTTTGGAAATAATAGCCACAGTTCAGCTTACAGACTGTTCATATAATGTCTGTATATTCACCATACTACTTAAACAACACATACAAAAAAGGACAACTTTAAGTAGTACATGTGACTGTAGAAACACTGAGAAGGGATTTAAGCTTCCAGTTATAAGGCACACTCCTATACCTGGTCCAGTTTCCCTTAATATAAGATAATCTACTTAGTGCAATTCCTATCAATATTCTGATGACATTCCTCACAAAAACATGGAAAAAAATCTTTAAATTTGCATGGGAATGCAACAGGCCTACGATAGTCAAAGCAATCCTAAGAATAAGGAACGACGTTGTATGCATCGCAATAGCAGACCTCAAATTACACTACAGTGCTGTAGTAGCAAAAACAGTGTAAAGCTGGCACTACAATGGATATGCCAGTCAATGGAATGGAATGGAAATCATAAAAGTAAGCATATAGAGCTATATAAGGGTATAAAAATACATACTGGAAAAAATTGTTTCTGTAGCAAATGATTTTGTTAAAATAAGATATCTACATAAAAATGACATTAGGTTCATATCTGTTTTTCTATACAAAGATCAATTTAAAATAAATCTAAGACATCAATATAAGATTTAAAACTGAAATTGTAGGAGAGAAATGGGAAAAAAAACTTAAAGAAGTAGGAACACACCAAAATTCTCTGAAAAAGACTCCAATAGCACAGGAAATAGCCCCAAGAATAGGCAAATATAATGACATGAAATTAAAAAGCTTCTGTACAGAAACAATAAAACAATCATCAGAGTAAAAAGCCCACTGAATGGGAGAAAATCATTGCTACCTATAATTGATGCAGGTTGTTAAGATCTGAAATTCAAAAGGACCAGCAAAATGTACACACACACACAAACACACACAGTGTTTCAAAAAAGGACCAGTCAGTTCTTAAAAGAGGAAATACAAGTAACCAGTAATTTTTTTTATTATTTCTTTATATGATGTTGTAATTACATAATTTCCTTTTCTTTTTCTTCCCTCCACATTCTCCCATGTGTGCCTCCTTCTTTTCTTTCAAAATTATAGTTTATTTTTTCATTTATTGTCATTGTATACATATGCAAATGCAATGCATATATATATATATATATATATATATATATATGCAAAAAGATAAATACATCAGGCTCAGTCTGTAAAATGTTAATTATATGTATCTTTTCAGGGCTGACCTTTTGTATTCAATAACCAATTGGTGTATTCTTCCCTGAAGAAGACTTTCTCCAACTCTCAGCATTCTTTCCCCACCTGTAGTTCTTTCTATAGGGTTGAGGTCTCCTGGGTTTTTCCTAGTCCACATTACTCTGATTATTTCCATTCATGTTCTGCTCTTATGGCAGTTGTGTTGTTGAGACTTCATGGGTATTTCATCAGCATTCCCAAGAGATACAACCTCACAGAAACCCAGATCTTCTGGTTCTTTGAACATTTTTGCCCCTTCTTATACAATTATCCCCCAGCTGAGGTCCTGTGGGATTTTTATGGTAGATATATTCATTGAACTGGGCTTCACTATGATCAGTAAATATTATTAAAAGTGTTAGACATTCTTATTCATCAGAAGAATATGAGTTAGAGCTACTTGAGATTCCATATGATGTCAATAATAATAAATAGCATCAAAAAGAGAAAGAAATAAACAATGCTGAGGACAGTGTGGAGAAACAGAACACTGATTCACTGATGATGGAGCATTAATTGTTAGAGCCATTCTGGAAATGAGTATGGAGATTTCTCCACAATTTAAGGGTGAAATTACTATCTAATGCAACACTGTATCAACACTGGGTATAGTCTCAAAGCATTGTAAATCTTACCATAGAAGTTGGACTAAACTAGATGTCTATCCTCAGATGAATATATTAAAAATGTTATTCATAAACACAATGGACTTTTTCATATGGAAGAAGGAAAATAAAATTTTGAAATTTGTAGGTAAATGGATAGATCTGGAAATTAATGTAAGTGATGTAACATTCTGAATGAAAAATACTTGATGCTTTTGTCTATTTTTTGAAGCTTAAATTTTAGTGTGTGTACACACTCACATGTACTGAGGTGTGGGTTATGAAACTAGAAACTAGACTAAAAACAGGAAGATAAGATCTTAAAGGAGGGAAGAAAAATAAGAGGGTAATAGAACATATGTAACACAAAAACAAAATGAGGAATGCTTGGATAATAAAGAATGTAGTGTATGGTGTGGCAGGAGGCTTGGGAAGGGGACTGGAGGATGGAGACAAATAAAAATATAATATAGCTCTCTGCTCCTCCCTGTTACACAGACAGCCACATTTTCTCATGCAGTGCCAGCCTCATCCTGTAGACAAGATGTGAAGGTCGTTGTGAATGGATTTGGCCGTATGTTTCCATCAATAACCCCTTCATTGACCTCAACTACATAATCTACATGTTCCAATATGACTCTACCCATGGCAAATTCAACTACACAGTCAAAACTGAGAATGGGAAACTTGTCATCAACGGAAAGGTCATCACCATATCCCAGGAGCGAGATCCTGCTAACATCAAATGGGGTGATGCTGGTGCTGAGTATGTCATGGAGTCTACTGGTGTCTTTACCACTATGAAGAAGCCCAGGGCTCACTTGAAAGGTGGGGACAAAAGAGTCATCTCTGCCCCTTCTGCTGATGCCCCCATGTTCGTGATGGGTGTGAAGCATAAGAAATATGACAACTCACTCAAGATTGTCAGCAATACATCCTATACCACCAAGTGCTTGACCCCTCTGACCAAGGTCAACCATGACAACTTTGGCATCATAGAAGGACTCACTGCCACTCAGAAGACTGTGGATGGCCCCTCTGGAAAACTGTGGCATGATGGCCATGGGGCTGCCCAGAACATCATCCCTGCATCCACTGGTGCTGCCAAGGCTGTGGGCAAGGTCATCCCAGAGCTGAACATAAGCTCACTGGCATGGACTTCCATTTTCCTACCCCCAATGTATCCATTGTGGATCTGACATGACGCCTAGAGAAACCTGCCAAGTATGATGACATCAAGAAGGTGGTGAAGCAGGCATCTAAGGGCCCACTAAAGGGCATCCTGGGCTACACTGAGGACCAGGTTGTCTCCTGAGACTTCAACAGCAAATCCCACTCTACCACTTTTGATGCTGGCATTGCTCTCAATGACAACTTTGTAAATGCCATTTCCTGGTATGACAATGAATACAGCTACAGCAACAGGGTGGTGGACTTCATGGACGACATGACCTCCAAGGAGTAAGAAACCCTGGACCACCCACCCCAGCAAGGACACTGAGAGCAAGAGAGAGGACATTGGTTGCTGATGAGTCCCTGTTCCAACTCAGCCCCCCAACACTGAGCATCTCCTCACAATTTCCATCTTAGACCCCCATAACAACAGGAAGGGCCTAGGGAGCCCTACCTACTCTCTTGGATACCATTAATAACATTTGCTGCACCCACAAAAGGAATACAATATAATAATGATCAACATTTAAGCAAGGACGGAGGAAGAGATGAAGGCGGTTCTACTGATTCATTGTGTGGATAGCCTGGGGACAGGGAGAGTAGCTGCCTCCAGTTGTGTACCAATTAATAAACCCACAAAGTTCCAATGAATAGTCCCAATACAGTGATCACACAATTGAACCTGGTTAAATAAATTGATTAAATTTTCATGGACATAAAGAAAAATAGAATTTGTGTAAATATGGGTGGATCTGGAAGTTAAAGTGATGTAGCACATTCTGACTGGAAAACGCTTCACGCTTTTGTTCGTATGTGGTTCCAAAATTGTAATGCATATTTGTTTGTTCACAGAACAAAACCGAAAGTAATGAAAACAAACCAGGTATGGTTGAGGAGAAAAAAGAGACTCTGAGGAGAAAGTAACAATTATATTAAGATATGAAATTTTCAAAGAGCTAACAATAAAAATGCCATAATGAATTACTTTGTTTGCTGAATTGAAAGAAAAAAAACTAATTAAATTCTCCTTAAGATATTTGTTTAAATTGAGCCCTTTCAAATCATAGTCTGATACTGATAGAGGATTTTACAAGTACCAAGAAGAGAATTTTTTTTCAGCTTAGGTATTTCAATGAACCAATTGTATTTTTAAATTGCTTTTATATGATAAACATTAGAAGAAAACTAAAGGTTTACAAAGCAGGTACCAGTACTCAGGAGGCTCCAGTGAAATTTTTGTCTCTATAAAGACTAAAGATTTGTGATCTATGTTGGTGGTGACCTTAGAAGAAAAATCAAGGGAATAAATTATTGTGTCAAAATTACCTTTATAGTCAATGTTTTCGATGTCATAGGGCAATCTCTGCTTCCCTTTATTCTTATAATTGTATCAGTTTCTCATTGTTAAAGAATTCTTCACCCTAAGCTACTCTATTATTTCTGGAATTTGTTGAAAGGTCAGTGAGTCTCAGGAGCTGTGATTACTTTTTCTAGCTGACATTTATTGATCTCATTACCTTCATACTCATATTTCAAAAACGTTTTTTTCATTCTGTTACCATTTCAAAGATGACAGAAAGGCTGCAGTGCTCACTGTATTAGAACTAGGTGTAATTAAAGCTGTATTCGGTTTCACGACAATTTCTCTTTCAGGAACTGTGGCAGGTATTGTTTATAAATTAGATTGTTATAATTAGGAAACCCAATGTGCATAAAAATCAAGACTAAATTTATATTCTAATATATACTTTCTATCTTATCATAAAAATTAGAGCTGTGAAATTGTTGGACATAAACCTTTGGCTAGGACTGAATGTCTCACTTGACTCTCACCATTGCTAATGCTCAATTTTAATGATTTGCTTTTGAAAAGTTTCCATTTCTGCAAAATCAGCTGTTTCCTGGAAAATTCATAAAGACAAAGAATAATAAAGACATAGAATTGAAAGTGATTAAATGAAATTATACTTGAACATCTTTTGAATTTCCTTAGTAAGACTGAGTCATACTCAGACCGATTTATTTAAAAGTTAGATGTAAATTCCTAAATATTTGGCTTCACTTTTCACCCAGTTGTGGCCTTACACTGCAAGGTTTATAAGGATAGCTACATTTTATTTAAATGAGTATATTTGCATAGGAATAGCTGCAGGGTTGGTCTTGTCCTGGGTTGTTTTAAGCTGCAATTATATACACTGGATTTGTTCTTCCTTTATGCCCAGAGACCATCCAACTAGAACAATTTAGGAGTTTCCCCTGTGAAAGTTAAGAATAGACACAGGACATAGATCTGTCATGATGAATCAGAAATATAATCTGTGAATCATTTCCTGGAGGTTATTGTTTAGATGGAATGGTCTAACTAGAACCCTTATTTATAGAGGCAATAAGCTTTAGCTGATAGTTATGACCAGAGAACAGAAGCATACTGGAAAGGGTTGCTATTGCTGAGGTGAATTGCTTCAGTCTTTATTAATTCATTCATAACTATTCATTTCTCTAGTCTTTCTTTTAATTTGAGAGATAAAATCAGAAAAGCATGCCAGCCTGTGAGTCTGGCATTGTTTGTATTTCTGATAAATTTGAAATGGCTTGCTTTGTTCATATTTATTAGAAGTTTCCTGGCACATGACATTCATCATACATAGGAAAACTCTAATCTCTTTGTTCAAAATGTCATATGCTTACTGATCATCTTGATTCCGTATTAGGCTCAAAGAAAACATTCTGGATTTAAACTTCTATTATTCTAACAGTGAATGCTAATTTCATGAAATATATTCATGTACCATTTTATAGGCTCAGCTTTGTATATTGGGAAGAAAGTATCATTCTTTTATTGAAGATTGCATATTATTATTTGATAACAAATATGTGGATAATATATGTAAAGTTTAAAGATTCTCTTTATGATAATTAAATATTTCAGGACAAGAGATAAAGTGCTGGAAATAGAATCAGCCTTGTTTCCTGGGGATGAAGATTGAATCTAGAGGTTCTAACTTGCAAAGCAAGGGCTCTATCACCAAAATACATCTCAGCTACTGAAAAGTCATGGACTTTTAGTAATATCGATGTTTAAGTTTTTATTTGTTAGGCAGATATCTGGCCTCTCTTTGCCATTCTAAGTTTTCTTCTATGAATACTATCTTGATGATTTGAAATAGAATTAATTTTTCTGGCTAGTACTATATATACCAAGCACCATGTGACCTATAGGGGAAGAAATGAGGTTACTGCCTAAATAGTAAAATAGTCAGTCTTGTTTTTTAAATTGTTTATTGGTTATTTTATTTACACTTCAAATGTTATCTCCCTTCCTAGTTTCCACTCTGCAAACCCTCTGTCATGCCTACTCTACCTCTGCTTCTATGAGAGTGCTCCCCGACCCACCCACCCAGTCCCACCTCACTGCCCTAGCATTCCACTATGTTGGGCATTAAGCCTTCACTGGACCAAGAGCCTTCCCTCTCATTGAAGGCAGATAAAAGCATCCTCCAGAGCCTTCACCCAGCTGATACCCTGTTCTGAAAGATATCTGAACTCCACCTGAACACCTATGGTCCCGTGTCATCCCCTTCCCCACATCCTGCATTTTTGTGTTTATAACCCCTTGTTAAAAAGTAAAACTTATAATTTGAAAAAAAATAAATAAAATAAAATGAAATTAAAAAAACATACTCTGAGTCATGGGTCCTTCCACATGTATTCTTTGGTTGGTGGTTTGGTCCCTGGGAGCTCTGGTGGGTCTGGTTGGTTGATAATTGTTATCTTCCTCTGGGGTTACAAACCTCTTCAGCTCCTTCAGTCCTTCTCCTAGCTCCTCCATTGGGGTCCCTATGCTCAGTCCAATGTTTGGCTGAAAGCATCCACATTTGTATTGGTCAGGCTCTGGCCGTGCCTCTCAGGAGACATCCATATAAGGATCCTGTCAGCAAGCACTTGGCATCATCAATAGTATCTGTGTTTGGTGGCTGCATATGGGTGAATCCCCAGGTGGGGCAGTCTCTGGATGGCCTTTCATTCAGTCTCTGTTCTACTTTTTGTCTCTGTATTTCCTTTAGACAGGAACAATTCTAGGTTAAAATTTTTAAGACAGGTGGGTAGCTCCAACCCTCAACCAGGGGCCATACCAAACCTCTCCATATGGTTTCTACAGGTTCTCTCTGTCCTTTGTTGGGTATCAATCTTTAAAAGCTTTGCATTTATTCCCAACAATATTGAAGGTATAGTCACATTATCTAGCTGATAAAATTAGGTATTAGTTCATAAATAGTAAAGAGATTATTAGGCTTTAGAAAAGCCCAAATTTGAAGCCTTTTTTTCTTTGATAATATCTTCCAGCTTTTTCTTAATAAATTATGAAAATAATCCATCTTTCTATGTGTTTATGTTGGGATTCAAAATTTTTTCATCAATAGTTTAAATAGTTTACAATGCAAATTTGACATATCGTAAATATGAACATTTTAAAAATTAATTTCCAAAGTGTCTGGTTGAATCTTTGATGCTCAACATAATTTATTTTTTATAAAGTACTCAGATATTTATGTCATAAAAGTTAATGTGTGTTGTTGTTTTTATTAATAAGGGCCTTTCAGAGAATCAGAACTAGGGGTGGGTGTTTGGGAAAGAGGGAGAAGGAAAGAAATAATGTATTCCACAATTTGCTATCTGAATGATTAGCAAAAACAAGATGTAGGTTGCAAAGCCCATAAAGTGTAAAGCCTGACCAAGACTTGAGTACTGAGAGCATGTCCAAGGATGAGAAACATATTTCAGGTGAAACAGAGATGCTGGTTTTTATCTTTCCTCTCATTTTTGTTCAATTTGAACACACTAGAGTCATTTGAGCTGAAGAAATGTCAATTAAGAAAATGTACCTATAAGATGGGATGGCAAGCAAGCCCATAGAGTATTTTCTTGATTAGTGATTGATAGGGGAAAGCCTAGTCTACTGTAGGTGGAGACACCTCTAGGCTTGTGGTTCTGGATATTATAAGAAAGGAGTCTGAGCAAGACATGAGAAACAAGCAAGTAGACAGCACAGCTCCATGGCCTCTCTATCAGCTCCTGCCTCCAAGTTCCTTCTCTGTTTGAGTTCCTGTCCTGATTTCCTTTGATAATGGACAGTGATATGAAAATGTAAGCCCCATAAACCCAACTTGCTTTTTGGTCATGGTGTTTCATTGTAGTGATAGAGACCCCACTTAAGACAGGTAAGTAATCTTTTCTGTTAAGACTTTCACATATGTCCTCTAACATAAAGGTTTTTTTCTAGAGCTATTGGACATACCTTACCTCATAACCTTGACACATATTGCGGATTTTAATTCTATCTTGGATAAAAACAATTTTTGTTACGTTTACAAATTTTTCCATTTACTTGATTAACATTAATGTTTCCTTGTTTCTTTGGTAAATTATTCTTATATACTTCAAAAAATATCTTTCTAGCATCTTGTTTGAGATTTACCTCTTTTAGTTCTTCTCTGCCTTTTGGCTAAGATCAAGTGTAGATTTATGTCTTCTAGGAGGAATTTATTTCTGCAATCATAAGCCAAATAAGAAAGGTCCTTAATTTAACTGAATTATATTTCATGATATAGCTGAGACCATTGCTATACTGGCTTTTTATTACTAAGTAACAAATTACTGTAATTATAGTGGCTTCTGAAAGCGGGAATTAGTGTTCTACCTGTTCTGCCTGTCAATGATGCAGGTACAAAGCAACTAGATTTTGTATTCAGGTGTTAGACTAGCCAAGGTTTAATCTGAAGCTCAGGGTAGTCATCCAAAGGAACAGGCTGGAGACAAAATTCAGTTCTAGATAAATGTGTTCCTAGAGGGTCACTCTCATTTCTAAGGTGTTGTTTCAGGGTGAGCCTTTCTTCTAACATACAAAAATAGGACTTGCTGCTTATTCAATACCCATTTCCAACTTTTAATTCTTTTCTCCAAGAGGAAGACTCTCTTAATTAGGTCAATCCCAGTGAAGATAATTTTTGCTTGTAAGGTCAACTCATTCAAGCAGTATAATCTAATCATAGAAGTGACTAACTCATCATATTTACAAACTGAATGGAGAAGCTTATTATAGAGAAGTGTACATCAGGAGGCATAATTATGACATCCCTGTGCCTATACAACTTTCATATATACTCAGTGTTATACTTTTATGATTTCAAGACCTTGTAATTCATTTTGTAAAGAACTCTAATTCTTCTACAGTGTTAATAGTGGTTAAGAATCAGGAGCATACAGAGTCATGATTCAGATTCATATCAGATCTTCTTGCCTCTGGGATTTGGGGAAAGTTACTTAACCTTTTTGCCTCAGTGTCTTATCTGTAGAATGTGATAATATTACCTGTTCCCAAAGGCTATTTTGATGATAAAGTGAATTAATACACACAACAAATATAGAACACAGCCAAGGGAATAGCATTCAGTGAATCTTAGTTTTAGTATTTGTCTTTCACTGTTACTTGCAGATTGCTACTCTGTTTAGAGATACTAGATTTCAGTTATACTTGGAAGTTATGTTTGTCTCACTTCCCATATATGTTAATGGTAAATGTAGAAAAAAGATCAGTATCATATATGAGTATCAGTCTTTATTATGTACTATTTATGTTAACATAATTAATTAATATCAATTTGACTCCATGAAAAGTTAACAGAAAAGTGGAGAAAAGGAAATAATTTGCAAAGTTGATCTATGTGTAAATGAAAGAAAAAGAGAGCATAAACATGAAACAGCAGGGAGAATCAAATGTGTTGCAAAGCATAGAAAGCATATTATGTGACCAGGAGGGAAAAGAAAGGAATGACTAGGAACATCAGAAAACACCTTCCAGATTTTGACAAGTACTTTGGTCTGTACTCTCAGCAAACTAGATAACAAGGGGAAGTTTTATAGTAGACATGTTATAACCCACTTTGATTGTCAGTGAACAGCCATGGCTTCTGTATAAGATTACATTGAGACAAATCAAAGGAACAAGCCCACATAGTTCAAAAGGATCATGACAGTGGCTTGGACCAGGGTGTCACCAGTGAAAATGATAATGAGAACCATATTATAGAACTACTGGATTCTGGATATGTAGGAAGTTGAGAATGTAATATTTGTGGTTATGAATTTTTTAAAAAAGGAAACTTAGTTATGTGTTCCAATACTTTTGTCTGATTAAACAGAAAAAAAATCAAAGTGATGTTTACAAAATTATGGGATTATGGCAAGAGGAGATAAGGAAGGAGATAAGTAGTTCAGTTTTGCATTAATTAATGATGTCCCCAGTTCTTAGATGTTAAGGAAAGAATTTGATTATTGATTTAGAATTCAAGAATGAGGAGTGGCTTGAAGAAGCATGTTAGGAACTTTCATATTATTTTAAAGACAAGTGGAGTTAGGATTTTGTAGGATATCACCTTTGCAAAGAATAGGGGGTCAAGGGAAGGCTACAAGGACAGCATTCTGGGGGCATGTCAGTTCTACATACATACAGCGATGAAAGAGAAAAGGGAAGGGTGCATCTCAGGTTGCCTTTGAGCAAACTTCAGCAGGCTTGAAAATGGTTGGAGGCTGATGTGAGGGGTACCAATGGAAGATGTCAGAATGTAGGCTATACAGGTGCCACTATAAAGCAGGATGAGTAGGTCCACATATAACTTAAAATATAATACTAAAAAATTTAAAACAAACTTGCCCTATGAAATTCAAATTTCAAATCTACAGATTAATATATTGTCACTGTTATCATCACAATGACAATATACTCTTCGGACTGAAAAATAAATTATACATAACATGATTTTTAAAATAAATAGATTTGAATATGCAATATTTTTGAAAATGTAGAATTATTTTTACTGTTTGAATGAACATTTGTGAGGAAAATATAATAGCATGAATTTAAATTAGAAATTGTTCATTTATTTTTAATTATTATCAGTAATTGTAGATAAACTCACTCTCTACCATCATGAAAAAGATTTTTTTATTGGATATTTTATTGACATTTCAGATGTTATCCCCTTTCCCCATTTCTCCCCCACCCAGGAACCCTCTATCCCATCCCACTTTTATGAGGATGTGCTCCTACCCACCTACCCACTTCTACCTCCTCACTCTTGAATTCCCCCACACTGAGGCATCCAGTCTTGGACAGAACATGGAAATGGAAACTAAAAAGAGACACAGTGAAATTAACAGAAGTTATGAACCACATGGATTTAACAGATATCTAAAGAACATTTCATCCTAAAAGAATATACCTTCTCAACACCTAATGGTACCTTATCCAAAATCATTATTGGTCACAAAACAAGCCTCAACAGATACAAGAAGATTGAAATAATCCCATGCATCCTGTCAGATCACCACGGCCTAAGGCTGGTCTCAACTGGGGAATGCCAAATGGCTGAGAAGCACTTAAAGAAATGTTTAACATCCTTAGTTATCAGGGAAATGCAAATCAAAACTACCCTTAGATTCCACCTTGCACTAAGTAGAATGGCTAAGATCAAAGTCTCAGATGACAGCAGATGCTGGCAAGGATGTGGAGAAAGAGGAAACACTCCCCCATTGTTGGTGGGATTGGAAGCCGGTACAATCACTTTGGAAATAAGTCTGGAGATTCCTCAGAATAATATTACTCCTGTGCATATACACAAAAGTTACTCCAACATATAACAAGGCCACATACACCACTATGTTCATATCTGTTTTATTTATAATAGCCAAAAGGTGGAAAGAACCCAGAAATCCTTTCATAGAGGAATGGATATAGAAGATGTGGTACATTTACACATGAAATAGTACTAAGCTATTAAAAACAATAAATTTATGAAATTCTTAGGCAAATGGATGGAACTAGAAAATCCTGAGTGAGATAAGTCAGTCACAAAAGAACACATGTGGTATGCACTCATTTATAAGTATGTATTAGCCTAAATGCTTGGAATACCCAAGATATAATTCACAGACCATGTGAAGCTCAAGAAGAAGGAAGACCAAACTGTGAATGCTTCAGTTCTTCTTATAAGGGAAACAAAATACTCATGGGAGACAAAGTGTGGAGCACAAACTGAAGGAAAGGCCATTGAGAGACTGCCACACCTGTGTATCCATCCCATATGCAGACACCAAAGCCAGACACTGTTGTGGATGTCAAGAAGTGCTTGCTGACAGGAGCCTGATATAGCTATTTCCTTAGAGGCTCTTTCAGAGCCTGGCAAATACAAAGACAGATTTTCGCAGCCAACCATAGGACTGAGCACGGGGTCTCCAATGGAGGAGTTAGAGAAAGGACTGAAGGAGCTGAAGGGGTTTGCAACCCATAGGAAGAACAATAATATCCACCACCTAGAACCTCAGAGCTCTCTGGAACTAAACCACCAACCATACATGAAGGGTCCCATGGCTCCAGCCACACATATAGTAGAGGATGGTCTTGTCAGACATGAATGGGAGGACAGTCCCTTGGTTCTGAGAAGACTTCATGCCTCATTGTAGGGGAATGGGAGGGCAGGGAAGTCAGGCGTGGGTGGGCGGGTGGGTGAGTACCTCATAGAAGCAGGGGTAGGGATGATGGTATAGGGGGTTTCTATTGGAAAAAATGGGAAAGGGGATAGCATTTTAAATGTAAATAAATAAAATATTCTAGGAAAAGAAATACAAAAAAGAAAGTAAAAAAGAAAGAAAGAAAGAAAGAAAGAAAGAAAGAAAGAAAGAAAGAAAGAAAGAAAACAGAAAATGAAGACTATATCAATGTGTGGATGTTACAGTCCTACTCCAAAGTAGGAAGAAAGTAATCTCAGGATTTAGAGGGAGAGAGGGATGTGGGAGGGAAAGAGGAGGAAGAGGGAAAAGGGAGGGCTGTTCAGATGGGGGAGGAGATGGGGGAGAAGTACAGAGGGTCAGGAATTTGAAAGTAGGTTTGTAGCAGTGGAGGAGGAGGAACTGTGGGTAGCTACTAGAAAGTCCCAGATACCAAGAAAGCAAGAGACACCCAGGACCCAACGGGATGGAATTAGCTGAAATACCCAAACAAAAGGTATAGAGAACCTGTAGAGACCATATTAAGAGGTCAGACACATCCCCTATTTGAAGGATATTCTCTCCTTGATGCTAGTATACTATACTTCTGAAACTGTAAGCCAGCCCCAATTAAATGTTGTCCTTATAATAAGAGTTGCCTTGGTCACTGTGTCTCTTTACAGCAAGGGAAACTGTAAACTAAATACCCCACAATGAAAAAGGGAGAACACCTTCAACCAGTAGTGCTTGACTAACTGGTTGTCTGCATGTAGAAGATCGAAAATAGTCACACCTATTACTCTGCATACAACACAAATGAATGAAAGAACTTAACATAAAACCAGATATACTAAATCTAATAGAGCAGAAAGTGGGGGATAGTCTTAAAGTTGTCAGTACAGGAGACAATCTCCCTAACAGAACACCAATGGCTCAGAGCCTAAGATTAACAAGTGATAAATGGGACCTCATGAAACTGCAAAGCTTCTTTGAGGCAAAGGACACTGTCAATAGGACAAAATGGCAGCCTATAGATTGGCAAAAGATCTTCACTAACTCTACGTCTGACAAGAGCTAATTTCCAAAACATATAAAGAACTCAAGAAGTGAGAGACCAAAAAACCAACTGACCCAATTTAAAATGGACTCCAAAGTAAAACAGAATTCTCAATAGAGGAATCTTGAATGGCCTAGAAGCACCTAAAGAAATGTTCATCAGGGAAATGCAAGTCAAAAACTTGATTCTACCTTACAAGCAACAGAATAGCTAATGTCAAAAACTTGAGAGACAGCATATGCTGGTGAAGTTGTAGGGCAAGGAGAATACTCTTCCACTGCTGGTGGGAGTGCAAAGGTGTACTACCACTCCAGAAATCAATTGGGCAATTTCTCAGAAAATCAGTAATTGTTGTACTTCAAGACCCAACTATACTAGTCCTTGGCCTATACCCAAAAGATGCTCCACCATTCCATAAGGATAATTTCTCAACTATATTCATAGCAGTCTTATTTTTAATCACCAGAGACTAGAAACAACCCAGATGTCCCCTAACTGATGGATGGATAAAGAAAATGTGGCTCAGTCATGCAGTGGAATACTACTCAGCCATTAAATAGAAGCGCTTCATGAAGTTTGCAGGCAAATGGATGGAACTAGAATATTTTATTCTAAGTGAGGTAACCCAGACTCAAAGTACATGCATGCTATGTAATTACTTATAAGATGATATTAGCCATAATGTACAGGATAAACACAGTATAATCAGCACACCCAAAGAAGCCAAATAACAAGAAGAGCTCAAGAGAGGATGGTTGACTCTGTCTCAGAAGGGGAAACAAAATAGTTATCAGAGGTTGATGGAAAGAGGGAATTGGATAAGAAATGAGACAGGGAGGAGAACAGACCTAGAGGAGAAATCAGGTCTAGGGAAAGCAGGGGAAAGAGAAGAAAAACAGTTGTTGTTGGGGGTTGGGGGAGCAAACTCCAGAACATGCCAGAGACCTGTGATGGGTAGAATCCCCAGGGGTGTATGGGGGTGATTCTAGCTGAGACTCCTAATAGTAGGGGGTATAGATCCAGAAGTGGCTACTTCCTCTAGCTAGTCTGGACTTTCAGTGGCGGGGGTAAGGGCGGGACCTCACCCAGAAAAAGGTGAACCAAAATGTGTCCTGCCTACAAGAATTTCAGGGACAAAAATCAAGCAGAAAAGGAAGTTATTGTCATCCAATGACTGCACCAAATTGAGACCTATCCCATGGGCAAGACCCAATCCTTGACACTATTCATGGTATTCTGTTATGCTTGCCAACAGGAACTTAGCATATCTCTCCTTCGAGAAGCTCCACTCAGCAGCCAATGGAAAGAGATGCAGAGACCCATAGCCAAACATTAGATGGAACAAAAGAAGTCTTATAGAAGAGTTGTGAGGACTGAGAGGCCTGAAGAAAATAAGGACTCCACAAGAAGACCAACAGAGTCAACTAACCTGGACCCTTAGGGGTTCCCAGAGACTGAATCACCAACCAAAGAGTAAGCATGGTCTGGACCTAGGCTCCCTGCATGGAGGTAGCCGATGTGTAGCCTGGTCTTCACGTGGATCCCCCTACAACTTTAGCAGGGGCTGTCTCTGAGTCTGTCGCCGGCATGACTGCCTGTGGAACCCATTCCCCCAAATGGTATGCTTCAGTGGAAGAGAATGTACCTAGTCCTTTAGTGACTTGATGTACAGTGGGGTGGGTGGGAGTAGGGTAGGACAGTGGAAGTGTGGGGGGCTAACACCCAGAGGGAAGTTCCCCTTTCACAAAGAATAAGAGAAAGTGGAATGGGGGAAGGATCTGCATAAGGGAGTACTTGGAGGAGAGGGAGGGCAGATACTGTGATGCAAAGTGAAAAAAAATAAATCTAATTAAGAAATTATTTCTTGTATTTTTGAGAGCATACAATAATCACATCATTTTCCCTTTTGTCCACTGTCCAATCATTTCTGTCTGGTCTTCCTGTATCTCTTTCAAATTCACAGCCTCATTTCTCATTCACAGCCTCTATATTCTCATTAACTCATATACACATGTGTGTACCCACATGAATGTTCCTAAGTATAACTTGCTCAGTCTGTATAATGTTACTTGTATGTTTTAAAGTCTGACCCTTTGGTATTAGATGGACAACTGGTGTGCCCTTCCAATCAGAATACTATTTATCCCACTATCAGGATTCCTTGGCAAAGTCAAAGATACACCCATAAAGTCTCTTTAATCTGACAGACTATACATGAGCTAAACAGCAACACACATGATAATGTGACCACTAGGCTCCAACCCTACACAAAGAATGGCAAGCAACTATTTTTAGCTATTGTGACTAACACAGTGGTTTCACATGTCACCTCAATATTCAGACATCTATTGTTTTTGGATGGTTTGATTACATAGTTGTCCTATATTTTATGATTTCATGTTGGAGTGTTGACTACTACAATAAAGAACACAATCTGCCAAAGTATTTAAAAAGATGTTGTTTATGGAATATGTTCAGAGAAGGCCACATACTCAGAATTTTGTGAACAGTGATATGTAATTAGCCTGTCTGATCCTGATTTGCTCTACTCATTGAGAGATCATTTTTTAAAATATAATCTTGCAGATGGCATATTATAAAATTGCCACTTTTCTTTTGAAAATATTGCCCTCCTTTGATTCATTTATTTTACAATTAATTATTGATCACTCAGCATTCCTGCAGCTCATTTCCTAGTCACAGAGGAATGGTAAACTAGACATAATCTCTGTTCCCAGAGGAGTTTGTATTCTACATCTTAAATGATGTCCTCAAATTTTGTAGTTATAAAATTAAAACATTTGCAAGTAGAATCCTGAAATAAATATAAGCCTCCATGCTAAGTTCTCTAACTCCAATTTATTTCTCTGTTGGAGGAGAGATCCTGTACCCTGTTACTTACATAGGGGCTTAGTTCTTACATCCCGGTGTGTTCCCTGGGTAGGGGTCGGGGAGGTGCCACAATTACCTGGTTGTACAATATCCTGGGAAAAGCTATCATATCTCAATAGACTTTAAGGACTTGTGTTAGATGTGAGATATAAAGGGGATTCTTTAATGGAAGAGCTGGCAGGTTTTTAGCAGTTCATACCTGCTCTGTAATTTTTGTTCCTCAATAATTTTAGAACTATTTCAAGATAATGTACCTCATAGAGGATGCATGGAGAAAGGAGGGAGAGAAGTAGTTATAAGTGAGGTGCTTAACAACACAGCCAGTATGTATAGGAATAACATCATCTCAAAGAGTACATGTAAGGAAACAAATAGTCAAGATGGCATTTAAAGAACTATGTATGGAGTAATCAGGCATATATATGTGATTGTAAGAGTATTGGGAAAGTAATTCAATTTCAATGAGATTTGAGGGAAGTAATGCAATCAATTGTGTTTAGTTGAACAAATCCTTAAAATGACAATGATTTGAATATAGCCAAAATAAATTGGATAATGAAAGTTCTTGTGTATTATGCAAATATCTCAATCTTGCACAATATTATAATGTTACCCTCAACCAAAGCATTCATACTTTGTTGTAGGCTTATACTAACACACTTGTTTCATCTTTGACATTTGATTCAAATGATGCTTTTCCCTCTTTTTTACATTGCCAAATCACATAAAGCAGATTTCAATAATATAAATCAAAATATACGTAAAGGTGCATACAGGCTAAATAAAAGTTACATTTACTTTTTAGTCTTGCAATAAGGAGGTTTAATCATTGCTGTGGAAATGTCCACCAAATAATAACATTTTCCCCAGAGATCTTAGAAATAGGCCAATCTAATGAAAAAGAAAAGACACATAGAAATGCTGAACACGTTATTCTTGAAAAGATTGATGTATTAAATATTTATGCAAACACATTAAATTGGCAAGTGTATGAAAACATTATTACATATTCATCACCTTCCCATTTCATCTTTTGGAAAGAACTACCTTTCTATAAAGCTAAAATGGATGACTATAAGTTATCCAAAGATTCATTTTTTAAATTGCATAGCATTGGATAGTTTTCCTTTAGGTTATATTAATTCCTATAAATAATCAAATTGCTCTTAGAATCAGAAAACTCTAATAATTTATTCAAAATAGCAGTGCCAAAGTGCACTTTCATCATTAGCCCTGTGCCAGGGACTTGTAATATGAAAGATGCGCCAACATGAATAAGAAATAAATGAACTCTTTCAGGTCATGGAATCACTTGGCTAAGAAACAAAACAAAAAACCCAAATAAACAAAAAAGATTTCATAACAAAAGTAAAATAGTATGAAAGAATGAATCAATACATTTACTAGCCACGTAACTTCTCTTGAAGTAAATCCTCATTGGCTTCAAAGTTTATGTCTTCTGAAAAGTATTACTTAAATTAAAATTTAAATTGACTATACCTCTCATTAAAAGTCAGAAACTTGACATGATTCTATATATGTTCTGCCTCACTTTGAGTCTTATTCCTTGTTTATACTTGGGTGTTTCTTCTCTCTCTCTCTCTCTCTCTCTCTCTCTCTCTCTCTCTCTCTCTCTCTCTCTCTCTGTGTGTGTGTGTGTGTGAATGCATGTGTGTGCATTGTGGCCCAAGGAAGACTGGAGTGTCCTATTTTTGTTTTTTGTTTTTACCACCTTGCCTTATTCTTTTGAGGCAAAGTTTCTTATTAAACATGAAGCTTATGTTTTTCACTTAGGTTGTCTGCTATCAAGTCCCAGAAATCATCTTCATTTTCTGTGGTATCTTGCTGGTTACTTTGGGTCTTGGATCTGAACTTTGGCCCTCATGCTTGAAAGCAATGATGAAATATGTCCAACCCTCCACTTACTGTTTAGAAGCTCCATTTTAATACCTTCCTCACTGAACTAGATGAAGTCAAAAGCCTTTAGTGTTGACTTAGTTTAATTCATCTATCCCAATTTGTAAGACACTAAGATGCTTGTATCATGGGAGAAAGAGGAGGGAGAAAGATAGAACTGTAGCCCCTTATAGATAATTTCTCATTGATATTTCATCTTTGATTGATAGTTATGTGATTGGTTCTGGCAGGTTTTGGAGTAATTTTTCCACCTCTGTCACGATGCTTAAATCTGTCTGATGGCCCTCTAATCCCTTCAGAGTTTAACTTCTCTCGCTCAGTTCTTCTTACTTACTCTTTTCATCCTACTGCTAAATTCTCCCTCTCTTTTAGTGTCTTGCTTTCTCTTAAATGTGTTTTCTTTTTTCTTGCCTTTCACTGGTCCCGAACAGAGACCCATTATTCAATCCCCAAAGCATGACTCTCTCATGAATAAACTTTTACAAAAAACAGGACATAAGAGGTGCATAACAAGTTCAGAAAAACACAGTGTAGCAGCATAAGAGTAAAACTAAATCACTGGATACGTCAGCTACTTACTTGGTCATGCCCTCGTTGACTGTGCTGGCCAATTGATAGTAGGTCATTTTTCTCCTAAAAATGGCTTTCCAAGCCTTTTCTTAGCATTCACAGACCTCTTAATACATTCTTCACTAATAAGGAAAATATTCTTTAGTACTGACTACTATTGTGAGTGGGGAATAATTTTTCTAATGTCATAATATCACTCCAAATTTTAATGATAATGACTCTAATAATTTTCTACAACTTAGTGGCTCAATGTAGTCAAAATTCATGTTTCACAATTTTTGAGGTCAAATGTATGAGTAAAGATGTCGGTGACACAGGGTTCCTTTTAGCAATTCTAGGCCAAATTTCCTTCCTTGCATTTTTAATTCTGGCTCCAATTGTATCTTGATATCTATGACTATTGCTTTATCATTTATCATCTCTCTCTGCATGTGTGGCCTCTCCTTCTCCATAGCTTTTTTGTCATGTGGAAGGATACATAATTGCATATAGGGCTAGTGTAAGCTTAGATTTTTCAAAATCTACTACTTTAATATGGGTTCCGAATGAATCAGTCCCCCTTCTAGCCCACTGTCCGAAAGTAGGGGAAAAAAGATGGAAAATAGAACAAGGGAATGTGCACCTGTTGAAAAGTAGTTCTTTGGGTGCAATTCCAATCTCTTTAAATTGGCACCAGTCAGCAGGAAGGACCAGAACCAGCTGGAATGTCAGGAGAAATTCTCTGCTGTGCATCCCTCAAGGAAGTGGAGATCAATGAAGAGTCAAGACCAAGCATTTCAAAGTTAGCTAAGCAAGTGCATAGTCACTGTTGGGTTCTACTTATACTTTCTTCAAACATCATGTGTCCTCTCATGGGTTGGCCTCAGCAAAACATCACATGAGTCTGCTTCAGAAAAGCATCACATGGCAAAACCAGAAATTGCCACTTTAGGCTAGCACAGTAATTCAGGATAGTTTCAATTGAAGATACTTAACTAGATCTAGAAAGACTTATTTTTCCCTCAGGTAAGACGATAATAACGATTTCAAAATTATGATTAGGTAAGCCTTTTCTTGAACCACAATTCAACTCATTACACAATTTTAACATATTCAATTTTTCTCACCATTCATAGGCAGAAATAGTGAATAAATTATTATTTCATTTTATTTATTTATTTTTTTCTTTTTCTTTTTTTCCTTCATTTTATTTTTAAAGAGAAAAACTATAATTCCTTTCCCTAGAAAAATTCTACATTCTTCAGGGCTTAAATAATAAACTGCAGTTAAATTTAAAAGAATATTTTTTCAACACATTAGATGCTCTTTTTATAAATTTATAAAAACATATAAAAATAATAGAAAACTATTGATATTGGAAAAATTAGTCAAACCAAAAATTTACACAAATGCTTGTATATTTTTGTGTATATTTTGAATATATGCATGTATGTATTTTTGGTGCAATGGTATACCTTTGGTATGTTTGTTGTTTGTATTAGTCATAGGAATATTCCCTTAACCCTATATAGCTTTTTTTTAAAGGCCTAAAGTGTTAAGATTCTAAGGTCTTGAATTTGAACAGTGAGGATTACTGTGATACATCTTAACCAATATTATAATAGCAAGGAAAATGTGCAATGTTTGCTATCAGTTTTAACATTTACTGAACAAAAATTGAATGCTTCTCAGAGATAGGCCTGCGTTTGTTACTGAAGATGAATATTTAGAATATGCTCCAATTTTCTGCAAATACTGTAGAAGACTATTAAACTTGATATTGGTAGAAAATTATTAGTCTAAGCATTATTCTATTATTTTTACATATATTTTCAATTACTTATTGTTTTATTTTTTGGTGATATTCTATACATCTAGATTCTATTAAGCTAAATTTTGTCCTCCCATGAATTTTCCAAAATGTAGCTGTCCTACTAAGCTTTATCTGTCAACCTAATACAGTCTGGAGTCATTTAAAGAAGAGGCTCAAATGGGAAATTACCTATATAGACTGCTTTGTGGGCATGTGTAGGGATTTGTCTTGATTATCAGTTGATATAAAAGTACCCATCCCACTGTGGGCAACCCTAGGTGTGTTGATCTGAACTGAATAAATACCTGGATGAGCATACGTCTGTCTATAAGGCAGCTTGCAGAATTCTCTCATGTATATTTAATGGTGTTTTAAACAGAATTCAAAAGTGAGTTGTTTGACACTAAATTTATTTATAATTGTGTTTTGATATTGACATCAGCCTTTTCAATAGAAGGAAATAAAATGCTTCTTCAATAATAATTCAGTTGGCTTTTCTTCTATATGAAAGTTGAAATTAATATGAGTTTTTACATAGGGTCAGGTTCCCTTAATACTAATTATTCATCATTGTCAATTCATGCATATATTTATGCAGTTATATTATTTGTCTGCTCATCAGCAATTAATTAATATTCTATGATACATTTTACTTAATTCATTGGTCTATTATCAATTTAGATTAATATTACTGTGTTAACTGTGTCTTAAGTTATTTTCCCATGTATTACTAATTAATTATCTACTAATATTTTTTCTGTTTTTTTTAAATATTGCTTCTATCAGATAAAAAAGTTTGCTAAAAAGGTTTGTTCAGATATTTTATTAAATCCCATTTGTAACCTTACTTATGTCCTAATGGCTTATGTGTTTTGGTTATCATTGCCTTAAAATATAGCTTGGTAGATGGCAGAGTTGGAAGCACTGCTTTATGGATGTTTTGAAAAATATCTGTGGTAATGTGTCCTATTAATTTTCACATTTATAAAATGTTTTGTTAAATGTGAAGAAAACCATTAAAGGCTATTTAAGGTATATTGAACCATCCCTAAAAGGTTCCTGCGCAAAGGTAACCTTTAAAGATTAACAACTAGTAATTTTATACTTTCATCATACATAATGCTCTTCAATATTCTGTAAGTATTTTATATTAGGACAAGCATTTTAAATGAGAAATAATGTGCAAGTACTTATTGGTTAAATAAAATTTAAAAGAAAGGCACAAGAAGAGTGTATAATTAACGTATTGTGTGCTTATCTACTTTGCAGTACTGAACATTGACCACAGGGTTTTGATTATGTTAGACAACTGCTCCACCCTTTATTCTAAAATCAAATAAACAGATATTTTACAAAAAATAGTCTTACTTGAAATGCTTCTAGATGTGAGCTAGCAACTCTTGCTTGTAATTTTAGTATGTTGCAATACTCCTCTTTATATGTGTGTGTGCTCATATGTGCACACACATGTGGATGCAAGCTTCTGTGGATGCAGAGAAATGCCCCATTGTGCTGAACTTGCAGTCACTATCTGTCTGGAGTGGCTGTTGGGAGTCAAACTCATTTTCTTTGGAAGAGAAGTACACATTCTTAAAAATTGAGCCATCTCTCCAACTCCTATTGTATTAGTTTTATATTTTGTGATCACTATAGAAGTCTAAGCATTCTAGAAGATTAGATGTAATATTTTACAAAGCTCATGGATTCAAAAGAAAAGGCTCAATATTCTAAAAGTTATGAAATATAGCTTTACTGTAATAATGGATTTGTATTTACATCTGCAAGTATTTTCAATTTTGTGATTTATAATAAATTTAGTCTAATTTATGAAAATATTCTATAAAAATTCATTAGAAGTTCTTGTGTTGGTCATTTGCCTGTGTGGTTGATTTTCAAGAGCCGTGTTTAATTAAGTCTTAACAGATGGAAGATAGAAATTATTCTCATAAAAGTATTTCATAGGATAAATGTTTCAATACCAAAATCTAATCAGAAATTTTATGACATGAAACAACTAGTGTAAAATTGTAAGATGAATGATTTAGCTCATGGTTCATGATTGACTGTATGGTCTAGGTTGTGGTTTTCTATGATAAAGAATAGACACTTTGCTTCTTTCTAGAAGATGCACAAGCCAACAAGTTCAGCATAACTAGAGAAAACTGCAATATTACAACCAGTCTATGTGCAAGTAATTAAGTCATGAAAGTATTAAGATATGAAAACAAATATAAGATCATCTTATGTTCCATTATTACAAATGCCTCAGTTATGTCTTTGTCTTTCTTTGTTTTGATACCATGAATACCTTGAAGATAACCAAAGTGATTTTAAAGCTCGCACAGTGTTTTTATCCAGTTGATTCTGTAACTGTTGTCACAAACCTCTTCTATAATGTGAAATACATGGTCCATCAGTCATATAATATGAATGATGAACATTTACAAATGGAATATAAAAGATATTTAAAACACTAAATACAAAATTTTTAAATTTATACATTATATGTAGGAAAATTAATTATAATGTTCATTTATTTCAACTTTGGTTCATGACACATGTATCATAATTTAGTCTCATCTTTATTTTGGTTGAGTGAATGAATTTTTAAAAATAATTATGAGAAGGATGATGCCACATATAAAGGCAGACTTACATAGCATGAGACCCACAAGACTACAAATCTATCAATACTGTGGAAGATGGGCATTATAAGTCAGGGACTCCACTGTAAAGGGTTTCACATTTGGTTAAATGTCTTGATAGGAAAGTAAATATAAAGGGAAATTTTTCCTTGTTGCTCTTAAGAAACTACCTTTCTTCTGAGGATAATGGCAACCCTGTAGGAGGATCAGCAGTCTCAACTAACCTGACCCCGGAGATCTCTCAGACTCTGAGTCACCAACCAGGAAGCATACATCAGCTGATATGAGGCCCCCAACACATATACAGCAGAAGATTGCCAAGTCTGGACTCAGTCAGAGAAGATGCACCTAACCCTTGAGAGACTTGGAGCCCCAAGGAGTGGGAAGGTCTGGTGGAGTGGGGACATCTTCTTGGAAATAGGGGAAGAGGTGTGAGATGTAGAACAGGGATAAGGTCTGGACTATAAAAAAAAAAAGAATAAATAAAAAAGAAATATAAAAATTTTTTGAGATGGGTGGGTGACCTCATCCCTTAACTTGGAGCTGTGCCTATCTACAGGAGATGGTCTCTACAGGTTCTATCTCCTCTTTGCTGAGTATTTTTGGCTAGTGTCATCCCTGTTGAGTCCTGGGATGTTCACTTCCCTGGCATCTGGGACTTTCTAGTGGCTACCCCCAGTTCCCCGTCTCCCACTGCTACATCAAAGAAAGGCCATCCAGAGACCACCTCACCTAGGTATCCATCTCATCTGCAGATACCAAACCCTAACATCATTACTGATGCCAATAAAAGCTTGCTGACAGGAGCCTGGTATGACTGTCCCCTGAGAGGTTCTGCCAGGACCTGACTATTACAGAGGCAGACACAGCCAACCGTCAGACTGAACCCCAGGACCCTGATGCAAGATCTAGGAAAGAACTGAAGGAGCTGAAGGGCATTGCAACTTCATGGGAAGAACAATTATTAAATAATTGGACAATCTAGAGCTCCCAGGGACTAAATCACCAACCAAAGAGTATACATGGAGGGACCGATGGCTCCAGCTATGCAGAGGATGGCCTTATCTGGCATCAGTGGGAGGGGAGGTTCTTGGTCCTGTGTAGGCCCAATACCTTGTATTAGGGGGATGCTAAAGTGGTGAAACAGGGATGAGTGAGTGTTTGGAGGAGCACCCTCATAGAGGCAAAGGGAAGAGGGGATGGAATAGGGACATGTGGAGGGGAAAACGACAAGGAAGATATAATTTAAAATTTAAATAAATAAAATGTTGAATAAAAAATCCTCAAAAAAAGAAAGAAATTACTTTTCTTCCTGTTTTATGACTCAAGTATGTGGTATCTTCAGTAGTACGGTCTTATCAAAATATTATGGTGGGTAACAATGAACAAAATCAATAGTTTTTTAATGTCTCTGTGTTTAGGGACACTCTTGACCACCACCTCAAAAACTGATAAACCATTCCTGATGCTGAGAATTTTATCTGATAGCCTATGTCATCTGGGAGAGGCATTGTCTTCCTGTTGTAAGGTGACTCCATTCAAACTATATATATACATATATATGTATGTATATACATACATATATATGTATATATATGCATACGTATATATGTATATATGCATACATATACATATACATATACATATACATATACATATATATATATATATGAGCATACATTTTAAGAAGCTTTACAATAGTAGTGGCATTTACAAAGGTTTGTATTGCCAGTCCGGAGACTCATTCACTACCCCGTGCTCCCAATGCCACAACATATTTATTCCTTGGTGTTACTCTGTGTGTTTCCCGTTTATCTCCTCAAATCTACCCCGTGACCTCATACAAATCCATCCTATTATTATTTCAGTTTAAACACATACATCTACAGACTAAAAGCTAATACAACCATATGAAAAGGAACATAAATAGCATTTTTTTTTCACTGTGCCTTGGTTACCTCACTCAGAATGATTATTTCCAACTCCTTCTACTTACCTATGGAATTTTTTACTTCATTTTCCTTTAATTATGAATAAAAATCTACTGATAAAGGTACTATATTTTTATTTTAAATTCTTCATTTGACTCCACTTCCTGGCTATTGTGATTAGAATAACAATGAAGGTGGGTGGATAAGTACCTCTGATGCTTTGGCTACAGACCACTGGTGATATAGCTGGAACATGCAATAGCTTCATTTCTAAATTTTTGAGAAAACTTCACACTGATCTCCATAGTGGCTGACTGGATGAGAAAGCTGTGCTCGTATGTCTGCGTATGTGTTCTGCACTTAGTGGGACTCTTTGATGAGAATGAGTAGGTGTGGCATTTTTCAAAGAGGTATGTCATTGGACATGAGCTTTGAGATTTAAAATGCCCATGCCATCCTAGTTAGAGTGTGCCCCCTTCCTCCCTCCCTCCCTCCCTCCCTCCCTCCCTTCCTCCCTCTCTTGCTCCCTCTCTCCCTCTCTTCTTCCCTCCCTCCTTCCCTCCCTCTCTTGCTCCCTCCCTCCCTCTCTTCTTCCCTCCCCCTCTCTCTCTCCCTCTCTCTCCTTTACACTTGTGAATCAGATGCTGCTCTCAGCTAGTGCTCTAGTGGATTTCCTGCTTGTCTGCTGGGACATTCCCCTTGATGATGATGATGGACACTCCCCCTCTGAAGCTCTAAGCTCACAGAAAATCCTCTCTTCTGTAAGCGGTGTTGGTCATGGTGCTTTGTCACCACAGTAGACAAATGAACACTTCCCAATGTTTTTGTTGTTGTTTTGGTTTTTCTGTTTGGTTTTCTTTGGTTTGGTTTTGTATTTTTCACCTGATGGTGAATATGTTTCCTCTCCTTTCTGTATATTTATGACAGCAATTGCTCTCATTTTTGTTTTATTTGTGTTTTTTTATAGATATTTGGTTTTTTTCTTTTGAGAAATGTCTGCTTTATGCCATGTCCTGATTTTTAATTGTTTTTTTTTTATTTCTTGTTTTTTAAGTTTTTGTGTTCTTTGTATGTTTTAGACATCAAACTTCTGCAGATATGTAGCTGATAAAGAAACTTCATTCTTTTTAGGTAGATTTTGTAGTGACCAGTGGAGAAATGTAATCAATATTCTAGCTGTGACCCCTGAAAGCTACACTACTGGCTGGTTTCACAACCTATGTCCATATATGACACAAAAATTGTGAGTATAACCAACAAGTTTCTAATTGGACTTAAGGCTTTCCTCACTAGATGTAACTTATGTAGGCTCACCTTAACTGGATCAAATCACAGCATAGCAGACAAGCAGGAACTGCACTAGAGCACTAGCTGAGAGCAGCATCTGATCCACAAGTATAAAGGAGGGAGGGAGGGAGGGAGGAAGGGAGGAAGGAAGGGAGGGGGAGGGAGAGAGAGAGAGAGAGAGAGAGAGAGAGAGAGAGAGAGTGTGTGGAAGGGTAGAAGGGTGGCATGGGCATTTTGAATCTCAAAGCGCATGTCCAATGACATACCTCGTTAACTGGATCTTCTATTCCCAGAGGAGAACCTAATTTTACTGTTATGCTAAATGAGCACAATAAGAAATTGCTCCCCAAAGTGTGTTTCTTAACCCCCGTCCCCCATCATAGAAGCCATTTCCCTCTGAATAGATAGTGACTGATACTGAGACACACAACTAGTCCATGTGCAGAGAGTAAGAGAGAGACTGTGGAGGGTTTATCTTTAAATAGCACATGTATATCACAATCTCTTCCCATGTTCAGGGTTCATCCAAGGAAAGGGGACAGAAAGAATGTAAAAGCCAAAGACAGTAGACATCTGCAGAGAAATAGTATCTAGGGAAATGTAAACAACCTAAACATCCCTCAGCTAGTGGATGAATAACAAAAATGTGGCATATCTACCCTATTCATCTGCAGAGAGAAATGAATCAGGAACTTTGCAGGTAATGGATGGAAGTTGAAATGGTCACATTGAATGAGGTAACCCAAACCCACTTTGGAGGCTCCTAACTCTAAATCTTCAGCTGTCCATCATTATTCTGGAATAACTGCAGAAACCAGGAAAGTAAAAGCGAGGTCTTACTAAGGTGTAGAGTAGAGTGGGAAGTGTTAGAGGGGAAACAAGTAGGGTGTCAGTGATCATATTGGGCAAATGGGAAAAAGGAGGTAAGGAGGAGGGAGGTAGATATATTCAAAAGGAGAGAGGTAGGTAAACAAATAAGATGTCTGAAAATTCATAAGAAGTTGATCTAAAATTTATAATGCATTTAAGTCTATATCCATCCATCCGTCCATACATACATATATACACAGAGAGACAGACACACACACTGAGAGAGTGTTGGGAGCCGACTTTTAGCAGAAAGCGGCTAGATCAACTTTGCAGCCATCTGGAACCATATACCCTGATAAGAGATTTGGTTTTCAATAGCCTACAACAGCTGAAGCACACTCTGATATCCCACATATTTTGTGTTGCTGTTTATTGCCCCCAGCTGCAAGGCGCACGTGGTAGCCACGCCTGCAAGGCATGCGGTTCATGTGCTGTTCACATGCTATCCAGGCCATATATGCCTGTAAGGCGCACGTGGTATCCAAGCCTGCAAGGCGCACGGTGCATGTGCTATCCACGCTATAGACGCCTGTAAGGCTTACGTCATATCAACACCTACAAGGCACGTGGTATCCACGCGCCTACAAGACACGTGGCAAAAGCGTATAAATACCTCAGAATTCCCTTCAATAAAGGAGACTCAATAAAAGAGACTTGGTATGAGACTTGAGACTTGATCAGACTTTCTATCTTGTCTCCATTCTTCGAGTCTCTTTCCCTTTATCCCCACTCTCTCTCTCGCTAGACCCTGACCCTCGGACCAGAGCGGCAGCTTGGGCCAAGACACAGTGGCCGCCAAGCGTGGAGCGGAGCAGGCCGCAACATTTTGGCCCACAAAGCTGGGCAGTATGGGCCGCGACAAGAGAGAGAGAGGGAGAGAGAGAGAAAGAGAGAGAAAGAGGGAGAGAGAGAGACAGAGAGAGAGAGAGAGAGAGAGAGAGAGAGAGAGAGAGAGAGAGAGAGAGAGAGAATGAGAATAAAATTGTACCCAGGCTGACAAGATCCAAAGGCCACCTAATGAAAACTCCAATACCAGGTATAATAAGTTCCCTTTTGAGTTGTTGGTCAGGATTTTTCAAGAGATTCCCAAAATATACAGTTTCTTACTATTCTCTTGGTGCCTGCAAGATGCCATGCATTTTATACACAGGGCTCAGGGCCCCTGAGTTGGAATTGTCCTGAATGCCTTCTCCCTGAGGTCTAGTTTTCATAGAGGGAAATAATTAATAGTCTTAACTAATCTTTGTATAGGATGTGGCAAGGTTCAAGGAAATACAGAAGAGTCTAAGCCAAAATGAAGTTCTGTGTTCAGACTCTAAGATTCTGTGAGCCAAGAGATACCACAACAAACATTTTTTGGCATGCTATGTCAACATGGCTGCCTTTATTCTCCACAAATGTTCTAACTGCCACAAGAACTTTGTAAACAAAGACCTGGGTTGGCAAAAATGCTGCGTAAACATTTCTGACTCCAGTTTTTCTGTCCTTAAGCCTATCATCAGACATCTCTCTCCACACTGTGATTCTGAGACTAGTTGTTGAGAAAATTTAAGGGCATGAAATGGCACCAGATATTTTCCACCTGGAGTTTTTGATTTATTTAATCATTTTTGAATCTGAATTACTGTGAGAGGTGGTTTTTGTTTGTTTTGTTTTGTTTTGTTTTGTTTTTCGAGACAGGGTTTTTTTGTATAGTCCTGGCTGTCCTGGAACTCACTCTGTAGACCAGGTTGGCCTCGAACTCAGAAATCCACCTGCCTCTACCTCCCAAGTGCTGGGCCACCACTGCCCAGCCAAGAGGTGTTATTTTTATCTTGATCGATCAGAACAACAGTCAGTATCATTAGTTTATTTGTGACGTGACATAGTTTCTCTTTAATTGATACAAGTCCTTTCTCCAGCCTTGCCTCCCTGACCCTATGCATCCCTCCCTCCCTCCCTCACTTCCTCTTTCCCTCCCTCCCTCCCTCCCTCCCTCCCTCCCTCTCTCCCTCCCTTTCATCCTTAACTTTCATCTTTTCCTTCTTTTTCATCCAGGCCTATCTTAGAAAATACTTTATATTATTCTGTTTACTCTGGTTGATTTTTTTTTCTCTCTCTTTATCATGTCCTCTCAATTCAGTAGAATTTGAGCTATGTGATTTAACTGGTCTTTTTGTAAAACTATCTTCTGACACAGACCTTGAGACCTTGAAGGAACATCCTAAACTGTTTTCTTGTCTTTGAATAAATCATCCTGTCTGAATTTGATCTGGTAGGAGATAGTACTTGTGGGGTGGTGGGCTGTGAGAAGCAACTGGGTGCTTGGTCGAGCATAAGCCTGGAACCCCAAAACTCTTATTGGACGGCACATGTTGGGCTCTGCTCCCGGGCCCTGGTTCTTTTCATTCAGCTTCAGCCCTCCACAGTCCTTCCCATAGAGAGGTCTATGGCTATCAGTCTCTAGGAACAGTGCCCCAGGCTCTCCCACATGCAGATGTGGTATCTCCACGCTCTCAGACCAAGCTAATAGGCGTTATCTGCTGCCAGATCCTAACTCACCCTGAAACTGTATATAAGGGCTCTATTTAGGGGAAGTAAAGGGCTCGAGAATCATCCTGGTATTCCGAGAGTTTTTGTCACAAGGCTGTAACACTTGGGGAGAGATCTGGCCTCCCGGAATCTGTCTGGGACACCAAGCTGACTCCTTGCCAGTTAGCCAGCTTCTTACTGACCCAGCCCGTGACCAGGCCGGCTCAGCGCAGAGAGAGGTGCAGCACCTGGGAGTGACCTGGTAGTGACAGCGGTGAGTGAGCAGAGGCAAGGGGTAGGGGGTGGGGTGGGGGGCAAGCAATCTCCCCTTCCTGTTCGTACTCTGTGCCCTTTGGCCCGGACCTCCTGCACCAGGCAGGCCAGAGACCAAAGGACAGTGGAGACACAGACGGAGGCAACAGCAGAGATAGTAGCGAACCCTTTCTGCTTGCCAGACTCAGGAACAAAATGGCAGTGCTGATGACAGAGTCCTAAAGAGAAAAGCTCGCCTTGGTTAACAGAAGCATAAACACTTATTAGGATCCTTATGAGGTGAGTTTCTGTTTACCAGGACCTCCTTTAATGTGCCCTCAAAGGTCAACTGCTTCGGGCAAGGCACCCAGTTCAGTCAATCCAAACAACCTTTACCAACTTAATACCTTCACCCTGTTGGCTCTCATATCTGCTTGCTTTCTCACTGCTTTGTCTCTCTCTGCATACCCCTCAAAAGGTAACCTCGGGCGTCAATAAAACTTTCTCCTTTCTCCTTCAACACAGAGTGGTCTAGTCAAGTGGTTTCACTGTTCCTTTGCATACATTAGGTGACAAAATCATTTGAGGCAGGTACTGGGTCCCCTCAGGACCTGTCCCTCCTTACAGAACCAAACTGTTGATCCTCTTGGGTATGGATCATTTGTCCATGCTGGATTATGCCGTTTACCGTATTTGCCTTCAAAATTTAGAGTCCATGTCTTCAGCTAATTCTCTGCTCTACCCACTCTTCCCTCCTTGTCTCTTCTTGTCTACTCAAGTAAGTGTTCCCTCAGAGCTCCCTGATCTGTCTCTCTCTTCTCTCATTGGCTCACTGGAGCCTGCTGTCTCTCTGACTTACTGAAGCCCAATCAACAAAAGTCAAGCCCGTTGGTCAGGCAACCTTCCTCCACCCCTTTTGGGTGCCCATCATGTGGAAAATGTTGCCCCTTTGCTGTAATTCAGACCATATTTTTACTAACTTTTGCCCCATTGAAGGTGCTGTCAGATCGAAATTTTGTTCCATGGCGCTTAACCCTTACCAAGGTACTCTCCCTATTTTCTGTTTCTGTGCCATAAGGATTCTCTTGGTTGAATTCCTATTCAGTGTCCTGGGGTGGTTTAAATGGGACTATCCCTATAGGTTCACAGTTTTGAACGCTATGCCATTCATGAGTGGTGCTACTTTAGGGGTATTTGGACGTCTGACCCTGGTATGGGTGTAACCTTACTGGAGAACGTGTGTTACTGAGGTTGGACTTTGAGGTTTCAGAAGCCCATGCCAAGTCCAGAGACTTTCTTTCCCTAATACCAGTGGATCTGTATGCAGAACTCTTAAGCTACTTCTCCAACATCATATCTGCCTGCATGTTACCATGCTTCCTGCTACATTAAGACTGGATTAAACCTCTAAAATTGTCAGCAAGCCCCAGTGAAATGCTTTCCTTTTTAAGTGTTGCCATAGTCATGGTATCTCTTCACAGCAGTAGTATACTGACTAGGACAGGCCTTTATTCTCAGTCTCTTCCACCTCCTCCTTGCTCAGCTCCAGGACACCTGCCTTAGAGTTTGCTGTCTCTCTTACTAGCTCCCTGGAGCCTGAACTAACCATGAACTCTTACTAACTCATCACTCCTCTTACCTGCCTTTCTTAATCTTTTTCTCTCTTTGGATGCAGGGATTCAATTAATCCACACCGTCTTACTGCAAAAGTCTTGGCCTTAGTACAAACTAGATAATCAGCCTCAATGTCTAGAAAATGGTACTTTCTGTTTCCAAATCCCCATAGACTGTGACAACTTCTGTCACTGCACAAGCAAGTGATCTGAAAATCTCTTTATTTATAAGTGTTCTCTACTTCCTGCTCTCGAACATATCTTATCTTTCAGCCTTCATTGCTCTCTGCTCCTTCTAGGCGCTCCTTCTGCCCACAGGGTTCAGAGACTCAAATGTGTTTTGAGTATATATAATATTGAAATATTGTTCCATGATCTTATGCTCTATTGAAAACCTAGCTCTAGCAATGGGATTTGGCCTGCCAATGCTATACTCAATATATTTATTCAAAAGCTTCTTCTAAAGTTTCTGCCCTAGGTTAGTGTGGACACCTAACTGTATGACAGAGAGGAAGACAACAAAACTGAACATTCCAGGAAAAAAAATGACACTATAGGCTTGAGAACAACAAGAATCAAGTTATTTCCAATCAGGTTTACTAACGGCTGAGTATAACAGCAGATGTTTGGCTCTCTGAATATCTTTTTCCCTTTCTTGAGCATGTTTATTATCTTTGAAGCTTTTGCTGAAATTTAATTTTTTTTTTAACTCAGGATTTGTAAGACCATTAGGATGTGGTATAAAAATAACCTGTAAAGTCCTTAGCAGTAAAAGTTAGCTTTAAACTTATAACAAAGGAGTTGACAGTTTCAAGTCTATCTATAGGTAACCTACCCCATTCCTTACAAGCAGATTCATATGAGCTCTTTGCTTTCACATGGGAGGATACTGAAACCATCTCAGATTTACTTGGGTTGCTCCAAGGGCTCTGAGATAGCCCCATTACTTCAGCCAGGCTCTGGCTACTGACCTCTTTTCTCTTGACCTGTCTCCCAGACATTTAATCCAATGTGCAAATGACCCTCTACTGTGTAGACCTCTACTTACCTTGTTACAACATAGAGCTAAACTTTTTTACCTTTCTAGGAAACAAAGAATGCATAATTCCCTTTCGCCAAAGCTCAACTTTCTGTCCTTCAGGTCAAGTATCCAGTCTTTCTATTGGAGCTCTCTCTCCACTGCAGACAGTATTTGAAGTCCCTCACACCTCCAACCATATGAATAGTTGGTGGTGGCTGGGTATCATAGAACTTAGATTCCCAGCTTTGTTATTCCTTCATGCCGCCTCTATGAATTAGTTAAGTGGGCATCTAGAACCTACTGAGCTTGCTATAGCTGCTTTCTCTCACCTCATAGAGAAACTCGGTGGGTATTACTATGGGCCTTTGCTCTGGCTCTCCCAGACCATGACCAACCCTTTATCCTGTATACTATTGAAAAATGGGGAATAGCTCATTCAATTTCAAGCAATTAAGGAACTATACCTTTGACCTACTGCCTATCTTTCTAAACAACTAGATTCAACAGTTAGGAGGTGACAACATGGTTACAGACACTAGCAGCTATCTTTCTGTTAGCCCAGAAGACCTTTATGCTCACCTTTCAGAGCTCTCTCTCTCTGTCCTCTCACCATGATGGCTTAAGAGTCTCCTATCACACAAGAGCTTCTCTACTTTGTTCTCTTTTCACGTCACCTCTCTACACAATTCTGGTGTCTCACTTGATTCCTGCCTTCCTTAACCCTGTTACACTCCTACCCAAGAACACCACCCTCACTTGAAACCATTACCTACAATAATCCACAACTTTCTAATTCCCATCTGTCACATCCCGAGTGTATTTGGTTTATAGATGGAAGTTCATCTCTCAGTTCCACTGGCTCTTACCAAATGGGCTATGCTGTAGTTTACTCTGACCATGTGATAGAGTCTTCCCCTTTACCAAGACATAGGTTTGGGAAATGCTTTTGCTAACAGAACTGCTAGACAGGT
The DNA here is from genome assembly GCF_011762505.2 of Arvicanthis niloticus. Taxonomy (NCBI): domain Eukaryota; kingdom Metazoa; phylum Chordata; class Mammalia; order Rodentia; family Muridae; genus Arvicanthis; species Arvicanthis niloticus. The sequence continues at coordinate 60,928,879 of NC_047672.1, read as the reverse complement.
CAGACAACACACCTACTTTCCTTCCTCTATTCTCTCCTCTTTTCTCCTCCAAGCTTAATTCCTACCTACTCTCAGTCCCAGCACAGGCCCTATCTTATCAGTTATTTTAGCAGCCCTGCCACCTGCAGCTATGGCAGCAAGCAAGTCTCAGACAGCTCCTCCATGGAGGCTGCCTGGTCCACTGGCTTTACAATAACTTTGGATGCAGAAGATGGTCATATTGCTTGCTGATGATACAAATTGAGAGTCTTAAAGGAAAGCTTCAACCACAAAGCATGACTGGGATGGACCTAGGCCTTCTGCACACATGTAGCAGTTGTGAAGCTGGGTCTTTATGCATGAATCCTAAAGAGGGAGTAGGAGCTGTCTGAGGACACTGCCTGTTTTTGAATCCTGTGCCACTAACTGGGCTGCCTTCTAGCCTCAATGAAAAGATGCACGCAGTTTTGCTGAGGTTTGGAATGCATAGGATGATTGATGTTCATGGGAGACCTCCTCTTTTCTAGAGAGAAAGGGAAGAAGGGGTGAGTGAAGGGGAGCAGAGATGGAGGAAGTGGGAGGAAAGGAGAGAAGAGAAATTGTGATGGGGATGTGAATAAATAATGTAGTCAAAAAAACAAAAAAACAAAAAGAAAACAAAAAAGCCAAAACCAAATCAACCAACCAACAAACAAACCAGCCAAGCACAAAACCTGAAGCTCAATTATCTGTCAGATGAAATTGGTTTTCAGTAGAAAAGTCAAGACTTGATTTTCTTAGAGCTAGCAGGGTTCCTACTAGGATTGGTAAATTCACAAAACAGGTTTAGATGGAAAAGAAAACCCCAATCTACCATGCCCTTGGTTACTTAAAGGAATTACCTTTTCAATGACTGTTGTCAATAATTAACTACCTATGTCTCATGGTAAATGATTAGGTGTCTCCAGAAGGAGAGACAAAACAGAAAGTTTATTTAAGTTGTGAGGATCTGAGGAAGTGATTTAAGGTCTATAAAAAAATGACTCTTAATGTTGACACCTATTATTTTAGAATTCTCAAATTCAAACTTTAACATTAATCAGTGGAGTTCTGGAAAGTTATTAATCTAGTCTTGGTAATAGTTATAAATGGTAGCTTCTGAAGCTTTTTTTTAAAAATAATTATTGGGGAATGCTAGGACAGGGAGGCAGGAATGAATGGGTGGGTGGTGGAACACCCTCATAGAAGTAGGGAGAGGAGGGATGGGATTATCATAGTCATAGTCTCAAATGTTATTTTCTTTAGTTGTTTTCTTTCCTAAATATAGACTTGGTGATCTTTGATGAACTGTTCAGTTGGATGTCCATGAGGTCCATCCACGCTTCTTAGTGAAATGCATGCTTGTTTTATTATTGTACCCAATAAAAAAAATCATAATTTTGATCAATTCTACAACCAAGGAATTGGTGTTGTTTCAATTTATGAATTATTATAAATACTTTTAAATAATTATTTCAATCCAAACATCTGCAGTTGTGGGTCCAAGTCAGTGTTGACAGATGATAGACACATTTGTAGTGGAGAAACATAGTTCTGATTCCCTCTGCACAGGAATAAAAGGGCAAGGGAAGTCCTAAAGTAAAGGAGTCCAAAAGGCTCAGCGTGGGGCAAGATTGGACACACCCAAAGTCAGATGCTTATATAACAAGCATCCTACTGTCCTGGGCTACTCTTCTGCTCAGTTTGGACCCTGCTTATGGAGTTGGTCAAGGTACTGTTTTTCCTCTACTTGGACACATTTGCAAAGATTTCTTTGAGAACAGTATCAAAGGGCAGCTCTACCTCGGTAGAGTCCAAGACGGAGTCCTCTGAGAGTAGAACATCATCTAGTTAAATGAAAGTTTTAATTTGGGGCACTTACAGGCATGGTGGTTAATGACTTTAATCCCAGCACTCAGGAGGCAGAAGCAGATGGATGTCTGAGTTCACTGTCGACTGGGTTACAATCTCTATGACAGCCATGGCTACATAGAGAGACTCTGTCTTGAAAAACCAAAACCAAACAAATTTGAGCATCACATCCTGTTGCAGATCGCATGCTTGCTTAGAGGAATCACCAGGAGCACCTCATTACCTCCTGAAGCATAGTTCCATTGAAGAGAAAGTTACAGTCTTTTCTGTGTTCCATTCTCTGTCTTGGCTCCGCATAGAGCATTCAGGTGTTTTTATGGCATGAAGTCATGAGTCTGTATTGGCTCAATGTTCTTAATCTTCAATGACTGGGGGACATAACCCAGGTTTTTTTTTTTTTTTCATGTGTTTATGAACCAGGTGGGGTTAGGGGTAGCACAGAGGCCCAGCTCTAAAGCTGAGGTTGCTTTGTGGAACAGGACAGAAGCTGAGAAGAGCTGTTATGGATACTTTTTTAAGCAAACATTTTTGTGCTTTAATGAACACACACTTGTGTGTGGTGACAGAGATGCTTAGCTCTAGGAGACTCTGCAGCAGTCCTGTGGAATTCTTGCACTGGTCTAATTACTGTACTATAGGATGTCTGTGGAGGATGTGTTCGGGAAATCCCAGTAGATGCTGAGGTGTTGATGATACCAGACACAATATATACTGTTTGTTTCTGTGTATATTATATAGTTTACTTCATATATGTTGCTTTAAGAGAAGCAAACAAAAATACTATAAGGTTTCTTTGATCAGTTACACAGAGATGATTCATTCTTACAGATATCAGCGATTTTAACACATGCTATTTTTATGTCACAGACTTACTCTTTTGCCCTTAAATGGCTTCTGTCTGTTATGTCTGAATTTTTAATGCCAACTATGTACTTTGCACTGATTATTACAGGTAACGAAGGTTTTGCAAACAAGTGCCGTGATACTATAAAACCTGTTCTGACAATAAAGACAGCTACAAGCTTCCTAGAGGGTTCTATGAGCAGGATAGAGATGCTGGACTGAGATGTTCATGTTCAAAGGGGGTTAAAGAGGATGGTACAAGATTTCATCAAGCTATGCAAAAATAATGTATAATTTAAAACAGAAATTAATTCTAGATTTTTATAAAATAATTTTTATTTGTTGAATGTCTTTGAAACAAGTTTTTGAATACTCATGACACATGACACAAGATGTTTATTGTAGTTATATCTTTTTAAGAGTTTATTTTGTATGTACACACACACACACACACACACACACACATACATGCCAGATGCATGCTTCTTACATGCATGTATGTGCACAACATGCATGCAGTGCCCACAAAGGAGAAAGGAAGATGAATTGGATTCTCTGGAACTGGAGTTACAGTTGTGAGCCACCATGTGGTTGCTGGAAATTGGACCTGGAAGTATAGTGTGAACTAATATGAGAACATGCTTCAAAGCCTCTTGTGTCCTCAAATGTCTGAGCTGTATTAGTCAGTTCTGTTGTCTCATTGGTTCACTTGATTCAAGGAACAAGAAGTTTGTACAATTTTGAGGACCCCACTATGAATGCAAAATCTCCAGCAACCATTTAATAAACATACAAAGATATGCTATAATTGGATACCATATTTTCCTTCCCCTTCCTTCCTTCCTTCCTTCCTTCCTTCCTTCCTTCCTTCCTTCCTTCCTCCCTCCCTCCCTCCCTCCCTCCCTCCCTCCCTCCCTTTCTTCCTTCCTTCCTTCCTTCCTTCCTTCCTTCCTTCCTTCCTTCCTTCCTTCCTTCCTGTCTTCTATGAGGCAATATCTCTTTACATAGCCCTGGATGTCCTGAAACTCACTATATAAAGCACTCTGGTCTGGAACTCACATGGATCCATCTGCGTCTGCTTCCTGAATGCTGGAATTAAAGGTTCATGCCACCACACTGGGACCTAAAATATTTTTGCTAGTGGTTATATATAAAGCATAGGTTAGAAGAAGAAGCTGAGAACTTATTTGAAAGATAATGCATATTAAATATAGTGCTTTTTAGTGAAAGGTATAAGTTATTTATATAAAAGAACAGTAATATCATATGTTAAGATACACAATAATAATGAGTCTTCTCTGTAGAACTGTGAAGAAAGAAAAAGGAATTTATGTAAATGTTAGAACTAGTAGAATTTGACAGATATTTTTTAGCATTTATATGTTAAAACAAAACTGAGTAAGTAAACACTTAAACTGTGTGTATACACATGAACACATATAATGGATAATTTAACCATGTTAGTAACTTAAATTATAAAACCTCATTTGCCACTTTAACATTAGTTGAGATCCTCATTGCAAAGCTATTTATGAGTGGCTTTAAATATTAATACCATAGAAATGTACAAAAGTAAAAAATTGTATTCATAATATTATTAATATTGTGATTAATAGTTGCTACATAAATGTGTCAGAAACATTAAAATAAATATTAATTGGAAGTGCTTAAAGTGTTCTTATCTATACTGAGCAATAAAGCAAGTTGTTGATGAAATAGAAAAATCAAGAGAACAAACCACAAATCTCAGATATATCTCACACAGTTATTGTCAACTGGTTTTGATAAAGAAGTAAAAGCAGTTTAATGGAGGAAGGACAGTCATTTCAATAAAATGTGCTCGCAACTGGATATTAACGTCCTCAAAATTGTATTTAGACTGAGACCTTACTTTTTCCATAAACATTAACTCAAAATGAATCAAAGGCTTAACTCAAAAGGCAAAGCTACAGAAGAAAATCTAGGTGATTTGGGTTTTATGAATAACTTAGTAGATGTAACACTGAAAGCATAATCCATAAAAATTGATAAATTATGAATCTCATTAAAATTAAAAACATATGTTTTGTAAGATGCACAGCTACGAAATGAAAATGTAAACTCGGGAAGAGGACAAAATATTTATTTATTTTCCCTTAATTTATTCACTATAAATCCAAATTGCCACCCTCCTCTCTTCTCATGTTCTCACATAGTCCCTCCTTCCCCTTTCCCTTCTCCTCTGATAAAGGAGAAGCCTCCTTGGACCTCCCTACCCTCCTGGTATCAAAACACTTGGCGCATCAAGTCACTGCAGGACTAAATGCATCCTCTCTCACTGAGGCAGGGAACAGGATCCCAGACAGGAAACTGTGTCATGGACAGCCCTTCATTGTTGGGGGGCCTCATGAAGAGCAAGCTACACATCTGCTACATATGTGTGGGAGCAGGCTAAGTCCAACCCATATATGCTCTTGGTGGTTTGGTCTCTGGGAACTCCAACATATCCAGGTTAGTTTACACTGTTGGTCTTCTTGTGGAGTCCCTAGCCCCTCCAGGTTCCTCAATCCTTCCCCCAACATTTCCACAAGATTCCCCAAACTCTATCTGATGTTTGTCTGTGGGTCTCTGAATTTGTTATTGGTCAGCTGCTGAATGAACCTCTTAAAGGACAGTTATGCTAGGCTTCTGTCTACAAGCATAACAGAGAATCATTCATTGTGTCAGGGATTGGTTCTTGTCCATTGAATGAATCTCAAGGTGGGCCAGTCATTGGTTGGCCATTCCCTCAGTCTCTGTTCCATCTTTGTCCCTGCACTTCTTGTAGGCAGGACAAATTTTAGGTAGAAAGTCTTGTGGGTGGGTTGGTATTCTTATTCTTCCACTGGGAGTCCTGCCTGGCTACAAAAGATAGCCACTTCAGGTTCCACATTTTCCACTGCTAGGAGTCTCAGCTAGAGTCAGCCTCATAAACTCCTTTAGAAAATTTGGAATAGTTGTACCTCAGGACTCAGCCATACCATTCCTGAGCTTAAATTAGAAAGACCCAAAGAAGCTAAATAATAAAGAGGTCCCAAGGGAGAATGCTTGAATCTCACTCAGAGGAAAATTAAAATTGAGGGAAGGAACTGGTTGGGAGAGGGGATAGGGGAGGGAATCGTGGAGGGATCAAGTACAGAAAGAGCTAGGAAGAAAAGGTCAGAAGAGGGAATGGAAATTGGCAGTGCATAGATGGGAGGCACCTCTTGGATGTGCCAGGGACCTAAAATGGGGTAGGCTCCAGAGAATCTATGAGACAAAACATTTAAAAAGCACATATTCAACAAAGAATCAGCATGCGACATAGACAAATTTTCAACAAAACTTAACATTAAAGGATCAAATGACTTAATTAAAAACTGACCAAGGGTAATAGAAAAGAAACCAGCAAAGAAAAAACATAGCAAACAATTATATGAAAAAGATGTTTGGCATTCCAAGTCACTGGAGAATTGGGATTTGAAACGGTGAGAAAGAGCACAGAGTCATTTAGGTGGTTAAACATCGAAACTTGGACACTAAGTACTGGCAAATACACAGAGTTAAAGAAACTTCCATCTATTGCTGAACATAAAGTCAAGAGTGACACTGGAAGATCACCTGACATCAGCTATAGTGATGGACTTTCTTAGGTGAAAGATTTAGAAACTTTTATGAAAAAAAAAAAAGAATGCATATAGCAGCTTGATGCACAGGTTTCAAAGTTAGGAAGCAACCAATATGTTCTTCAATAGTTTAAGAAACAAAAGTAGTACTTCCATGTGAGGTGAAATTGTTTTCTATGGGCTTCCATGACAACACATTGCTGACTGGGTAGCCCAATGGCAGACACCCATTTTTATACTTTTCTTGAGGCTGGGAGTAATTTAAACTCCATCTGAGAGTGGTAAGGGAGAATCCATTCAGGTGTGTTTCCTAGGGTTCAGTGATTTGCTAGAAACCTTTGGCATTCACTCAAGTATTGCATCATAACTGGAGTCTCCACATGGATTTCATTATCCATGTGCCAATGTCTTTACATCCATCTGTTCCCTTCTTAGAACACAATCGGATTAAGACCCGTCCTAACAATCATCTTAGTTGTTACCCAGCAAAATCTCTGTTTCTAAACAAAGTCATATTCAAAGAGATTAAGACATTTTCATGGTGTTTTTCTTGGAGAAGGAAGAAGCAATTTAAACCAAACCTCAATGGAACATTATTCAGCAATAAAATTTAAGTGAGATATTAAGTCACTAAAAGATTTATATATTATAACTATTCAACATCCTTGAAATTTTAATATGAGAGAGTTAAAAGATGAATAGTTGTACGGGGGACATGGAGCAAGAAGGAATGCTGAATAGGTGGGTCACAGAGGATTTATTAGAGCATTAAAATTATTCTATATGCTATGGAGGTGGATTATTAGTAGGAAATCAGGGGGTCAAGGAGGAAGAATAAGTAGGTGATACACAGAGGACTTATTAGAGCATTGGAAATATTTTGTATAATATGGAGGTCGGTAATACATGTCTAAGCCTGTAGACTGGGCAACACAAAGACTCAACCCAAAAGTAATCTGTAGATCTGGGTAATGCTGTTTAATACTGGCTCAACAGTTATAGCAAATGTACAGAATGGATGTAAGGATAATTTGTGAAAGGTTTAAGAGGACACATAGGAGCTCTAAAATGTCTGCTCAATTTTCAAGTGTATCTAAAACATATGAAAAAGAATGCCTATAACTTTGCTTAAAAATATATTTTTTTAAAGCCTCCAGATTGCAGATAGCTTCTTCAGTTTAGGTGGCCAGGAAGAAGCTTTCTGGGAATCAATTAACTTTAAATTGGGCCTGTAGGACAAGATGCTTCCTTGTGAGGGGTGGGTGGGAGAGTGGACAGCTGGAAAAGTGAGGGGCATTGGAAAAATGCTTTCAGAAGACCTAAAGAAGCAGAGGAGGAAGGGGTGGGCCCAGAGTGGGGGTGTGCAAAGGAAAGCTTTCAGTAGCTAGAGCTAGCAGGCTTTCTTTCTTTTTCTTCTATGAAGTCATATCAGTGTGGTTTGACTTAATTTTAAAGGCAAAATATAAAACTTCATGGTTTAATCATGATGGTCTAGAATATGATGAGACTTTTAAAGTATTCTTGACTTTTTGACAACTAATCCTATATAGATGCAAAATTAGAGTTAGAGACAATATTAAGTGAGGAAAAGTCATACTTGGCTCAAGAAAGAAGTAAGAGTGGTTCAGACTGAGGCGAGGTCAGAGGATCTAGAGACATGGGGTATACACGAGATACATTGTTGAAGATCATAGAAGGGAAGACTGCTTGCTACATTAATCTAAATATGTGGGCTGGAGAGGTGGCTCAGAGGTTAAGAGCACTGACTGTTCTTCCAGAGGTCCTGAGTTCGATTCCCAGCAACCATGTGGTGACTCACAGCAATTTGTAAGTATGTGGGATTCTCAAACTAATTGCAGCCCGACATCCATGAGTTTTGCTGTTCACCTTCCTTTCCATGGAATAAAAATTCTTACATCAAGCATTACTTAAAATTCAGGGACCTTGTAAATTTGTGCATATTTGCCTTTTTAAGAGTTTATTGTAATGGGATTTGACTCATGATTAACATTGACTTTGTGTGAACACATGATTTATTTTCATTTTATTTTTCTTGATAGTTTTAATGAGCAGACTCTTTTTGGAAAAAGACAAATTAATACAACTGAGAGGACTTTTGTTTGTAACAAATGAATATATACATATTCTTGTGATTTACATTTAATAGATTATGTCTGAAATACAGGATGACACTGATATATGTTATTAAATATGGTACTATACTGAGAATTAGCAAGCACAAGCTGTCAAAAAAAAGGAAATGCTTTGTTTGTTTGTTTTAAAACTACTCTTAGAATTATGTAAATAAAAAATGTGGCATTTTTTGACTCAATATTTTAAGATAATGTAGCAAAATACTTGAAACAAAATAGAAAAGGTATTACTGATTTAAAATAACATGACAAATTGATACCAGTTATTTGCAAATAATGTTTGAGGATAAACCTCAAACATTAACAAGGTTTGAGAAGTTTAGCTAAATAATTATAATAAACTTTTAAAAGCAAATACTTAGTTTCCTCTTGGAGAAAAGGGAATGTGCAGAGGCTGATGTCCCAGTGGGTGAGACTGTCAGGAGAGCAACAAGTAGTTTGGGTAAAATATAATATCATGGAGTATTAGGTTTTATGCTTCATAGCTCACTAGTACTTTTAGAAAATGTGTTTTATTCTTAACTTTTTACAGATTATTAGGTAGTATGTATACTTGTTTAATAAATACAAATTGCACCCTTAGAATGTATTCATGAATGGTGACCTTGTGTATCTTTATAATTCATCCCATGATGCACCTAGGTCCCCAAGGCTGTTTGCATTTCTATGTATAAAGAGCAAGCTAAGCCATACTACCTCCTTTTAAAATTCCAGGCGGGGACTAAAGCTTTTTACGTGTTTCTGTAGTTTCAGTATTTAGAAATACATTATTGTATGACAAGTATAGGTTCATAAAGCATTTTACACTTCTAAGTTGAACAAGTACCATGTGTTAAAATGTCATTGGGGAAAGGAGATGAATGCTTTGAGTTCATTTTTGATGTTCAAAGTTTTTTTTTTAACCAAGATATTAAAAAGCTAACTATACTCTTCCTAGAAAGTTTACATTGTACTAAGTTTCAGTCATCTTTAGTTCAAGGGTTAAAAGGAAATAGAACTCCCCCACTCCTTAATAAAGCTTGCAGTGCATACACAAAAACTTCCAAAAACACTTCTTTTCTAAAGGTTTAACGATGAGACAGACATACTTTTTTTTTTTTTGTTTTTGAGACAGGGTTTCTCTGTTTAGTCCTGGCTGTCCTGGAACTCACTCTGTAGACCAGGCTGGCCTCGAACTCAGAAATCCGCCTGCCTCTGCCTCCCAAGTGCTGGGATTAAAGGTGTGCGCCACCACCGCCCGGCGATGAGACATACATTTAAGTTTTTAAAAATATAATATTCATGATAGTAAGCCATGTGATGATATAAACAAATTTGGTCTTTAATTAGGAAGCTACAAAAGTTAAAATAGAACTTTCCTTGCCTAATTTCACGAGCTGTCTTAATTGGAAAAATTTAAATACTGTTTTATTTTTATATGTTTCTGTCATGTGCAGGGGGTCCTAATTGTCAGTGTGAGTGGGGCATTTATTCAATGTGAGAGAGGCGAGACCTTTAGGAGAAAACCTGGATAGAACCAGGAGCTACAGAGGCAGTGGTGTTTCAAGAAACCCAGAGCTGAGTGAGAAAGACTGCAAGAAGAGAGCCTCTCATGTCTCCCTGCACTGAGTGGGAGGTGGACAGAGAGAGATTGCACAGGAGAAGGCATTCGCCATCCCCCGTCTGTCCCCTGCCTCCAAAGGTTTTCTGTTTTTCAGCGCCCATTTTTGCACAGATGTTTTAAGTCCAGCTCGTTCCCTGGTGGCTTAACCAAAGACCTCCAAAAGCGTAGTTATTAGCGATTGGGAAAACAAAGACCTCTACCTACCAAAACAACTGCGCCCTAACTGGCAGAGAAAGGTTCATAAGTGAGCCTTTGGATAGATGTGTGCATAACATATGTGCACATAAACCTGTGCATTGGTGTCTATAGCTTCCGTATAAGTTTGCCACCTGAAAGTTCCTTTCTCCGCCACGAACTGGCCAACACAGTGTATTTAATGGGCTCTGTTTCAGCTGAACCTCTCACCCCTACAGGAGACTGGGAAGCTGTTTATTCGGCCATTGACGCCTTGATGTAGGGGGCCCTAGAGGTGAGCAGGCAGAAAATGACTAAAGGAAACGCTCTTTTCCAGATTCCTCCACAGTCCTTCCCTGTCATCTTGGGTGCCCGCTGCCTAAACCCCTTAGAAAGTTAGCTCCGAAGCCGGGCAGAAGGGTCAAGATAATGGTGCTGGTGGCTCCAGAAGGCGGAGCAGTGAGGCCGGTGTGGCAGCTGTCATCTCTCCTTGACACTCAGTGAACCCAGACCCTACAGAGCCCGCAGCTCCAAGCTGAGCGCTCACTGTTCCCGCGCCGCGCTGTAGTCACCACATCTCCAACTCCTTGCGCTCGCCCTCTCCCGGACACTGCAGAGGGGGCAGCTCTTGGGCGCTCGGAGGAACGCCACCGCTCCCTGTACAGGCTGCATAGGCTAAATATCGGGTTCCGCAGCCTGCGGCTCAGCCTGGGGACTCGGCGAATGAAAAATGCCTCTTTGCACCTGAGTGTCCCCACCCCACTCCGCTTGTACCAGGAGCGACGGCAGGGGGCGGGGTAAAGGGGGCGGAGGACTCAGATTCCCTGGTGGACCCAGGAAGTTGTCCTTTAAAAAGCACATCTTCAGCCCGCCTTTGAGCACCGCCTCGTCAGAGCAGCATGTGGACTGGTTCGACAGGTCCCCTAAGTGTTTTAGGCTGCTATCGCCGCCGCCTCAGTCCGAGCAGCCGCTGTGGGCAGCGAGAGCCGCGCGCAGGTCGAGGAGCAGGGGCGCGCGGGCACTTTGTCCCCAGCTTGCTGCTGGCCTCTTCTTCTCGGGAGGTGGCAGTCACTGTCGCTGCGGAGAAGCTAGCCAGCGTCTCCCTGCCTGTTGGTCGCTCAGTGAGGAGTTGAGACTGCACCTCCAGCCTGGACCCACATGGCTTGTTACCTGGTCATCAGTTCGAGACATCTCAGCAATGGGCACTACCGGGGCATTAAAGGAGTCTTCAGAGGGCCTCTCTGCAAGAATGGATCTCCGTCTCCGGTAATGTGCATACAGGCGCACACACCCATCCTCACACGTTCAAAACCGAATGAAAACAAAAAGAGACATTAGGAGATACTGTCCTGCCTGATGGAGCAGGTTGGAGCAGGTTAGACTCCTAGGGAGTAAGCACTATGTCAGTAGACACACTTTGCAGTCAATTATAGCAAGGGGTGTGTGTTTATGTGTTTCTTGATCTGTAGTGGTATGTATGCAAATGTTTACTGAACACAGTTAACTGCAGGGATGAAGGTAGATCCTCCAGCAGAGTCCACGTAGGAATCTGAGGATTTGGGTAGTATAGAAAGTTTGAGTGACACTCTATAATGTGCTTTTGTGAAGTCACACTTTCAGATTAGCTTAATAATTTTACAGCTGCTTTATAAGAAAATAAACTCCTCAAGGGGTTTATCTTGCTGAAATGAAAAGATTTTTCAAAGCAGTCTAAAATCAGATTCTTCAGTTCAGAGGAAAGTGAATGAGTTGTTTGTGGCAATCCGAATTGGGTTGTCTGCTGTACTACAGAATAATATCTTTGAGTGCCTTCATTTTACTTAGTAAACTGTTCAAATTCTGTCGTCCAAAGTCAAAGGCTTTACTACATCAATTAATTCACAGGTGCTATAAACTAATGTTTTAAGGGTTCAAATGAGTTTAAAGAAAAATGTACATATGTGTGTATGCATGCATGCATATATAGTTTGAATATATATATATATATATATATATATATATATATATATATATATACATGTATAATCAGTTTTAGACCACAGTAAGTGGCCAAGTATCCAAACTCAATGAACAACTTTTCTATTCTGATTTTGAGAGTATTTTTATTCTGCATGACACAGAGAGGAAAAACTTAACTTGCCTGAGTCTTTTTCTACCTCATACTTTTCATTACAGCTGAATACTTCATTAGTGTGAACTATTTACAGCAGCTATATATTATATATACCACTGTTTAAAACAGCATTTGTGATTTGCATGAGGAGTCTGGAATCGGGAGGTACATGTACTCACATACATTACCAAGATTCCCAATGACAAACTCTTCGCTCATATTTTCACATACTTTGAAATGTGTGTTGTTGTAACACCCCAAACTAAATGAGATGGAGCCAGAAATGCTACTGGGAAAGCACTGTTTGCATTAACAGTTACAATTAAACTCACAGGGCTAGAAAGGGACTTGGCAGTTCCAGCTGACTGAAAAATATAGCCCACAGTCAGCCTAAGCAGTGGGTCTGAATCTTGCCTGCTTTAAAGATTTTAAGGATTGGGTTTCTGCAGCCTCAGCAAACCGTTACCCTGTTCAGCAACTCACCGTGTCAGGAGCATTTTCCTCAGGGCAAACCTCTCCTCCCTGTTCTTCCTTAAGAACATGTTGTCTTGTAAACCTAGAATGCTCCAGTTTTCCTAAGGACATTTTCTTAGTGTGTTGATAATCGGTGTGGCTGTCTCCATAACCATCCTGAGTTGGATTACTGTGTTCTAGTATATGTCTCAGGCTTGCAGTGAAACAAGAAATATCTCATCATTTTTTTTACACATTTTGATTCTATTCAAAGAGATAGAACATGATGATGAACTAAATTATCCAGTGTTTAGAAAGATAGATTCTGTCCTTTGGTCAAGGATATTTCTGTGTCGCTTTCTCTGGTTGCTCTCTCAAAGCCTGGCTGACCTCGTATGGACTGAGTGTGAAGTATGGATGGCAGACACCAGCCTTCCATCCGCATGGCTGTGCTGGCTGTCCAGGGTACAGCTGCACACCTCTGGTGTATTATTTTTATAGTTTGCTTGGCTAATTCCATTACTGTGCTAATTTGCTTACTTTGTTTTCAAGTCTCTTCAGTTTGACTCACTGGATGGTGCTCACTAAAATGATGTATAAGCTATTTTAGAAACATGTAAGATACCTTTCATATGTACTACACAAACCCATTTCTTTTTTCTTCTTCTTTTTAAAAAATTCACATTTTACCAGGAATTTTTGTCTTTCTCAAGGTTTGCCCAGGCTTTCACATAAGTGGGGCTGTTTGGGAAACTGTTATTCAACCCTTCTCTGTCCCTGTTGGATCGCTGAGATAAGTCTTTATTTGGTTTAAATTCTCTTCCTATGGCATGATATCTTTCTCTCTAAGGCAAAATAAATCACTACTTCCTAGACTCTAGAGTGTGTGCTTGCCATTCTGATCAACAGGTTGTAAAGTGTCAAATTAAAAATAATGTAGATATGTATTTATTTTCATACTCAACAATAGCTCTCAAGTTAGAGCCAGGTTGACATTCAATATTAAATATTGAAATATTTAATTTTGAATAAATAAATATTAACCCATTAATCATGTAATAATTAAATACAATCATTAACAGTTTTGAAATAGGTATCTACTATAATAATATATTTTCAAATTAATTTCTAGAATGAGCTAAAACTGGATATTGCCTATTATTGTAACTTCCCAATATTCCATTTACCTAAAACTATAGACTGGGATGTTAGCTGATAATAAATTTTCACCAAGTCTCAGTACTTAATGTTTATCCTTACTCTTTTAACCTATGTCTACCTATTTACTGCACACACTTGTTGTTAGCAGAGCTGTCTAAAAGTTGGACATGGCCTTAGCATTCCATAAAGTACAATTACTGAATAGAATATTTTGTATTCTGTTGTGGAAAGGAGAAAGGTGGCAATTACTTTTTAGCTTACTAAAATTTATTTTTTAATTTTACCTGTATAATATAGATTTGACATTTCACTGTCTAATATATAATATGCTTAAGTCTCCAGATATTTAAATATAATTATACAAACTTCTTATATTCAAGCTATGTCTGTTTAATGGGAACAGGCAATAACCTCAAAGTACAAAAGAGAGGTATAAAGACATAAATATGTATACACACAGACTCAAATAAATGTACTTATACATACATACATACATACACACATATATATATAATTTCAAGAGATTTCATTTATAATATATCAAATATTATGTAGAATTCTCATAATAAGTATGAAATAAAGTGATTGATAAATAAAGAAGTATTTTTAATTGGATATTTTATTTATTTACATTTCAAATGTTATTCCTTTTATTCTATAAAAGTACTCACAGATTAGTAAACTGAAAATCCTAGAGTGGAATTCTCTTTCTATTTTGAAAGTTAACACAGTAGTGTCATATAATTATTTGTTTATTCTGCATAAAAAAATAGAAAATTGTGTTTTTATTTTAATGATCATGGGAATAATTTATTTGAAATGGCTTATGTTTCTCTAAATCCATGACAGATACAGATAAAGTAGAAGTGTTTCTAATATTTAATGTAAAAGTCTATTTAAAACACAAATACTTTGCTAAATTTTAGGATGTTTGTTCTTTATATTTTCCAAACGTTAAAATACTATGATTGTATAATGCCTTAAAGAGTCAGTATTAGGTACACATACCCATATGCTAGATTGGTAGCTAGATACACGTGACTGACCATGTTCAAGATATACACCTACCTATATATTAAAGTTCTTTATAGTCACCAAACATGTACAACTTGGTTACAATAACTGAAGGATTTGTTAAGAAAAACTTTAAAAAAAATCTATCACTATATTTCAATTCAATAAAATAAATAGTGTCCTCTCAGCAATATACACATAGTCTTCAACTGGTTTTAGTTACTTTTATGTACTCTGAAATCTCATCTCAACTTTAGATTGATTTCAGTGTATCTTTTTATGTATTGCTTAATCTACATGTTATTAATAGTAAGACACTCATTCTTGCACTTGATCCATTGGTTAGTAACCATAGCTGCAAATTTAACCTATTTTATATACTTCATCATCACTTTCCTAAAAATTGGAGTGAGTTACAAGTCTGGATTCCTTCCTGGGCACAAAATAGTTAAAACTCAAGAGGAACTGAAAAGTCTGCTTTACTACCTAAAGTACCCTGTGGCTGAGATGACTTCAAGTGTCAATTGCATATACCATGGTCCTTGAAGGTACACACACACACACACACACACACACACACACACCCAAAACACATCTAAATCTTTTAACATCCTTTTGTAAAATTACGAATGTATATCCAGAAACAAGAGATGTTATTCTGGAAATGATGAAAACCTTGAAAAAAAAAAAGTCCTAAATAAGGGAGTGAATAGTTAGACCCTAGTGCTTTTTATTGATGCCTATCTTATTCAGTCATGAGTGTTTTCAAGATAGCTTTGAGTAGGTATAGAATAATCATCTTATGAAGTGCCCAAATTGATGTATTTTTCATGTATCAACTATAATCATGAAGACATGTCCTCTAGTAGAGAATGACACATCTCCTGTTCTTGAATTCATGACTACATTCTACTTTCATATATTTTCAATAACAACTGGGCTACATGTTGAGCTAATATTTATTTTAATATCAAATATCATATTTTAGCCAACTTCTTTCTTTTCCTTGTCTTTTCATCCCTGCCTTTTCTTTCAGAATGCACATAAAATCTGTACTTACAATTTATCTGAAGGAAAGAGTGTCACCACTCTTATTTAAATGAACCTGTGTTTATTTAACTTCAGAAAATCTTCATAAATAGGAAGTTAATATCCAAGGGCTTTAATTTGTGACTTTTGTTGTTACTTGGCATTTATCTTCTATCTTGTTTATTCATTTTTACCAATTAAATTAAAACACACAAGTTTCTGCTTTATATTTTGGAAATACAATATAAAAACCTGTCAGGATCAAGTGTCAGGTAGATTGGATGGTTGATAACTTCGAACCTAACCATTTTCAATTTAAAAATTAGTAGTAATTGCAGCTAAAGTACTCATTGTACAATGTATTGCACTAAAACATGTATTTTTCATGGGAAAAAACGAATAGAGCTTCAATGAAGGTTGTTTTAAGCCAGTATAAAGAAGACCTGAGAGCAAGGAGAATCGGGCGTATGCCCAATAACACTACCAAGTGCCTTCAAATGTGAAGTTAGCTGATTATGTCACAGTAACCTTTGGCATATAGTTATGTATTCTAAGAAAAAAATTAAATAAAAGTTTAAAATTCTATTTTGTAAGTGCCTTTTGCTTGTGACAATCTCATAAAAAAATCTAATACATTGGCAACACACACACACACACACACACACACACACACACACACACACACACACACTTAGTATATAGAGTGTATAGTTTCATATAAAGAAACTCCTTAGTGCTAATAGGAGCATAGCAATCCCAATATATGTTCTTACTCATTTGAAGGACTACCTGAAGTTGAAACTCTGAAGAGATGAGTTACTTCTTAATTTAGACAGTATACTGAGCTGTAATAATATAAAAATATGAATCAGATTTTTAAAATGAAGAAGGTATTTTAAAATTTGTTTTTGCCAATGATTTCAACTTTGCAGCGATGGACACCTGATGTGTTGAGCTGAAGTTTTCTTTTGTTTAAATATGACATCTGAAACTTAAACATTTGGAAATATTTATTTAATTTTTCCACACAAAGAGATGCCTATATAATAAACTAATTTTTGTTTCTATGTCCTTTCGGCTGATAGGAAGCCCAGAGATAAAATGATTGGGATCAAAGTTTGTCTTCAAACCCCATGATTCACCTGTGCTTATCACTCGTTTCCAGTCTAAGTCTTATTTTATTTCCTAGGGTGCTCACTCTTTTACAATTTATGTTTTGTTGTTTTAATGCATGAAATTTCTTTCGGGAGACTTAGATTTATTGTCAGAACAAGTTATAAATAACAAAACACAGGCTGTCCCTACGTGAGGCTGACACTGGGGACTCCATTCTACCCAGTTCTGAGTTTTAATTTTTTTGGTTCTTGGCAAGGCTGCCAGTTTGGGGCTTTGTCAATGGTGTATTCTCTTTGGCAGATTTTATTTCACATTTCTGTTAACATCCTTTATTTTGAAATAAATGCTTCAAGTTTGTTTTAAACAATATCCTCTTTTATTTTTCTAATCATTTCTTGATTATCCATTTTTTCAACGTCTTTTTTTTGTCACATAATTGATACCTCAATGTCTGTAACTCCAGAGACACTAGCTCCTTGACTGTTCTTGATCCTATAAAGATAAGTTGCTGTGCTACAAGCAGGTTTTTTTTTTCTCTTTAATGTCTATATATTTAAGTGGAACTTTAGAGAAGGCTAGAAGCTTCAGTTGTATGGTGATGTGGTGTTACTCCTACCCAAAGGAAAATGGCTGCCCTAGCAAAAGGTAATTGAGAAAATTAAGGTGATTTCAGTGACTTGGCTCAGCAGGCAAAGTCACTTCCAGCCAAGCCTGTCAACTTGAGCTCAGCCTTGGGAGCCCACACTGTAGACGGAGAGGATGAACTCCTGCAAGTAAAGTATCCAGATCGCCATTAGTTGCACTCACAAAGACACACAAGGAATAAAAGTGTGAAATAAAAATAAAAATGCTGAGGTCAGCTCATGTGACAGCCACTGAGTGAATGGAGGTTGTCAATGGTGTGTGGGGGGGGGGGGGGGGGAGGAGGTGGGGGGAGGAGCCACGCTGCATTTCTGTTGCTTTTACTTCATGTTCATGGCTAAAACAATCTTGCTATTTGGAATAAACGAATAAGAGAATACTGATTAGGTAACAACAAATGGATTTATGCTAATAAAATACATAGATTAGATCCAGGCTAATATCTGTGAAACATCTCATTATCTTTTGCTTAATATTCCATGTTGAAATTCAAAGATACAACCATTTTGTGGGTTTAGAAATTTTTTGCAAATGGATAGGAATAGCTCTGGTGCATTTTCATTATCTGTGAGGAGATATAAATTATGTACTTAGTGGCAAGGCACTAAGTGATTAAAAGACAGACATACTTATATTGAACTTTTTGTAAAAATGATATTTATGTTCAAATGATAGATAAACATCAGAAAACCTAAAATTTCTTAAGTATATATGAGGGTAAAAATTAGCTTTGTGTTAAAAATAGTATAGTTGTCAGGAAGATTATATCTAGAGACTAAAATGCCCATGTCTAATTTGAATGACTTTATAAGTGTATATGCAGCTATTCTTGAATGTTATAGCTTGGAGATGGTATAAGTCTTCCGATTATCTGCTGAAATCAATTGCCACTGCAATGGTATTAGGACATAAAGTTTCACGGAGGAGATTATTCGGTTATGAAAGGTTAATGCCTATCACTACAGAGTGATTCCACACCTACCTGAGGAGTGAGTTGTTATAAGCAAGGATACAGTCACATTTATCTTCTTTTGCATGCCTTTCTTCTGTCTGCCATGAGTTGAGGCAGCACAAAGTTCTCACCAAAGCCTACAAGATCTCATAATGATTCTTAAGCTTCTAGCCTCTCTTGCTAGGGGGGAAATGCATCTCTAATTAAAAAAAACTCTGTGTGTATGTGCGTGTGTGCGTGCATGTGTGTGTGTGTGTGTGTGTGTGTGTGTGTGTGTGTGAGAGAGAGAGAGAGAGAGAGAGAGAGAGAGAGAGAGAGAGAGAGAGAAAGGACTGCTTACATGAGCACTCTATCTACAACATCCTTGTCCCTACTACCTATCCTGACTTGTCCTGTGCCCCTGAAACTCGGGTCTCTTCTTGTTCTATGTATATACATGTGTGTTCATGCATATAAACACACACACACAATTATATGTATGTGTGTATACATGTTCATACAGCCTACTGAGTCTATATTATTCTGCTGATACATATTTGTGCCCAAGGCTGACTTGAAACTAAACAACTTAAGCAGGAGCTCATCCTTGTAGGAACCTGATTTTTCCTTTCTCAGCAGACATTGACTTCCTTCCACTGTAGCAGTTTGTTTAGAGTAAGGCCTTATAGAATTTCCTCCCAGCTTGCTGGCATGTCAGTGGGTGTCATTGTGCCTGTCTTGTTCAGGCAACCATCCTGTTGCAATTTCATGGGTCCATTTTCTCTAGAGGGCACCATTAGCAGCAGGCATCTTAAGCCTCTGGCTCTTACAATCTTTCTACCCTTTCTTCTGTGAGTTTTCTCTTAGCTTTAGGTGAAACTGATATGTAGATGTATCAGTTGGGGCCGGGTATATAACAGTCCATTATTCCCTGGGTTTTTGACAGTTTTGGATCTCTGTAATAGTCTCCAGATGTTACAAAGATAAAAGCCTTTGAATGAGGGGTGAGAGGGAGAGCCACACTTATCTACGGGCATAAGGATAAGTAGAAAACAGAAATTATATTGGTTTAGGTAAATGACAGTAGAAAAGTCTCCTCTTGGGTCTCCGACCTATGTAGCCATGGATATTGGCTAATTTTATAATAATAGTTGTGAATTTCTTCCAATTGATTGAACCATAAGTCCAATTAGAGAGCTATTGTTTACATACAAGATAAAAGTGGAACAATCAGTAGTCCTGCTTGATTTAAAAAGTTTATGAACCACAAACAATGACTAGGCTGGCAGGACTGAATATCCTTCAATATAACCCAGTTTAAAGTCTGTTGGAGCAGCAGAAAAGTAAGACAAAGCATTTTAAAGCCAATTTAATGTTCTCGTTTGACTATCCATATCCTATATAGTGTAAGTTCACAAGTTCTTGATCAGGTTGCAGGCACAATCCTTGGTGATAGTTGCTAATCACTTGCCTTTTTGTTTTTTGTTGTTGTTGTTATTATAGAAGTAAGATTTGAGGAACTGTGTTATAAAAGGAAAGTAATAAAAAGGAATAAACCTTCTTAGGTAATCTTCCAATCTGTGGCTGTCGGCTCCTTTAAGCCAGCAGGTCCAGGAGAGAGGAGAGAGTAGTCCTGGTCCCGCCCGGGGTCTCTCTGGAGCTGAGTGGGATGGTGAGTGTCAGCAGCCCAAAGAAACAGGCTGTGCTGGGAGTCTTGTCAAGGCAGGAACTCAACTTTAGTGTAACAACCTCTTGTTTATATAAACTTGGAGCATAGGGAGCAGGGGTTTTGGTGGGGTGAGATGATGTAGAGGGCGGGGAAGGGTGACTGAGGGTATGGGTGACTGACAGGGCCAATAGCAAAGCTCTATAGCACCAACAGCTGAGCAGAAGCAGGGCCAAACAGGTCCTGTTGGGTCACTCCGTTATGGAAGTGACTAAGACATATCTGAAACTCGAGCCAGGCTGGGGTTTGTCCACAAGGCCCAAAACAGGGCTGAAATGGGGCCCAACAAGTGGCCAATCTGCTGTGAATTTTAAATGTTACATCCATTTTATTCTCTGTGATCATTAGAATGTACTGAGTACCTGAAACTGATAGTGCCATTTCTCCATAGAACATATTAAAATTAAATGATAATGGAAATAAACATATTGATGTTAAGACATTCATACAGAATGAGCTGAGCTGGATTTCTGTAGCACATTGGCATTGTTTAGTCTGGAGGATTTGCTTACTGGAATTCAACATGGCTTCTGACATTAAGCAGTTATATGTTCTTCAGTGCTTCACAAATGAGGCAGGATCTAGAATTCTTATCTTGTTGAGTGCTGTGGCTGATGAAGAGTGGGAAAAGCAGTGGTTACGAAAGGTTTTCTACTATATTTTTAAGCCGCGGACGAGTGCTTTTCAGTCTTTTAAAAGCTATAGAATACCATTCAGAGGAAATTCTGGAAACCTGGGAAAGTGACATATGTAGAACCAATTTCTCTGAAAGGAAAAGGTTTTTAGCAGCAAAACATAATCAATTTAAACAAAACATACCAAAGCAAACAAACAAACCAAAAAAAATCGAACAAAACAAAACAAAAAATAAAACTGTTGTCCATAGAGAAAATTCTGCCACTTATGTGAAGTCTCTTTCACAATCAGCACATGTGAAGCCTTTAAATCCAGATATCATTAAATATGAATAGTTATAAGAAGCACACCCTCATACTGTGATTTGCTTTTCAATATAGATAAAGGAATTGGGAAAGCTTCTTCTCTTCCCCAAATTCTTTAGCTGTTAGGGTCATGAAGAAAAAGGAGGCCATTTGGGAGGGTAATGCAAGGATTTGTGGGGCGTGTTGGACGTAAGTAAAATTAGAGTACCTTGGAAAATGGACACCACAAAGATGAAACCCATACAGATGAAGACCAGCAAGTGAGGTCACTTCCTCAGAAAACTCTGTGCTGCCCTACTTGGATGAAGAGCAAATGCTACCCAAGTACACAGGAGACAGTTCTCAGAGTAGATATGGCTCCACTTCAAAGCTGGTGGAATTTAGGTCTTAAGCTGTCACAGACTATTTGAGGATCCTTAATACATGTCAAACACAAAATCTGTCTTAAAGGAGACGGTGGACTAGGAGTGGAGCTTACTGAAAAAAAAATGTATTTCACACTGCTTTATAAATATACTAGCCTCTGTGAAGAAACAGTAACAG
Organism: Arvicanthis niloticus; assembly: GCF_011762505.2. Taxonomy (NCBI): domain Eukaryota; kingdom Metazoa; phylum Chordata; class Mammalia; order Rodentia; family Muridae; genus Arvicanthis; species Arvicanthis niloticus. Next base: position 60,906,945 of record NC_047672.1, on the reverse strand, counting down.
TAACTAATGTAAGAGAAAGAGGAGAGAGAGAGAGAGAGAGAGAGAGAGAGCAAAGCGACCTTTCCCCAACTATCTTAGATCTTAGTTAGGGTTTCTATTGTTGTGAGACACCATGACTATGGCCATTCCTAAAAAAGAAACATTAATTCAAGCTGGTCTGTAGTTAAGAGCGTTAGTTCATTATTATCACAGTGGGAAACATGATGGTGTTAGAGCAGACATGGTGCTGGAGAGGTAGCTGAGAGTTCTACATCTGGATCCTGTGACAGCAGCAAGCAAGAGAGAAACACTGGGCATGGTTTGAGCATCTAAAACCTCAAAGGTTGCTGTTCCCAGTTACAAACTTCCTCCAACAAGGCCGTGAGTCCTAATCTTTTTAAAACAATGCTACTCCCTGTGAGCCTTTGTGGGCTATTTTCATTCAAACCACCACACTAGTCAGAGTTGCAGAAAATTTTTCTAGTATATATATATGGTTAATCAAAGATATGAAGAATTGGAGGTATTCTGGGATAGATCTTGTGGCAGGACCTAACTCTGGTATGTGACTTGGAAATGTGCTAGGAATTGAGAAAAGGTATGCAGAGAGACAACCATGAAAGACCCTGCAGTATACACTATGTAATGAGCAATTGAATCGGTATCAAGTAAGCAAACATAACCTTAAATCTTACAATAGAGATAAACATCATCATTCTGTTGTCCAGCCGTGAGTTCTTGTCGCTTCCTGTTTGTTGTGACAAATGATCTGGGTAACAAAGTTTTCTGAATATTAACAAAATTGCATTAATGGAAATACTTCAAAAACAAGAAAATAGAGTTCAGAGCTGAAACATCATTAATCTAGTTACTTTTGTAGTATATTCATGATGAATGATCTCTTTCTTGCAGTGAGAGAAGGACTGCAAATTAATATGGTAGAGCAAGGCACAGATGCACGCTAATCTTAAGGAGCGCCATCTCTTACATGGTTGCCTCTGGAAAGAAATGTCAGTAATTTGTAGGTGGCTGTGTTTTGCCCTGTATTATTAACTTTCCCTGCACTCTTAAAGTGGAAATATAAAACATCTTCCTTCTTGTACTGTAGCTAGAGAAGACATCTCCCTACATGTACTAGCTGCAGAAATGCCTGTAGGCACTAAATTCAGAGTTGTGTTGAACTGGTTGGACATCCAATTCCAACTCTAACTACCTGTCTGACTTCATTGTGTTGTCATCAGGACTCTCTGGGTTATTTACTTGAGATACACTCCTTGTCTCATAGCATGATTTGGGTAGTAACAGGAAATTTGACACTTACATGAATAGATTGAAATTCTCTATTTGTGATGGTCTGGTAAGATTGCTATGCACTGTATTGTGTTGGTAACAGAAGTGCCACATGGTATGAGTGTGTATGGGGAAGGGCGGGAGTTAACATTTTGTTTAACAAGACTGCTCCAAATAGCAGAGCAATATTTGTACGGTTTTCCTAATGAAGATGCTTAGTGTGGCTTGCTTCTGACATAGCTTTAATTCAAGGCAACGATATGTTTGATGTGGCTTTTCTGTTCCTTTTAGTATTTTTATCAGAGCAAATTGAGAGAAGTTGAAGTGTTTGTTTTTATGATCTTGTTGCCTTGTAGAAGGCTCTTTCTTTTTTTTTTCCCATGGATAGATTTTTAATTTAAAACTATTGTCTCTTTTCTGGTAAGCATCCAGCCTCATTATTGTGTGCTAATGTCTTCTGCTGCCTCTGGAAATTCTAACAACAGTCCCATCTCCTTATCACTTTTCTTTCCTCAAGAGAAAGTTATTTTTTACAGTAAATTATTTGAAATAAAGAAATGTTATATGACCAAGCACTCTATAGTTATATACACATACTATGATAAGGATTAAATTGCTATGTAGACATAAGCTTTAATACAAGCACATTTTGTTGATGTGCATAGACATCATCAATGTATATCATTTGCTACATTGTGTTGCAAAAAGTTTGCACTGATATGTAACTAGAGAATCAGAAACTATTTTCAGCCTTTGAAATAGAGATGTCAACAGACCTGTTGAAGGGGCCAAGGGAGAGAAAACCAGAGAAGCTATTACCATATGAGTGGCACTTGCTGGGAAGTCAATGGCCCCAAGGCTGGAGGAAGAAACAGCAAGTGACACTATGTGAGCCTGCAGGTATGTACTTTGGCTCTGGTGGATGTAAAGCACAGATGCAGACTGTGAGGCCTCTGACTTCTGATTTACAGGCATGCAAGTCCCAGTAGAGTTCCTGTTACTGAATACAGTACTGAATAGCAGGGCCCAGCCAGATATGCCTATGACTTCTGTCACTGCGTGGGCTGCTGCTTCTGCCACTATCAGAATTCTTGATTACTAAGATGACAAAGTGGTCAGACCCACCCAGAAGCTAGAGAAAAAAAAATCCTTTTCTCAGTCTAATAACTTGTTTTTCTCTACTAGTGATATTGGCAGATCTATCTAGAAACCAGCTGGCGAGGGACTTTGGGCAATGCATTTTATAGGCTTCTAGGCAGTAGTTTCATCCTAGAGGAGAATAGGAAGAGTGAGAATCGGACTGATTGCCAATAGAGAAATACTTAGCAGTGCATTTATATCATTCACTGTAACAATGCAGACACAGAATGAAAATTCATTATGTTCATGTATGTGAACATGATTTCCTTCATATATATATATATATATATATATATATATATATATATGATTCTATGTGATTTTCATGAACATATACATTATATTATATTTCTAATAATGTTTGTATCTATAGAAATATGATAGATGAGTAGAAATATTTGTGTTCAAGGATCAAAACCTGCAGTCCTCAAACAAACAAACAAAAAAACAAAACCCAAAAAAGAAAAACAAACACAAACAACAAATGAAACAACGACAAAAAATAACTAAGTAGTCAAGAACCAGGGGATGTAAGAGAGTTCAACAAACTTGGAAACATAAGGAAAACTTCTAGAAGTAAAGGTACCTAGGTCTATTTGCACACTGACTGTACCTAATGATGCTGATATTGTTGAAATTTTTTGCTGAGGAAACATTGTCCATGTTAAAGGACTCATAGGGCCTACTTGTATAATTGAGGATAACTGTTCCTTTTAGGTACCTAGTTATTGTACTTTGAATATGCAATGCCACCAAAAACTCTTTGGGTTACATGCTTAAGTTCAAGTTTGTGATGCTACGTTTGGAGGTTCCAATGAGTTTAGGAGGTGGAGCCTAGGAGGAGCAAGTAGGTTATTGGAAGAATACCTTTGAAGCTTCTATTAGGTTCCTGGTCCTGGTGTCTGCTCTTTAGTTCCTGTTCATCATGAGGTGGATCACCTCTGCTAAATGTTCAGTCACCACTATGTTTTTCCTACAGGACCAAGGGAGCCAAGAAAAACTGAGTGAACAATCTGAAACTTTTCATCTAAAATGAATTGTTCTTCCTCTTAAGATACTTGTGCCAAGTACTTTGTCATAATGACACAAAAAATAACTTATATGTTTGTTTCCTCACTTCTGCAAATTCATTTTTAATATGCAGCTTTATAGGTTCTAAGAAGTAGATCATTGGCTTTGATGGAGTCTAGTAGATCTGTTTACTGTATCTCAGAACTTTAGACTCATAGACATGAACAGGTATTTGCTGGTTATTCTTTCTCATAGATATCTCAAAAAACACAGTTTCCAAAGTTCAACCAATCTTCCACCAAATGTGCTTCTTTCTTGGTTGTGGACTTGTTTTCGTCTGATAATGTAAGACTAAAATGTAAGAATATTCTGAAATTTATTTCCAGGTCATTAAATGTTTTCATTGCAAAATCCTTTTTTAGTCTGTCTTTGGCCTGCACCTCTTTCTCTACTTCTAAATCCTGTCAAATAAAGCAGTCATTTTCCTCAGGAGAGAATAGATTATGATTATTGGTCTCCTGCATTGTGTTGCTGAGAGGGACTTTGACGTATACATCAGGTAGTGCATATTGTCTCTTCCTGTGTGATTTGCAGTACAGAATGGAAAATGAACATAAAAAATTTTTTTGTAATGATGGACATTTATTACACATAAACCTTCAGTTTTCAACTAAAATTTCAAATTTGTAAATATTTTAGAGAAATGACAAGCCAGCTGATTTAACTACAATGGATTCAAATAGTCTCTGTGTAGGACATTTTTCTCTGAGTCTAGAATATATGGGTGGAAATAAGACTTGTGTTTCAATTACTGATACGGCAATGTGGTTATTTAAGAAAGTCACAGTAGAATGGCCATTAGGATTCATTTCCATTGTGTGTGATCTAATTTGGCTAAGTTACAGGTTTTCAGGACTTGAATTATTTAATGAATCACAAGCTTGGGACTGGGCCTGAAATACATAGTTTCAAGAGAAAGCCTGTAAATATATTATTCACGCTACAGTGTAAAATTGTGGAGGCAATCCCAACTCTACATCACTTCTCCACTTTGTAACATGGAGGAAAGAAACAGAGGCAAGCTTCATAACTTGCTTGCTTTCCAAATCCTTCTCCTTTATTAACTCCTGTGGATATCCTCTGTGCAGCTTGGTGACTAGTCATTCAAAACACACTTCCCAATGACAATAATGGTAAAGAACACTCCTTTTGTTTCACGTAGGCCATTTGAATTCTAGATGCTCCAACATAGGTTAGTAATACTCAAAAAGATGCCAATTCACTCATTTATTCAATCACAGTTTGTTAGAATGCTTCCAATAAATTACTGAGCTGAAAGTAAAAGTTGCATGTATATGTACAATGAGATTAAAAATAAAACCTGTAGAAATGTTCATATCTACAGGTGTAGCCATCTCATGTTCTGACTTCTCCTTTAGTAAGATTACAAGACTCTTGTTATTTAAAGTAAATAATACAATTGTAAGAAAATATTCTAATAAAACAATGACACTAAAAATTCATAAGAATTCAAAGAAAAGCCCATTTAATAACACCTTTTTTTCACATAAGTCACAAATGTCATAGGTTGAAAATTCCAAAAGATCTACCTGTATTAGTAAGTAGAAATACAATGTAAATTCCACATCTCTTATCATTATATACTTTTTCATATCTGCTATATACTACTCCCTTCATAGGAATGAATATTAAAAATCAATTTATGCATTTCAGATGAGAAGTAATGGTAGTTTTATTTCCTCATTCCTTTGAGCATTTGTAATTAACCAACCGGTTTCTTCTTAGAAACATATAATGGAGACAAAAACCCCTTAAAACTGACATAAGTCTATTTTCATCTTTTTAGAATTTGAGAAAATTGAAATAATAATAAAAATTGTTTCATAAGCATATTAAGCCCTTTAGTTAGAATGGTGATATAATTTTATAATGTTCACATTATAATTGAGTAATTTAAATGGGGTGTCCATAATGCAAACTAATAAAAGTTAATTAACAGATCAGGGTCTGGTTGTCTCCACTGGCTTTTAGGCATTTATCAGAGAGTCTCAGACTCTTCCAGAGAATATTAGAACAGAAGCAAGGTCCTGCTCAGGGACTTACCATATGCTTCATGCTGCTAGGAGACACTCTACAGTGTGCGATGCTCCAGGACTGGTGGTGTCAAAGTATTATGTATCAGCAGCTTGACTAATTGTCTTGGTGTTCCTGAAGTAACCCTGGGTTACTCAAACCATTTCATGCTATAACGGCATTGTGGAAAGTGCAAACCTGCACACCATACTCCATACTCAGCTTAATTAAAAATGTTTATGCACTCACAAGTTATATTCTCATACTAATTGCCATGATTAATATTCAATATTCAATCAATTTAGAGGAGAAAAACCTGAAGCTCATCAATTAAACAGCCTCCTCAAAGCATAGATAGCCAGCAAAAATTCTGACATGGGAAGACAAGTTTACTGTGAACTGAAAATTCATTCTATTATATGTGACTATGTTGTTTTAAAGAATGTCAGGCTGCTAAGGAATCATTTAGAAGGAGGAAGAAAAAACAGAAAACACATGCATAATACTTTAACTTTAACTCACTTAAATAAAACAGAAACAAACAAACAACAACAACAAAAACCACGATTGGATAAATTCTAACGTAGACCCAAACTTGGACTGGGAAATCAAATTAGGAACTGAGGCAATGGTTTCTTATTATTCCTGAGGGCCTCACTTCTTTATACTTTTGCTTCATAATTTTCTTCATAACAAATGGGCTTGCTCTACTCTTGGTCATCAAAGATTAACATCAACGGTCAGTCTCTATCCTTTCTTTCCTTCTGCAGTAGAGGAGGAGGAAAAGAGAAAGAAAGGCTGGAAATATCTACTGTTATGATCCCAGTCTGTGACCCACACAGGAAGCTTAGGAACGCATTCCCTTAGGGTGGAAGGTGAGAATGTCTGTCAAATAAGGACTCAGAATAGAAGCAAGACAGAGGGTGGTCTGATCATTTATACAAAGCCTTATTTGTGCTGTGCCATTAAATTTCAGTAGTTAAATCTGGTTTTCCCATTTGATTGGAAACAATTTTAATTGTGTTATCTATGCTGATTTAATTTTATGTTTACATGTAAGTGTGTAATGCACACATACACACATCACACACATCACATGTAGTAATATCTCTAACAATATTGCAGGTAGGCACATGTGGGTTCTACCCACTCTTGACTTTATCATGTCTCCATCTCTGTATGTAATACCTACTGAATCTACTTAATGTTGTCTGCGTAAACATAGATATAGCATCAATTTACAGCTAGTTTCATCAGAGAGAACAAGAGTACCAAGAATAGCGAATACTGAAGGATCTAGCTGACTTTTTTTTTTTTTTTTTTTTTTTACAAGTGAGCACTGTGATTTGTGAAAGAATCCTGCTTGCTTCATGTTACTCACAGAAGATAACAGACCACTCTCCAGCCTCTGTGATTCTACCATATGCTTGCTGTCTTAATATGAAATGTGTTAGAGAGGAAACAGTCATGTTTCTTAACTAAGAGTAAATGTTGAAAGAGATGCTGGGCTTTTAATGGATGATAATGAATTCTACTTCCTTAACTTTCGTGAAGGAGAGTTGTCAGAGAGAAAGATAGTCACAGAACATCATATATCTTGACAATGCTTACAATAATAGGAAATACTCTAAGAATAGATGGAATTTAATTACCTCTTTTATTCTCTCTCTCTCCATATGTGCATATATATATATATATATATATATATATATATACATATATATATTACTATATTAGTTGATGTTAAAAAAATTACATTCACTTAAAGTATGACTTAAAACACAGGATGCAATAGAAAAAAAAATGTAGCAGAGATGTTGGGAAAGTTCCCAAGCCTTTTTGAGTCATTTCATTTTGTTATAAGTGCCATGTAAGATCTACTTACACTCAAAGTTAACGATATACCTCACAGAGATAAATGGTACATGAATTTACTCTCATTTTGACTATACATTATTGCTCTTTAAAGTCATCAGTTTGGAAAATTGATATTTTATTGTAATTTGTAATTTGCTTGCATGCCTTGAGTGGGCAAAGAAGGAAGTGACCTGGAAAATAACCATATCTCAGAGCAAAATGTTCTAGTGCAGTATGATTGATTTATGAAGATAGATCCTGTGAGCTAGTCTTCAGTCAATTGGAACAGATGAAACATGGGCCTGAGTGCTGGGGTGATCCTCACATGGCTTAAACTTATTTTCTGCAGATCTAGTTTGCCTCGTGTAAGTAAGCTATTCAGCTAAACAAGTGTCTACTAAGAAACCACTAATTTCTAGATTAGACATGGTTGTTTCAATTATTTCTTTTATTGAATATAGCTTTTATTTATACATTTTTTTCTGACTATGATTTCCATTCCCCCTACGTCTCTAAGTTCCTTCTCTTCCCCTCTGCTCTCCTCTGGCTCCATCTTCCATAATATGAGACCATTGTACATTGTTGCTGAAACCATTGTACATTGTTGCTGAAACTAAACACAAATTATGATCTTCAAACTAGGATTTTCATTTTTTTTTAAAAAGGCAATGTATATTCCAAAATCTACCCTGAAAATTTAGTGCCATGAGTTAAGTTGTTGGTATTATTTTCTATGCTTGTGCTGTTTTCTCATCTTATGTCTATTCATCAGCTTACCTCATCCCACTTCAGGATCTGTCATGTGACATGGAATGAGAATGACTCTTTTCATTTCACTTATAGTCTTCCTCCCAAACCCACTCTTAACCTTTTTATTTGAATTTAAGGCAGCAACAGATGCCATTGAATTCTTACTTCTTTAGGAAGTATGTTTCTTCTATTTCTTGGATATCACCTTCATTTATTTTCCTTGCTTGTTTCCAAGCAATTTAAAATGATTATTTTCTACTAGTGTTAACATTTTTTTTGGACTTTGAACCAAGTTGTGTGTTCATCCTGCTTTCTCAGTGGAGTGACATCACCAATTATAAATCCACAGATGACGCCAAAAGCTCACGTCCACATTTTCATCCTTGAGTCAGACACATCTCTTTAGGAAACTGTGTCAGACTCTCTATTGGGCTGTTTAACATTGATTATTTGAAGAGACCCCAAATTCAACAGGCTTCAAACAGAAATGCCTTCTCTCATTCTCTTTATAAGGCACTCTACTGCTGCTCCCGACTTCCCTACATCTAGAAATAGACTTGTATCTGTTAGATATGTTGTCTTGAACTTTTTCTCTTCTTCACTTCCTCTACTCTCAAATATTTAAGTATCTGGCATAACTCTGGCCCCACCCACATCATTCTATTTTCATCCCATGTCAAAGACAACAGTCTTTTTAAAATGTATTACAGAATTCATTCCCTGTGAGAACTTTTAGTCCATCTTTCACTGATTGCTACAATAGTTAACAGTCTCTAAACTGCTATATCTCTTGTTTAATTACCTACTTCTTGTTCAGTCTCTTCTTCAAAATTCATGTTGGTTCTGGTACAATGCACATATAACCATGGCAGCTATTCAAATGAAACTCATTCCTACTTCTCTTGAGGAATAAGTCATGGTATCTACCTGCTTTCTGTGTCTAACTAATTTGGCTCCATGTCTACTTATCTAGCCTTGTCTCTATTGGTCCTGTTTTTAACTTCAGGTCTTGCCTTAGTTGCCTTTATGAAAAATTCTCAGTCTTTTCAACAAATTATGGATTGTGTGCATATTCTTCTTTCCTTACCAGCACCCCTTACTTCTTAAAATTGGATATATTAGGACATCAGAATAATTTTTGTATCTACTAATATAATAATTATTTTGACTATTTAGTATTCCATTTTCTTGGATGAAAGGCAAAGAGACTTAATACACAGGAAGATTAAAATCCGCATCTTTTGCCTTTGGCTGTGCCCATCTATGCCTAACAATGACTTGACACAGGTTTTCAGGCCATGATTGATAAGTTACTAAAGGTAAACAAGGAATTAAAATTCAGTGACTGGCAGAAGCAATGGGCAACTCATTGCAATACAGTACCAAACATGTCTTTTCTTGTCAATATTCATCAAATGAAATGGATACTGTTGGGAGTCTCATGTGTAGACTTTTATATGTTTTTCTACTCCATGTTCCTTGAGCAAATGTTGAGTGGTCGATGCAAAATATTTAGGGTTTTAGATGATTTTTTTATTTGACTAATGGAAGAAATTAAATTCATTAAGCCTGAATTTTGCTTCCACGAGATGTAGATAAAAATTATGTAGAAATGTTGAAGTCTGTTTTAGAATTTTTTGGAATGGGGAAACCAGGATCTGAAAGAAAAGTTAATCAAAATGAAATATACCTGGGGAAGTATCAGGGGCCTCTGATCTTGAGACACAAGTGAAAGTATAATAGATAATAGTAGGATATATTACATAAAATATCAAGAAGGGATACTGGGAACAAAAATTTTATTCAGCGGGAAAAACTGGGGTTGTGGGAAAGAAGGAAGGGGGTTAACCAAATCTAAACGTATAGGAAGAAACTTGGTGAACCTCACTAGTTTGTAAAAGAAATAAAATTATAATTTTAAATGGAGGTTGAGCATGGCTACCTAACAGTGAAAAATATTAATCCCAGGAGACATGTATAACTAGATGGTAAGAGACTATTGCTAGATAGTACATACATTGGTTGCAGAATACAGAGAAAACAATTTTGAACTTTCAAGGAAACTCCTTTCTAACTAGCTTTCAAAGTACTGACAGATTCTATGCAGTTTGTCAGTGTGGTAATTATCAATGGTCTTACATAGTACTTGGGTTGATATGCTACAATATCCATCTTGCATGCAAAATCTGCATGCTGGTGCAATAGTAGCAATGTTATCTTTAGAGGTGTCTTAGTTTGGGTTTCCATTGATGTGAAGAGACACCATGACAACTCTTATAAAGGACAGATTTAATTGGGACTGGCTTATAGTTTCAGAGGTTTAGTCCATTATCATCATGTTGGGAAGCATGGCAGTGTCCAGGCAGATATGACAGTGAAGAAGGAGCTGAGAGTTCTACATCTGGTTCCAAAGGCAAAGAGAAGACTATTTTCAATTAGCTACCCCACTGTGACACACTTTGTCTCACAAGGCCACACCTACTTCAACAAGGACATACCTCCTAATAGTGCTATTTCCTGAGCCAACATATTCAAAGGGTAACCTAATGCTTATGAATTGGAATTTGGACCAGTTTCACAAAAAGGAATTCATTTTTGGTACAGTAAATACCATAAAAAGTTTACCAGGGAAGTCTATATATACTAGAAGACATACTTTTGTTTTTAAGTATTCCCAGTTGTTATACTGTCCTCTAAATACATTTGATTCTATCTTTAGATTTATGATGCCCTCAAACTTAGAGAAGCTTCTTATTAATGTGGGTATTGCTTAATACTCATAACTGTTCAAAATGCTGAAATAAGTAACTGTAAGTGTTCAGCGATATGTGATACATTACAGATTATATATATCATTACTCCTTGGGTTCAGAGGACATCACAGAAATGGGAGTGGAAAAAGTATAAGAGCTAGAGGATGTGTGACGAATGCTGTCCTCAGGATATGACACGGCTCTTACACATGAACCCCAAGAGTTATGGTTACCTGAGTAAGACAAAGACAGTTAAAAATTCTAGCATAGAGTTCTAGCATAGAGTGAGGTGAGGTCCCAAGGCCTCACCCCTAGCTTAAAAGCTTTTGGCAATTGGGTTCTGGGAAGGTGAAGTCACATTTTTTATGAGTTTGGTGAGTGGTATTTTATGCATACCCCAGTGGACGACCCAATGCCTATCCACATAGGACAACATAATTAGATTCAGGGTCTAAAACTAAATCCACAAATATATAAATAATCACCAGAGAACAAGAAGGTGGGTAGGAAGTATAATGGCAGGGTCTGGGGAGACCTGATGTGTGTGTCCAAGTGTAGTGAGAATAGTGATGGTGAATATGAGAAAGATATATTATTTTATATTCTTTTAACAGTCCATGGCACTGCCATGCAAGTATCTTTTTTTTATGCTCGATATTGAACCCAGGGCTTTATGTATGCACTGAGCCCTTCCTTCATCCCAGAATGGATGTTTGTTTAGAAAATTTTTGGTTTTGCTGACATTTATAGCCTGTACATTGGTTAAACCATTATTTTAGACTTTGGGTTATTGATTTTATTGGAAACACTTTAGTTCTTGACTCTAATTTCTTAGTGGTTTAAACATGCATTGAATTACTTTTCAAACTCAGTACAACTGATATCTCTGGGGCTTTGTGACCTTCTTTATGACATTCATAGATTTTACAAGGACAGTGAGCAAAGTTCCCAAAAAGGAGTAAGTCCCTTGTCTAAGAATGAATAATGAGCTAGTAACAGAGATGATATATAATAGTGTTCCCTTACATGACTTAAATATTATTTTGATTAGTTCACTTAGAATTTTGATGTATATGGTAGATGGTCAAGAAGCACCATCCTCTGGATATGAACAAAAGGTATAAATCAATTAAAAAACTACCAATTATTATGTTTTATTGGTAGAGTAGCTGATATGTTGTTTCTGCTTTTAAAAAGCTGAGTATGAATGGTGAAGAAGAAGGGGAGGTAGAAAGAAAATTAGAAAAATTATTCAGAAAGAGATTGCAGAAAATCTATTTCAGTAAAATGCAGATATGTTTCAACATCTAGAAATTTTTCTTCCATGAAACAAAGCCTTATCTCTAATGCTCTTAAAATATTGTCTTTAAATTTGACTACTATTTTATAAACATGTCAGAGTTATGAACTGTGCAATTTACATATATAAAATTGTTGGACAGTGATAGAGTCCATTGGACTCAAGAGGTGAAACAGAAACCTCTAGAGTATTTGACCAGAGTGAAATCATTTCTTGGGAAATTCACATATTATTATTGTATTGTACTTATGGTCAATCCTTAAATGTTGACTCAATAATCAAAATACATGGTGCACCTTCTATTAATTGGCTATTAGGAACAAAAATGGATTTCTAGGATGATCGTTGGATTTCTGGTTAACAATCATTCTGAGATTTTTTACATTAAAAAAGGAGCAAAGGTGGAGTCAAGCAGCAGGCTGAAGGAATAGTGGTGGTAAAGAATGATAAGTTCTATTTGAATCATGTGGATATGTAGATGCCTATGGTTTTTCAATGTAGCATCTTGAGAAGATCCTACACAAAGATCAAAGCATGAAAGGGGTCTGTTATAGTAATGGATGAAAAACTTAGAATTCAATACGGGCCATGATGGTAAGTCCATACATCCTTTTTCCTAGCTACAGTTTCCATCCTTATCTTTATCCTCCTCTCAGTACTATGGACCCTCTGATCTATTCTTCAGAGGCACCACACCACTCTTAGCCTAGACATTTTTTATTTTCTGCTCACTTTCCCAGCATCCTTCACTAATCCACCTCAATATACAGGGCAAGGCTGTTGATCTCTTGCTCTTCTTCCTCTGCCTCTCCTCTGAAAAGATATTTTCTATCTTGTGCAAGAAATGATACAAGAAAGAAAGAAAGAAAGAAAGAAAGAAAGAAAGAAAGAGAAAAGAAGAGAAAAGAAAAGAGAAAAAAATTAATTTAGTTTCTACTATCAGAATAGGTTTTAAATTCTAGGAAAAAGTACAAGGAGGGAACTGGAATATACAATATCCATACATAAATCCATAAAGTTAATCTAAGGTGGGATAAGGAATAGTTTCAGCTTCCACTTCTAGAAGACACTGTCATTAGGAAGATTATTTTACCTTCAGTGCAAGGTCCTAACAGTGATAAAACCTGTAGTTTATACAGTAAATCTGTGTTAAATGAGTGAAGACATCAGCACATTTGGAGTCATAGCTCTTAGAAGGGAGTTCAGATCATGGCGTAGACTGGACTAAAAAAAAAGTATAACTGTAGTGAACAGAAAAAATGACTCACTAACACTATTCATTTCTTCATAATCATTTTTGATAAAAATTTAAGCCTTTTAACTGAAAAATTCAGGTGATCTTCTCAAGTTGTTAAATCAAATGTACTTGGTCTATGTTACAAGAAAAATCTTTTCTACATTTTTATGTATAGAGGAACATAGTAGCAGTAATATATTAATTAGTCAGCAAGTAAACCATTATTAAAAAATTAATAACAAAACACATAACTAATAAATATTGAAATTGTTCTTATAAACATAAAAATAAAGAATAGTTATAAGGATTATTTTTAATGTAGTAAGTTATTAATCCAGCTAATATAAAACTTATTTTCGATATTAAATCACAATACAGTTAAGAGTTTTAAAATAAGAAAATTCAGTTGATAAAATAATTTTCTTAAGGACTTGAAAAAAATCATACTTGATATTTTGAAATGAAACGGAGCTATCATTCATCAGTGTTTACCCTCGCTATGAGAAAAGCAATTTAAAGTTTCATATTGTTTATTTCTTGAATATTATGGTAAAATATTTGAGAGGCACTTCAGGGCTTTTATCTCTATTTTCTTAAAATCAATGTCTTGTATTTATTTTGTAAACTTTACCAGCAGGTGTCTGGAAACATAAATTATTGACCACAAGATGGAGAACTCTAATTCTCCATTAAGTCAGTTAATGCATTATGTAATAATCAAGGAATATTTTGGTGTCTGAACTGGGCAATAGACTGCCATATCTTCACTTGTCTGAAAAGATGGAGGTTTGCTTTTGGCTGGGGGTGAGTTCATCTTATTTGAAATGGGTGTATATTGCTAAACTTACTGAAATCTAGATGGGACTTGAGAGAACCCCTTCCTCATGTCACTAGGTTTGCTTACTCCTTGTATTCTAGAGGCCCGTCTAGCTCCTTGGGGTCTTCTATTCCTCTTGCTGCTAATGAAGTTCCGTCTTTCTCAATTCATATAACTTCCAAGGTTTTCTAAGATGTCCATATGTCACCAGACCACTATAGTCAACTAGGCTAGGATCTTTTGTGACTTCCCTGCCTGATCCATCAGCTAGGCTCTGCTCCTTTGTAACATGTAGGCTACTTCCCCCATGAGCTCCTTTCTCTGAGACACTGGGTAGGCATTTGTTTGCTATATAATATAAGCTTCCCAGGTCCTGTGGGATCTCATTACCAAATGTGGTCATAATGCTTCACTCCACTAGAATATTCCTGCTTCAAATGGGTTCACTTCTATCAATTTAATAAGCTTCCTGTTTACCTAGAATCTCACTTTTTAAGTCTTTCAGGTAGACTCTGACCCTCATGAACTGATAGGACTTCTAAGGATACATGCAGTTTAACTTCCCACTGCTGCTGGTTAACCAAACTTACTCAAAATAGGGTAATAAACTTGGAAAGCCACCCATGATGACATCAGAGGAGAGGCCTAGCAAACAGGAGGCTGACCCTTAAATAGTGTCTGTTCACTTACACAGTAGATCCTTGAGCTCTCAGTATAAATCCAATAAAAGAAAATATCTCAACCCTATTACAACTTATACCATTCTCCCTATAGCAGAAGAAAAGTGGTAACTTAATCAAAAATAAGGAATGATTGACAAATGACCACAAATGGTCAAACCCCAGCTCAGGAACAAAGTAACACAAAGAAGTAATGCAATAATTGTCAACCAAAATGATATTCCCATAGATTATCTGATAAAATAAAAACTTTGCATGATAAAAAAGTTTAATGAAATTTATAACTACAAAGTCAGCTCTATGGAGGATACCAGAATAAATACTTCTGACTGAAAAGAAGTAAAAACACACTCAAGAAGTCACATGGATAAGTAATTCCAGGACAAGTACACAGAAGAGGTATGGAAACCTAGTGCATTGGATACTACCTGCAGTCAAAATGATCCCAATGAAGTCTCCAAATAATTAGTGAGTCAGAGTCCCAGCTGGTCATGCCTTGACAAAATGAAATTTTTAGTACCTGAACTAAAAATTCATGGTTGCATGTCAAAGGGGTCCCATGTAAATCCTCAAATAAGCCAGGTGGTTGTGAATACAATAGGTTTCTGTCTACAAAATGACAGCAAGATTCCATTGTTGAAGACAACACCCACACAACTCATGAACATGGGAAGGTCAAGCTAGTTTCTACATAGAACCCTTACATTCTAGTGTCTTTGATAAGGAAAGGTACTTACTCTGCAGGCTAGCAAAACAATCACCAACTCAACCATGAAACTTTGATCTAAAATGCTTAAAAATATTCTAAGGCAATAGAACAGGCCACCAATGTCTGATTTGACTTAAGGACCACTGCATGTAACAGAACCTATGACCAACACAGCTTGGGTGACCAAGAACCAGAGGCTAGACAGCCCAGAGGCCTACATAAAAACCAATTACTATTAATCTTTAAAAAGTAGTGATAAAATGATTCTTAATACTATTCTTCTATACTTATAGATCAGTGCCTAATTCAGTCATTATCAGAGAAACTTTCTCCTGCAGCAGATAAGAACAAGTACAAAGACCCACAGCTAGATATTGCACATACATACACACACATACACACTTGATAGAGAGAGAAAGAGAGAGAGAGAGAAAGAGAGAGAGAGAGAGAGAGAGAGAGAGAGAGAGAGAGAGAGAGAGATATCTTGGAACACTCAACTCTAAATGACATTTCTCCATCAAATCCTTCACTCAGAGATCAGAGAACCCTGTGGAAAAGGAAAGAGTGTGAAAGCAAGAGGGGATAGAGGACATCAGAAAACAAGGCACTCTAAATCAACTGAACAAAGCTCAGATTAACTCAGAGACTGAAGTTGCAGCATGCACACGTCCTACAAGGGTTTTCATCTAGTTCTCTGTGTATAAATTATAGCTTTCCATTTTTGGGGACTCCTGAGTACGGGAACAAATGGGTCTCTGATTCTGTGCCTTCTCTTGGCACTCTTTACATTCGGTTGGTTTGCCTTGTCCAACTTCTGTGTGATGGATTTGATTTTGATTTATATTATTATTTGTTGGGTTTTGTTGTTATCCTTCAGAATCTCATTCTTTTTAAACAATAGACCCAAATGGAGTGGATTGAGATGAAAAGGGAGGTAAGAAAGAAGTACAGTGAAGGAGAAACTGTAGTCCAAGTCCAAATGTATTGTATAGGAAATGAATCTATTTTCAATAAAAGGGAAAAACAAAAACACTACCAACAAACAAACAAAACTGACAGGCAGACAAACAGAAACAAAGACCTATATTTATCAGGATTGTCATTCTGTTTTCTTAAACCATCCCAGAAATCAGCACCTCTTCTGTAGTTCCCTGGCTCCTTTAATTGGAGAACAGTATTTAAATAACATGATCTGAATACCGGATGTTATTGAGGTATGCATATAGGTATACAGTGCTCCCATCCCTTCTTGTTCAAGGGCTCCTTCAGATAAAAAATTCTACAGATGAATAGTATTTACATGCAATGTACCTATATTCTATCATATTTTATATTGACTATTCTTTACTTCTTATAATAAACGCAATGTAAATACTATATCGAAAGTTGCTCATATTAAGTATTTGTATATTTCTACGTAATAAATTTTGTTCATGTCAGATGCAAAAATAGAGAAAATTACCACAAAAATATACAAAAATGAGAGAGAATACCACACATTTTAAAATAATAACATTTTAATATTAATGAACTGAATTCCCCAGTAATATACATAGATTAGCAAATAGATTAGGAAACAGGACCCGTCCTTTTGCTCCTTCTAAAAAAGCACACTGCATCATCCATCAGTGACAGAGAACATGTTTAAAATAAATTGATAAAAAAGAGTATTTCAAGTAAATACAGTTAAGAAACAAGTAGGAATATTTATTGTTATATCTGACAAAATAGACTTTCAGTCACATGTAGTTAGAATTGAAAAAGATACTCACTTCATTTTCATTAATGAAATAACCCACCAAAAGGATACTGAACTTTTACATATTTACTTACCAACAGAAGTATTTAACTTTAAAGGCAAAACAATGAAAACAAAGTTCTGGACCTAAAACCACAGATTAATTGTGACACAGTGATTGTGGGTGTCTTTAATACCTATCTGCACTAGTAGATAGGTTATCTGCACAAACTCTAAACAGAGAAACATTATAGATAAACATCATAATTCAAATAAATCTAAAAGACACCCACACCTATACATTATAGATAAGCCCTGAAAGCCACAGTTTTCTTAGTTCATGAAAAATTTTCCCAAATCAAGCACATATGATACAAGAAAGTCTCAACAAATATAGAAAATTAAAATAACATCCTGTGTTCTATCAGACTGCCCAGAAAAAAGGCTAGGTATCAACTCAATAGAAACTGTAGAAACTGTAATACTCATTAAGGCTAAACATCATATTTCTGAATATTAGGTCAAGAAAGAAATCAAGAAAGAAATACAAATTTTCCTGTAATGAATGAAAAAGAGAGCACTACACGATTGAATTTATGTGACACAAAGTCAGTCTTAAGTTTAGTGTGTTTAGTGCCTAAAACACAAATTCAGGAATTTATAGTCTTGACCCTTTTCTAGCTCATGTTCTGTGTCATGATTGAACATGTGATCACTCACCCTCCTGCTTTGGGTACCATCTTCAATGCCTCCCAATGTTGTAGACATCCCCTCTGGAGTGGTGAGCCAAATAAACTTCCTTCCATTGGAAATTGTTTTAGAGATCTCAAATTAATAAATTAATTGTGCACATTAAGACATTTTAGAAACAATAAGCAACACCCCAAACTGTAGACAGAAAGAGATAATCAAATTCATGTTTGTAATGATCAAAGCAACAATAAACAAAATATAAAGAACCAATGAACTGAAGATTTACTTCTTTTAAAAAACTAAAAAGATTGCTACACTTTCAACCAAACTAACTGGAAAAAAGAGGGTGTGGCAAATCAATAAAATCAAAAGTGAAAGATAAAACAGTATATATTGAAGAAATTCAGAGAATAATTTAGACATGTTTTATTTCACTAAGCTGAAAATCTTAAATATACTAAAGTTAAATTTCTGGATGCTTATGGCTTATCAAATCAAGACAAAATAAATAATTTAAACTGATGCATGGCATCCAATGGCACTATGTAAACATTTTTTTAATTTAAAAACAAAGTGCAAGACCAGATAAATTCAGTACAGAATTGTACCAGTTCTTCAAAGCACCAATAATCTTTAAATTACTTCATAGCATAGAAAACAAAAAACTTTCATATTCTTTTCACAAAACCTATATTACCCCAATATCTAAAACAAATAAACACTAAAACAATAAATAGAATGAATTATAAGGCAGTTACCTTGACATAAATAGATGTGAATCTCTTAATAAAATGCTTGCAAACTGAATTTTGAAATTTTTCAAAATGATCACTTACCATAATTAAATTTGACTGATCCTATAGATTCAAAGATGATTCAGTATATGCATATCATTTAATGTAATCACCTTATAATAAGCATACTCAAGGATAAAATCCACATAATCATATCCTTATATGGACAAAAAGACATTGAAAAAATCAGTATCTATCTATGATAAAGTTTTGGCTAACCTAACAAAGAACCTATCTTAACACTATAGATGTAACATACAAGACCCCACAGCCAAGATAACACTAAATGCAGAAAAATTATTTGCACTCAAATCAGGAACAAGATAAAGATATCCACTCTCTCCTCTTCTCTGTAATAAAATTCTTTCAATATGGGTGTATTAAAACCAGAGAAAATAAAGGGAAGAAAAATAAGAAAAGAATAAAAAAGAATAAATCAAATCTTTCTTGTCTGTAAATGATATGATTCTATACATAAAAGTCTGTAAAGACTCTACAAGAAGAAGACTGTTAAAGCTGATAAGCACATTTAGCAAGTATCAGCATTTAAAATTAGTACACAAAAATTAGTAGCCTTATGTACCAAAAAGGAAACATTCTGATGAATAAGTCAGTGAAACAATACCACTCACAAATGCGCCTTAAAAAATTGTAAGTAAAAGACTTGTACAATGACAATGTTAGAAACTGAGGGTAGGACCAGAAGATGGAAGGACATCCTATGTACATGGATTGGTAGGAATATTTCTGGGAAGTGGCCATTCTACTTAAAGCAGTCTATAGATTCAATGCAGTACCACTATACTTCCAAAGCAATTCTTCAGAGAAATGAAAAACATTTCAAATTTAATATGAAAGCAAGAGAGATCAAGTAAATTCTCAACGATTAAACATTGCCAGAGGCTCCACCACCCTCAATTTTCTATTATACTATAGAGTAACAGAAGTAAACAGAAACATTTAAATGAAATAGAATTCAGAACCCAGATCTCTGTCCATATTTCTATCCCTACCTGATTAGTGACATGTAGTTCTAAAATACACTTTAGACAAATGTCAGAATCATCAACCAATATTGCTAGTCAAACTGAATAGCCACACATAAAATGATGAAACTGTATGCTTATCTTGCACCTCCTTAAAACTCGACTTCAAATAAATTAATGATCTAAACATAGGGACTGATACCCTAAATCTTATATAAAAGATAATATGAAGTACACTTGAATTTATAGGCAGGTAAAGGCCTTTCTGAATGGGATCAATTGAGTATATAGTCTTTGGTGATCAAAACTTAGATATACCTGAAATATTTATGTTCACTTTGATTACAAACTTCCTTTATTCATGTAACATAAGTTATTAAATGTTTTAGCAATGACACTGTTGAGATGAGGAATGTTAATGCTTCTAAGTAACTACTATAAAAATGAATTTCCTTTGAATAAATTCATTATAGTCTGATTACTATAATGAGTGCATAATTGAGCTGTGTATTTGTGGTTTTTTTCTTTTATCAAATATAGATTTTATTTTCATACAATATATTCTGATTTTATGAATCTTTAAAATTTACAGTGAGCTAAGCAAATGAGCAATGTTATCATTTAGGTATGTCTGTCACTTTTTCTAATAGTTGATTGTGATTGCGAATTATTTTCATTTGTCTAATGGATTAGTTTTCTATCAGTATTTCTTATATCAGGACATGATATAGACTGATAAATGATATAAGGTAGGCAATGTGATGGAGACACATTTTACCACTGTTGGGTTATCCAGTCAAGTGCAATGACTGGCCGTCTAGTAAGAATTGACTTGGAGACATCTAGTAATGTACAATGAATATTAACTGATGAAAATTATTTGTATACGTACACATTATAATTCATAATCATCTCAGGTCTGCTGCAATTTGAGCAGGATTCCCAGGAAGAGCCCATTGCTATTCCATAGACTATCAACAAGTCTTGCTTGTAACCCTGGAAGCAGAGAATCAGGGACCACCGAGTCTTACTCAGCATCTAGCCCTTGATGCTTACTGTCAGCTGGTCCCTTGCTGAGGATGTCATCTGGAAACTACTTTAACTATTCCCAGCATAGTGCCTGGATTCTAAGAGCTCAGGTTCAAATGAACAAAGCAAGGCACTTGGCATTTTGATTTAGCCTTGGAGACACGCAGCATCATTTCTGTCATACTATGTTGGTTAAAGCACACACAAAAGGCTGTGCAATTTGAAGCACAAAGCCTGCCACATAAAAAGAAATAGAAGGAATCTGAAGGTCACACTATAAGAGGAGCATTTTGAATTAGACTCATTAGAGTAGGCTTTTTTTTTTTTTTAAAAAAAATAATACTATTTAGCATCATTTTAAGTATGCACTGATGTTTAATTTTACTCATAAGCTTCACTTCTGGACATTAGCTTACTTTAGAAAATCCTTTTTGCAATTACATTCACCATGCCAATAAGATGCTATCTGACACAGCACACACACACACACACACACACACACACACACACACACACACACACACACACGCTGTTCATTTCTTATAATATTGCTAACATATAATCACTTAAGAATAAGTTTTTTTTTTTTAAGTGGGCAGGAACAGTGCCTTATGTGAACACTGCAGCATGTCTATGCCTGCTGAATGTCTGTCATAAAGTGGAGTGCTCGAATACTCACTGTTGCTTGATAGTGTTTTCCAGTTGTTTCACAAAACTCTTGTGTTGTTCAGCTTTATAATAGGTTCAGTATTACTTATTAAATGGGCCAGAATAAGGGGACTTCATTTTCTTTGGTGCAGGAATTGCGCATTAATAGTTCACTCACTTATGTTCTGAAAGATATACCTCTTCTTACTATATACTATTTACATTGTAACACATCTGACTATATATTATACTATATTATTTTACAAAACATGCTTGACTGTAACTTTAGGTTGCAAGTTTCTTAAGGGTTTAACTGTTAGGAATGATCTATCCCTAAACACCTTTCTTTTCCATATGACAAAGATTGCTTGTTAATAGTTCAGAGAAGGCATGAGAACCTAAATTCTTAAATGGTATTAAACTCTCTTTCATCTATGTTTTAAAGTATCCCATGAAAATGATGGAACTTACAAATTTATTAAACTCATTTACTTTAAAAAAAATGAATTGAGCTTCATAGCACGACAAGAAGATGTATTCCTATGTTTAGCTTTAATATTAGCATTCTATGTGTGTGCTTATTTTAATGTTCTGTTCTTTTTCTTTTTAAGAGTAAGTTTAGGTATTTCCTTTGTTTCTAAAGTAGTACAAAAACTTGATGAGACAGACCCAAATCATCTTGCCCCATCCTAGAAACGGGAAGGAGCCGGCCACACAATATCAGAATCTGGGGTAAAGTGTATGGGTCTGTTATACATGCTTAAGAAAGATGCTGGATCCATGAATTCTTCAGCTTTGCATAAGTACTTGATAGTTTGTTCTGGGAGGATGAGTTCAGGGGCAAGTTGGTGTAAGTTGTCGCCTGGTCCTTTTGCGCCTACTTTCACTGTCTTGTAAAGGTGGAGTGCCAGTTTGTGAGTCATAGTGAGGAAATCTGTGGTGACTTCCACTGCAGACTGCGACTGTGTGTCATCATCTAGGTACAAAATGGGGACTCTGATGACAGAGACATGCCACTGCATGAACAGCCTCGTGGGGATGTTATGGGAAGCAACGACAATTTTCACGTTTTTGATCATGAATTCTGTTTCACCCTTTTCGTGGGAAACATAATCTAGAAGAATCCGGAACAATGTGCCATTGGAACTCTCAAGAATGTGCAGAAAAGTACTCGGGTATAGGAGCAAGAGTCCTGTCACCAGTTCACCTAAATGATGTTTTAGAATTGACTGAAACAGTTGCTCATAGTATTCGGAAATTTCCTTCTTCTCTGTGTTGGCTTGTAAGTGGCCCACTAGAAACAACCTATGAAGGAGGAATTTCTTTAGCTGTAGCCTGTGCTTCTCTTCCTGAAGGTGTAAGTAATTGGTACGAGGAACCTTGGGCATAAGAAGCGGATCCACTTGAAATGGCTTTTTGCTGTTCCTCCGATTATGGACCATGAAAGACATGATGAATCTTATTTCTTTTTCTAGATGATTACAGGTCTCACTGGTGATGAACTCTTATTTTCATTTCTTATGACAAAAAAGCAAACAAAAAACAAAAATAAACAACAACAACAACAAAAACCTAAGGAGTTAACTGTTGGTCAGATATTAGTGAATAACAATATCCCCACTCTGTGCTGTGAAAAATGTCTTAGAAATGGAAGTAGATATTAATCAAATACACCCATTGCTTCTGAGTTCACAAGAAAATAACTATCATTCTTCAGTGAAAGCCCTCTCTCAGTAACCGCAATTACAGATTGTACTAGAGGCTTTTTAATGTTGTTTTTTAAGTCAAGTGGTTGATCCAATACTTAACATAGATTTAACTGGCCTGTAAAGATAAAACTAAATCAGGTGTATTAAAGGCTATTATTGGTTTATTTAACATTTATTCCCAACACTAAAATTTAATGGTTTTGCTTTAATAATAACAGTAGACTCTTTTGGGGGGGTTAATTGATTGGTTTATCCTTTTATCAACACATTTCTTCTTTTTTGCTGTCTTATTAAGGTTTCAGTCAAGCAGACTGCTGCTTTGACTTAATCTACTGTTCCAGCTCCACTCCCAGAGCACCTTAACTTTCTTCACATGTCAGGTATACGTACCTGTCTTTGAGGTATAAGGTCCTCTTGGCTTGACTTCTGCCATGCTTCCAACTGTCAGTGCCTTGTTCCCTCAACTGTCTTATCCAGGGTTCTATTACCATAGGTCATGAAAGGGGTTAGAATATCCCTGGCATCAAAGAGCCACAGTGGATCTTGTCTTAGGTCTAATTTCATGAGATTATCCCAACAAAAACTTCAAGAGTACTGTGATTTGTGGGGGAAACGGGGACTTTTTTTTTTTTTTTCTTCTTTAGAATGCCTTTTGGTCTTTTGGATTTCATTTTCCATTTGTTTCTGTCACACACCTTTGTCAGACAAGTAGCAAATCTGGGCACTTTCTTATACATTTCAGTAAATCAAAGCTATGGTGGTAAATCTTGTTCCTATAGTTCACTTAAACACTAGTTACAAACTTTAGAAAACCTATCCGAATCTCTGTAATAATGCATCTGTTATAAAAAATGTTTTATGTTACCATTTAGGCTACTTATTGTGAATTTAAGTTAATCTTTAGAATTTAAAATAAAACCACCTTTTAATCCTATATTCACATGAGCTCTAAACAATAATTTGAATGTGACAGAGTTAGAAAAAACTATTTAATAAAAAAAATGAACCTCAGAGAACATTTGTCTCCTGAGATTTTCATTATTCAAACTAATGATCTGATTTTAATGATTTGCAGTGACAAATTATTCCAGAAAGTGGAGGCTGAGAGGTGATTTAATAAATTTTTAATTGTGTGATATATAACAACTGACCATAATTCCTCAGTCACTGTAATTCAACTCCTAGCTCACTGAAGCCCCTCCAAGGTGCTTAATTAGGCAGTGTCTTGTCTAGGGCTGATGCTGTCTCTGTTCTCCTTTATACTTTCTCCTATAGCCCTCTTTCCTCCATCATTTCTTGAATCTGTCTCTCCCTGGTTTTTCCAAATCTCTATCTGTGACCTAGTGGAATTCTTTTGGCATCCAGCTCTGGACAGTGCGGAAGCTCTGTTGTCAGAGAGACCTCATATTCTGCTTCCTTCCTTGCACTAGTTGACTCAGTGGCCTTTGGATTCACGTTTATGATCCATGCAGTATGCAGATTCCTCTGAGCTCATCTATAGACTAGGAATCTTTCTCAAAAGCTTCAAGGTGACACAACTAGTTGACTGGCACTGGTAAAGACAAACTGAGTCCATTCAAATATCTACTTTTGACAGAATACTCTTAATTAATTTCTCAGGTCACTTACTTATAACTTCTTTCCAGAGATGTTAAATCTACACTCTGAAATTTAGATAACAAGATTGTAAAAATTATTTTGAGGTCTTTTCCTTTGCAAAGACTCTCTAGAGGTAAATGGCCAGACCCCTGAAAACATACATAGAACTTAACATTATGCAGACTGAACGGGTTATATTTAAGAGTATATGTATATACGTATATGCATTTGGTAACAATTAGTGGGGGAAAAAGGACATGAATTTGAAGGAACTCGGGGAGGGGGTATATAAATGAACTTGGGAAGGAAAGGTAAGGAAGAAATATAATTATATTATTACCTTTAAAAAATTAACTTTAAAGAGTTAAAAATTCCTTAATATCTGGATTAACTTCTTATCTCTTAATGTCTATATTAAAACCATTTTCTTGCCTTTTTAAATTTCTTAAACATTAATCTCAAATTATATTTTTTACCTTTAAAAATTCTTATTTAGCAGGGTGTGATGGTATACACCTTTAGTTCCAGTACTTGGGAGGCAGAGGTAGGCAGTTCTCTGAGTTCAAGGGCAGCCAGGTCTACAGAGTAAATTTCGGGACAGCAAGGGCTACACAGAGAAATCCTTTCTCAAAACCAAACAAGCAATTCTGTATTTCAAAATGCATTTGAAATTCTTGATTTTCACCACTTCCTTCCTACTACTCTAGATTTCTTCATCCTAGATATTAATCACACAGTATAAAATGTAAGCCTGTAGAGTAATTTATACAGTTATGTTTATATTTTATAATAGTTTTACAGAGTCCCTGCTGCTATTTGAATACTAACAGGGGAAGATCTACATTCAATGGCTGAAGAAGTAGCTATGGCATTCTTACCAGCCTCCAGCTGTGAATGAGACCAGAGAAGACATGGGGACAGGTTATAAAACAGTCTGCTATCTATTACTGGTGCTGATTATCATCAGGAACTTTCAGTAGGTTCACATCGTTGCTCTCAAGCTTTCCTTTCTGAATGCACAAATCCAAAATGAAAAAAGGAAAAAAAAACACAAACAAAAAACTAGAAAACAAACAAAAAACAAAAAGCAAAAAATGACCAGATGGATCAAAAAATGTCAAATGGACTCATTTACCCATTTTTTTTTGTTTGAAGCATAATTTATTTCTAAAGTTAGCCAAGGACCAGCCTTCAAAGGTTAACCATAGGATTATTTTCTCACTTCGCACTGTTTTCATTCATGCATGCTTTCCTGATTATAGTATGTCCCTAAAAGAACAAACAAGAAAGTGTAATCTGCTTACAGACTTTGAGTGAGATTCTAACTCCCTTACGTGCTGTCACTGTCTTGTTGCGCTCCACAAATCTGATGGTAAAATAGGGTAGTTTTCAGTACTTGTCTTCTTTCTTGTTTCTGCTTTCCACCTATGAAGCCTGTTTCCTTCATTGCTTTGGGCAAGGTGCTTTGGTAAGATTTCTGTTTTAAGGTCAGGCCAGGCAGTCCTCTGCTGTGTATGTGTCCAGAGACTCAGATCAGTCCTTGTATGCTGCCTGGTTAGTTGTTCAGTGTCTGAGAGATCTCCGACCCAGGTTAGTTGAGACTGTTGGTCTTCCTATGGGGTTGCCCTCCTCCTTAGCTTCTTCTAGCCTTTCCCTATTCAACCACAGTGGTCCCCGGCTTCTGTCCATTTGTTGGGTGTAAGTATCTGCTTCTGTCTCAGTCACCTGCTTGTTGGGTCTCTTGGAGGGAAGCCATGCTAGGCTCCTGTCTTTAAGCACACATCAGTAATAGTGTCAGGCCTTAGAGTCTCCCATTCTAATGGGTCCCAATGTGGGCCTGTCACTGTACTGTCTTTCCCTCAGTCTCCTCTCCATTCTTGCCCCTGCTGTTTTTTTAGACAGAGACAATTCTGAGTCAGAGTTTTTGACTGTGGGATGGCAACACCATCCTTCTGCTTGATGCCCTGTTTTTCTACTGGTGGTAGACTCTACAAGTTCCCTCTCCCCACTGTTGGGAATTTCATCTAGGGTTCTTCCCTTTGAGTCTTGGAATTCTTCACCTCCTGGGTCTCTGGTACATTCTAAAGGGTCCTTCTATTACCCACCTCCTGAAGTTGTATATTTTTCTTCATTCTGCTGGCTCTCAGGGATTCACACTTGCCCCTCCACCCCCAATACCTCCACCCCAAGTTCAAGTGGTATTTGTCTTATTGCCTTGTTTTTTGTCAATCACAATAAGATGTCAGTAAAGAAAGAGAAAATGCACCTAACCCTTGAGAGACTTGAGGCACTAGGGAATTGGGAGGTCTGGCAGAGTGTGAGGGTTTGTGGGGGTGTTGGGGACATCCTCTTGGAGATGGGAAGGAAGAACAGGATGAGGAAACTGTCAGAGGGCAGAACGGGAGGAGGATAATGACTGGACTATAAAAAAGATTAAAAATAATAAGAATTAAAAAAAAATTCTGTTTCGATCAGCATTGCAACCTGGCTGCTCTTGCGTCTCTGGTCAGTATGTTTGTATATGCCTTTCTTAATCATGTTCTCATGAAAAAGAGTTCAAAGGTGGTCTTCTTCCTCCAAATATGTGAATTTTGTTACCTTTTACTTTCACATAAAGTTTTCTTTCTAATATAAAGCTATTAGAAAAACGGTATTTTATCATTATAAATACATAGATGATATACTCTTTCAACCAAAGCAGTCATTTTCCAAAACATACTAATCTCTTAACAAAGCCTAATTGATGTCAGATTTAAAAACATGAATTATCATTCTTTTTATCTTAGAAATTATTTGATTGTGTCAGATTTGTGTGGTTCAAAACAATAATTTTACTAACCCAGATATTTTGTTATATGGATTTATTCTATTTTACCATCAGATTTGTGGAACCCAACAAGACAGTGACAGCACGTAAGGGAGTTAGAATCTCACTCAAAGTCTGTAAGCAGATTATACTTTCTTGTTTGTTCTTTTAGGGACATACTATAATCAGGAAAGCATGCATGAATGAAAACAGTGTGAAGTGAGAAAATAATCCTATGGTTAACCTTTGAAGGCTGGTCCTTGGCTAACTTTAGAAATAAATTATGCTTCAAACAAAAAAAAAATGGGTAAATGGGTCCATTTGACGTTTTTTGACCCCTCTGCCCATTTTTTGTTCTTTTATGATTTATTTCTCAGAAGTTAGTTAAGTTGCTCCCCTGAATTTTAGTCTTATTACTACATGACTATTTAGAAAGCTTAAGTGGTATTTGTCTTATTGTCTTGTTTTTGTCAGTCATAATAAGATGTCAGTAAGAAAGAGACAGCATGCCATTTGAACAATTGATGATCAACAGGAATGTATTATTACAGTTGCAAACTTTTGTTTTAGTAGAGAGTGATTTATCTGACGTCCCAAATGCTACAATCCTTGTGATCCATCTGGTAAGGACCATTTGTTTACCTGCAGATGGTCACTCCAACAGCAATCTTCTCACTATCAACCCAGTTTAAGAGGCATTTACATTATTTTACTCAGAGTAATCTAGTTAGAGTGGCTGTCCAAGTTCAAGCTCTAAGCACTTATCTGTAAATAGGAACTTGTGATGTTAATTTTTCAATTGTCCTACTTACATATCTTATTATTTCATACTAGGTTATTTTCTCATAACATACTCATAACACATGTCAAATGGTACACCTTGTGATTTCTCACAGATTTCCTACTTTTTGTTGTCCAAGATCAAATGTTCTTTAATAAACTCACAATGCCCTTGTCTCTATAGGGCATACAGACCACATAGAGAGGATTAAATGTCAGTAATGTACTGCAGTAGGTACTTTACATGTCTATCTTACATAGGTGCTCCTTCTTTTCTCAATTTTTAGAGGAAGATGCTAAATTGGGGATAGTTTAGTAATTTACAAATCATTCAAGTCTACATTCATCAAATTCCTTGCCATGTTTGCATTGGAAAAATATTATACTCTCACCCACCCTAGTAATTCTCTTTATAGGGACATGGATCAGTTTCACACAGAAGCCAGTACATACCATTATAGCAAACTCTTGCAGTGGCATGACAGCCTCTGTAATTCTTTACTACCAGGTTTAGTACATCTTTTAATTAACCCCAACTGAGTCCTTAACACATTGCCAGCTTGAATCAACACAGTACTTGTATCTGATCTGTGAGTGCTTGCTTAATAACTACTTAAGAAGCCAGAGGTCACACAGTACCTGAATAATAGAGAGAGAGGGAAAATAGCAACATAATAATTGAAAAAATTATCCTACTTTCATTTTCTAGTCATTTCTCTTGTATTTATTGACAGCAAGAAAGGTATGCAAGTTGGAAACACAAAAACTTGATTTTAGGGACATAGAGTATAGTAGTGGTGATGGCATGATCATGAGCCTCAGATGTTTGTGGAAAAGGTCAGGAATGAAGAAGATGTTGTTCAGTACTTTAGAAACATTGAAACAGAAAGGATATTTGGGTTTTTCTTCCTGACAGAGTTCATATATTAGCATCATCTTATGCAGAACAGGGTTGTCTCAGTTACTGATCTATTGCTGCAAAGAGACAGCATGATTTAGGCAACTTACAAAAAGGGGGATGTGAATCCATGACAATTATGGCAGGAAGCATGGCATAAAGCACACTAATATGGTGCTGGAACAGTAGCTTAGAGTTTACATCTAATCCACAAGCAGAAAGAGGGAAACACTGGTCCTGGCATGGGGTTTTTAAACCCCAAAGCTCATCCCAAGTCACACACTCCTTCAAGAAGCCCACATCTTCTAATCCTTCCTAAACAGTCTATCAACTAGGAACTAGCCAAATATATGAGTTTCTGGGAACCGTTCACATGTAAACAACCTCAATGGTTATGGAATGACTTTGAGGATGCCTCCTGCTTTGTGAATGAGTATCTAGACTTGATTCCACAGAGAATCTATAGCCCCTTTAACCTTTCAGTTGTACATCAGACTAGAGAGAAAAAGGACAATTTCCTTTAACTTTATCATGTGATTCAACACAACTTACCCACCCGGCTAACAGAACACATAGTCTAGGTATGTCGCTAACACTTGGTAAAGCCAAAATCATAGTCTTAGAAGAGGAAATGTACAGTTTCATGAAACACAGCAGAATAGAAGTTTTTACCAAATTATTTAATTTTTAAAAAAAATGACTGTCTGCTTTCTTTTTATATCTTTCTTTCTATTTTTCTTCCCAAAATAGTATGGAATAGCCTTTGGAAGATATTTGTCACAGAGACACATGTTAAATTCAAATACTGAATAAGTCTACTGTTTGTTTAACGTGATGCCAAACATTGGCCATAGTCTTGTGAACCCGTTCTTATATTTGCTTATGAAAATCTTAAGGCAGTTAGTGGATCTGAAAGTCCTTGACTAGTTGACATAAAAGTGAAGTATCATGGTAAAAGATATAAACAATGAACATTGGAAAGAACAGAATCCTGGAACCTGCCTGGAAGAATAAAGATTTCAGTAAGTGTTAATAATGTAACATGGTTAAGGTTGACAAGATTAGAGAAGCCAGGGGAAGATATTAAGCTTGGAGTGTAAATACATGTTGTTGAGAGGTATGAAATGAGGTTCTTCTTGTTCTTTTTGTTCTTCTTCTTGTTGTTGTTTTCATTCTCATTCTCCCCCTTCTTCCTCTTCTTCTTGTTCTTTTCATTTCTCCTCCACCTCTTCCTCCTCCTCCTCTTCCACCTCCTCATTCAAAAAAGGCAATAGTCTGTTATGGAAGATACAATATCTATAGCCCATAGAAACTCCAGGTTTGGTAATAGTAAAGGTCAGAATTCCAGTCAATAACACTAAAATGTATGACTTACTGTGCTCAAAGTGTCAAAGTGAAGCCCACACCATAGTTTAGATCCAGAATACTTTCTTAATTTTCGTATAGTCTATGTTTTGCACTATTTTGTAAATGGTGAAAGGCTGGAGATCATTGGCTGTTTAAAGTACTCTTAGAGACTGCTTACCTCCTACCTCATTCTTGAATGCTGGCTGGCTGCCCTGCAGTAAGTGTCTTACTCCTCTGCACAGGAAACAATAATTTCCTGTGATGCTCTGCACAGGAAACAATAATACCAGATGATCATAGGCAGAAACCTTCAAACTACGGGGCAAATGAACTTTATATTTTTGTGTATTTTCTTACTCTAATAGTTCCTATTAGAGTAAATAGCACAGCCTGTTTATTTGCATCTACCAATATTTAGGCTTAAATTACTTTAAGAGGGAAAAGGCTAACTACCAGAATTGTAAACCTTTCATGACTTTTAATAATGTGATGGAAGATGTTTTTAAAACTTAGTTCCTTACTCAGTTCTAAATTGGAGATATTCATCAAATCCCTTCCCTCAGAGAAAACTGCAGAAGAAAAGGCAGAAAACATGAAAGAGCCAGAAGAGATGGAGGACATCAAGGAAACAAGGCTTTTTAGATACAATAGGATTGACATACATATAAACTCACACAGATTGGTAGCATACACAGAGCCTGCATAGGTCTAAACCAGACTGTGTCCCAGTGCTAAGGAGAAGTGGATAAAGCTCTCATATCTAATCTTGAAACAATCTCTAATTGATAACTTCCCACAAAAGAGAAATTAATTTTCTCTAATAGAGTCTCACTGGGTTTAAAAACCACACCACACTTAAGGATAGGGCACATTCCCAGCAATAGATGACTAATACAAAAAGAACTCAATGGTATTTTTGGAGCTTTTTGGTTTCATAATGCATTATCTGGGGTGTTTTGCATTGTTTTTGTGTTTTATGGGTCTTTTGCTTGACTGTTGAGGCTTCTGATTTTGTGTTAAAGTCTCTTCTTTACTTGATTATAAATGTAGCCAGGAAGTAGTGAGTTGTTGGCCTGGGGTATAGACTGAGTGCAAGTGAGGACAGGGAGATAAGAGGGAGGTACATCAGAAGGCATTTGTAGAGACTCAAATGCCATGCCCAGAGTTTAGATTTTATTCTCTCATTTAAAATTTAAATTTTCTTTTGTAGGTAGTTATCAATTGGAGACAGTTTTTGGATTAGACATGAGAACTTTATCCACTGCCCTCATAGCTCTGGAACCTGATAGTAGATATAGTCTCTAACTACATCTACTTTCAGAAGTTTTTTTTTTCCTTCTGAAAACAAAAGAAACTGGAGGTGGAAAATAGGAGAAGCACTCAGAACCCTTTAAAGGATTTGTAGTTGGCAACTGAACGTTTAATCTGTTAGTTGAAGAATAAGTTGTTATAACTTTTTTAGAAAATTGTTTTGCAATTTGAATTATGAGTTAATTTTTCCCCTGCTTTTTAGGAAAGTAGTGCCTCTCTTAGGCACTGATAGTAAAGAAGAAAAACATTAATAATGAATGTAATGGAAAGACAAGTTGTGGTAGCAACTATGAGAATCTTGAGAAAATGAAGACACGTGTTGTTTACATAGTAGCATTATTATCCTTACATTAATACTGAAAAAATGTTTTTAAAAATTCTTCCTCAAATAATAAGGCAGAGAGCTATTGAGAAAAAGTCTTAGTGTGAACTTCTGTCCTTCACCTGTATAGTCATACATAATCACACACATATGCACACACTGGATGTTCATCGCACACACTGATACAGTGAAAGATTGCAGATGTGTTGCTTCATTTGAGATTCTGATATTATATAGCTTGGAAAACATTTAATAGAATTTACAAAATGGTGCATCATGAATTCAGTTGAATTAGGAGGAAGAAGACTTAAGAAGATTGACTCCTCTAGGAGGCAAGAAAGGGAGAAACTGTTGATCGACAGAGGTTACCAAAACACAGTTCAGATATCTCAGATAATTTTTTTATACCCCCAAGGAGAAAATTGTGTTTGTAAAGATTTTGCCCCAGTTGGACATTTAGAGTTTGAGACAAAGCAATGTTAAAGAGTGAGGAAGGTAGGTAGTTACTATCAACCCATACAGATGTGAGCAGTTAAAGACTGAGGAGAGTAGGTAGCCATTATCAAGGCACATAGGTGTGACCATCTGAAGATATAGGCTGAGGATGTAGAGATGGCACTGTGGGTTAGAATGCCCACTGCTGGTAGAATATTGTTGTAAAAATACAGATGTGAGAGTAGGGGATTGTTTTACAGGACAAAAGTTCTTGCTGTATAAACATGAGAAGTTGAGATTGACTCCCCAGAACCATGTTAAAAATAACAAACAAAAATGCACAGGTACATGTGTGCCCACATCTGTGTGCATGTAACACACACAAATATACCACAAGCATAAAACAAAACAACAATAAAAACAAAAAGAAAACCCCTCCAAAGCAGGTAAAGCATAAAGAATAAAATAAGATTTAGGGAGAAAAGTGGTTTGTGTAAGTTATATTAGAGTTGCCATAGATGAATCTAAATATAAATGCACATGGGCAT
The DNA here is from genome assembly GCF_011762505.2 of Arvicanthis niloticus. Lineage (NCBI taxonomy): Eukaryota > Metazoa > Chordata > Mammalia > Rodentia > Muridae > Arvicanthis > Arvicanthis niloticus. The sequence goes on along the minus strand of NC_047672.1, from coordinate 60,873,685 downwards.
TCTGGACCTGTGATGCATACTTAACATTTGTGAGCACTGAGGAGAAGAGCTGAGTACGTATAAAGTGGGTGGCCATGGCATCCACTTGTATGAAGGTGGTTAAAATATTTTTGGAACATGTACATTTAGGAAACAGAGAAAGAGACAACAACATATCAGAAATAGATAGAAATGAAAGTAGTTTCTGAAGGTTAATACAGAAGGAAATTTCAAAGTGTATTACAGCTACAATTCTAAAGAAAGGAGTAAAGTAGTTAATGCTTGGTGCTACCATTATAAGTCATTAATTTCATGTTTTCTAGGATATTTAAAATGAGTAGGTTTTTTTCTTTTGTGTTTTTTTGACTCAGAGGAGTCAGAACAGTTAAGTGAACTTCAGTAGAGTGAGTGAGTAGAGCAGGGGTTTCTCACAAGCATTTGTCAGAAGCATGCAAGTATTTGGATAACAAATTGTAAAGGAGGACCATTGCAAGGTAAGTATGTACTGGAGACCCAAGGTTCCTCTGCACTGAAAATAAGCATTCTAGTCCCTCCCAAACTGGTACTGTGTTTTTCGGGAAAGGTGGAATTTAAAAACAGAATAAAACATTATATGCCTGAAAAAATATCTTAAGACTACAGGATGTATTTCCATCTTCTAGAGTATAAATAATATCGAACTCTGAATTACATCCACTTTTTCTATTTTTTTAATATAGCTGTTTTATGTTTCAAAGACATGACTTACTACCATACTTGCATGTTGTATCGGGTGACCTAGGCACAGAAAATTTTCATTTAGTTTATTATGACATAAAGTCTTTGCAGAACCTTGATTTTTATACATGTAAAAGGAAGTGTAAATAGATTAATATCTTCAGAATTCTGATACAAATGCCTACTATGTATATTCTGGATTATGATAAAAGCTCTTCAATAAATAAACATAATTTTCCCAGCTTGCTTTTGGTTTATCTTTACTTAATTGTTGCATGAGATGGAGAAGATTGAGCTAACCTACTCTTAGAATTGGAAGGAGCTTAGCACCAACACAAAGCATACAATGCAGTTTAAAAAAAATGCAGCAAAAAGGAATTTAGTGCCCTTACAACCTGAACGTTGTTTACCTTATAGCAAAGTTAGCAAAATGTTTACTTGAAAGACTCAGGAGGGACATGATACCTTTTACTCGACTTTCCAAGACAGATGAGAGTTGTCTTGACAGCAACATAGTGCCAAAACTATTCCAAGATTAGTTATAGGAACCTGAATTTTGTAGTACTCAATAGGCATTCATTACATGTTATCTTAGGAAGAGAAGTAATAACGTCAGGTTCTATGCTTGATGGTAAGTAGTCTCATGGATATTTTTGGACTACTTGGCAAGGCAAATGTCTTATAGTCAAAATCACCTATTAAATATTACTGTATCTTGAACACATTTTTATTAGAATTTAGAAATTTAACAATTCTTTGTTTAAAGAGTAATGTCTATCAAATGCCATGTAAACAAATTATTTTTATGTAACTAGAAGACTAGTAAGAGGAACACGAAATATTTGTACAGATAGACTGCATCCTAGATTCCTAACCAGTTTCCCATAATTTATTCAACCTTTGCTATCCTGAAACTGTTCTCATCTACACTAAATTTAAAGACGAATTCCCACTCAAATTCAAGATGCCAATATATATTTTCAGAAACTAAACCTACTAACTAACATTTGAAACTGTGGAATATGAGAACCTAATGCAATAACGGATCACACATTATAATACATATACTTGAAGATACAACCTTCTGTTTTGTTTTGTTTTGGAGGGGCTATGTTTTGTGAAAATAGCATCATTTAAACAAAGCAAGACTGTGGTGGTTGCTAAGTCCAGGGTGTGGTTCCCCATGGGTGATGAACCCCTTCATGGTGGAGAGGAAGGAGTCTGTCTTCCTCATCTTGCATTCAAGATCTGGACAGAAGGCACATAAATAACCATGTGGTGCATGCTATTTCTTTTGCTCTAATTATCAGTCTCCATAAAACAGGGATCTCTTCACTATGTAGAGGCTTCAAGTGGCCTCTTGGAAATCACTTTTAAATAGATTTCTGTCTCACCAGTTTTTTGTTTGTTTGTTTGTTTGTTTTTTGGATTTTTATTTTTTGAGAGAGGGCAGACTTGCTGATTATTTGCCCTATATTCTAAAATCTAATCACCTCATGTTTCTTTCAACTCTAGGATATTTTAAATTGCCCATTTTATATGATATTGTTTGAATTACCTAAGGTCTTAACTCCTAGCCCAATAATCTAGTTATTAGAAATAAAATCTCTACTTGAATAATTTACATTTTTGTATAATTTTGTTTTTATTTAACTGCATAATTTCTACTTTCTAATTGTGGCACACTGGAGAAATTCACAATTGGACAAATCAATAAAGACACAAGTATAAATGCAAAATTCTCCAAATCAGAATAGCTTTAGGGTCAAATATAAGAACCATTCAAGTTTTAATCTCCTTCAAATCATCTAGCACTTTCACACAAGCAACTTGACACACACACACAAACAAACACACACACACACTTTTCAATTTGTTTGGTTGAATATGTACATACTTCATGATATATATATATATATATATATATATATATATATATATATATATATACACACACACACACATATGTATAAAAATTTTCCAAGTACCTGCTGAGGCAAGAAAACAACATCAGATCCCCTGGAATAGGAGTTAATATGAACAACCTGTTATGGAACTAGGAACAGAAGCCATGTCCTCTGCATGAAGAACAGGTGTTGTTATCTGCTGAGTCATCTCGAGCTTCAAATCCTTGCATGATGTATTAAATCCTCTGTATTCTGCTCAAAGTACTGTACCTTTCTGGTAAGGACTTACACTAATCTCACTACTTCTGTCATCTTTGTCTCTGTCTCTGTCTCTCTGTTCCTGTCTTTCTCAGTCTCTGTGTTTCTGTCTTTGGTCTCATGGTCTCACTGTCTCTTTTTCTGGAAGTTTTCAGCAGTAACCACAGCACAGAGGAGAAAGCATACATTTTAAGTTTTGACTTTTGTCCAAACTGAACATCCATCTTGGATCCAAGGCTCAAAGGCTGTAAGATGTTGTAGAGTTTGGGACCAAAGGGGCCATTTGTGTTTAGTGGATCATTCTTAGGTGGTAGATATACCTCCAGTAATCTATTTCAGAGCCAAGCTAGTCTTAGATTTTTAAAATAACATTATTTCCTAAGACCCGTGTTTCATAAAAATGAAGAAACTTCTATTGGTGATGTTTTCTGATACTGAGTTTAGGCTTGAATTTCTAGCTTCCTAAATATCTTCTGTTGTTTTAAAAGGACATTTTTTTGTTTGTTAATGTTGTTTTTTGTTTGTTTGTTTGTTTGTTTGTTTTTATTTTTAAATAACAAATTAGCACTTTTCTGGATTAAGCACAATTTTATAGTTTTAGTCTTTAAAAAGTCAGTTTTAGAAAAAGTAAAAATTTTTTTAACTAAAAGGAAAGCATATTATACTCTGAAAATTCTGAAAAACAAATCCAGATACTATTCTCAGTCTCCATTTCTAGCTACTAATTTGAAAGACATAATTTTGTTACCACATTTTATAGTTAAGTTTTCTGACACTGTTATATAAAGACAAGTAACAAAAGTTTATGTCATGAAAAACTCAATTAAAAAGATAAGTATCATACCAGAAGATTATAGGAAAAAATAAAGTAAAATTCATAGAGAATTTTACTGTATAGAGTCCCTGGGTCAAATCTCCACTGTATTGTGTGACTTGAGGAGGAGATAATGGCCTCTCTGAAGACTTTATGACAGTGTTCAGGGAGAGTTACTGAGGCAGCAGCTGGGAAATATAATCAGTGTCTGTGAAACCAGCACCTATTTATCTTAAATTAATCATATTTTCTGGGCAAGCAGATGATAATCCTGGGCTGATGTCAATTTTTTTTTTATTCATAACACAGATAAAACTGAGGCTTGGCTGTTTCTGTGAGAGTTTCATGATATGAAGGATCTCCAGTTGTAGCTCTTACATCATTAAGAATTGCTTGTTAGATTTTTCAAAGTTTTGGAACAGAAATCTGTAAATATTCACTTCAGAAATAAATTACTGGTTTCATTAAGCCCATTCTGCTTTTCTGCCAGGAGGGTTTCAGCAAAGGTTTCTAGCTAGTGTAGCTCTGTTAATCATTAGGCAACCCTCCAGTTGATAGCATTCTTACAGTAGGGAAAATTAAATAGAATTGAAGTGGGAAAATCTCAATGTTGCTTCACTCTGTAGATAAATATCCCTGTTGATGATGCAGCATGGAAGATGAACGGGGACATAGTGGCTCTGATACAGAATCCCACATAGGAGGTCAACGACTGAACCAGTTATTACTATGTATTTTTCCTCTGCTGGAGGAAAAACTGCTAAGATGAGAAAGAGAAAACTAGGATGCATCTCTTTATGCCCTAAGCTTTTCCAAAAAGTCTCACTGTGTTTCCTGGTGTTGATGCTAGGATATAAGAAGACCATGACTTTGTTTAACTTGCAAAGTAACATTGAAGGTTTAACCATCTTCTTACTCTTACTTTTTTCTGTCTTTACAATAAATGTGTATACATGAATATTCTTGAATAAAAAGACTTTAGACATTGGGATTATAAGCTATGATTGATATCCAATTTAGTTCAATCAATATTCTCTATATATGTACATACATATACATATATTTTATATCTATAAAATACATGCTTGTGTATATAAAGGGTTTATATTTTCAGTGGAAAATATAAGTAGAATTCAAAACACAATGAAATTGTATTCCAACCAGTTGGCTTATATTAAGCAGTACACTTGGAGGGATAAAAATCAATATATGTTTAAGGGTATAGGCTTTGGCTATAGAGCTTATAGAAGTGAGAAGCCCAGCTCTTCCAAGTTATCAGGTTCCTCTTACAAATTGAGAATACAGTATGAGATGTGTCCTAATATGACCAGAGCCTGGTCTGCGTTGCCCTGAAGCCCTGAACCCACATGCCAATTCAGCAGAGCAATTCTGTTGTTTCCCTTGCAGAGAACAAATTTTAACCTTGAAAGAGTTATAATTTATAGGGTAAAATGTTGAAAGATTGAGTTTTGGCAGCGACATCTTGGTATTAAGAATAGATTCATGATACTTGGTATTTTTGTGCTATCTAGAATGTTAAGAGAAGTCTGGCTTTCCAAACTAACAAATTAGCTGTTGACTTTCATTTTCAAATGTGTGACTGAGCAATTGATTTAAATCTGTTATTTTAAGTTTAAAAACTTGCCAGAATTTTAAACAGTCTTAGAATATTTGGTATTCATGTATGTATGAATAATCAGGTATTATTCAATTCCCTGTCTCTCTATAATATTTGTTCTGTTAAACAAGCAATTTAGTTTAAAAATATCTTGAATTAAAAAAATAACATCTGGGCTAATGGCAAGACCAAAATCTCTCAGAAGGTACTGAAAGAAAGATGAAAGAAAATCCGGCTGCCGTGCAGAATAGACTACTCCAGACCACATGGTTCCAAGGGGGGGGGGGAGGTTTATTGGGGAAAGGACAAAAGTGGGGAGACAGTGGGGGAGGTAAGAAGTTAAAGAGGGTGCGAGTCCGGGGTACTGCCTGTTTTATATGGGCAGTGACGTGGTATCTCCCAGGTACAGGTGAGGGAGCCAGGTGGATTCTGGGAGCATGGGGCTGTTCCCTTGGCCACGATGTGGGAGTCGCCTAGAAGTGATGTCACTGGGTTCGGAGGCTGATACCAACAGGTACAGTTAAAATTTCAGCCTAGTAATTTGTGAACTGGTACTATAAATCTGAGGGTAAATTAATTTTTTAAATTTGAAATTTAAATAAATTACACTGGTTATAGCAGTGCAGGTTTGTAATCCAGCAGTTGGGAGGCTGAGCTAAGAAGTTTGCCCAGAATTCAAGGCCAGCCTAGACTATTTAGTGAACAGGAGGCCATATAGGAAGATCTTGCTTCAAAAAATAAATAATTAAAATAAAATTTAACATTAAACCTCATAGCCAAAATAAACCTATAACTGGTCCTTTCTGTGCATAAAACCTGCTTTCATGGACAGAGAAACATTTTTTATTTACAACATTGATTTGTTTTCCCATTACCAGTATGTGAAGAGATACAGTCAATGCTGAGTTAGTTAGAATGAAGGCTTCCTGCAAGGGTGTGCTGGTTTCTCAGCATGGTGGCATTCTCTTGCCCAGGAAGGCAGCCCTCTGCAAACAAAGAGATGGCTCTGTCTTTCTGAGGCTGAGCTATACAATTGTGATCCATCTGAGGAAGGGCCCTCATATAGTCCTGACACAGGATTATCACATTCTTCACATTTAGAAAATAAAGATAAGCATCAAGATGATGTGCACCCCAGTCTTCTAATGCAGAGAAGTCACTGAACACCCACATCCTATGATTTGCTGAAGTTATTGCAGGTCCATAAATTTTATTTTTCTATAAAGTAAGGTTTAATTGACATGAAACATTGATATTATACCAGAAAGACTTCTTGGATTTTTCCTGGAATTATCTCATCTTAGTTGCTTTTGACACTTAGGACCATAGTTTGAAAGCCTTTTATTATTAATAAACTATAAACATCTAAAAAGTACATTCAAATGTCATTAACATTCTAAAAATCTACATAAAATTATTAATAAAGCATTAGCTATAAAACAAAAGCAGTATGCTTTCTTGTTACATAGATTTCACTTTAAAGACAAATGTCAATATCAGCCTGAAAGATCCCCGAGAGGGGAGTCCCTTACTCAAGTCTTGGGATGTCATGGTCAACCAATAATTCACAAGACACCAATCTAGATGCAATCAGCAAGAGGTATATTTTGCAATCAACTGGCTGATGGTCAACTCATAACTCACGCAGGAGCAGAGGAATTGACAAGACAGACTGGATAAGGGCAGTCATATAGGGGAACCCACAAGCCGGGGGGGTGGGGGGGAGTGTCGGGGGGGTGTGTGTGAAGGGGTAACTAAGAAAATATAACATAAAAACAATGGATAGTCCCAAAATGTCCCAACCAGTAATTCAGGCAGAGTCATTTGGAAACATCTTGTACACTCATCTATTGCAAGAATGTAACCTTGCCCAACCATCTGTGCTTTGGGCCTTCCCCATCCACAGGTGGGTTTTCTTCCCTGAGGTCTGAGGAATGTTAATCAGCCTCTCCCTTCCTCTGAATGTTAATCCAGCAAGTGTCCTCTGACTCAGGAATAATGTACTCCTCCTGGAATGTAGAATGTATCCCGGGACAGTGAAGACCTAAAATCTCACATTTAGTTCTGCTTTCTTGATGGAACTAGTGAACTAGCTGGCCTGCAATTTTTTTTTTTTTTTTTTTTTTTTTTTTTTTTTTTTTTTGCTCAGGTCTAGGGGGTCATAAAAACTTTCTATACTTTTCATAAGTTTTCTATATCTTTCAAGTCAACTTCAGACATTAGCTGTTTTGAAAGGTCTATATATCCAACGGACAGAAGCTGCTAACCCCTGTGGTTGAATTAGGGAAAATCTGGAAGAAGCTGAGGAGGAGGGCAACCCTGTAGGAGGACCAGCAGTCTCAATTAACCTGGGCCCTTGAGATCTCTCAAACACTAGATCACCAACCAGACAGCATACGCAATCTGATATGAGGCCCCAACACATATACAGCAGAGAACTGCTGGGCCTGGGTTGAGTCAGAGAAGATGAACCTAACCCTCAAAAGACTGGAGGCCCCAGGGAGTTTAAAGGTTTGATGGGGTGGGAGTGGGGACATCCTTGTGGAGACAGGGATTAGGGAGGAGTTATGGGATGTGGAACAGTAGGAGGGTGGTGGACCTGCGGGGGTGGAATAAAATTTGGAGTGTAAAAATAAACAAACAAACAAACAAATAAATAAATAAATAAAAGATTAAATAAAAATAGACCACAGTGTGGGATTATCTGAATCCTGTTTTTAATAATTTACATCATTATTAAGATGACACACAAAAACAACTGATGATTTTGTAAATGTCTGAAACATTCTGTCAAGGTGCTCTACAGAGAGATAAACCATTTGCCCTGGGAATAAATTATGAATGTATGATACTTAAGTCCAAGTTAGAGAAGGAGCATGTCTTCACTGTCATAAGCTAAGAAGTACTATTTCCTCAAGCCAGAATAAAAGATTTCAAGATTTTAAAATAATAAGTTGTTATCAGTCATGTTTGAACATAAAATAAAAGATGATGTAACATAAATTCTGAGAATATCTAGCCTAGAGTTTCCCACAGGACAGAATTTTACATTCATATTGTTGGTTTTTTTTTACATTTATATAATGCATTTGTAAACTTTTTGATGGTCACATACTATGCAATTTATTTTCTTAAGGCATTCTTATAAAACATAGACAGTTTTTTTTCCCTTTTCTTTACTGCATTTGGTGCAGTCACACATACCACTGTAACCAACAGCAGCTAGGCACCCTACAGTCTTCCTGAACGGAATAGAGTCAGTAGTATAATAGTGGAATGTTGACCTGGCCAATAATCCACCCTTCTGAACCTAAGGATGGTTAAGATTTCCTCCATTTTAAAAGCAATTCAGCCTTACTCATGCCAAGAATTGTTTAATGTTTTGTATAAAATTTCAACTAATATAACATCCACTAGCAACATTAAATATTTACACTTTATACTAATACTAATTTACACTTTATACCAATTAGAATAGCTGTTATTAAAATAACACAGAGAAGATTTGTCAAGATATAGAAAAGTAAGAACCCTTCTGTGCTCTTAGTAAGATTATAAAGTGATACAGAGATAGAAAACAGCCTGAAATTCCTTCAAGACTAAAAATAGAATTGACATATGACCAAGTAATCCCACTTCTGGGATATGTAAACAAAAATCAAAACTAGATCTCAAAGAAATGTTTGCTTACTTACGTCCGCAGCAGCAGCATCTTTAGTCACAGTTACTAAGGATGGAAGCAGTACACATGTTCATTGATATGTGCCTTACAAAGGAATCTATGAAGAATATATCTATTTTTAAAAGACGATAAATATGCTTACATGCCCTACACATATGCTCGCACATGCACGCACTCACATGAGCTCCCATATAGGACAATATATATGAACACACACACACATACAAGACAAAATGGGGAGAGAGATCAGTTGGTAAAAATACTTTCATTGAAGCATGAAGACTTCTAAGATGGAAATGGTGGTACATGCATTTAATCCTAGCACTAAAGGGGCAGAAGAAGACCAATTTCTATGAGTTTGAGGCCAGCCTGGTCTACATAGTGAGTTACATAATGACTACATCTAGGACTATGCTCCAAAAATGTATTTTGACAACTTTTTGATGGCCACATACTACACGATATGTTCTGTTGATATATTCTTACAGAACCTAGACACTTACCAGAGTAACCAGCAACAGGTAAAAGTGCTACAGCCTTCCCAAACTCCAAGATTGACATTAAGAACAGTAGGGTAATAAAATAGGCCATTCAATAAAGGAAAAGTAATGTTTTATTCTTTTTAATACGATATCTAAAGTAGGCCAAATCATACATACAGAAAATTGCATGATCACCTTGAAGGTCCGAGAAAAGAATAAATAGAGATTTGCCATGTAACAGGTACCTAGTTTTAGTTCTTCAAGACCCAATGATTTGATGCTATTTCACAGCAGTGAGCATCCTGCACATATGGCCATGTATAACTCAAATGGTTAAGATAAAAATCTTATTCTCTGCTCTTTTAGCCATAATAAAAATGGTAACTTGATTGTGCTATGAATTATGTTTCAGTAAATATCAGAAACCAAGTGTAATTTTTCATATCATAGTCTCTCTTATTTTTACTGAAAGTCTAAGATGCTCTCTCAAGATCCATATGACCTGAGTAAAAAGTATTTTGTAGATTATTATGCAATTTTTACAGATGGTAAATGACTTATGTAATCTCTTAAGCACATCCGCTCAAAGATTGAGCAAATGTTCTTTGTGTGTGATTATTTATGTCTTAAATGCTAAAGAGAAATTGTGAATTTCTATTCACAGACTTTGCCCTAAACTTCTTGACGTACTTCATATACGTTCAGATAGACTAGTATTCAGGAAGTCAAAAGGAGGTATTTCTGCAAGTCTGAAGATTTTGTTATATTTCTTGGCATTAATCTCTGCTTTCAGGGATTGGCTAATATCAAGTTACTAAATGTAGCTGGGAAATCCTTTGTCAAATTAGTTAGGCTTTTCATAATTCTGCTAAAAATTTAGGACTTGTATCTTTATTTGTTTTGGTAAGATCCAAGAGCTTTCGAGCTCTTAGCTAACGAGACAGCTTCAGTGTATGAAAGAATATAGCACTTTTGAGATAGTGTATAATTTTATTTCTTATATGACTCAGTTACATAAAAAAATTGTTTCATTCTGAGGTATGACATATAATCTTCCCGATTACTCAAATTTGTAAAATTAGTCTCTCTCTCTCTCTCTCTCTCTCTCTCTCTCTCTCTCTCTCTCTCTCTCTCCTCTCTCTCTCTTCTCCTCCCCTCCCCTTAGCTCTTACATATGCACATACAAAGTAAGGTTACTGCTGAGAGCTTCAAAGTTTTCTGCAATATATGATTGTGGCCACAACACAGCTTTTATGTGACACAGTCTCAGGAATAAACTTCACCTCCAGTGTTGTATAGAGCACAATATGGTGATGCATGCTAAATTCTTCATTTAGTGACTGATACCTGAGACAATTTAACTCATTTCTTCATATTTTGCAGGAAAACTTGCATTTTATCTTGAATTTTGTTTCCTTAACTTATTTTTCATTTTATGTGGACCCAAATTTCTTAAAAAAAAATTGGTTTCCACTTGGGAATTAATTATTTCCTGATATTTTCTGAAAAAAAATTGTACAAACATATAACATTTAAAACATCATAGTTGAGATGCATACATTTGAACTCTGTGAGTCTGTGGCAACTCATAAAAACATGTAGATGCTCAAGCCACACAAAATCCCATCACAGAGGAGGGGAAGTGGTCACAGCACAGACCTCTTATATATTTCTTCATGAAGACCCCATGCTCAGGAATAGTTGGCCAAAACAAATAAAACACCACCTTTTGTGTCTGTCTTTCTTTCTTTCTTTCTCTCTCTCTCTTTCTTTCTTTCTTTCTCTCTCTCTCTCTCTCTCTCTCTCTCTCTCTCTCTCTCTCTCTCTATCTTTCTTTCTTTCTTTCTTTCTTTCTTTCTTTCTTCTTCCTTCTAACTAGTGTGTGTGTGTGTGTGTGTGTGTGTGTGTGCATGCATGTATGTGTGTTGATTTGTTTTTTAAGAGAAAGAAAGAACATGATATTGGGTGAGTAGGAATGAAAGGAGATCTAGGAGGAAATAGAAAAGAGAAAAATATGATCAAATTATTATATGAATCCTCTAAAGTAAAATATATTTAAATATAATTTTTATTTTAGTGAGATATTTTGATATCCATGTTATTGTGCTTATCATAGCATAATAAACTTTGGCAAAATTTGGATGAAGAAAAGAAACTCTAATAAATGATAGAAACTCCAGAAGTTTTCAACTTAAACTTTTCCCCTTTTAGTCAAGAAGTTAGAAAATTACCATGTATATTATTACTAGTAGAATATGTATTTATATTAATGAATTTATATATGTTATCAAGAATACTCATATGCACATAAATATCAACGTACACACATATATGGAATTCCCTAAAGTAAAAGTAACTTTTATTCTCCTGTATATAATTGTTGTCTCTAAGGATTACTGCCTCTGTGCTAACCTAGGTCTAGTACTAGAAGCTGCTAGTCTCTGTACAATCATTTCTAGTCCTAGAATGTTTTCAGCCTCTGAGACTTATGGTGAATTATCCCACCTTGCTTGTTTTATCTGAGCTCTGGCTGGCTGGTTAAACTCAGCCAACAGTAATCTCAACACACAATCACTGTCTTCATAGTGTGATCAAATATCCTGCAATATTTTCAAGGTGACAGAAAATTTCTGAGTCCTCTTGCCACTCCATAAACATCCAGGGCCACTAATTCTCACGTCTTTCTAAATTTATAATCTTTATTATTTTTCTACCCAGGAAACCTAGGATAATCTCTCATTTTTCAAAGATCAACTGCTTAGTAAACTTAATTAAATCTAAAAAGGAACTTTATCATATAATATATAATATTTGTAAACATAATTTAGGCATGCAGTTTGGTCATTTGAGAAGATGTAGTATAGGCACTTTCTGCTTATCTCCACATGTCCTATGGAACTATGTATTTTTTGAATTTCAGTTTGTTTACTTACTTATAGCAATATTTAGTAATGGATTCTAATTTTGTATATTACACCTTCATCATTTCTAACCACCTTTTTCTATTTGTGAGACTTTCAGTGTCTACTAGAGGAGCCCTTTTAAGTTGTGCCCTACATCCTTTGACACTCTGTGTCTTCTCTAAATACTATCATACAGTTTGGTATAGCAACTATGTCAGTTTAATCTTGTCCTTTCTTTGACCTGACCCTGTGATCAGCTGTCTTTCTAAAGAGCCCTAGTTTCATTTAGTTAGACTGACATTTGAAAGGTTATATTTGGTTAGCAGTTGATAGTGAGATAATACTATTTCTAACTTTTATCAGTGGGAACTTCACATACACGCTTATTTACGTAGTCACTTCTATATTTACGTACATTGAAAACAATCAGTTCATGTTGACACGTCCCTCTGAGATCTACCATCACAGAACACTTTCTCCTTTTCTCTTTCTTTCCTGCTTGTAACTGCTTTCTTCGACAGTGAACATGATTCCTATTCTCATTCCTGGGCTCCTTTATTTTAGCAATGCAGTAGAACAAGTCTAATATTAATGCCATCAGTTTTTTTCTTCAAAGTATCCTTTATAGGTCACAGACCAAGCTCTCACATCCAATGATTCGTCTTTGCTCATACATTTATTTACCTTCTTGGGCCCTGAAAAGGGTTTTCTGCTGCTCAGTTCCCCTGTATCACCCTTTCTCATCTGCTTAGATTCTCACAAAGGACATTCAGCTTTCCTGTGTTGCACATGGACCATGTTAGCCTACTATAGGACATTTCTTCTAACATTACTCTTTACAAACTACTCCTCAAAATGTAGGTGCTTTCCTTGGTCTCTTCTGTCAGGTCTGGCCTCAGCATCCTTACAGAGGTCCTTTCTGTTTTGTTCAGACTCTGATGTTGCCCATAGTTCCACTTTCTGTGTCACACTGACATTCTCTTCACCCTGCCTCAGCTCTCTTTACCAAACTTCCCTCTTGCACAAATGACCACCTCACCTTGTACAAATTATTGATTTCCCATGTGAAGCAGTGACCCCAGTTGAATGTTTTCTTCCTGACACAGTGGAGTCAATTCCCAGTGATGTTTTCTTCTCTTTGTGTTGGTGTCTCTTTTAGGGTTGCTTGACTGCTCCTTGAGGGCCTGCTCTTTGCCTTAGCTTGAAACTGCTCACCTAATGGTACCATGAGTGACTTATCTACTAAAGTTTAGGTAGGGTAGCCCCCCTGCCCCATTTTTTATTTCCTTTAATGGGTAAATCACTCATAGTGCCTATAAGAGAAAAAGGCAGAAAAATTATTAGTGATTTTTTCCCTTCTTAAATAGAGTTCATCATAATTGCATTGTAAAACAGACTTTTGTTATAGAATCATTTTAGATTTAGAGAAAACTTGCAAAGACAGCACCAAGTTCTGAAATATCTGCACCCAGCTTACCTGGGGTTAGTTTCTTATGTTCACTTAGTAAGTTTATCATAAATAATAAACCAACAAAATTATATCACTGATTAAGATTTTTAGCAGCACTTGGAAGAAATTTATCCATTTGACTTTACAATTTATCTTTTATCTTCAATACACTCCCTTCACTCTTGACCTCATTTACTATTCAAATAGAGAAAACTATGAAACAGCTGATGTGTTGAAATTTTTCCTCAGGAAATATTCTTATTTATAAAACATCCAGGAGTTTTATATGCTAACCTATTATCTGTGGCCCTGCATGCAATTTTTTTTTCTGGACAGATTATCCTATGGGATAAACTTGATAAAATACTTGGCATTGAAACCAGATCATTTTATTATTTTGGTACTGGAGAAGAAGGTTAGTGAGCTACAGATTTTTCAGTGGCCTTCAAAATGGGAAATACCAAATAAGACCCAGAAAAGATAAATTATTGTCTGGAAAACTGGGAAAAGAAAAGAGTAGCATCTAGATGAAGGATTATTTTAATATATGTCTAGGACATATATTTTTCTGTTAACTTTATGAGTTATTAAATGTATTATTTATGAAAAATTGATATTCAAGGCTCTAGAGGGAGAGCGCTGAGTTGGTAAAGTACTGTTGCATAGCATGAGTATCAGAGTTTGATCCCTAGAACCATTATAAAAAATGTAGCATGGAAGTTCACACTTGTAACCTTAGTGCTGGAGAGGCAAAGACGGGGGATCTTGGGGGTTCACTGGCTAGCTAGCCCTACCTAATAGGTGATGCCAAGTTTTCAGTAAAGGAACAAAAACATGGTGAACAACTTCTGAGGAATGACACCTGAGTTTACCTTTTGGCTTCCACATGTTCATATACCTATACACAAATATGGGCTTTCATAGTGAGGGTTTTTGCATAATTTTAAATGTAAATTTCCCAGCACTACAGACCAATGAGACAATTAAAACCCACTCATCTCAAAATATTAAACCAAGAAGGGTTCCTGTCCAAAGAAAAGACAGGTACAAAGAATGGAATAGAGACTGAAGAGAAGACCATCCAGAGACTACCCCACCTAGGAATCCATTCCATCTGCAGATACAAAACCTGACACTATTGGTAAGGCAAGGAGCTAAAGCACCTTGCTGACAGGAACCTGGTATGGCTATTCCCTGAGAGGATCTTTTAGTACCTGACTAATACAGATGGAGATACTCACATCTAACCCTTGGACTGAGCCCGGGAACCCCAGTGGAAGACTAGGGGAAGGACTGAAGGAACTGAAGGGGAGTACAACACTATAGAAAGAACAATATGAACTAACCATACCACCCAGAACTTCCAGAGACTAAACTACCAACCAAAGAGTATACATGGAGGAATCCATGGTTCCAGATCCTTATGTAGAAGAAGATGGCCTTATCTGGCATAAATGTGAGGGGAGGCCTTTGGACTTGTGTAGGTTTCATGCCCCAGCATAGGAGGATACTAAGGTGTTGAGGTAATAGTGTGTGAGTAGGTGGAGGAGCACCCTCATAGAGGCAAAGAGGAGTAGGGAGAGGAAGATGTGATGGGGGTATTATGGAGGGGAAACTGGGAAGGAGGATATCATCTTAAAATGTAAGCACATAAAATGATTAACTAAAAAGAAGAAAAAAATACCCAAGAGACAATACCTTGTTTTTGTTGTTGTTTCTCATTGTGTTTATTTCTCATAAAATATACCAACACTTCCCACATTTTCGGATTTACTTTGATCCAGTGAAGCACACAAGGCACCTAGAATATTTTTGAAGCAGACCTTCTTGATAAACCCCATCAACTTCTTTAAGGATGCCCTATGTCTTAAATCTTTCTTCTTTTTAAATTTTTACTAGAGACACAAATGTACTTTGATTTTATATGTTTCTTTTGTTTTAAAAATTGACAAATAGAGAAAAATTAATTATCCTTTTCTATACTCATATAAGGTCAAATGACCTTTTAGATAGGAAATCATAAAAGCACAGAAATAAAAATTCTTAATCTCTTCTAGTAAGTTCATCAAAATTATTCTGAAGTCAAAAGGAAATTATAATTCTACAAAGTTTAACATTTATTGAAGATTTCTCAAAAAAGATTGACCCATATGTTTGGCAAAGTCAAGAAATTGACCCAAGGACTACTGAGGAAGCAGAGCTTATCCCATGAGGCATTATAACAGCAACTTGTGAACACACCATAGATATTTTAAACCAGTTTGCTAACCTTTGTATCACTAAAATTCAAATATAAGCTTGAATCAAAATGCCAGGCCATAGAAGGACAAGGTCACAAACCAAGTATATATTTTTGCTCCCTTTTAAAATAATTTTTTTATTTTAAAATCATTTAAGCAATACAGGGAGGCCATACCTGACAACATACTTTTCAGAATAGAACTTTTTATCATTATCATATAATAAGTTTCTTTTAAGTGTTGTAAATCAATTATCTGAAGACATGAATGTGGCAGCTTGAATATGCTTGGTCTATGGGAAGTGGCACTGTAAGGAGGTGTGGTCTTATTAGAGGAAATGTAGCCTTGTTAGTAGAAGTGTGTCACTATAGGGGTGGGTTTTGAATTCTCTTCCTATGCTTGAGCTATGCCCAGAGTGGAAGAAAGCCTCCCCACTAGCTGCCTTTGAATCATGATGTAGAAATCTTGGTTCCTCCAGCACCTAAAGTCTGCCTGAATATGGCATGATTCCCATCATGATGATAATGGACTGGACCTCTGAAACTGTAAGCCAGTCTTAATGAAATGTTTGCTTTTATAAAAGTTCCCTTGGTTATGGTGTTTCTTTACAGCAGTTGAACTCTAAGAAAACAGACATTTTTGTTATTAAATGGAGTAGCCTTGAAGGGTCCTCTTTGGAGACCTTACTATTAATACTGCTAAAGAACACTTCTGTCAGTACTGTCTTTTTGTCATATGGTTTAGGTGATCTAGAGGGTAGGTGTAGGCCTACAAAAGCATCAGAAAGGCCTACTGCAAAAATCATGACACTTTTCTTCTCCAAACTAGGAAAACTATACCATGTGACTTGTCCTCCATCAGAATTTGTCAATTCTGTATAGATATTCCCAGTCAGATCTGTTTCTCCAGTTTACAGTCTGACCATTGGCTGGTTTAAAATTTGTACAACACCTTGGCAACATACTTATTTTGTAGAAGCAGAGTTAAAAATAGGGTTGGGCAAACAATGTTTTCTTGTGTATGTTGCCACTTGGGATTAGATGCTATAAAGTTGACTTCCATGGCAACACTGTGAGTTGATTCCCTTTGCCTATGCAAGAACTGAAGCAAGGTTAAAAAGTAAAGGAATTTCTAGAGAAACTGCTGACTGTGTCAGATAAAGGGGCATTACAAATAAACAGTGACAAAATAGGAAGAGATAATTTGAGGCGTCTTGTCATCTTGGTTATTTTCTTACACATCAGGTTGGATTATAAAATAGGGGAGGAGAGAGAAGACTGGATGTGCTATGTTAAGAATGATCAGAGAGCATCCTTCCTTCCTTCCTTCCTTCCTTCCTTCCTTCCTTCCTTCCTTCCTTCCTTCCTTCCTTCCTTCCTCTTTTTCTCTTTCTTTCTTTCTTTCTTTCTTTCTTTCTTTCTTTCTTTCTTTCTTTCTTTCTATCTTTCTATCTTTTTTTACTTTGCTGGTATAACTATAGATGTTAATGTACAAATGTCACAGCCATATCATAATGGTTGAACTCTTCATCCTTGTCCTAACCTCCATGCCATCCCTAAATCAATTCTGGCATGAACATTATAGTCTGGCTTGTGAAAGGTGAGTAGGACATGATTTACATTGCACACAAAAGTATCTACTGTGTAAATATCAAGGATCACTTTTGTAAAGTGAGGTTATTTATAAAGAAACCACAATAAAGCATCAGTTCCTGGTCATAATTGCTCCTAGGCAAGGCAAATCTCATCAAGTTCAGACCCAGTTGGAGCTGTGAGTTACACATACTAGTTCACAAAGTGCAACTTAGGTTCTGTGTAATCTTCAAATAAAGGAATATATAAAAAAATGAACAAATTTAAATGATTTTATCCAATGTATCTAGATATTTTACCTTGAATTGCCAATGGCCACATATAACTTTTTTTTTTTTTTTTGCATTCTCAGTATAGATCTACTTTTTGTCTTTGAAACATATTCTCTCCTTCTGTAGCCCATGTAATTCAGGATGGTTGGAAGTTTACAATAATCCTCTTCTCTGAGTTTCAAAAGGGCTGGAAGAAAACATATTTTTTCTTGATTTTAAGGTATGCCCTTTATATATGGAGCACTTGACAAGAGGGGAGTATAGTATTGAATACAGCATTGCCTTAGATATTGTTCTATTTTTATGAGGAGACCCTATGACCAAGATAACTCATAAAATAAAACATTTGGTTGGATACTTGCTTAGAATTTCAGAGGGTTAATCCATTATCCTCATTATAGGGTAGAGTGGTGGCAGGCAGACATGGTGTGGGAAGTGTCTGAGAGGTTACATCTAATCTGAAGTTACAGGAAGAGAGTGGGTGATTGATTCTAGTATGAGTTTTTGACACCTCAAAATTCACCACTAGTGACACAATCTTTCTAAAAGTCTACACTTATTCCAGTACAACCATAACTCTTATTCCATCCCAAACAGTTCCAGTAACTGTAGTCCAGTAACTCAAACATATAAACTGTGTGGTATGAATGAAAATAGCCCCTATGGACTCATAGAGAGTAATATTACTGGAGATGTGGCCTTGGGTGAGGTGTAGCTTTGTTGGAGGAAATGTGTCATTGGGGGTGTAGTTGGGCTTTGATGTTTCAGAAACTCTAACTGGGCCTAGTGATGCACTGTCTCTTACTGTTGCCTATGGATCAAGATGTAGAAATTTCAGCTACCTCTCTAACATTATGTCTGACTGCCACTATGCTTTCCACTGTGATGACAATAGACTAAACCTTTAAACTGTAAGCCAGCCTCAATTAAATATTTTCCTTTATATGAATTGCCATAGTCATGGTGTCTCTTCACAGCAATAAAACCCTTACAAAATCAGAAGTCTATACGAGCCATTCTCATCCAAACCAACACAGGATTGTTTATTATTTATTTATTTATTTATTTATTTATTATTTGGGGGAGGGGGCAAATAAAGGTTATTATGAATGTGCAAAAACTTCATATGCATTTGAAAGATAAATGCATTTTACTTTAAGAAGATGCTGTTTGCATTTTCTTCTCATTCCCTCTTAAATTGATGATTCTCTTTTTCTTTGGTTATTATTGTTTCATATACACATATATACAAAGAAAGTCTTTGCATCAAATGGGAACTATTATTGAAAACCATAACAGGTCTTAAAGAATGCAGAGATTAACTTTATATGAGGAGTTTATACTCAATAAATACATATGCAACAACAGTCCTGTACCACAGGCTTAAAGAACATTGCAGAATATGGAGAATAAACATTAGAAGAGCCAGAGGACAAGGCAGTCTGCTGGGAGATTGTGTCTCCTAGAAATTATAGGGAAACTGTCTGGATACCTTAGCAATATGGCTGCAAAACTGACACAAACAATGAAAGTAGCAATAAATATACTGATAAAGATTGGGATATCTGATGGGGTCTCATGCCTAAGGAAATAACTACAGGCAGCTAATGGCTTCTGAGAGAAGGTAAGTTAGTCTCTTCTAGAGATGAGCCACTGACTGTTTAGTTCATAATATTAAAACCCAATAAAAGTAGATAAAATAACTATAATCATTAAAGTAAAAATTTTTTTCACTATAGTAAAGGTCTTATCTATTATTTAGCCCATAAAAATATATTTCATTACATTATCTTTGTAGAATTTGGACTATTGGCATAACATTTATTTTAAGTGGTTATAATTAGTTCTGTTATGAGTTATTATATATATATATATATATATATATATATATATATATATAAATGCTAAAACAGCCTTGACTTTTGGAAGAGTAAATATTTTACTTATATTCTGCTACTCAATTAAAATCACTTTTTGATGGGGGATATACAAAACTTTTACTTCTATCGTATAGGACTTTTTGTCTGTGTGAAAAAACAAAGGCAATATTTATTTTAATGATAAATAAAGGCAAAAATCAAACTTTGATAAACCTCATGAGAACTCCAGATAAGCCATAATTAACCCTGATCTCCTATTCATCTAATTTTCTCCTCTGCCTAAAGTTTATTAACATTATTTCAGTTATATTGATAGTTATTACAAATCCCAACCAATGCTACAGCTCAGGCTAAAAGGGTAGATTTATTTCTTTTAAAGTTTAATTATCTGTTTTAGCTTAGGGATGGGTAGGTGAAAACATAGTGAGATTTAGCTTAAGAACAATTGAACACAGTTCTATTTAGTCTGATGCCTTCCCTCCATTGCAAAATTGATTCTTCTGATCAATACTGTAGAGAGAAAAAAGTAATCTTGCAGAGAAGTGGGATGGAAGATGGTCAATCAATAGGCCCTGACAGTACCACCAGGAATTTGAAATGATGTCGATTCCAAGAATAGTTCTGGTAATGCTCCCTTGTAAATACAAATAAAGTAAGCAGATGCAATCTAAATGACTTTCTATTTTATTAAGTTATACCATTCTTTGTGTCTCCTATCTTCAGTGACCACATGTTTCATTTGAATAAGTTTCCATGAAGGCTTATCTATTGAAGGCTTCATTTCCAGTTGTTAGCTGGACAGGTATCTAAGAGGTAATTAGAACTTGAGAGCACTAATTTTATCAATTTGTTAATGGATTGATGAGTTCATACTGAATTGTCTCTTAAAAGGCAAGTCCAGTAGGAGGGAGTAGGTCCCCAGGATGTTCCTTTGGAGGTTGCATTGTGTCTTTGCCTCCCTCTTTCTCCTTTCTAATAATTTTGAGATCAACAACCAGATCTGCTAAGCTTTCCATTCCACCATGGTGTTTTGCTTCACCATATTCCAGGAATAACAGAGCCAATTCATCACACACTGAAACCTGTAAATCCAGGAGTCAAAACAAATCCTTTGTCCCTTAAAAGTTGTTTCTATCACACATTTATCAGGTGTTATCTAACACCTCAGAGTTACCCAGTAAAGCATTTACTTGGAAGAAAGAACTTGATAAAATATGCCAAGGTACTTTGTTAGGATGACCTGTGTAAGTTAATGTATAGAAATATTCATCATGTATATACACACAGACTTCATATCAGAGTACAAGAGAGTTAAAGTACAAAATTACCTAATGATAACTCCATGATGGCTGGTGCCCAGTTATGTCCATACTTAGAACATGAAAACAGTATCAGTTTCTAACAAAGAGAGCATCATGTGCTTGCATACTCCCTTCTCAAAGGCATCATATTCATGTAACAAACTATTTGGGCAAGGTTGATTTCTGCTACTAGGCTAGATATTAAGATATGTTCTCTAATAGTTGCACAGTATAGGAAAAGGGCATTAACTTTCTGGCATAAGAGAAAGGTGGAGATAATTGGTCTATATAAATGAGGAAATGGGTGATAGAGGTACAAGAATGATGAGTAAGAGAAACTAAGAGGTATACAATGACGACCAGAAGCATTAGTGCTGTTGGGATGGAGTAATGAGACAGCCACAGCATGGAAGATATTGTTTAGTTCAGTGCACTGGTTTAACCTTCTCCATAAACTCCACTGTTTTTTTTTTTTTTTCCTGAGAGCATTTGAAATGGCATGAGGAGTATGAATTCTGCTACATGAAGCCAACTCAGCCAGCAGGATTGGAAACTAAGCTTTATGTACACAGTCATGTTAGTGTTGCTTAAAAAAAACACTTCATGAACACCCCCCATCTCCTCCAGTTCTCTCCCTTTTTTCTCTGCCATCTCCACAAGCTAGATAGAGATTAAATTTCTTTTTAGAATATCATTCCCTTTCTGAATCCATCACCAATTTTGGCATTGTTTTCAAAGCATCTGAGAAGAAAAAGTCGTATTCTAAATAAAATTCAAATTGTTTTTCTCACACTGACAATATAATATGAGCTAAAGATCTTTAACTAGAGTAACCAACAAATAAGTCTGTGAGGAAAGTTTTGGACAAATGCCTGTTAATTTATAACAGTTCTTAGAGGTAACTCATATAATTCATAATACATTTTAGGGGACAGTAATCATTATAATTGAAATTAATAAAAAATTCAAATAGAACAGGTTATAACTAGAACCGTAGAAATGTCCAAGACTAAAAGAAAATGTTATATCAGTTTGTTTTATCACACTCTTGTCTTTATCTTTTTCAGAATTTAACAATATAACAAAGTTATAAGTAGGAATCTGGAACAATCTAAGTAGGAACTTATTAAAAACAATAATAAAGAAAAATAAGCCAATTTATAAGGCCAGAGCTCACAGGTCACTAATATTCAAGCATGTGGAAAATAAATTATATATACAGCTACACACTCTGAGACCTGTATTGCATGCTCTGACTGAAACTCAGATCTTACTGACCTGATACTCTAACATGGAATTTCATCCATGCACAGTATCCTATGTTATCTGCTATCTAGCAGTGTTGAGAAGGCAAGGTACAGTATTAGAATGTAAAGAATGTAGCTTCTAGAAGCACTTATGTGCCAATTAACACAAAGCCAAAGCAAGAAAATATAGAAAAAATACATTTAGATTGGTATTGTTTTCATTATATACTGCTTGTTCCTTGATGATCCCTTATTTTCTCAACTTTTATAGAAGAGATTATATTTAAATGACAGTTCCCATTATTATTCCAAAATTATGCTACCGAATTCATGTCTTTTGTATCATATTTTAAAATTATTTTAAATTTTTTCACATAATGCATTTTGATCACATCATTTTTTTCTACCAAATCCTATCAAAACTTCCTACCTCCCTACCCACAAAATATCAAGTTCTTTCTTTTTTTTTATCAAGTGCTTTCTTTCCTAAAATTATTCAAAATCCCCCAAATTCTATCAAAATAAAAAAGGACAAAATGAAAACAAAACAAACAAACAAACAAACCAAAGGAAAATGTACACAAAGTACATGGAGTCCATTTTGTGTTGGACAATGAATGACCCCTGTGCAAATACCTGCCTTGAAAAGTAAACGGATTATATAATAAAAACTTTATGACAAAGAAGAAAAGGTTGAAGAGAAGACTGTAAAATTGAAGGATATCCCATGGTAATGGATCAGTAGGATTAATATTCGGAAAATGGCAATTCTACTGAAGGCAATCTAAAGATTCAATACAATCCCCAAAATTTCCTACACAATTCTTCATAAAAATTGAAAAAAAATCTTAAGCAGAGACATATGAGCAAACATTACGTGGAATTTGGGGAATCCTGAAGAAGAGAGGGAAGAAGGGACCAGAGAGAACAAGAAAACAACAAGAAAACCTACAGAATCAACTAACTTGGGCTCACAGGGCCTCATAGAGACTGAAATGACAATCAGGGAGCCTGTATGGGCTGATCTAGGCCCTTTGCAAGTATGTTATCATTATGAAGATTCATCTTCTTATGGGACTCCTCACAGTGGGATCAGGGGCTGTCTTTGATGTTTTGCCTGCCTTTTGGACCCTTTTCCTCCAACTGGGTTGTCTTATACAGCCTTAATGTAAGAGACTAGGTGCCTAGTTTTATTGCAACTTGATATGGCATGTTTGGTTGAAATCCCTGGAAAAATTTGTCTTTGCTGAAGGAAGGGAGAAGGAATGAATGAGAATGGAGATGGGTCTGAAGGAAGAAGGGAGAAGAAACTGTAGCTCAGATATACTATATGAGAGTAATAATAAATAATAATAATAATAATAATAATAATAATAATAATAGAAAAAGAAAAACCCAGAATAGTTGAAACAATTTAGAAAAAAAATACACTGAAGCAATCACTATCCATGGCTTCATGTTTTACCACAGGACTATAGTAATAAAAATGTCTATTATCATAAAAAAGTAATATTGATTAATGGAATCAAATTGAAGACATGGACATAACAGTACATGCCTGTGAACAACTGATTTTTGACAAAGAAGACAAAAGTCACACTGTAGAAATAACAGCATTTTCATAAAATATAGCTAGTCAAAATAGCTGCATGTAGAAGAATGAAAATAGATCCATATCTCTCACTATGCATAAAGCTCAACTCCAAATGGATCAAGGACCTCAACATAAGACCAATACTCTGAATAAGTCTGGAGAGAAAGTAGAGAATAGACATGAAGTCATAGGCACAGGTCTTTATAAACAGGACAATGATAACACATACATTAAGACCAATAAATTGGACATAATGAAGCTTAAAAGTTTCTCTATGACTAAGGACACTAGCATTTGAGCAAAGCTTCAGCCTACAGAATAGAAAAATCTCTTCACCAATTATACATCCAACAAAGAATTAGTATATAAAATATACAAAAATAAAGAAAGAAAATAAACACTAAGAAGACAAATATTCCAATTAATAAATGGAATGGCTATTTGGCCTCAGGTAACTACTTGAAGTACCTTTTTCCTGGGAGATGGTTTCTCCATTCTTTAGTTGCTTGTTGTTCTTTGTGTAGGGTTGAAGGGTCCTATAGTTCTCCAATCATTTGAGAATGCTATTTAGAAATATCTGTATGAATATAGATAGATACAGACACATACAAAAACATACATATGTGTAACAACATATAACAACATATAATGAATTTGAAAGAGTATAGGTATGATGGAATGAAAGGGTAGTATGATATTATATTATAATTTTAAAAACTAAAGTTAATATTTTTAAATGGAGCATAGAACAAAACAGAATTCTCAAAAGATGAAATAAAAATAGCTGAGAATACTCTAAAAAGTGTTCAAAATTTTTAGTTATCAGGGAAATACGAATTGAAATTAATGGGATAAACATGCTGCTTCACTTTATCCCAGTAAAATTGGCTATGATCAATAAAACAAATGGTAGTAGATATTTCCAAGGATGTAATAACCTGGAGAATACTAAAAAAAGCTGAGAAGTAATCTACCACAAGGTACAGCTTTGTTACTCTCGGGAATATAACCAAAAGAATCTATATTTTACAACAGAGATATTTGCTTTTCTATGTTCAATGCTGATCAACTCACAATAGCCAAACACTGAAATTATCTGCAAGTCCATTAGTTGAGGAACAGATAATGCAATTATGGTGCATTTACACAATGGAATACTATTCAGGCATCAAGCTGTTGAAGATTCCTTAACTAAATACCACTGTAAAAGAAATTTAAATGGAGTAAATTAATATCCTTTGAAGAAATTTCTTAAATACTGTCTCCTTAAAAGCTGCTTGTATCTTGTCAAATAGCTACCAACAATTTTTCTGACTCAGTGTCCTCTTTATATTAACATGGACCCACCTATGACAGTTTCTGACACCTATGACAGTTCCTGACATGGAACATATCAGGAAAAGATCTTAATTTGCTTAAGCATTGGTTTTCTATGAAGTCAGCGTTTACCTGAAAAGATCACAAAATTTCCCTGATTTTTGTTAAATCATGAAAGTGTCTCATAAAATAGATATGGAGAGATTCCTAAGAGGGTTAATAATCTCTTTATGTAAAGTCATTTTCAATTAACTTTTTTGTTTGTTTTCCATGTAAAAAAAAAAAAACAAAAAATGATTAGAAATTAATTATTCAATTTTGGTAGAAAATGCTATAATATCTATCATCTGTCTCTCTATCTATCATCTATCTATCTAGTAAAAGCCTTTATTCCTTTATTTTATACAAGATTTACATTTTGCATTTAATTACACGAGTATTTTGTTATATACCTGAAATTTTGAGTTCATATTATAACTCTACACACAGATATCAAATTTGAATTGAAAAAAGGTTTACATCATTTAACTCAATGGATCTCTTTTCTACATTGGAGAGGATGTATCAGCTTATCTCTAAGGCACATTCCAGCTCAAAAATGTGATAATTTGAGAGGTTTTCATTTACTGTACATAATGATAACCATTTTAGCAGCCAGGACAGTGAGTGCTTTAACAGACATCCAGATAATATCTTTAATAGTGGTCAAATTAGAGCCTTTAGATCCTAATTCATTTCACACTAAGGTCTTTCTCATGGGTCTTAGTTATAGGATAACTTTAAGGGATAGCACAACATTTGGACAGATTCCAAATTGTTTTTATTGTATAGATACAGTATCTTTTCTTTCCAGTAAAAACATGCTAACTCCAAAGTTCTTAAGAAAATACTTTGACTACAGAGAAATAGTTAATACCTACTGCAAAGAGTCACAGCATTTTAGAGCTGGAGGAGGTCCTAGGAAACTTGTTCTGGCTTACTAGCATGCAAAAAAAAATCCTAAAAAGAAAGCAATAACCTGGGTCATTAATTGAAAGATTTGAATTAAAAATTTTCTAGCTAGTGGAAATATTTGGGGATTAAATAGTAAAAGTGAATCAATTTCTAAGGTGAAAATTGTTTCAATTATTTTTGCCAGATAACATGTGAAGAAATATATGGGAAAACATATTCATATTGTTCAAAGTGTATTCTGTGAACACTATCTCCAAAATGTTCTCTGTCAACTATGGGCTTTGTACTCAAACTTAGAAAGCATTGCTTTGTACCTAGTTAAGTTCTGTTCTAACTGGTGCACATTTTGGAGATTGAAACTTTAGTGTGTGGTGTATGTGGTCAGAGCAATTTAACATATAGAACTATTTTAAATAAATGTGTTAACCACTGAACATGTAGGTGTTTTCATACAAATTAAAACACAATACTGAGGAAAGAGGAAAACAGAAGGAGAGTAAGCTGGACAAATACATGTCTAGGACTTTTGAGAGTGCTGCTGTGCTTATGGAAAACACCAGGCTCACATCCTTGTGCTTTTCAGGTTTATAGTTTTAAAATATGTGAATTTAAAATGCATGCTTTTGATTGTGGTATTGATATTGACAGATATTCATGAACAATGGTTGTTAATCTGGCATTTTTGTTGGTGGTGTTGGTGTGTGTGTGCATGTGTATGTGTGTGGGCATGCATGCTTCACTTCTTTTGGTTTTGATAGTATGAGATTATTCATTTTCTACGTTTTTTTAAATTGGTACAATTAACCTCTTTGTGTAGGAGGTTTCCTCCTAGTAACTTCTATATGGCTGGATATGTGGATAGGTGATGTTTATATTTGACTTTATCATGAAATATTTTGTTTAGATATTGGCATGTAGAACAATGCATATAGATCCATATCTATCACCTTGCATAAAACAGTAGCCCAAGTAGATTAAAGAGCTAAACATAAAACAAGAAACAAATCTGACAGAAGAGAAAGTAGGAGATAGGTGTGAATGCACTGGCACAGGAGATTACTTCCTGAACAGATCACCAATATCACAGGCACTAAGATCAACAATTAAGAAATGGGACCTCATGAAACTGTACAGCTTCTGTAAGGCAACGGATGCCATCAATAGGAGAAAACAGCAAACAACAGAATGGGAAAATATTTTTACCAATTCCACATCTGACAAAGGGCTAATATCTGAACTACATAAAAATCTCAAGAAAATATATATCAAAATCCAAACAAGCCAGTTCTAAAAGTGGGGTATGCAGAGGCCTAGCTACTGCCAGCCAGCATGGATGAGTGCAAGACAACCAGTGGTCCACTGATAGTGACACCCGCAGAGGGAGCCACTATAACATGCTATTATATGATAGAGAGATTAAATCAGAGAGGAAGAGAAGCTGAATGGTTTTGAGCACTATGAAGAGAGGTGGAACTAGAGGCATGTGGTGGTGAGGAATAGCCTCATGTGAGTAGCCTGCTCTGCTTCTTGAAGTCTCAGTACATGATGTCACGAAGGCCATGTCTGGGTCTGCGGCAATGTAGTAACACGGTCAATGTTTATGGCCCATGTTACCATCAATGGCCGTGGGGACAGCTCTGATCTGGGTTGTTGCCTTACTTGTTGATGTTCAGGGTCTATACAGAGCTGGCCTTGCCCTTCATTGGCCACATAACTCTGAAGAGAGGGCCTGGACCTTGCCTGGGCAGCACAGAAGAGATTGCCCTGGTGGCAGGATCTTGGTGAGCCAAACCCAAGAACCAGTGCTCATTAGCGCTGGCTTGCCCCTTATCTGCCATTAGGTAGCATGGCAAGGGAGATGCCCTCTCCATCCCTCACTGCTTTCCATTTGGGGCAGGCAAGAGAGCTGGCCTTAAGCTCATGAAATCAGAAGAGCTGACTCTACTCCTCAGAGACTACATCACCAGGAGAAACAGTCTCTGTATTGTCCAAAAGCAGCAGGGTAGAGCTGGCCCTGGTGATGTGCGTGAGGATGAGCTGAGCTGATCCTGAGAGCATGGAAGTGGGAGAGCTGGCCTCATCTCTTGCAGGCAGCAGTACTTGGGGGAGCTAGCCAATGCAGTGCTGGAGAACTGGTCCTGGTGGTTTGGGTGTAGGAAAAGTGTTGTGCTGACTAACTCATCTACTATCCAGGCCCAGATCCAGGGCTTTGACTTGGCTCACCCTAAGGCTCACCTGAGTGCATGAAGAGACTGGACCTGTGTTGGGCCTTGGACGAGGTAACTCCATTTAACCTGTAACCTTCAATCGTAGCACAGGTAGAAGTCTCCACCACTAGAGATTTAAATATTAATGAGTTATCTAAAGGCCAGGGGCGTAGCTAATTAAGTTATTCCCTCTCCTTTTCCCCTCCCTATAAAAGTTCGGCTCCCCTGGCTTTTGGCGGGGAAGCGCATACCATCTATACCCACTCGATCTGCCATGATCGATAAAGCTTTGGAAAACCGTAATCCACGTGTCGCCTGGTCTCTCCACCAGATTCCCAGCTTTTGGAACCCTGGATCCTTGCCGATGCAGCCACTGGCCCGCCCACCAACAGCTGCGTGAATGTGGGACCCTCCACTCAAAAAAACCATTGGAATGTGTCTATCTCATGATCCAGCTATACCACTCCTGGGTATATACCCAAAAGATGCTGTGCCATATCACAAGGATACTTGCTCAACTATGTTCATAATAGCTATATCCTTAATAGACAGAAGCAGAAACTGGAAAAAGCCTAGATGTTCATCAACCAAAAAATAGATTTCACCCACAAGGAATGAATGTGGCACATTTTTATAATAAATACTACTAAGTTTTTAAAAATAATGACATCATAAAACTTGCAGGCAAGATCATGGAATAAGAAAAGATCATCCTGAGTGAGGTAACCCAGATTCAGAAAGACAAACATGGTACATACTTAGGTAAAATCATATTGACTTTTAAGTAAAGGATAATCATGCTACAATTCACAGACCCAGAAGAGACATAATAAGGAGGCCTTAAGGAGGGAGGAACGAATCTCTCTAGGAAGGAGAAATAAATTTTGTAGGGGAACTAAAGAAATGGGGTTGGGAACAGGAGGGTGAGTTGAAGGGTAGAGGGAGAAAATACTGGGAGAGACAACTATAACTGGAGACTTCTGTGGAGAGGGAGAAAACTAGTGTCATGGAAACTCCAAAGCATCTACACTAGATGAACAACACTAGCAAAGATTCCTAGCAATGGGAGTAGGGAGACTGAACTGCCAAGCTTCTGTAACCAAGTAGGTGTCAAGCGAATGGATGAAGACAAAACGCAGCCACAACATCTCCAACCTTCAGACTGTCCTGCCTGGAGACTGCTCTGAGACTGGAGCCTGGCATAATCACCACCACAGAGACCAGAGAAATTTCATCCAGCTACTGATGGGAAACAAATGTCCACAGCTAAACACTAGGTGGAGCTTGGGAGGATGAATAAGAGAGGTCAAGGACAGCACAAGAACACAGCCTACAGAATCAACTGACCAGAATTAATGGAGGCTCACAGAGATTAGGGGGTTCGTGTGAGTCTGACCTAGGCCCTCTGCATATATTTTGTGGTTGTGTTGCTTTATTTTCTTGTGGAAAGCCTAACAGTGGGAGTAGGAGCTGTCTCTGACTCTTGCCTTCTTGTTCGACCGTTTTCCTTTTACTGGATTGCCTTGTCCAGCCTTGATGTGAGGCTTTGTGCCTGTTCTTATTGTAGCTTTTTGTATAGAGTTTGACTGATGTCCCTGGGAGATCTGCTCCTTTCTGAGAGGAGGCAGAGTGGGTGGGTGGATATGGAAGAGAGGGGAGGTATGGCTGAGATACTGTGAGAGGGGAGGGAGAGGAAACTGCAGTCTGGATGTAATATATGAAAGAAGGATAGATAAAATTAAAACCAAACCAAACCAAAAATAAAATCTATTTATCTCCACCTATCTTTCTTTCTTTCTTTCTTTCTTTCTTTCTTTCTTTCTTTCTTTCTTTCTTTCTTTCCATCCATGTATGTGCATATGTGAGAGAATGAGAAAGTGAGTGAGTGAGAGAAGAGAGAGAGAATGAGAGAGAGAGAGAGAGAGAGAGAGAGAGAGAGAGAGAGAGAGAGAGAGATTGATTGTGTCTTTGTGGTGTACATGTTTCTCAGAAAGTGTCATATATCAGAGGATAATCTCAGTTGACATTCCCTGACTTCTACTTTGCTTTTGGTGGGAGCTCTCTTGCTTGTCTTAGTGCACATGAGGCTGGCTCAAGAATTTCTGAGGATTCAAATGCCCTTGCCTCTCATTTTTCTGTAATCTTTTTCCAGCAGTAACACCAAGGTTATACAGAGATGCTACCAGTCTCGCCTCTATTTGATTCAGGGGATTCATAAGTAATCATATTTTGTAAAACTTAAGTAATCATATTTTGTGACAATTTGCACCATGAACCATCTGCCTGTTTTACTGCAGAATATTTCTATCACCCTGGAAAGTTCTCTTTGCCTCCTGCCCCCCCAAATTGGAAACCACACCCTAACCTATTTTCTGTCATTGTTTTGTTTTTATGTTTTAAGTCCAAGAAGATACTCTATAATCATTGGAGATCCAGGGTGCCAATCCACTGTTGCTTCCTCTAAGTGAGAAACAAGTAGAGATGTTTAGAAGCACATGCCCAGTAGTCCACTCATTCTTAGTCTTTAGTAGAGTATCTGGTCACAGATAAAACTCAACATACACAACCAATCATTTAGTGACGGAGCTATGTTCATTCTGAGAAATGCGGGATTAGCTTTCATCGATGTTCAAATATTGTGTAATGTATTCATTCACACAAAGTAAGACAGATGTAATACCATCAGGTGATACAACCTCATATAAGCACCGTCAGGTGTGTGAATCATCATTGGCTAAAGTAATGTTATTTAGCACATGAATATATTAGCCATCATCTTAAGAAGTCATAAAACTTTATTCTGAAGAATAAGATGCTTTATTTTATTTTGTTTTTGTTTTGTAGTAAAATATACAGAATTAAAAGGGCATCACATTTTATAGAAAAGGTAAAAGAAAAAGGAACTCTTTCTGAATTTAACATATGACATAAAATGAAATATTTTAAAAAGGATATTGCTAACATTTCTGTGAAACTTAAATAACTTAGTGTTTTTAACTAGTTTATAGTCCATTTTTCTTCTTTTATTGAAAACCTTTTTTATTAATATATTCTGCTTATAGTTTATTTTCCCAGATACGTTCAATCACTTTACCCATTAATTGGATGTGCTTTTTAATAATAAACTAAAAATATAAAACAAAAATTGATAAAT
The DNA here is from genome assembly GCF_011762505.2 of Arvicanthis niloticus. NCBI lineage: Eukaryota > Metazoa > Chordata > Mammalia > Rodentia > Muridae > Arvicanthis > Arvicanthis niloticus. The sequence continues at coordinate 60,842,117 of NC_047672.1, read as the reverse complement.
CAGAATGGGACAAAATAAACCAAAAGAAGGATAATAACTCAAGACAAGGCACAAGGAACAGAGACTCACTTACTTTCCCAGTTGGGAATCCGAAAAATAACTTCACACTGGGAGACATAATATATATGTAAAGGAGTCAGAGTTTAAAAGATAGAAGAAAACATATGAATAAAATAGAATAAAAATAGTAAAATAAACATTATTTTCAAAAGGAAAAGCCCTCAAATGACAGTATGAGACAAGAAAGCTCCAAAATGCCAGTGAGTTTGTTTTCTGTTGGTCATCTACTGCTGTGCCTACAGCTACCATAAGAGAAGTTTGTTTTCTCAAGTGAGACTCCCTTGGAGAAAACCAAATTTTCATTTGTAAGTGGTTATCAAGTGGAGATTTCTTTGGAGTCTGGATTACGGTCTAGTGTCCATTTCTCTTTTCAGCTCAAGGACCCCACCTATTGTGGACCTGTGCAGGCTTTGTACATTCTGTTTCAGTCTCTGAGAGTTTCTGTGTGCATTGATCCTGTCAATTTAGAAAGTCTTGTTTTATTGGTGTCCTCCATTCCCTCTGTCTCTGACACACTTTCTTCTCCTTCCTCCTCCTCCTCCTCCTCCTCCTCCTCCTCCTCCTCCTCCTCCTCCTCCTCCTCCTTCTTCTTCTCTTCCTTCTCCTCCTCCTCTTGTTCAATTGAGTTCCCTGAGCTCGGAGAGGAAAGGTTTGAAAGAAACATCTAGTTTAGCAATGAGTTTCTGCATAGTGTCTTCCTGTGGATGTCTGTATATGTTTCTATCTGCAAAAGAAAACTTCCCTAATGATGGCTGGGCAAGGTACTGATCTAGGAGTATAATCTGACAGCCATTAGGAACCATTTTCTTGCTACTGATTAAAAAAAATTAAGGACAGTAGTATTTGATTTAATCCTATGTCCTTAGGCTACTTTACTTCAGCTTCTTTGTCACCCAAGCAGTGTCTGGTAAGGGTTGCATTTCATGGAGTGGGTCTTAAATCAAGTCACATATTGCTTAGGCATGCCTACCTATTTGTGCCACCTGTACAAGCAGGACACCATTACTAATGGCTGTGTTGGTGTTATGTTTCCTCTTTGGTAGAGTGCAGAATATCAAAGTTGTTAGCACCTACTGGTGAGTGTTTTTATGTAGGCACCAGCTCAATTTCTGCATTTAGTGTGCTGTGTCAGTGTTGTCTTCACTGACGGAGCTTTGCTGTCAGTTTTTGGAGATCAACTTATAGTCATGGAAACAGCCTGCATTGTTTGGGGGTCTAGAGGTACCACTATAGCCAACAACTCAATTAGATATAACATAATCCTGTTACTGGAAGCTTCATTTTGTGACAAGAAATGGTCACCAGGAGCTCTGTTTCTCCCATTTGATTTGATGACTTCATTTACATCTTCACATATGTATATATTTTAGTAAGCTATTATTGATTTAAGTTTCCATATTCTTTTTCAAATGACACTTAATTTTACCTCTTTCTCCACATTCTGTCCCTTGTCTCCTCTCCACTCTCTTTACAATTGATCTTATTGTCCTAGTTCCCCCAAGAAACCATCCATAACTAGCTATTCTTTTTACTTTTCCTAAGAAGATCTATCCATCCATTCTGCCAGTCCACTATTGTATACATATTCTCTGAGGTTCTATGTATTGTGATTAGTTCTCAATGACTTAAGAGCTAATATTGTCATGTAAGCAAATATATACTATACTAGACTTTCTGGGTCTGAGTTACCCGTTCTGGATGATTTTTTTTTCTAGTTCTATCTGTATACCTTGCATTTAATGATTTCATTATTTTAACTACTATAATATTCCATTCTGTAAATGTATTATATTTTCTTAGTCCATTCTTCTGTAAAGAGGCATCTAGTTTGTTTCCAGTTTCTGGTTATTTTGATTAATGTATCTAGGATCATGGTTGACAAGTATCTCTGTGGTAGGGTGACACATGCTTTGGGTATATGTCTAAAAGTGGTGTAACTGGATCTTGAGGTAGATTGTTCTTCATCTCTCCACAGAACTGACATATTGATCTCCATAGTGATAATATGAGTTTGCACTCCCATCGGCAATAGACAAGTTTTCCCATTACTTCACATTCTCATCAACATGAGGTGCCACTTGTTTTATTGATCTTAAGTATTCTGAATGGTAAAAGATATAATCTCAAAGTAGTTTAGGTTTGATTTCTCTCATGACTAAAGATGTTGATCATTTCTTTAAGTGTTTTTTAGTCATTCAACTTTTTTTCTTTTGAGAATTCTTTGTCAAGATATGCATCCCATTTTTAGTCAGCTTATTTGTATTGATATCTAGTTGTTTTTTTAGTTTCTTATATATTTTAGCTACTAACTCTCTCTTAGATATGTAGATGGTAAAAAAAAAATCTTTCTCCATTTTGTAGATTGTTACTTTGTTCAAATGACAGTGTCCTTGGTCATTCAGAGGCTTTTTAGTTTCATGAGATTCCAATTATTGCTTATCTTAATACATATGCTAATGGGGTTTTGGTCTATTGATCAACATGTTTGTTTTTGTGCCAGTATCATGCTGTTTTCTTACTATATCCACAAAGTACAACTTGAACTTCAGGAAGGTGATTTTTTTCCAGTAGTTCTTTTTTGTTTTTTTTATTTAAGATTGTTTCAGCTATGCTGTATATTTTTTGTTTCAATATCAGTAATTGTTTCAATAACAGTATTACTGTTATCAATAGTAATATTTTTGGGAAAATGTTTTGACATCTTACATGTAAAAATTCTGTAATTGTATACTATCTGACACTAAGCATCTATTTTTTTCTGAGTGAAAAAGTCTTTATCTTTATCCAGCTACTGAACTGTGATGTAAGAACAGAAATAGCAAAGAAGAAGGAATAGTTTTGGCTTTTCCAGTACCTTTTTGTCTATGATCACATATCCATCATTGAAAAATTTAAAAAAATTGTTATAGATGAATTCACTGTGATAGCTGTGCTGGCCAGATCATAATGCAGAATCTATACTTTCATAGATGCATAGACTTGAGATTTTCCTTTAATGAACTATTAGTCATTATTTTAGGAATTCTGGGTTTAATGAATCATAAATGTGAAAAAAAAAAACAGTTGGGATAGCTTTCAGATCAACATTATTACACCCCAAGAAAAGCAAGGAAATCTTGTACTTTGAGATTTTTAGATTAAATTTTATGTACTAGCTGGTTTTGTGTGTCAACTTGATGCAAGCTGCAGTTATAACAGAGAAATGAGCCTCCCTTGAGGGAAATGCCTCCATGAGACCCAGTTAAGGCATTTTCTCAATTAGTGCTCAAGGGTCCGAGGGCCAATTGTGGGTGGTGCCATCCCTGGCCTGTGAGTCCTTGGTTCTATAAGTAAGCAAGCTGAGCAAGCCAGTAAGCAGCACCCTTCCCTGGCCTCTGCATCAACTTCTGCCTCCGATTTCCTGTCCCACATGAGTTCCTGTACTGATTTCCTCTCATAATGATCAGAAGTGTGGAAGTGTAAGCTGAATAAATCCTTTCCTTCCCACTTGCTTTTTGGTCATGATGTTGTGGCTAAGAGGAAAGGGCAGAAACACTTTTGATTGATTTCTTACAAACAAAATTATATGAGAATACTAAAAATAATTAGACTAACATTGTTGCCAAATGACATTAGGAAACTCAAAATCTGTAATTAAGGTATTTACATTGATAAAATTAACTAAAGTAAAAGTGACTCATGAAAATTTACTCAGGATCATTCAAAAGTTAGCCATGTGTTCCAGATGATTATTCTATAATTAGAAACATTTTTCATGAACTATACACACAGATACAGGCCACCTCGAATTCTATTTAAAGACAGCGACATAATTTTTATTCTATCTCATTTACTTGACAAGAGGTTTATATTTTTCAAAATGTGGAGTTCCTTGTGAATACTATTTTACAACTTGTATATACAGTGTTCTAAATTGCCCTTGCAAACAAACAAACATATACAAAACAAACGTAAAAGCATTAGCTTAGAACAGAGAGTTTTATTGTATAGTGACAAGTATAATGATATTGTAGAGACAAATAAGTGGCATGTCTTAGCCAAACCTCAGAAAAGTCATGCAATTATTAGTATCAATACTCATATATTGCAGTAACTCCAGTAGTAACTAGTTTTTGCCATATGCAGAGGGAAAGATTTTGCTTTCTAGATAGTGTCAGGGTATATAAGCAGTCATAAAATATTTTCTATCTTTGGAGAAGAGTTAACACTAGGCTCAGCCTACCTCTCTATTTCTCTATTTACCTTATGAAGAAAGCAAAGCAGAACAATATTATTCTGGAATCAACTTTCAATCATAGTTTCTTCAGATACAGACTTGAGAACCACATTGAAGAAGCAGTTACTTTCTGTGCGGTGCAGAGGTTTCTTCTCTCCCTCCCTCTCTCCTTTGTCGTAGTCATCTTCCTCCTCCTTCTCCTGCTCCTCCTGCTCCTCCTGCTCCTCCTGCTCCTCCTGCTCCTCCTGCTCCTCCTGCTCCTCCTGCTCCTCCTGCTCCTGCTCCTGTTCTTCCTCCTCCTCCTCCTGTTCTTCCTCCTCCTCCTCCTCCTCCTCCTCCTCCTCCTCCTCCTCCTCCTCCTCCTCCTCCTCCTCCTCCTCCTCCTCCTCCTCCTCCTCTTCTTCTTCTTCTTCTTCTTCTTCTTCTTCTTCTTCTTCTTCTTCTTCTTCTTCTTCTTCTTCATCTTTGCTTATTCTTGTGATTATAATTTGATTATATTTCTCTTTCCATTCTTTTCCTCTCTTTAAATCCTGCCATATACTCACCCCTGCTCTCCTTCTAATTCATGGCCTCCTTTTAAAAATATTAGTTGTTGCTGCATGCAAATATGTTTTTGTATGTATACTTAAATGAAACCTATTGAGTCCATATAATGCTAAATTTATATATGTTTTCATTTGGTGCGAGACAACTGAGTGGTGTGTTTTTTTCCTAGGTAGGGATGCCTTTCCTGTTACCAGCTTTATTCATTCCTCTGTATAATGTTTCTGTCTGTAATTCCTTGTGTAGAGTTGAGACCTCCTGGGCTTTTCCTGTACAGTTTGACGTGTTTATTACTGGGCATTTGAACAGTCATATTACTGAGTCACATGTGTATAGCTTCTGGTGTTACTAGGAGACAAAATCTCAAAGCAAACTCTTTGATATCTGCCTTTTAAAATCTTTCTACTACATATTCTTCAATATTCCTTGAGACTTAGGTGCAGAAATATTTTGTAGATGTATCCATTCTGACTGGGCTTTTCAACTTGCATTTTGACTGACTGTGGTTTTTCTGTAATAGTATCTATCTGTTGCAAAGTATTGATTCCTTGAGGAAGTGTGAAAACTACGTTTACTGGTGGATATATGGACAAATGTTTATAGATCTGTGCTGTCCCCATAGTACCACACTTGCTCCAATAAGGCCACACCTACTCTAAGACAGCCATATCTAATAGTGCGACTTCCCGTGCATGGGCCAAACATTCAACTTTATGAGTCTATGGAGCCATACATATTAAAATACCACACTGTCCATCTCTGCAGGGGAGCCAAGGTTAAAAATAATAGGTTATAAGTGTTGGGAGTCTCTTACACAACTCTGCCCAACAACTAAAAGGAAGGTTTCTCATATCTTGAATTGAGATTTTTGGCTTTGGTCTTGAGCTTGGTGGATAAACTGTCTATTTGAAGTATTTTACTCTTTAGTAAAAAGAGGCTTGGTGTATTTGTACAGTTTATTTAAGGCTAAACACTTATTGATTTTGTTTAAAACATAGTTTTAACTTATTAACTTGTATTTAGGTGAAGTAATGCAAATACAAAATTTTTATCTTTTTAACCTCCCCTTTCTACTTATCATTTGTTATTTAGTCATCCTACTTTTTTAAAAGGCCTTAATTTTATGTTAGTAAAATGGAATGATCATTTCAAGATTATGAGGAAACACTTCGCCTTCTTATGTACAGTTATCTCCTTTCTAACTTTAGAAGAATTCAAGGATATAATTTTGTCACTCATTAGTTGTGTACAAGACTTTAAGAAAATTGACTATGCTTTCAAATCATTTTTTTTCCTTACCAGTACTGTAGATTGGAAACTGATTTTTCTAAATGTGGCCATAAGGTTTAGCTAATTCACCTCATTTAAATTATAAATAAAATCAAGGTATTTCATGTAGCTGTCTAATTGCTAGGAAATTATAGTATTAAAATGAAGGCAATCAAAACCTAGTTCTTAAGAAAGTTTAAGATCAATAAGAGCTATGGAGATTTATTGTGTATCTTTAACAGGGTTTTGTTGTACATGAACACTGTACTTTCCACTTTATTATTTGTGCTAATAGTTTTGAAATATTCAGTTGTAATCATATATGAATATTTGCTTCATTATCTTAACAATGATCCTATTTTGTATTGATCTTATGAAAAACTTCAACTTAGATGGGCTTATTTTGTATTGATCTTATGGAGAAATGTAAATGTTCTTAGATGGTCTATGTTATTTCTAAAAATAATCACAAAAATAAAACAAATACCATAGATCATCTGTTTATTATATATTCTATGGTTAGGATAATGAAAATCTGTGACATGACATGATCCAGCCTTCAAGGATAAGATCCATATTCCTTGAAGATTTATATAGCACAACTCATTTTTAGACTTATACTGAAATCACCAATTACTTTTAAAAAATCAGAATCATTATTTTAAAAATGAGATTAGACAGTGGTTCTTAACCTGTGGGTCATGTCCTCTACAGGGGTTACATATCAAATATTCTGTATATTAGATAGTTACATTATGATTCATAATAGTAGCAAAATTACAGTTATTAAGTAGCTATAAAATAATTTGTGTTTGGGGGTTACCACAACAGGATGAACTGTATTAAAGGATCACAGCATTTGGAAGGATCAAAACCACTGAGATTAGGTCTTATGCAGATAAAAGACATAATTACAAAGAAATCATAGACAAATTTCTTCAAAAATGAGTCTGTTTCTCAGCATCTGTGTAGGTTTTAAATATACATAAACTAACAGTGACATACTGTTATATAAAATCTATGTTCAAAACAGTAGGCTATAATCAGGGAAAATTAGAATTCTAAAAATTAAAGTTATAAGTAAGCAGCAGTTCTGTGTGGGCAAATTATTTTCCTTGTTAAGAAAAATTTTATCTAAAAAACCTTCTAAAATAACTATTATTTCAACAAATACAACTGTGATAATACACAAATGTCAGAGAAGAATGCAGCCATTGTTATTCATTCATTGTGAATCATAGTGATTCTAGATATTATAGTCCAAGAATAAACAAAAGACCTGGAATTACATATTCAGATAACACACATCACTGGGTGCTTCTGTATTCTAACACAGTCTATGTGAGAAGGATGGACTCTATCTTCCCAAATAATTCAAAAGCCAGTGATTTTATGAATCATGTGACTGTATTACATGACAATAGAGGTAAGGGTGGAAAGTTCTAACAGGAACTTGAGATGTCTTGTTGCATTTACTTCACAGTGCTTACTAGACTCTTTTGATTATGGTAATAGATTGTTACATTTGTCAAAATTATACACTTATATGATTTTATTGCATGTGAATTAGACCCTGCAAAGTATGTTGAACAAAGCCTTTGCAAGAATTGAAATTTGACACTGTATTGATGACAAATGCTCTGTTTTCTAAACACCCCCCCACACACACACATTTGGCCTCATAGCTTTTTATGTTTTTGTCAGTCTGTATGTAAGTGGAAGTAAAGATATGTAGATTTTGTATATTTGTGTGTATGACACACATTTATATAAATATTCTCATGCTTTTGAGGGCCTTAGAATTGACAACAGATTTCTTTCACAATTGTTTCCCACTTTATTTATTGAGGCAAGTCTCTTGTGAACTCAGGACTGTCTACTCTTGCTAATGTAGGTAGTTAGCGTGCTCAACAGATCCCTGTTTTGGCTTCTTGAATGCTAGAACTCCACGTATTCTTTCCCAGCGTTTATGTTGGTTTTGGGAACCTGAACTCTGTCCCTCAGGTTTTCATGGTATGTGCTTTATTAATTAAGCAAAATCTCTTGCCCAAAGGCAATACTTAAAAAAAACTGGCAAAATTCTTACTTGCAAATTGTGTAGCATTGCATCACAAGCTGTACTTGCTGTCTACAAAGACTGTGGCAGATTGCACACAATTCACACGAAGAAATCACGACTGGACATCCACTGGAGATACACAGACAGAGCTTTACAACTCATGTTTGAATCAGTTTGGGTATTCTCCATTTTTGCACTAACGGCAGACTCTTTTGGTTTGTTATTATGGTAGAAGCTTCCCTGGTGATAAAACAACATGTTTCAAAGAAAGCCCCAAGATACAGTTGGTATAGTAACTGCCTCAGTTTTTAATTAAAGTTATTTTAATTCTGGAAAATTAACATGAGCTCAAAATTATGAAAAGACCCAACTTTCTAACTCTTACTATCAAAAGCTCCAGAGACAGAAACATCTGTATCCCACCCAAACATACATGTGGTGTACCCACTTATGCTAAGATTCTTATTTCTAATTCCAGTTATTGCTAAGAAAACAAGCATTCTTAAGAATCTAATTTACTTTTAGGGCATTGATCCCTGAGAATGGGCATGTAACATTTGATTATTGCTCAAAACTATGATTACTTTAAAAAATTAAACTCCATTACTGAATAGGACAAAGAATTGAGTTGAAGGAGCCTTTCAATGACCAAGAGACACAAGAGGAAGCTTGAAATGTAATAGCAATGACAAGTCTGTGAAAGAACATTGATTCAAAACAAAGAAAATGCAAAGAAAAAATGGGAAATTAGATGTGAAGTGAAGTACTTATGATGCTAACAAAGACAATTTTAAAGTCATTATTTATAATGGTAAATAGGGTAGACTACAGATATACACATCTTAGGCAAACAAATGTACTTATTTATTTGCTTCAAAATTTAAAAATAATATATGTACAGGGCTTTTTTTTGCAAGAATCCAATGTGTCTTAAAGCAGAAAACAGAAACATGTTAAGCTCATTTTTCCCCTGTACTACAAAGGGAAGTGCTTGTATGAAAATGTGTAACCAATCTATAAGACAGCGTGTATTCATTTTTATAGTCAAACATTTTCTATAATCAGTCTAGGGCAGAGTAGAGTGTCATAGCATATTTCTGTACATCAAATATTTCTAGAGAACCATCATTATTAGATACTAGAGTGTACATACTAATCATGTTTGATGAATGTACACATTAACTAGTTAATGCCACAATTTAGTATGTAGTTTGGTGAGCTGTTCTAAGAGCAAACATACTGGAGGAGACTCAAATGTTCAGTTTATAGCATGTACATAGCTAGTGATGGTTACCAGCAGAAAACATTTACTAAAATGTATTTTGACTCTATTAACTCTACATATCCTCCTCCCAATTCCTCCAAGAACTACTCCTTCCTCTGCCACTTTCAGTTCATGTTCTTCCATTTTTAGTTTTGTGAAGACACTACCTAATAGCAGACACCCCGGTTCTCTCCCTGGCTCTTACAACCTTTCTGTTCTCAGATAGAAGTTTTAAATCATGGGGAAAACCTGAGTATCTATGAAGATTATAAGATAGTATTTACTATTTTAAATGTTACAAAAATGATTTCATAGAAAATATGTGAAAATTAACATTAAAATTCAATAGCTCAACAGGTCAATTCACTAAACTATATAGAGTCATCTAGTCATCAAATCAGTCCCATGCAGTGCCATTATCCAGTCCACAAGAAGGCACCTTCTATTTTTGAATCAAGCAATACATTATCATTTAAGAATGCTTCTAAGAGCTGGGCAGTGGTGGTGCACGCCTTTAATCCCAGCATTTGAGAGGCAGAGGCAGGCGGATTTCTGAGTTCGCAGCCAGCCTGTCTACAGAGTGAGTTCCAGGACAGCCAGGGCTACACAGAGAAACCCTGTCTCGAAAAACAGAAAAACAAAAAAAGAAAAAGAAAAAAATAAAAAAGAAAGAAGAATGCCTCTAAGAAAAAACCCAAACGCATACACCCAAAATAGATACAAGGTCAGACTGATGCATGAATAAGTAATCAAGGGAGAATGCTGGGGATTGCTTCATTTGTTGTGGTTTCAATGATAGAAAATCCTATTTACTGGCCAAGTTTTGGTATGATATCAAGGAAAAATGTCCACTTACAAAGAAAATCTATATAAAATCCCTTTCTTTTTCTCACCTACATATCTATGTGAATCTTTATTGTTCACATACTTCATTCCAGAGAACATGTTGCAGCACACAGAATCCAAGGTCCAAAGGAAATCCAACTGTTTTCCTTAGCCCCAAGAATCAACAGTTGAACAAAAGTAGAAATAACCACCATACTCTTAGCTAACATTTTGTTAGAAAGTAGCTACCTTTATTAAAATGAAATGTTCATCTTACCATATTAGGTGTTGATAATTGGCATTTTAGAATAAATTAATAATGGTTTTAATTTCCTTTTTATGAGCAATATTAATGAAAGAAAAAGGATTTTTTAAAATAACTTTATAATTCTCCAACTCTTCTATAATTATAACTAGATTGAGACAAGGAAAGTTTTTAAGCTGCTTTTATAATCACTATCATTTGTATAATTCTGAGGTCAAAGCTAACTTGTGTCTTTTCAAAGCAAACGATTTACCCGTTAGCCATATCCTCCAGGCTCGAGGCATGACAATGTTTAAGCACTTAACACATGCCTAGTGCTATCAAAGGTATGTTAAGCTACTCTCAACTGATTCACTTCTTAGTACCATAAGAAAAATAACCCTGTCATTGATGGTGGAAAAGAAACATAATTTCCTCAAATCACAATAGTATGTTGAAAATGTCAGAATTTGAACATAGACAATGAATGTTTCTATAGCCTTTACTCTTAAACTCTATGTTGTATTTTTCTACCACATGTTTCATTATATACATATGTTATATATATACATATGTCACATATAATAAATACAAATATAGCATACAATTATACCATGTAATTCCCTATATATATAATATATATAATATTTGGATATTAGTACACTCTTATATTCCTAAGAATCTGTTAACGATATTATTATCCTGGCCTTTTGTAAAATAGCTTAAGCCTTCTCTTTCTCAATTTTTAAATTATGTTTCAACTCAAATTTTTATTGTTTCAGGATACACTTGTTGGTAATTTTTGATTTTTTTGAGTCTGAAAGAGAGATTGTCTACTTATCCTAAGAGGCATTAGCTTAAATATTCCATTGTAAACTTTTATAGTCACAACTAATTTGAAGTCAATAATGACTTTGGGAAAATCGACAACTCAGATTCCTCTGTTTTTGACATGGTAGGCTCTTGGCCAAGCCACTTAAACCCTGTGTGTTTCTTAATACAAACAATAGATGAAAGTCGGGTTTACTTTGTAGCAAAATGAGTATGAGTTCTATGAATTAGAATATATACAAGTATCAGCAACCTGCTACAGCACCATTGATTTTAAGAAATTGTAGCTATTTTGTCACAATAATTAACTACTACTAATATAATGCACATTAGTGGTTTGGGGAGTTATCCACAGAAGTAGATCTCAAGTTCTCTGAGTACAAATTTCCCAGGAAACATGCTACCAGACCTTGTAACTTTTCAGTTCAGGTTTTTGAGGAATTCCATGTTAGACTTTTGATGATGAGATGTTCAAGAACTGGTGTCATTACAACTCATATCCTATTTGTTACCTACATAAGCATAGTTGAGTGATGCATCATTGCAGGCATGGTTCAGGTCTATGTACAATCAGCTAACAGAGGTTGCTAGCATCATATTTCCAATCAATCCTAGGAAAGATTTTCTTTTCTTTTTTTTTATGTTTTATTTACATTTCAGATGCCATCCTCTTTCCCCATTTCCCCTCTTTAGAAAGCCCTATTCCATCCCCCCTCCTCCTTTTTGCTTTTATACATTTTTAAAAATGTTAATCAAAGGCTTTATAAGTTTGGTAATGCTCAATCAGAAGTGTAACCCAATACCCAACCTAGATATATAAACTATCTTTGACTGGTGGAGACACGTGAACATCTACCTCCATGCCCCCACCCCCCCTTCTCTCTCTCATCACCTAGCTTCACCCTTCCTGTTAAAATAAAACTTTTCTCTCAAAATGCAATTAGAGCATAGTTATTCCTAATTGTACCGGTGAAGTACAAGATAGTCTTAATACCCAGTCCATCATTTTGTTGACTAACCAGAACTTTTGTCATCTGTCCTAACTAAAGCATTTAGTTTTGAACCTGGCTTTTTTTCTTGGCTTTATAATGAATGTCAGCTGAAAACTGTTCACTCAAATCTGTTCTCTCAAAGTAAATAGCCGGGATTGGCTATGAGACTATAGGTCTTCACCCCGTCAGAAATCCAGAATGACTGAGTTAACTGAAATTATGGAAAGCATTGCATAGCCATAACCTATTGGTAGAAATCTGTATAATTAATATCAAGATGAAGGTATAATTTCTTAAATGGTACAAAATTTACTTTGATTTCAAATTTAAGGTTTTCATTGGTATGAGCTTCTTATTGATATAAAAGTGAGATGAATATTGATACTCTCATGGGCATTGTGCCTGTATAACACATTTAGGAATACAAGGCTTAGACCCAGTCCTTCTTTAACTTTTTTAACTGATTTGGGACGGTTAGCTTATGAGTTAAAGGACTATAGCAAATTCATGGCTTTGAGTTTATTGTTAGGGTGTTTTCCATATTCTATTTAGAAATAGCTGAGAGGAGTTAATAGAAAACAGTCCAGGTTACCTTACATGGATAGTTGGTTTTCAAAACGTCAGAAGTACATAGAATTGACGTTACAAATATTTATATATTAATGTTCATTTTGATTAGAGACCTGTCTGCTCCTGACAGCTTCCTGTCATGGATTCTAAGAAAAAATTGAGCATCCTTGGAGTTACTCCAGTTGTGTGGTGACAGCCACTAGGCAAGAATTGCCTCTTTCCATCTACAGACAAATTACTGTCCAGAAAAGGACACACTTGCAGAATAGTCGACTGATTATATCTGCCTAGACAGAGTAATCAGCCCTTAATAATTCTGCATCACTAATGTCTGTCAGATGATTCTGGGCCAGATGGCTGAAAATTTGTTGCTCCAATGTTAGGTAGTATAGGGGCTTTCCGGGTGTTCAGCAGTCTCTATAAATTGGCTAAGTTTTAGAAGCTATGCTTAGGAAAGATTTTCTTATATTTGCTTCATTGAAAAGGTGGTTGACTGGCCACAGCCTAATATCAGCTACCATGTTATATAATTCACTTTAAATTTCTTCTTTTAATCCATATGAAAAGCTTAAATTTATTCTTATACCTGCTAAATCTTTGAGGAAAACTGAACAAAGACTATGCAGTGAGTATTGACAGATTGTAGTTTTAGAGTCTTGATCAATTTAGCATTAAGCAAAAAGTGTTGAAATGGTCATTTAATCTTCAAACTATTTGTAATTCTAATATTATTATTTAAAAATATGGTCTTTGGGATAATATAAAGTGAGAATTGGGTCTTGTACCTGTCAGATTAGCACCAGGATCAAGCTCTTCATCTCTGTTTTCCTCTTTTGCTAATCTTAAACTAAAGTATAGTCATACAAGTCTCCACCTTTGAGGATAACAAAATCACTAAAGGAAACCATTACAAAATATTCCATGGCTTATCATATAAATTGTGTCATGTAACCTCTCACCAGTCACCAGCTGAGGCTTGTTTGATTTGGGCATTAGAGCACTGACCATTCCCATTAGAAGAAAGCACCAATTCTTCTTACAATTTGAAAAAAAACCTGTAGTTTCATTAATGGTTGGTGAAACATATTTAGGTGTTTTTACAAAGAAGTACAATATGAATTGATACTCACTTAGGAGATTCATTTTAAAGAACATTCATCCTGGTGTAGAAGCCAAATCCTCACCTTCCTCCACAGATGCAGATGTGTATTTTAACCATAATGAATTGAGTATACTCTGGCCCCATCACCCAGCAGTTAGCTGTTCGTTTAAAGTATTTCCTTGTTAATGATCATTGTCATTAAAGTAATTTGCTTGATTGGCAGTTTACTCTTTCTTATCACTTGGTCCTTTGCTAATGAGTGTCTCCATCTGGACAAATAAGTTATAAATGAACCATCCCTTCTATAGTAATAATACCTATTTTTGTTTATATGGTATTTATTTATGAAATAGAATGCCTTGTATTTTATTTTTAAATCACCCTTGATAATGCTGTTTTATACTGTTAAACTTTTTCTGCATTCTTTAGAAGATAAACTATTCGAAAGTATGTCTTAGAAGGGAAAGATTTAGTACCTTGCATTCCTAACATACTCTACTCAGTTTCATCTAATGAATGTTTATTAAATTGCTTCCAATCAAATTAACTTTTCAAGGATAGTTTTGAACTGAAATGAGACTGAACTGAATAAATTAACTAAAAAGTCACTGGCTTGTACATAGAAGAAGATTCAAGAATGAGCATGATTATATTTGAAGTTAAGAAGGCAAAATAAAATAGTAAGAGTCTATGATGAAAGGTTTGTTAATAAATCCTAACATACGTCATGGTGCACATGGATCTATAAACAAAATTGATTGAGTATAAATGACTCGATACTAAAATGCTTTAGATGTTCCAAATGCATAAGTCTTATACTTCAAGCAGTAACAGTATAATACTCATTAACTTTTATAAAATAAAGTTTTATAGAGAAGGGTTATACTTACTATCTTTAAAATCACATGAGTAGATTCGGGATATCATAGTATATTAAAGTCATCATTTTCTATAACTCCATATCTACACATAAAATGTTATTAATATTCATTGTATAATAAAGAATTCATGCTTGACAAATGAATTATTTGCCCTTTGCTTTGGACTTCTGGGTGGTAGTGTATGTCACACTTGTTGGGAATATATTTGTAAGGTAAAGCCATTCAAAATGGATCTTCGAATGGAACTGCTCACAACCAAATCTTACAATGAGTTTGTCCTTTTCAAAAAGACTTGAAATGTGACTTAGGGTGGGAATTTCAGTTTTATTTGTTTATGTGTGTGTGTTTGTGTGTGTGTGTGTGTTTGTGTGTGTATGATTTATATGGGCATGGCAAATAGCTGTGTATACATATGTATGTACAGGTACATGTATCTGTGGAGACCAGAGGAGGACATCAGGTACCTCGTTCTGTAAGTACTGTTTTCCCTTGAGACATGTTTTCTCAATGACCATGGAGCTTGCTATTTTTCAATAAGCCCCATATATATGTATCTGTACATATATGTATCCCCTATATATGTATCTGTATTGCCTGCACTGACATCATAGGCAGGCAGTGTTCTTACCCAGGTTATTGCTGAAGAAGTATTGTAATAATGCATAAGTAAGTAATGACCAAACTCATTTAGAAGAAAACAGTGAATATCTCCTAGCTGGATCCTCTTAGATGCTACTTTATATGTTGCTTTCTTTGGTGGATTTTAGTGTATTATTTTCTTGTAATAAATCATATTGAGTACAAAAGCTTCATGGAGGTACAAAATTCTAGAAAATGACTCAACCTGAAAGTTGGAGACTTCCCCTATGAATATTCTGAAAATTAAGGAGGTGTTGAAGAATGTCTATTTGAGATTTACTGTGTGGCTAAGTAGGCCTTTATAATAAACATTATAAGCATTATTAAAATCCAAACTGCCTTCTGAATTTTCTCAGCCTAAGTAATACTCACCAAATTTTACTATTATTTAAGGCTATTCTACTTACTAGGAAGATACAATGAAATACTGAAGATAGCTATCAGTGAGACAAAACAAACACAACACTATCAATTGTCTTGTATACAAAACTAGCTGACATATATAATTTTATTAGTCCATATTGTTTATTAGTGATATGTTATAGTTTCAGTGGTTCACTGAATCTTTTAGTTGAACCATACAACATAGTTTACTGTTTCTTTTGTGAAAAACATAAATATTGGGTTGAATAAATATCCAATTTCAAATCTGCAGGATTTTTTTTCTACTTTTAGTAGGAAGCAAATGAAGCATAGGTTTGGATTTTTTCCTATAGGTTTTTCCCCTAAGGTTTTCTTAATAACCTATGAATAGCAGGGCTAATTATTTTGTTACGTCCTCATCAATTGAACAAATGAATTGAACCAGACAGCTATGTTGGTTCCATTTACTTAGCTTCCACTCATTCTGTTTCAGCCACTGTCGTATGTTAGGCAGTAAGATTGCAGCAACCCAGTCTCCCATGAAGTGGAACACTGACAACTCTGTGGGGGAAAACATAAATTCTATCACAGCCCTACCTTACATCCATTATTAATAAAACTCTGCACCAGGGCTTCAGCCTGCAGCACGGATCTAGGAACAGGTCTGGAAATGAAAAGTGTAAATTAAAACATTGGGCTTTTAATTACAGCTGCACAAATGATAACACTATAGTTACAAAATTATATAAAATCAATTAAGAAAGGTGCCACCTGATCTCCCTGAGCATAGTTTGTTTAATTAGGTAATCTGTTTCTGAAATCTAATGTTTCTGAGAATTGAGACCTTTTGGCAGCATGTGATTTTTCTCAGAGGAGATAGTTTAGAGATTTCTTGTGCCCTGCTATTTCATTGGAATGCACATAAGAAGCAATCATACTCTTTTCCACAAATTCAACACATGTTCTAGTTTGCATATGCCTAACACAAACCCCAAACCCCAGTGGGTGTCTGAAAAAGCACATGGTACTAAACTCTGAATATACTGTGTTTTCCACCTATAGTTGCATTCGTATGATATGTGTGTGTGTGTATGATGAAACTCATTAAGATATTAGTAACTACATGTTTCTAGACATCTTATCAAATATTCAAACATAGAATTTCTTATCTTACCAAAGAGGTGGTATTGCTGGTATTGGTATATAACTTATTATTAAGTAAATAAGTGTTACTTTAGCAGAAACATTGCAATGTGGTAAGAATGTGTTAATCAGTATAACTCGTGTGTGGGCATAGATGAGTCAAACATACAATGGAGTAGTACTGGGCTAAAGGATGAACAGAAAAGCCTTGAGCTGAGATTCCCTCACAAAGCTCAGCAGGATGTGCACTGTAAAATCTACATGTTGTTTATTTATAGAATTTTCGCTGAATCTTTTTGGATGAAAGTTGAGGGTAATTAACCAACCAGTGAAGAGTGACTTATGAACAGGAAGAACTTGTGACCATTTTTAACTCAACCTTCTTAAAACTGTCATTTAAAAATGTAGGACAGATTTTTTTGTCTTAGTAATACTCTTGACCACTTTGTATTTTTAATTTTACACAGTCAGTATCTATTCCGCGCCCCTTCCGAGTCCCCTTTGCCCGCGAAAGAGACTCGTGAGGCAGTATTCGGGTAGTTACTACAGCGAGGCTTTATTCTTGTATCAGCAGAAGCGGAAGACCCCAAGCCCGCGAAAGGCACTGCTATATGTACCCTAGAGTGGTGTGTTCACTTCTGATTGGCTGTTCACTCATCACCCCATATTATGCCCCAGGATGGGTAGTGGCTTGGCACACTTTTGCTTTTTGCACCTGCGCAGTTAGCTGTTTACTTGTGGGAGCCACAGGATGTCCGCGCCATCTTGTAATGGCGAATGCTGTCACACTCACCACGGCTCCTAACATCTCCCCCTTTCAATTTTATTAAGATGGAACAGCCTTTTGCCTATCAAGCGCGGCACCAACTCAGTGAGGGAAAACAGAGGCCTGATCTCCTGTGCAAAATGAGATATTGTAACGGGTTTCTTCTCTTGTCCTCGTGCAATGAGTAATACTTCCCATACCCATCTCGATGCCTTTTGTCGGGGAAAGGGGGCGCCACTCTGGAGCGCCTGGTGGCCGTCCGTGTGCGGAGAGGAGGTTTTGGCATCAAACCTTTGTGCAATCAGGCATACTTTTGGGAAATCTATCCACACTCGTGGAACATTCCCTGTCAAGTACCCACTCGCAAACACCTCTAAATATTCAGGTACCACAGTTTTTCAGGCAAGGGCTGGCTAGACTTAGACCTCTCATCGACCCAGTGCAATGGGCTGAACCCTTGGGGTGCATCAACTGAGGGTCTCAGTCATCAGTTACTTTCTTAGCATAGATAGCCATATTTCAGGGGCAGATTCTTGCTCCAAGGCTATGAGTGCTTGGGCGATAGCGACCTTGTCACGTTTTTGTTGGGCTCTGAGCTTGCAGACCAACTATAACATGAACTCTAATCCACAAAATAGGGCTGCACCAAACAGGCCTATCCCCACCCTTTAAGAAAGAAAGAAAAGGCAGAGGTAAGCCAAGAAGTAAAATCACCAGGGGTAACAGGGTCCACTCATGTTCCATTAAGGCTCGAAATCTGGATCTGCAATCGTTGCTGCATCTGGTCCAGCTCCCTAGTCCAATTCCCTTGCAAATAAGCAGAAAGGTTATGGCTTTGAATAAATGTATCATTCATAAATCTCAGAGGTGTAATACATAGATGTGGGGTTGCTGACACGCAGCTCATTTGAACCACATCTGTGAGTTGCTCTACATGGGCTTGGAGCAAATCAACTCTCTGATTGACCAACAGAATGTCTGATGCCAAGTGTGCATCCACTTTCTGTAGAGTGGTCAAAGCCTCAGAAGTCCTTTCTGAAATTTGATTAACAACAGTAGCTGTTGTAACTTGATTAGCCAAGGCTATGCCGGCTGTCACAGCTGCAGCTGCAGAGATGGTAATAGCAGTGATAATGGCTGCAGTAATGCCAAGTCTCTTTTATGTCTTATTAATGATGTAATAGGGAAAGTTTCAGGATTGGCTTCTACTGGAATGGGCACAAAGGTAGGCATGTTTACAATCAAGGCTAGGTCTAGTGATCCATTCCAGCATTGTGCTAAAAAGCATGTAACATTCTTTGAAAGTTGGATAACATAAAGAAAAATGGGGGGGGGACACACACTGACACTGGTTGTGCAGATGCATTCCTAAACACCTTATTAATTTTAATGTTATTCAAATGGCTAGAGATATTAGATCGTGTAGCTGAAACGTTTTGTACTTCGTGAAATATACCATTCAACAAGGCAAAGGCAGATACACTGGCACTAGCTCCAGCCTCATTACTCAACACCCAATGACAAAAGGGCCAAATATTTTCTATGCCAGTGCTCTTACCTGTATTATTCATTATAGCCAAATCGAGAGGAAGGGATAAATTAAATCCTCTGGCAATTTGTTTCTTGGGTTTAATCTTAGACTGGCAAGGTGAAAACATCACTGGAAAGGACAAATCTGGATAGTACCACGGTATCATCTGTTGCAAAGTGGCATTATTGGTATGCCAATTGGACCTCTTAATTATAGTAACATTACTTCTAATCATGGTGGTGGTAATGTTTATAGGTGCTGATTAATTCAGACCGACATTTCCCAATCCTTCCATCTGTCCTGAACTAATCTGATTCAAGACAGCCCCTAGCACTCTTGTCTCTACCTTACTGTAAGTCACAGGATCCACCCAATTAGCAAGAGTAGCTTTCTTAAGAATCATACAAGGTGTAGGCAGTTTACTTGTCTATTACCCTTGCTTGCTGCCACAAAACAAAGTGTAAAGTTTAATGGAAAACTTATAGCATTATATAACTCAGGCTGCTGGTGGGTGCGCCGAGAGCATGGGGCATCCATGTAACACTCAGTAGCTGTAAACAATGGCAGCACTGCAGAATTTGAATGTACTGGCATGGGAACAGGCCAAGATCTAACTATGGCCCATAGTGGTATACTTATCCCCAAATCGAACATCAGCATCAGGAGAATCAGAGCCATTATCTTGCAATCTAGCTTCATTCTTCACAATCTACACCAGCCACATGGGGACCCAAATTGGATTGTCTTCACCCTGTGGAAAAACACAGACAGCTCCCCTCCCCGGCCATGGCGGGGGTCTATCGAGTCCCTGACCTTGGAGAAGGACAACAGCCATCTCTAAATTTGCTGCCACAAGTCCTGCATTAGTGAGGGGACCTCCCAAGCCACGACAGGCTCTCAACCAGTCTTGTAGCCCCTTGGCTCTCCGAGGAGCAATGGCTGCACGGCATTCAGCTGTGGCATTTTCAAAGACCATTTGTTCTATCAATGGCATTGCCTGCTCTGGTTCCCCAAAGATTCTGCCAGCTTCCTCAGTCATGTGGGCCACAAAGTCAGAGAAGGACTCACTGGTCCCCTGAGTTATTTTGGACAAATAAAGATTACTGCCTTCCTTCCTAGGGAGAGACTTCCATGCCTTTATTGCAGCTGATGCTATCTGTGTGTAGACCTGCCAGGGATGAGTGGTCTGGTCGTTCGCGTGTACACCAACTCCAGCCAGCATGTCAAAAGTCCATAATTGTTGTCCCTCAATGTTTGCATTAATCCTGGCTTGTGCTTGCAGTGCCTCGTGCCACAAGGCCTTCCACTCTAGGTATTGGCCCATATTGTTAAGTACCACCTTCACTGTGTCCTGCCAGTCTCCTGGCGTCATAGCAGCTGCACTTAACCTCTCCACTGTAAAATTAGCCCCAATTCCATATGCGTGTACTGCCTCAGCTAATTCCTTGATGCCTTCTGCCCCTTCAAAGACCGGAAATGCCAGCTGTAGCTGTCTCTGATCTCCTGGGCTGAGAAATGAATTAGAGACGCTGCCACGGGTATAGGCCAGAGGCAAGGGTGGGGCCGAGGGACTCAAGGTCTTTCTTAGTCTTATCTCAGAACGGTCATATTTGCATAGGCGGCTGCCTCCTCCTGTAGGCTTTCTTCTTCGGAGCTGCTAAGGTCTATGGCAGCAAGCTCCTTAATGGGGTATAGGGGGGTCCTTTTGACCTCCACTCTCTCTTCAGCAGCCGGTGAAGGGTCCTTAACCTTAATAGGCCCTGCAGTGGCCCCTGTTCCTTTTGAGTACTCTTTTCTTTGACCAGGCTCCTTGGCCTGTCTCTGTTGCCCAGGCTTTTTTGCCTGCTTCTCCTTTCCAGGCTCCTTGGCCTTGTCTTTTTTTCCCCAGGCTCCTTGGCCTGATGCTGGCTAACACGCTCTGTTTCTGAAACCCTGGAGTGGACCTCTCCTGAAACCTCTTGACTTGCCCTAATAGCTGTGCTGCGAGCTGTATCCCCACAACACAAATAAGCTAAAAGCAAAAGCAACACAAACAAGAGGCCAACTAGTGCAGCAGCGGCAATGATTGAAAATCCACTCACAACGAAGGCTTCCACCCCAAACATACCTCTCAGAGACGTACCTCGATCCTGTAGTCTTTTAACCCTCCCTGAATCTCGGGGGGTCTCCCACGGTGCCTTGAAATTCCCGGGTTTCAGCACCAGATTGTTCTGAGCCCCTTTTCGAGTCCCCTTCACCCACGAAAGAGACACGTGAGGCAGTGTTCGGGTAGTTACTACAGCGAGGCTTTATTCTTGTATCAGCAGAAGCGGAAGACCCCAAGCCCGCGAAAGGCACTGCTATATGTACCCTAGAGTGGTGTGTTCACTTCTGATTGGCTGTTCACTCATCACCCCATATTATGCCCCTGGATGGGCAGTGACTTTGGCGCGCTTTTGCCTTTTGCACCTGCGTAGTTAGTTGTTTACTTGTGGGAGCACAGGATGCCCACGACATCTTGTAATGGCGAATACTATCACGCTCACTGTGGCTCCTAACAACTATCAGAAACAATACTTGTGATTCTGTAGTATAGAACAATTATATCAGTGAAATGGAACCAAACTCATTTTTTTTTTGTATTTTTTGATTATAGAAAGAATTAGGATTTTAATTCTACCATTTTAGTATGTTTATTTATAAGAAGAGGTCTTGCTGTGTAGAGCTGGCTTTTCCATTACTAGCTGTGTATTCCATACTGGCTTCTAATTTGTTACAACTCTTTTATGTCAGCCGCTTGAATTCTAGGATCACACTCATACTATGGATGACTCTACTTCTATGAGAACAACTAATATCATGTATGTGATAAATTTACTTTGATTCTTTATGAAGATAACTCCTGTAAATATAGGACTAAGAACATACTGAAGAAGGAAGCATGTTTTGAAAATACACTAGAATGGCTTGTTTGTGATTATAACACAGATGTTATAATTCCATATTTTGTATTATCTAATGTTCTATATATTTTAGTGTGTGTGTGTGTGTGTGTGTGTGTGTGTGTGTGTGTGTGCATATCACATGTATGTGAGTGCCTTTGGAGGACAGAATCAAGCAAGCATTCAGTCCCCTGGATTTCTAGTTAAGACAGTTGTGGGCTATTTAACCATAAATATCAAATAAATAGTACCAGAGAGAGAGAGAGAGAGAGAGAGTGGCATGTTAAAAGTGAGCCTGGACTACATAGCAACTTGCTTCAAGAAAAAAAGCCCAAACAAATAAATACACAGAAAATATACAAACATAATTTCATAAATATCTTTTAAAGATAATTAGCTTAAATCAATGACGCAAAGAAGACAAGAAATTGGCTCTCTTGAGATGTTTTTTTATTTATTTAGCCCATGATTCTACCTTATATATATTTTAAAATAAGGGCATTAAATCATTGAAGAAGATGTCCAATTTTTTTCAATTAATTTCTTCCTTTTCCCTATATTACCACCCATGGATTTGTGATGGTTAATAATTAATGGTAATCTTATCAGTAACTAGAATCTCTTATGTGATGAACCATTGGGACTGCACAGGAGAAGCTGTATTGAATTAGCCTGTGTGGTTTTGGTCTAATGCTGTACTATATTAATTGGGTTCCCAAAATTGCATGAGAATCCACATATAAGACACTGAGGGTCCTTGCTCAAAGTTGATTTAGATTTGTAAATAAAGTTACTGGTAGCTAATTGATAGGCAGGGAGACAGAGGCAGGACATCAGGACTTGTGGGCAAGGTGACTGAGGGAAGAAGGAGGAGATAGGAGGAGGAAGGAGGAGATAGAATGCTTGAAAAGGAGTAAATCCCATGCCTGTGAAGTAGAAGAGAGAGAGAGAGAGAGAGAGAGAGAGAGAGAGAGAGAGAGCAAACATGTAAGAGTTGGGGATTGTGGACCAGGAGAGTCGCAGGCCTGGACTATAGGTCTTAGTAAGTAATAATTCAGTGATATCAGAGGGAAGCATGTTAGCCACATGGAGATTTGGAAGTGGCCCAACCATAGAGTTGATAAAGGCATATTAAAATATAAGGCTGTGTCTGTGTGCCTTTCATTCAGGGCTCAGAACATTGGGGTGGATAGCTAGGAATGTAGGCTGCAGACTCTGGGAAGATTTGAGTATAGGTTTATTGGCAGCTGGAATACTATGGTCGTGTCCTGTAGTGGATCGATGATGTTAGTTGAGGTGGTTAAAGTACACCCTAAATGTGGACAGCCAGCAGCATTTCTTGAGCTGGTCTCCTTGACTATGCAAAAAGAGTAAAAAAATCTAAGTATCAATACTTATTTCCCTCTTCTTCCTGGGTGTGTATGCAGTGTGACCAGTTGACTCAAGCTCCTGCTACCATGAAGGTCTGTCCCCTCAACCTGTGAACAGAAATAAACCTTTCTTATCAGCTTCAGAAGGAAGCTTCTCTGATAATGTCTGAATAGGGTAATAATCAATTAGTATTGCAGAATGTCTTAAGAAATCATATGTACTTTTGCTGTGAAATCCATAGTGCATGATTTTATCATAGGGCTCTCCAGTTCTTAGTTCCTGCTTAGTGTTAGGATTTCCTATCCTGGGGTAGGCCTTAAGTCAAATCATGCATTGGTTTGTTACTCTAACAAGAGATCCACAGCCTGATAGCACTCAGACTTGGAAAAAATTAGTTTAACCAAAAAAATTAAATAACTCAACCCTTCTTTATGTTACTTTGATCAGGGTATAGTGTGACATGAATGTATAAAACAGTGTATCACAACCTACTCCTCTAACCATCCTGTGATTGTTAAATAGGAAGTTAGTTCACAGCTTACCTAATCGTGGGCTGAAGGATCCTAGAATGAACTCACCACTGGTTATGCAGTAGATGGTCTGCATGCTATCTGGTTCAAATAATCTTCAATTATCCTATTTTTTATTTTGTTAGATATCTGTGGTTTCAGGTACCTAGAATCTGATTTCTCTGTGAATAAAGGTGAATAAGATAAAAAGTATTCTTCAGATTTGAGAATTTTACTTCCCTACCAGGATCAACTGCATAAAAATGAAGTTGAAGGAGATGCATTTTCTAATTTTTAGTTTCATGCTACTCTTACCAAGTCATACCAGAGTCATATTATTTTATGTTTTCCCTTATCTGACACATTATGTTGAGATTTATAATAGAAGATATTGGCAAATACAACTTTTAATTGTATGCACTAGCCTCATATGAATAATACTAAAGTGAAAAGATGCTTACTATGTTTGTACTTCGACAAGAAGCAGCCCAGAGCTACATAAAGACATCTCAGGAGTCTGTTTCTGCCTACTTTACTATTGAAAAAAATCTTACTCTCTTCCTTCTTTCTTATCCTATAAAGTAGGTAGAGAGAAGTTTGCTTCTGGGACTCACAAGGGGGGTGTGATGTTTTATTTAGAAAGTGGCAGTACAATATAAAAGCATCAGATGGTAGCTCCAATCTCAGCTAGCAGCTAGACCTTCACTGTTAAATTAAATAACTTTAACCTGTTGTGTATGTATGTATGTATGTATGTATGTATGTATGTATGTATACATGTATTCATGTGTATGGATGTGTGTATGGCATTTTGTTTATAAGGTAGGAAGCTGCAAAAGCAATCAAAACATGCATGCAAGTAGAATCCCAAGTGACTGTGTATACTATATATAAAAATTTTCACTCCTGGTATACCTGGGTATCAGACCCCAGTCTAGGCCATACAGATCACCCAGATGGCATTGCTGTTGGAGACAAAGACTGTGGCCTTTGTCAACAGTGCTCCTCTTAGGGAAGTGTGTACCTTGCCATGCATGGCTTGTGAGGTAGCTCATAGGCCAGTCTGTAAGATAATTTTATAATTTTTCTAGTGAAACTTTCTAATTCAAGAATATGAATTTGGCTCAGGCTGTTTCTCTCTCTCTCTCTCTCTCTCTCTCTCTCTCTCTCTCTCTCTCTCTCTCTGTGTGTGTGTGTGTCTGTCTCTCTGTGTATCTTTCTCTGTCTCTCTCTCTTTTCTTCTATATCTCATTTTCTCTTTCATACTTATCTGTCACCAAATTTTTAATTATTTTTAGAATGTACAATATGAGTCATTGCATCTCTATAAACTTCTCTGAACCTCTATACTGCATTTTTCACGATATCATTTTCCATTCTGCAATAGATTTCACTGTAATTTTTCCTCTACTTAAATTAAGAGACACTTACCTTTAGGTGCCATGTCTTTTTTGTGTCTGGTAGGCAGTTTTGAGACTATCGCAAGCAATACGTTTTTGCTTATTGCATAAAGAAAAGAACTATTGCAAGCCATTTTGAAAATTGGGAAAGAGAACAAGAGATGTAATCAATATAGAGAACTGAAATCTAATTTAAGTCTCTTTGAGTTTGGAGTGCCTCCAACTATTAGCATGAAAAGGCACTAGTGGCCAAAGATACGCTGACAATGGCATAATATTTTCCATTAAGTTGAAAATTTAATTTATCCATTTACGGTATTAACTTAATGGTGCTCATAATGTAGATGTTCGGTAAATTCCTAATTGTTTTAAAATTTCAAATGGGCATCTTTAGAGACTGATTAATGGAGTTGAGTAAAATGCATTTTGTATTTGTTTGACGCCACAAAGAATCACCAGAAGGCACTAGATATGCTGTGCTAGACAGAAATAAGTGCTAGAAAATAAAATTTACAAGTTTAATTTTAGTGAAAGACAGTGATTCCTGCATTCTCAAAGGTTATAGTGCATTCACAAAGAAGGATAACCATGTCCTGAAGATGGAACTCATCAACAGAGTATATATTATCTACACAAGTAGGTGCTAAGTGGTTTGATCTTCAGTACTTAATAAAATTTTAAATGAAATATAATAACAAGCAAAAGTCAGAGATAACAACCACCAGATGAAGTATTACTTAACAGCTCCACTACTTCTAGCCACGCACTAGTCAAGGTTCAAAAATAAAACTTTTAAATCTATTCAATTGATGTTTGAGCTTTCGCATTGTCAGAAATTAACTGAAACCAAAAGACATGGACTAGAGCTTTGTTTTTTGCAACTCTTCTTTGCCAAGTCTATGGAAAATAAGAAAAATAAGTCCTTGACTCCACATTATTGTTCTCTGTGGTTTTATGAATATTGTCCTAAGTTAAATATGTAAAAACCCTCACATGTACATGTGTCTGAATAATTGGTCTGCATCTTGTGTCCCTGCTGTGGAGGTTGTAATATCTTTTGGACATGGGCCTAGTTGGGAAGTTTGAACCATTCAGTTGGGTTAGAGGCTTATGGACAGCCCTCATTCCATCCTGAGATCTTTCTTCCTGGTTGGTCACAGAGATGTGAACCAGTGTTCTCACCCTCCTGCTATATTATCTTTGAGCAGCCCTTAATGTTGCCTTGTCTTTCCCACCATAATGTACTGTGTTTCCTGTAAGCCAAAGTAAGCAATTTTTCTCTTATGTTCCTTTGTCAGCTATTGGATCATAGTGAATACAAGAACTAACTTATATAAGAATGCAAAATAGTGCATATAAAATTTTATATGTGAGAATGCTATTATTATTGATAAATCATCTATTATCTATCAATCAATCTATCTATCTACCTATCATCTATGTATCTATCATATCTATCAATCATCTATCTATCTATCATCTATCTGTAGGTCTATACATTTATCTCTGTATCATTACCCTCATCTATCAATCTGTTTATCATCATTATTAACAATTGGTCATCTATCTATTTTTGCTCATGTCATATCTATTTTTTCAAGGATATATAGCTTAAAATTTGTTACCTCAGAAATTGAAGCAGAACTTTATTTATTGCCTTGCTTGTTCTTTGACTATTTTTTGTTTGTCTTTCTTGTTCCTTGATGATTTGCATCTATTGTATTGCTAGTTTCTCAACCTAGAACTAACCTTAATACTTGCATGAAATTAAAATGGTATAAAAGCAAAAAGGAGGAGGGGAAATGGGATAGGAGGTTCTAGGGAGGGGAATTGGGGAAAGAGAATGACATCTGAAATGTAAATAAATAAAATATCTAATAAAAATTGAAAATAGTTTTTAAATTTTAAGTATGTAATATATAGCATGGATATATATATATATATATATATATATATATATATATATATATATATATATAACTTAGAAGTAGTTGTAAGATACTGGAAAATTCTTTTGCACTAAAATGAAGTTTATTAAATTTGGCAAAGAAAGACTGTAAAATAATCTTGAATTATGGTTATTGACATTTTGTCTAGGCCCTGCCCCATAGTTACCTAGCATTAGCAAGGTGTACCTGACTCACTATAAAAGGGATTGCTTGCTCCCTCATTACTCTTATCTCTTTTCCTCTTGCCCTTGCGCCTTTACACATTTCCCCCTCTCTCCCTATTGCCCTCCCCCTTTCTCTGTGCCTTTCTCTGTCTTTGCTACGCCATCAACTCTGCTCTGAATGCCCTAAATAAACTTTACTCTATACTATACCATTGTGTGGCTGGTACCTCAGGGGAAAAGGATCCCTTAGCAAGGGCCCGCAGAGGCACCCTCTTCTGCCACACCATACTATTAGTGCCTCCAACAAACATATATCTGGATTCTTTCTTTTTATAAAACATAACAATGTTTAGTAAAGTTTTTAACTTGTGAAAGATCTAGAATCACATAGAAGACATGCCTCCTGGTATACCTGTGATGAGCTATGTTATGTTAGGCATTGGACATGCCTTGAAGGTCTACCTTGATTTGGTTAAATGACATGTAAGATCCACTTTAAAAGTAGGTGGCACCATATCCTATGCTTGGGTTCTGAACTGCATACAAAGGAGAAAGTGGGGATGGTACTACAGTATCTAGCAGGGACAGGTCTGAGATACCAATAAAGTATGCATACAGGAAGACAGAAAGAAAGAAAGAAAGAAAGAAAGAAAGAAAGAAAGAAAGAAAGAAAGAAAGAAAGAAAGAAAGGAAAAAAGAAAGAAAGAAAGGGAAAAAAAGAAAGAAACCTCATTTAAATTAAAACAATGCCAAGATTGGGAAACTTTAGAACATGAGAAATTTGTTCATGCAAGCAAAAGGGAGATGAATCTGTGTAGGCAAGGGATGGCCATATTATTAAGGATAAAGCAATTAGGGTGACATTGAACCTCATATTCAAGAGTAAAAGGGGGAGCATGATTTTCATCATTGGTTAAAAATCTCATCATGGTGGTACATGACTGCAATGCCAACAGTTCATGACTAGCCAGGCTACATAGTGAGTTTGAGCCAACACACACACACACACACATACATACACACACACACACATATACACACACACATACACACACACACCTTGCTACACATTCAAGTGGGTAACAGTGCACATAGTTTCCATTGAAATTGAGCTTAATATGGAGAATCCATTGTATTGAAGAGATCTGTATGTTAGTGTAATTTTATACTTTTCAGAATAAATGTAATGGTTGTAAAATATATGTTTGTTGAGATAACAGGAGTTTATAAAATATGTTTGTATCTAACTTAAAAGACCTGGTCAACCAAAAAGAGTGATCAGGTCACATAGATGGATGAAAACGGTGGGAAAAATCCTTGGAAACATGAAAGGTCAAGGATATGTAATGGAGAAGTATGGCCTACTTGGAAAGGTAGTCATAGGAAGCACTGAGCCATGACATAAAAAGTACAGTCCCACTTGATGCAGGGCTTTGAATCAGAGTGGTGGAAGTTTAGATTTGATGCAGTGGTTTAGGAGAGAGTCCTTGTAAGTTCTTGAATAACAGAGATGGATGAAAATGTCCTTTGTGTAATGTTGTTTTTACAGCCCTGTGTTTGATAGATCATGGCAGGAAGAAAATGAGGCATGTGACAGGGCGATCAGCTAGGAGACTATTGAAGTTCTGCCCTCAATTTACAAACAAAATATCTCCTCACTGCGACCCATAAAAATTTCCTCATATACACAAAATGTGCCATTAAGTTGCCTTTCAATTTTCTTGGTTATGTACACTGAGTCCTTTAGCCTTTCCCCATCAGGCTCATTGCCCAACATTTGACTGATTTATTTTTCTCTTGCCTCTGCATTCGCTCTAATTTTGTCTCTCCATATCTCACTTCATTTACCATGATTCAAATCGAACAGAGTATCCTAATAAAATTTAGATCGAACCTGTACAGAAGAGATCTTGTTCCCCCAAATGAAATATTTTATGTTTAAATTTTAACAGATTTAAATGTAAAAAAATAAGAAGGATATCCTTAGTTCAACCTTTTATTATTATTTGATTATAAACATTGAATAATTAAAAAGATGTATATAACTGATTAGCAAATGTGAGGAAAAAAGTACTCTATTGACGTTATTTCTAGAGAAGTAAGTTTGTTGTTAGTCTATATTGAAATACATTTCCATGCAAGGCTCACTTTGTAAAGCAATTTAAAAATAATAATAATTGAAATTAAAACAAGGTTATGTTTAACTTAATAAAATTGAGCTCTTTTTGTACTGACACAAAATGAAAAGAATTAAACTGGCCTTGCTTTCATTATGAATATAATAAAATGACTGAGAAGCCTAAAAGAAATTTCTTAAAGGAACAAACTATTTTCAAGAAATTTAATCTCACTACAGAATAAGAATCAAAGATAATGATAGAACTATATCAACACAGATTTTTTTCCTTCAAGCCTAAAACAATGAAAGGATTACACCAATAGAGAAGCCACTGCAGAGGATAATAGTCAGGGTTTAGTGTCCAGCAGGCAACAATGTTTCACAAATTCAAAATGCTGGAAATAGTGACATTGTAACTCCATGCAGTGAGGAAAGTAAACAAGGTGAGCCCTGTTACACATGTGTGCATTCCAGTTTGCATTCTGGCTAGAAAATGCCGATGGCAGCAGGGCGGGGCATGGGCACCCAGGGCTGGCTGCAGACAGGAGCTGGTAGGTGTCCTGAGGAAGGGTGAGGAAGGCAGCCATACAGGGATTCAGGAGAAAGGAATTTCCAGGACGGACAGAAACAAATAACACAGACTGGAAATCATGGACATCTGCAGAGTGCAGCAGGGATATTCAATAAGTTCTAATTACTTCTTGTTTCTGCAAAAAA
Source organism: Arvicanthis niloticus (assembly GCF_011762505.2). Taxonomy (NCBI): domain Eukaryota; kingdom Metazoa; phylum Chordata; class Mammalia; order Rodentia; family Muridae; genus Arvicanthis; species Arvicanthis niloticus. The sequence continues at coordinate 60,811,669 of NC_047672.1, read as the reverse complement.
ATTATCTGAAGCATGGAGATAATGAGCTAAAACATGTCTAAGAGAACACCCAGCAACTGTACTTATTCCTCACAGTCAACTTGGAAACCTTGTAAACCACAGGACTCAGAACTGTCTTCTTCTAGGGCTAAAATTAAGCAAGACAAATGCCAGTAAAGTTTTAAAGCAACATCCAAGAGAATTGAACTATTTCCATACTATAGTATGCCTAATGTTTTTGGAAATAGTTTCAAAACATATGTGTGTGTGTGTGTGTGTGTGTATACATATATACATATATATATGTATATATATATATATATATATATAATTTAAAATATTTTAAATATTTATAATTTAAATTATTTTAAAATGCATTACCTGGAATCTGGAGTTTTTAATTTATTACCTTCCATCAAAATTTAGCAAATATTCAAAACCAGGAAAGAAATCTAAGAAAAATTATCTATTAAAACTATCAATAGATGATATGATAGAACTGATGAAATGGCATTAAAATTAATTTTTAAGTTTTTAAAAGTAGTTGAGATTATATTATAATTCCATTATTTCACCCATCCCTTTCCTCCTTATAAACCTTCCATTTATCCTTCCCAACTCTCTTAAATTCCAACTAATTTAAAAATGTATTAAGGGCTGAGAGATGGCTTAGTTGTAGCACCCATGTAAAATCACTAGGCATGGTAGTACACATTTGGAACCCTGTGTATGTGACTGTGGTTTTAGAGACAGACAAAACCCTGGGTTCCCTGGCCAGCTATTTTGGCCAGTCTATGAGCACCATGAAATCACTGAGTGACCCTGTCTCAAGACCTACGCTGGAAACTAACAGAGGAAGACACCTGCCCTCTATCTGTGACTTCTGGTCTCTATACAAGCACACACAGGTGACCATGTCTATACACAAAAACACAAAGAAAAGCAGCGTATATCTTGTGATCAAGGAGGTATAGGAATGTATGCTGATATAAAACATTATCGTAAAAGTCGCCAAATATATTTCTGAATAAAAAATATTCTGCTTTGCATCAACCACATGTATGACACTGCAGAAGAGAGTATGCAATGTGGAACAAAATTTTTAAAAAAGAAAGAAAACGTAAAACAAACCATACTTATTATTCATGAACTATGAGACTCCTAATAGCCAAATATAGATGCAGTCAAAGTGTCTTGGAAACATGATGCTTGAAAGTATTATCATTTTCCTTAAGAACTGTTGTCTGTCTGTCTATCTATCTATCTATCTATCTATCTATCTATCTATCTATCTATTACCATTTATTTTCTTATACATTACATTTCAACCACATTTTCCCGCTCTCTACTCTTTCCAGGCCTTCTCCTGACCTCCTCTCTCCCCCAGACCAACTCTTCTGTTTCCTTGAAAGAAATAAATGACATAGGAGGTTAAAAGATGTTCAAACTCTGATATCAGGGCTGGATGTGGCAGCCCAGTAAGAGAAAAAGGGTTCCACATGCAGGCAAAGAAGTCATAGATACTACTCACACCCATATTGTAACAAATCCCACAAGAATCCCAACCCACACAACAAAAAGGTATATGCAGATGACATAGCTCAGACTGATACAGGATCTGTATTTCACTTCTATGAGCACCTGTGAGAGTTGCTTGCTTGATTCTGTGGGCCATGTTCTCATAGTTATCTCAACCCCTCTGACCCCTATAATCCTTCCTTCTTTTCTTCTGTGGGGTTCTCCTGACTCTGACTAATGTTTGGGTGTGAGTTTCTGCATATGCTGCTACCTGTTGCAGTAGAAAACCTCTGTGATGACAATTGAACTAGGCACGGGTGTTCATTTCAGCATTATTTGTAATAGCAAGAAACTGTAACAAACTAGATATCCCTCTACTGAAGACTAAATTAAGAAAAAAAGAACATTACATTTACACAATGGAGTATTACTCAGCAGTTAAGAAGCAATGACATTATGAAAATTTCAGGCAAATGGATGGAACTAGAAAAGGTCGTTCTGAGTAAGTTAACCCAAACTCAGAAAGACACACATGGTATAGGGGGTTAGTGGAGGGGTAACCAGGAAAGGGAATGCCATTTGAAATATAAATGAATAAAATGATTAATAATAAAAAGAAGACTTCAAAGATTTTATGAATAACAAAATCTTCTCTAAAAAGGGATGTCTCATGTTCCATTGTTAGTTTCTTTAGGTCTGATGTGTGTATATTATAAGTTATATTGTTGGAGAGGTCTGGGAAGGGAATTTTGTCTTGGTAGAAACTGAAAAAAAATCCCAGCTGAAAAAGAGAAATTTGGAAAATAAACATGTGCTACCTATAAAAATTCGCTTACAAAGAGCAATTTAGATGTCTAATTTAGCATGTTTTTGATATGAAACATGTCAAAGCTGGGCCAGGTCTGTACTCTTTCTTTCTACAGGGATCATGATATAAAATCTACAGACTAGTAATATACTATTTGAGTTTTACTATTCCAACTGATGGCTTTATCCCAGTCACAAAGCAAAGCATGTTGTGGTTTCATACTCTCAGCCCTGGTAAAAACAACAGAAAGTCAGTGTTCTGAGAACAGTTACTGTATTTGACCTAAGCTATAGTATTTTCATTGCAGTGATTTAAGGCAAATAAGTTGTGTGAAAATATGCACCTGATCAAATTTTATCTATGTTTTAACATATTTAGTTTACTTTATGAATAAGCAACACATTCTCTGAGTTTGGAATTTAGCATTTTAAAAGTAATAAATTAAGAAATATACTTCTGTCTTTTCTCCAGGCTTCATCTTCTCTTCCAAGAAGCAGCAATAGCTGTTTCTTGTATATTTTATCAAAGCTATTTTGCTCATTAGCAATGCACTACAAGGTATCCAAAGGTGAAAATTTTGCTTACACTGCTTGGAAGATTGAAAGTCTTTAGTCTGTTCATTTGCCCTAACATTACAATTTTCGTAACCTGACTATTCCCAGAAAAATTCATATTTAAAACAACTGACTTTATTAGGAAAGCAGTTTACTGCCTAAATCTCTATGGCATACATTTGGCTTACGTGGGATTCATAGAAAACTCCTGGTGATTATGGCTAACATTAATGATTTCTTACTCTCTTCCACTGCGTTTAAAGAGCCTATGCACAGTGAACACGCATCCTTTGAACGTGAATCAATACCTAAGTGAATGACGCAAACACTCAGTTACAGATGGAAACGTTACTGTATTTAATAACTGAGAATATTCACACAGCTAGCAAACAGAGCTTAAATTCAGACCAAGCTTACATGGCTCCAGGCTGACATCTGTGCTGATAAAAATCACCCGAATTCTCTTCTAAAAAGAAAGACAACTTTTCTAGAACCTGTAACCCACATTTAAATTGCCCCCCCCCATAAACATTGCTGTGTACAGGAAGCATATCATGCCCTGCTGTGAGATAGAAAGCTATATCTCTGATTCTGTGTAAAAATGTCAGTAGAATGAAACAATTAGAGAGCTGTGAGTATATTTATCATATTTTATAAGTCAGGGTCTCTAAAATATATAATCATCTGGGTAAAGAACAACCTGTTTTACCCTCTGTTAGAATTAATGGATTTATAATTTTTATCAGTCATATTCTGGAACATGCTAAAACATTAACTCAAAATATTTTAGATTGCTAAGACAATGGAAGGGAAAATAAAGAATACAGTTGGAGCAGACATACAAGTACTGTCAGACAAAACATGAAAAAGATTTATTAAGTTTTACAAAGAAGACTGTATGATGTCAACCCTCTAAAATCTTTAGTGAAATTGATATTGTTCTTGGAGATAATAGATTTATTCTTGGAAATGTAGAGATGCTGATTTTAAAAATTGGTGACTGTAAATATAAGGATTGTGTTAGCATCGGTTTTTCACATTCCATCTCCCCGAATTTGCTGTTCTCTTCAAAAATTAATCTTCTTAAATAGTTAATTGTATTTTTTATTTTTCCTTTCATTCACTTATTTATTTTTAAGGTTTTTCTGAATTAAAATTAGAGCCTTATATACTAAGCAAGCATCTTGAGTGTTTCTGAGACATATCTCCACCTTTATTATTAAAAAAGGAAATATTCTATATGTACTACTTTGTATTGAACTAAGATCCTTATGTATATATTAAAAGAGGGTTAATATTAGAACTAGCTCATTTTTTAAAAGTTTAAAGAAAACATTAAATATGACTCAGTTAATACTAGTAACATTTTTGATAATTCATCTGCTTTTTTTTAAACTAAGCATGTGATTTAATAATTACATATTTTGCTAATCTTCTATACCATACCTGTGCCATCAGCCCCTATGATTTGATCTTTTTTACAAGAAGTTACATGTCTTGTGAAAATGATGAAGTTGTGAAGAGTGGCAGGCAACATGTCAGATACTTAATAAGACAGTTATCACATGTAAAACTTGAGAAACTCTGATGGAGTAAAAATTCTCATTGATTTTATTTATAAAAGTCAGAGGCTTAATTGAAGTTGCTATTTGTCCAATTTCACATACCAAGAAAATAAAATTTCTCTCTCTCTCTCTCTCTCTCTCTCTCTCTCTCTCTCTCTCTCTCTCTCTCTTTCTTCATGTGTATTTATACCCATGTGTGCATGCATATGCATGTGTGTGTGCATGTGTGTGCATCTTTAGTGTAGGTGTATGTGATCATCTTGCTTTTCTATACACATTTGTTTTAAGATAGGGTCCTCCTGAAGCACACACAAATTTATTTAAAATGCATCACCCTGCTTTATCCTGGGATTAAGTACTGAGTTTCTTAACCTATGCTTATCTACTCTTTTTCCTATATAATTTCTCTAATGCATGAATACCAGCAAAATCTAAATACTATGTTTTGCACAGAGTTTCAGAGATAAGTATTATATAACCAATTCTCCCTACTTATGTCTGTTTCTTCCAAAATGGTTTAAATTAGTTTCTCTATTCTTTCTTGCAAAGAATACAAAGTAATTTTTTGCAAGCTTGATGTGGTTTTACTTATGTATAGTTCCAGCACCAGAAAGAGGTACAGAAGGATAGTGAGTTTGAGGCCACTTTGAACGATGCAGTAAGTTCCAGGTCAGTCAGATGAGCTCCCTTAAGCAACAAGCAAGACAAAAATAACAGTTTTGAAAAAAATATATGTGAACATTCACAAAAATTAAAATTTGAGCATACAAATTTTATAAAATACACCTTTTATAAAATCTTGTAGTTCAATTATAGTTCGGGATAATGTCCAGGAGAATAGGAAATAAAATCAAATTTAGTGAATATTTTGTAGAAGATAAAAATAGAAGGAAATTGTTAATAAATGCTACTAAATTGAATGATAAAATATGATCCCAAAATGTTAGGGTGAAATGAAAATACAAATGTACATCTAGGCAAGTAGCCATGAAAAAAATCCATTGGGGGGGCATAATGGATTATGTTATACTAAATTAAGATCAATATGATGTACTTTGGAAGAGTCCTTAAAGAGTTTAAAACATAGAAAGTAATGTTATATTACAAAGAATAATGTTTTTGAAAATAACCATTAACATTCTGCATTTTGGAGAACATAACTGTAACAATTATGGACCTAATGATGCCAATAGTTTCTGAATCTGCTTTGTTCTTCAGGGTCTAGAGCTATAAGGTAGATGTATTTTGAACAGTGATTTCAGACATAAAACAGCTTGAGTTGGAAAGTTATTAATGAGAAGGCTTATAAACATTCCCTGGATGTCTAGGAGAAAAATAATGGACATAAAATTGAACAGCATTATGAAAGCATTAAAATTTTATACAGTTATTAAGGTATATATATATATATTTTATTATTGAGCTTTGTACTGTCAACAGATAGAATTTATTTGGCTTATGTTCAAGCAACATACCTCATCAATAAAATGAAGAAGAATGTTCAATTCACTCTTTTTTTTTGCTGTTGCTGTGTCTTTGGGTACAGGTGCAAGCATGTGTATTTCTGTATTTGGAGTTTTGTGAATGACAGTTAATCTGTGCATGTAAAATATTTCATACATGTATCTTTGGAAATCAATTAATTAATATAGAAATAATAGAAATAGAAATTTCTTATTTGTTTCTATATATTTTATAAAATATATAGAAAATATAAAATATATAAATTATATAAAATATATAGCAACAGTTTAACAAATGAAACATTTTTTTGTAGTCTAAATGATAGTTTCAATAAGATTTTCAAAATGATATTCTAGTCAATGTTTATGGTAGTAGACACAACTCGACAAAATTTTGGTTGAAACAGAATATATAGCTTTCATTTGAAGTCTTAGCATGAGAAGTCATAGATAGACATTTAAGTGATGGATTTCTCTTTGGATCTATATGAATATTTACATTTATCCATTTGTAAAATAATTTCTGAGTCACTAGATCCATCAGGACAAAATTATTTTCAAAAGCAAATATGTAAAATTAATATTGGGAAAGAAATCTATGTGTATATACATATATATATATATTTAATATCTATATAAATTATTACACAGTAGATGTTTGAATATACTAATTAAGATAAATGTATGTGAAGCCCAGGCTGGCCTCGAACTCGTGATCCTCCTGCCTCTGCCTCCTTCAGCAAATCCTACCGGAAATGGTTAGCCTGTGAGTTAAGGGGCTATAGCAAATTCATGGCTTGGAGTTTATTGTTAGGGTGTTTTCTATATTTTATTTAGAAATAGCTGAGTGGAGTTAACAGACAACAGTCCAGATTACCTTACATGGATAGTTGGTTTTCAAAACGTCAGAAATCCACAGAATTGATGTTACAAACATTTCTGTATTAATGTTCATTTTGATTAGAGACCTGTCTGCTCCTGACAGCTTCCTGTATTGGATTCTAAGAAGAAATTGAGCATCTTTGGAGTTACTCCAGTTGTGGTGAGACAGCCACTAGGCAAGAATTGCCTCTTTTCATCTACAGACAAATTACTATCCAGAAAAGGACACAGTTGCAGAATATTCGACTGATTATATCTGCCTAGACAGAGTAATCAGCCCTTAATAATTCTGCATCACTAGGTCTGGCAGATGATCCTGGGCCAGAAGGCTGAAGATTAGACGCTCCAACGTTTTGTAGTATAGGGAATGTCCAGGTGTTCAGCGGTCTCTATAAATTGGCTAAGTTTTAGAAGCTATGCTTTGTGCTTTCCATAATTTTAGTAAACTCAGTCATTCTGGATTTCTGACGGGGCTGAAAACTTATAGTCTCATAGCCAATCCTGGCTATTTACTTTGAGAGAAAATGTTTGAGTGGATGGTTTTCAGCTGACATTCATTCTAAAGCCAAGAAAAAAGCCAGGTCCAGAACTAAGTGTTTTAGTTAGGAGAGATGACAGAGGTTCTGGTTAGTCAACAAAATGATGGACTGGGTATTAGGACTACCTCACTAGTACAAATTGGCATAATTATGCTCTAATTGTATTTTGAGAGAAAAGTTTATTTTAACAGGAAGGGTGATATGTAGGAGGAGCTAAAGTGAGAGGGTTACCAAGAGGTAGAGAAGGAGTAAGGAGAGGAGGAGAAGGAGGAGAGCAGAAGCTAGGTAATGAGAGAGAGAAAGAGAGGGGAATATGGAGGCAGTTGCTCACTTGTCTTCACCAGTCAAAGATAGTTGATATATCTAGGCTGGGCATTAGGTTACACTTCTGTTTGAGCATTACCAAACTTATAAAGCCTTTGATTAACATTTTTAAAAAGTGTAGAAAAGCAAAAAGAAAAAGGGGGCTTGGGATAGGGGTTTTCTGGGGTGGGGAATGGGGAAAGGGGATGGCACCTGAAATGTAAATAAAATATCCAATAAAAAAGATAAATGTAACATCTAAATATATCTTCTAAAATCAATTATATTTTATAGATTTTCAAAAATAAAGAGCAAATGAAGTGAGAAATAAAACTACATACTTTTGAAAATTATATGTAGTTATTAAAAATAGCAAACTACTATAAATTTCTTAATTGCTAGCTAAAGGAATTAAGTTTTTTGAGCATCTAGTGAGAATATTTTTTATAAAACTAAGCTGATATTTTATAAATAGGTTAAAATAGTCTACAGAACATTTAAGATTAGTGTTTTCCACTATATAGGTATATTTTAAAATTAATGTTTTATGCCACATTTCTTCAGTGTCCTTATATGTATGTATGTATGTATGTATGTATGTATGTATGTATGTACATATGCATACATGTGTGTGTGTTTGTGATCTTGAATGTAAAAGCATGAAGTTAATATTATGAATAGTTCTTGATTGCTCTTCCAACTTAATTATTGAGCCATGGTCCTTCAGCCTAACTCAGAGATCACTAATATGACTAATCTTGCTATATAACCTCATGAACCTGTGTCCACCTTCTGAAGCTGGAATTACAGGTTACGTTCATCACACATGGATTTCTAGGGATCTGAACTCTGATCTTCATATTTGTGTGCTTTTTGTCTGTTGAGCCATTTACATATATATATATATATATATATATATATATATATATATATATATTACTGTATGGTTATAGCACTGACTTTGGATATATTAATTATGCTTTGTTTCTGTTTTGCTTGGTTTATTTATTTTTCTTTTTGATTATCATTTATATTATTTAAAACAAATTTTAAGTTTAAATATATTTTGATCATACTCTTTTCCTCCCCTATGTTTTGTTGTTTTGTTTATTGGTTTTAATGCCAACTTGGAACAAATTGGGATCATCTGAGTAGAAGGCTTCATCTGGGCACCCAGTTGTCCTGACTGATGTGGAAAGGCCACTACAACTGTGGGTGGTAACCTTAGATAGCTTCCTAGTTAAAAAAAAAAAAAAAGCATATCAGAGGGAGGTTGACTCTAGCCTTTTGCTCTCATGCCCTTCCCTATAGCTGCCCCCATCTATCTGCCCTGTTATTGTTACTGCTGCTACTGTTGATTACCTTGCTGATGGTAAATCAGTGTTGCAAAACTTTAATTGTGCAATAGGGATCAGTGACTCTCAGTGATTTTCTTGTTTTCTGCACTAGACTGGGAGGCATCTTGCCCTGTAGACAGAGTCATACTGGGTCTTTGCCATCCAGTGAGTCACAACTCTTCTTATTCTGGGACTATTCATCTGTTGAGGCACCTAGCTTCAAAAAACAGTATTGGGTTATCAATTTCTCTGATGTGATTTAGCCATTATTATTTTAAAAAGCAATAAATCAAATTTGAGGCTATATATATACATATATACACATATACACATAAACATATATGCATATGTACATGTATATTCATCTCCTTGATTCTGTTCTTATAAAGAACGTGTCTCAAATAATTATTCTATCCAGAAAATTACATTTAATTTGATAGAGCATGCTCTTGGTCAGTGGCACACAGGTTTAGATCAATATTATAGACAAAAAGATGTGATTAATTCATTTTTTCTGCACAAATAAACATTTATACAGAATTATTCTTGTGCTTTATGTATGTGACACTTGGCGGCTCTGACATTTTTGATTTTTAGTTTGCTTCACATTGGAGTAAGTTTCTCCATTTTTCAAAATGTTACAATTTGGTATGTATAGTGTTGGTATTAAAAGTGAATTGAGGTGTGATTATTGAATATTTTCATGTATACCCTGATGTGTAGTAAAACAAGCTCTGGAAGTTTCTGGCTTTAGTAAAACTTTTACTATTTTTCTCAGAAATAAATATTATCCTTAATTGGAACGAATACATTACTTGAGATACACAGTAACATAATATTAGATACTGAATTATGAGAACCTGAGTCCATATGTATAAAATTGTGGTTGAAATATTTGAATTGCTTTAATAAAGAATTGTATTACCAAAGGTTAAGTGATGAGGAAATACATATTTGATACATAGGAAAATATGACAAACTTATAATGAACTGCTTCTAGGTTATCTTAGTTCATGAAAGATACAAAAGAATGTAGGTATGGACAGTTTTAAACAGAGAATCTTCAAACATATAAAGAGATTCAGATGGCCTGACATTACTTCATGTTTTTAATCTTGGAATTCAAGTTTTAAAATATCATAGGATTTGTTAATTAATATTTCCTTACCCCTAGCCAAGGCATTATTGACAATTTTTAGATGTTGGGTCAAGGGATGCCAGTTATCTTTAAATGTGTAGCCTATGTTACACTTTCATATTTGTACTGCACAAATTGACCTTGAATGGGGGTGGGGAAAAGCAGAGGGTAGGATGGGATGCGATGGGAATGGGAATGGGGATGGGGATGGGGATGGGATGGGGATGGGGATGGGGATGGGGATGGGGATGGGGATGGGGATGGGGATGGGGATGGGGATGGGGATGGGGATGGGGATGGATGGGGATGGGTCTAGAAGAGTAGGAGGAGGGAAAATGAACATGATCAGAACAAATAAAAATACTTGTTAAGGAGGTATTTTCATATGTTTCCCATTTCATCTGTAAAATGCCTTTTTGTGGTTCCTGAGAAATACAAGTTAGGCCTTGTCTGTCACAGAATCAAATGAGTTATGTTTCTTTCCAGGATAGTGACTTCCTAAGTTGAAAGTGCACATTTTTATGGTTTCAGTTCCAACCATGGATATAAATGTGCTACCAAACTCCACACTTTGTTTTATGTGTCAGAGATGCAGGGGTCAGTGATAAAATGTCCTTTCCATCACAGAAATGCCAGTCTACTGAAGGAAAAGTATCTCATGTGGCAAAGGAAAACAGTGTGCTTGCAGCTTTCAGTTACCACTAAAGAGTGGTCATGTACCATGTCTTATCTAATTAAAGGAGAAGTGAGTTGGAAGGCTTCCATCAGGAGAGAAGAGTGCACAGGAGTGGAGAAGGTTATTGGAGTTGATAAGACAGACATTTAGGACCTATAGAAAAAGATTAAAGAGATTGGAACTGTTACCACTTTATACATAATTTTAAAACATTCAGTACAGATGTGAAGGACTGTGCATTGTCCTCCATAGGCATGGTAAACCTTTCCATTTTTTCTTTTTGTTGTTTTTACTGAAATACCTCCCAAGGTATATCTACCATGTTTTCTATTGTGAGTCCTTACATCTTCAGTACTCATAGTTTGGCAGATCTGCACTATACTAATAATTTTTTCTAGGTTTTAGTCTACATTACAGATTTACATTTGTATTAAAATTTCAAATAAAATTTCTCACAAAAATTTTATTGTCTGGAACTGGTCTTATTTAGTTCCTTCTATTTAATAGGTACTAACTGTGAAGCCAGAATTTCCTTTTATATTAAGCTTTGTATGTTTACATTGTCAATATTTTTCAGTCTTTTCTCATTTACACATTAATCCATTATACCAATAATTCTTTCTGTATAGCATTAGATTTTTTTTCCATTCTTTTCCAATTCTTTAGTGATCTCACACCAGTATCAACACAAGGGTCTCAATCATCACTCCCCACCTACCTTCTTCTTGCAGGTGAAGTACTTTGAATTTGATCATGTCATCTCTTTAACTGCATCCACTAATGAACTTTGTGCATTTGAACTTAGGAATCAGGGATAAGGTCTTATAGCAAGATTGTCTGTGTGCTTTTGATCAGATTCATGCTTCTGGCCCTTCTCAGCCTGTTTCAGCTGGTTGTACTTGCTTTGATATCTGTGCTGTTTCACTTCACATTCACTTCACACTCTGTAGATGTTGTAATACCCTATCCACTCTGTCCTTGACTTCCTCAAAATTCAGTCATCCCAAGATGGAGATGAGTCTAACATTTCTAATGAGATCTTCCCTTATCTTTCAGAATAAATTGTCTTTAAGTGTCTAAAATGATTTGGTGGAAGGTGACATACACGATGACTGGGGATAGGATGACTATTTAGTTCATTGTCAGGGAGTCTTCATGAAGGGGTGTTCTATGACCTGGGATATTATTGGTAAGGGATTAATCAAGCTACACAGCTTCAGAGAGAACCAAGTTTAGTATAATTGCCCTGAGGCAGGCAGTTCATAAGGAAGTCCAGCATGGCCATTTAATTAAAATTGACCAACCTGTAAATGTTGCCTCTAATATATTGCAAGAACCAATTTCTGTTGACCCTGTGGTTTATTGAACAAAACCCTACCTTAAAATTCTGCTCTGTTGTTGTCTCCTTGGGTAACATTCTGAGTCATTTCACCATTTTTCAATCTGTCCTATTACTCAGTCAAATAGCTGTAATTATCTGTAACAGAACCAATTATCCTGCCTAATTCACCCCATTTTTTGAATTTACTTTATTTTCTGAGCTTGAGGAAACGCTCCTTACCTTTTTTTTTCATACTGTTCTTATTTTAATACTATATTTTGAGAACAAGAAATGATAATACTTTTTACATGTGTCAAATTCCGACTGTAAATGATCAGAAAAATAAACAAATATTAATGAAGGGTTGAAGTAAGGGAGACAATGAATGTGTCTTTTCTATCCTACAGCTTCTTCTATTTTCTGATAATTAACAAGGTTTCACGACAAGAGAATCTGAGTTAAGATTAATTAATTAATTAATTAATGGACTTATCTGGTTAATAAGAAGAGTTGTCTTGGTCACAAGGATGTGGAGAGTGACCATAGGATGGGAAGAATTAAATCTGTGGTGGTGTTATCTAGCTGGTTCCCAGAAATGTACACAGTTTGTTGTTTGTTTGTTTGGTGTCGGGGTGTGTTTCTTTGTTTGATTTTTGGCCTGTGGAATTTTTCCAGGTGCAGTAACCTTGCCCATGGAATATGTATCACAAAGACTAATGGGGAAGTAAACCTTGTGTTTCATCTTGCCACCTCCCATTTCCCATTATCTGTCAATGTTGCTATCAATGCTCCTAGCTTCATGGTGGCTTTCATGCCTTTTTTTCATCTAGAGGCAAACGTGATGAGAAAAGGGAGAGTCACAGAGTTCATCTCAGGCTTAAGCAATACAGATCTGTCTTGGTAGCAGCAGCTATGGTAGAACAAATGGACCGAGGCCTGAGGTCAGTAGCAGACCAGCCTGAGACACTGAGACATTGTATAAGAATGGTGAGTGCAACCTAGAAATAAGAGTTGCATTTCTTTTTCTTTTCTTTCAGCATTAATTCAACTTCCAAATGAAGAGATAAATGAATAAAAACAAAAAATTCCTCTGGCCTATAATTTTCCCTCTTCTTCATGCTAGTTTTTCCCTAACACGTGATAAACCATGCTATTCCAACCTTCTTAATATCTTGTTTGTTAAAATTTTATGTTTTTGCTGTCATCTGTATGTGGAACCGTTTCTGCTTTCCAAAGTGGTATACATGCTACAGAGTCTCCACTACCCTTTCTTTATCTAAAAGATATAGCAACTCATTCTACATGCAACACATCATTGACTCTGCATTTCTGCATTATATTCTTTGACAATGCTCATCACTTCATAAATGGTCTAAATCATTTTTTTTTCTTTGGGTGGAAACTCTCTCTCACTCTCTCTGCCTCTCTCTCTCTCTCTGTGTGTGTGTGTGTGTGTAATTTTGCATTCACTTTTCAACTAACCCAGTTATTTTGTCTGTAAATTACATCTGAGGTGTCACAGAAATACAGTGAACTCTTGATAGTGACTACTCTTGACTGTAATCAATGCTATGAAATTTTTCATATAATTCATGCAAATAATTTGTAAGATTAGTTGTATAATTATGATACAATCTTAAGGGAAATGAACCAGATATGAAGGGACATGAATCTGCAACATTGATTCCGGCTACCCTAAATGATGGGTTCAATGTAGAAAGAGTTGCATGGATATTTTTAATCAGAGAAAAAAGAGCCATAAGTGAAGACATTTGGAAATAAATTGGTGGGAAGGTCGTAAAAAGGTGGGAAAGTTCTGCTATATGTTTTAGATGCTATGGGATGAAGTTAATTTTTTGGTTGTTAGAAGCTAGTGATCTGCTAAGAATGAGTTCCAAAGGATTAACCTGAGCATAGGTAGGATATGATTTCAGAGAAAGATGTGTGCAATACACAGCTATTGATGGAACTAAAATACCTGTTTGCATGATACTAGACCACCATGAAGTACTCACCAGTCAACAAGTCTAGAGAATCTTCAACCTAGAAATGACTTTTGTTTGGCAATTTCAGTTCATAATTTTCCTTGTTGGTCAAACATTATAATTTTTGATGTTTTATGTCCCAGAGTGCCAAGAAGTCTCATTTCTAGAAAATGATATGAGACTGAATGAAAAAATGAAGGCTATCGTTAGAAGAGAAATAATTGTTAAATCAATTAGGAAGATGTTTGTGTGCAATGTCAACACCATTTGTATCATAATCTGGGTTTGTTTTCTTTCATCATGTTAGCTCATAGTATCTGATATAACTTTTGCTATGATATAAAATAGAAATATTTGACTTAGTGTTGAAATAATAAAAACACAGTATGAACTAAAGAAAAACAATCATTTTAACAAGTATCTGAGTTTTGTATATGTACTTCCATATTCTATAATTAGATCAACTATATGTTTCACACTGTATGCATAGCCATATATATCTGATGAATTATTTAACAGTTAGAATGTTTGAAGTATACACATACACACACACACACACACACACTATACATATATATTTCAGAATTTCTTTTGGCCAGTTTGATTTTATAGCTGTAAATTTCATGTAGCTAGAATTCTGCTATTGTTATTTGTTAATTTTTGTTATTATTATTTTGAGACTGGATCTTTCTACACATTCTCGACTTTTCTGAAATTAACAATGTAGACCAGGCTGGCCTTAAACTCACAGAGGTTTACTTTGTATAACAAGTCCTAGGTTTATTGCATATGCCAAAGTTCCAGCTTTTGTCACTATTTTAATTATAGGAAAGGTTGGCTCTTATTACCCATATAATTATAACCCACTCTTATTTGTTATTAATAACTTTATTGTTCTATTATTTTAATTCTAAAGCAGAATCTTCTTTGGGGAACTAAGCAAATGGTCATATTATAAAATAAAACCAAATGAAATATAGTGTCATTTTTAATTTATTTTAAATGAAATTGTCTTTTCTCCATATGCTAAAGAGTGCAGACAGGAAAGGTAGAGAATAGTTATCAAACTTCTGTGAATTAAGAATTCTACTGACTTTGCAGGAATATCCAAATGCCCTTGTTTATTTTATGACAAAAATTAAAGACTCTTTAATGGCTGTCATCTTGTAACATTTCTCATTTACTTCTCACTGTTAATATATGGATATTTTCTTGACTTTTGTAATTCCATATGCACTAATTTGTTACACCTTGCAGAAATATTTCATCAGGAAACATGAGCTTTTAAGAAATAATCTCTCTGGTTCCAATTTTTTGAATCACCAATTTTTATGTGCTATCTTTTTTTTAACATTGATCCATTTTATCATATTCTTTTATTTGATAATTTTAGCCTATTACCTCATTCAAAAATATCTTTTCTGTACCTAAATCATCTCTTATCTATGCCAATGCCATTTCTGGTTATATAGTTGCATCAATAACATACAGAAAATATAAGAAATAACACATGTAATATGTGTATAATAGTCACAGATTCATGATATATGTGATAATAAAATATGTGTATATTTTTTTAGAAGATCATATGTTACCATTCTGAGGTTTGGTCATATGAGGGGACTGTGTGTTTAAATGTTGAGGATAGTGCTTACATTGCGCAAATCTCCTCAGTTATCACCCTCCTACACTTGTGTGTCTTTCAATTCCATATGCACACATAATAAGTGGACTTTTTTCCTTTGTCACCTTTCTACTCATTGGTCAATCTGTATTTCACCAAAAATTCGATGTTAGCAAGATCAAATTTTAAGTACAGATCATCTAATATTTACTCATTATTACTACCTCAATAATAATATTTATTTGTTATTCTCTAATTTTCAAAGTATGAAAAATTGTAATCATTAGGAGGTGTGTGGGGAGTAAAACAACCAGAGCTGTAAAAAGCTGATTTTAAACATTTGGGAGCCTCCTCCCACACAAGAACATCAAACGTATGTCACCTGTCATCCTAGAGTGCCTGGAACTAGATTTGACTCACAGAAGCAACTACTGACAATTTCAATAGGTGGCTGCCTTTATGATGTTTTCAGCACTGAAGACCTTTCTATTCATGTTTCCCATTAATCTCCAATGCTTTACAGCATATCTAAAGACAGAAAAACATATGGGGTCAAATTTAGAGCTCTCTTTGAAGTCAGTGGTAGAATCTGCCAAGCCAAATCTATACTTCAGTCAGCAAAGATCCTTTGAAACTCTGGTTTGAAAAAGACTCAAAGCTTTTTTAGGTGTCAGTTCCCTATAGGATAGTAAAAATATATCATTTTAGCAATAGAAGTCTAAGTCTTCTAGTACAAACACACCATTTTTGGTATTTTTTTGAAAGCTGAGTGAGAAGAAACACCTCTTGATATGATTTAGCATATTAATCTCGTACCCTTTATCTAAGTTCATCATCAGCACAAATGAAAAAAAAAACAAGATGTTTAAAATGTCAAATGTTTTCATCTTTGAAAGTATATTTGTATAACAAAAATTCTTAATAATTACTAGACAAAACCATAAAGAAATGTTAAAGTCGGCTTATAAATATTTTGAAATATTTACAATATAGTTCTTTGAATAAATTGTTTCTGAAACACTGAAGCATGGCATTTCTTTTTTTAAAGATTTCCTTTCTTTCTTTCTTTCTTTCTTTCTTTCTTTCTTTCTTCCTTCCTTCCTTCCTTCCTTCCTTCCTTCCTTTCTTTCTTTCTTTCTTTTTCAATTTATATGATTATACTGTAGCTGTCTTCAGACACTTCAAAAGAGGGCATCAGGCCCAGTTACAGATGATTCTGAGCCACCATATGGTTGCTGGGAATTGAACTCAGGACCTCTGAAAGAGCAATCAATGCTCTTATCCATTGAGCCATCTCTCCAGCCTGGCATTTCTTTTAACGCTTTTTCACCTTCCCTTCTGTTTCCTTTTTTTTTTTTTCTATATTAGACATACATATCTAAGATTGCACTCTTCTTGCCTTCCAATCTCAGCGAAGCCTCATTACTTTCTTTCACATCAGACATGCCTATCTCAGGGCTCCATCTTCAGGCCTTCAGGTCTCAGGAAAAGCCCATTACTTTGAGGATAAACAGTATCTATCCTGCACAAAGGAGCTTGATTAAAGCTCCTTTAATCTTTTAATATATTCTATTTATTAGAATGTCATATATGACTTCTATATTTATATTGTATTCATCCTTTTCTTTCCAACTCCTCTTGTGTTCCCCACTCTCCCTCAAATCAAGGACTTCTCAGTATATATATGTACATGCTACTCTCTCTATATTTCACACACACACATGCACACGCGCACACACACACATATATATTTTTCTCTCTAATAAATATTCATGAAAGATACATGATATATATACACACATATATGTGTGTGTACATATACATATATATATATATGCATATACATGAAAGAGCCAATACAAAACTCCCTTTTATTTTGCTCATATGTATATATGTTTAGAACTGAACAATAAAATTGAGTATGATGACACTTTCAATATACCTAAGTCCTGGTGACTTTCTGTCTAGTTGGTATAAATCTTCTCTATAAATGCCATCTCTCATTTTAATCAATAAGTGGGGAAAGGCCAATAAGAATTATAAGCAAAAACAAATAGCCATCCTAAAATTTGTCATAGGTATAAATTCTAATTGTGACAATGTAACATTATAACCTTCCTCAAATAAATATTTCAGTTATTAGAAAATGAATGGCTTGAAGATAAAGAACTCTAGGAGCTGCATCTCTAAATCAAGGAGCCATCTTCAGACCTTGATTACCTGGCCACTGTAGGCCAGATATGAGGCAAAATTTTCCTATTCAAACTGAAGCTTAATCAAGTAACAAATCCAGTCAAGACTTGTACTGTTTCTCCTGGAAAACAGCTTCCCCTGGATTTTGTAAATAAATGGATGAGAATTTAGGTAAAAATAATCCACATAGCAATTTTAAATGGGGATGCTTTGAGACATAGGAAATAAGCCATGGGCAGGGTGGAAGAAATGAGCCTAGGTAAAGTAGTGATTGAGTAAAATGTTGTGGTCTGAAGACAACCAGAGTTAAAAAAAAAAGTCTATCTATTTGGCTTTTATTTTATTTTTGATGTATGAGTATGAAAGTTTAAAACTGCCTTTGTTGTGTAAACAAAATGTTTACCTGTTTGAGATGATTGATATACTAATTTGGTTTGTTATTATAGCCATCTTAACATAGATATGTATTCTAATAGCATCATGTTCTATACCATATGCATACACAATAAAAGAGATAAAACAGAAGAAATACCTGAACACAGAAAAAAGCACATATATGAAACGATCAGAGGGCTGTAGTATTAGGTGCTATAATGGCTGCAGAAACACTGCCATAGTGCAGGTGCTTCAAGGTTATAGACAACTACCACCTTCAGAAAGCCAGGTAACTTGAAAATGGATGATTTTGTGTTCTTAGATGAAATTCAGAAATGATGAAATTGGCAGTCTATGTGGGAATTGAACCTAGAGTAGATGAATTACTGAAGCTGTTACCCTCCCAAACATTTAATTCCTTTCTAATATGTTATTATTATTTTTTAACACAAGTAGGTATCAGCACCACTAGTTCCACTAGCAAGGTATTCTTGAAATTGGAGGTTTGCTTTCTGCGTTATTGGCTACAAAGATTTAGAAAGAGACATCTGAAGAAATCAATTTTTATGGGACCTTCAATATTAGTGTTTAATGCCCATTTTTCTATCTGAATTTAAACAGTTGCAAAAGACAGGATTGGATATATACATATACATATACATACACACATAGATAGATAGGTAGATAGATAGATAGATAGATAGATAGATAGATGACAGAGAAAATATATTTTTCAAGTGTTTGTTGTAAGCCAGGCTCTTATTTCTCAGATTTCATTTATTTATAATACTTTATATTAATGTTTACTACTTATGATTATAATTATTTATTAATATGTAATGTTTGTCACAAGGAAAATATTGTGTTAATAAGATTCAGTACTGATCAAAATGTAATATCATTTGTTTCTCATAATATTAAATTCCTTATTACTATAAGAATATTCTTCTGTGTGTGTATGTGTGACTGTGTGTGGGTGAGAAAGAAAGAGAGAGAGAGAGAGAGAGAGAGAGAGAGAGAGAGAGAGAGAGAACCAGAGAATCCAGGTACAACTGGGAAGAAAATCTCAGTTCAAAAAATGCCTAAATAAGACTGGCCTATGGATATTTTCTTTATTAATGACTGATAGGACAAACTCACTATGGGTGCTGCTACCACAGAGAGGTAGTATCAATTTGTGTAAGATATCAGGCTGACTAAGCCATGTAGATAAAAGCAGTAAGTAGCACTCTTCTGTAGCCTCTGCTTCAGGTCCTGCTCCCAGATTCCTGCCTTAAGTTCCTATTC
Organism: Arvicanthis niloticus; assembly: GCF_011762505.2. Lineage (NCBI taxonomy): Eukaryota > Metazoa > Chordata > Mammalia > Rodentia > Muridae > Arvicanthis > Arvicanthis niloticus. The sequence goes on along the minus strand of NC_047672.1, from coordinate 60,792,122 downwards.
TGACTTCCCTTGGTAACCTACTGTTATCCAGGTGAAAACAAAACAAAACAAAACAACAACAAAAAAAAAAAACCAAAAACTCTTCTCCTCAAGTTGATTTTATTTATGGTATTCATAACACAAATAGACTGGAGTCTTTGGACAAACTTTTGTTTCAGTTACTTTTTTATTGTTATAATGAAACAACATGAGCACGACAACTCAGAGAGAAAAGTTTACTTGACTTATGGTCCAAAAGTGATGAGTTTGCTGCCATCTTAGTGGGGAAGTGCTGTAACACATAGGCATGGCAACTAGAGAAGTCAGCAATCTGAGCACTGGGGTCTTCCATCTTAGACTGCAAGTGGAGAGAGAGATTGAGATGGTTTGGGCTTTGAAGTCTCAAAGTGATGTATGTTGTATGATGATGTATGTAGAGGGAATATGTCCTAAGCTCTCCCAAATAGCAGCAACTGTGGACTCAATATCAGGATCAAATGTCTGAGCTTATAGAAGATGTCTCAATCAAACCACTCTCTTATGAAGAGACTGGTAATTCTCAGTTGGTTCTGCAATGTTTTGGCAATAATATAGATCTGTGTTTTTAATTAAGTTAACAGCCATTTAAGAAGAATTAGTACTTGGTGTATGAAACTGTCTCAGGTGAGGTAGATGCACCAGGAAAACTGCATTTACTCTATAGCCTTTTAGAAGGGGATGATGGAAGAGCAAGTTTCCTAATTTTAACTATCATTGGACCTCTAATGAGAGAGTCTAATATTGTGAAATCTTTACTGAAGACTATGCAGGTATTGGCTTATATGCAAATAGGATATGAAAATAATGTGATTAAACTAGAAAGACATAAGTGTAATTTACCTTAAGAAAAGAGAATGGGGCCTGCACCTCACCTGGGCAGCACAGTAGAGCTGTTCGTGGATGTGGGGGTTGCCAGTGAGATGGACCTAAGGGAGTAAACATGTCTTTGCAACTTGTCTTCCATGAGACAGTGGGTGAGGGAGAGATGCCAATCCCCCACCCCATCCTTTGCCCTCTATGGCAGGCAGGAGAGCTGGCCCCAGTGTTACGGAAGGGGTAAAATTTGCACTGTCTCTTAAATGGCAGTTGTGAGCTGTCTCAAGAGCTTGAGAGCTGAGAGCTTGCAGTCTGACCAGCTCAAATACCTCTCAGGCCCAGATCCAGAGCTTTGAATTGGCCCTCCGCAACATCTACCTTATCGATGAACAGCTGGAGTGGATGAAGGATCAGTTCCTACAGATCAAAAGCTACAGATCTCCACAAAACAGGGACACAGCAGGATATCTGAAAGGAGTCCCAGTGAGATTCCAGTACTTATAGAGTAGCAAAAGCCAGAGATATCATACCAGACCAAGAATCATTGCAATGAATATATGCAAGTAAATAAGTATAGACAAAGGGGTATCCTGTGGAACACACTGTGACACACTACAGCTTCCACAATGAGATTGTTTTCTCTGTTGGAGGGAGTTTACAAGGGTGGTGGGCAGGTATGGGGTAGGGGGAGATAAGTGAAATTGTGGTGCGTGATGTGAAATTCACAAACATCCAGTGAAAACTGAAAAAAAATAAAGTTGGCTTTGGAAACAGCTTTCTTGAAAAAAGAAAGGAAAGGAGAGCAATACTAAAGTTAAGAAAGTATGTATGTATTTGTGAGCCTGAGGAAAGTATAAAATTAATAAAACACATAAATAAATAAAATAGGGATTTGAACTGTTGTAAGTAATATGAAAATTATTAATATGTTTCTAATGAAAATTCTCCTATTTATCATCAGTGGATACCCTACCAGAGGACAGTGATAGAAGGAAAATGTGTATGAAATAAATATGTGTAGAAATCTCCATAGTTTACAGAGTATGTAGAAAAGATTTTGCTGGTAAATTTTTTATAGTCAGACACTGTTGTGATTTTTGTTACCCAAAACACGATACAAATATTTTTTTTCTTTTTTGAGATTGTAATATGATTACATTTCTCCTTTCCCTTTCTTCCTTTCTAACCCATCATATATCCCTCTTAACCCTCCTTCAAATCCGTGGTTTCATTTTCATTATCTGTTGTTGAATTAATTTATGTGGAATATATATATATATATATGAATATTTTTTTTTCTAAATGCAATCTGCTAAATCCTTAAAATATTTTTTTCAGGACTGAACATTTTGCCCTATACAAACAATTGGTGTGCTGTACCTTGGGGAAGCAAACCAATTCTAGATACTGAAAAAGGAATTTTACATAGCAATTTACTTATTGATTTACTATGAAATAAATAAATAAATTCATTTAATTTCAATTTAAGAATTTCAGGCAGGCACTATATCAATATCATGTTCATTATAACTAGCAGACATTTACAAAATTTGCATTTTAAATCTATTGCCTATGTTGTTCAAATTATGGACTGATATTTATTATAACAATAAAGAATATATTCTCAAAAATAAGAATGAAAGTGAAAAAATTGTAATTAACATAATTAACATAATATGGTAAAATGGAAAACATAATAAATGTTTAATGTAAATGTATTGTTATAAGCTTATTCTTAGGACAGTTGCTCTCATGATGACAGCCTCTGTTGTCTTCAACTGTCTGCCCTGGCATTCCTCATGATATCAGATGCTACCAGATTGAGTAAACTATTTAGGATACCTGAAGCTCATCGGGACTTCTGCTCATGCCTTTTAGTAGAACCTGAATTGAATTTTGACTAATTTTAATTTTGACTCATGAAAAGAATTCTCATTTCTAGTTCTCTGAAGTCTACCCTATCTATCTATCTATCTATCTATCTATCTATCTATCTATCTATCTATCTATCTATTTATATTCTTTAGTGTTCTCCTAAACTATCCTTTTTTTCCTTTTCCATAGTCTACAATGGCATACCAATCTCAGCTCATCATACTAGTTTTTGGACTTAAACGCGTCTTACTTTGTTCTGTCTCTGCAGAATAGGTATTTTCTCTTGAACAAGTAACTTCAGTGACTTTCTTGCCAGAAGCTCTATACTGTTCCTTTATAGAGTTGATGAATTTAACTTAGTTGAACTTATTTCTAATAATTTGTCAATAAAATTTATTCCATCTAATGAGTTGAAATGAATTAAATGAGTTAGTACAGTATGTTTCAACATCTCTATATATTTTTATTATTATTGCCTGGATCAAGATGTCTGACTGTTACTAATTGATTGACAAAATTTTAGAATAGACTCTTGGGTGTCAGGCCAAACTTACTCTCTGTAAATGTAACTTTTATTTACCTGATACGATTGTCATTTTGGAGGCTTACTGCTGAATAAGCTCATCCTTTCTAGTTCTTTTTGAATTCTGGCTGGCTGGTTCAAGTCACCTGTTCTGACCCAAACTCCTCTCCAAGCTGAATGAGTCAAACTGTCTTCTCTGTGCTTCTGACAGTATTACTCTGCTTGACATCTATATCTATACCAGTCAGTTCTAATTTTTTGGATCCTTCATATTCTCTGGCTTGTTCTGTCTTTACCTGCAACCTGTCTCTGTAAAACTGTCCTGGTGAAATTGTCTCCTCTGAACTGAATGGAACAGCACTGACTCACAGAATATTCAACTGAATTATACTGACTGAATGGAACTCAACAGTACTCTGCACTGAAATACATCAAACTGACTCACTCCTCTGCCCTGACTCAACTGAACTATACACTACATTGCCTGAACTCAACTGAACTGTACTCACCAACTGCCTTCTAATCCTGACTCACTGTGCTTCACTTTTCTTTTTTTAAATTTTTTCTCACATAGTTAATTTTTAATTAATTATTTATTTACATCCCAAATGTTGCCCCCTTCTGGTCCCCCTTCCCAGAGCTTTTTACCCCATCCCCCTTCTCCATCTCCTCTGAGAGGGTACCCCCACCTGGGGGCATCTCCCTCCTCTGGGGCATCATATCTCTACAGGATTACGCACATCCCCTACCACTGGGACCAGACAAAGCAGTCACATCTTTGCTACACATGTGCCAGGGGTCTCAAACCAGCAGTGTATACTCTTTGGCTGGTGGCTTAGTCTCTGGAAGGTCCTGGGGTCCAGGTTAGTTTTCACTGTTGGTCATCCTATGTGTTTGCAATCCCTTTCTGTTCTTTTATCCTTCCCCTAATGTTTCCATAGGGGTTACTGACCTCAGATTTCAGGCCAATGGTTGGCTGTGAATATCTGCATTTGTCTTAATCAGCTGTTGCTAGAGGCTCTCACAGGACAGCTCCTGTCTGCAGGCACAACCTGGCATCAGTAATAATGTCTGGATTTGGTGGCTGCCCATGGGATGGATCCAAAGTTAGGCTGGTCACTGGAATGCCTTTTCTTCAGTCTCTGATCAATTTTGTTCCTGTATTTCTTTTAGACAGGCACAATTATGGGTCAAAAATTTAAAGCTATGTCCGTGGTCCCATCCCTCCACTGGGTGTCCTATCTACTGAAGGTGATCTCTTCAGGTTCCATCTCAATATTGGCCTAAGGTCAGCTCTATTGAGTCATTAGAGCCTCTTACATCCCAGGTCTCTGGGATTTTCTAGAGACCCTACCCCTCCACACACAGAGCTGCATATTTCCATACATTTATCTGGCCCTTTGGGCTTCTCTCTTGTCTCCCCCTTACTTGATTCTGGTCCCCCTTTGCCTCTCCCACACACGTCTCTCCTTCCCTCTGCCTTCTGTGATTCTTTTCTTCCTCCTTCTAAGTGTGATTGAAGCATCCTCATTTGGGCCTTTCTTCTTGTTAAACTTCATAATGTCTCTGAGTTGCATCATGGGTATTATGTACTTTTTTGGCATATACCCAAAAGATGTTCTAGCATACAACAGGAACTCATGCTCCACTCTCTGTACAGCAGCCTTATTTTTAACAGCCAGATTCTAGAAACCCACAAGTCCCTCAACTGAAGAATGGATACAGAAAGTATGGTTCATTTACACAATGGAATATTATTCAGCTATTTAAAAAAGGACATCATGAATATTGCAGGAAAATGGATGGAACCAGAAAATATCCCGAGTGACGTAACCCAGACTCAAAGGACATATATGGTATGTACTTACTGATAAGTGTATATTAGGCATAAAGTACAGAATACCCAGGCAGGATATAACTCATAGACTCTATACTGCTTTTAAATAGCCTCTTTTTCCTGTCATTTTCCCTAGGAGTCAGTTGTATCCTGATTCATCAATTTTCTGCCTTTCAATTAGTCACTTGCAAACATGGCTGCTTCTTTCTACAAATTAACATTACCTATGTTGTTTGGGATTAATAGTGTGTACCCATGGTTTGCTTGTATTCCATTGAGAGAGATTAAAGGTATGTTATTACAGCCAGATCACATAGACTTAGAACATCTTGGGATGTGATCCCTTGCCAGAGCTACCATGTTGCTGGATTAAAATTTTTCTACAACTCTCCCTACTGACAAGTAGTTTTGTCAAAAGATTAAGTGTATCTGTAAGTTTCACCTTCTTCATTTTCATTGCAAATAGCAGAATTTTATCTTTTGATTTAAGTTTGTGTTTTAGTCATCTCTGTAAGACTCTGTAAGTTAATTGAAAATAGAGAAAATAATTTCACAATGAAATACCTAACATATAAACTAATTTCAAAACATGTCAAAAGAAATTCTTTAAAATAGAATGTAAGTAATCTAGAAATATTAATGAAAATATATATTACATAGACTGGAGATATAGATTATTGAAAGGATGATTGTCTAGAATGTATGAGTCTCTGAGTTAAAATCCATAAAAATTTAAAATGAACTATAGTCCAGATGTACTGCATGAAAAAAGAGTCACACCAAGGTATTTTATATTATTTGTGACTATTGTGAAGAGTCTCATTTCCTTAATTTCTTTCTCAGCCTGTTTATTTTTTGAGTAGAGGAAGGCTACTAATTTTTTTGAGTTAATTTTATATCCAGCCACTTTTCTAAAGCTGTTTATCAGGTTTAGGAGTTCTCTGGTGGAAGTTTTGGGGTCACTTATGTATACTATCATATCATCTGCAAATAATTAAATTTTGACTTCTTCCTTCCCAATATGTATCCCTCTAACCTCCTTTGGTTGTCTAATTGCTCTGGCTAGGACTTCCAGTACTATATTGAATACGTAAGAAGAGAGTGGGCAGCCTTGTCTAGTCTGATTTTAATGGGACTACTTCAAGTTTCTCTCCATTTAGTGTGATGTTGGCTAGTGGCTTGCTGTATATTGTTTTTACTATGTTTAGGTATGGGCCTTTAATTCCTAATCTTTCCAAGACTTCTACCATAAAGTGGAGTTGAATTTTGTCAAATGCTTTCTCAGCATCTAATGAAATGATCATGTGGGGTTTTTCCTTTGAGTTTGTTTATATAGTGGATTATGTTCATGGATTTCCAGATATTGAACCATCCCTGCATCCGTGGGATGAAGCCTACTTGAACATGATGGATAATTGTTTTGATGTGTTGTTGGATTCAGTTAGCAAGAATTATATTGAGTATTTTCGCATTGATATTCATAAGCAAAATTGGTTTCAAGTTATCTGCCTTTATTGGGTGTTTGTGGTTTTGATGTAAGCATAATTGTGGCTTCATAGAATGAATTTCTGCTATATGACAATCAAAGAAAAATAGCCTCTATAATATTGGACTATTGCCAACAATGTAGTGAATGTTCTTAATTAGTGATTTATGTGAGACGTCCATCCCATAGTAGGTGGGGCCATTCTTGGACTGGTGATTCTGGGTTTTATTAGAAAGCAGCCTGAACCAGCTATTGGGAGCAAGCCTGTATTACGTAGCATCTTACATAACCACTGCATCAATTCCTGACTCCAGGTTCCTACCTTGGCTTCCCTCAGTAGACTGTTATTTGGGATATTTTGGCCAAGTAAAGCCTTTCCTTTTCAAGTTGTGTTGGTCATGGCATTTTATCACAGCAATAGTATCCCTCATTAAGACAGCATCTTTAAGTGAAGCATAGTTCCCAGATAAATCAATTGTAGATAATAGAATGTGAATAGAAGCAGTTACCAGTCATGACTCACAAAGCCTTATTTTATGCACTTGCCCATACTCTTCTCTTATCCTAGCTTCTGTGATGCTGACCTCTAGGTGAACTAGAAAGTTATTGGTAAAAAACATATAACAAGAATCATTTTCCTCCTATGACAGTAGTTATCTCCAGTTTTATGCACATATATGCATATATATATATATATATATATATATACATCAACTATGTGCTTAGTATAATCATAGATTAACATACTTAATCACAAAACATTCTTATTTAGTATCTCTATGAAAAGTTCTTGGAAATTTGTTGTAATGATTATCAGTATATTTTGATTTGTTTAACTTTGAGTAAATTCTTTGAGAAATACAGAATATTTTTATGTGTGCTAAAATGATAAATCAGTGAGCTTAATGTTTGTGTCTATTATCAATTATATCGACATCTATTAAATTATCTGCATGGGTATCTCTATGTACCTGTTAATTTTAAATATATGTTATAATAATCTTTTCAGAAGAAGTCTGGATCTCATGAAATCATGCAGCTAATTCATGCCTAATGAAAGCAGATATATAATCTCATTCGTGCTCACATCACTCTTGCTTAAAATATCTATTAGGTGTTTTAACCATTTCTTTAAAAGGAAAGTTTTCTGAGCCTTTTCTATAATCCTTACCTCCTCTAGAAAAATAAGACAAGAAACAAAAATTAGCTTGAGAAACATTATTAATATAGCATAATTTCTTTGTTTTATATACATATGTTTCATTCATATTAGATTTTGAAACATAAGAAATAATATGTATAGATATATATAAGCCAAGAACATCTCGTTTAATGTAGTAAACATTGGAAATCTTAATATAAAAAGGCTGTATCATGTACATTTATTTTATATATCTGAAAAGTTACTTTTGCATCTTCTTCTTTTTAAGTTTCTATATGACCAATGCTGTCTTTATCTCCATGTGTTTCTTATTTGGATGTTGAGGGATTATCTTACTTCAGACAAACAGCTTGGCATTTTGCATGAACTTAATTCTTGAAATAGCCATGCATAATATCTACTTTAGAACTAATAAAAAAGAGTTTGTATGCAATATGTTACTTGCCCTGTATTGTTTACCTAGGAAATTTTTGTTGATAAGACAATCCCTTATAGTGAATGCTTTTCTGTATTCCTTCTTTATTCTAATGAGAAATGATTTTCATCAGAGTGCTGCTTCCATTGTGTAAGTCATCCTTGTGGCAGTCCAAGGTTAGGTATGCTCGCCTTCTTATTGAACTGAGGCGCACACATTTTCTTGATATCATGCTGATGTCAACTTTCTCTTAATGCGTTTTTACTTGGAGCTCAGAGTACTACTGAATACATTACCATACTGAATTCTCCTATCGAGCATGGCTAAATGAAATCTTTTGATGTATATAAAATAGGTATCCCATTTTAAATGCCCTATGGGATTTCTAGTCACCCAATATCTGAAGATTCTTCTTGTGAGTTAAGCCTAGTTAGTGATTATGTATTAAGAAACTTATCAACAAAGAGACAACACATGGGGATCATATTACACTATCTTCCATATTCAGGCAGGAATGTTTTTACCTTGGAAAAGATTATCTGTTATTTTCTTCCACAGAGTATTGAACTATTTATGCTTTCAAGTCAAAATATCTAAATGAGATCACTAGCCCAAGTTTACTATGGTAATTCATCTTTTCTCACAAAACAATACAGAGTTTGCTTTGCAGTTTCTGTTTTTACAGCTTTGTATTTATATTTTTTAAAATATAGTTTTGCTAAAATAGGGCTTAAGAAGTTCATATCAAATAATTCAGGCTAATGATACATCATTGCCTATCAGAAAAAATTTCCACTTGAAAAGACTTCTTAATAATTTGAACTGTAAAAATGTAAAATGAATGAATATGGAATAATTTATAGTGAACTGAATATGAACAATATCTTGACAAAAGTAAGTCAATTATGAATTACATATCTTGCATGGGATCTCTTATAAATTATGCTTTACTATTCATAAGTTTCTTTAAGCAATATTATCAGATAGTGCAAATTTTTTTCAAAGTCAAATCTGTAAATTATAAAAACAATATAGTGTGCATCTTTTTACACCTGATGAAACACTATAGTGAAATTGAAAATTAATTTTTTTATATGTGTACAATAAATTATACACTACTAATTATAGTAGCACATAGATCACTAAGAAAATAAAATGTGCCTTATTAAATTATTAAATTTTTCGTTAACTCTTTGCTCTGAAATTTTTGGTGAATAAAATATTTAATCAGGGAGTTTATATTTAATAATATTAAATCTATCTTTTCAAAGATTTGAGATACATTTTTAGTTTTCCATTAATTACAAATGCATACACATCCACATTTTTGCATTTTCCCATAAAGAAGTATTTAATGGAGTTTAGAGGAGTAGTTTTTCCAGAACAATGATATATATATATATATATATATATATATATATATATATATATATATCATATATATATATCATATATATATATCATACTGAGTTAATATTTAGAGCATGTATTTATTACAATTTTTGTTAATATTGTCATGTTTTCTGGACCAGTTGGATGGATCACAATGATATTTTCCTTTCAATGATTTTTATCTTTCTCTACAGAAAGGATATTTGTGAATGTGGAATAATGTTGACATTATCCAGAGGGCGTACATACTGATAATCACTTGATATTTAAATCTGCTTGTGAAGTTACTTGTGTGTTAGTATCTTTTTACACCATGAAACCTTTGACATTAGTGGTGATTATATTCTCTTAGATTTGTATATATCTTGGTTAGGACAACATTTACTAGAGATTCTATACTTGCTTTTCTAATGTCTCAGTCTAGTGTCAAGAATATTTTGTTATATTTAGTCTCCTTTGACTGTATAACCTTATTTTTATTGGAAGTATTTTGATGACTATGGTTATGTGCCATTTTGGCTGAACTAAGAGGTGATAATGAACATTATTTCTTGGTATACCTGTGAGGATATTACTGGACAAGAGTAGAATTTAAATCAACAGACTTAGATAACATCTACCTCTAGCAATGTGGACACTTCCTTAATAAATTTTCCATTGCCTTGTGGAGACATTCTGACCAAGGAATAAAAGAACAAACAAACAAACAAACAAACAAACAAACAAACCATAAAATTGGCTTACAGTTTCAGAGGACTGGTTCATGAATGTCATGGTATAAACACAGAGGCAAGCAGGCATGATCTATAGAAGTACCTAAGACATCACATATAATTCATAAGTTGCAGGTAGAGAGGCTAAACAGGCATGGGCTTTTGAAAGCTCAAAGTCCACCCCAGGTGACACACTTCTTTCAACATGGCCAATCCTTCCTAAATATTTCAACTACTTGGAGCCAGACAGTCAAATATTTGAGCCTTTGGGGACCATTCTCATTCAACTCATCACGGTGGGTATCATCTAATACATGTGCTAGATTTCATCTATCTACATAGAACATAGTCAAAGAGAAAAGGACAACTCCTATTCTTGAGCTGGAGCATACATTTCTCTGAGTTTAACATAAGAGTTTTAGTTGTTGGGTGTTTGTACTCTATGATTTATATCAATACTCCCCAGAAACTATCCTCTGATCGTAAACTATGATTTAATAATACTCATAAAAAAAAGATTTTCATGAGGGTCTCATAACTCCCTCCACACATCTGAAGTGACTAAGAACCCTAGTTTTTTGAATGTCTTTCTTTTGCTACTGTTTTCTCATCCTAAGCAACATTAAAAATTCATGCCCCTCTGAGTTTACTGAGACAAAAAAGCTTAAATTGTGTCACAGAAAGTGGGAAGTACATAACTGCATGTTATGTAAGGTGTATGTATAATTATGTGATTGAATGACCCATAGAACTCAGTTTGTTATTTTAGTAACCCTTTCGAGTTGTCTTTTTAACTTAACTAAAAATTATTTCATTGGTTAAAAGATGATTGTACAACAAACATTTTATGAACTGAGCTGGTTGAATTTAGGAGACATATATACATGTGGTAGCAATTAATGAAAAAAAGGCCAGGAGTTTGAAAAAAAATCAAGGAGAGTTACATGGAAGGGTTTGGAGGGAGGAAAGGAAAGAGAGAATGATGTCATTCAAATATAACATAAAAATAAAATAAATAAAAGAAAATCTAAAAATATGAAGTAATTATTGTATACATAATATTTTAAGATGATAATATCTAAAGATATACAAAATATTTAAGATGCTAGATTATAGTAAAACATGGCCACTTTGTTTCAATAGAGATAAATGTTAATTAATTTTGAATTAACACATGTTAAGTGCATATGAAGATAATATACTTCTTCAAAGATGAGCATGTTGTTTCTTACTTCATCTCTACTTACAAATCTCATGTCTTGGAAGTTCCTGTGATCTTTATGTTTTCCCAAACAGGTAGTATCATCATCATATTGTTTTAGAAATAGGAATTGCCTCTAATTTCAAACTCTGATTGTCATTGTATTGTGACTATCTTATGGTGAAAGAGTATTAATCCCTGTGTGAATTCCATGAGGAAAATATATCAGTTGATACTAACTCTTCACACATTTTTACTCTGTCCTTTCATTGCTACAATCTTAACTTTCTCTACAAATACACAATTACATTAATTTTATATATACATATATTTGCATATTTTCACAAACACAGGTGTATATGTTTATAGATAAGATTCACTCTCAATAAAAAGCATACTGTGAATAATTTCAATGTTGAAAAAAATTGTCACATTTTCTTCACAGTTTCTATAGTAGTAATTTATTCAAATCTATTTTAATAATTCTATATGGATAGTTATGAGCTTCTACATAGTATCTTAAGTATGCTTACTACAGTATATTGATAAATGAATTTTAAGTAATTTGCATCTTAATCATTCTTTAAAACTCTGTTTTTGCATTTATAGGCTACTCTAGACCTCAGCTCTAAAAGATGATTAATGAAAGAAACTGTGGAACCATTAGTATGTCTGATAAATTTTATTTCAAATTGAGAAACATAAGTAGACTGGTTACCTTTAAGGCACATATATGAAAAATGTGATTTAGGTTTTTAGTCTTGTTGATGTTCAAGTATTTTTTAATAAGAAAGATTTTAGTGCTTTGGCTATATCACATTATACAATGTACATGCTGTAAAATTTAGAGAAATTGGGTATCACTCTGATTCTTTTTCAACTTAAGGGAGAATAGGAAAATCTAATGGAAGCTTCAAGCTCTGTAGTGTCTTCTCTTCTCAGTGACTAGTTGTAGGTCTCTGTATTGCCTGCCATCTACTTAAAGAAGCAGCTTCTCCCATGAGTATTGAGAGATGCACTAACCTGCAAGATTAACCCACAAAATTCTCAATGTGACACCTGGTATGTGCCTCATGTTCTAGAATAAGCATATAATATATAAATTTAGGTAACTATAAAATAATTTTTCCCTATGGCTTACTGTTTGGTATTCTCACTAGTCATGAAGAATTTTTATTGCTCTACTTTCAGACTGGCAATTTATTGTTATTATAAGAAAATTATTTTATGTGCAAGTAGTCGAATTCTTTTTATCTTCATGTATGGCAAACTTAATGTATTTGTTGTTAATTCTTTACATGCATAACTGCCTTTGCTTAAACAAGTTGAGACAATTTTACTTGAGCACATAGAATTTGTGTAGTCTTCTTGAACTATGGGTATATTTTTAATAAACATATGTAGCCAGTTATCAATAATATCACATTCATTTTTTGTTGTTAGATTGGTTTATTATTTTCAAAATCATTTTCTGTCTTTTTGTTTTTTTACTTGATATTTTCCTGTGCAGCATTTGTTTATTACATTTCTCATGTTTTAAAATTTAATCTGCTAATTATAGTTACCTGAAAAATTTTTTTCCTTTATTCTTTTTTAATTATATATTTTCTTTTTTTACATTTTAAATGTTATCCCTTTTTCACGTTTTCCCCCACAGAATCGCCTTATTTCATTGCTTTCCCCCTGTTTCTATGAAGGTATTCCCTCACCAACCCACCCCCTCCCACTTCCCTGCCCTGACATTCTTGTATACTGGGGCATCGAGCCTTCACAGGACCAAGGGCCTTTTCTCCCATTGAAATCTGACAAGGCCATCCTCTGCTAGATGTATGTATGGCTGGAGCCATGATACCCTCCATGTGTACTCTTTGGTAGGTGGCTTAGTTTCTGGGAGCTCTGGGGGGTCTGGTTGGTTGATATTATTGTTCTTCCTATGGGGTTGCAAACCTCTTCAGCTCCTTCAGTCCTTTCTCTAACTCCTCCATTGGTGTCCCTGTGCTCAGTTCAATAGTTGGCTGTTAGCATCCACCTCTATTTGTCAGGCTCTGGCAGAGCCTCTCAGAAGACAGGCTCCTATATCAGGCTCCTGTCAGCAAGTGCTTCTTGGCATAACCAGTAAATTTACATTGTTTATATAACTTAGGAATGTACTAGTTACTATTTCTTCTATTTATCAATATCTTTTGTCACTTCTTCCTCTGAAGTGTAACTTTTAGTTTTTCTCAAACATGTTAAGCCTCTGTATCATAGATAATGTTGTCACCATGTCTCTGGCAATGTACATTAGTGAAAATAGTAACGCGAGATTAAGTCACTTTGAACCATACTGGCACTGCTACTTGTAGCTCCCGAGCTCTTTGGGTGTAGGTTGCTTTCCAAAAGTTTGTAGAGAAGAGTTCTATTATTGTCATCTTTAAAATATTAGTTTTAACCTAGTTTATTTGTATGTGGGTATTTCCCATTTTGGAGTTCACTGGGCTTTTAATGATGGTTTAAAATTTCATGTTTGCTGAGGTTCCAGATTTTGCTTCATGTTCCTTCCCTTAAGCACTTTGGTCATTATATCCCAGAATCTAGGTCAACAGCTATCAAAAGATAGCTCCAGGGCAAATGCCAGTTTCAGCATTTGCTTATCACAGTGATTATATTATATTATAGTTTCTGACCCCTGACAAATATAGTTGGCTTGTCACTTCATAAGCTTAGAATTTTAAAAGGCATTTCAAGAAAATGGGATATTCTTATCCAAGCACTGTCTTCCAAATTGCCTTATTATATGCAAATTTTATTTTGAAGCATGATTTATTATTTATGACCTTCTTTAAATGAATTACAAACTATTGAGATATATTTATTAAGTATAAATTCTGGCTTCTTATAATTTTCTAGTTTCTAAATATTAAATAATAACATAAATTAAAAATGAAAAATCTTTAAGGTATTTAGTAAAATGTATATTATCACACTGGAGAGTGATAGAAATATTTTAATATCATTGAATTTAATATAACCCAATTTAAGAGATGCCTGCCAAGGAGTAATAGAAATAGAGAAGCAAGGCAAAGAAAAACATTCTGACACAAACCCTTCTTGGCTTTTAGCCTGAATATCCTTCATGTAGGCCTTTGTGTGATAAAATGACTTGGTGATTATAGCAGACAATACTTTCCAATAACCTTATAAAATGACAGGAGTAGTAATTACATGGCCAATTCTAATTTTCACTGTAATGACTATCATATAATAGTAAGTCGTTAATTAAAGGCATTATTTATGGGATATGATGATGTAGGAAAAGGATAGAACATCTTGATGATAATCTTTAAAATAAAGAAACTGAATGGAAAACCAAACTTATTATTAGGGCATCATTGAAATAATAGTACTCCCTCCATCCATCTGCCTAATATGAAAATAGAACTTTCACAAAGTTAGAAATATTTTATTTTGAGCTGAACATTACAATGAACTACTCAATTGTAAGCTTAAATGTGCTAAACAGAAAATCTCAGTAATTATCTGATAATATCATTATTTCAGCTATAAAATATTAAGATAAAACATCAGTCACTAATTTAGCTCATCAAAAAATGAAAGAAGCCTCAGAGGAGAAGAGTAGAAGTACTGACTATGGAAAATCCATAAAATGTAGTATTCAGGCTGCAATGGAAAATATGTTGCAACAGCTATGCGCAAAGGAAACATAATACTTCTACATAGAAGAAGCTGGCCTTAAGAGTCCCTTGTGTTACTGTAACTAAATGAAATCTAGAAGAGGCACATCTTTAGGGACTAAAAAGCTTTAGGGACTGACATTCTTTTTTTGAGGGCTCAGAGAGAGGGGAAGGTTGAATATATTAAGCAATGACCATTGTAAGGGTATTGAAACTAACTGAGTAACAGTGAACCAGGAATGCATACCATTGTCTTTCTCAACAACATAGAACATGGACACAGTGAGTTATACATAGTGTACTCAATTATAATGTCAACTAGGGTATCAAAATGACATAGTGCTCTAGCTGCACTAAGTAGGTAAAGGAATGTGACTGAATAAATGAATATTTTAGCAGAAGCAGTGGTGCATCTCTGTAATACCAGCATTCCAGTGTCTGAGGCTCCTTTGGGTTACATAACAAATACCAGGTCATTAGTATTACACAATCAAACCCTACCTCAGACATTAAAAAAGTGTGGGTTTTTATTTCCTTATTCTTAGTATGTGTTCTCCAGTGGGTGATTAATATACTGAAGAGAACTAGTATAGACAAATCTAACAACTTCTAGCTTAGACAATTAGTGGCAAGAAACACTGATTGCCTGTAGCTTGAATTCAGTATACCTTCTGTGAAACACACCATTACAATCTCATTATGGGGAAATGAAAGTATTCAAATAAAACATGAAACATAGCTCAAAATTAAGGCAATAAGATTAATTCTTTAATTTTATACTATTTAGCATATTAATGTACTATGTAGATAATCTTTAAAAATGGTGAGGGGTACAAAGGAAGTGTTTGTACCATATCTGCAACTGTTCTGTAATCACAAATCATTCTCTAGGGACATTTTATTAATATTGTTCAGAAAAAAAAATGAAGAAATAATAATCCAAAATTCAGGCAATGATTACTACCAGCAGTGAGAGGAAAGAAAGGAATTACATGGAGATTTCCAGAAAGTTACTGACATTTTATTATCATTTTTCATTTTAATACATTTACTTCCATATTTCCATATATTTTATATATTCCTTTATGTGTTTGTTTCTCAATTTTTATTGAATAATAATTGCCTAAAGAATAAATGGCACAAAAATGGAGAGACTTTGAAGGCATAGATTTATCAGAGAGGGTTTACTGGATGGCAATACTTATTCATTTGGCCAATGAAATAATTGGAATGCTATAGCCATAATTGATTTAGAGTGAATGGAAAGAGCGTGAAACTGCAATCACTTGTCGTGCCTGGTGCCTTTATATAGGAAAGTTAGAAAGGTCATCTTTCAGAAGTGAGAAATTTATTTGGCAGAGCATTTGTAAGGATACTGACTGAGAATTATGCATTTTAATTCTCTTCATAGAAGAGAATACTAATGTTCAGAGATAGTAATAACTACAATTTATTTATGCATATTATGAGTCAATTGGAAGTTGAGTGCTTTCCAACTCATCTTAAAGGTTGTGCAGAGGCAATTTATAAATAAGAGAATTTTAATAAACCATTGTTGCTGGGGTTACTGTTGATATGATTATTGCCCTTTTGTGAGAGTGTGTTATTCATTGCATGTGTGTTTTGTATATGTATGAAGTGCATGTTTGTTAGTATGTGTGTGCATATGTCCATATGGGTGAATGTGGGGTCCAGAGGAGGCTGTTTAGAGCTTTCTATCATTTTCTATCTTATTTCTTGAGACAGGGTCTTTCACAGACCCAAAATCTTACCATTTTGCTATAGATTGGCTGCTAGCAAGCTTCCTGGATATGTTTGTCTCTGCCCTTCAATATTGGAATCATAGGCATACACAGGCTTGTCAAGATTCTTAACAGTGTATATTCCTCTGTGTGTATTTTTTAGTTGTTAACTGAGTGCTGAGGATTCAAACTCAGGATCTCATGACTACACAAGTGCTTTTATCCACTGAACCATTTTTTCAGCCCCAATTTTTTATTTAACATATATTTAACCAAATATAGTGTAATAATCTGAATAATGGTCATAATTCACAAAGGTATTTTATAATGATGTCCAGAAACTGTGAATATGTCACATTTCAAAATGTAAGAAACTTTTTAGATAACATCAAGTATCTTAAAATGCAAAATCTATCATTCATTTTATGTGTGGATACAAATATTTCTATGGGAAATTATAAAAGCCATGAAGGAGGTGAGGATTAGCCAAAAATGTTCTATTAGAACCTGAGGAAGCAAGCAAAACACCAACATTTGGGAGATTATAAGTTAGAAATAACAAGGTACCCTAATATCTCCTTAAACTTCTGGAAGGAACAACTTCATTGAATAAAGTTTCATTTCAGAATTTTATCTCTAGAAATATAAGGAAATTTGCAAGTGCTCTTTTGCACAGGTAGTTTTTGATAGACTGTTATGGAAACAGTGTGAAGCTAGCATATCATATTATGAAGTCCTACCAGACGTCTCTAAATTCAACCTCATATGCTTCACTTTATATGGTCTGTCTTACTCAAAGAGTATTTGGCTTCCACGGGCTGTGTCAACTGTAATCCTTCTCTATCATATGATAACCAAACTTACTTAACCATATGGAAAGAATGATACCTCCTAATAAGCTTTGTGTTCTCTGTCAACTATTGTGTGTATAAAAATAATATGGAAGACATATTGTTATCATAGAAAGTAAAGGAAATAATTCATATTACCCAAAACACACTTTGATGTCCCCTAGAACTATTTGTATGTTTTTTAAAAGCCCAAATGTTTGAAAACTTAATTTTCAATCTCTAAGCATCCTTTTGCATAGCCTCTGATCTTAGAGCTTCATTGTTCACCATATCCTCTCAACAGGTCTTTTCTCCACCATCTATCCCTAGGAGTATATTCAGCAGTATACAACCATGCTGAAATCTAACTTTACCCATGTGAAATTTTTCTTCTGAAACTGGAACATAGTCATACATTTTATTTATATATTCATCCTCCCCCCCCCCCACATTTCAGAAAGCCACTGGTGCTGCTGTTAATATTTCTGATCCTCTCTCTTCACAGCTTAACTTTCTAGAAATTGTTTTAAAAAATGACTCAATATAAGTAAATTCACATTTGTCTTCCAATCATAGACATGGCATCTCACTTTGCTTAAGGTTTCTCACTGGAGAGGTCTACATGACTTATCTGCCATATTGTGTCATTTCTCCCTAGGGTTCCAGCACAGCTTGGCGATGGCCCTGTGGTTATAGCTCTGCTGGTTCACCTAACATGCTCTGCTGTTTTGAGAAATGCACATGTAAGACAGAGTTATGAGTCCTGGAAGCTTGCAGTGTTAGAGAAATTATGCCAGAACCAACCAATTTAGCCCTTCTGATCAATAAAGAGCTCAGATACACATCTCTGAGCCCCAGTTTGTTGAAAATGTGAATCCTATTTAGGGCTCTTTTGTTTCCTCAGCTACAATTCTTGTTCTAAGTGACATAGTTTGTAATGTTCAAGCAATGTTAGAAAAGATCAGTATTTAATTTAAAAATGTTATTGTTATTTAATATTTTAACATTGTGTGCATATATGTGTGAGCACATGCAAGTACGTACCATAAAGAGGATAAAGAGATCAGTGAACAACTTCATGGCTTTGGTTCTCTCTTTTAACCTCTTACATGGGTTCAATGAGCCATCTTGCTGACCCAAACTCATTTTTAAAATAGTAAAAGATTCCCAGAATTTCTGGGTTTTTCATATATACTACTTATGCCTTAAATGGTGATTTTTTTCATACTGTTTAGCGTGTTAAGAGATATTGGAAGGAAAAGAACTATAAGTCAAGAAAATTGCCACACAGGAACTTTCAGAGGATACTGCTTACCTCATCCATTTTAGGAAAATCATCTGTGAGGTACATGCCTTAGAAAGAAGAGCACAGAAGGGATTCTCATAACTTCCTTAGGCATCCTATTTCACCTTGCCTCTACATCACATAGCTTTGACTTCATCAGGTCCTTTTCTTTATTGAAATCATATTATCCATTGAACCCTACAGCCCCATGCCTCAGTTCTTAGCAAGGCTTCCTGCTTCACCATCATTTTGTAACCTACTTACAACTCTGCAGTTTAATTCAAACCAACCACAGCCTACTAGGTATTCTTTAGCTTAACTTGCCTTTCCTGTTTCATATTGCCAGTAGATTAAATTTTAACCCACTTCATTCCTTTCCATATAAAGCCCTAGAAACTAGGGGGAAGCATAATTTACAAGTCTTATCTCCAAAGGCTATCATTTTTACTTACTAAATTTACCTCTTTATTCATAGGTAGATTCTATTAATCTATTTTTTAAAAGGGAAAATATGTGTTTAGCATTGTGATATTTTGTATGTTATGAAGTGTAATTTGCATATGAAGTACATAGATAAGATACACTCAGAGTTAATCAATGAGGTTCATGTGGAAAAGGTATTGTCAACTGATGTTTCTCAAAATTCAAATATCATGAATATGATAATGAAAAAAGTTCTTGTTTTCTAAGGCTATGCTTAACATTTCAAGCTGAGAGTTTAATTTCTTTTGTGATCCAACAGAGATGTAGGCTTAAAAATCATTTTCATAGGAATGAGATTAACTAGTATCCTTGATTTTCATGCAGAAATTTGATTTCTTGTCTTTACAATACAGGGTCAAGATAGTTTGTGAGGGGGGGAATAAAAACAGTATGTCCAAAGGACATTTTCTAGGTAAATCCAGTTTAGGAAATAAACAAGGCATCCTTCTCATTGAATAATTTATTCATACAAGTAACAGATTTAAAAATAACCAGTTTTGATATTACTCATCAGGAAAATTAATCCAAATTAATTCATTAAAATATGATGAAATAAAGAAAACGTAACGTCTGAGTAAATGTGGTACTGATTAATCAAGCTTTGTCTCCTCGAAGAAGTATTTATGTCTCATTACAAACTCAAAAATATTTCATCCAGAAAATGTTGATGTTCTATAAAATGTAAGCTACGTAAATGGAACTCTTGATAAAGTCACTCATACGATTAGTGAATGTTACCAAAAGAGAAAATATGTTGCCTTATAGTGAGCAGGTTCACTTGAGACAAAATGGATAGGTATGATTGCTCAGAACTTTACTGCTTCTAGAGATTAGATCTGAAATTATTATTTTGGGTGGAAATTTAAGAAATGCTGAAACTCTATTTTAACTCCAAGCTTCTAAGTATTTCTTTACTAGTATTGTTAAGAACATGTTTAATTTAAACAGAATTCACCACTTTCTTTCTCTCCTCCTTCCTCTTTCTCCCAAATATCCTCTGTTGAGCCCTTCCATGCTTCCCTACTCAGAAGCAGATAGCCTCTTTTCCTTTGATTATTATAGTTATATATCTATACACATACACATATATATGTGTGTATGTGTGTTATAAATAAGTGTATATGCATGTGTGTATGTATATGTAGGTAACCTGATGAGTCCAGTTTTGTTATTTGTATGTATATGAAAAATTTAGCTGATGGAAAAATAAGTGTCAAATTATGTAAATACAGGTAGCATACACTATGTATGTATATACACACACACACACAAATTAATTTATTTGCTTGATATTGTTTAGGTTTAGGAGGCCAAGAAGATAGTCAAATAGCTATAAAATGACATCCAACAGTTAAATCATGAAAGACAAAGAATGACAAGACTTTAAAACATTTTCATATTCTTTATACAAATTTCCTGTTTGATTATTAACCATTCAAGTTTTCATTTATTATTTAGGTCATGTCTCCATTCTGTTGTTTTAATTGATGTGCAGAAGACTTTTAAGGGGACTTATTTCCCCTTTACAATTCTTGTTATTATTTTCTGAGTCATATTCATGAAGTCATCTATAAGCCTGCATCTTGAAGTATTGTCTCCGTTTTCTTCTTGTAGTTTATAGTCAGTCTTAGATGCAGGTCTTTGATCCATTTGCATCATTTTATATATTGGTTAAGGGACAAGGAAGAAATAAAACTATTCAAGGATAGGAAGGAGAATAGGTGCTTGAATCCAGATCATAAAATGCTAGTTACATTCTAGTAAAGACTAATATGAATTTTTCATGGATTACATGAACTCACTGCATATATTTGAACATTTCATATTGTAATTGTGTGCTTATCTTTGTCTTCTTAGAAATTTTGGCATGGCTTGCAAATTTGGAGCATTATTGAAAAAAATGATAAATATTGGTTGAATCAATGAATGCGAGAATAAAAGGGTTTTTTTTTTCTCTTAATGGCACAAAAAGATGGAAATAAAAAAATAAAAATAGTAAGGAATAGAAAAGACCTGATAATCTTCATGTATCATACCTTTTGGACAAAGTGAACAATCTCTGAAAGCAGGAAGCAGGGATAAAAGCATATTTTAGTATCTTACCAGAAGCAGAGTAGCTAATGAACAATCTGGGCTATGCTATCTCTTATCTCATAATTTCTTGAATCTGGAGTCTGGGCAGGTTAGGCCCAGTAGTTAGCTGGATGTGTGAGCAGTTGGTTTGTTTGCAGTGCTGACTGTCATCAAGGTGGTGATATACTGGCTGTAAAGAAAATCAACAGTGCCCTCTACATCCAGAATCCTAATCATGTCCTCAGAAGGTGTAACCAAATTTCATTATTTCCCTCTGTAAGCATGAATTTCTGATGTATGGCTAAATTTCTTGGCTTTAATTCTGTTTTTTTTTTCTACTCATAAAACAAATTAAATACTATATTGTAGATTGCATGAAACAGATATCCTCTTTTCTGTACTATTATTATATGTATTAGATACACCACACATTTCAAGTCTTTTTCTTTCTGCTCACCATTCTAAGCTGTTGACTTAATCATCATCTTTTACTATTAACCATCACTTGTTGGTTTTGTGACAAATCACAAAAGATCATGGGACATAATTACATTGGATATTCTGAGATTAATTATATATTTATTTTGTATTATACAGAACTGTCCAACACTATGTCAGAGGCTTCCAGTTGAAGTACATTTAACACTAAAAATTCTACATATGTATTATATATTCTTAATATATTTATGATGTAATTTAATAAGATTTAAAGCAATGTTAAACATGAATAATGAAATGAAGCAAAATATGAAATTATTTTATTGCCATGGAGTTCAATGTAGAAAACATATAATTAAGTAATTGAAGTTACTGTTGAGCATTACAATGATTTTAGTAGTAGAGAATCTGTAGTCTAAATATATGACAGCACAGACTCTATAATAGAAACATGTAACCTATTATTCAGGAAACCTAGTTGACAACATCAGAGAAAAGGCCTCCTACAGCAGATGGGAAAACACATTGAGACCATAGCCAGACATCTCATACACATACACATACACATACACATACACATACACATACACATACACATACACATACACATACACATACACATACACATACACAGAGAGAGAGACAGAGAGACAGAGAGAGACAGAGAGAGACAGAGAGAGACAGAGACAGAGACAGACAGAGACAGAGAGACAGACAGAGACAGAGAGACAGACAGAGAGACAGACAGACAGAGATAGAGACAGACAGAGAGACAGACACAGAGGGGCGCCCTTGGAAAACTCAGCTCTAAATAAGATCTTGCCATCAAATCCCTTTTCTCTTTTACAATCAGTGTCTTATTAAAACTCTTTTACTCTTCTTTAGGAATAGAAAGTCAAATATACAATTTCCTGCAAGAGCAGGTTTCTTGTCAGTAAAAAAAAAAACCTAGAAATTTAATTCTTACAAACAAAAGTAAATTAAGAGTGGCAAAGTTTTTGTCAGAAGATAGAAATGCCAAATACATTGTAAGAATATATGAATAGAGGTCTCTGGAGTGGAGGGGGAACTCAATACCTGAGTTAAACATTCCACAGGGCTGACAATTAGTGGAGAGTTTGAACATTGCTAGTTGGGGACCAAATTTGTATTACTCTATTTTTTGTCCCCTTGATATTGGTTTATTGTCAACCTCTGTGAGTAACCCAACCTCTTTCTGGCTACTCGATAAATAATTTTTTGGAATGAATAAACAACCCTTCCCTTCCACTAATCCAAGGCTAAGAACTGTCAGTAGAAGGCCATCAAGGAAGGCCCTCATATTCCTGTATAAGTCTTTTCCCTTTTGAGGTCACTAATAGCTGTAGGAGTGAAGGGAAGGGGGATGCGGTTACCTCAATGTTACATAGTGGGCTTTGCTATAAGTAAATTTATGTGACAAGGAAGCAGCTTAGGATGACAACATAGCCCAACCTAGATATTGGTATTTTTACTACTGCACTGTGTGAGTTTCATTTCTCTGATGACCAGCTCTTCTAACATGAATTTCAAAACCCAATGTTTTTTTTTTATTTCAGTGAGAGCAAAACCACAGGCTGCCAGGCTGCCTTGGTCAGGTTCCTGTAGTTTAGTAATCTACCCCATTTATTCTCTTGCTCAGCCTTTCTTTCTGCTCCTGCTTTATTAGAGTCTAAATTTCTTGCATAATGAACCACTCTTGTATCGTATCCTACTGTCTGCTTTCTATGATATTTGGTTTTCTAGTGTTTCCTACTGACCATTCTCTCATCTCATTTTTATTCCTACTTAGTTCATTCAGTCATCCCTGAGCATGTAAATCAAATGAAATTCTTTTCTTTGCTTGACAAAGTATTTAACACCGGCTGAAGTATGGTATAATTTACCTGTCCTCACTTGCATTTAATTACCAAGTATATAAAATCCTATCACCTACTAGAGGCATCACACACAGTAGGAATTTTATAAATAATACTTAGTGACATAGGAATCATCTCTATGCTACACATAGTAATGTGTGCTCAATCACATTAATATTATACCTGTGTATGTGTGGTGGTGGTTGGTTTTTGTGTGTGTGTGTGTGTGTGTGTGTGTGTGTGTGTGTGTGTGTGTGTGTGATACCTTCTTGTTTGGCTTTGCCTACATGTGCCTGTGAGTGCACCAACATTTGTGTAAGCTATGTGTCGGTGGGAGGCCAATATTATGTGTATTTTTCTATTCCTCTGTGTTAGTTACTGTACTATTTGTTCATGACAAGACAAGTCACATATAGGAAAGCATTTAAATGTGGGTTTGCTTACAATTTCAGAGGCTTAATCCTTTATCATGAGAGGAAGCATTTTAGCAGGCAGGAAGGCAGGTATGGGGCTGAGAGCTCTCATCCATACCTGCAGCCAACAGGCAGGGAATAAGACTTTCAACATAGCATGGATTGTGTGCTTACATCAAAACATACCTCCATCTCTAGGTTTATATTTCCTCTAATGAGGACATACCTCCTGTAACAAGGGAGGTCTTGTAATCCTTCCAACAGTTCATTAACTGGAAAGTAAGCACTTAAGCATATGAGTTTATGCGGGGGCGGTAATTCCCATTCCTCCCATCACACTCTCTACCTTTAATTTTTGAGATACAAATGCTCAGTGAACTTGTTGCTCATCAATTGCTACTATGCTGGCAGAACAATAGACTTCAGGGTTCCATTGCATCTGCTTTCACACAACCCCAACAACACTGGATATTGATATAGTCGGCTTTCATGGCTTTATAATTTCACTGACTTTTGGGGATGTGAACTCAGTTCCGCATGTTTTCACAATACACACTCCTTGATGGATACATCTTCTTTTGCAGAGCATGTACATTTATAACCAGTAAGACAATGTTATTAAAAGCCATAAATATAAAAGTCTTTTACTGGTATTCAGAACTTGTTTGATAATGACTTAAAAGCATATGAGAAATGATCTATTCGATGAACCCCGAGTAACACATGCTAACATAACTTGAATGAGCTCCTTTCCTTTAATGAATGCACAATTTTTTAGCGTGTTTTTCTTGATTCTAGAGTTTAAAATATAAGCAATCATTACACATGATGAAGCATTCAAATGTCTTAAAAACATATTTAAATGCAAATGAATAGAAATATGGATATTGAATTTCTTTTAGATGCAACTGGTTTTTAAAAAAGGGATGTAGAACAAAATGTTTAAATACATGTGTAAGTAATAAAGGCATTTTTATTAAAAACATTTTTTATTTTGTCCTATTGAGATTTCAAAAATAAATTTTAATTAAATGTGTTCATTCTGTTACATTTGTTAGCATTTACTATTTGTCAGATCTGTGTCTAACACTGGGGGGCAGGAAAGGGAAAATACAATTACAGAATGTGTAAAATAATCCTTTGAACCTTTAGACAGGTATTTGACCTACTGTTTATAGTGTATATTATGGATTTGTATAGAAGTATTCATGTATATAATTTGCATTTCATATGCTCATCAAACTTACCCTTCATCTCTATGAAATGGATGCTAGTAATTTAAAGTTATGTTATAAGGCTTACTTATATAGAAATTCACAAAACTATGATGCTTTTATGCCCAAGACTAATAATTTTTAAAATTTTATTTTAAAACGATCATGTAAGTTTTACAGTGTTGACCAAAAATATTAGAAGAAATAAATATTTGGTATTAGATAAACTTTATTACTCACTATTTTATGTATAATATTTACATACTCTTTTTATTTAATTTTTCAAATTATTAGTGGTTTCACTAACCCTAGTTCTCAAAACAGAAACTCAATAAAGTAATGGAATTTTTCTGTAAAAAATAAATTTTATATATGAGCTACATTTAATAGATTTAATTAGAAATTATTCAAGTTATTAATATTGCAAAGTTAATAACTCATTCTAAAATTTAATAAAGCATATAAGACTAAACACACTAATTTTATTCTTATTCTTAAATAAACTAAAAGTATTGAAAGAGTTATTTTTTATTATATATTATATTAAGAATTCATTTACATATATCATTTAATTATTGGTAACTCTCCCAGATTTTAAGTGTTATATCTTTAAAGTTATCACTTACAGTATTAATACCAATTCTTCATTCTGAACAATATCCATTATCAACAGGTCAAATCTAAATATCAAAAACTGCAAAACTATTATCTACCCAACACTTACATGAAACAAAAATCCATTTCATAATCTTTGGTTATTTTTAGATTAACTAGGTGAATTTTACAGTTCTCTGAATAGTTCTTCACTTTGTCACCACCCATCTTGGTATTTATTTGGTGTTAAGTGACTATATAAGAGAGAGTGAAAAAAAAGATAATGAAGTTTTATGTTTTTTCCCTCTTTTTGGTTAAACAACAATGTTTTAGAATGGGTCTTGTGGTCTTAATTGAATCATGGTTTGCAAAGTTCTAAACTTGACCTCCCAGAGTGTGTATGGGATTGATTGATTAATCACAATAACGTCTTAGAGATGTTTACTTTCAATAAACTGTCTATTTCTGATAATGTTGGTCTCAAAATAAAGCCCAAGATAATTTATTGTGTGCCCATATGTCATTATTGCAATTCTAGAAGAAGCTTTTTATTTACAAAAAAAAAATCACAACAGTGTCGTTGGATACACATGGCAAAGTTACTCAAAGGGTGTCTGGTCAAAGATTTTATTCACAACTGAGTAGATATATTATATTTATCGTTTTCTGATTGATGACTTACATCTTGCTCTCTTTTTCTTTGATTTGTAAAATCACAGAGGTTTTTTGTTTGTTTGTTTAATCTATATCCCCTCATACATCATACACAATTTTCACTTTCGATTTCTTTAAGGTTGTGAAGAAGAAATATCCGGCAGAGTTTTAATAAATTATTCTATGTTTTTGTTGCTTTCGACAATCATGTTTTAGCAGTTCATTTTGTAATGTACTTCATTCCAGCATATGTGTTTACTTTTTTACTTATTCATATAAACATAATGAAAGAATATTCATATAAACATAATGTTAATTAGAGAAACAGAGATTACAGACTGAAGACACACCTGTCACTTTGTAAGACCAGAGTGAGGTGCCTCAGTCAACACAACCTTTTAACTTCCTTGAAAGACTTACATTAGAGAAAAGTATTTAAGTGTATATTTGCATTTTTACAGGATCTTAAATTTTAAATACGCTTACTTATTTGGAAAATGATTTTATATTTTTCCTATTTTAAACACCATCAGCTTTTTAAAAAGTAAACATATATGAATACTTTGTTGAAAATAAAAGCTTCTTTCCTTTTTTTTGCCATGTGTAATTTTTTAAAAGCATTGTTAAGTTGCTATGTAAAATATGTATACAATGTTTATTTTCTGAAGAATCATACTATAAAAGTAATCTAAATATTAGTTAGTATTCAGTATCACTAAGATTTCAAAATATTTATTTATTTATTTTTGATAAATTAACAAAAATTACATCACTATCACTTAAAATTTCATGATCACTATTTATATTAAGCCTTTTTTTATTGGATATTTTATTTATTTACATTTCAGATGTCATACCCTTTATCCATTTCCATTCACTAGAAACCCCCTATCATATCCCCCTCCTCCTTTTTGCTTTTATACCATTTTAATTACATGCAAGTATTAAGGTCAGTTCTAGGTTGAGAAACTAACAATACAATAGATGCAAATAGTCAAGAAACAGGCAAGATAATAAAACCAGATAGTCAAAAACACGCAGGACAATAAACAGAGTCCTGTGATCACTTCTGTGATCACTATTTCTAAGGGCTTATCAGGATGACCAAAATATCTGAGCCTACTTCCCTGTCCTAGCACAAAGTCATTTTCATGCCCGAAGCCTAATTCTTTGTTGTAGGTTAAGATTTAGATTCCTGTCTGAAATTACTTCTTTGTTCTAGCGTAGGATTTAGATTCCTGCTTGAAATTACTTCTTTGTTCTAGCCAAATGTCAGATTCCTGCCAAGCAGCCCATTTCCTTGTCTTTGGCCCATGTCAGAGACTTGCCAAGCAGCCCCCAAAGCTCTCTGCCTCTCCTCCTTTTCTATTTCATAAAAAATACTGAGTTTGTCTTGGGTCATTCTGCCAAGAATGCCTTCCTTACCCATTGTGGAATATGCATTATCAAAAACAATACAGTTTTGTCTTAGTTGGTAAGGTTCTGTGCAGAATCTTACCCATCCTTGGCTTGCCAGCCTGTTAACTTAATAACTCTGTCTGGGGTCCATTTTCAGTTTCAAGCCATGTATTTTGGCTGCCAACATATTGATGCTGTTAAAAACAAGCTTTCACAGGATGGACAGGAATAAAAGTATTTGCAGGACAAAAAGGGCTAGCATAATCAAGCTATATATGCCATTCTTGAAGCTTTACCAAAATAGAAATACTGAACTCAAGCCATGGGTAGTTTTATCAGCAGTATCTGCCACATCAATGCTCAGCAGAGCAGTATTCTTTAAATTCATAAGCTCACTATTCAAAGTTAAAATATCCAGAGAGGTGTTAGAATTATGTCAAATAAACTGCAAGTGTCTTTAAACTTTTTCCTAATTATAATGACTACCACTATAAATTTTAGAACATGAATCCAATGGTATTTGGCATGATACTTGAGATGGCTCCTTACTCTTTAACTCTGAACCTCCTTCCAGTAATTTGAATAGGATAAAGATCATCAATCCGTTGTTCCAAATACCTATCTATATCCTCTTGTATATTCAATACATTAGTAACATTTTTGATAAATTATTAACAAAAGTAGCTGTCTTAACTTCTTGTGTCTAAGCAATTGCAGAAGCATTGGTACAATTAATGTAATTAAAGCTGTTATACCCGCAATAATCAAGCCTACTACCCTCTTGCTTCTGCTTAAAGCTGGACTCATCCCTATACTTGCAGGCTGTTTTTTTCAGAATACCAAGGTTCTGTGATACTCAGGGCAATAAAACAAAAGCTGGTTGATAGACCTCTGTAACAGATGTGCCAGGTTTCAACACACTAACACAATTAGAAAGTGAACAATCAATGCAACTTACATTAAATACTGAAGAAACAAAAGTAATTTTAGACAATTAAAAGATTCTTAACACATGTACTAACACCTGCTTGAAATCCAGATCCTGTCCCAACTTTATCTCTTGCTAACATAACATCATAGAAACTTCAGCTAACTTCCAAATTTGTCTCTGAAAATGTTCAGAACCAGTCTCCCAAATGAAGACTGTTATTTCCAATATTGGATTGATTTCTAGACCAGTCCATGATTGAGTCCAAATAACTGATCACATTTAAGAAAAATACGAGAGTCATTATAACTTCTCTTTTTGATTTCTGTTCTACAAGGTCTAAAATCTTGAGGCAAGGCAGCTTGTCCCATCAGGGGTATAGGTAAGCAAAGTTGGGTTGGGAACATATGTCCAATACAGCTTCCCAGTCACCATTGTCAGGGCACTCAGCAAGCTCACAGGTCAGCATCATTCTTTGTCCTGGTATCAGCATGTCTCACCCATTGTTCTGAAAGCCACCATACTCCTTCAGCATCCTGCAGGAAAAACACAATCGTGCCCTCTTCCCCATATTTAATGCCTGATTGGGATTATGCCATATAATAAAAAATAAATTTGTGATATACTGGAGTATACCTCCCTGTTTTTATTATATATATATAATATATATATATATAATATATATATACATATATATATGTATATGTATATGTATATATATTTGTGTGCATGTAAATATATATATGAAATATATATATGTGTGTGTGTATATATATTTGTTTTAAAGTATGTATATATACACATATATACATATATATGTGTGTATATATATACACATATATATTTGTTTTAAAGTATGTTATATATATATGTTTTATGTTATATATTTATATATATATGTTATATATATGTTATATATGTGTTATATATATGTTTTAAAGTTCCGTGGATCCCCATCCACAGTCACTTTTCCTTGACAGATATAAGAAATCCCAGTAATATAAGTAACATTAAGTTGATGACGAGTCTCAAATGCTCAGCTGTGATAGCCAGTTCCATTATCTATTGTTGTTGTTATTGTTATTATTAGTATATAATTTATTTACATTTTAGATGTTATCCCCTTTCCCCATCCCCTGCCAAAAAACACCTTATCCCATCCTCCCTCCTCCTACTTCTATGAGGGTATGCCCCTACCCATTTACCCACTCCTACCTCCCCACTCTCGAATTCCTCCACACTGGGGCATCTACTTAAAGCTGTCTAAGAATTTGCAACTGTACAGAAGATATAGAAGTCATTTAATTGCTGATGCTAAAACAATTACCACTTTCTAGGAAACATAATTTTCACTGCCAAGAATTTGAAATAAATATCTGCATAGAGATATGATTTTGGCATCTCGGTAGCATGTGGCACAGACCATCGTTTCACATCTCTACCATTGCCACAATGAGTGTACAAGTTGAATTGTGTCTTTATCTTTTTTTTTTTTTTTTTTTTTTTTTTTACAAATTTTTCACTATTTTAAGAAAAAAAAAATGTGTATGTAGCCTAAATTAAAAATATCCACGTCAACTGTTTTCTATTGCAGGTAGCTACAATGCTAGGAGTTAGTAACTTCATCATTTATTACCATATATTGTGATTGTGTTTTAAACTGACCTAAAGAACTGTGTTTGCTCATGTACTACTCTTTCACTTTCAAAGATTTATACTTTTCAAAGTGTTTGTTTTATACTGAGTAATTTTTTATTTTAATGTTCATTTACTTAGACTATCAGACTCAATACAAGGACTGTCCATTCTTTATTCTTAAATATTTATTCACCCATTTTCCAAGCTTTTACAGAGATGAGGATGATGGAAGATGAAAAACATGCAACCTCTCTTTGGTTGACCAATCTCTTATGGATTTATTATGTACAAATTTCCTTCTCTCTGAACATTTCAATTCATTTTTATAAAATTATCATATTGTGAAATGCAAAATATTACAATTTATACATACACATATTTGTATACATTCATGTATGTATTTACACATACAAACACACACACACACACACACACACACACCATGGTAAATATAGAATAGTCAAAAGCTTAAGAAGTTACAACTTTCAATTTGTTGGCTAAACCAAAGATATGTATTGGTTGAAAATTAAAGGGAGATGTTGCCAGGACAGTCAGAGGAAGCCAAACTAAATTGTTCCCTCGCTGTACACTCTAAACATATTTCTGTACTCAGTTTAACTATGACCCTGGGTTGAAACATGCTTTCTGATAAAACAATAGATACATGTCCTGCTCTATGTGAGATCAATGAAGGTGAACATTCCTGTCTTTTTGTTTTGTTTTATGCTAACTATATTCAAATTGCTAATCATGTTCTATCCTGAAGAAAGAAAATAGTGGTAGAGCAGCAGAGCTTCTGGAGTGTTCCACATTTCTTCAAATAGAGCTAGAAAGGCAGAAGATGTCATGGAGGCCATAGAATAGGGGATTTTCTTTGTCATCTTCTCTCACTTCTCCTAAAATGATAAAGCTGACTTCAGACTTCATTTTATCTCCTAATCAATATTTCAGTTCCAGGGTAGCTCATGATTTGTTACTTGTTCAAGTCATGCATCCAGCAGTTGGCTTGTTCAGTAATTCTGCAGATTTTATGTGGCTCAGGCTTGGGGTTTTCTGATTGCCTTGTTAATGCTCTTGTTCCCAGCAATCAATTAAGTTAGATTGATATTTGTTATGCGTCATAGTCAGTTTCTTTCAACTGAATTTAATTTAAAGATTTTATTTCTTTACTTCCATAGTAATCAATTTAGCTTGATTGCTCTTTACTTCCTGACCCCTTGTTGTTGCAGGATTGCTTAAGTGTACTAATTACCTCTATGTCTGTGTGCAAATTTTATTTTACCTTCACATTTTATGTTTTCATTATGAAATGTATTTATGTAAATAACTGCTTGTGTCATTCAGTTTTAATCACTGATGCCAATGGATGCAGATAGATAATTATATTTAAATATGATTATTTATGACTTGGAATTTAAAGGTAATTAATGGAACAATTATCATGAAATACAGTATAACCATTACTAAATACTCTTGAGAGGATAAAAGCCTAAGCAGAGGGAGAGTGTGTCAGTAGACACAGATAGACTGTGGAGATAGCCGCAGACTCTCTTAGAACAAGGCAGGCTTAACCTACGAGTCAGATTTATTTCGTACCATTGACAAATTTTAAAAATAAACTAGGTCACTGAAAATGTCCTCTGTCTATGAAAGTAATTTACAACAGCATAAATAAACTGAATAATCTGCTTAGTATTGCAGGGTCTGAAGTAAAGATCCCTCAATTTAAATTGCTTTAAGGTAAAACAAAATTTTTTTTAGTATACTATATAGTTCAAAATAGTTTTTGAAGAAATATAATTTTGTATTTGTTTATTAGGTTTTAACCCTGAATGGGCACTAGCACTTTAATAATTATTTTAGACACTCAAACAAAAAACTCTCTGCTGTCTTAAAACCATAGAAACTGATTATTAAAAGGACCCGTTCAGTAGGTGGTATATAGTACATACTTGTTGCATGTATATCCGTCCTTCCTATAGTTGATTGACTATTGAAAAGCCTCAACTTGTCAGTCTTTGCAATTTCCTTCTCTATATTTAGATGAGAATATATTTTGTCAGCTTTCTACTTTAAGTAGAGTGCCCACAGTTATCCTATATCAACTAAACCTATAGAGGGTAAGTTCCATGGAAGTGTGATCAGGGAGTCACAATGGAAGGTGCTCCATGGACTGTAAGCCACGTATCTACATCTGCTCGTCCTGTCAGCAGCAAAGAAAACTCACAAGATTTTCTTAGCAAGCCTTTCTGCATACCTGAGTATCCTGGTGCCAAGATTTACATGTTTCCTTTGGTGTATTATCTACTTAGACGGTTAGTATATTTTAAGTGAGTTGCTTGTCTTTTTATTTTTGGCTTTCAAATCCTCTACATAGTCTGAATATAATATTTATGATGTATAAAAATAAGCTGTAAAATAGGCAAAACATTTTCTTTGAATCTGTAGCATGACTACTTACTCTTCTGAATAAAATTGTGAAAAAAATTTAATTTTCATAAGGTGTAATTTATCTTCATGACTTCTGTATGGATGACATTTTATGCATCCTGTTTAGCCAATCCTACAGCTACTAAGGGCACAAATATATTGTATGCTTTTTGTATGGAAGATTTATGGATTTGAAATTCACATTTTTCTGTATTCAACTAATATTAAGTTTTGTGTATGGAAGGTGGTAAAAATCTAAGTACATCTTTCTCCAAAGATTTTCTCAAAAGTTTCTCCATTTTAAAACTTCACTGGGCTATAAAAATAAAGTTTGTTAAAATCAGCTCTTTGTCTTGATATGGTCATAAGTGCATGAGAAATAAGACTTATTTCTTGTTTACTAACTTAGGCATATTTTACTTATTTAAAAAAAATGTATTTTAAAATTCTTCCACATGTGTCCATGCATTAATACATTTTTGGAAGTGCCAGGATTAAAGTGCCTATTTTTATTACATCAATAGCTGTTAAATAAATCAGAAGTTCCAGTTATGAGCAACTGGGGGCAACTACAGTGACTAGCCAGAGTCGTTCTTCTAAAGTCGTCTAGAAATTATAGCACTGATGATATAGTGAGCTCTGTGCTCAATGGAGATAGCATGATTCTTTTATTTACACTAAAGTAGAATCTTCACAAGTGGGCAAAATTAGTGGAACTTTTTTAGTGGTTTGATTGCATATATGTAATTTTAAAAAATTTACATTTTCTATGCTATTTCTTATAGTGTAGAATGAAATGCAGTGAGTTAATTAAATTTAAAAAATGGTGGCATTGTATCTTCTGGACACCACATGATATCAAATTTTAAAAAGGCAGTGCCAGGTATGGATTACCTCTTTTTCAATTGTTGGTTACTGTAGTTCCATAAAATTTCTATAAACATTACAAGCTGGCTCTTTGGTATACTGTAGAACTTGAGTTAAGACTCTATTGCTGAAGGAATCATACATACTTAGTGATAGAACATAGGAAAGTCAATCTGATACTGACCTTGAAGCTTTCTTCCCACTGACTATCTTTCAGGGCAAAATATATATATATATCTTTTTATATTTCTATGAAAAATTATTCAACAATATTATACAACTTTGAGTGCTGCACTGTTCATAACGACTAGCATGGTATATATACCAATTCTGTCATGAATGTTAAGAAATTGTCACTTTCTGATTATTGTAGAGCATGCTCTGCAAGTCAGAACTCATGCTCAATACTGTTAACTGGGCCTAGACACATGCCTAGCTAACACACAGTCCTATGGTGGGGGGTTGTCCAGGTACAATGATTATGCTAAATTGATACAGTATTAAACTACCCGGTAAATTATTATCATTATACATGTAGATTAGTAATCTCTATACTCTCATAAAGAAGATTTTTTTGGGGGGAGGAGTTGGCAACAGATGTTGAATAATGCAGAGAGTCACAGCTGGCCAGTGTTCTGAGAATAAGAGACTGTGGGGCACTTAGCTCTAAGTAAAATATATAAGATAGTGTTGTCCTCCTTTTCACAAAACTCAGGATTCGTTTTAGAAGAAGGGAAGAGATGGATTTTAAGAACTAGAAGGAGTGTATTCTGCAGTAAAATATTATTTGATAGACATGGCAGCATCACTGTATACATGAAATCAAGAGAGGTTATGATTGTATGAATCACACAAGGACAAAGCAGACCAGATACCTGTATAGATGGTGTGAAGAACTCATGAAATCTCACTTCTACGGCTGTTGACAGAGGATGACTACTGAGGAGAGAACGTCGTCAATTTTCTGCAGGGTTAAGGAACTGAAGTCTAGTAACACTCATGTACATGGTCCTATACATATGATTGCATTGGTAGCACTAATTGGACTTACTAGGTTAAAAGAAAACAAAATAACAAATATCAAAATGAAAGAAAACACATTACATATGGAGTGAAAAAGATCTGGTGGGAAAGAACAAAAAATGGAAAAGGAATAGATTTGATCAAAACACATTATATGCATTTTGAAATTCTCAATAGAAGAGGAAAAATAAAAAAAGGACCTCATGTGTGCACATAAAATTATTATTTAAATTTAGTACTTCCATCTTTGGCTGAATATGACATTCCACACGACCATATCTGTAATTTAGGAACATTTTTGGCATTTTAAAATGTTCTTTGAACTCTTAAACAGTAAATTGTCCTCTTGTCCAAATGACACAAATGGATTTGCTGATGAAGCTATTTAAATAACTGTCAAAATGATAATTATTTCTAGCAAAAAATAGCAAAAGATAACCTGCTTTTCCCTCGGCCCAGATTCACTTTTGTGGCTGCCTGAGGATTGCTAAGAGGCAGAGGCATTATAGCGTAGCAAAGTGTCAGGCTGTAAATATAGCCAACTGAGCATAGATGCCATGAAGCTCTCGAAGGCTTTTCTAAAAAGGGAAACAGAACCAAAAGCATAGATTGTAGTTGAAATCTGGGTTCCAGGGTGGGGGAGCATTCCTGATCCCCATGACTGTGCCTAAGGGACTGCTAGATAGGAGGGTTGTGGGTAGATGCTCTGCTCATTTGTCTCCTGAGACCTTTCCTCTAAATCAGGAGGCCGAGTAATAAAGAATGACAAGTTAAACAGACATTTAAAATCTGAATTTCGTCTCCCCATGTGGAAAACTTTTGTTCCTGGCTGTGATCTTTTGAGAAGGTTTTTGTTGTGGTTGTAGCAACAGCATTGGATGATTAATACAGAGAGAGCCACAATGTTCAGAGTGAAACTGTGGAGTGATCAGCTCTACGTGGGATATCTATATCATTGAGAATGACTCAGGGAGAGAACTGAACAGGAACTCTCAGTTACAAGAATGGTCCATTATTTTTCCCTCTATTTCCTTGTTTCCCCTGGTAAGATTCTTATGACAAAATGAAGAATGTTTGACCCGAGAGTTTCCCTTCCTGAGCATAAATGACCATCAGTGGAGCAGAGAAACAATGTTTTGACTATATTCAGTGATGTATTGTTCTCTCAGATATTGGAGTAAGATCTCTGCCTGCTAACGTATCAGCAACGTAATCAGAAGAATCACACATACAAATAATGGAAGATGTAAAATGTTATTACTACTCATACATTATAAGTCTTAATGATCATATTTTACTAAGTAATTATGAAAACTTCTGAAAATTATTAGTTCATAAAGTAAAACGTGAGCCACACATTTCAAATTACATGTATTACTTTGTTTCCAGAAACACTGATGAAAGGTGCATTAGAAGTTAGCTAAAAAATACAATTTATCTTAGTTTATCAGTCTTTGACTTTCTTGCTAACACATAAAATTGAGGGAAAAATATTATAAGCCAAAGGATTTAATAGAATACAATAGAATTGCATTATAACAAAATAATTTGCTAACTTCAATTTAAAACAATTATATAATGAAACTTCTGAGCTGCATATAACTTTATATTTCATCCAATATATATCACCTGAATTAGGTAAAGTCACTAATTGAACTAGAATTTTCTTAGATATACTATTACATGCAAGTAGTGCTGAATAGATACTTTTAACTATCTCAGTACTATTTTACATGAAATAAATATAAAGAAAAAACAGTTTGCTTGTATTATAATTTTCCAAGATATTTATTGTCCCAAACAGAATCAATGATATATACCACTGTTTGGAAGTGTTCTTGAAATCTTTTCTCTAGGATTTGAAATTAGTCCATATGAGAAGTCACCTAGCTGAACTCAGTGGATAAACTGCTCTAAGGTTTTGTAAGTGGAAGGAAGAGTAATGACATAAAATTATACAGCATCTATGTATGGATTGATTTCCAAAATACATTTTTTATTTTTAAATCGCTGTAAGTTTAGGAACTTATAGACATTGGACTCAGAAATATAGGTTAATGAAATGGTTTTATTTTTCCTAGGTAGAATTTAGCAATGTGATTCAAGAAAAAATCAAAGTATATAATGAAATAATGTGATATCAGAAATAAAAATGAATGAGAATATAATTATTATGTAATGTTTCTTAGTTAATACATTTAATACACACAGATAGATAGATAGATAGATAGATAGATAGATAGATGGATAGATAGATGGATAGATAGATAGATATACTGTATATATAGTATAAATTGATTTTTTGTCCTATACAATGACAGATAATTTCCTACAATATTTCTCATTTTATTCAGGGTGGCTAACATGGTATATTTTGTCTATTTCATATCTTTCCTATGGAAGCTAATGATATGTTGATTACATAGAAAGGACAAAGCAAAGCAAAGGAAGTTTCCCAAGTCCAGATTGGTGTGTCAATGGATTTAATAGAATTGCTTAAAAGAACTTGAGTTGGGGGTTAGTGACTGGAGGCAACTTCATACCAACAAGCCTTAAACCAGCAAGGAAGTAAAACTCAAGGTTGCCAAGTCCCTGGACTTCTCCACATCTTGCACTGATTGGAGTCTTTTCTCTCCCAGCAACTGTTTACTGTATACAATAACTAAAGGGAGATGAGTCATGATTCATGAACTTTTCTTGAACATGGAGATTCACAATTTCCTGTGAAGGAGAGTCTGCTAAGCCTTCTCTCCATCTCTGGAGAGAAATTTTCAATCTAGAGCAAAGAGCCACACAATCATTTGTGTAAATTTAAGTTCAATGATCTTTTCCTTCAGTTATTTTCACATAGTTAGGTATTTAGGCACACTGGTTTGTATTTAGAAGAAAATATCTTTGGAAACAGGTAGGGAAAGCTTAATTTGTGAATATTACAGAGGTTTCCTACAAGCCTCAGCTAGTCTCTTTGAATGTGGGCACTTGCTCTTCCTTAAAGTAGAGATATAAACTTTTTCAACCTATTGCAATGTTTTCTTGATGTAGAAATCTCTGAAAACAGTCAACTATAATTATTGAAAAATATCAGGGATAATCCTGTTGAGCAAAATTAGTTAAAGCCAAAGGAATACAGTTTAACATTTTTAGGTATATTTATATACATGCAAACATACAGTGTCCACACACACACACACACGCATGCACATGCATGCATGGGTATATACACATATATACAAACGTGTGTATGCATACATACATACATTTGTATGTGAAATATACCAAAATCTGTTACATTGCTGACTGAAAATTGATCTAAAATAATATAGTTTTCAGATGATTATTTCAAAGATTATTATAAAATAAATTTTATTTGTTTTTTTGTGGTTTCTTTGAACCATTGCCTTCAGAAATGCTTTTGTTTTTGGGAGGAAGAATCAAAGACACAACTGTATTTATATGTTCTGTATTTATTTCAATAATGAATACATATAACTCAGTCCTAAATTTTTCTTAGATATATTCTGTCAATGTTGGGTCAAGAAATGTAAAGATTGATTTGAAAACCAAAACCAAAACCAACCAAACAAAAACTCTGCTGTGTAAATTTAAATGAATTATAATTAGTGACTCTGGTAAACACAAACTTATTTTTTAAGTAGAATAAATTTTAGAATGTAATTCATGAGGTTTTCACTTATGATAAATGCCAAGTGATAGTAATAATAAAAGCAAAGCTTATTTCCAATTGACTTTAGTTATTCATTGTATATCAGTATAGCCCTAAAATACATAGTCTATATATCTTAGAGCCCTTAGCCTGACAAAGAAAATCAAGTGATTGGTAGTAATTTCAACTTCAGCTTTGAGAAGTATTAAACATTGTGAGATGTTGCTTATTATTTTCTTATAAAAGAAACATTTTAAATCCTGATTGATTATTTAATTAATAATATAAATGAGATTATTTTCTTATAAAAGAAACATTTTAAATCCTGATTGATTGATTAATTAATAATATAAATGAGATTGGTTATAGGATCCTTTTACATGTGGCCTTTATTTCTTTCATAATGCCATTGAAATGCTAAAACTCTAAAGTCAACCTTTTCATGATGTTACATTATGAAATATTATTCATGACTTTTTGTGAGGAATGCATATCATCCTCATTTACCCAAAGTTTATTAAATGATGACATATAGTTTCTAAAGGAATATGCCACTTGTGTTAAGGTTACATGTGTTCCGATGAATTTCATAATGAAAACTTTATAGAGAAAAGGAAGCTCATAGTGAATGAATTCCTGAGGTAATGTGTGCCTTTGATATGGCTGTGGCCATGTGAAGGCTCCCAAGTCTTGAACCCATGGGAAATGCCAAAATTCCCCCTGTTCTAGGCTCAGCCTTTCAAAATAATTTCTCCTGTTTTTTAGCAAATTATGCTTTGTTGAAATATTCATGACAAAATTCTCAGCTAATACAACTTGTTGGAATAAAATAAGTTTTGAAAATTCAATATTTTAATGAACATATTAAACACAGTGGTATCACTGCTAATAATAACCACAGTACATGTTAATTTTTATGAAATCTGAAGCTTTATTTGTGGAAACTAATGAGGAATAATATTTTTTTTCAAAAAAGATGAATAATTGAGTATTTTTGTTATAGAACTTGTATAGTTGTTGACATTCGTGACATTGTAATTTCATATTAATTATCACAAGAGAAACGTATTTCTCTTTGAAAGTGTATCTTTAGCGTAAAGGGACGAAAGTACTATTTATAGAATTCAAGTTACTTGTTATGTTCCTCTTATGCCCATTTAACTATTTCTATTACAACTGGAGACTATAAGATACTTTTGGAGACTCTTGGAAATAAGGGAGTGAATTTACTAGCTAGTGCTATAATGGAAACCATATGGAGAAAAGGAAGCCTGTAGTGAGTAAATTCCTGAGGGAATTTGTGCCGTTCACATGTGTGTGGCGATACGAAGGCTCCAAAAGCCTTAAACGCCTGGGAAATGGCAAAACTTTCCTCTATTCTAGGATTGGAAATATAAAGCTTCTTCTCTTGGTCTGAGTTAGAATATTGATAATGTGAGCACAGCAGAAAATGCTCACCCCAGCTTTCTCCCTCTGCATGCGTTTAGGCTGAAGGTTGCTCCTTTACAAAGGCATCTCCTACTGAGAAGAGCTAAACCTATCTCTTTGATCCATCTGTATATATGCCAAAAAAATTACCTCTTTGTTCATTTGTATATAATAATCTCACTTCCTAGTTCAGCTGTATGTAATAATCCCATCCTCTTCTTATAATAAATATGCTGAGCTTCCCCATCCTGCAATTTCTTCATGAGCGAGCCCAGCCCACCTAACACCAGATTCTCTGTGCTGTCTGCATTTTTTCCTTACCTCAGTAATGCCAGTCCAGTTCATCCCAGAATTGCATTACATTAAGGCAATAAATAGAGTGGGGGTGTACCTCATTTCTCCTTGATTCAATATTGCTCCAAAGTGCTGATGCTATCATTTGATGCTACTCATTTTTTACTGTTTTTAA
The DNA here is from genome assembly GCF_011762505.2 of Arvicanthis niloticus. Classification (NCBI taxonomy): domain Eukaryota; kingdom Metazoa; phylum Chordata; class Mammalia; order Rodentia; family Muridae; genus Arvicanthis; species Arvicanthis niloticus. The sequence continues at coordinate 60,751,562 of NC_047672.1, read as the reverse complement.
TCAGAAAAAAATGTGTGAACAAGTAAAAGTAAACCCCAAGGACACTTAAATATAGTAGGTATTCAGATTATGGAAACAGATTAGAAAATGAGTAGACAACTAGATAAATTAGTCAGTATTTGAAGGAAAGTACAGCTTAAAGAGAATTTATCCAGATTGTCCAAAAATAATTTTAAAAAAATGTGTGGAAAAATTCAACTTGAGCACTAAAAAAGAAACTATCCTCATGGATGATAAGAGAATTTCTTTTCATTGTGAAGATTTTGAGAATCAACAGATTTAGTCATCAGCAACGACATAGAGAAAGAACAAGAGAGTAAGTAGTTAGGGCATCCGAGATCTAGTTTTCAAATTTCAATGAAAATTCTTTTAAAGATTTACATAATTCAATTGGCATGTGCTTTCAAGATCTATAGCATATAGGAATAGTGACACCATTTGGATTACATAAACTGCATGCATTAATTATTTTACTGTTGCTGAGATAAAACACCATGACCAAGGCAACTTAAAGAGCTCATTGAGCAGGTGCTGAAATCATACATTTCTGAGAAGTTAAAAAAAAATTCAAACTGGGAATTGCTCCAGTTTTGAAACTCTCAAAGCCAACTTCCAATTACACCTCACCTGCAACAAGCCCACATCTCCTCAACCTCCCTGATCAGCACCAGCAGCTACAGATCAAGGCTTCAAATACATGAGCCTATGGTAACATTCTCGTTCAAACCTTCACAGTAGCATCTATAAACTTTTGGTTCAAAATAATTTATGAATAAGGAACTTAGGGATCCCACTGACAAGTCACAATTCTATAGGATCACTTTATGATTCAATTAGGAGGCAGGTGCTGAATGAATTTACACACAAATTTTTATCTTACTGAATTAGTATTTTTGAAAGTTTCACGCATATTTATATTTCACACATATATTATAGTGTATTATGAGTGTTTTAAATTCTCTTTTTTTTAAATCTCCCTCCCAACCTGTTACCTTGCCTTTGTTCAAGTGCCTGTCCCATTTTTTTGTCTTTTTGTTTTGTGCCACAGTGAGTTTAACCACAGCTTTCTATATGTCCATGTTTTTGAAAAATGTCCATCAGAGCCTGAAGTTAGTGAATTATTTCTATATGCTTGAGCATATTTGAGAAATAAGTGTCTTGCTTCACTGAAATCTCAACATTTCATATAATCACTGAAAATGTTCAAATTGTAAAAATGCATACAATAAGATTTAAATATATTTAGGTAAATGTTAAATTATTTAAATCTTTCAATAGAAAAATAAATTATATATTGTTACTCACATCTTCATATATCCCAAAATTAATAAGAACATGTATTGGCTTAATATTTTATATAGTAATTTTTAGAATTTTGTAGACATACTAATGAATCATCATAGATTTTTACTTTAATAATGTGATTGGTTTTTAAAGACAGTGGTAGGGAAAAAGATATTTTCTTATGCTATAATAAAATGAAATGCGTTTTTCAAAGAATAGAAGGAGTTGAAACACACTGGAGGAGTGTGTATATATGCCTTACTACTTAAGGGCAAACTGAAGATTATAAAAACTATTTTCAATTGCCTTCGGCCAGGAAAATCAAATTACTAGAAAAGTATTTAATTTCTGAGGGACATAGATTGATTGACCTTCCAAGTTTAAACTTTATTATTTGTAGATATGTTAAATTTTACATTAGAAATATATGTTTATCCAAGTATGCAATAACATAATCTACACTTTAGTGTCTTTCTTTCTTGCAGTACCTTTGACAGCTGGAACTTATGCCTATAGATTGCTGTGCATTGAGAGACCTACTTTTGTTCATTAGGAAACATAAAGTTTACGTATTCTCTAATATAAAATACATTAGCTTGTTAGGTTAAAATCAAAACTCACTTACCACACAAGAAAAAGCGAAAGTGAAGCTAAATTACTATCCAGAAAAAGATTTTGGGACTTGTAACCCAGGAGTATCGATAGCCTAAGACAAAAGATGCTCCATCTCCTCCAATCATGGATGTTTCCTTCCTAACTAAAGAAACATTCTCTGTTAAAATAAGATTTGTAATTGTTTTAAGTAGACACGTAAAAAGAAGAATGAGCTTTGCTTTTATTTTTATTTGTTACATTGGTTAACAGCTGTGATTCTTATTTCTGAGATTTCACATTTGTGGACCAAATGAAAGTGGCCTTAGTAGAGTAAGTTTCTTTGAACCTATGGATCTGTCCCTAGATTGATTAAGCATCAGTAATCCAGATACCTTGGATAGTAGCATTATTTAAAATGTAATGGCTTTCCTTGGTGTAATAAAGTTTATTACTAGTTTGAGTTCTCAGACAGGTCGGATTTTAATGTCAGTCATGACATCTTATTCCCTGTTACACCCTATTCTTATGCCATATTGTTATAAGGTTTAGTAGAGAAGAAAAGTAGTTGAGTTTGTACTCAGATATATGTTACATACAGAACCCACTGGAGCTAAAGGTCTGTCCTTCAAAGCAGTTTAGAAGAAAACCCATCTGAGAACTCTGAACCTATATTTATCAGCGAGCTTGACAGATGTAGAAACAGAGCCTTCAGGTACATATAATTCAAGGATAACATTACTCTTATCACTCAAATGCAACTGCCCAATTTTAAAACTTGATTTGAAAGATTTTTTAAATTTAATAAATGTATATAGTTTTATCCTCAGAAATAATCATGTTAAGATGCTGATAAATTATAACCTATCAAATTATAGTGTTAACAGAAATTTCTTTCTTGGTTTTATAGTATGAGTTTGGCAAAGCTGAAATGTTACTGATATGTAAATAGGCTCCTAATATGTTAATATGTGATTGATATATTACTCTAAACATATTGATATTAACATTCAATATATGACTTATTTCTTATTTTTCTCTTTTATCATGTGTCTAGTATATAGTGTACATGGATTTGTGGATGTACTCTGTGTGTGTGTTTGTGTGTATGTGTGTGGGGGGGGAGACCAAAGTTGATGGCAGATGTCTTCCTCCATTAATTTCCCAGTTATTTATTTAGGAAGGTTCTCTTGTTTAACTAGGAGACTGCTTTACGTACTTATCAAATAATAGCTAGCTGGTTTGCCTTTCTGGCTTTACTGTGTGTGACTTATAGACCTAAACTCTGGTCTTCATGAATGTAAGGTCAATATTACATTCATTGAGCGATGCCATTGCCATCATTGTGTGACTTTTGAAATAGATATAATAGATATAATTTATAGATAGATTTAATCTCACTACCTACATGCAACTTTTTGATCTGGTAGGGAAGGATAGTCATGACTGTATTTGAGCAACAAATGAACTAGATTGCATTTTTTGTGAGAAGAGAAACAAATATTTATTATTTATTTTCATGTTCAATATTAAATTGATTTGTAATAACTACATTGATGTAATTATTTATTTATCTCTACACTGTTCTAAAATATACTTGTTCAAATTAATAAAGGAAAATAATTGTATGAAGTAGTCTAAGGAAGGCAGAAATGCATTGTAATTAAAAGAAAAATATGAAAATCTGAAATGTAAAATAATTAACAGATATTTATGTGATTTAGAATAGATGACATTATAATTCAGAAATTATGTTTATTAGCATAATTTCATATGTTCACCATTACCAACCATATCAAAATACAGATGTATAGTTTCCTGAAACTTAAAATGGCTACTGAAACTTTTAATATAGAGTCAGGACATCCAAGTTTTGCATGGTGACCTAAATCATCAGAATATTAATAGTCGCATAGTTAGCAAGAGCTGTTGCATCATATAAAATTCTGAAGCAGAAATCACTGTTCTATTTCATGTAATTTTGGGATATTCAGTATTCTCATTGTGAAGTTAAGAAACCAGTAGATCCCCAGTAATGTGTCTTACAAATCTGAGGATATAAAAGGGAACTTTACTTTAAAATTTTAAAAGAAATCACTTTAATCTGAATAAAGAATAATTTAAAGAGTGAAAACTACAGAAGCTTTAAAATGCACCACATTTATTCCAAACTGGTTATCACACAGTAACCCTAGCACTCTGGAAAAAGATGGATAACAGCCAATATTGGCAATCTAAAGGACCATGTATAGCCTCACACTCCTCCCCCTGTTCCTAAAGAAAATGAACTCTTCATTTTGCAGGACTCATCAAGTCAGAGGCTGAGCTTTGTGATCTCTCCCACTTTCATGCTAGGGTTTTGGCTGGCTTGATTTTTATTTACAGTCTTGTGCATGTGGGCTCAGCTACTGTGAGGTCACACGTGGGGCTGTCCTGTTGTATCCAGGAAACATGTTGGCTGTATTTCTCCACTACCTCTAGCTCTTGCGATCTTTATGTAGCTCTTCTGCAATAATCTCGGATCCTTGAGGCATGTTTGTGGCATAGGTGTTTTATTTATCGTTTCTCATTCAGTAGTCACTCACTTGCTCCATGTTGAATCTCTGTTTTACTTTCAATCTTTTGCAAAAAGACATTGTTTTATGATGAGGTTTGAAGGATGTATTAGCATATAGGTACCAATATATAACATTAGAAATCAGTTTGATAGTATGCCAATTTATGATATTAATGGTAGTAGTTTTTTCCTACTGTGTGATTCTTTTTGTTTCCTTTGATTTTGGTTCTTTGTGGTTCCTTGGCTTGTTAACTGTGCGAGCCATGATTTCTTTCTTTGGAACCTTGCATTCAATCAGAAATCAAGTTGGGTAGTCTCATAGCACTTATACCACTCTTCTACCAATAGGCAATTCACTGGTGGATTTAGATTTTCAAGCCATTGTTTCCTTATTTTCATGGTTCACTTGCTTATTAAGTTTAAACATAAAATAAAACACAAAGTGTTCATTAATGTACCATTTTACTATGTTTTACCATCCAAACCATATACTAATAATAGCTGCTGGAGATTTTCTTACTTGTAAATTCAAATTTAAAATATTCTCATTGACTTTATAATGTATCTCTCAGGTAAAGGTGCTTGCTGACTAAGCCTGTAGACCTAAGTTTCATCCTTTGAGCTAATAAGTAGAAGGAAAGGAATGACTCCTGAAAATTGTTCTATGACCTTCACATGCTTCATATGTCACATATGGCTGACACACATATGTATACACGCATTTAACAAACAAACCAATAAATAAATAGTTTTCTTTAATGAGATTTTAGATAAGTGATATGAATCTTAAATAAATAAATAAATAAATAAATAAATAAATAAATAAATATATATTTGAAATCTTAAGAATCTCAGAATGCAATCCTATTTGGAGATACATTCTTTGATGTGACTGTTAAGTTAAAATGGTGTCTTTCGGGTTGACCTTGACCCAAGAAACTTGTGTTCTGTGAGTATGCACCCAGAAAAACATCAGAGATTCTCATAAACAGAGGACACACCATGTGAGGATGAGAGAGAGGCCAGCTATCTGCAAGCTATAAAAAGAGCACTCAGGCAAAACTTTTAGCTTTCTAGAATCTTTTAATATAGTTTAAGTTACTCATTCTTGTACCCAGAGTTTATTCGTATACCACTACAACACTGTTCTTTCACTAGAAAATATTCTCTCTGTGCCACATTTTGTATGACTGTGATCTATCTGTGATAATATTATTTTCAAGTATTCCTGTCATTTCTAACTTTAATGCCATAAAGCTTTGGTAGGCTAAAAAGACTTCCAGAGAGCATTCATAAAATAATGGTCAGTGATTGACTTAAACTACTTATTGTGTCAGTATTGGTACAGTGTCATGTTCTGCATTCAGTTTGACTTTCAGAGTAGTTGAATGTTTTAATAAGAACATCATGAATCAGGAATGTGAGATATTGGTTCATTAACACTTTGCCCTCTAAAAGAAACAGAAATTCTGAATTTCAGAAGAAACAGCTTGTATTTAAGGCAACTCATGATGCTATTAGCTTCATTTTCTTATCGTCAGTGTAGCTGTATTTTATAAGGAATCTAGGTGTTTTGTAGCAAAGGTAGTAACAAAGATAAAAACTTTTGTTTTATGAATATTTTAAGTGAGTTATGGAAACTGAACTGGCTACAACTGGTTCATTGACTCTGCATGTCTACACTGTGTGATTTAGACATGCAGAGTCAATGGAAGGGCGAACAAACTATGCACAGTCAGCATCAGCTGAAAAGGTTATAGTTTAGCAGCCACACAAAAGAGAAACTCTACAGCTGAAATGCTGAATACTTCAGTAAGTGGCAAGGTGGGGATGCTTAGTGATCTCTGTGACTAGGTCAGGCTTTGCCCTTGAGAATAGGTATGGGGAGAAAAATAAATCTAGTCAGAATAGTAGGGACTCTGACTCATAAATTAAGCAGGGATCCATAAATAAAGGAGTGGATCTGAAAGAACAAAAGCTTAAATTCCTGTAGACTGCTGAAGAAGTTATATTGGTTCATCCTCCCAGCTCCATGCTCCCAGAAATAAGACTCAGACTCAAAATATACTCACAAATGCCATGTCCATATAGCTAGGCTTTTATTTGGTATGAATCATAATTTTAGATAACCCATTTATTTCAACCTTCAGTTGGCCATGTAGCTGGTTATCTGTGTTCAGATATCATGCATACATCTCCCAGATCTTCTCAGGCAGCTCTTCTGACTCCTGGCTTTTTCCCAGAATTCTTTCTGCTTCCCGGATATTCCGCCTTCTATTTCCTGCCTGAGCCATAGGCCATTAGCTTTTTAATTGACAGGTGAGGCATTCATAGAATATACAAGACATTCTCTCTAAAGACTGCAGACAGCAGGTAGTGTCTATGGCAACATGTGACCACTTGGAACACATGACTGCACTCCACCCATCAAACTTCAGCACCTGGGAAAACTATTATCATCCCAGCTTGAGCAAGGAAGTAGTACCATCTGTACTTTCTATCTCCAATTAGAAAGATCTGAGATATGTTTCGAATCCATTATTTTTATTTAAAAATGGAAGAAACTGCCCACATCAAAGGATTTCTTTAAATAGCTTTAACAAACAGTGGAAAGAAAATAGAATGTTTCCTAATCTATCCTTCCCTTATCTAACCTGAGACAGATAAAAATATCTATTGTATGATTTTTCAAAATTTCTGCTTCAGAATTTCCTACAACATAAATCTAAGATAAAGTCAACTAGTGTTTGCATGGAAGTTTTATTTTCGATTTGTTTTATTTCTTTGATCTCATTGTTTTAATCAATGCTGCTTTGTTCTTATATCTTTTTGTGTGTTATACTGCAAATCACACTGACATGTCTGCCAGGAAAAAGAAAAGAAGGAAAAACTCAGTTGCTCTGCAGTTTGTTGCATAAGTACAGGACACTGTAAAGAGTGAAGAAGCCCATGTGTTTCAGAAGAGTCTGGATAGTACTGGGAAAGTACCTAGATTCCCAGATGTACTGTGAGCGTAAAAGCTGTTCTAAAGGTGACACATTTGTGTTGTTGATGTTTTATAGTTTATAATGTGGAAACTTCCAAAACTGTAACATTGATAACAGGCAGTAAAACAGCATGCTAAAATAAAATGCTACAGGTATTATAATTTATTTCGATAATCAAGATTTTCCCTCAATGTGATTTCTTAAGCCAGATGTATTTCTGAGAAATAAAGACTCATTCTATAGAAAGAGAACATTTTAACAGTTGAAATAGAAAATAATTGTCTGTCTTACACTGAAAAGCATTTTCCCAATGCTTTCTCTGATTTGTAATTTAAACCTGCTTAGACAACTCTTTGGATTCTCTATGTTATGAGTTTTCTATCATATAGACATCCTGATGGTGATTTTTTCCTAATATACTGTGTAGTGTTTGGTGTCTGACTTTTTCTTTCTCCTCTACCCTCCCCTACCCCTTCCTTCTCTCTTCTCTTCTCTTCTCTTCTCTTCTCTTCTCTTCTCTTCTCTTCTCTTCTCTTCTCTTCTCTTCTCTTCTCTTCTCTTCTCTCCTCTCCTCTCCTCTCCTCTCCTCTCCTCTCCTCTCCTCTCCTCTCCTCTCCTCTCTTCTCTTCTCTTCTCTTTCTCTTCTTTCTCTATTCTCTTTAACTCGGACTATCCTGCTCTTTCTGTGTATTTGTATGTGTAAGTTCTTCAGTGTTAAGGCTAGATATTATTTATTGTTCACTGTCATCTTTCTTTCTTTTCACTCAATTAATTAATCAATCTATTAATACCTAGTATCTTTCAGAATTGAGAGTTATTCATTTCTGCTAAATTGACTGACCTGCCTATCCTGGGAGAATCTTCCTATCTCTTTCTCCCCAGAATAGGAGTTACGTATATGTTCCATTACATCTGTTATTTACTAAAATTCTGGGGTCTGAACTTAGGTTCTAAAGCATGTATGGCATATATGTTATCTACTGAGCCATTTTCTCAGCTGCAGACATTACTGTTCAATCACATGCATTTGTGTTAATTCTTGTTCTTTTTGATGATTTCACAGTTAGAGTGTCACTACTTCATCACTCAGTAATATAAGCTGTATCTATGTCTCACAACACAGTGATACATATACTTAAGTGTTTAATTGAGTAGATTTAAAGTCCAACCTTCCAGGTGCTTGCATCCCTGTCTTTGGTCTTTAATTGATTATGATTATAATCCAATCTCTTCCCCTTAAACAATTTTGATGTCAGGAAGCACCCATCTGTGCATCTTTAAACAATGAGGCCAACCTTGCTGCCATAGATAGCCACATTAACAGGATTATTTGAAGACTTAGCTAAAATGGTCTCATCTGTGTCTTCATTTTTGAAGGATGATCTTAACCTTTGGTGCCATCCTTTTGATTTACAGATTCTATCTTCTATTCTAAAATAACTGATCCCTGGCTTTATTTCTGAAGGGCACAGACTTTGTGACTTGACCTTTTTCATCTTGAGTTATCCTGCTTCCTTGTGCGATCAAATTATAAAGGCATTTCTGAATAACTAATACCTACAAGAGCAAACTTTGACTTACAAAGTAACAGTGTAAGTATTTTTAGATACCAGCTGTGCAAGCAATAAAAGACTTTGAAGTCCTAAAAATATTTGGAAAGTGTCAAGTGGGGATTGGCAAATACCCTGGGGTGAGAAAAGCCCTAGATGCAATATATCTGGCATACATCTAGTTATGCTGTTCTATTCTATTTTGGGGCTATATTTTGGTTCCTAAAAAGTTCCAGAGGTATTTCCCATTTTTAAAAAGACCAGAAATGACAGAAAATCAGTCTTTGAATTTTGCTTTTTATATTCCCTTTGCTCTTTCAGTTAAAATCTTTTAAAAGTCTAGACTGATTCTGGAATTATAGATCACCTTAAAATCTTTGGAAGGAAAGTATCATGTAATGTCTAATCAAAAGTGAAAATGCACCATGTGGAACAATAATATATTTGGAGTTTTGGTTAGCATTTTCTAAGTATTTTATAGCTGTGCTATGTGTGGTCTAGTTAATATTTCAGACTTCTAATTTCAATCTTAGTCAAGCTATATGTTTTCTCTCAAGACCTGGCACTTTTTCTCTATACTTCTAAATATAATTGTATTGCTGTAAAATTTTTCAAACTATATTTGACAACAACAAAATATCTAGCTTTGTCATTAAAAATATTTTCACATATTAAAACTCTGTAATTTATCTTTCCTAGGTGATTTTAGTAGAGAAAATCCACACATTTTACATGTATCATACATAGGCTATCTTTAGCAAATTTATGATTCCAAATGATGTCATGTTTAAATATTTAGAATTTTTGCCAGCCTTCAAAAACTAAATTTTAAAACTTGTTCATTTAAAAATGTTCCATATGTGTGTATTATACAATACTTTTTATTTTTATATCTAATACAGGCTAAAATACTGACCTGTATCTTGCATGGCCAGCAGAATATAGTTGGCCCTGGTTGTAGAGGTTGCCTATGAGTCAGTCCAAAGGTGATGGCATTGGGGAGCTGCCAGGCTATCCAGCTTGGATACCTACCTCTCAAGCTCTAATTCAGGGCTTTAAATTGGCCCACCCCAACACTCACACATCTTTCTTCAATTTCTATACACTTCTCTAATGTTATCACTCTTTAAAGGAGACTGATGAAGTGTTTCAAAAAAATTCGATTACTGATTCTCTTGTACAAATTTCATAAATGCATAAGCTATTCATAAATTGCACTTAATTTTAGTCTGTAAAAGCTTGATTTAAGAACAAAAACTATGAAATGAAGACCTATCCTGAGATATAAGTCCATTTCCTGGAAATTCTAAGAACAATGACAAACAAGTATTGTCTATTCACATAGCTGAGTTTGACAGTAAAATAAATCTCCATCGCCAAAATAAACTATAGTCATGACAATAGCCATAAAACCATTTGAAATTAAAAAAGGCTTCATTTCACACAATAAACTTATATATAGGTGTGTACGTCAAGCAAGAAACTATATTAAAATGATGGAGTACCTGTAGAAGCAGAATTCCAGGGTTTGTTGTTGGACCACAACTGAGTGCATGGTGGGGGTAGCTCACTTCTATTAGGGCTGGGATGGGGTTCAAATTCCCACCAAATTGGCCTGTGGCCCTGTATCTGGAAAATTATTTGCTTGATGATGGATGTGGAAGAGCTCAACCAAATGTGTGTCTCATCATATCTAGGTAGGAATGCATGGGTTTTACATGAAATCTCAGCAAGCTGGAGAGCATGCCAGTAATCAGTGTTCCACCATGATTCCTGCTTCCAGGATCCTACTTTGATTCCTTAGCTGTCTTTCTTCAAATACAGACTTTTATGACATGGAAGTATAATATGAAAACAACACTGTACTTTACAATTTGCTCTGGCCAGACTACTTTGTCATACTAGAAAACAAACCACTGTGAGGAAGAATAAGCTTCTGTGGTTTGTGATATTTGCAATTTCTGATACAGCAACTTGCTCTGCTCCAGTCTGAGAAATATGAGACAAACATGTATCCCCCTATTACATGTTTCCATCACCACTGACTAATGAATGTCCTACTGAGTCCAGAGGCTTCTATGTTTCTTATATACACATTGGTTAGAGGTTTACATGTACTTAGAAGAAGGAATGTCTTTCTTTTCTATGGAAACAGAAATGGAAGCAGTTCTGTTTCTCTCCTTACTTCAAAAGTTGAAGCTAGTCAGAGGAGAATGTTTTCACTAAGAAGCCTATTGTCCTAAACTGCCTACTCTTATACACTCATCCTCAGGCTGGTTTTCCATCCTCTTGCCTCAGTGATGGATTAGACTTCTTCCCAATTTGCATTTCAGAGTGACTGTTTCTATCTTCCCTTCTGTTTGCTTTAATAACTCTTCAGTTTTCACTACAACATTCTTGTTCTTACCAGTTCTTACTGTGTATGACACCATTTCATTCAAACTTTTCTTGATTCAATTTCCCATGCTGATTTCCAGAATGTTGCAGTAGGTTGCTGATAATGATGTGCTAGAAATTCCATATACTGAAATATTGTAAAGCCATTAAAATGACTCTTCTACAATTACACATGTTAAATATTAACAGAAAAATTAATTTGCAAAATATTTGTATAATTATTATATTTCTAACATGGTCAAATTCCTCAAAAGATAAAACAATTTATGTGTGTGTGTGTGTGTGTGTGTGTATGAATGTATATATAAGAGTATATACATAGTATATAGATATATAGGTACATCTATATATAATTATACTTACACATATTACAAATACTTGATATAAAATTTAAATGATAAACATAAAATATAAAAATTATAAAAATCTAGAAAAGGTTAAGAGAAAGAAATAGTGGGAAGACTATAAAGAAGATGATGATCTTATTCCTTATATACATATTTAATTTTTAAATAAACGTCTTGCAGAAATGAAATATTTCTAAATTTATTATATATGGCTAGTTTTGATATTATAATTTTACAAGTGTTTGAAAACTTTAATAATCAAGTAGTTTACAATATTCTTGTATAATCTTTTACATGAATATACTTTAAATTCACTGTACAATTACAGCATGACTAAGGGGAAGATTAATAGTGTTTATGTATGAAATTTCTAGGCAAATTGTTCATATGAATCGTCAGAGAATTAAATTCATGTTTTTTATAAATACCTGTTTTGTGTCTTTCATTAACTTCCAAAATGGTGTATTAGTTTGTGACTATAGACTGCCTATATTATTAGCCTTATTCTTCACTAGGCTACGTAGTTGATATTTCACCTGTTATATGGAGCACTGAGGGGAAAATTAACCAACGGTGTCCTGACAATTTCCTAATACATTAGGAGTCATATTAAAATTTTGCTTAGATTGAATTGCTTTATTAAATTGAATAACTTGATTTTATTGTGGAATTTGTATGTGTGAAGTATAAAGAAATATAAAGAAGCAGATTTGACAAAGACTAGAGAGTGATTGTGTTTTTTGTGTATTTACATTTTATTCTTTTTTGTATTGCACAAATCATTATATTTCTCATATTCACTGATGCATCTTCTCATCTAACTAGCATTTTAGTGATGGTGTTACTAGCTTGAGTGAATACATGAATAAACAAGAGTGATTTTTATTTTAAAAAATATCCATGATTTTGAGTGAAGTTCAGGTTTTACCATCAAGCAAATCTACAAGTAAGACTTTTGCTAATGGTGAGTTCTTATTAATGATTTGTTTCTTATGGGAATTCACTTCCTTGTCACTTCTGTCTGTATTTCTAAAAGTATTTTACCCAGTGGTTTTTTGTTTGTTTGTTTGTTTAGTTTGTTTATTTGTTTTTGTGTTGTTTTGTCAATTTTTTAAATTTATTTTTTATTGGATATTTTATTTATTTACATTTCAGATGTTATCCCCTTTTACCATTCCCTCCCCAAGAAACCCCTTATCCTGTCCCCCTCCTGCTACTTCTATGAGGGTGTGCCCCCACCCATCCACCCACACCCCCATCCTTGCCTTCAAAACCTCCCACATTGGGGCATCCAGCCTTCATGGAACCAAGGGTTTCCTCTCCACTAATGCCTGATAAGGCCATCCTCCCCTACATACACAGCTGGATCCATGGGTCCCTCCAAGCATGTTCCCAGGCTGTTGGTTTAGATCCTAGGAGCTTTGGTTGGTTGGCATTGTTGCTCTCCCCATGGGGCCACAAACCCCTTCAGCTCCTTCAGTCTTCTCTCTCACTCCTTCATTGGTAACCCCTTGATCAGTTCAATGGTTAGCTATGAGCATTCGCCTTTGGCAGAGCCTCTCAGAGGCAGATACATAAGGCTCCAGTCAGCACGCACTTCCTGGCATCCCCAACTCTGCCTGTATTTGGTGACTGTACATGGGATGAATCCATAGGTATGACAGTCTCCAGACAACCCCTCCTCCAGTTTCTGCTCCACACTTTGTCTCCATACTGGCTCCCTTGAGTATTTTGTTACTCCTTCTAAGAAGGACTGAAGCACCCATACTTTGGTCTTCCTTCTTGAGCTTCATGTGGTCTGTGAGTTGTATCTTAGGTATTGTGAGCTTTTGGGCTAATATCTACTTATCAGTGAGTGCATACCATGTGTATTATTTTGTGATTGGTTTACCTTACTCAGGATGATATTTTCTACTTCCATTCATTTGCCCAAGAATTTCATGAATTTTGTTTTTTTTCCATTCCTTGCTAACATTTTATGTCACTGTATATAGTTTACATCCACTCTCTTTTAAAACGTGTATTTAAAAGTGGTCTTTTAAACATATATTCAGCTACATCAAGAAATTTTTAAATAAAATATATTTAATTAATTATATTATTTCTAACAAGATCAGAGTGAGATTTGCATGTATAACCATGTAGTGGCATTCATGACACTGACATATCTCACCATTGTTATTTTTTCAGCTACAGGCAACAGTTAAGAACTCTACTCCAACATAGCTAATTTTGGGAGAAAACAATTTCTTTCTATCTAACATTGTTAAAGACAGATTATACACAATATTTTTCAAGATAAAGACGATTTCTGTTGCCTCAGAAACTGTATTTATTTATGCTGGCTGTGTAATAAAAGTTTGAAGTAATTTCTACTGGAACTTATTTCCCAACAGTTTCTTTCTTTATTCCAAAAGCCTTCCAATTTGAACTAATTATCACTTTGGAAGCACATAACCATTCATAATATTGCCTTAGTATGATTTCTTGATTACATTTTTCTCATGACTTTTCTGCCATAGCCAAATGTTTATTTCATAGTGTTTATTTTACATAATTAGAAACTTACTTTATTGATTTTTACGTTATATTTTGTTTGATTTCTATTATAAAAATCCTCCTCTACCCCTCTTTGGCATGGGATATGGAAGTGTGGTTATTTGCATAGGTTTTAGAGGAACAATAAGTAACAATTTCTCCAGAAAGTATGCTGATTTTTAGTAGGTCAAGTTAATTCATTTTTTTCTGTTTCAGTCAGAAACTGGACTCCAAAAATGCATTACCAATTTATACAAAAGGAAAGATGCTTTAGAAAAGATAACTAGAGCACTCAAACTTATGCTGTAAGACTTTCCAGTGCAACTGTGCTTCATGAAATGGATTGTTTCGGTATCAATTGATGCTTTAGTCATGCATGTGTCAGTCATCATTTACTATGTTTACTTGTATAATAAAAGAAAAAAACCACAATAACTGCAACCCCCAAATTGGAACATTTTACCCCTGACTCTGAATGATATAGTCCTTTTCAAAATGATTTATGCTTCTAATATTTTTATCTGTTTTAATCATGCCCTAACTTAACAAACTTCAGTATATTTTTCTTAAATTTATTTATTTATTTATTTATTTAGTTAGTTAGTTATGCTCATTTATTTATTTATCCATCCATTCATTTATCATATGTGTATCTACTGGCCATAAATCATGTGTGAAGATTAGAGGGAAAATTATTGAAGTTGGTTGTTTCCTGTTATTTAGGTCTTTGGAGTTGAATGCAAGTTGTCAGGCATGAGATTTTACCCAGTGAGTCATTTTATAATTTATTGAGTGCAGTTCTACAAGGATTCTTAGGAGGCCTAATCATTAGATGAGAATGTGCTGGGTGGAAAAAAATTGGCATAGAGAATGCTGAAAGCAGGTTCTCATAGAAACTCTCTGAGATAATGTGAGGACTCTATATTCTGAATGTTTGTTGGTAACAATGTTTACATTGGACAATATTTATTGCAATGTACCTTTCAAAAACTACTTTAGGCCAACTAAATAAATCAATCTAGATAATCAAACTAAAAGCTATATTCTGCTATTAGGAAGGAGAAAAATTCCATGAATACAGGAAAAATTCTTTTTAATAAAAAATTAATTTGTTGTTGTATGACATGAGACCTTACTTCCTGGCAATTACATAGGAAGTGACTTGCTAACAGTATAGTACGATTAAGTTTTTTTCACAGAGAGGGTATTATTCTGTGTTTTAAAAGAAAGATTTAAATAGATGGGATCAAACATTTTCATGCTAAAAAATATGAAGCAGGTATGTCGTTTATTCATCGAAGGGGAAATCTACCAAGAGAAAGTCTCAATTCTGAACATCAATAAACTCTCAATTCTGAATATCTATGTCCCAAATGCAAGAAAATCAACATTCATAAAAGAAACTATACTAAAGCTCAAAACAAACACTGATCCACACACAATAATAGTGGGAGACTTCAATACCCCACTCTCACAAGTGGACAGGTCATTGAAACAAAAACTAAACAGAAGCACAGTGAAACTAATAGAGATTATGAACCAAATCGATTTAACAGATATCCATATAACATTTCATCCTAAAACAATAGAATATATTTTCTTCTCAACACCTCATGGTACCTTCTCCAAAATTGACCATATAACTGGTCACAAAACAATCCTTCACTGATATAAGAAAATTGAAATAATCCCATGCATTCTATCAGATCACCATGGCCTAAGGCTGGTCTTCAAAATAGAAAAAACAACAAAAAGTTCACATACACGTGGAAACTAAGCAACTCTCTACTCAATGATAACTTGGTCAGGAAAAAAAAAATAAAGAAATTAAAGACTTCCTGGAATTTAATGAAAATGTGGACACATCATACCCAAATTTATGGGACACATGAAAGCAGTGGTAAGAGGAAATGTTGTAGCACTAAGTGCCCTGGTAAAGAAACTGGAGAGATCCTACACTAGCACCTTTGCAGAATATCTGAAAGCTCTAGAACAAACAGAAGCAAACTTACCCAAATAAGAGTAGAGCAGGAAACAGTCAAATTCAGGGCCAAAATCAAGCAAATAGAAACAGAATAATACGAAGAATCAACAAAACCAAAAGCTGGTGCTTTGAGAGAATCAAAAAAATAGATAAACCCCTAGCCAAACTAACTAGAGGGTACAGAGGCAGTTTCCAAATTAATAAAATCAGAAGTGAAAAGGGAGACATAACAACAGAAACAGATGAAATTAAAGAAAATCATCAGATCCTACTATAAAAGTCTATACTCAACAAAACTGGAAAATGTAGATGAAATGGATGGTTTTCTAGACAGATACCACATACTAAAGTTAAATTAAGAGCAGGTAACCTATCTAAATAGGACCATATACCATGAGGAAATAGAAGAAGTCATTTAAAACCTCTCAACCCAGGGCGACATGGATTTAGTGCAGAACTGTACTAGACCTTCGACTTGATACCAATATTCCTCAAACTTTTCCATAAAATAGAAACAGAAGGAACACTACATAATTCATTCTATGAAGCCTGTTGAATTCTTAACAGACTATTCCATGATTCTTGGACATTCAATATTGAAATACTTAAGCTAAATAAGCCTCTCTAATTTATGAAGTTATCTTATTTCAGGCAGTTATTATAGTGACAAAAATAATTCAGTGCACATAATAAATACCATTTATCAAACTTTATTTATAAAGTTTGTATTAATTAACTGATTTTCTCACATGTGTATGTGTATGTATGGCACATGCATGTGGGTCTCTATTTGACAACATTTGCAAAGGTCACAAAACAACCCAATAAAAATCTTTCTTTCCTTCAACTTTTACACTGGCTTTATATATTGAAGTAAATCTGCCAGGCTTCTGTGGCAAGCATCTTTCACATTTGATGTATTCTGCTAGCCCTTATCCACTGATTTTTCAATCGTGATTCAGTATTAAATCTTGTAGAGGACACATTTGGACATGGTAAGATTACTATCTATCTTTTGATCTATCATATAATATCTATCTATCCATCATCTATCTATCTATCTATCTATCTATCTATCTATCTATCTATCTATCTATCTATCTGCTTACCTGTCTACCTATTTATCTCTGAACTATTCTATGATCAATATCTGTTTACTAATAGTTTAAGTATACTTTGAAGTTTTTTGTTTAGTGGGCATTTGCAATTATAGTTTTCTCTTCTGGGAAACAATTTAGTTGATCTTGCTATCTGGCAAATCCTAGTCTAACCAGAATTTTAATGTTTTTGAATTTGAATAAAAGTCCAGGTATTACTTTTTGTTACTACTTAATTGTTTTAAAACTGTCTACTAGTGAATCTCAGTGGATTAAAACTTTGAGAAACTTTTCAAGTTTTATGCTATAAATATGATCTTTCAGTTTATTTAACTTTAAGTAAACTTTTATTATTTAATTTATCTGCTTATTCATTTACTTTAATGTAAGGTCTCATATAGCACAGGCTAGCCTTGGACTTTGATCCTACCTTTCCCTCCCAAATGCTGGGTTATAAGCATGAACCACAATGCCCAGCTTCTGCTCACCAACCTGCCCACCCATTCCCACCTCAAGGCCCTTTCATCCCCCCTATTATGGGGCATCAGGTTTCCACAGGACCAAAGGCCTTTCCTTCCATTGATGCCATATAAGGCCATCCTCTGCTACATCTAATAATAGAGCCATGGGGTCCCTCAGTGTGTGATCTTTCCTTGCTGGTTTAGCCCCTGGGAGCTCTGGGGGGTTTGGTTGGTTGATAGTTTTGTTCTTCCTATTGGGTTGCAAATCCCTTCAGCTCCTTCAGTACTTTCTCTAACTCCTCCCGTTGGGGACCCTGTGCTCAGTCCAATGGTTGGTTTTGAGCATCTGACTCTGTATTTGTCAGGCTCTGGAAGAACCTCTGGGTGACCACTATACTAGGCTCCTTTCAGCAAGTACTTTTTAGCATCAACAGTAGTGTCTGGATTTCATGTCTGCAGAAAGGATAGATCCCTAGGTGGGGCAGTCTCTGGATGGACTTTCCTTGTTTTTGCTCCATTTCCTTTTGACAGGAGAAATTCTTGATTCTTAACATTTTTGAGGCAGGTGGGTAGCCCCATCACTCAACAGGGGGCCATCCCTATCTGCTGGAGATGGTCTCTACAGGTTCTATCTCTCCTGTGTTGGGTATTTCAGCTAATGTCATTCTCATTGGGTCATGGGAACCTCCTGCTTCCCTGGCATCTGTGACTTTCTAGTGGCTACCCTGGGTTCCTCATCCTCCACTGCCACACACCTCTGCTCAATTTCCTGACCCTTTGTACTTATCCCCTGTCTCTTCCCACACCTGATCCTGCCCCCCTTTTATTCTCCCCCTCCTCTCAGCATCCCAGATTCCTCCCTCTCTCTACCTTCTGAAATGACTTTGTTTCCCTTTCTAAGAACTGAATCATTGAGTTTCATATGGTCTGTGAATTGTATTGTAGGTATCCCAAGCTTTAGGGCCCACATACCTATGGACACCTGATCTTTGACATAGAAGGTTTTTTCAAACAAGCTTTTCAATTTAACCTAATTATCAATCTGGAGGCACAAACTCTGTTTGATTTCTAGTATCATCTTTTATTATTTTGTTCTTTCTGCTTATTTGGATGGAATTTGTTATTCTCAGATTTTTTTTTCAAAATTACATTTTGTCAACTTACTTGCTTATTCAGTGTGTGAATTTATTTGTGCAAGTGTACTTATGTCACATGAGCATGTATGTGGTTATAGGAGCACATCCTCTGGGAACTGGTTTTCTCCTGCCATGTTGTGGGAGTTTGAAGGTAATATAGTTTGTAAGCCTTGGTGAAACTATCACTGTCCACTGAATCCTCTTGTTTCCTTTTTGTAATTTAACATAAAATCTGTATGGCTAAAATTACATTTCTATTTCCAAAGGTACATATATAATGATGTTATATTTTTTCTAAGAATTACCTTGGAAGCCATACAGTAAGTTTTCAACAGCAGATATTTAGTTTTCATTCAATAATTACATTATAATTTACTTGCAATTTCTAATTTTGACAAGTATCTCATTACAGTCTGTCACTAATATTTCATAATTTATTTTTAGGAGGAGAAATATATATATTGCATGAATTCCCCAATAGGTTTTTACTGTAGTCTCAAAAAATCATATTGTAGTATTTCTACATATTCTCCAAAAAGCTTCCTATAAAATCTTTTAATATAATTGGTGATAATGAGAAATTTTAATGAAATAAATGCATCTGTAAGTTTCTTGGGAATATCTTATTTTCTCTGTTTATGAGACTTCTATCTGTGGTGACAAAAGTAATTCAATACTGCTCATTTACCTTTACTTTTAGTTGCCCCATTTTTCAACAACTTTAAGGTAATTTGAAATGTGAACCAGTCAAATAAGCAATAACTAATCTCTCTTTAAAATCTAGAACTATTTATAAAGACCTAAATACTCATTAAATGATTTGTGATGAAAGCTCAATAATAGCATAACGAAGTCAATATAAATATGGGCAAGATTCACTATCACTTGTGGGGTTTGTTGTGCATTCTTTGTGCACAGAAATATATTTTATAAAGATATTTTATTTAAGTAGGTTATGTGCTTTAACCATATTCAATTCCCATTTTCTTTCCAACTCTACCACCAATCTCCCTTATAAAAATGTTCATTGTTAAGACAGTATTACATGTTTCTTTAGTAATAAAATACTTGAAGTTTTAAAGCACAGTGAGATTATAGACATGTCATAATTAGCTGGAACTCAAAAGAATCATCTTATGTAGCTATCTTTTTTTTTTCTAGTCCTTGACTTGCAAACTAAATCACTTGTATCACATTTAGAACTCAGTGCGTGATTTGTTCAGTGTGCAAATCTGTATTTGAAAATTCAATCAAAGTATAAGTGAAGTCTGTGATATATTTATGAAAATGTTTTTTAATATATTTTTTAAACACTCAATATATTTGAGGCTTTCTATTAAACACAGAATCAAATCACATTATGAACAAAACATTCTATCTTAAACAATAAGGAGACAAATGAAGGTAATCAGACTTAAATTTGCCAAGCCAATATCACTATATGAATATTATTTATATTGATAGTGATTTTGGAAATATAGAAGATCTCCATAGAACTTTCAAATATTCAAGGAGACAGAAGATCTGTGATAGAGCTATGCTTTCAGTCTGAGTAACTGTGCTACTCAGTTGACCATGGAAAGAATTATTCAAAAGTTAACAAAGCATTTCTGTTAAAGGGCTTTTGGTTTTTAAGGTTCTCTGTCATATATATATATATATATATATATATATATATATATATATATATATATATATATATATATGTGTGTGTGTGTGTGTGTGTGTGTGTGTGTGTGTGTGTGTGTGTATAACATTTAAACTGTTCTTTGAAAGAATTCATATTTCTGATAGAAATATATGGAGAACTTTAAGACAACAGGATCATCAGTAGAATAAGACAACTAGTATCAGGTATAAGAAGAATAGATTTTGCTTTAAAGTTGATGTCCAGTGTTTGCTATTTTTGCATTATAATATCCTTTGCCTCTTAATAAATATTTGAATAAATAAGTACAAAACGTATGCAATTGAGTCATAAGTTTCAATAGCTGGCATAAAGACAGAGCCCTTGGTGCTTAATCACACTAAATTAATTTGAAATAGAATTTGAATATTAAACTTACTCAGTTTTTATTATGTTACATCTTCAAGTAACAACAGATTCTCCTTACACATATGCATACATATGCATGTAAATGATTATAGATCATAAATGCATGTGTATGTGTAGATAATACTTGTGGTTATTTTTGTCATTTACTCATGAGGAAAATAATGCTTCTCATTTAATCTTTGCATTAAAATTTTAAAATATTTATGATATGACCAATATTATCTTTATGTTTAGATAAGTGATCATTTTACTACATAATTATTATATAATTATACTAAAATATGTCCTGTGCCTGGATTGTGGAGATGAAAGCAATGACCACCAGGCTTTCTGCCTGCATTGAACTTAATATATTTTTTAAATTTCTGTAAATTAAAGACTGTGTAAGACTTGAATGCCTTAACATATTTCTGCATAAATTGTAAAAGGACACTTTCTCTTTTCTTTTCTTTTGCAAAATGATAAGACTTTGAGTTTAAAATACATAAACACTAGGAAAGTTGGTTTCTTATTCAAGAGTAAATTTCTCTTTATTTTTATCTGTACCCAGCTGGTAGTGGGTGGCAACTTATTCCTAGAAATCCATATCTTCTAAAGCAAATACTTAAAAGAATATTCACATTGCTACAAAGAAGTGATATTTCATCTCTGAAATGCCATTTGTAGGGGGATCTTAGGTATAAGGAGATAAGTACATCTGCAGGTCTCCGTGGATAGTCTTTGTTGACCATGCTATATTTAGCAGCATGATTTGTTTGGACTTACTGCACATTTTTAAAATTGTGAAAGAACAAAATTTATTATAAAAATGTTGTTCTGTTGGGGTTTACATATTCTTAATTGTCTTTCTTGGTTCTCTTTTTCTCCTTTACGACAGTTATATAATTTGTGTTCTATGGAATAGTCTGTGTTTTGTTCAATGTTTCTTCATTGCTTAGATATATCACCACAGTTACGTACCTAATGAGTAAATGATGAATGATGCTTGTTACTGTATGCTCAATGGTTCCTAGAAAATTAATTATATAGAATGTTAAGTGAGCTTCTATGCTTTGGGGGACAAAGAGTATCTAATATCTGTAAAAAAATGATTATTCACCCTCACTAGATAACATGAAGGTTTATCTTTTCCTAATATACTTCTTATTCTGCAACATGATTTTATTATTTATTGAAATGTAATTACAATCTTACTTTCCCTAACCTCCCTTCAATTATCTCATGCTCCACCTATTCCCTCTCAAAATCATGGCCTCATTTTCCATGTTATATTGTTATATTTATTATAATATATTTATATATGATAATTTTATATGTTATATATTAAAAATCAATAGATATTTAGTTGTCACACAGACAGACAGACACACAGACACACTTATACCCCTTGCTGAATCAGTTTAGTATTACTCATATGTTTATGATTTAAGAGTTGTCTATTTGGAATTAGATAACAAATTAGGGGGCTTGTCATTGGAAAAAATGATTTCTTCCACACTCAGCACTCCTTATTGTCTAGAGTTTCTTTGTCTATGGTTGAAGCTCCTTGAGATTTTTTTTTATATTGGTGTTTTACCTGTTCAGGCCTTTTTAAGGCTGCCATATTGTTGGGTTATCATGGGTGAAACTTAGCTGGGAGATACCAATCTCAAAGTATATATCCTGGTTCTCTCAATCTTCCAATCTTTTAACACCCTTTCCTGCAATATTCCAAAATACTTAAGCAAAAAAAGTTGCTTTGTAAATATACACATTTGGATGCATCATTATTTCAAATAATTGTCATAAATATATAACATATTTTGCTACCAACAGTTTGTCACTGGTTAGCATGTTTGACAACCAAAATTTTATCTGATAAATATCACCACTGTATTTTTTGTGTACAGGTCTTGTAATCATTTCTTCTAACTTTCTAGATTGTTATGTATGGCCCTTCTTAAAACAGTTTTTACAATGTTTGTTTTTATAAGAAAGTGTCTTCTCCTCTTGCCCAGGCTTTCTAGAACTTACTATGTGCCCTAAGCCAACCCAAAGCCTAGAGATGATGATGTAAAGATGTAATTATAGTAAAAATAAATGAGATTAAAAGAAACAAATCAATAGGTAAAACTAGCAAATCAAAGTATTGAAGGACAAGAAATGAGGAAATTCATTATAACCTGAGACACAAAGAAAGCACATATTTCTTTCTCTTTTTATGAAGACAGTCTAACCCACATATACAAAGTAAACAAAGATAGTAAGCAATATCAAAACTGTAAACCAATAAATCTGTCAATTACAAATTCAGGAGTCATCAAATTATTAAAAAATAGAACAACACATAAAGAGAATACTATAACATAATGGAATGTGATTTACTCTAGACATGTATTGGAATTATTTGGAAATTATTACTGAAATTCATCACATCAATACACTAATGAATAAATTAGCATATAAATATAAATCAATAAAGTATTAGAAAAATTGACCATCTACTCACATACACAAAGTGCTTATAAAGCTACAAATATTCAAGATTTTTTATTCTCCACTTGATTAAGGACATCTAAGTACATATAACTTAACAATTAGAAAGTACATGCTACTGTAGATTAGAAGATGGTCTAATCTTCAGAGAATTGTTGTGTCAGGGTTAATGGGATACCCATGAGGGAGCCTATACTATCAAAAGAGAAGGGGAGGGTGAATGGATAGAGGAACTATCTGAGAGGGGAGACTTGGAAGGGGGCCAGCATTTGGGATACAAGTCAATCAATAGCAAAATAAATATGTACATAAACATATAAATAAAATAAGTAAATGTAGTAAGAATATCTCTCTTAATCACATATACTCAATAATAGAAGACTTTGTTAGTGTAATAAGTTAACTAAATAACAGTAAGAATCCTGGAAATCATATAACTTGTATGCTCACTTCTAGTAGAATAAAAAAATCCAACGTAAGTGCACAAACACAATATGAGGAAATGAGGCAACATTTTCACAAAGTATTAACTGAAATAATGTGTAATAATTTTAACTACAAGACTGAAAATATAATCCCCTCAGAGGTGTCATTTTTCTTTCTCAACTCTTCTCATGTTTGACTTTTGCCAGTTTCTCAGTTCACATATGGCCTCTTGGACAAAATCTTAAAATGATCCTATAAAATTATCCTACAGCAGTGAACTTGAAAAACCGTTAAGTTTCTCTTACCTTTAATGAAACAAATAACATGTAGTTAGATTTTCAAATATTTTGGCTAATGAGAGTAGTTTAGTGGAGTATACATGAGAACGATTTTGTATTTACCACTAGTTGTCACTGTGAAGTTCTTTGTATCTATGCTAGGGGTAACTGTCCATGCTCACTGTAAAGTGTATCCCATCTGTGCCAGAACCAACCTCTCAGGTGTTCCTTCTCTCTGTCTCCATTGCTTTTCTTTTTCTATATTTCTAAACACTTACATATAAATTTCTGGCAGCTTTTTATACAAGAAATAAATTTTTGTACACCTCTAATTGAAAGTTTTCCCTATATTTAGCTACATCAAAGCCATAAAAATATTAAAATATTTAGCTTTCACAGAATTAAGAGCTTCCCCTCCCATGGATGCCAAATAAGGCCGTCCTCTGCTACATATGTATCTAGAGCCATGGATCTCTTCATGTATACTCTTTAGTTGATGGTTTAGTCTATGCAAGCTCTGTGTGGTTCTGTTAGTTGATACTGTTCTTCCCATGGAGTTTCAATCCCCTTCAGCTCCTTCAGTCCTTCCATGGCTCTTCTATTGAGGTCTCCAGGCTCAGTCTGATGGTTGGCTGTGAGTATCTGCATCTGTATTAGTCAGGTGCTAGTAGAAACTCTCAGGGAATAATCATATCAGGTTCCTGTCAGTAAGCTATTCTTGGCATCAGCAATAGTATCTGGGTTTGGTGTCTGTATATGGGATGGATCCCTAGGTGGGGCAGTCTCTGGATGGCCTTTTCTTCAGTCTCTGTTTCAGTTTTTGTCCCTACTTTTCTTTGGACAGGAACATTTCTGGGTTAACAACTTTGAGATGGGAAAGTCTCGTTGTTTAAATTTGATAAATCTATCTTTTATGTAAATTCAAATGTCTTTCAAACATTTGTGGTACATGTTCATTCTTGTAGTCATTTGCTCTCAAATTATGTAAAATCATATATTTGTCTGATATTATTAGATGAAGATTATGAGTTAAGACCTTATCTAGGATCTGAGAAATTGCAGTAATTGTAAGGCCAGACTTTACTCTCAAAAAGTTCACATTGTACTGGGAATAAAAAAAATTCTTCTGAGATGTTGTGTGATTTGTGCTATATTGAAAATTGTGTGGGCACCAGTTAGCAGAGAAAGTGAAGTCCTACAGAAAGAAACTCAGTGTAGACATCCAAGCTATTATACAAGACAAGAAAGGAGGATAAGGAAAGAAAATCATCCTAAGGGAGTGATTGCATATGGGGCAAACATATCCTTTGACTTTTAGGTGGGGTTTAGCTTTAAAAACATACAAGGAAAAATTTTTAGCACTCTTGCAGGTCTGCTTTATTTAATGTCTTATACTACCATTTTCATGGAATTTAAATTTGATCATTTCTAAGTTTATTTCGATGAAATAAATGTATCATTTTGTTTTTGAAATATGCCACTGAATCCCAGGAATTTTATAAACATGTGTTTGGTTGAAAAATTATCATCATAGTACAAAAATTAAATTTGTAAAAATCTTTAAAGATCTATTTCTTTTAGATAAAGTGCAGTGGACTCTTAGTAATAAATCTCCACTAGGGAGAAAATGTTCAACCTCACACTATTTTTGGAAAAAGGCAAACTAGGATTTGATGCTATTTCCTACTGATTATACCAATGACGGTGAGAGCCATTTGCAAACTGCATTAGTAGGGTAACATCTACTAAGGATAAAACCTCTAAATCATGATTCATTTTAGGATGTGTCAGTACAGGGAATATATATTAGACATTGTACCACTGGACAAGATTCAAATCAATACTTTTTGTACATATGCACTAAAATACATGCTAAGGAGAAAAAGCTCAATTCTATTCCACATGAATTTTGGCATAAAAGTAAATTGAAAGTCTACTGAACCACAAAGGACAATTATAAGTACTCAATAAGTATGTTAAATTTTTATACATAAATCCAAGCATCACACTTATAATGATTACTATTTTATAAGTTTTATAGAATATTTTTTGGATTCTTTTCTCTTGGTTACCAGGCACTGGTATTTAACGTGGTTATTTGCTGTTCTATTGACCTTAAATCATTAAATTTATGAATTTTAAGTACTTGATAGATACTGATTATGATCCTGAAATTAACTTTGACACATGTTTCAAGAATACATTTTTCAGAAATTTTTATGAATGCAGCAGTAACCCATTACATACAGTGTTTAGAACGAAAAGGGAAACAAGCACATGCCGGTTTGTACATATCTAGCTGAAATGCAGCTTAGGAGATCATGTATTCAGTCTATTGCTATCTCCTCATAGAATGTGTCTTCCTGGGCATGAACTTAAAAAACAAGTGGATCTGGGAGGTTCATAATTAATGTCAGGGAACCATGTCCCAGAATGACACAAACTATATCACCGAAAGCAAAAGGTAAAAAAAAATGATGATTGCTCATCCATTTATACCATAGGATGAAAAGGAAAGGCACTTTAAAACATGGTCCCAAAGCCTTGATGCTGCCTTGCTACATTTCATCAGTCTTTTTTGAGCAGTCTCTCCTGTCAAAAGGGAACTTCACCACCTCTAAACGAATATCAAGCAGTATATTTTTTCAAAAAAGTCACCATTTCCATTCACCATTTCCACTTTAGAAATTTCCCTATAGTAAACAAGCTGTCAGTGTAGAATTTGATTAAAATGTATGATTAGTAAGAAACAATTTCTTTGTAAAAACTGTCATTTGAAATTGCATTGAGGAAAACATATACTTACAATTGATTGTTATGAGGATTTTATAAATGCAAAGTGGACTATCACTGCACTTCTGTAAGGACCTGGAAGTTGACTTGCAAAAGCTGTATAGAACATTGGTCTCTCAAATTGTCAACACTTCTCGTGTGGCCTTTGGAGGGCTAAGGAAGCAAGAACACAGTCACGTGAAGATATGCAGTTGCATCAAAATATTAGCGTTGTGTTGCTATTCAGTTACCCTGAAAGGGGATTTGAACTTTCTCTTTATTTACCTCAATATTGCTCCACTGTGACTCCCCGCCCCCGTTAAAGCATATAGAAAAGAAAATACCTGACAAGGTTTGCCATCAACTGATGCTTAAAAGAAAGCTTTCTACATGAAAGCCTTGAACCAAGAATTGAGCTTAAGAGATTGGATCTTATTAATTACATATAAACCACATAATTGAAAACATTTTTCACTTATAAAGATACTTAATTAAACAAATCTGTCCATGAATGAATAAAACAATAAAAGAGAGTACATAATTAGGTATAGGTGTGTATGAGTGTGTGCATATGTGCATGTGTGTGTCTGTCTATGAAAGACAGACAGACAGAGAGAGACAGAGGGACAGAGAGAGGAGAAAGGAGAAAGAGAGAGAAGGAATAAGGGAGTGGATTTCAGTTAGAACAATGAAAAATGTCTGTAGATGGGTAGAGGGTTTTGGTGCTCAGCACTGGGAAGACACTGTCACTGAAAATATGGTTAAATTCAATATTTTATAGATTGTAGCAGGAAACTTAGCAAAAACAGGAAAAGTCATTCAAAAGGACACATCTTTTGTATTTCTTCCTCCAGTTTCTGAGTCCTACTTTTCTTTTCAGTAGGACAAGGTGAGCTGCAAATGCTCTTAGAAGCCTGTGAGATTTCTAATGTGATAAAATTCTACCAGGCACTAGGAAATCCCACACAGGAAAGAGACATCTCCACAAAGCTCCTCAGAAGCTATCCCCCACACATTGCTAAATATTTATCATTGGTTAAAAGAATTCTTGGTGAATATCTTACTGTGCAAAAAAATTAATCCTGTAAAATATGAGACACAACGTGGGAGATGTCAATTTTGAAAAGAGCTTTTGCTCTAAAATCCTAAAGACAAATGTAAACATTTCAAAATGTTAAATAATAAGAGGATAGAGTAACAGGAATAATTTTTCTTGTAAACTTTAACACCTTCAGGGTGACACAAAAGTTTCACGTGATCTTATTTTCTGAAAGGAAGAATTTTGATGTATTATTAATGGACTGAAGCACTGTATTCAAAGGAATGGAAGACAGGAAATTCTCCTTATTGCTCTCTATCTGCTTTGGAACCTAAATCAATAGAATCCATCTACCTTATATTTAAAAATAAGCTTCTTTAATCATGAAGTAGATGTGTGCATGGAACCTATTTTCATCTTTTAGAAGGTTGGCTCTACAGCCACAAGAAGTCTAACCTTGTGAAGGAAGCAATATGAGAGAAAAGAGCTTGCTATTTTCTCCTCTGGCTATCACATAGATGTCTGAGCTATAAAGAGATGAGAAATTTGAAAACAGATGGCCCATCTGTTTCTGCCCAAATGGATTGTGGAGGAATGTCAATCATGGATATTGAAACTTAAGAGCACACTACAATTCCATATGCTGTTTCTGTACAAACCATGGATGAGTCACTACTTTATTTATTTATCAATTTGTTATTCATTGAGATAATTAGAGAGTATTGAGAATTATGTTATTATCCAATAGTATGTCATTTTTCTTACATGCTAAGTAAACATGGTTTGATATTGAATTCAGTGAATCTTTCTTAAATGTTCTTAAGTGAAAAAAATAAAGACAAATCATGATAAAAGTAAGGCTGATGGGTAAAATCATCAAATTTGCAGGCAAAAAGTTTTGAATTTAAACCAATTTAATTAAATCAAATACTTCTAATATCTGTAGTGTTGTTATTTTAGGGTGGAATCTTATAATTCTGTAATCTATTGATTTTAATATTTTCTACAGGAAAAGCAAATATATTCATCAGCTTTCTGTTATAGTGATAGAGTACTTAGAAATTCAGCTAATGGAGCAAGTCTTATTTTGCTCACAGTTTCAGAGCATGGCACATGAGTCTTTGTTCAAGACACTATTAGTTCTTCTGATTAAATGCTTTTACAATGCAACTTAAATAATAAAGGTGTGTTTTTATTATATTCCATTGTGACAGGGAATGGGGAAAGGTAGCTCCTTAAGAAAGAAACTACTCAAATGTTTTATTGGTTATTTTATTTATTTACATGTCAAATGTTATTCCTTTTCCCAGTTTCCCCTCTGCAACCCACTATTCCAACCCTTCTCTCCCCCATTTCCATGAGGGTGCTCCCCCATTCACCAACCCACTCCTATCTCACCTTGCCCTAGCATTTTCCTACACTGGGGCATCGAACCTCCACAGATGCAAGGGCCTCCCCTCCACTGATGCCAGATAAGGTAATCCTCTATTATATATGCAATTGGCGACATGGTTCCTTCCATGTGTACTCTTTGGTTGGTGGTTTAGTCCCTGGGAGCTCTGGGGGCTCCGGTTGGTTTACATTGTTGTTTTTCTTGTGGGGTTGCAAACCCCTTGAGCTTTTACACTTTTCCCCCTACCTCCTCCATTGGGTTCCCCTTGCTTAGTCCAATGGTTGGCTCCAGTCTAGGGAATGTTGCTACTCACAGTAAACAAGTCTTAATACCTCATTTAACTTCATTAGAGTAATTCTCCAAGAGCATGACCAGAGGCGATTTCCCAGATTCTACATCACAAAATGTAGGAGGAGCTAAGGTGGCAGGAGAAAAGAGAGAAAGAGGAGGAAAGAGGAGAAGGAATAGGAGGAGCAAAAGAAAAGATGGAGAATGAGAGAGGGGAGATGGAGACTGATGTTCCCTTGTCTGTAGCAGTCAAAGGCAGTTGGTATATCTAGGTTGGGTATTGGGTTACAACCTCTAATTTTAAAGGTATCTTGTTATTGATCATTACTAAATAAGCCTTTGGATAATCTAAGCATTAGAGTCTCATCTGTACCGAGCCCATGTGGTTGGCGGGATGGGCCGGGCACTGCCCAGCCATGCAGAGACAGCATGGAAGATTGGTAGAGCCATCACCCACAGTGGCATCCTGTGGGTGGCAAGGCTGTTGTCTCTTGCTGGCCATTTCTAGCTGTGGCACTCACATAGCATCTGGCCACACAACATGGCGGCTGAGCTCAGCAGAGCTGCTGCAGCCTAAACAGTCAGCTTGACTGGTGCCTCATATTTAAATAATTAAAACACCATCAAAAAGTTAACCATCAAAAATAGTGTTGACTATTTGCATCTATTATACTGCTATTTCCTCAACCTAGAACTGACCTTAACACTTGCATGTAATTAAAATGGCATAAAAGCAAAAAGGAGGAGGGTGATGGGTTCAGAGATTTCTGGGTGGGGAAATGGGGAAAGAGGATAACATCTGAAATGTAAATAAATAAAATATCCAATAAAAAAAGTGTAGTATGGAATATTTAGTTTACCAAACCCTCCCACTTATGGTAGCCAGAAAGCAGAAACAAAACACATTTTTTAAAGCAAAATCCCAAACCCATTATTTATAAACCAACAAATATGCTGAACAGAAGAGAAGGTCTGCACCTCATGACCTAATCACCTTCCAAAGAGGCTAAATCTAAAGGAAGTTCCTAAAATCCTTTCACGGAATCAAACATTCATCGCCAGCTTTTACATTAGATTGTTAGTTTTTCAAGAAACTAACCTACAGCATTAAATCAATATATTCTCATTTATTTCACATACAATAGATTCTAAGGCTATGAAGCAATTCACATATTCTTATCATGTGTTTTGGCATTAGGAATGCTTCTTACTCAATTATCATGAGGTAAGTAGAATGATGCATGCTTGTGTACATGTATCATATTTTTTCAATATTAATGTTTGTGCAATAAGAACGTTTTGTTGATAGAATTGGCAAAGGCAGGGATTGTCAGTTAATAAGATGATTCTAAAAAAATTTAATAACTATAGTAACCAACAGGAAAACTACACTAAAACCTGTTTGGTTAAAAACAATCACTTAAAATTGATAGCTTGTCTAGAATGAAGCTGGGTATCATTTATATTTTTAGATCATTATTTATATTTATTATAGAATGCATCAGACCCATAACCCAGTTTCAAATGGCAAAAATTATGTCATCCCATCTGTATTAAAAGTTTATTAAAAATAACAAACCATAAAAATAACAACTATTTTAAAGTCATTCTGTTTTTCTTGGGTAGAATGTTTTATTAGGAATGCAATTAATTAACAAGGTTTAGATTAACAAGGTTTAAAATTAATTAATTAATTTCTGCCTTACATGTGTGTTCTTTGTCAGTGTTTTGTTTAAGGATTGTCATAGTTTGAATATGCTTGGGCCAGGGAGTGGCACTATTTGGAGGTGTTGCCTTGTTAAATAGATTTGTCACTGTAGGCATTGGCTTTTAGATCTTCATCCTAGCTGCCAGGAAGTCAGTATTCTATTAGCAGCCTTCAGATGAAGATGTAGAACTCTCAGTTCCCCCTACACCGTATCTGTGTAGATGCTGTCATATTCCCACCTTGATGATAATGGACTGAACCTCTGAACCTGTAAGCCAGCCCCAATTAAATGTTGTCTTTATAAGACTTGCCTTAGTCATGGTATCTGTTCACAGCAGTAAAACCCTAACTAAGACCAGGACTTATAGAACTAACCATCACAACACTTGCACAGTCACCATTTCATGAAGCTACAGTAGCAGATGGAGAGCAGTCATCAGGGCCTTCAGGATCACTGTGACACACATGCGTGTTTACAAAGGCACCAGGCACACCACACCAGGTTTGGAAGCACAGTTCACAAGGTCATATTTGCACACATGACAATTTGTAGACTTTTCCGGTCTATACTATAGAATATGAGATGATTGAGTTGCCACTAAAAATGTCCTTTATGCAGGACATTCTCAAAGGAAGCTAAAATTAAAAAAAAAAGAGCAATATATCTTAATCTAATTATTACAATAATAAATTATCAAAACAATGTTAGGTACTTATTACACAGATGACATAGATTAATAATTAATTTTATTGGAACCTTATATGCTGTTGTAATTTTCCAAAGCCATCATATTTCTTGCACTGATAAGTTTTATTGAATCTGCCCTGAAAATTCAATAGGCCAACTTTGTTTATAACCTAAACTTTCTTTTTCTTGTTCTACAATGTGGGTCCCATTTATAATAGAAAAGCCCTGACTCGCTGTCTCTTTTACAAATTATATTATTTTTTACTTATTTTCTGTGCTGTTTTACTTCCTGAATTACATTCTTAATTCTGCTCCTTTATTGTCTTCGGGGATAAATCCACATTCATATGTTTACACATGTTTATTTGTTATTTTTTGTGCTTTTCTTTCCTGAAAGTTTATGATTAGGCTGGTATGTTGCCTTCCTTGAAAATAGTATGTGAAATACTGTGTCTGAAACAAAAATTTGGACTATTAAGAATGAACACTAAATGAAAGCATGCATTCATGAGATGCACACATTTCTTTATTATGTAAAGAGATGTTTTGTCAAAAAAGTTAGAAAATATTAAACTGTATCAGTATGGCTAGACTAATTTAAAAAATCTTGTTTACTACTTCAATTAATAGGAGCATGATGCTACCTCAGGGGATGGGCTGTGTGAGATACACCCTCAACCCACAGTACATACGCTATATTTTATTTGTGGAGACACTTTTTCTAGGACATATATGTTAATCCATATTCATTAGTGAATAGATGTTTTCATTTTCATAATTAAATTGCTTACATGTATAAACTAGGCCTTAATAAAACAAATATTCAAAACAAGACCATAATACAACAAAGTTTCTTATGTGCATAATCTAGGTCTTTGTACAACAAATATTTAGTTTTTATTGTCAATCAAAAATTTGATTGAATGACTTAGAAACTCATCAAAAGCAAACCCATTTACTACTAATTAAATTTTTTATCTGGTGACATGAGATTAATTTTTTTATGCAGACTTATTTTTGGCTCCTGTTTTTATTTGTTTTAATTTCATTTATTTTATTTTTTTTTACATTCCAGATTTTATTCCTCTCCTGGTCCACCCTCTGACTCTTCCACATCCCATACCTCTTCCCCTCATCTCCATGAGGATGTCCCTACCCCCCACTCTACCAGACCACCCTACTCCCTAGGGCCTCCAGTCTCTTGAGGGTTCAGTGCATCTTCTCTGACTGAACCCAAACCTGGCAGTCCTCTGCTGTATATGTATTGGGGGCCTCATATCAGCTGGTGTATGCTGCCTGGTTAGTGGTCTAGTGTCTGAGAGAATTTTGGGGGGGGGAAGGGGAGAGTTCAGGTTAATTGAGACTGCTGAGATCCTCCCACAGGTTCGCCCTCCCCCTCAGCTTCTTCTAGCTCTTCAGTAATTTAACCACAAGGTTTTTGTTTGTTTGTTTGTTTGTTTTTTGACAGGGTTTTTCTATGTATCCCTGGCTGTCTTGGGATTTACTCTGTGGACCAGGCTGGCCTAGAACTCAAGAGATTTGCCTGCCCTGCCTCCCAGATGCTGGGATTAAAGGCATGTACCACCACTGCCTGTCAAGACTCTATTCTTGAAGCCTTGTTAAGTAACTGGTAAAGTAGATTCTAGTAATGTTGGCTGCCCTCTTGTTATTAGAATTGTGTGTATCCTTTAAATGTGACGAGGTTGATGTTTAATTCAACTTTATCAAATGTCAAGGTGCATATACTTTGCCCTGGATCAGAAAGTGATGTGTATTCAAGATGAGATTAATGCAGAAGGAAAAATTAATCAATTCCATGTTTCAGCTAACAGCCTTCATAGATCAACTAACTACATAAAGGTATGCCTTTAAGTGGACATTTACACTAATTTGACAGCATGCTTGCCATTATCAAACAATTACTGTTATTAGACTGAAATTTTTTCTTCTCTCCTCGGTAGTATTTAAAAAACAAGCAGGAAGAAGAAAGGTTAACAAATTGTTTACTTCTAACATTAAATTATGGTTCCTGTGAGTCATATTCATCACTCATGTGCAGCCAAAATAACCAGTAAATGTTCACAGCCAGGACTTTGTACCTGAAACTCTTTACTTTTCTTAGTTAGACTCCCTTGCCATGTTCCTAATTGCTGAGTGATGGCTGAACCATACTAAAGCTGCACTTTGTATCTTTGCAGTAATCATTTTCCCATTATTGAAACAAAATAGAATCTTTCAATATAAATTGCATAGATATCAGAAAATTAAACTTATTTGGCTTTAGTATTGTAAGAGAACATAAAGTACAGTAGTTCTAAAAAGCATGAATCATGACAAGCCGGTGTATTCTGAGACAGGATCTACAACCTGAAGAGGAAACGCTCTTGTAAGCTCTGATCCCTCTCACTCCTTTTTTTCTTTGCCAATTTATTTCTTCTTTCATCCCTTAACTTCTCTTCATGGTTCAATTTCTTTTCCTTTCTATTTTTCTTCCACAATGCAGTACTACAAAATGTATATTCTCAAAGACAAAAAATCCTATCGTATAATGTGATTAAATAATATGGTCTATGATAAAACTGTCTACATTTGAAGATCAAATGATGAAGAAGAAGAATGATTATATTGAAATTATTCCAACCAGTTATTTAAAGATTTTTTTGCAATTTTATTTAATAGCAACTTCACTTTTGTGAAACCAAAGGAGGCTTTCCTGATATAAATTTAAACTTTTAATGAGTTTATTTCTTATGCATAACCTTAGAAAATTTTTAGAAGATGAGAAATTGCATAAAACATAGGGCTGAGAAAAAATAGACCTAACAGGTAAAATTCTGCTCACTTCCTATTTCTGTAGTGAAAATAATATGAACAGACACTTAATGGCTCTTTATTTTACAATTGCAGAGTTGCAAGACAATATTCTGACCCACCAAATATAAAATATATGCCACGTGATTCTTCATAGGAGAATTGTTGTATTAGAACATATGATCATCTTTACAATTTTAATGTTGCATATCATTTGGGTAGGATTTTTCAATTGTATGATATGTATAAAATTTAGGTCCTTGTTTCTTCATTTAACTTTATTAATTATTTTTCATGTGTGAGACACTTTGGTAATAATAATAAGACAATAAATGACAAGTCCCTAAAAATAATACATCAAGCTCTGATAGAGTTTTGGCGATTCTGTTACCATTACACACTTCATGAGCTATAGTATGGATTCAAACATATGTCAGTTACCCTCCAGGTCTCCAAAGTAATAACTCTCTAATGGATGAGAAAATAGCCTCTAGTTCTTAAAATAATTGCTCTACAAAAATGTCTGTAGGTGTGGAGAAAAATTTTATACCTAATGAGCCACAAAAATACAACCTAAGATAAAATTGAATTATTCTTTTTACTGCAATGTTATTCTCACTTTTGCTTCCTCCTTTACTCCAGTCTCACATATTTTAATTAAATTCAAGATACATGAATTTCAACACTACCTTTTTTATTTTCTTTGCT
Source organism: Arvicanthis niloticus (assembly GCF_011762505.2). NCBI lineage: Eukaryota > Metazoa > Chordata > Mammalia > Rodentia > Muridae > Arvicanthis > Arvicanthis niloticus. The sequence goes on along the minus strand of NC_047672.1, from coordinate 60,715,991 downwards.
CAGAAATTATGTCGCACTATTTTTTCAATACTTTGTGCTTTTTACTTTGGGGACAAGTATCATTCATTAAAGGGATATTCTCGATCCTAAATGGGAACCCTTAAGTTCGAATTTGTTTATTCTCTCCCTTGGTTTGTTTGTTTGTTTGGTTGGTTGGTTGGTTTCAACTACACTAGTTGCCCCTCTCTTTAAGGAAAGCCTGATGTGACTCATTGGTTTATGGTGATATAGGATACACTGACTCATGTCTTTCCCAGACCTACTTCCTGTGGAGACATTCCCTCATCTGGACTTTAGTGAGAACACATTTTGTTTTCTACATTGTTCCATTTGCTGAGACAGCCTAGAAGTCTAGGCAAAATGGAATTTTTATTGTGTGCCTTTTCTTCATTTACTTTTATTTTTGACTTTTTTTTTTTTAACTTGAAAATAGATATTTCATACAATATATCCTGGTTACACCATCCTCTCCCACTACTCCTACTAGCTTTTCCCTCTCTCCTGTCCCATACACACTTTTCTGTCTCATATGAAAACAAATAGGCATCTACAAAATAATAATACAATAAAATAAATATAAATACAAAGGCAAACACACTGTAATAGAACAAAAAATAAAGGAAAAAAGAAGGGAAATGCACAAGAAAACCACACAAAAAAATAATATGTATCAAAATGGGCCAATTAGCAAGTGAGAAAAAGGAAGAGAAAGGAGGGACTGGAGAGGCAAAAAAGAGACAGAAAGACAGAGAAAGATAAAATGATGATGATGATGATGATGATGATGATGATGATGATGATGATGATGATATGACAACAACAACAACAACAAAAGACCCTGATATGACATTATGTAACAAGGAACCCCCAGAGATGCTGTTGAGTTCATTTGCTGCCTGCAATTTATTGATGGTATGTGGTCTATCCTTCAGAGTTGCCCAAATGGGCTTCAGTACATCTTCACTGCCTCATTTCTTATGAACTTAGATGTCTTACCTTTTGCAACCCTGTCAGTTTATCAGGTACTAATCCACTCTTTTCTTAATCACATCACTGGGAAGCATCAGATGTATTGTACCACGCATAATGCACTTATGTATCACATTTTCTCACTGCAGTGTACCCTTGCCAAGTCAGATAACATTGATTCTGGCATATTTTTATACTTTCACAATTGTATCTGCATAACACAGATGCTTAATGAATATTAGTGGAAGAGAATTGTTGAAAATAAACACTTGCCTGACTCTTTCATGGTATTTGCATAGACACAGATTTAGCCAGAAATCATTACTCTTGTGAGAACTGGAAAAAAGCAGTTAAAATGCTTGAGTAAATGTTCTACCATATACAGCCAAATTGAATCATCTTCTTTTACTTTTCAGTTTGTGTTCATCAAGTTTGAATACTTAATTACTAATTCCTGACTTGACAAAGATTTGGACTGTAAGGGTACTGGAGTTTTCCTTATTATAGAGTGCTTTCTATTGAAGTTAAAAGTAAAAGCTATGTTAGTTAAATGAGGAAAAGATAAATATGTGAATTAGTATACATTTAAAAAGAAAAGATTTAAACCATATTTACATAACCCTTTTATGAACCAAAGCTTAATTTGAGACCTTGTTACTCTTTCTGGCTTATAATTTTCAAAAGTACCCATGTCTTTCAAATGTAGTGTGAATGCATAAATATCCCTAATACTATTTATACAAATTATTAACAAAAGAAACAGTCGGATGGATTGACTTCTATTTGAGTGAATTATTACTCATTTTTATATCCATAGTATTGCTTTTCAGAAGATATCAGTTTTAAATATTTACTAAAATTGTGAAAGCTTTTCTATATAAACTTATTCTGTCCCTTATGTGATTGACAACTACTATCTCTGGAGAGATACCTAATGTTCTTGTGAGTAGAGTTTAGTGTTTGGTAGAAAATATCAGGTCACCTTTTTCCTTGGGTTTAAACACAGAATTATATGAGGAAACAAGTCAGTTCTAATATATTTACACTTGTATTCTTAAGTTGAGATGATGTGTTTTGAGTAAAGATGTTTTTTAAATAAATAACCTAGAAATTCAGTTGTGACCTGTAGTTTCCTAGTATTTTCTTCTACACTACTTTTGAACCAACATTTCTCTTAAAACAAACAAACAAAACCAAACAAAACCGAACAAAACAAACAAAAACAAACAAACAAACAAAAAAAAAAACCCTATTTCTTGTCGGACCTAACAAGAGGTCTAATCTCCATTCCACCTTCACCCTTCAGTCACTTACACAGGTGGAGAGTGTGAACAGGCCCTAGAGAGAGTTACATACTAATAAGGTACCTGAAGGCCAGAGGTGGAGCCGATTAAACATTCCTTCTCAGCCCCTTCCCCCTCCTCCCCTCCCTTTTTAACTCAGGTCCACCCTGGGTTTTAGGGGGTATGCATCCAGATCCATCCACCATCCACCATGTCAATAAACCGGTTTTGGAAACCCAAGGACTTCCTCGTGTGTTGGGGCCTCGCCACCATGAGGAATCGTGAGGAGCCGGGCCCAACTTCCAGCTGGAGGAACCCATAGTGTTCCCAGACGACTACCCACAGCATGGTGGGAGGAACCCTGGGTATCCCAGTCGTATTTTTTCCCACAATTTCTGAGTCACAATGACAAAATGCAAATATGCATGGTCACAGTCCTTCAGAGGACATTATCTACATGGCCTTTCGTACATTAGCAACTTACTTTCCTGCTCTTGACCTTGTGGAAACAAGTATCTTGGTGAATGTTTGATTCTGTGATAAAAGCTCAGCAATATCTTTAATATTTGACTTTTATTTGTGATTATCATCATGGTCAGTGGTTTCTTTTTCCAGCAAACATTTTGTTTATTTGAGGAAAGGAAACGAATATAGTTATACTGCATTATTTTTATTCTTCTCTCATATATTACATTTCAACCATAGTTTCCCCTACCTCCCTTCTCCCAAGACTCTTCCCAATAACCTTCCCTTTTCTTCAGAGCCACTCCCATTCTGCCTCCCTTCCGGAAAAAGCAGGGATGCCAGGGACACCAATCTACTTGGCATACCAAGCCCTAATCAGAACAGGGACATACCAACACATCAAGGCTGGACTAGGCAATCAGTAAATGGAAATGGGACCCATAAGTAGACAAAAGAGTCAGAGATAGCCCCTGCTCCCACGGTTAGGATTCTCACAATAACACTAAGCTACTCAGACATAACATATATGCAGGGGATCTAGGTCAGACCCTGACAAGCTCCCTGACCTCTACTAGTCCCAAAGAGTCCTGGTCAGATGATTCTGTGGGCTATGTTCTCATGGTGTCTCTGACCCCTCAGGTTCTTCAAATCGTTCCTCCTTATACTCTGCAGGACATCCAAATTCTGCCTAGTGTTTGGCTCTGGGACTCGCATCTGCCCCCTATCAGTTGCTAGATGAAGTCTCTTCTGTCTGTGATGGGATGGTGATTATGCTAGTGCCCAGTCCCATAAAACTCTATAGGCAGAACAGAATGTAGGTTGTTGGTTTTGTGGCTCAGTTGGTATGATGGTTTGTATATGCTTGACCCAGGGAATGCCACTATTTGGAGGTGTGGACTTGTTGGAGTAGGTGTGTCATTGAGGGCATTGGTCTTTAAGACCATACTCCTAGGTACCTGGAAGCTAGTATTTTGCTAGCAGCCTTCAGATGAAGATGTAGAACTCTCTGCTCTTCCTGCATTGTGCCTGCCTGGATGCTGCAATGCTCCTACCTTCATGAAAATGGACTGAACCTCTGACCTGTAAGCCATGGCCAATTAAATGCTGTCATTTATAAGACTTGCATTGGTCAAGGTATGTGTTTACAGCAGTAAAACCTTAACTAAGACAGTTGGTATCCAGTTTCTTCATTTGAGGCCTTGCCTGGTTCCAGAAGATGGCAGGTTCAGGCTCTGGCTCCCTCATTACTAGGAATAGTTGCTGCTTATTTTCATGGATTCCATGGAGTTCTTGTTGCACTAGTTTTCCTTATCACCCCCAAATACACAAGAATTCCTTTTGTTTCTCCAGTATGTTTTCTTCTCACACCTGGCTACTCCTGTTTGAAAATTTGCCCTGAAATAAATTCTGTTTCCCTTTCCCAGGTAAGTCCTGGCATCCCCCTTGAGTGCTCCTTGTTATTTAGCCTCTCTGGGTCTGAGGACCATAGGATGATTATATTTTATTTCATACCTGATATCCACATATAAGTGAATACATACCGTGTTAGTCTTTCCAGGACTGAGTAATCTCATTCAGAATGATTTATTTTTCTTGTTCTATTCATTTTCATTTTCCTACAAATTGAATGTCATTGTTTTTAACAGTTGAATAATAGTTCATTATGTAAATAAATTATATTTTCTTCATTCTTTCTTTAGTTGAGGGACATCAAGGTTGTTTCCAATTTCTGGTAATTATGAATAAAAATGTCATGAATATAGTTGAGCAATTGTCTTTTTGATAGAAAAGAGCATTCTTTTGGATATATACAAGAAGCATTATAGCCTGATTTTGAGGTAGATCAATTCCTAGTTTTATAAGAAACCACCATATTGATTTCCAATGTGACTGTACAAGTTTTGCACTGGCACCAGCAGTGCAGGAATGTTCTCTTGCTCCATATCCTCTCCAGCATGCACTGTCACTTGTGTTTTTGATCTTAGCCATTCTGACAAGTGTAAGATGAAAGCTCAGAGAAGTTTTGATTTGCATTACCCTGATGGCTAAGGATATTGAACATTTCTCTAAATGTTTCTCAGCCATTTGACATTCTTCTCCAGATAAAATTCTGCTTAGATCTGTGTCCCATTTTTTAAAAAATGATTACATTGTTTGTTGATGTCTAATGTCTTAGTTAGCTTTTCCATTTCTTTGAAGAGACACTATGGCCAAGCCAATTCTAACAAAGAATAACATTTGATTGGAGCTGGCTTTACAAAATCAGAAGTTTAGCCCATTATAATGACAGAGAGAATGACAGCGCAAGGAGAGCATGTTCCACATTGTACAAAGCTTGAGGATAGGAGACCTCAAAGCCCACTCCAACACTGTCACATTTCCTCCCCAAGGCTGTACCTACTCAGCAAGGCTAACTTTCTAATTATACCACTCCCTATGTGTCAAGCATGCAAATATGTGAATCTATGGGCTCCAAGTCTATTCAAACCACCACATCTAGTTTCTTGAATTCTTTATATATTTTGGATATTAGCTTTCTATCAAGTGTGAAGTTGGTGAAAATATTTTCGCATCTGGCAGGCTGCTATTTTGGCCTATTGACAGTGTCCTTAGCTTTAAGTTGCATTGCAGTTTCACGAGGTCCCATTTATTAATTATTGTGCTATTGGGTTTTTGTTCAGGAAGTTTGCTATTCTTCCAATGCATTAAAAGACTGTCTCCTCCTTTTCCTTCTATCAGGATCAGTATATTTGCTTTTATGTTGAGGTTTTTTTGATCCACTTGGACTTAAGTTTGATGCAAGGGGAAAGTTATGTTCCTATTTGCATTTGTCTACATGCCAACACCTAGCATCATGCCAACAACTGACACCATTTGTTGAAGATGTCTTTTGTTTTCCATGCTATATTTAAGGTTTCTTCAAAAATCAGGCATCTATAGTTGTGTGGATTTATATTCAGGTCTGTGATTCAATTCCCTTTATTAACCTACTTGTTTGTATGCCAATACCATGCGTATTTTATTGCTACAGCTCTGTAGTATAGTGATAACTCCAAAATTTATTTTATTTTTTATTGTATAGGATTTTTTTAGCTAAAGGGTTTCTTTGATTTGTTTTTGTTTGTTTGTTTGTTTTAGATGAAATTGAGTATTATTTTTTCAAGGTCTGTGAAAACTTGTGTTGGAGTTTTGATGGAGATTGCACTGCATTTGTAGATTGCTTTTGGTAGAATAGATAATTTTACTATGTTAATCCTATCAATCCATGAGCATGGGAGATATTTTTATCTTCTTATATCTTCTTTGATTTTCTCCTTCAAAGAAATTAATTTTTTATCATACAGGTCTTCCACTTGCTTGTCTAGAGTTATCCCAAGATACTTTATAGCATTTTTGGATATTGTAAAGAATTTTTTTCCTGATTTCTTTCTCAGCTCATTTGTCATTTGTATACAGGAAAACTTCTGATTTTTTTGAGTTAACCTAGTATACAGCCACTTTGCTGAGAGTGTTTTTCAGCTGTAGGTGTTCCCAGATAGAATTTTGGGGGTGATTTATATATACTACCATATCATCTGAAAATAATGATACTTTGTATCAATTTATCTCTTTTAGTTGCTTTATTGTTCTAACATGTACTAGAGGGAGATGATAGCCTTGTCATGTTTCTAGTTTTAGTAGAATTTCTCTTAATTTAATGTGGTGTTAGCTAAAAGCTTAATGTCATTTGTCTTTATGATGATTAGTTATATCCCCTTTATCCGTAATCTCTCCAAGACTTTTATCATGAAAGTGTATTGGACTTTTGTAAAGAGTTTTTTTCAACTTCTAATGATGATTGTGTAGGTGTTTTTCTTCTTCAGTTTGTTTATATGGATAATTACATTGTGAGATTTTCAAATTTTGTACCACCCCACCATATCAAATAATATATAATCTTTGCATTGAACAAACACAACTCCCAAATTGTTATTACAATGGTGAGTTAGACAGCATTCATTCTTTATGTCTTACTTTGCTCTGAGAACAAAGTCTGTGCTGTGTCTCAATAACTTCTAATAAGATATTAATCACATTAGATTAGGAACAACCCAGAAGATATTATTTTACATAGGATATTTGTTCAAGGCTGTATTTTCAGTTCTAGTCACATTATAAGTACTGGTGATTAGGAATTTACCTTGCAAATTTAGAGGAAACATAATTCTGCTTATTATATTTGTTGTCAGTGCAGATTTACTCCAGAATACATGACAATCCACCTTGGTGCCTCCATTCAAGATGCGTCATCACCATCACTCCCACTGCCCACATATTAGGGGCAGAAATCTGATGTCTCTACACACTGGGTGGCAAAGAATCTGATAATCTATAGACACTAGATGCACAGGAACCTGGTGTCCACCAAATGACAATATTCTCCACAATCCAGGAGAAACATCTCCAGTCCTCAGCAGATACTCACAATGTTGTTTTTAAACATGGGGAAGAAGTAACAGTTTAACTCGAGTGAAGCAGTGGGACTTGTGACATATCTTCCAAAATGTCCTTCATGAAATTACTCTAATTCTTTTAAATGCTGTACATGTGGTACTTAACTCTAGGAGGGCATACATAACTGAACAAATTGGTTGATTCCTTAGCACTTCATGTATGGCTTTGGCCAATAGTGTTCATTTTACTGGAGACTTTCAGGCTCTACCAATATGAATCTATTCAACCAGAGTCTACATTTTTTTTTCAAGATAATCATTTATTTGGTGATCTCTTAATCTAAACTATTATCTTTCATCTTCTTATCTTTATTCTTTCTCGAATTCTCTCTCTTTTTCTCTCTTTCTATTACTCCCCTCCTGGTGGTCTGCCTAAGCACAATTCCTCATCCCATCCCTCTTTTACCCTGTTGCCAAGAGGATGCCCCCCACCAGGCTCACACTCCCTTGAGACTGAAGAGTCTTTCAAGTGTTTGGTGAGTATTTTCCCACTGAGGCCAGACCAAGAAGTCCCCTGCTGTATATACCTATGGAGCCTTGGACAAGCTCATGTATGCTGCCTGGTTGGTGGCTCAGTGTTTGACAGAACTTAATGGTCTGGGTTTGTTGAGACTGTTGGTCTTCCTATGGGGTCACCCTCCTCCTTAGTTAGTTCCAGCTTTTCCCCAATTCGACCACAGTGGTCCCCTAATTCAGTCCAATGGATGGGTGTAAATATCTATGTCTGTCTCAGTCAGCTACTTGTTGGGCCTCTCATAGGACAGCCATGCTATCCTCTTCTCTGGAACCTTACTATAGCATCAGTAATAGTGCCAGGCCTTAGATCCTCCCCTTGAGAAGGATCCCACTGGACCATCTTTCCCTCAGTCTTTTTTCCAGAGAACTCTTAGAGTCTACCTTCAGTACAAAGTGAAGGGATGGAATTGCCATCTCACAGTCAAAACTCTGACCCAGAATTGTTGCTGTCTAAAAGAACTTCAGGGACAAAAATGGAGAATAGATTATGCTTCTTAAGTTATTTTGGACATCATAATCATCTCCATAGCTAGGGAGATTGTTAAAACATAATCAGTCCCATGACCTGCTTCCAGGTCAACAGATGTAGGATTAGTTGTGAGGATTTATACATCTACACAACTTATTAATTGCTGTTCTCACTAAATATAGTATCATAATTCAAAAACACTGTTCTCAGTGTAACACTCTCCAATATTGCATTTAGTATTCACATGTCCTTATTCCCTGGTTTATGATCTATATTCAGGTATGTTGTTAAATACATATATGGGCCAGATTTTAAAATCAGTATTAAAGCTGCTGATTTATAAGTTAATATTGATTATACATTAAAATACTAATGTCTTCATTATATAAAATGCATTATTGAAATTAATTTTATTAGTTCAGAAATGGATCTGTGGTTAAAATGGGCAAACATATGCAAACACATACGGAATTAAGAGGATATAGTTTTTTAAATTTTTTTCATCTTATTTACTTATTTTCATTTTTTCTGTATATGAGTGTTTTCTACCCATGTATATGAAACACACACATGCCTGGTACCTATGCAGTTCAGAACACCAGATTTTCTAGAACTGAAGTTATGAATGATTGTACACCACCAGAAAGATGCTGAGAAACAAACCTATGTCTTCAGCAAAAGCAATAAGTACTCTTAAGCATTGAACCTTATCTAAGCCTTGCTTTACAATTTAATGTGACTGCTATAAAACTTAAATTTTCATGAATAATTTATAACATATTTCTGATTTTATCTTCTTCTCTATCGGCTGAGGTGTCCCTAAGCTGATACTTGGTCACCTACTTTGCCAACTTATTGTCTGTTCTTGCACTTTACTATGATACCTAACAAATCTTAAGACAGCAGGAAACATTAGAATTGAAATATTTGGGTACCTCACTTAATCTGAATGAGATCCTGTGAAGAGTGTATTACTTTCTTCACCATCCAAATGAGGAAGCCAAAGACAGGTAGCTCAGGAAGCCAAAGACAGGTAGCTCAGGAAGCCAAAGACAGGTAGCTCAGGAAGCCAAAGACAGATAGCTCAGGAAGCCAAAGACAGGTAGCTCAGGAAGCATAGCTTGAGGCCATAAGTTGCTGGGGTAGACTTGTCTCACTTTCCACTTTGCCACTCAGCCACCACACACTCACAGAGACTTGGAGATATTTGTTTCTGTTAATTGCTTGAAAACCATCTGCTCCCATGTATAAGGGTCTCATTTTAAAATGAATATGCCTAGAGACGGTTTATTTCTTCTCTTATTAAAGAGCAATCATTTCTACCTTTTAGAAGATTCTAACTGTAATATTTTAAATGTTATTACTTTAAGATATATTTTTGCTGATATGACAATTTAGCCAATCAGAATCAGAATAGATTACTATTGTTTTTAAATTTAGTAAATAAAAATTTAATTAAAATATGTAACTGAGCTGTAAATTAGCTCTTTCATCTATATTTCAGCCGACATTTGGAAGACTCCTTTTTCTTCTGTGAGTGATTGAACACAAATAAAAATGTTGCAAAGAAATAGATACATTTTACATTAATCTAAATAATGTTGTTCTTATTTATTTAATCATGCACTACATTCTGACCTCAGTTTCCACTCCCTCAACTCCATCTTCACCCCTACCTTCCCTCTAACTGAGATCCACTCCTTGTCTATCTTCCTTTAGAAAAAAAAGCAAGTCTTCCATGGATATCAACCAAATACAACATAACAATATACAGTAAAAGTAAGCACATCATCATTTCACTGCTGGGTGAGGCAATCGAGTAAGATGAAAATGGTTTTAAAAGCAAGCAAAAGAGTCAGAGACACCCCCCTCACACTTTTAGGAGTCCATAAAACACTGAGCTAACAACCATAGAATCTATGCAGATGACCTAGCAAAGACCCTTGCATGCTCTGTGCTTGTTGATTCAGTCTCTGCGATCCCTAGGAGACCTTCTTGGTTGATTCTGTGGCCCATGTTCTCCTGTTCCATACTCAACCATTCTGGGTCCTATATTTCTTCCTCTCATTTTTCCTTGAGATTCCTTAAGCTCCAAGTGTAGAGACCCGGTAGAGATCTCTAATTTGGCCTCTTTTTGTCTAATGTTTGACTGTTGGTATCTGCATCTGCCCCCATCAGCTGCTGGAAGAAGCCTCTATGATGATATGAAGTTCATTCTGTTGATATAAGATATTATTTACTTCTATCTTCAAACCAACTAACTGATTCCAGCCAAATGTATCTTCTTTTTAATTTAAATTTTTGGCTTTTATTTATTAATTTTTTTACACTCCAGGTTTTATTCTCCCCTCCCTCCCACCCTCCAACTATTCCACATCCCATACCTCCTCCTTGACCCCTGTCTCCACAAGAATATTCCCACCACCCATTCTCCACCCATCCAAAACTCTTAAGTTCCCTGGGCCTCTTGAGGGTTAGGTGCATCTTCTCTGATTACACTAGAACCCGGCAGTCCTCAGCTGTATATGTGTTGGGGGCCTCATATCACCTGGTGTATGCTGCCTGGTTGGTGGTCCAGTGTTTGAGAGATCTAGGGGATCCAGGATAATTGACACTGCTGGTCTTTCTACAGGGTTTCCCTTCTCGTCAGCTTCTCCCAGCTTTTCTCTAATTGAACCACAAGGTTCAGCTGCTTCAATCCATTGTTTGGGTCCAAACATCTGCATCTTACTCTTTCAGATGCTTGTTGGGTCTTCTGGAGTACAGTCATGATAGGTCCCTTTTGGTGAGCGCTCCATAGTCCCAATAATAGTGTCAGGATTTAGGTTCTCCCCTTTAGCTGGATCCCAGTTTGGGCCTGTCGCTGGAACTTATTTTCCTCGTGCTACTCTTTATTTCTATCCTTGCAGTTCTTTCAAGCAAGAAAAATTGTGGGTCTGTTTTGACTATGGGAAGAAATTAGGGAAACGACTCCCTTCACAATAGGCACAAACATTATAAAATATCTTGGGGTAACTCTAACCAAACAAGTGAAAGATCTGTATGACAATAACTTCAAGTCTCTCAAGAAAGAAATTGAAAAAGATTTAAGAAAATGGAAAGATCTCCCATGCTCATGGATGGGCAGGAATAACAGTAAAAAATGGCCATCCTACCAAAGGAAATCATGTTCAATGCAATCCCCAACAAAATCCCAACACAATTCTTCAAAGACATGGAAACAGTAATTCTAAAATTCATCTGGAAAGACAAAAAAAGAGAAAAAACCAGAGTAGTGAAAACAATTCTTAACAATAAAAAAATTAATATACTACCTACAAATATACTTTCGTTTTATATTTCAGCTCAATTGCAAGAATTCAGTTCTTGAAAAAATGATAACATTTTCTTAATTGTGACAACATAAAGTAGTCTGTCAACAGTTCAACAGTTAGATTTCTCAAAGAAATCTAACACCCTTTCATATTTCTATAAGAACATAACAAACTGTCTAATTGACTGTGCAAAAATAATTCATTTCACCTTTCATACTTATATTTTATTTTTAGAACGATTTTATTAGTGTTTTAAATAAAATGTATGTGCAGCATAACAAGACCATAGTAGAAATCTTTATACCAATAAAAGAGAACAGTAAAAGAATTCTCTTTATCATTAGAATATGAACTTAAACAGGTGTCAAGTGAAAAGAACCTAATTCCAGGTGTATATCAAAGCAAGATTTCCCCCTACAATATATAGAATGCTTGTGTTTAGAGTTATTGACTGAATTCCTTGTAACAAGGAAGGAGCTTTGCTCCCCCTTTTGCGTATTATGACTTGTGGAGGGTACATGCCATGTATAAACCATTGTTAAGTATACAAAGAGCATTGAGATTCCCTGGTGTACATACAGTACAAGATATGTTTATAGTGATTACAGCAAAATTCTTTAGATAACAACAACAACACAAAAGCACCTAGACCTAGAGAGTAGATATTTCATAGCTAACCTTACAGAGAAAATATACCTAAAACAGGGAATTATATGATTACAGCTTTCAGTACACCTTGGATTAGGGGGAAACGAATGTGAAAAAAAACTAGCTTGAATTTCATCAACAATGTACTGGTGTTCAATCCCCCCTACACACACCACTTTGCCTTTGTTGTCGCCTCTGTTATTGATGATAAGCATTATTTTGTGGGCTGTAATGTGCTCTCAGTGGAGTTTTGATCTGTATTTCCATGATTGTTTTGGTTGTTGAATACTTTTTAAACTCTTCATTAGTATTTGCATTTGTGTTTCATCTTCTGAGGGTTTCTGTCCAATTCTTTAGCTTTTAAAAGTATGGTAATTATTTTCTTGTTATTTAGGTTTTTGAGGCATTTGCACATTCTAGGCATTAGCCTTCTGTCAGATGTACTCCCATCCTATTGGCTGCCTCTTCATTCTGTTTTCATTTTCTCCTGCAATACAAAGGTTTCATTTTATAAGGCCCCATTTGTTGATTCTGTCTTAGTTTCCTTAGCAACCAAAGTACTGTGAAGAATGTCCTGACTTACTCTTTATCTTGTAGGATAGAAGAATCATCTGCTTGGGAAAATTGGCAGGACTGGCTTTATTTCATGTTGCATTAATTCACTCCAATTATTCACAGTCCTTTTATAAGTCTCTGATTTTTCCGTGCCAGTCTTTTTGATGCCACACAGTCACTGTCTTTCATCTCAGCTCTCAAATTCTGTTTTTTTTTGTTGTTGTTGTTGTTGTTTTGTTTTGTTGTTGTTGTTTTGGAATTCAGTTTCAATACCATTGATATTAACCTGGTCCTAATTATTTTAAATATTTCTGACTTCTTTCTCTTCAAATGGAAGTAACCCCTTTTTAAAAAACATATGAAAAACTCTTATTGTCTCAGATGTCAGTTGTCCTTGCTTAGGACATTGTAGTTTTCACTCTTTGAAATAACCAACTGTCCCTTACACATTGATAGCTCCCCTTAGGATATGCCCATTTGTTGTTCAGCTAAGGCTATGATCCCCACATCTGGTTCTACTCAATTCTTATTTTCTTCCTTATTACTTTTGGTATTCTTTAGAACCATATGATGCACTGGCATTTCTCTTGTTTGCAATTTACTCCCTATCCATATAATCCCAGCAAAGACTATTTTTTTTTCTTAATTCACAAATCCATTGTTGTGGGAAGGAACCTTAAATATAGAGAATTCTCAATGAAATTGGAATTCACATAGTAAACATGTATGTATGCTAGCATCATGAAGAGTGCTCCCATTGCTCATGGAGTGCTCTATAGATTGAGAGCACAGTGAAGAATGAAATCTTCTTCTGGAGAGAAGGTAGGTGCAAAAGCAGCTACTATTTCTATTTTATAACCTGTTCATAGGGCAGCACTTTCCTGAGTAGGTATCACACACCTAACCTAAGCATATGGAAATGTTGAGAACCAAGAATTGTTAGTGTGCTTCGAGCTCAAGTTACAGATTAGGGACCTTGTGTCATAAAAGAAAAACAAGTTCATTATGTATTTCTACATAGTAAACTCCTGTGACCAACTTAAATGTAACAAACTAAAATTCCTGGAGTAAAGAGCCAGTGGTCTGATTTTATGAAGCTTCCCAGTATCCTTAGGGAATAAAATATCTTAAATAAACTGGAGGCAATGTCACAGAGACATTAAAAGACAAGATGTTTGGGAATGGGATGGAAGTGGTGATGGGATAGTGTCTTTCCTGTTCTACATTATGGGATAATCGGGCTAAAAGCAGGAGCACAGGCGGTCCCCTAATGTGCAGAGTGATCCAGCCTCCTTAATGAGGTGCATTATCTCTCCCTGCTGAAAATATTTCTCAGTAAAACAGGGTAAAAAGGCTTTCACACCAAGATTACCAAGATTTTATTAAATGTGTTTGACCATTAACTAAAAAAAAAGTGGGAAACTGTGAGGTATTTTCTTCATCAGAAGTAATTACTTCCTATTAGGGTTAAGTCCTAAGTACATCTTCTTAGCTCTTAAGCTCTAAGTTTCTCCAGCCTGGCATGGAAGACTTGAACACATCATTGTAGTGATAAAATAGGAGAATATCACAAGATTTATGAAAGTGAAAGGTTATGCTATAGAAATGGGTAAGGCATTTCCAGGGCACCAGGCTTTGTTGTTCCTCCTGGAAAGATGAAAGGACACATTTAAAATAAAAGTTCTTATGAAAAATACATATTTCATAATATAAGATTTCATTATCTTCTGATGATGAATATAGTATTATGTCCTTGTTTTAACATGAAGATTTGTATATAAAATGAGATGTTAACAGTTGAGGAGAATAAGATAAGTCATCCATTTAGAAATTTTTAAAAATTTGTTTCAATTAGATTTATAAATTACAGCATTGAATAATTATAGAGAAAGGTTAATTTATCCTTAAACTTTGCATAAGAATTTCATAGTTCTACTGCTTTGATGAACTCATTAATTCAGTGCACATAAAGGTTAATTGTATTTGGCATTTTATTGGTTTATAAATTATATAGTTGATTTTTAATAAAAATGTTCTTTAAAATTAAAAGTTAGTTACATTGTTTTGGTGAACAGAAGTAGATGATTAAGTCACCACAGTTGAATTTTTCCTTATCTCAAAAATTCTATTAAATTTTTAACATTCATTTAAACATAAAAAAATTATAAAAGGATATACACTAGGGACATTTATAACTTACTAACTAAAACATTTATTGCCAGATACTTTAGACACATGTTAATATTATACATAGCCTACTTTGTCCCTTTGAACATTTGTTATAGATTCTTCATTTTATGTTTCAGTGAAATATAGTAGTAAAATATCTTTTATTACTTAGTGCATAAAATGAGAAATCCCCTGATTATTCAATATTCTCATCATTTTATTAACTATGTAAGAGAAATTCATTATTTACTAAGAATGAATCAAAGGTCTGGATAATGTTTTAGAAGATATTGACTATTTAATACATTCCAGCTATACAGGAGGAGACTCTTAAGAGTATTAAGAACTGTACCATTAGTGATAAAATATTGTTTACATTATCTTACTTAAATTTTATGTATTTTCTCCTGTGGGTATACATAAATCAAACAAAGGATGGAAGTAAAGCAGCCTGAACTCAAACTATTCTGTCTTCAGAAATATTAATATCATTAAACAGACAAAATAATATGATTTATATAAGTTTGGCCTTCTATCATTAGCACATTAATTAGCAAGTAAGTGCAAATTAAAATCTGTAATCATTTCTTCCTGGAGCACTTGAAAGAATGTTATGGTGACTTCTGTCCTCCTTAGACCTAAGAAGATCCCTCATAAACTGTTTCTTATTACTTGTACTTTTTCAGTGTGGAGAGATCTAGAGAGAAGGACCCGTCTACCCATACATCCTAGATACTCCCAATGTAGTAGAGAAAAAAGCCAATGACCAATTTCTCTATGCCACTCAAATTCCACTCAGGAGAGAGAACAACCTTACCACTTTACATCTGCAAGAATTATTTCCATCTCTATTCTGTAATTTAAAGGAAGCAGCAACATTTTAGCATAATGAAGTGGTTAGACAGGAACTCAGATGATGTCATTTGTAGCACAGCTTAGTGTGGCTTTGGGTAAGTTAGATTTCTTCTCTAAGATTCAGGTTTCTATAGCCATCTTTATGCAGAAGTGTTATTGGAACAGGTCACCAGATGGATAGCTATTCTTACAAGTTCATTTGTCAGCTAATTCCAGGAATGGGCCTATTAGTGAGACTATAAAACATCCGGATGCCATGGCTACACTCACAGAAGCAAGTGGAATTTGCTATATAAACCCCTTCTTTCACAGACAAAGAGAAAAACACACCCTTTTTGCATAAATGCCATTACAAACTGTTGCTACTTAGATACTAAGATGACTGTTGCACCAATTAGCAGGCTCCGTTGAGTGCAAAGTAGGAATTGAAGATGGACATATATACATTTTGGGGGAATCTCACTGAAAAACAAATTTAAAACAGCAAAGACCAAATAGTGTATTGCTAAACTAAAAGAGATTCATCATAGGAAAGGAATAATCCAAGATTGAAGAGACACCTTGGATAAAGGAAGAGAGCATGTAGTAGCAGTGGTAGTAGTAGTAGTAGTATTAGTAACTAATACTCAAGCCAAAGAAACCAAACTGAAATGGATGCCTTAAAGGATCATGTTGATTGCCCTGGGTTTGCTCCATGGCTGTGGTGAAAAATGTGCTCTGTAAGCTCAGGTATTTGAACACTGCTTCCTAGCTGCTGGTGCTGTTTATAAAATTTGTAAAATCTTTGGGAGGCAGAACCTTGCCGTACGAAGTACATCAGTGCGATAAGTTGGATGTTTTTAGTCTCACCTTACTTTCTGTTTTCTCCATGAGCTATACTTGCATTTGAAGATGCCAGCTCTTAGTTGTCTGCTTCTTCTACCATATCTGAAGCATGCTGACATGCTTGCCTACCCTGATGGACTCTAAGCCCTCTAGAACATATAGTGAAAATAAACTCTTTTTTTTCTATAGGATGTTTTGTATGTCATGGGATTTTATTACAGTAAACCATTACAACATTAGCTATACCAAAAAGAAGGCATATGGATGAATAAATTTTTTACATGTTTCAGGTATCAGTGAATCCTCAGTGATAATGTCATTAGTAAAACAATCAGTAATAATCATCTACGCATCAAATACATTAAATACAAATTAAAACCATCTCTACATTTTCCAACTCTCAGCTGTAAAAGAAACAGTTGTCAAAAGAAACAAGTATAAAAAGTGTTCATTAGATTGTGGGGGAAACCCCTGTCCATTATTGAGCAGAATGTAGAATTATAGGAAACAGAATGATGGTTCCTTAAAAATAAAAATGGAGCTACCTGTTTATCCAGGGATTTCATTATAGGGGACATACTCAAAGGAAAGAAAACATTATGTTGAAGAAATATCTGTACTGACATGTTTATCTCAACATTATGCAGAATAACCAAGAGAAAGACTCAGCCTATATGCCCTTCATTGGATAAATTAATAAGGAAAGTATGTGTGTGAGTGAGCAAGCACACACACATGTACAGTAGAATACTGCAATATTTTTGGTCATAAAAAAAGATTTCTGTCAATTGATATAATACATATGAAACTTGAGGACCTCATGTTGCCTGAACTAAGCCTAGAGTATAGAAATCTTGAACTGTACAATTTCATCACAATGAAAAATCACTAGAAGTCAAAAAGCTATAAGTAGGATGAAAAATGGTATTCACCAAGAGGTAATGGCTGAGGTTTTGATTTGATCAGATATTGGTAAAAGGATAAAGATATTTTAGTTACATGGAAGGAATAAGCTTAAATGTTTTATTTGGCAAAGAGTGGCCAGAGCCACATTTCTAAATAGTGTCAAGTAAGTGGCTAGAAGAGTTGGTGCAATCAAAGTATAAATAAGAGGCGCCACCCAGGGCATTAACTAGGTCAGATCGGACCCCAGTACATTGACTAGGTCATGTTAGAAATTCCACCATGCCTCAACAAAAAGTGATTTGTTTTGTACATTATACAGAATTTTTTAAAAATTCACAAAGTCAAATGTCAATTAAGTCTTTTAATAATGAGATGACACTTAGTAATTGTGAAAAGGGGCCCCACAACCTTCTGTTACATCATCTCCAGAAGAGATCAACCTCTTTGGCCTTCCAAAGCATCAGTGCTCATCTAGGTATAACCACACAGGCACTCAAACATATATACAGAATGTAAAAGAATAAAAACAAATATTTAAAAACCATGTGAAAAAATGATATCTCCTGTTTCCACCCCTAAATTCCAAACTACTACAACACCAAATATAGGTTTGTAAAAATTTCAATTAACATATAAGTGACATGAAAATATAGTTTATAGATATCAATATATAATGCTTAAACATTTAGTTAAGCTAGAGAACAGGCATGTATCTGTTGAGATTATGGACACTGGCCGATCAATTTTCTTTAAGAAAACCATATATAAGAGCTCATATTTTATAACTCATATTCTTCTACAGTTATGTTTTTGCATTGATCTTATATCCTTTAGTATTGAACATTTGCTTAGATCCCATTTCTTTGTTTATAACCATATGACTAGAGATACTTTCATATAAACACTTATGAATGACAAACATGAAGATACAAAAGTCATTTGCCTCCAATTACAGGGTTCTTCACTTCTGATTGATGTTGTCTTTCAGAGACTCAACATCCCTGCTACAGTACTCTAGAAGCCAAATCAGCAATAGTCTTCACAGCCTATGTTGAAAGAACCCTCCAGAGTGGCTCTGTGAATAGATGATCCAGTAGGATAAAAGGGAGTGAATCAAATGTGTGACTCAGACAGCATAGTAAGAGCTGAGGTGAATGAAACTGTAATTGCTATGAATCAACTGTTCAAATGAATTGAGGCTATGCTGACACTAAGGCCAACTCTATTCTTGAATTTGAATTCAGCATATTTCTGAAGGGGGCAGTGTCAAGTGAGATACTTGCTGTTGTTGCCTGATAAATTTGTTTTCACACTGCCATGATGTGATTTTGGTTTTAAAAATACTTCCCTAACCACAGAGACAAGATTCACAATAATTTGATGTAGTACTGGGTGGAATTCAATTTCATTTGTACAGTAAATGCTCATATTTGGGGACATTACAGTGCATTGATGGTTTTGTAGGATTTTTAAAGATTTATCAGCCTCTTGAGAGTATAATAAGAAACAAGTATCATTCCAAAATATGGGAATGAGACACTATAAATTTAGGCCAGATCTTTGATTGCAGAAAGTCACAATAATATCTTTATTTGTTTCACTAGGCATTGTAAATACTTTTGAAGAAAATCATTTATTTTGTTAGGCTCCAAATGTCCTGTAGGATGGCTCATGGTCTTGGAATTTTCAAACTGTATAATAACTGTGTAAATCATCCGAAAGCTCATAAGAAAAAACTTTGAAATACAATTTTTTGGGGATCGAAGAATTGTGGAAACAGTAAACAAAGTTACTTGTGATTTTTTGAATAGCAGAATTAGCATCAACTTCATTTATTGATGAAGACAATAAGGCACACAGAAGTTGTGTGGTTTCCTGGGGGGGAATTTGAATACTAGAATATGAATGGAATACAATCCCATTCAAAAGCAAAATGAAAGGTTTTGAGTGTTTCTTGTCTTCTCATCCATTAGACTACCCCTTATCTTTAGATTGGGCTTGGTTATTTTACTTACAATATTCGTCTTCCATAGCCAACATAACAATTGAGTAGTTTAAAATCCTTACCTCTTCTGTAGAAATTAACTTTTGTCAAGCACATTTAAGCATGAGATAGAGGCCACCCTTGATATCTTTCCTTTTCGGAATCATGGAGTGAAATTTTCTATGGCCACTTAGAAAAACAACTAACAATATAAAGAAGTATTTTTTTTTCAGTATAATATGAACTTATAATATAAAATTAAGCAAAAATCACATTAAAGCAAGCACATGAAAGTCTTCCTTTCATAGTAAGAAGACTTGTGGAATTTTCACTGTTAATATATAATTAAAATTTGAAATTTTGCACATTAGGAAAAGTAAGGCAATGAATATTAAACTAGGTATAGAATTCATCCATCATGACTCCAGTACTCAGTGTCATAAAACAGAGCTATTTAGAATAAGGTGAGTATTTTTCTCTTTCTTCTGAATTTGTCTACACATTTTCAAAAGATACTTTATAAATTGTGATTCCATGAACAATTTAATTAATATTTTTAGGAAATATGATTTTAAAAGGAAGATAATGTA
Organism: Arvicanthis niloticus; assembly: GCF_011762505.2. NCBI lineage: Eukaryota > Metazoa > Chordata > Mammalia > Rodentia > Muridae > Arvicanthis > Arvicanthis niloticus. The sequence goes on along the minus strand of NC_047672.1, from coordinate 60,695,950 downwards.
GACAGAACAGTTTAATATTATATACAGAAAATATGATGAACTCACTTGTCTTATTGATTTAACCAATTTTGAATTTTATTACTTTTGTTGCAAGCTTATGAAGCATTATATTAGATTATAATTGCATTATTCATAGGAATGAGTTGTATAATAAGAATGTTACAAAGGCCTACAGGTAACCACGACTACGACTATTGTTCCATCAACTTTTACCTCTTTGTACAATAGGGAATATTTTTAGTGTGCCTATTACTTTCTCTTTTAAAACTCAGAATCTAAATTATAAAACATTTTTAAAAAAATCTATAATTTCACAGATTTTTCTCCTTTGAGATATGTAAGTATATAATAACACATATGAAGTTTGGGCTAATATTCTTAATACTTAATATTCTTAATGCTTAACTCTTAATACTTAAACAAAACTGTTGATTAGTTGAGTCACCATCTTTTTTTGTCCCACGCTATAATATTTGCATTTATGGAATACTTTCTAGTCTTTCTGTATATATTATATTGTCATTAGTTCCTTGCTATTTTTACCTTATTCTTATGTGCATGTATGTCTGAGATATATATATGCATGTGCACATTTATTCAGATGTGTGTAAAGTACCTGTATATGTGTGGGTGACCATATATATGTGCATGCCTGCATGTGGAAGATCAGTATCTACAAGCTTCCTCCACCACTCCTACTGTTTACTGTTTGAAGTGTGGTCTCTCAATAGAAACCAGAGCTTTTAGATGAAGCTACATGTCCTAGACTGACCATTTTCTGTCTCTATCTTCTGTGGTTGGAATTGTAGGCAATGTCCATGGCCACCCATCATTTGTCAGTAGTGGAGAGCTGAACTCCAGTAAGTCCTCTCACTTGGGAGACAAGATCTTTAAGTGAAAATTCATTGCCTTAATTTTTCTTCCTTCTTCTTGTCTATTGGGTTTCTGAAAAAAAAATTTATTTTATGCAATTAACACAAATTCTGATGTCATTATCAGACCCTCACTGTTTATACCTAAATTACTGAGATGCTTTCTGTCTGACTTTCATGATTTTATATATATATATATATATATATATATATATATATATATGTATATATATATATATGTGTGTGTGTATGTGTATATATGTATATATATATACACATATATATGTATGTATATACATACATACATATATACATACATATACATATATATGATCATTGGTTGCATCTCCTTTTTTAGTGCCTTATCTGGATGTCACTCTGGATGTCATTCTTCCCATAATAAAAAGCTGCTCTAAATTTGAACATCTCTTCTCAGACAATGATCAAAGTGAATATGAAATCACTTATTTGTTAAATAGAGTCTATTATTTGCTTTATAGGAAGTCCCACTGGAGAAAGCACTCAGTGCCAGGACACTGGTGGCATTGTATTACATACCTTAGTGTGCATTCCAGTGATGATTTATGTTGTTCATTACTTTCTTATAAAGTATGCTGTAATAAAAATTATAACGTCAAGGCTAGAGGTGACCCTGTATATAATTTTATAATGACCATGTATATAATGTCATAACAAATATTCACATTTAAGTATAGACAAGGGATCTATCCTAACTTTCATGATTCAAGCTGGTACATTGAGAAATATTAACAAATATCCAAGTCATTATGCCCTTCATAATCCTAGGATTTCTATTGAGTTAACTTCTGTGGTACCAGCAATTAAAACGTTGCACTCTTCATATGAAAACTACTTTTAGAAATCATGAATCTACTGGTTCATATGACAACAAGTGTTTCAGGGTCCATTAACAAAGCTACATCAAAAGAATGAAGCAGAAGAATCAGACAGCCAAAAGCCTTTAGTTGTGTGATTTTAAAGGCAGACTGTAGTACTTCCTCCACATTCAACTGATGACATTCTCCCTTTCTACTGTCATTATCTTGAAAATTTGTAGACCTCAAGACACATTGTTCCTTCAACAGCTACTGTTGGCTACCCTTCCTTTTTGCCCTTAATTGTTTGTTATATAAACATAGCTCCTAGCAAGTCCCTACATAGCGCAATGTCTTCCTTTTGGATTACAAGATGAAGGAGAAAATGGGATTATATATTATCTTTGTGTTTATGGAGAATGGGAATAATTATGAATAACCTCTAATTGATTGTTTTTAGGCGAAATTGTAGTAAATTTTAATTTTAATTTTATTTATTTTGGGGGATTTGCATACACAACTACTATATCTACACCATTTGCTTTTCTGTATATCTCCCCTACAACTACTCCTGCATACAACAGTCATTTTTATCCATTTTGATGAGTAGATTTGTGTAATTGTCTCCTTTTGTTACAAAAAGTGGATTGTTTGGGAGACACATATCTGTGGATATAAGGATAACTACATAGAAGAGAGTTACAAATTATACTGCCTAAAAGTGGCAGTAGTAGGATCTCTTTGAGAGTCCACTATCTCACTAGTCATTAGGTTATCAGACATGAATTCCTCCTATTGAGTGAGCCTTTTAAGAAAGCTATTAGTTACCCCCCCAAAATACAGATGCCACTATTGAACTTCTAGGGATATCTTGCTGTGAAGATGATTTCTGTGGTTCATAAGCATATCTAGAGACTGGAGAATGCAGTCTTCCCTTGACAGCTTGTAAAGCACTTTTGGTATTTGAAAGCCAGTTTTCAAGAAGGAGGCTTGAGTGAGACTCAGGCAACATTTCTAGAGTCCTGTGTCTACAATGAGTGGTGGCTTCTGCAATAGGGACATCCTTCAACTTCCTGCCCTTGACAACTGACAGGGAATCTTCAAGTCCTATAAGAGCTAGTCCTTAGGAAAGAGGATTTTGGGTGTTCCTGGCCAAATTTCTACAAGTTCTGTGTAGTAAAAGTGTAGTATCTTTACCAACAAGATCATATCTTTAAGTTCTAGGATGGAATAAAAGGCAGTGGCAGTAATATATATTATCTGAGGAGTGTCTTGGTCTGACCAGCAATTTGGAAGGATGTTTATCATGATGGTATTGGAGATTTTAGTAGATAGTCTATGGGTCTTGTGGAGAGAAACGTTTCCTTATGTGTGATACCTTCATTATATATATGCATATACATATTTTATATACATATATAGTATGTGTATTTTTGAATAACAAAATAATCTATTCTAATGGCTTTTCAAATATCCTTATTATGATTTATCTGTCCTCCCTCTTCCTATGGATTTCCCTCCTTCTCCATTTCCTTATTACCCCTTTATGTTTTCCAATTTCTCCTTTTGTAACACTAGTGTCATAATCTACTCTCTAGGTCTTCTATAGTAACTTCTTAAGTTCTGCTTCATGATCAGCCTTGTAACATGTCATTGAAAGATATTCTTGATACTAAGAAACATATGTACAAACATAATCTTCTTGAAATTTTAAAATATTAAAAACATTATTATGTATATTATACAAACAAATATCATGTAGTGTCTTAGGTTCAAAGTCCAGAAGTAAGAGAGTCCATTAAGATAGTTCAGACATAAGAGATCTTTGTCCTATATCAGCCTCTCAAAACCAATTCACATATTGAAATTCTGACCCTAAATGTGATAGTTTTAAGAGTTACAGCTTTTATAGATGTGATTAGTAGATCATGAGAACAAATGTTTTAAGTATAATATTACCTTAGGAAAGTTCCTTTACCCCTTACTTTATATGAAGAAGCTAGTTTAAAATATGCCTTCTATGAGACAGGAGGAAGCCTCTTACCTGATAATAATCTGATGGACACTTGATCTTAAACTCCACATTCCAGACCTATAAAAAATAAATTTCTGTTATTCTTAAATCTGTGGAATTTCCTGCAGCAGCCCAAGTAGATATCATCAGCACAGATTCCTAAATACCATAAAGAGTAGGAATCCCCTTTAGTTCTCTAAAAGAATTTTGATTAAAACTCAATTCCCAAATTTGTCCTCAGTTCCAGAACTTTATCAAATTTTTGTATTGGGCTTGTATTCTTTATTTTATTGCTTCTTTTCTGTGTGTGCAGAAACTTAAATAAAAATAGACACTTAAATAGTACTTATATTTAGATTAAAATTCACATAACAACTGATTGTAGTGATGGGTTTCATAAAAATATATCATATTTTAGTTATATTCTTGTCCATAGTCTCATTTTCTCTCCTTTCTTCTCACATTATTCCCTTTTACTCCACCACTCTACTAGTCTCAGGTTTATTTCCATTCTCTCAATCAAGATAGATAGATAGATAGATAGATAGATAGATAGATAGATAGATAGATAAAGTCCAGTTCCCACAGTCAAGAGAGAAATTTGTCTTTCTGAATCTGATTTATTTTAGTCAGTACATACTTTGGTGCAACTAATGCATAAGATGAAGTAATAATGGAATCATTACAGGACAATGCAATTTAAAATATATTAATATTTATTTTCTAATTTAAATTCACTCATAAACTCAGAGTAATAAAGGAGATTTCCTAAAGGATTCACAGTATGTAAAGGAGGAAACCAGAGCTAGAAATTATGTTGTCGGAGTTTACATGTAGTCCTTCAGTACGTTACCTATCAAATAAATGTTCACTCATGATACAGGAAATGTGGAAGTAGGCCTTATATGTTCATAATTAATGGAATGTGCTGACACTGAGTGTTGTATATTCAGCTGGAATAAAAATTCCCAAGGCAGGGAACTTTTCTCAAATGACTAAAGATGTAGAAATCTCAGAAGTTTTTATACTACCTGGGCAACACTTGCTCAATAAAAACAGAATTTACAAAAGCATTTAATAGAAATTGTTTGGGTCTGCTCCAGGAGAAGAAAGTTTGTGATGTCCTTTATGTTTCTACATAAAATAGTAGAAGTAGGAACCTGCTATAAAGGGTTACATGCTTAAAACTTCTTTCAAGGGCTGTTTTTTTTTTTTTTATTCTATCATTAGGGAGCTAAAATTATTGTGTTTTTCAAGTCTTAGATTGTTAAAAAGTCACAAAAATTTATGTCATTGAAAATCCACCCAGGAACATGTTTCTTCTATAAAATGATTGTTATGCTCCTAGGAGGGGTGTTGTTTTCTTGATCAGAAGTAATTTATTACCAAGAAAAAATTTTTTATAGTTTTGAAAGAAGTCTAGAAGTTTTGTAGTGCCAAAATATAGTTATTTTTAATATAGTATTAGAGAGTAATATGATTCACCAGGGAAAGATAATTTTAAATTAGCTGTGAACTTGAGAGAAATTAAGATAGGGCAGATATGGGATATAGCTGATTGTTTTATTGTGCAAAGATATAACTACATAATAGTTTTTTAAATGAATCACTAAACAGATGAGTGTGAGCTTTTTATGGTCTCCACAGTTAGTGTGTACTAGCATAAGATAACTAATTTTTTATAATATTCTTTTTCTTATACAATAAAATTAAAATATTTATGATTAGAAATATTTATGATTATCAGGCTACTACCTTAATGTTGGGGGCCGACTTTTAGCAGAAAGCGGCTATCAGCTTTGCAGCCATCTTGAGCCATATACCCTGACATGCGACTTGGATTACAATAGCCTACAACAGCTGAGCACACTCTGATAATCTTGGTTTAGATACCTTGAGATTAAAGGTGCGTGAGATTAAAGGTGTGTGAGATTAAAGGTGTGTGACTTAAGAGTATGACTTAGAAGTGTAGAGATCAGATTTAGAGACAAGACCTAAGGGCATGATTAAAGGTGTAACTTAGAGGCGTGGCTTAGAAGTAAGACATATAAAAGACAGAGGCAGACAGTAGAGAATCAGACTATAGAGAGAGAACCAGACACATCAGACATTAGGGAGACACAGAGGAGAGGACCAGACACAGCAGAGAGAAGACAGGTAGCAGGGCACTTGGAAGAGAACTTGGAAGAAGTAACTTGGAACTTGGAGGCACTAGGGACTAGGAACTAGGGACTAAGAACTCAAGACTTGGGACTTGGAGAGAAGAGAGACTGAAGAATAAACGGGACTGAATTACACTCTGTCTGGTCTGCATTCTTCGAGTCCGTCCTCACTCTCACTCTTGCTGAACCCCGACCAGAGGACCAGAGCTGCAGCTTGGGCCGGGATACAGTGGCCGCCCAAACGCGGGGCAGCCCGGGCCTCAACATTTTGCTCGGGCTGCGACAGTTTTGGACACTCCAACGTGGGGCTAGTGTGGACCCCAACACCTTAATTTGTATTACTATATATATTTAGACCCAAGTGGTTTATGAAAATCCAGTTTTAATATGTATACCTTATTTTTACTTTGAAGAATTATAAAAGGCTTTACAAAAGCCTGTAATGTACTGTTTTCCTTAATTCCTTAATGAAACTAGTAATTCATCAGAAGTATATCATTTGGCCTCAGGTACAGTGATTGTCTTTATATCAATTGAGAAAAAGCAGCAGAATTTTCAGCTGGATATTGACCTATCTATTTGATTTTGTCTCAAAAAATAAATAAGAAAACAGTGACTCTTTCTTAAGAATTCTGTGGATTGTTTTTTTCTCTAATTATTATATAAGGGCAAAATAACAAATAAATATTTAAGTGTTGTTGATAACATTTGGTCAACATGGATAATGTTAGTTGTTTTAAGAAGTCCGACCGCAGTTCAGAACAGACCACTCCAGACCACACGGTTCCAAGGGGGAGGAGGTTTATTCAAGAGATAGGGCAAAGGTGGGGAGAAGTAGGTGGAAAGGTAAGAGAGAAGAGGAGTAGAGGCTGGCCATGACCACGTGGAGAGAGAGAAAGGGGGGAGAGGGGACAAAGAGGCAAGAGGGTAAGAGAGAGAGTAAGAGAGTAAGAGTAAGAGAATAAGAGTAAGAGAGTGAGGAGAGGGCAAGCAGCCCCTTTTATAGTGGATCAGGCCTACCTGGCAGTTGCCAGGTAACTGTGGGGAGGAGCATACCTGGCTGTTGCCAGGAGGTGGAGTTTAGACAGAATACTAACAGATAAGAATATATAGGAATGAACCTGACAAGAGAGATGGATAAATGAAACAGCAGTTAGATGAAGAATAAAATGAGGCAAGTATTGTTGTTTGGGTGTAAACTGTCTCCTCAAGGCTCCAGTGTTTCTATACCTGGTCTTCCTCCTGTTGTGTTTTGTTAGAAGACTTTGGAACTTTTGTGAGGGAGGTAGAGCCTGAAGAAAGAACAACTGAAGTTTTGTAGCCTGGCTCCTCTTCCAGTTTGTTTTCAGCAACCTGAATGCTACAACATGTGAATAGCTACCCCATGCTGCCATGCCTTCCTCACTGTGATGCGAATGTATTACCTCATCTATGAACCCAAACAAAGATGTTTTCTTGCTGTTGGTAAGGCATTCGATCAAATTAACAATGAAATTTACCGACAGAAAGAAAAGTGTTGCTTTTTAAATATTATCTCAATTTTTTTCTCTAGGAAAAAAAAATGCATCTTCCCTAAAAGATGTGACAAGGAAACACATCTATCTGGAAATAATTAACTTCAACTGAATTTCATCACTAATTACAGCTATAGAGTTAACCTGATTTATGTTTTGACCTGCAAACCTAAATGTTAAATGTTTATTACAATGTAACATTTTTTTTTTTTTTGTAAAAAGAAGTTGATAGATATATTTGTTATTTTACCTATTTTTATCTCCTTTCTGATTTCTCCCAACTATCTTTTTAATGTTAGATAGCTTTAGGGAGGCCATGTTTGATTTTTTTTTTTTCTCCCACAAATTCAATTTCTAGCAGCGAGAATTCTAAGTGTCCCCTGGTAGTTTTGTCTTTCTCATCAAGAAATGTGGCTGCCTATTTGCCATAGCACATTACTGAAGAAAACTAAAGACATGTACTTCAGAGACCAAGAGAAGATGAATTTACATGGCAGTTGCAAACCTTCACTGCATGTGATATATGGCATGAATTGGCATACACCATCCCGTTGTTTCTTGGGATATATCTTTGAAAACTAACTATAGAGAGGAAAAAGAAATAAAATAAAATTATATGTGAATACAGTGGCAGCAAACATAGCATTTTCACCCTAATTCAGACAATTAATTTCTACTATTCATTTCCATGCATTTGAGGATCCATTAAATTCCAGTCATCTAGTAGGGTTAAAGATTTTCTGAAAATGTTCAAGTCCCCGAGAATGATGACATTAAAAAAGAATCCATATGTTTTTCCATACTAGCACAGTTCATGGAGAAGCATGTCACCACAGGAAATTCATGGAGAAAATAGCCAGTACAATGTTTTTAAATTTAATCTGTCACTGTCCATTTTTTTTTCTGATTTTAATTGTTCTTTCCCTTTAGACCTGAGCGCTCATATCTAGATTTCCTGGCTGTAGCACAGTATCACTCTCGACTCATTTTTCATGTCACTTTTTTTTATATATATATAAAATAAGATGTCTTAAACTGGAAATAAATTATACTGAAACCACCCTGACAAAAGACTCCCAAATTTACCAGATCGTGGGCAGCATCCTGCCAAGTGGAAGAGGTCAAGGGAGTGCACTTTGATAGTCACCATATGTTCGCTTATACACATGACCATATTTTAAAATGCTCTCCATTGTACATTAAATTACTTAGGACTCCTTTGCCAAGCAGCTGTGATTTCACATCTAATAATAGCCCATTGACTAGATGATATGCAACTTAGACTCCAGGAACCACGGCTACAAAAAGCCTCTTACTTGACTTTGAAAGAAAGCGTGCATATATTTCCTCCTCATGAGTCATGCCGACAGATTTATTTATAAAATTAGCTGTTTGTTATATAGAGAGAGACTTTATTGCTTACCTCTTGTCAATTTTAATCATATTTAGCTCAACCCTATTAAATTAATAATTTTAACACATTAACTCAGTGTTTTCCTTTTTTTCAAACACTAAGACACTTGAAGATAACTTGTTTTTGCTTCTTTGGTTGTTTGTTTTTTTGCTCATTTTGGTAAAAATATGTCTACTTCATAGTTTGAAGAAACATTTTCTGAAGAAACATTACCTGTTTGTTTTAGGTAATGGCATATTTAAGAACTACTACAAATAGGTGTTTTCTGAAAAATGCTGAGCAAACACTTTACAAACACTCTCTAGAGCCCTGTTGTATGCTTACATATAGACAGATACATAAACCCTCAAACACATACACAGACACACACAGATATTCACATGTTCACACACATATAATACACACAGTCACACAAACATATACACATACATACACACACATACACAGATACACATATACATACAAAACACACATTCACACACACATACACATATAACCATACAATATACATACATTACACACTCACATACATGTACACACACATACAAAACACACACATACACATGCACACATACACACACACACATACACACACATGCAGTTTTTTGATAATTTAAAAGTTTTTATTCTTTTCTCTTTACATTGAGCTAGATGGTGGTTAATACCATCAAAGCCTCCTCATTCCTGTTACATATTTTAGTATTAGTCCGTTTAAAATGCCTAGAAATTGTTAATTAAATTAATTAATGCCTAGAGAAATTTTAAATTAAAGAAGGCTTAGCTAATCATCAGTTAGTTTTCCAGAGGGTGCCCTCTTCGGCTATCACATTGTAGTAGATGGGAGAGAAGGATCACAAAGTAAAACAGAAACGAAATACTGGGACCAGGTTTAGTTTTTTTTTTTTTTTTTAATTTTTGTTTATATGTATGGGTATTTTGCCTTTGTATATATCTTGCATCTTGTGAATACCTGGTCCCCAAGGAAGTCAGAAAAAGGTATGGGCAGATTCCCTGAAAATGTAATTACAAGTAGTTTTCAGCTACAATATTGGTACTTAGAATTGAGCCAGTCCAGTCCTCCTGAACAGTACTCAATGATCTTAAATCTTGATCTATCACCCATGCTTCATATTTTGTAACACTTACTGGGGTCTCATATAAGCTATAGAAATCACTTTTGAAGATAATGCTTCCAGTAACATAATCAGCTTCTCTTTAAAGGTTCTAGTACCTCTTTATAGGCCGGACTCAAACATATGACCCTTGGAGTACAGATCACATCAAAACATACCAGTTAGAATACTGAAGATTTTGACATGAGAATGTACTAAATAACTAATCTATGGGATCACTACTCAACCTAAATTATAACTACCTCATAAATGAAACAAAACAAAAAGCATAAGTAATTAAGGAGAGGTTCTATAATTCTATTTTCTTGTTTAAGCCAGTGTCTCCTGTTAGGTTCATTGTAACACCCAGTAGTTAGAGAAAATCTCTTCTCTTCTCTTCTCTTCTCTTCTCTTCTCTTCTCTTCTCTTCTCTTCTCTTCTCTTCTCTTCTCTCTCTTTCTCTCTCCTCTCTCTCCCTCCTCCTCCTAGAAAAATTTTACTCACATGCAAAGATCATGAGTTACTTTTGAATAGTAGCTTACAGGAGCATAACATAGTCACATAAAATTGCATACAACATTGTTCATCTATTCTCCATCTCTTGATATCTCAAATTACTTCTCTGTGTTTGTTTCACCTCTCCACAATGCTGGTATTTTTTCCAACATAATCATTGGAACACTATTTGAGTTACATTTTATTATTACTTTAAGAATTGTATTTATATATTTCATGTACTTATCTTTTGTCTGTATGTATATCTGAATACTTGTTGCTCTGGAAGGCAAGAAAGGGGGTATTAGATTCCCTGAGACTGAAGTTACAGGTGGCTGTGAGACACTACATGTTTGTTGGGAACCAAACCTGGGTACTTTGGAAGAGAAGTGTAGGGCCATGAAAGGGGTCTTGTTTTTGGTCAAAGTGATGGCTGGAAATAGCACGGAGACCCAACAGGTGTCCATTGCCTGTGAGAGACGGGCATCTATTCCTTGCTCCTAGAATTCAGGCTTCTAACACATGGCGTGGAACTCCATTGACCAACACTGTTCAGTCACATTCAGGGCAGTGCAGCCCCACCCAAAGAGCACAGGTGGAGGGCATGACTACAGGCCTCAGGCCCTGGAGAGATTTACATACTAATGAGATAACTGAAGGTCAGAGGGCGTAGCCAATTAAGCATTCTTTCCATGACCCTCCCCACACCCTCCCAATTTAACTCAGGTCTGCCCTGAGTTTCTGGGGTGGGGGGCGGGTGCACCCAGACCATCATGGCAATAAAACTCTTGGAAATCTGGACTTTCTTGAGTTTGTGGGACCCACCAGCATAGAAAGCCTCTGGGAGACCCTGACAAGCATTTTTTTTTTTTCAATAGAGAAGCATGTGTTTGGGGTTATTTTTGTGTTTTGGTACAGAGATAGATGCATATTTCATTATAATTGAAATTATTAGAAATGTAAGAAAAGAACTAATCCAAAAACTGTGAAACTAAAACTTCCTCATGTGTAACAATCAAAAGTATTTTGGGCAACTGAAACAAAAATTGTCCCCTGTGCTGAGATGTTCCATGGCACAACACAGGAATTTTTTTTTTTTAACAGTTTGCCTTAAGGAACATGTAAATAATCCCAGTGCAATTTTTGTTTACATATAATGTGTTAAACAGAATGATAGCCACTCATAATACAGTATCTCATATAGCATTCCAAAATTCAAAAAAAAATACTGAAAGCTCTTATACCATGATTGAATTAACAGAGAGACAGATGTCATAATTACTCTGTAGTCTGTATAATGAGGTTTATACTAACTTCATAGCAATGAGAAGTACTCAGTCTGTAACATTGTACAACTTAATGGACAAATGCCTGTTTAGCATGCATGTAGCCCTGAATTTGCTAACTGAATAACAAACAAACAAAATACCCTACCCTCACCAGTAACATGTAAATTTTAACAACCAAAAGAACTAAACAGACTTAATTTTTCACTGATGTGGGAAAAATAGGGACAAAACATGGAAGTCTTGTATCCATGTCTGTCAATGATAAAATTATACAATCCTTGCCCACTCTACTGTTCCTTATATCATTTCTTTCAGTTCCTTTTCAATAAGTACTAATTACTCTAAAGTAATTATGCAAGTATTCATCAACTGTGTTGAACCAATAAAAATTAAGTTGTTTTAAACTGCAAGAAGAATTGAATCATGGAAACAGAGATAACTTTTTGTTCTTATGTAGTATTTAGGTGGATAAGTTTTATGGTTATTGGGTAAGACAAATTTATTTTTGCAATTGTATTAAAAATATTGAATATAGTTTTGTACAGTTTGAGTGCTTTTCTTTCCTTTTGTTATTATCAATTTTCTGGTGACAATCTCCAGAGTAATTATGATATCTATCTTCTTCATTAATTGAATCATGTACTGTTAGCATTCTTTGGACTTTCGATAGGCTATATATGAGAGATTATAAATGTCATACTATTAAACACATATACTGAATTGAGATTATTCACATTTTCATTAAGTCAAACTATGAAAGGAAATCTTTCATTTTTCCAGGATACATCAAGAAAGTGTCAATAAGTGTATGAGTTAACTTATTTTTTCTTGGAAGATGTGAGCAGACGTTTTTGTCATCTTGCCTTGGAACAAATAACAAAGAAATGACCTACCAAAGTGCAGCCTGGCAGATCAATGATTTTCCTGGTGTTATTTACAAGAGCATAGGTGACCAAAGAGAGTGGCATAATTGAAAAATCTATTCCAACACAGTGATGGCATGTGAGACTCATATTCCAAGAGCTTCCTGTCCACCTTGCAGACAGCTTCCATCAGAGTCTTTTGTCCCTGGCAAATAAATACTGGTCTCATAGCATTGGGAAGGGGACTTGTGAATCTTAAACATTCTGAATTTTTCATTCTTCTAAGTACTGTGGGCTTTCAGAGTGTTGTTATGTTTCATATGCTTCTTGAGTCTCATGGGTCTTCTTCCTTCCTAAAGGAGGCAGTTTTTCAATTCAGATAAGATAGCTGCACAGCACAAAGGTATGCATTACATTGAAGGTCCTTTTAGTTTAATTTTTCAAAGTTAAGTTCTCATATAATTACCATCAGAAGAAATTATGCACATTTGCCCAATGTTTAAGAAATAAGCTTCCTTTCTGATATTACATACTTTCCAGCCAAATTCATTAGATTTATCTAACCTTGCCTCTTGCCCTGTATACTAACTACAAGCTATTAGAAAAAAAAGGCTCATAAAGGTCCCTAAATACCTGTGAACTATTTCAAGTTTTGCTTTCCATCCTAAATTTGAATCCAGACATTTTAAAACTTCCCATCGATTCCATCTTGTTCATGTCATCTCTGTTCTTAATTTCTGGTATCCCCCTCTCGTTTTCATTTCATTCTCTTGTATGGATTGTAGTATAACCTAGTGCTATTCTTAGATAAGACAACAGTTATCTCTTAGTCAAGATAGTAGAAGAGTCTTTCAGACATTAAACATGCCTGCACATATTGTACATGCTTCACAAATTTGCATCAATGTAACCCATTCAAATATACATTGGTTGCAAAAGTATGTGTTTTTAAAATGATAAAGCTATTTATATTCTACTAAATAGTTTAAATTCTGTGAAAATAATTCTAAAATCTAAAAGTTATGTTTTAACATCCTGTGGTTCCCAATTCACAGTTTCACTTATAGAGCTTTGTTGTTTACTTCTAATCACACCATAATATGTATGATGGGGTATCCATTCAACAAATGTACACTGACTCCATGTGATGTACTAGAAACATCTCAGAGTCTAGAAATTTAACTATAGGTAAACATAGCATGTCATCATGAAGTTATAACATGCTGTATGCATATGCAATATCAACACACTGTGAAGTGCCTTGAGTCAGTTTAGGAATTAGAAAAATCGAGAGAGCAGATCTGTTTACTTAGGGATAATAGTTTAAACCTATGTAAGAATGTTAACATAATAGATAACATGAATATGAAATAAACAGGCCTTTTCTGGATCACAGGGCTACATAAAAATTAGTTTCATATGATTATGTGATCTGGTTCCTTTCTAAAATATTTATTTTGTATACTTTTAGAGATCATGTAAAATGTATGAAGATATGTTTTTTAAAATGGCCATGAATTTTTAAAAAGAGCAGGGGGATTGTATATGGGAAGGTTTTGAGAAAGGAAAGAGGATGACAGAAACCTTGAGAAAGGACTGACTTCAAGCAGGTAGAAAACAAATAGAAAGATGCAGTTGCGATCAAAAGCTTGATACCTATAACAGAGAAAAACTACCTCTGGTTTCTTTAAACTTTTTCTTGATCTATGTGATGTTAATTCAACTTTTTGTTGTTGATACTCAATCAATGAAACTACAGAGCCTTTATGGGTTTATTGTCAGAAACATGGAGTAAGAATTATGTAAACTGCCCTCTATCTCCTCTTTCTACTTCCTTCTATTTCTTTGCCCTTCCTCCTCTCCCTCTAGTCTCTGTGATTACTGTCTACCTCAATGCACCTCTATCTACCTCTATCTCAATTTTATTGCAAAGAGAGAAGCCCAACCACAATGGGCATTCTTCAACACAGGTTTATATATGTAAAGACTGAGACTGTCATGTCTATTCTCAGACATTATGTCTTCTCCTGTGACAAAACCCTAAATTTATTACTAAAAGATAGATACAGATAAGACAGATGTTTTACTTTATCTCAGGAAAGAAAATAGAACTTTGATTTTAGAACACTTGTATCCCTATGGGTGAAGCTACAGTCTTCAAAATCAGATTTCTGTACTGGATAAAAATTTAGGATTGGGATAACTCTTTGAAAGAAGGATTCTGTATTAGACTAGTCTTTGATTATTTGATCTTTTACCTTTAAATTTGATTTATTCATGTTCATCCAACAAATTTAATTTTACATATTCATTCAGTTCCTGTTCCTGACCTACTCAACATTTAGTTGCTTAGTCACCTTTTTAATATTTAGAAGGTTTCATGATTTTAGAGTGCTTTCATGGTAATGGTTTATTACTTTAAAAAATACCAATGTTTATATACAATGTATTCTGAAGAACAACAGTGATTTATATGTATTGGCAGGCACTTCAAGTGGATATAGATAGGTATTTGCTTAACCTCCTATGAAATAGAAAGCAGGGTTACATATTTCGTTTGTTTGTTTGTTTTTGGTTTTTGTTTGGTTTTCTTTTATTGGATATTTTATTATTTACATTTCAGATGCCATCCCCTTTTTCTGTTTCCCCTCTCTAGAAACATATATCCCATCTCCCTTCCTCATATTTGCTTTTATACCATTTTATTAACATGCAAGTATTAAGGTCAGTTCTAGGTTGATAAATTAGCAATACAATAGATGCAAATAGTCAAGGAAGAAGCAAGACAATAAACACAAATAGTCCAAGAATAAGCAAGGCAATAAACAAAGTTCTGTGATCACTCCTGTGTTTACTATTTCTAAGGGTTTATCAGGATGACCAAAATATCTGAGCCAACTTCTCTATTCTAGCCCAAAGTCATTTTGATGTCTGAAGCCTACTTTATTGTTCTAGCCTAATATTTAGATTCCTGCCTGAAAGTACTTCTTTGTTCTGGCCTAATATTTAGATTCCTGCCTGAAATTACTTCTTTGTGGCAGCCAAAGTACATGGCTTGAAACTGAAAATGGACTTCTAGACAGAGTTATTAAACTAACAGTCTGGCAAGCCAAGGACTGATAAGACTCTGCACAGAGCCTTATCAACCTAAGACATAAGTGCATTGCTTTTGATAATGCATATTCCACAACAGGTAAGAAAGGCATTCTTGTTAGAATGTCCTAAGACAGGCTCAGTCTTAAATAAAATAAAATGGGGAGAGGCAGAAAGCTTTTGGGGCTGCTTGGCAAGAATCTGACATGGGCCAAGGACAAGGAAATGGGCTGCTTGGCAGAAATATGACATTAGCCAAGGACAAGGAAGTGGGTTTCAGGCAGGAATCTGACATTAGGCTAGAACAAACAAGTAATTTCAGGCAGGAATCTAAATCTTAGGGTTGTATATTTTGACTCTGAATGATGAGAAAGCATGAAAATGACCTTAGGGAGAAAGCACAGACTTTGTCAGAGGAGAACAGGATTCTGAGAGGACATAGAATCTATTTGAGATTGGAAACAATGAAGGTCAGGTTACTGCAGTGTGTAATTATCAAATACACAATGGTGCTAGTGCATTTATAGACTTATCTTTGTAAATTTGAACATTCCTTTCTAGTCATACATTTTTAACTTGATCCTAAGAAAGATAACTTATATGCCATCTTTTCCATGAGGCTTTCATAACAGTCAGGCAATGCATGTCACAGAGTAGATATGACATAGTGTTTGTTGAAAGGCTAAAATTGGTCTTTCATTTTTGGTGCTCTTAAAGTAATTTTTGCTTGAATTTTTATGATCTTTGTTTAGTTTGTTTAGCAGTAAATACATGGATAAATAATAATGCCTATTTCATAGTGTTTCTTTGTGGGTTAATGAATGTCATACATATAAAGAACTAAACTAAGGCCTGCCACATTTAATATTTTCTTCCCTTTTTTCTGCTCTCATTTGTATCCTGCTTCTTCCACATCAGGTTTGCATTTCCTGCTTTTACTATGTTAATATCTACCCCATTTTGGTCAACGGAATATGAAAGTTATTATCAACACTATTGTTATTATTATAATTATGATTATTTATACTATTTATTGTGACTGATTGCCCTTAACCTATTTAAATAAAATTATCATTATATTTTTAAAATCTTCCTATAGTCTCAGTTTGGAAGCAGCACAAAAGTGCTTTGTGATTAAGAAAATGAAAATGGATAATATAATGTGTGTGTGTGTATGTGTGTGCGTGTGTGTGTGTGTGTGTGCACGCGAGCATTTGGAAAAAATGATATTAACAAAGGCAGTCTACTTTAGGGTTTAATATGAAATCATATATACATCTTCAGGCCTTAAAATCATAATTTTTCTCAAACTTGGCAATCGTGAATAGTCTACTTAATTTTCTTGAACTCTGTGTTGACCACCTGGGAAATCAATATAATGATATCCAAATGAGATGAGAACAGCAATTACTACATAAGATCTTCATGAAAGATGTGGAATTGTATTCTACTCCCATCACCAGATTCATCCGTAAGTTTATGATCATAACTGTTACCACAATTTACCTTTTGGCTTCTGCAGTTAAGATAATAAGAACAAGTCACCTTAGTACCTAAATTTTTTGAATCTTAAAATGTAATTTATACTTTAATTAAATTCTGTATCTAGTTGTTGAAATATTTTAAGTAGTAGAAGTTGGAATAAAAAGTTGATGCCTTAAAATTGAAATTGGTACTATGTCAATAATATTCTGTATTTGACCTTCATAATTAGAACAGACATTACATCAGACAAGACCTTCCTTGACTATAAAATGAAGTATCTTAAGAGACTTGTTTTAAGACAAAGCATTTAAAATATCAAGATTTTAAACATGTTAATAGCTGCAATCATTGTTCATGATGCTCAAATAAAGAAGTTAATTAATTGCTTTGAATGAATGGGGTATAGTTGCAAGCAGATTCTTCTGCTTAGATGAGTGACTTTGCTGATATCAGTAAAATCCTTATAAATATCCTTATAAAAATCAGTAAATATCTCTGACTATTGCCATATTATAATATTAATCTCTGAGATTGAGAAGATACATGTTTAATGTCATCTGAAGCATTATCAAGACACAATATATATTCAAAGACTTCAATATTTTTTCAAGGACCAAAGTAAGATATATTTGGACTTATGATATTGTTGGTAATAAGAGTGGGGTTTGGATCTTGTAAGTCATCTTCTTTAGCCTGAGTCATATTGTTAGATTAGAGAATGTATTAATTTTTAAGAATAATATGTGTGGCTGTTCATAAAAAAAGCAATGTGCAGAAGACTTCTGTAATAATTTTTTTATCCTCACACTTTTCTATTTGGCTCTCATTTGGCTCTTGAATCTCTATCATATAGAATACCTATGATGCTACTCTGTGAAATACTTTGCCAAAATTGATTATCATCTTTTAAGTAAATTGTGAATAAATAACATTTATTTTACTTTTTGCTACTCTTCACAATGTCTGTGAAATATAATTCTAGTCCCAAATAGCCAAAGTCATGTCTTTGTTTATCCACTGATTCTACTGGCTCCAAGGCTTACTTAATTTGTAAGATGTTGGATCCTTCTCCATTGCCTCTCTTGATTCCTTGTGTTAGCTGTTGCTGTAACTGCTAAGTGAATCATTCAGCTTGTGTTGATTTTTTTTTGTATGTTTACTTCTGTTTTCCTCTGGAATACATTTCCTTTGGGCTCCATTGTTGTCAGATGACATTTTTCAATGGCAGGCAGATTCACACATTTTGTTTTCTATGGATATTTCTCAGAACACGTCATATCTAGACTTAGGTGTTCACCTTGCCCTGTGTCAACATGTAGAGTATATTGTGTGGCAGCCTTAGCATTGTGATGAGTTTGTGCTTACATAATTGCCTTCTCCAGCTGATTCTTACCTACAAGAAGGACAGAGTTTATTTTTTTTAAACTCCAACATACTTGTCAAAGGAATGCAGACATATAAAAATAACTTAATTTATGATTTATGAAAATTAGATAATACAATCTATCTCAACGAAACAGAATAAATAGGAGAAAATTCTCATGTCTTGTGTCTAGTTCTGTCATTAAACTTGATGAGTTATGAAAAAGCCCCATAGTCGCTACAGGATTCTTTTTTTCTTAAATTGACAATAAAACAGTTGCATGCTCTTTTCACCAAATATATACGATAATTTTGAGCCTCTATTCAAACCATAAGAATACCAAATAACCTTATTATCTTAAAATAGTGTCAGAGTCTTGCTTTTTAATTAATTTATACAATATAAATTTTAGATTCTGTAGACAAAGTGAAGTTTCCTGGCAAATCTATATTTAATATCATATTAGAAAATGTTTATAGTATTTCTTTGATATGTTTCCCTGATACAATCTTTATAGTGGCTTGGAGGGAAATATAGTCTCATTCATTTTAAGCTTTTCTTTTCACAGTATACATAATTTATTAACTAATGTTCAGGCAAAAAGCACACATGTTTTATTATGAGTTGAAATAAATCATTGGCTACTAGGTATGAAAGGACTGGATTAATTCTTTCAATATTTGTGGAGGTTGAATTTTTCCTCAAGTTTTATAATGTAGGGATATGTGTACTTCAGTGGAAAAATATAAGACATCAGATATGAGAGATATATTTTTTGGTTTTGCAATATTTTGGGGAATGTGGAGTGATCAAGAGTGGAAATTAGACTAAGAAAGAAGTAAAAACTTTCAGGGAAAGTTTTATTTCATTTTTTTCTAACACTTACTTTACATCCCAGTCAAAGCCCATCTCCTTCTCCTCCTACCAAGACCAACATCACATACCCTTCCCCCTGCTTCCCTCTTCTCTACTCCTCAGAGAAGGGGTACCCAACACCCTTGGATACAAACCTTCCAGGCACTTCATGTGGCAGCAGGATTCAGTGCATCCTCTTCCATTGAAGCCAGACAGAAGCCCAACTCAGGGAAGGTGATTCAAAGGAAAGCAACAGTCAGAGGCAGTCCCTGATCCAATTGTTGAAAGACAAACATAAAAACCAAAGTACACATCTAGTGACAATGTCAACCAACCATTAGACTGAGCAAAGTGTCACCAATAGAGGAGTTAGAGAAAAGACTGAATGAGCTGTAAGGTTGTCAATACCATAGGAAGAACAATATCAACTGACTCTCCAGAGCTCCCAGGGACTAAACCATCAACCAAAAAGTACACATAGAGGGACCCATGGCTCTAGCCACATATGGAGCAGAGGATGGCCTTGTCAGCATTAATGGGAGAAAAGGCCTTTGGTCCTGTGAATGCTCAACACCCCAGTGTAGGGAAATGCAAGAGTGGGGAGGTGGGAGTGGGTAAGTGGGTGGGAAACATTCTCATAGAAGCAGGAGGAGAGGGATGAGGTAAGGGATTTCCAGAAGAGAAACATGCAAAGGGGATAACATTTGAAATGTAAATTAAGAAAATATCCAATAAAAAATAAACAAACAAATAACAAATAAAACAAAGAGATATTTAGGGGGCCTAGGTCTAGTCTACACATGCATTTTGGTTGGTGGTTCAGTCTCTGTGAGCCTCTATGGCCTCAGGTTAGTTGGCTCTGTAGCTCTTTTTTTTGTGGAATCCTTGACACCTCTTGCTTTCCCAATCTTTTCCTGGCTGATGAAGACGCTGAGAAGACCATCATGCTAGGGTCCTATCTGCCATTGTTGCAGAGTATCATTAATAATATCAGAAGTTGGCTGTCTCCCACAGGCTGGGTCTCATGTTGGGTCAGTTGTTAGTTGGCCATTCTATCATATATCTGCTCCATTTTTATCCCTGCACATTTTGTAGAAAGAATACATTTTGGACCAAAGGTTTTCTGAGTAGGTTGGTGTCTATCTCCCTCCTCTCGAAGTCCTGCCTGGCTACAGGACATGGCCACTTCTGTCTCCCTTTTTCCATTGGCTAGGAGCCTCAGCTAGGCTCACCCCCATAATCTTGAGAGAGCTTCCTCTGTCCCAGGTCTCTGAGATGACCTCTGACTCTGATTTTTCTTCTCTCTCCCAATCCTCTGCACTGCTCTCCCCACACCTGATCTTCTACCTTCATTTCATTCCCCATGCCCTTTCCAACCTAATACTTGATCTCCATCTACTTTCTTTGTCTATTTTAGATCCCTTTCTCAATGAAATTCAAGCATCCTTACCTGGAGCCTTCCTGTTACTTGGTTTCTTTGGGTCTGTGGATTGTGGTATGAGTACTCTGTACTTTATGGCTAATATCCACTAGTAAATGAGTATATATCCTGTGTGTCTTTCTAGATTTGGGCTACCTCATTGAGAATGATATTTTCTAGTTCCATTCATTTGCCTGAAAATTTCATGTTATCCTTGTTTTAAATAGCTGAGTACTATTCCACTGTATAAATATGTCAGTTTCTTTATCCATTCTTCAGTTGAGGGACAATTAGGTTGATTCTAGTTTCTGGCAAATGAACCTGTTACAAACATAGTTGAGCAAGTGTCCTTGTGGTATTGCAGAGCACATTTGGGTATATGCCCAAAAGTGGTGTAGCTGGGCCTTGAAGTAGAACTACTCCAAATTATTCTGAGAAACTACTCAATGGATTTCCAAAGTAGTTATACAAGTAAGTACTCCAAAGAGCAATGGAGGTGTGTTCATTTTACTCCACAACATGCATATATGGAAATCCATCAATGTCATTGATCACTGCAATCCACCATATAAACAAAAAGGAAAAAAATAAAAAAGGTCATCTCATTAGATGCTGAAAAAGACTTTGAAAAAATCGAACACTCTTTTTTTGTTAAAAGTTTTAGAGCTATCAAGTATAAAAGGGACATAACTAAACCCAATAAAAGCAATACACAACAAACCAATGAAAACATCAAATTAAATGGAGAGGAAACTAAAGCAATTCCATTAAAATCAGGAACAAAACAAGGCTCTTCACTTTTTATCTATTCAATATTATACTTAATATTCTAGCTAGAGCAATAAGCCAACCAGATCAAGGGAATAGAAATTGGAAAGAAAGAAATCATAGTATTACTATTCACATATGATATAATAGTATACGTAAGTCACTCCAAAAATTCTACCTGAGAACTCCTACAGCTGAATAACACCTTAGGCAATGTGGCTAGGTACAAAATTAATTAAAAAAATCCAATAGCCTTTCTTTATACAAATGATAAATGAGCCAAGAAAGAAATTAGGGAAACAACACCCTTTACAATAGCTAGAAATAATATATAATATCTTGGTGTAACTCTAATCAAGCAAGTGAAAGATCTGAATGACAGGAACTTCAAGTCTCTGAAGAAAGACATTGAGGAAGGTATCAGAAGATGAAAAGATCGCCCATGCTCATGGGTCAATAAGATCAACATAGTGAAAATGGTTATCTTACAAAAAGTAATCTACAGATTCAATGCAATTCCCATTCAAATTTTAATACAACTCTTTGCAGACCTTGAAAGACCAATTTTTGTCTTCATGTAGAAACCAAAACCACCCAGGGTAGCTAAAACAATCCTGTACAATAAACAAACTTCTGGAGTTATCACCATCCCTGATTTCAAATTGTACTACAGAGCAATAGTAATAAAAACCCAAATGGTATTGGCATAAAAAATAGATAGGTTGATCAATGGAATAGATCAAAGACTCATATATAAATCCACATACCTAGGGATACTTGATTTTTGACAAAAAATCTTTTAATGAATGGGTTTTTTTATATTTGTGAAATGGGAAAGAGTTATATTTGCTTTCCCTTATTCTAGTTTCAGAACATTTTCAAAATTATGACGTAGCCATCAACAGTGTTAAAGTGAGAGCATAAGACAGTTTAGATTAAGTTTGTTGTTTAAAAGCAATCCTTATATATTCATAGTCAAAAAGAGGCTTGTAGGTGTCCCATGCTGGAAAGAACAAGGCTAGAATTCAGTTTGTGAACATCAGAAGCATGTACTGGTAGACTGGATTGGTAAAGTGTTGGAATTTACAAATATAATCCATCTGAAATTGTAAATAATTTTATTTCTTTTTTGGTTTAGGGGGATAAAATAATGTTATGGTTTATGAATATGAATGGGACTATTTCAAGTTTATCTATAAGCATAGACATTATCTTAAATACTACCCATTTCTGGTGGGAAGATTTGAATTCATTCCCTGTGTAATTTAGAGAGGTCAGTAGAACAAATGATTTACTGTGTTCACCATCTGGACAAAATACTCAAAGATGAGAAAAATTCATTCATTCTCTTTAAATGAAACTTTATTTCTTCTCATCCTCATTATCCAATCGTATATATCTATTCTGTCTGGTAATATTATCAGCTTTCTAGTAGAATTAATATTAGATTTTCATATAAGTTAAAATACATTGTATATGCTTTTCTCTTTAATTTAACTTAACATTATACATTTCCATTCATGTTGTCACAATGGAAAAATCATTTTATAGGTGTATATAATATACTATATCACATTTGGTTCATGAATTAAGTTGCTGATAAACATTTAAAGTGACTTTATACCTGGGATGTTATGACAATATTACATTATTACAAATATACTGATTGCAACTCCCTTAGCCAAATTATCTGATTTTTTAGATTATATGGTTTATCTAGTTTTATGTGGTCTTTGTATCTTTTTCATTTAGGCATAATGCTGGGAATCAAATGCAGAGCTTTATGTATTCTAGATAAAAACTATATCTAGTCCCATGAAATATTTCCCTAACCCTTATTTATAGTTTTCTAGATGAATTATCATATTTTATAATGCCTATATTCATTTACTTTCCATAAAAACATATAAAAGGACCTATTGTTTTATATAAAGCATGCATTCACACAGCATATTCTCTGTAATATATATAATTTCATATTTAGTATAATATATATAATTTTATATTTAGATTAAAACATGAATTTGAAAAAAACTGATGAAAATTCAATTATAGAAAAGGTACCCATGTAAAAAATGTTTTTCTTTTTAAAAATTATCTTTAATCTTTTTTTATTGTCCAGTCATTATTCCCTTCTCATTCTGCCCTTCTATAGTTCCTCATCCCATCCCTCCTCCTCCATCTCCAAGAGGATGTTCCCTGACCACCACCTCCACCACACCAGGCCTCCTCATTCTCTGGGGCCTTACGTTTCTCAAGGGTTAGCTGTATCTTCTCTCACTGAGGCCAGACCAGGCAGTCCTCTGCTGTGTATATGTCAGTGCCTCAGATCAGCTAATATGCTACATGGTTGGTGGCTCAGTGTCTGAGAGATCTCAGGGGTCCAGGTTAGTTGAGACTGTTCGTTTTCCTATGGGGTCACCCTCCTCTTCAGCTTCTTCCAGCCTTTCCCTAATTCAACAACAGGGTTCCTTGGCTTCTGTCCATTGGTTGGGTGTAAATATCTGCTTCTATATCAGTCAACAGTTTGTTGTGCCTCTTAGAGGGCAGCCATACTAGGTTCCTGTCTGTAAGCACATCATAACATCAGTAATAGTGTCAGGTCTTTGAGCCACACCTTGAGCTGGATCCCAATTTGAGACTGTCACTGGACTTCCTTTTCCTCAGTTTCTTTTCCATTTTTGTCCTTGTAGTTCTTTTAGACAGGAACAATTCTGAGGCAGAGATTTGACTGTGGGATGGCAACCCCATACCTCTACTTGATGCCTTGATTTTCTACTGGAGGTAGACTCTACAAGTACCCTCTCCCCACTTTAGGACATTTCATCTAAGGTCCCTCCTTTGATTCTTGAGAGTCGCTCATCTCCTGAGTCTCTGGTACATTCTAAAGGGTCCACCACTTCCCACATCCCAAGGTTATATATTTCAATTTATTGTCCTGTCACTTATTGCTTCACTCCTGGTCCCCACCCTCACCAATACCTAATCATGTTCTCCTCATCTCTGCCCCTCTTCCACCCAATTCCCTACCTCTATCTGCCCTCTGGTTTATTCTGCTTCCCTAGTGGGATTAAAGCATCCTCACTTAGGTCTTGTGGCTTGCTAATTTGTTTGAGTTTTGTGGATTCTATCTTGGGTATTCTGAGCTGTTTTTGGCTTTTTACCTTTGAGATACCTCACTTGGGATGATATTTTCTGGTTGCACTCATGTGTATGAAAAATTCATGATGTCCTTGTTCTTAATAGCTAAGTAGTTTTCCATTGTGTAAATGAACCACATTTTCTGTATCCATTCTTTTGTCTTGGAACATCTTGGTTGTTTTCATCTTCTGGCTATTATCAATAAGACTTCTATGAAGATAGTGAAGCACATGTCCTTGGGGCATGGTGGGGCTTCTCTTGGGTATATGCCAAAATGCTTTTAGGGTTATATGTAAGGTTCATGGAAGAAAACAATGGAAAATTTACTGATAAACAGTAGCTATGAAATACTTCTTTCTCCATTATTGAAGTATTTCAGTTCTGTCATTTACATTATTAATCATTAACTAATTAGGGAGTTAAACTTTGAACATATCATTTTATTTTTTATCATTAATAGAAATATGTTAATTCATACATTTCAAATTATTTGAACAATAATATGAAGCCAGCAATGTGTTAAAATACAAACTTTTGAAACATGAGACATGAATGATTTCTTATCACATATTCACCAATTTTATTGTCTAAAAATCCTTTCTGACACAACTTGCATGACTGAATTTTTACAACTAACTCATATATATATATATATATATATATATATCAATGAAAATTGTATGATAGGAGATGCATTTGTATATGTGTGAACATTCTGAAGAAATATGATAATGAAAACAGTCTTTTGGGAGAAGGGCTTTTGTCCAAATTTTCAATGTATTCTATGCTAGATACCACTTATTTCTTATATATTCTATTTCAAAAAGACTCAGCTACTCAGAAACCAAAGACAAACATGACTACAGTTGTAATTATCCATTTGCATTGTTTTTGAGGATATAGGAATACCAGACAATTCAAAAGAAAAAAAGAACTACGACTCTTGGTAGGCTTGGTTACTAGTGATGAAGAGAGTTTAATTTCATTTCATTTCAATCAAAAGCTGTCCCAGTGTGCATTTCCTACTTCTTAGCAGGGGAGTCAACTTTAACATTAAAATAACAAATTGGTACACTTTCTAAAGAGCATGATTTTTTTGTTAATGACTGAAATGTTGTTTGTTTGTGTGTGTTGTGTGTGTGTTTCATACATGATAGAATTCATGTGTTACATGACAAATAAGTCTGTAGGGTCAAAGCTTGGGTACACAGTAGATGCTCTGGGAAAATCTTGATGTACTAAGTTTTCTTATTTGGTTTTTTTCAACTGGTCTGTTTTTCTCATCAATTATCAATCAGTTAGACCTGTATATATTTCCAGCCACTATGTTCTTGGTACAAAATTATATTAAAACAAATAGTTGATAGATTTAGTAATCTATAAGTATGCCAATTCAAGAGCAGTGTCCATATTCAAGTACTATATTTTTGTTAGCACATTAGGTTTTTTTCACCAATATTTATCTAAGAGATACATTTTTCCACCTTACATTTTTGCCAACTTCATCAAAGATCACTAGCAATTTATTTAACAACTTTATATTTGGTTATGAAGTTTATTATGTCTGCCTTTACTTTGCCACACTGTTTTTCATAAGATAGCTCAATAAAGTATTTTAAAAATAGAAGCTGCAAGGACTCATGATTTATTCATATTAATCAAAATTTGATGGCTTCATTGTGTTATGGAAGTTCCATATACAATTTGTGATTTTTTTGGTTGTTACTGTGATAAATATCAGTGGAAATTTTATTTGGTTTCTTGACATAAGAATAAATATTACATAAAATATCTGTGTAACTTAATTCTGAGTCTCTGGATACAATCTTGATCCTAAGACATGGTACAGTATGTCTGAGGCTCAAGTTTGGTATCTATAAGACTAGACATAATATCTGAGGCTTTGGCTGAAGTTTGAAGCATTGAAGTTTGAACTGAACCTGGGACCCAGTGAGAAGGGAGTCTCTTCCTGTGTCATCTACAGAATTACGTGTAGCTTCTGTCTTCTCTTAATACACAGAGACTATATCCTTCCATGTTGTATGGCATGTCGCTGGGCTTGGATGTCATAATTACTGTGGACAGTTTGTTCTATGCAATTTGATCATTTTTTTCTCTGAACCCTACAAAATAAATTGTTATCTGTTCCCCTTAGCTTTTGCTAAAGCACTTTGATACATGAGTTCAAATGAATTTTTTTTATTTGTGTGCACATGTATGTACATGTGCTTAAGTATTTGCCTTTGTGTGTGTGTGTGTGTGTGTGTGTGTGTGTGTGTGTATACTATGACAGGCATATAAAAGAATAACTTATAAGAGTCACACTCCTCCTTCTACAGTGTAGGTCCTGAGGATTGAACTCATGTTGTCAGGTTTTCTGTGAAGTTCTTTTAGCCATCTCACTTGTTGGCCCTTAAGCTAGTGTTTCCATGAGGAAATGAGGGTTGAAAAGTCCCATCAGGCCATCTTGCCGATAAAGCCAGTTATTCACTATATGTAAATTAAAGATTTTAAGCTAATTTGATTATATTTCTTAACAATGACTCAAATCTAAAATTTTTACTCCTGATACTGAGCCTGTTTACAATTTCCAATTTCTTACCATTTTGAAGTATGTTCTTATGTTACTGTTATATCTCCTCTGAACAAATCTCAGGGGCATAGGTCCTTGAGTTAAATAAACACTGATATCAGCTGTGTCTTGGGCTGTGTGCAGAGTTGGCTCTGGTGTTTACAGGATGGGAAGGTGACCTGACCTGAGTTCTTCATTCCCACAGTGAATGGTTTGTGATGTTGAAATATATACTGATTTTTATCCTTCCTGATTTGTTATGTAAATCTAGTGCATGAATATTTCCTTACAAAGACTACAATATAGTATGTTTTATATTATAGAATTGAGATAGAAGCAGGTTTTCCAAATATACATTTTATATAACAAAATAATATACACATGTAGTATAAGCACAAGCCAACTTTAATGATCAAGCCCACTTAAAATGTTGGTAGAATATTCTTTTCTGTACATTATTTCATAAAACATGCCTCTTTCATTGACTTTCATTGCATAGGAATTTTCTGTGTAAAGCTAATATGAAAATTAAAGACAGCAATAAAATAAATCAAACTCAGTATGATGAAAGAAGAAACTTCAGATGCTCTCTTAAAAAATAACATGACTTTTAAATCAACTCACAGTTGTTTGGCATTTCTACTGATTAATGCCCAGGGTTTGCTGAGCCATTCTAATACGGTAAACAAGAAAAAAATGAATTTCTTGACATAAGATGAGGGTCAGCTTACTATATTAATGTCCCAGCTATAGCTCTTAATCACAAATGTTTACAGCCTGAAGCAGCAATTACTTCACTGTGAAATTTCTACAGTTAAACACAATAGTCTTACTGTCTGCACATCATCGACTTTCATTGCATCAACCATTAGAAATAAAGCAAAGCCCTAGTTTTAATTACAAGCACCCAATTATTGTTAGTTGTAATTAAATGGAATATTTTTCTGAGTACATTTGGTTATGAAAGTGCTTGGAACAATGCCACTGGGAAACTTAATACTCCATGTAGTTTCAGCTATAAAGTGGCACGGTTGATAAGGAACTCAACAAAAGCCATTCAAAGGACTTCCAGATTAACTTTTGCAGATGTGCATTTTGAATCCATCAATCTTTATGGCAACACATTTTAATAAATGCACTGTGGTTTATATTTAAAAGCAGTATGCTGTTTATAGCAAAAGCAATTATGTTTCGCTCTGTCTCCTGAACTAGCTAAAGGGAGACTGTCTGTGGAATACAGAAAA
The DNA here is from genome assembly GCF_011762505.2 of Arvicanthis niloticus. Taxonomy (NCBI): domain Eukaryota; kingdom Metazoa; phylum Chordata; class Mammalia; order Rodentia; family Muridae; genus Arvicanthis; species Arvicanthis niloticus. Next base: position 60,667,438 of record NC_047672.1, on the reverse strand, counting down.
CTACAAGTTTGTAATTGTAATTACTATTGTTTAAATGCAGTGTTAGCCACCCTCCAAACTGGGTCAGAGACCTTCTTATTATGAACTCATCTTCACTGAATATGTATTAAGGAGCATCATGATTCGTGCTAATAAATAAAAGAAAACCTGCAGGGGAACCTGCATCTTATATCCATCACAGATTTCTCTGAAAAGCGCATTAACCTGCCTTTTGTCCCGACCTTCATCAGTTTGTCTGCTCCTGACTCTAGTCAATTGATGGTTTTGTGTTAAAGCAGATGCTTGGTTAGAAACCATGGGAACATTCACAAACATTCTATACACATACCTTTTCCATATCCAATTAATGCAGATCTTGAGTCATGTTGCCTTTCCTGATTCTTAGAATGATGACTACCTATCCTTCTTCTGTTATCTCTAAATCACTTCTTATACACTGTGACCCCTGAATATTTCATCTACACAGACTCAAATATATCTCCTTTACTATCTGTTATTCTGTCTCAATTCATAGACCTAAAACAAAGTCTTTCAGAGAAATGGGCTTCATGCTTCTAGGACTTTACATGTCTTCAGTTGTTTCCTCTGCTTTGGTTCCCCATCAAATACTCATTATTTACTTCAAATTGTTTCTAGACACACTTCATTAAAAGTCGATCTTTTCTTTGTGTGCACATTATAGTAATGTGTCAGTAACCCCATCTATTATTTTACCACCTGCTGCTTTGCCTTCCTATTTCCCATATTTCAGAGAAAATAAAGACCCTAAATTTATTTGTGAAGCTAGCTCTGATCTTTCCTTTTTAACTCATATTTTTTATTGAGAAATTAATTGGCAGTTAGGACTCTTAGGTTGCAATTTTGACTTGGTATATTGATTTACACTGGATTTTAATGGAATTAAAAATTTTAAGTATAAAATGAACAGTGGGGGAAAGTTATGGATTTTGTGTTTTAATAATACCTGTGTATTTTCTAAAGTGTGGGCAAGAAGAGGGTACATGAAACATGACATGTCATTTTGTGAGTGCAGGTTTCTTAGTTCATTTCCTGCTGATGTCTAGATACATGATTTCCAGATTCTCAGGTGTGTTTCATTATACTCACCCAGAGATTACCATGACTTTGCATTTCAGCAAGACATTGGCTATGTTTATGAACAATATTTGAGAGAAAATTCGTGAGTCATGCTTTGAAGGGAAATAGAACTTTGAACAGTGGAACACTCTCTGTATGCAAGAATGAAGTTAATAAAACTTACATTACAAATAAAGACACTGTAATGCATTGAATGTTAGTAGATTTAATGCTATCCACATGAATATGCAGTAAAATATTCTGCCTGGAAAAGACTGACACATTTGGAGACATGATATTGAGAAAATACTGCAAAATAGAAAAAGAAGATTGCTGTGAATGATTTATACTGGGTACTGGAGTAAATTAAGTAGCATTCACATCTGAAAATATAAGTTTATGGCATTTTTTGTTTCAAATTATAAGATCAATAAAGACAATATTAAAATTGATGCTTAAAGTTCAGAATATTTTTAAAAGATTAAAAAAGAAAATGCTTTCTCCAGTATAATCTGTAAAATGTTGTTGTACACCATCTGATTTTTGAGGTTATGATATTTCAGTAAACATTCATGTTTATCAACTTAATATGTATACAATGTCTCACTTTGTATGTACAACTAAAAAAATCAGCATTAATTTATCACTGTCCAGGAGAATATATACCACAGGTAGAAACATGACTTCATTAGCATGAACAATTCATCTAGCCATCCTGATGGGGTGAGATGAAGCCTTGATAAAGTTTTAATTCTTTTTTCTTAATGATTATAAATATTGAGTTTTTATGTATTTGTTTTCAAATTGAAATTTTATTTGAATTGTATTTGTCACATTTGTCTGCTCATATATTGGATTATAAATACACATACACACATGTATGTATATATATATGTTTATGACGTATATATGAATATGTATACACACATACACACATGTATGTATATATATGTTTATGACGTATATATGAATATGTATACACACACACTAACATACACATACATACACACAAACACACACACACACACACATATATATATATCACAAACATTCATACATACATATATACATACATGTCAAATGCTGAGAAGTATAGTTGTTATATTGTATGGGAATGTCCCCCAAAGTTGCTTTACAAACTATGTTTCTATCAGTAGTAAAAGTCTTTGTTTCTCAAGACCCACACTATGTTGGGTTTGTCAGTTAGACAGTTGCACATCATATCTGGCCACTGAAATATCTCCCATGATGAGGCATCTGTTCTGTTTTTCCACGAGTCTTTTTTTTTCTTATTTTTGGGAATAATTTGTATATTTTAAATAAATCTTTTTTTCAGTTATGTCCTTTTAGAAATATTTTCTCTCCTCTGCAGGATTTATTTATTTATTTATTTATTTCAGAGCCAAGGTCTCTTTCTTTCTTTCTTTCTTTCTGTCTGTCTGTCTGTCTGTCTGTCTGTCTTTCTTTCTTTCTTTCTTTTTCTGTCTCTGTCTCTGTCTCTGTCTCTCTCTCTCTCTCTCTCTCTCTCTCTCTCTCTCTCTCTCTTTCTCTTTCTTTCTTTCATAATTGGAAGTTACTTAATTGGATATTTTAGTTACATTTCAGATATTACCCCCTTACCCCATTCCCCCACACACACTCAGGAACTCCCTATCCCATCCCTTCTCCTCCTGCTTCTATGAGGATGTGCTCCCACCTACCCCCACAACTCTCACCTCCCCACCCTTGAATTCCCCCACACTCAGCATCCAGCCTTCATGGGACCAAGGATCTTCTTTTCCACCTATGCCAACAAGGCCATCCTCCCCTACATATACAGCTGGGGCCATGGGTCCCTCCCTATGTGCTCCCAGGCTGGTGGTTTAGGCCCTGGGAGTTCTGGTTGGTTGGTTGGTATTGTTGCTCTCCCCATGGGGCTGCAAACCCTTTCAGTTCCTTCAGTCTTCTCTCTAATTCCTCCATTAAGAACCCCATGATCAGATCAATGGTTAGCTGTGAGCGTCCACTTCTGTATATGTCAAACAAAACAAAGATTATCAATTATATCTTCTATACTCCATGACATTGGTATTATACATTTCTGGTCATATTAATTAAAATATTTTGTTTTCCCTACATTATCTTCTCAGTATTCTAGATTTGTATTCATGTCCCTGGCTCAGTTTGAGTTCATTTTGTGAAGAGTGTGAAGAGTGTATACAAAGTGTTTAGATTACTGATTCTTTTGTGGACTCCCAGTACTTATAACCAACAGTGACTTAAAAATATATGGGTCTAAAAACTGCCTTTGTATTGTATCAAAGGTTATTTGGCTATATTTGTGTGCTTCCTTTTCTAGTATTTCAACTCTTCTCCATTGATTCATTTATACCTTAACCAATACCACAGCATCTTTATGACTATTGCTCTACAGCTATTCTGGATCCATGTGTTTTTTCTGAGGGATTCTATAAAGAGAAAGTTGAGTGCATTTATGATGAGATGTGTTAGACAGAATTTGAGATTTGGTACTTTTTTCCTAAAGCAATTAAATCAATAAAACACTGTATTTACAAGTGAACAAATTTGTTACTTAAAAGAGCATATATTGTTAATTTATAATAAGCGTTGTGAATATTAAGAAGATTACCTGTAATGTGCTCTTTGGCTTCTCTGTACTCCTATTTCATTAGGGTGCTGGACATGATTAAGATCAGTTTTAACTTCAGATGGAAGAAATTTATTTTGTATATATAATATAAAATATGATGAATGTAGAATTGCTTTGTTCTTAGCCTGCATTCTTTGTTTATTTAAACATAAATAGTTGCCCATATAGTGCTGAGTCCTACAAATACAAGTATTGGTAGTCTGCTTGCTGCTTACTGTCTTTTCTAGGCCCAATAGAGGCAGATTTTGACAAAAGTATATTCACTTAATCTCTAATGTGATTGATTAAATTACTACTTATAGTCTGATTATTAGAGTTATGTATAGTTTATTTCTTACATTCATCTTTCTCCATTTGTTAGAATCATTCTAACAAATAGTCATATATTTTTAGCAGTTATATAAATATACTACTCTGACTAACTCAATGAACTTAATTTTGGCACTTTTTCATAGTAACTATTTTCTAGATACTGCTTTAGAAAGGTGATTTTTATAGACAACCGAATTTATCTTCCCCCCGGGGGAGGGTTACAATTAGGCTACATTTTTGTGTTTAATGTGAAGCTTTAGATTCCACCTCACCTTCCCTTCACTTCTATGAACAGATAAGAACTAACATCCATAGAGGATTCAATAACAGCATGAAACTTCACCTTTGAAGAGCTACCCAAAGCTTTGAAATGTGCTGGAAGACATGCTGACTGTATGGTGTCTAGATGAAAAATTCCTTTTAATAAATGAAAACCTCAGCAATGCTGAGGATAAGCCTCCTCACTTATAGAAACAGTCATAGTAGCTAGATAAGGGTTGGTGTGGGCTCAAGTATTCATGACTCCTTTCCAGCTAGTATACTAATAAAACACCAGAGTAAAAAGAAACTTAGAAGAAAAAGGGTTACTTTATATGACAATTCAAAATTCTCCTTTATTTCCCGGAAGTCAAGGAAGGCACATGAAGGAGTTAGCCTCATTCACAGTCAAGAATAAAGAGAGACTAAATGCATACCCACAGAGTCATGCTCTCCATCCTCTGCATCGATAGCACTCAGAATCCCATGAAAGGTAAAGCCCTCTCCACTCCCAGTGGGTTTGCTCTTACCTTGTCAGTTAACATGAGGAATCCACATACTCTTATTTGGACAAGCTTAAAGCATAACCTTCATTGAGACTCTCTTCCCAGATAATTTTATACTGTCTAAGCACACAATTAAAATTAGCATGATGGTTTATAAAGTATAGACCTAAATTCAGATCTGGCAGTGGTATTCACTAGTTGTAAAATTCAATAAATCATATTTTTTTTTTCAAACTCAAAAATGTTCATTAGATAAATGGTAAAACTGCATGACTGGTTCACAGTACATATATCTGAACAGGCCAAGCACAATTATCAACAAGTGCTATCTATTATTATTACTATGAATGCTATTAGAATGAATAATAATATACTATAGTTTAAATTAATTTTTAATTACTTTGAGGATATAATTTAATTAACAAGTTTTATTTAATCTCCTCTAGGTTGAAATAAGGATTTAAAATAATAAATATAATAGAGACTATTATTTGTTTTTTTAATAATCACAGGAAAAAATATATTCTACCATTCTCTATATGCTAGTCTTAAATGTTTCATTTCCTTGTAGTACCTAGTGATGTCACTCTTCCTACAAGTTTTTAAAATAAATCAATGTCAAGTTTAAGACAGACTACTAAATACATCTTGTAAAGAAGGCAAGGCGAGCTCTTAAATATGACATTTGTGTGACATGTGGCCTTGTCCTTTGCTATAGGTAGAGATTTTCCATAAAATGTTAGCTAACAATGTAGAAACGTATTTTAGTTGGTTCATTAATAAATTTCTAAATGTACTTTTAATCAAATTTCCCAAGCATTGCCTCCAAGATTTACAAAAGCTAGAGTGTTACTAGCATATCATTAATCATCTCATTATGAGAACATTCACTATATATCTAGCTAAATGCATTGACTCCAAATGGTATGATATATGCATTAAGAATGTGTGATCACCTTTGTTAGATCAAAGCCACAGACAGACCATGTGGTAATGTTGATAATAATTTTATTGTCCAACCATCCCAGTTCTACCAAGTAGCATTGCCATTTTTTTTTTGGTACCATGATTTGGTATTGGAAAGTGGTAATAGTGTCTGTTTCACTTTAGTAAAGGGCTGGGGATAGCTTGTACTTGTTTGCAAATGTTGGCTGTTATACATTTTAAGAAAAAGTTCCGGATGGTTTTGAAATGCTTGTCACCTTGAGTTGGGCAGTATTTATAACACATCACCTGAATGGTCCTTCTATGTCTCCAATCCCTAAAGATCTTATTATTTAATAGTGATTGACACATGTTATTTGTACCTTCAATTTAATACTTAACAAAGGTGAATGCTGCTAAACCCTAAATTTAAGAAAATAGGATAGAGATAAAAATATAATCAATTAAGAAAATATGGCTTAGAGATTTTTAGCTATTATCTATTGCAACTAGGAGCCTAAATGAATATAAGATTGGCAACTGAGCAGTACAGGTTTGTCTTATATGATCCACTTATATGGGAATCTTTCTGGAGGATTATATCAATTTGCACAAACTTTCAGATGAAGCATGAAGCCTAGAAATATTGAAGACAATAAGAAAAAGTCACAAATACAATATATATATATATATATATATATATATATATATATATATATTGAACATATTGAATATATTGAATATATCTATCTCTATCTATCTATCTATCTATCTATCTATCTATCTATCTATCTATATTCATTCTTTGCTGGTTTCTTATAAGGGTGACCCTAGTAAAGACTCCTAGCAATGGGGAATATAGAGCCTGTAAATGCTATCTTCCACTACAACAAGGAAAGACTTCCGGTAGTGGAACTGGGACGTCAACCCAGGCCCAAAACATTTGACCTATATATTTTCCTGTCTGCAAGATGTGCTGGGATAGTGATGGTAGATAAATTCTGGAAGTAGCCAGCCAATGAGTCATTCAACTTGAGGACCAAGCCAAAAGTGGGAGCCCATGCCTGAGATGGCCTGGATGCCCAGGTACCAGTGGCCCAAGAGACCCAAGACTGGCAAAATATATCAATGACATGTTTCCTAATGATGCTCTGCTCTATTTATGTACTGGAGACTGGCATAACTGACATCAGAGAGGTTTTATTCCAGTAACTGATGGAATCAGATAGAGAGACGCACAGCCAAAGACGAGGCAAAGCTCAGGGAATCCCACAGAAAAAGGTAAAGGAGGATTATAGGAGAGAGGTGTCAGGAATACCACAAGAAAAACCACAGAATCAACTAACCTGAGTTCATAGGGGCTCAGAGGGACTGAAACAACAGTTAAGGAATGTGCATAAGGTCTGACCTAAGGCCTTTGCATATGTGTTATGACTGTGTAGCTGGTGTTCTTGTGGGACTCATAATAGTGTGAACAGGTAGTGTCTCTAACATTTTTGCCTATTTTCTGGACCTGTTCTTCTACTGGTTTGCCTTGTCCAGCCTTGATATGAGAGTGTGAACCTGGACTTATTGTAACTCATTATGTCATGTTTGAATGATATCTCTGGGAAACCTGCTCTTTTCTGAAGGGAAACAGATGAGGAGGAATGGATCTGGGGGAGAAGTGAGGTGTAAAGGAGGGACTGGGAAGATTATGTATGTTGAAACTGCAGTTGGGTTGTAATATATAAGAGAAGAGTAAAAGAAAACATGGAAAACCCAATAAACTATATAAAATTATATTAAATAACTTCTTATTCAGCCAATCTTGATTTCAAAAAGAATATAAATTATTGCTTTCAAACTTGTTTAATAATCAAAAATACAAATCTACTTTATAAAGTTAAAATTTATGAAAATTTATACTAACATAGACTGTACATGGAATTATTCTTAGTTGAGAAAATAATGAACTAATGTAAAGATTCAGTAATTAATCATAACTATGTTACACAGAGCAATCATGTAAACATGCCAGGACCACCTTGTCTCTCTATTGGTATGAGTTGTGATGTTAATGAGAATCTTCTTAAAATGCTCTGTGATATTGGCTATTTCTCTGAACAATTGTTTTTTTTTCTAGCAAATTGGGTATCCCAGAAAAAGGTGATCTCTTACAGTTTGCCAGGATTTTTCACTCTGTGTATGAGTGTGTGTGTGTGTGTCTCTGTGTCTGTGTATGCATATATGCATAAATATGTATATATATTCTATAAAATGAATATAAATTTTAATTACTTATTTTACATCCATTAACCGAAGTTTATTAGGACTTAATATTGTTTTTTAGTGCTTAAGATTTTAAATCATCAAAAATTATATTCTGATTTTTGAATTATTAGAGATGACCCAGTGTTCAAGGATTACTTTATTTATTTGTTGTCTGAAAAGGCTCAAGTAACAGGAATGTCTAAATTACTATGCTCTGACTACTATCCCTCTTAAATATTTAAATATTTTCAAGCCCATAAATAAACAGAAATACCAATATATTTCAGAACAAGGGGCAGGGCACTGTACTTTGACTCTAATGGGTTCAAAGTGCTATGCTGTTTATATGAAGACAGAGCCTACATGATAGTTTAAAGTCTAAGAAAATGAACTTTTGGCATGTACTCATGTTACACAGGCCTGTGTTTCATAAAGACAACCTGTGTCTTTTAGACTTTTTCTTTAATTGAAAATAAATTTTTTTAGACAATACATTCTGATTATGACAGTTTTTCCTCCTCCAAACTCTCCCAGACACTTCACATGTGTTCTCCCTTCTAGATACACATCTATCCCATCTCTCTTTAGGTAACAAATAGGTATTTAATGAATAATAATATATTAAACAAAACCCAAAAAATCATAATAGTACTAAAAAATAGAAGAAAATTGCAAAGAAAAAGAAACACACTCACATACACACTCAAAAACACAGTAGTATCATAAAAACACAAAGAGAGAGGCCATAGTGTATATGTAAATTTTGTGTACATTAAAAACACAACCTCCTCTAAAATACATAAAGAAAATAATCACTTTTCACCAGGAAAAAAAACTTTCTGACCTTTAAAAACAAACAAACAAACATACAAACAAACATACAAACAGACCACAAAACAACAACCAAAAAGCCCTGTTATGAGTCATGAGTCAAAGAACTTTAAAAGTTGCAGTTGAGTTCATTTTGTCATCTACACTTGGTCATTGAGTTAAGAGTGGTTTGTTTTCTCAGTGGTATTCCATTAGAGAAAATTAAGCTTTCATTTAGAAGTGTTTATCAGTTAGAGATAGCTTCAGAATTGGGTCAGGTGTTCATGTGTACTCTCAGTTCTGGAACCTCATCAATTCTAGACCATTAGAAGCCTTGTGCAGCCCTGTCCAAGACACCACAGTTCATATGCTATGAGTTCATATGTAAGGTGATCATGCTGTGTTTAGAAGGTCAGCATTTCGAGTAGTTCCGTTCTAAATCTATGGTATAGAACAGAATTTCACCTTAGGGAACACCAAAGAATTACTTACTACTGACTCAAATTTTCCTTCTAGCTACAGATATTCTTAAATTATAGTCTACTGATATTTGCTCTGAGATTATAGACTAAACCATTAAAAAGAGATTTTTACTATACGATTTGAAACCACCTTAGTGCTATCTCCCCTTAAGGTATGTAAAATGTTTGTTGTTGTTGTTGTTTTATTTGGCCACTCTGGTTAAGTATGCCAGAAAGAAATTTTTCCTAACACTATCACTGTATTTTCTCCTTCCTCTTTGTCTCCCTCTCCATGTTCCTCTCCCTCTCCATATCTCTCTCCCTCTCCATGTCCATATCCATCTTCCTTGTCCTCTTCCTCTTCCTCTTCCTCTCCTTCTGCCTCTCTCTCTGCCTCTCCATCTTCCTCTTCCTCTTCCTCCCCCTCTCTCCCTTAAAATATATTTTTGGTTACGACATACTCTGTAGAATATCTATACTCTACCTTCACCCAGTTTGTTTCTCAATCAATTTTGTATTGTTATATAAGTACATTACTTATGATAATTTCTTAGTTTTAAACTTCTACAATTCTCTGAGTCTGTTTATGGGTCTTGATAGACTTTTGGTAGAAATTTTAGGTTGTTGTTTTCACAGCTGTAAGATAATATTTTCTATGAAAACTTTTTAGTCCCATTACACCTAATTTCCTTCATAAATTCAAGAAGTCTGTGCATGAATGTTTTTCTATCATCTTCCATAGGCACCACTCTTTAAACTGTAGAAAAGTTTGCATGGAGAAGACATAGAAGATGCTGTACATTACCAAGTTGGTTACATGTACTGTTTTCCCATTACTGCAGCATGATGGACTTCCTGTAAGTTTCTTTCCTGGTGAAAAGTGATTATTATCTTATTGCCACATAAGAAAATCTGATGGAATACTGGAAGGAGAGAAAGGGCTGATATCAGGGTATAAAGGGAATAAATAAATTTAATAAAAAGGAAAGAAAGCCTGGTCAACACACAGAGATTAGAGACTGTGGAATCCTAAGTATATAGAATTCATATGCCTCTCTCCAAAACTCAGGGATCATTGTGGAAGTGAAGCAGAAAGACAGAAATAGCCATAAAGAGAAAAGTACTGAAATAAAATAGTTTTGCTTGAGACTACAAGGCTGCTGCATGTATAAACTCAAAATGGCTATGACTGAATGCATAAGACCTACTCCAGATCAAGCCATATAAAATCCCAGCAGGAATGATGGAGGGAACTGAAATTTAACTGAAATTAAATTTCCACCTCTAACTGAAGACCTATTGGCAATTTGATGTATACTGGAGCAGGGAAATATTTCTCCATCTCTGGCCACACAGACAGCACACACTGGGTTTAAAAGGAGAAAGACTCTACAACCAGATGGAAAGAGGGCAAGAAAGACTTATGTTACAGCTCCTAGCCCCCAACTCAACTTTCTCTCACACCCAAAATACAAAATAGCAATAGCCTAAATAGTAAGCCATCAAAGAACTCTTCAAAAATGTAGTTAGGAAGGTGAAGTGTAGCTCTCTACAGCTGAAGGCATCCAAAGGCATGCAGGAAGAGAACGACTCAGTTCTAATTAAGGAGCATGCCACTGAAGTTTAACCACACTCCAATGAATGTGTAGAAAGCAGAAACTGGACTTGCTTTGTTGTTTCAATTGGAGAGAGATTATAAGGGCAGGTTAAGGTATACATGGAAGGAATTGGAAGTAAGTATAATCTGAACAATAATATGAAATTCCCAAAGAATCAATAAAAATATTACGTGTAAAACAAATAAAATATAAATAAAATGAGAAAGAACAGGAAGTTGGGAAGAGAAAGTAGTTGGAAATAAGTAGAAATTTGGAAAAAATTAAATTTGGGAAGGGCAAAATGATAAAAAAACATACACACTTGCATAAATACTTTTTCACAAAGACTAAAATATTAACTTATAGGGACAGTGAGAAAGTTCTGTGAGAAGAGGTTCTTATGATCAACCTGAAGACCTACCTGAGTTTGATGATGAGAACCCACATGATAAAAAGATCTCTGACACTATCACTACAACATAATGATGCTATGCTGTACTTGCAGACAGGAGCCTAGCATAGCTGTCCTCTGAGAAGCTCTGCTAGCAGCGAATGAGACGGATGTAGATACTCACCTACAGAAAAACACTGAACTCTTATGGAAGGCTTAGGAAAGAAATTGAAGGAGCTAAAAGGGATGGCAATCCCATAGGAAGAACAACAATGTCAACTAATCTGGACCCCTGGGAGCTCCCAGAAACAGAGCTACCAACCAAAGAGCATGCACTAGCTGGAATAAGATACCTGGCTCATAAGCAGCAGAGGGCTGCCTTTTCTGGCTTCAATGGGAGAAGTACATAATCCTACTGAGACTTGGTACATACAGAAAAGCTGCACCCTCTCAGCATTGAAGGGAATGGAGTAGGGGAGGAACCCTGTGAATGGGGACCAGAAGAGAACCAGTATTTGAATTTAAATAAACAAATAAATAAATAAATAAAAAGAAAAACAGAGATAAAATTAACTCCTGGAAGTTGCTTTCTGATCTACACATGCACACATGGCATATGTGCCCATCCCACTAAATGAATAAATAAGTATAAAACAGTTAACTTATAGTTTATTTCTGGAAACTAAATACCACCATTGACAAAGAGAAGTGTGTATTATAACCAAGTGACTTAAATGCACAACTTTAATCACAAAGCATTATTTTATTTAGAATGTGATTTTTTGCATAATGTCAAGTGCTAAATTATACTGTACCTACTAAATTTTACCCAAAGGTTTATAGTTTATTTTTACTATAAATTTTAACATATTAACTAAATAAAACTACAAATACATACCAGTGACATTTGTCATGTTACTGTATAGTAATTGACCAGTGTCGATTAAATTCTATAAGATATGTATTTTACATCATAGCGTGTTTTTTCCTTTTTGCTTTTCATTTATATATATATATATATATATATATATATATATATATGTTTTAAAGATATAGTTATGATTATCAGTCAAGTGACTTGGTTCCAACAGAGAAAGTATTTCCAGAGTCTTAATGTTCATTTTCCACCTCAAGAGCATTGAGCTGTTAATTTTCAGGAAGTCTATACTCTTGTCTACTACTTAATTATAAATTATAAAATATTTTACAATTACCAGGCCTATTTAACTAGGTTTTTAAAGAATGAAATATAACCTGTTTATACTTAAGTCATTTCCTTTATAATCCAGTCTGTCCCTAAATTTTGATACACCTTTTATTAACTAACAAAAATATTATAAATTTTGTTTATATGTCTATATGAATTTATGAATTATTATTTTCTTTCAAAATATATCTCTTATATTTTCAGATTTTAGGTATTTCATAATCTAGTGTCACATTTTTTTATGTTTTAAAATTTTTTAAATTTGTTTTTAAATTACTGAATACATAAAATTACTTATGTAATAATATTTGGTGCTAGAGTTAGTGTTTTTATTTTAACTGTGCATAGGAAAATAAGAATAAAATCAGAAATAAAATGAAATAATTTATACCACTAAATATTTTGAAATTAACTTGCAAAGTACTACTTTGAACATTACAATTTAAGAATACAAAGAATTTATTTTATTTTGAGGCCATTTTATCTGATGTAATAGCATTCATGAGCACAATGACATTAGACTGGGTTTCTGCTCCTGTGGACTCTGTTGTAGTGTTATAAAGAGAAATGGACCATCTTGCTGTGGCAACTTTCTTATCCAGTTATTAGGCTGCAGGAAAGACCCAAATTCAGTACAATTCATGCTTTTACAGGCATATAGAATAGTCATTTTGAAAGACTGCTTATGTCTCTGTAATATGTTTCTTTGCATTACATTTCAGAGCATCTCAGGAAATCTATTAGAATTTCAGTTATCACATTTGAAAAATATATTTGGGCTTTTGCCATTTTCTGCTCTCTCAGTACCCCCATGTTACTGGCAATCAACCAGAACACCCAAAGCTCCCAGGACTAAACCATCAACCAAAGAGTATACATAGAAGGACCCATGGCTCCACCTGCATATGTAGCAGAGGATAGCCTTGTTGGGCATCAATGAGAGGAGAGGTCCTTGATCCTGTGAAGGCTCGATGCCCCAGTGTAGAGGAATGCTATGGTCCTCAGGTGGATGTCAGTGGGTGGAGGAGCACTCTCATAGAATCAGAGGGCATGGGGGAGAGAATAGAGGGTTTCAGGAGGGGAAACTAGGGAGGGGGATAACATTTGAAGTGTAAATAAATAAAATAACCAATAAAAATAAGGATATTCCCAAAGGGAAAAAACAAAACAAAAACAAAACAAAAAAACCCACAAAACTACCCAAATTCTAATCGTACAATTAAAATAAAATCTTTCACCATGTTTTGGTTTTGGTATACCATTTTATAAAACTAAAAAAGAAACATTTCTAGTGACTTTTGTGGATACATTTTGGTTGTGCTTTCCAGAATGAAAGCTGTCAGAGCACGATTTCAATGGATGAATAGGTGGCATCGTGTTTGCCAAAGCTGTGACTCTATTGCATTTTTCTTCACATTGTGCATCTATCACCTAAGTTGTCTGACAGCTGGAGCCCTGCTGTTGAACCCAGTGGTGCTGCTTGTCATATTCTCTGTCTTAGATGCTTTCCTTGCTGTGTTGACCTCCAGTAACTGGAAGATCACACAAAAAGACAACTCAATCATCCTGAGTGATAAAGTAGAGTACGTGCAATTCTATTCATTTTAGACTTCTACCAAAGGCAATTTTAAGAGTAATGTTAAAAAATAAACTAAACTGGGTATGGTGGTACAGGCCTTTAATCCCACCAAGGGAGGGAAAGGCAGGTGGATCTTTCTGAGATTGGAGCCAGCATGATCTACATAATAGTACCAGGAGTACCAGCTAAATAGTGAGTTAATGTCTCAAAAGCTAAAGAACGACAGAGAGAAAGAAAGAAAGAAAGAAAGAAAGAAAGAAAGAAAGGAAGGAAGGAAGGAAGGAAGGAAGAAAGAAAGAAAGAAAGAAAGAAAGAAAGAAAGAAAGAAAGAAAGACAAGTTAATTTGCTTTTGAAGTTTGCAACTGCGATCAAAGAGTTCTGCATAAAGGTCATTGGCTTTAGCCGAAGTTATAGCTTTTTAAAAATTTTTGTTTTTTTTCTAAAGTTTTTATTTCTCTGTTAAACAAAAAGCCTTCACTGCTTCCTCCCATCACATCTCCCACATGCATTCAGTGCAACATTGCATGTTCTTAGTAACTCGGGAAAAAAAATCTGAAGCCTGTGAACTGAACCTTTTGTGTTACAGGTAGTGATATGAGAATTGAAGGCAGAAATTGAACCTCTAACGTAATTGGATACTGGCCTGATCTCTGTTAATAGCACTGTCACAGATAGGGAGAGCACAGGTAATAGGTTCTGTCTATGTTGAAATGTTATTTGCCACTTATTGTCCAATTTCAGTGCTAAGATGTGGCCTTAACCTCTTTTTACCTTGTTCAGTTTCATTTTCACAACTAGAGGTTCAACTTAACTTAAAATGTGATTATTTTTCCCAAACTGCCCTTTACTCACCAATTGTATGCAGCATTCTGAGCCTCAATTCCTAGAAGACATAGCTTTTCTTGATGGATAAATCTTCCTTAGCTGCATGTGTTTCTCTTTCATCCTCTGTGTTCTTTCTCTGGTATCCACCCTTCATTTCAGGAGATAAATTGATGTTTTATACATAATATTAATGTATGAGTAAAACTATATATATTCTTTAAGGACAAATCAAAGCAGATCACAATAGAGTAACTATCTCATGACATCTGTTTCATAAATATTTGTTGAATTAGTGAATGTTGGCACAATGGCTTTTGTCTTTTATAGATTAGCTATCCAGAGAGATCTCCAAAGCATAACACTGTTACTGAAAATTCGGTGCTGTAGAAAGGAAAAGAGCAGAAGTCAGAAGGGACAAATATGGCATTACCCATTGAATTAGTGTTCTTATAGAAACAAAGCTAATTGATAGATAGATTTTATATATATATATATATATATATATATATATACACATACATACATATATATGTATATATATGATAGATAGATTTTATATACATATATACATAGATTATACATATATAATTTATGTGTATATGTGTGTGTAACTTACAATGTAGACTTATTTACAGAGGTTAGAATGGAGGTGTCAACACTACATACTAAACTAGAGAAACTGAAATTCTGTTATCTTCTCTGCCCACAAAGCTTGATGCTCTATGTGTAATAGAGTGGTAGAAATGGGGTTATGTGCTGCTGGATAAGATGGACTTGTAACCCTAGGGACTCTCTCCCCTATAAGGCAGAATGAAGATAGTAGTCAAGGATGGACCCAGTAAAACTGAGCCAAAGGCAGTTTCTGTGGTTGCTTGAATATAAGGGAAACGTAGCTTTGCTACAAGCATTAAATATTGAATAGAGCAAGAGGTATCCTGCTTGTTTGGAAGTAAAATCAATAAAGAAGTAGAATGGATAGGAAGAAAATTGTGTGTGTCTTCCTGAAACTTATGATGCAATAGTAGACGATACAAGATCAGAGAAAACTGTGATTGATAAGACTTACTAACTCAGTAATGCTGAAATAATACCTTATTTCCAAGCCTAGATATCTTTAACCTGGGACATGTTTGTTATAAGACGAAAGTAGTTCCAGCCCCTGTAGAAAGAAAAAAAAATCACACTGACCAATTTTTTGAGAAATAGATACCAAAATATATATTTTTTAAATGAAATTGGCTAACTTACCAAATGTCAAAATGAGGTTGAACCTTAGTAGGTATATTATCTATTTCTCAGTGTTGTGATAAAATACTTGAAAAACTAAGTCAAAGGAGAAAGGGTTTACTTTAGGTTATGATCTGAGGGTAAATAGTACATCATGGCAGGAAAGTCATACAGGAACGATTTTGAGGTGACAGAACACATCACATCTGCTTAGGTACAATTTCCGGACAATATCTATGATATGATCAATGAAGCTAGCCATCTCTCTCAACTCTAGCTATTCTTTGATACAGAGATTTCAATTGAAGGTATATTTGATTTGGAATTGATGAGATACCTGTGTGTATTTTATAATCATAGTAGTATATGTTTGCATGGTTTCTTGATAACTGGCATAGGAATATAGGAAATCTGTAGTTCTGCTTTTGTGCTAATGTATTTAACATTGCATCTAGATGATGATAAGGTGAAATAGACATTTTTGGTTAATATGGGGAATTTTGAAGACAAGATAGAAGACTTAATATTCTATATTAATCCATTTAGTCAGGACCAATCCAAAGCAAAGCTTTAACTTTTTACTATTCTATGAATGTTGATTGCTAAAGAAGTTTCAAAATAAAGTCACACAAGCATCATAGGTTGGTTCCCAAGGCTTAAGGGAAGAGATCATTTGCATAACATATAACAACACTAGGAAAAACAGGGCTAATGTAAAAAGTAGAATGTTATCAAGAGTTCTAGCTCAGATCAGCAATGCAGATTCTTATGCCAAATAATATATTTTCAATAGTCTGACAGAAGATGAAATCTAGGACTTTAATATCAAGGGAGGAAATGTCAATGCCTGCATTCAAAGCTGCGAAATTATACTAAGTCCTTTATTAAGGGTTAATATAGCTGGGGGCCCAAAGTGAAGCTAGTATTTATTTATCTTTCAAATCCTAGAGACCTTAGGAGCCATAGTAAATAGTGTCTGTACTTACTCTTGAGACTGACTACTCAGAAAATATTCCTTTCAAAATATTGCTACTCATGAACAGTTCACCCAAGCTACCAAGTCTAGTGTGAAATATGACTGACACTGCATTCATTTTATAACCTATGGTCCTAGGCCCATATTGAATTTCAAGACTCTCTCTGAAAAACTATTTTAAAGGTTATGTTGACCATCTCTCGTAGATTCTTGTGATGAATCTATGCTAATTAATTTAAACACTCTCTGAAAATATTTTAGGTTTCTATATTTAATATGAACATTCATGATTCATAGGTCTCCGCATACTCAAGTTTTCATCAGATGTGACGAAAACAATTTAAAAGTGTGAGAGAAGAGATTTATGAGCATACACTAGTTATATATGAAGTTTTCAATAATAAATTTAAATTTAAGAATATATCTTTTTATAAACAATATTATAGCTTATGAATTCCAAGTATGTCTATATTTTGAACAACACATAAACTTTTTTCCTTCACTCTTCCCATTCATTAATATTGTAGAATTTCATTGTAATCCACAAATCTCTTGTAAAAGCTTACCACCTTGTTCTTTCTATCCTATTAGAAGCTCAATCACAGTATACTCCCAAGACCCATGTTTTCTTCTGTCTACATAGAGATGCTAACTCTGGAAGTAGAACATGCTTAAATATAAACTGTGGAATACATTGAAATCACAAGATTTTGCTGTTGTCTTTGTGGATAAGTGTCCATAAATATTTCTAACAGTCTTCATTTTGTTTGAGTTTCAATTCCTGGATTTGGTGATATTTTCAAATTTGATAATATTCATTTTTTACATTTCTGATAATATTTTTGAAGAAATTAAAAGCATGAGGACACAGGACACTGTAAGGCTGAATTCCTATAACTTACAACTAGCCCAAACTCCAACGAGGGTCTATGCTGCATTTTTAATTCTCTGAAGCTTAAAAAGGAAATTTCTGGTCATCCTCTTCTGTCCAATATGAATATATAAGAATATTGTACCACAAATTTTAAAACTCCAGACAGATTTAATATACTTCAGAGCTATGGAATATATAAACAGTGCAGTATTTTTGCTGTTCTTATATTTATTTTCTATCACCCACTGAGAATATATCAAGTGATTTGAAGAAGACACAAATTGGAAAAATGTAAGGGTAACTTAAGCAACAACAATAATTAATAATTAATTTCAAGGATGCAAGCATAACTCAACTATACAAGTGTGTTCCAGACGACTGTAAATAAAGCAAAATCACAAAAAAGTAAGTCACATTGTTGTTGTTTCCCTCAAACAGTAATAGAGTCTAAAACTAATCTGTGTTATATTGCAGAGTTATCTTTAAAAAAGCACTATATCTAGAATCAGTGGCCATCCCTCAATTTTAAAATAAATTATTGTCAAAATATCAACAATGATATGATGTTTAGGAATTTATCATCATTTTGCTGGTAGAGTCCCTTGCTTTGGGGTAGATAGTTGCTGACTGATTAAGGTGGCAGGTATTCAGTCTTGGGTGGGTATGACAATTTCTTAAAGTGAGATAAAATTGAAGCATGACCCATGAATGAATACTGACTTCATTTTATAAAAAATGTCTTTGTAGCATGTGATGTTGTTTCAAAAATTTTCACCCACAGTTGAGCTGTCTTAAAATTAAAGTCAGTTGTCTCAAACTTTGCTACTTGTTTATCAACTGAACGTTTACATTTTCTAATTATTTTCTTGTTATTTCACTGATGTTCACATCTTTACTGGGATTAGCCTCCATCTCAAGATTCAACTTTCTTTACTCAACCATAAGGAATATAAACTCATCTACTAGGGACAGATAATAAGATTTTAGAAATTCAATACCATATTAAAGACATGCTTTAAAATAGTTTTCATCACATCTGATGAAAAGTTGAGGATGCGGAGACCTTGGACTCCTCATACTCAGTGGGAACAACTTCTTCCAAACACTTGTTCATGTTGGTATTTTGTCCCTCTCCCATGAATCACAAATGTTCATAATTAAATATATAAATCTAAAATATTTTCATAGAGTGTTTAAATTTTTGTCTAATTGGCAATGTCCTTTGCCTTATAGAAGTTTTTCTGTTTCATGATTCTTTGTATCACTCTCTTTGTTTCTAACTGGATGATTTCAGCCTTGAGAGTTTTTGATCATTTCCTGCCATTTACTCCTTTTGGGTTTGTTTGCTTCTTTTTGTTATAGAGCTTTCAGTGTGCTGTTAAGTTGCTATATATAGTTTCTCTCCAATTTTGTTTTGAAGGCACTCAGTGCTATGAATTTTCCTCTTCGCATGCTTTCATTGTGTCCCATAAATCTAGGTATGCTATGCCTTCATTTTCACTAAATTCTAGAAAGTTTTTGATTTTTCACTGCCCAAGTTTCATTGAATAGAGAGTTGTTTCCATGAGTATGTGGGCTTTCTGTTATTTTTGTTGTTATTGATGTTTATCTAGCCTTAGTTGGTGGCGATCTAATAGAATAAATGGAATTATTTCAATCTTCTTATATCTGGTGAGGTTTTTTTGTTTCAGATTATGTGGTCAATTTTGGAGAAGGTTCCATGAGGCATTGAGAAGATTCTTTTGGTTTAGAGTTAAATGCTCTGTAGATACCTGTTAAATCCATTTGGTTCATAGCTTTTGTTAGTTTCACTGTTTAGTTTGTGTTTCAATATCCTGTTCATTTGTGCAAGTGGTGTATTGAAGTTCCACACTATTATTGTTTGAGATTCAATGTGTATTTTGAGTTTTAGTGAAGTTTCTTTTACAAACGTGCTTGTTCTTGCATTTGGGCATATATGGTCAGAATTCTCACAAAGGTGAGAATTCACCATTGTGGACTTTTCCATTGATGAGTATGAATTGTCTTTCCCCATCTCTCTTGAATACTTTCAGTTGAAAGTCTATTTTATTGGATATTAGAATAGAAACTTCAGCTTATTTTTTGGAACAATTTGCTTGGAAAACTTTTGTCCAGCTCTTTACTCCGAGGTAGTATCTGTCATTTTGCTGAGGTGTGTTTCTTTTATGCAACAAAATGCTGGATCCTGTTTGTAATCTTCTGTAGCCTGTGTCTTTTTATTAGGGACTTGAGTCCATTGATATTGAGAGATACTAAAGACCAATGATTGTTCGTTTATGTTATTTTGTTGTTGGTGGTAGTAGTATGTATGTCTATGATTTTCTCCTTTTGGGGTTGTTGTAAGATGATTTCATTTCCGGTGTTTTCTTGAGTATAGTTACCCTCCTTGTTTTACAATTTTGTTTTCTAACTGAACATATTATTCTTTATCAAAGATTTGAAATAAAGAAAAATAGAGAAAACTTGTGACACTTGATGCCATAACATTCTATTTTGTCAAATTCAAAAGATGGATGTCATTTTAAGATTTAAATGTATTATTTCTTTTTTGTATTTATTCATTCATTCATTCACCTTACAACATGCTCACCCTAGGGCACCAGCTCCCACAATGTACCCTTTCATCTCCCATTCCCTTTTCCTCTGAGAAGATCTGAGCTTCCCTCCACCCATCTGGATATTTCTTTAACCTGGCAAATCTGCTTGGCTAGGCACATCATCTCCCATTGAGACCAGACAAGGCAGTTCGGCTAGAAGACCATATCCCACAGATAGGCAATAGCTTTGGGGAAAGCCCCTGCTCCATTTGTTTAGAATCCACATGAAGACCAAGCTGTCTAACTGCTACAAGTGTTGGAGGAAGCCTGGGTTCAGCCAAAGTATGCTCTATTGTTAGTGATTCAGTCTCTGAAAGCCACCCCAAGAGTCCAGGTTAGTTGACTTTGTTTGTTCTCCTGTGGAGTTCTTATCATCTTCAGGGCCTTCAGTCATTCCTGTACTCTTCCATAAGTACGTTCTATCCATTGTCTGGCTATGGGAGTCTGCATTTTTCTTAGTTGTTGGTTGTATCATCTCAGAGTATGCTCATACTAGACTCCTGTCTGCTACTATACCAGAGTATCATTAATAGTTTAATGGATTGGTATTACTTCTTTTATTTAAAATTTATATGTATAATTTCATTAGAAATAATGCTTATTTCTAGTTTTTGAAATATAATTGTTAAATTAGCTGTTAATCAACCAAATAAACATAAAATTATTGAAGGCTACCCTCCTTAGCATATCTGCAGCATTTTTGTTGTATGCCTGCCAGCTATTTTATATCATTGCAGTAATATGCCCGACAGTCATGGACACAGAAAATTTACTTGACTCAGAGGAAGGTCACGGTGATAACATATCCTTTCTGTTCTGTATCAGCTTTGCTAACATTAAGAAATTCCATAAAGCTTTACATAGGACCAGTCAAATTTAAGTTTAACATGAACTATTTTGTCTAAAATGGCTTAAGTCAGAGCTGACCATTGGGCAGCACTTTCTATACCTGTGTATGAGCTCACTGTGGTTTCTGTGGTTTTAGCCTTTATAAGCTGACCGAGAAGATATGTGAGGTCATAGCCTCAGTCCCAAATACTGAGTTACAGCCCAGATTGATCAGTCTTAGTGTGTGTGTACAATAAACCACCCCTGTCTGAATGAGATTGGGGTTTTTTTTTAGTTTGTGGGGAGATTTTTGGACCTCAACAAAATTTATGTGAATGAACAATAAAATTATGTAACTATAGCACTATAAATAAAAACAACGAAATTGCTATCCATTTAAAAATATTATTACAAGCTCTGAGAGGAAGCTTTATTTTATGGCATTGTACATTGTATTAAATTATTGTCCTCATACTTTTCAAGGCAAACAGTTTAATATATGGTTAGAATAGATTATAAGAAGTTTCTACAAATAAATAACAATACAGCTAAGAAGAGAAGTACATAAAGGACATTATTTAAAAACTCTTTATAGGTCTAGATGCAGAATTAGTATGACCTGATTTCATTAATTAAAAACTTATTCTGAAAGACAAAGTTAAAATGTCTTCACTCTTTAAAAAAACTCATTCCATTAGTAAGGCAGATTTTATTCTTCAGGCAAACTACCTTTATGAACTCCCAAGTAACATAATTCACAGTGTGTTATTGCTTCAATGAATTGAGTTCTGAAGGGGGCATATAAAGTTTATTAAGGACATTCTATGCTAGGGGAAATCACCCTGTTTTATCTCTCAGAAGTATTTAGCATGTGATGAGCAGAAACATACTATCTAACACTACCTAACTTGTTACATCTGACATAAGTATATTATTGAGAAAATAGAGCCATATTTTAAATATTCTGTCTAGAAAAAGTGTTGCATTTTGTTCTTTACTAGTTTGTAAGGTATACTGGTTTTTCATTACAACTTTGTTAAATATTTACTATGACATGTAATTTAGGAGTTTTAACTCCCACATATCCTATGTAAAAAATTAGAATTAGAAAAATGAGGTATGTTAGGCTAGAGTTCTATCTCAATTTCTAAATCATTCTATAGGGAATTCACCTTTGACAAAAATCACTAGGCCAGATGTACATGGAACGAATTTTCCTTTCTCCATTCTTTTCTATTGATCTGGGTTGATGGTGGTGGCATGCTGTTCTTCCTCCCATGGCTTTGTAGTATGTTCTGAAGATTCTGAGAGTTGAGATTTTCCAGCTTTGCTCTTTGTGCTCAGGACAGGTTTGCCATTGATCTTCTTTTTGGTGGTTTTATAATAATTTTAGGATTATTGTTTTGTATTCATATGAGAGTTATGAAAATTTTCATGAATATTATTATGGTAATTCTACTGAATCAAGATTGTCTTAGATATATCAATAGTTCACCAACATCAATTAGTTCATAAAATCTACCAACATATAAAAGATATATATTCTTTTTTGTGTAGATTTTCAACTTCTTACATTATTTATTAAAATTTTTATAGATATCCTTCATTTTTCTGCCTAAATTTATATAAACATTGATATTTATGGGAAATATATGGGATTAGTTTATTTCTCAAACAGTTTATTGTTGACATATAAGTATACTACTGATAAAGAATCATGAGATTTCCTAATGTAATATCATTGAATTTGTTTCTGTGTCCTGACAGGCTTTTGGTAGAAAATTTAGGTGGTTATTTTCAAAGATGAAGAGAGTAACACCTGTGAAAGGACATTATCTGCATTACACTTTATTTCTTGACTATCTTTATTAAGAAGGAATGATAGATTTTGTAAAATATTTCCTGTGTCTACTAATACAATATCAGTCAATTTGTCATCCAGCATGTTCATGTGAAAAACTATTATTAATTTACATGTGATGAGCCATCTTCATAAACCTATTGTTCTTTAATGATGTGCTAATTTAATTTTCTGTAGTATCTTTGTATAGTAAATTTTTGGTATGATGGTTTATTCAGTTGCATAACTGTTTTTCTTTACTTACAAAAAAAATTATAGTGTCTAAACTTAAGAGGGATTTCAATTGTGTGTTTGAGAGTATAAATTTGTGTCTCTGTCTCCTTGTCTGGTTTTAGAATCAGTGCAAAGTTGAACTCATAGTGTGAATTTGACAGATATATATCATTTTAATTTTTAAAAAAGTAGTTTAAGAGTTAGCTTTAAATGTCTTAATATGTTGTGAAGCCACTTATTTCTGTGCTTTTCTTTGGTGGGAAATTTATTACTGATTAAATCTTATTACTTATTTTTATACTAAGCAATTTTCTTTTCTTTATGTTTTATTTGAAGTCTCTGTCTCTGTCTCTTTCTCTCTCTCTCTCTGTGTGTGTGTGTGTGTGTGTGTATGTGTGTGTAGGTGTATAGTATGTGTGTATGAGTGTATGTGTGTGTGTAGGTATATAGTGTATGTGTGTGAGTGTATGTGTGTGTGTAGGTTTATAGTGTATGTGTGTGAGTGTATGTGTGTGCGTAGTTGTATAGTGTGTGTGTGTGTGAGTGTATGTGTGTGTGTATGTGTAGGTGTATAGTGTGTGTGTGTGTGTGTGTGTGTGTGTGTAGTCATGTGTGTTCAGGAAAACATTTCTTTCTCAGAGCTCCAATATTTTCCAAGGTTGTTTTTGTTCACTCTTTTGAGCTAGCAATAAGATGAGCACATCAAGTATATAAAAACAGTATGAAAAGAAAAAATGTCATAATATACAGGCAAAGTAAAAGATAACTTGTCAGGACTATCTGAGGAGTTACATGATTTCATCAACCATAGCTCTACCAGGAAAGTCGAATCTTCTATCCACTCATTATTCAAATACACTGAGTGTCTTTATTCCTATTTTGCCAACTCTGTGGGACAAATTGTTCTTCTACATTGAATTCATTGTTATAATCCATCTGGTCAATAATAAACAGGAAAGAAATGACCCTCTTTTCAACTCTGTATATTATGGTTTTTTTCTAAAATATCTATTATGTTTGAAACTATTTCTTCAATTTAAAGAAAATATCTTTATTTTCTCCACATGCAGTATCAATAAGTAAATGCCTTATAATGTCTTGAAAGTGTTATATATTTTAGCTGTATAAATTATTTCAATAGGCTATAAACTTTAATATAGTTTTCTCCTTGCAAAGTTTAGCAATGTACATTATTTCAGTTGATATTATAAACACCTATGTATGAGCTATCAAATTTTATTTTAATATCACGTGAAAAGAAATTAGTAACAGGTTATACTATTAACCTATGTCAGCTAATAACATCTGGCCAAATAAAACAAGCTGTCATTGGCAAGCCATTCTATATTATTTTAATTTTTACATATAAAATTATATGCAGATGCAAATTGGGTAATTTAAATAATAGTATCATGAGAGTCTCTATATTTTATCCATGTATATTAATTACTACATATTAATACATTTTTAATTAATACATATGCTCCTTACTTTTTCTTGTCCATATTTTAATTCATTCTTTCTTATTATCCTAGTTTCTTAACATTATTTTTACAATTTTCCTTTTTGATTCACGTTGCCATAAAAATCCATTTAATGGTATTCATACTAAAAATGCTGTATGAGAATAATTTTTTGCACTACTCTAAAATGTAAACAGAGACAACCTTGTCAGTTGAATTACATTCATCCATAAGTTTCAAATACAGGTGGCAGTAGAATTGATGTTTGTATGGCTCCCAAATCCCCATTTAAAAATTTACTAATAAATTCTTTCTACTAAGCTAATTTGTAATGTTCATTTCAGTGATTAAAAAGAGTGAGGGGGGAAAGAAAGGGAAATAATCAAATCTCATTTAGGTCTCTCATTCTTACACTAATATTGCATATTCTTACACTTAACATATTATGAGTTTATTAATAAAAAATTAAAATTTGTTGGATTTCCTAAATGGTCATGAGCATTTTAAAATATACCTAATTTCATAATTGATTATTATGTCAATTGATTCATTACCTCTTCCTTTGTAAAATATAGTTCTTTGCTCCTGAGTTTCTTTTAACAGGGAATAAACTCTACAATGTTATGAGCTTATCAAAGGCTTAAGGGAAAAAAGTGACAAGAATAAATATCATCTATTGTTATCATACAATGTAGACAAAATTTTCCTACTGCTCAAACTGGCTTTTAGACATTACATTTTACAACCCACATAGTTGAAGGCTCTGGCTCAGGAAAACTTGCTCACAACAGGGAACATTTCAAGCTTAGGAAACTAAAACACGTTTAAAATAAATTAATATAAGAAAACAATCTCTTGTGCGATCTGTAACTTTTGAAGATATATCTGGTTTTAGTTATTCAAAGGTGCATCTTATAGATCACCTTCAGACTTAAAAGAAAAGGTTCTTATACTTATTTCTGTGTAAAATCTCAAAGGATATGAAGGTATTATGTTGAAGTGACTCCAAATATTCTTCAAATGTGAGTATGTGATGTATCTGATGGCCAGAATCAGAAGATAACTATAATTTTAGCCACAATATCATACATTCAGGGAAAGGACAATATGATATCTCATGAGAGCCATTGTATAGAAAGCAAAAAGTAAGTGGTAGATAGAAAAAGGCAAGAAGGAACAGGCAGTGTGGGATGTGGTTGCCTGCCATGTGTTGTACCTGTTATCTCACCATGTAGGATACAGCTCTGGCTTGAAGCAGTTGTCAACATCTTGATTCTCACTTTATTTGGACATGAAGTTTTGATAGACCTTCTTTTCTGCCACTGTTTTCCACAGTGGTAAAAGCTAACCAGGACTAATCATGAGAACTTGTCCTCAAGGACACTAATAGATTAGCAAACACCATTAATAACGAGATTGAGGATGTTCCTTCTTAACTAGACTTTTGGATATCAAGGATAATGAGAGTACAGTTAGTGAGATTGATTTTAAAATTCCTCTAATCATCTTCATATAAATTTTTAGGTTATCTGTTTATTTTCATTTAATTAAATAAGTTTAATTCAATAAACTCCCTACTAATGATTTACTTAGTCTATGTTTTACATGTGTTTTAGGTTATAGTCTTAATACTTGTTCAATACAATAGTGTGTCTAAGAATTTATAGGAGATGTATTGTAAAGGCTATTGCTCAGATTCTTGCTCAGGTTATGTATCTACAGCAAACACATTTGTAAAGGAAATCATGAGCTCCCTACTGAGAGACTGTGAATTCCTTTATTTATTCAATTATTTTACTGGGAGTTCTAGCTAGAGCAATTAGACAACAAAATAAGGTCCACAGGATACAAATTGGAAAGGATGAAGTCAAGATATCACAAGTTGCTGAATATACGGTAGTATACATAAGTGACCCCAGAAAAATCTGCCAGAGAATTCCTATAACTTTGAATTACTAAACTTAGGTGTCAGGATTCCAAGAAGATGACAGCCTCTATTCTCACTCCCTGAACAGTTTAAAGATCGCATGATATCAGGCTTTCGTGGATGTTGGTCCACTTGTTAGGTGGTTTGCATCAATACCGTAGAATTTTCTCCACTCTTGAAACCAACCAGGAATCAGGATCAACTGAAGACTCCTGTGGAAAAATCACTCCCCTTTTCTCTGAGACCTATTAGAGACCCCTGGGCTCTGATCAGAGTCCCTGTTCTGCTGTCTATCACACTGAACTCTCCTCAGCTATCCTCTTCTCCCTATCTGCATATCCATACTACTAATAACTTTTCTAATAAACTTTTTACCCCAAAAGAAAGTCCTCTCAATGTCTCTCTGAACCCCAACCCAAGACTTCTCATTAATGATAATTGTGTGAAGTAGCATAATTTATGTAAATGACAATTTGTAGTTTTGTTGAAAGAAAAACAAGTATAGCCCTATAATACATAGCTCTTTTCGATTCAAGTGAAAGAAGTGACTCTGTACCAAGTGTCTTTTTCCTTGAACTCTCCCTAGATTAATCTTTCTAAATCACACAGTCCTATTCAGCACTCATTCTGACAGTTTAGAACAACCTTGTCAAAACCTCTCTTGAAGAAAAAAAATCAATGTTTCTTTTGTTGGTTAAGGTTTATAACTGGTGATGCATTCTATGTTTGAGACATAAGCTTTCTTCCTGTTTCCTTGGCATGTTACAGCATTTACAGTAGACTGTTGGAAGAAATGATTGGATTTTAGTGGTGTGGAACTCCAAAGGTAAATCACATTTGTTTTCATGCACACTTCAAGGCTCTAAAATAATCTGAGAGTACTCTGCTTCCTCTCCCTTCTACCTCTAACCAAATGGAGCTTTTCTAGTTGCTGAGAAATTTTGGAGTTGATAAATTGAATTAGAATTGTTTCCCAGCTTTTAATTACTTCCCAAATCTGCTGGGTTTAGCCTGCATGTGTCTTAGCCCATTGAGGCATAGTTAATTGTGGGTTTGGTACAACCAACCGTGTTTGGGTGCTTCAGTTGGAAACAGCAATAATCTGCAAGCCCTGAATGACCCCATTTTGAATGCCTTATGAATGTTTCTGTGACAACTTGCTGGATCTTTTATCTATGTGCAAAGCAAGCACACAGCTGTTAATTGACAAGGTAAGTAATCTTCTCCTGATTACACTAGTTAAATGCTGTTCTCTAATGGATTCTATGTGTCACTTTTAATTTTTCTTAATCTTTGTCTGCATTCCATTAGAATGGCTTTATCATTTGGATTGCACTCCTGTTGGTTACTCTGATAGATTTAATGTGTTATTTTAAAATTATGACAATCCCTCCAAAACATAATAGGGCAATATTTAGGTTTTTCAGGGACACCTTAAACATAATTACTTTTCCTTTCACTTTTTCTCTTTCACATTTAACATTTCTTTACAAATCAGTACTTTACATTTTTATATGTCCTGAGTGGGCTTCTGCTTTAATCTTCCATGACTTAATCTACTGACCAAATATGAGGTAGTTAGTGTGCCAGTTAGAAGAGTCTCTTATATTTTCCTATCCTGCTTATGTGCTGTTATCTCCCCCTTTTGTTTTTTTTTTTTAATTTGGCGTCAATATACTTTCACTATTCAGTTTCATAAAAAAAGATTACTTGCAAAAAACTTTTATAAGCTTTGGTAGGATGTGCTGATAGAGATTGCCTGAGAATTAAAATTTAAAACTTTTATTATGCATTTAAGGTTGCAAGAATGTAGATTTAGCCATGGTTCCTTCTCTAAGACATCACTTTTATATCTTGCGTATTCTTTCTTGCACATGTTTTTTTTAATGAATTCCATACTCATTCACATCTTGAGATTGTAGCTCAGCCCTCTATGCTGGTATATTTGCTAAATAGCTTTGATTAGATATACTGCCATTACTGAATTGTACTAATTAAGGGGTCTGATAGGTGAGAATAATTCATTGATACAAGAGTATGTATTTAAAAAATGAAAATACATTGTGAAGAAGAAATTGCATAGACCTCACTGTATTTTAAGTTTAATAAATGAAGATTGATTTTTTTTTACCTTAGTTGTAGAATTAATCGAGCCATTTCACAATCATTTTTGGCAAAGGTTTTGTGATAGTGAACCCAGTAACAGATGGTAGAATTACAGAATGCACAGTTTTATGGGATCATTTTTCAAAGTTTGCTAAAGTGAGATCTAGTGTACAGTTTTTATAACAACTTAATTCTGCCTGGGAGGTTGTATATAGCAATTTGGAAGTACAGTTATAATGGAAATGTGTCTTTGTATGAAATTGAATCCATGCCAAATTATTCCTTTTAGTGTTCATAGCATACATTTAAAAAAATAAAGAAAGCACAAATTTCAAAGAACTCATTGTGTTTGTTGATTTTTAGAATGTGCCAATGCAATCCCAATACAAAACTGATGTATGGAGGCTTAAATGTATTTTATTTTGGTAATGTAACCAAGACTTTTAAAATAAAAGTATGAAAGTAGATAAGACCATGATCATTTTCAATTTTAGATGTACCCTTATTTAAATAGTAGTTTTAATGATTTGTATTATATGATACTAACATATGCTACTATCTTCAATTACAATGTAGGTATATGAATGTATATATTTATATGTGCATCTGGGTTTATTTTCACATGCATGTGCATATATATACACACTACTAAGCTACTGCTTATCTATATTTATTCACTTTTACTACTGAGTTTTAGTAAATTTTCAAAAAAAATGAACTGTTACTTTATGAGTCAGATCTGCTGGCACTGTGGACTGAGCTATGTTTCAATATCACTCACAGATCTTTGGTCCTGTTTCTTTGTCTGACACAGGGCTCCTGGTAATAATTTCACCTTTCCTACCTTTTAGGCACAAATCAAAGCTGTCGCCTTTAATATTGTGCTTTAGAGTAGAACCTAACACCACTTGAACCTCCCATTTCTAAGCCCAACATAGTGTTCCAGCCTAAATCTAGTTTGTACCTGTGGGAGCCAACTTTAAATGATAAGAGATTTGGACCCATCTCTTCCTCCTTGCATGACTTTTCAAAGACATGGTAGTAGTAGCTTAAAGATATTTCTGGAAATGTCTAGTGAGAGAACATTGGCATACTACAGCCAGCCAACTCCCCAGTGCTCTTTTAGATTTGCTGTTCCTTATATCACTCTTTCTCCATTCCTTTGCTGTTCTTTCCTTATTTTACAAACAATATTATGGAGTAAGTTAGCCTGGTGAGCCTTATCTGGCTAATCTGGAGAATTTCAAGCACAACCTTCTAGTTTAATTACAATTGTAGTTCCTTATTCAAGACCACATTGCTCAAAAATCTTGACTGGTCTTGGGATAGAGATCAGTGGTAGAGTATTTGTTGAGTTTGGAACTCTAATGACCATCTTACAATGAAAGCCAAAAGAAACCAAAATAAAAACCTTGAGTGGATGCTCTATGATAGAAAATATAACATTTTTATCTCAATGCTATTCTTGAACAGGGAATTCTATATGCAGAAATGAACCTCTTGATATGACATTTCATTATACTTTATATATTTCATAAAAAGTCTTCTATATACATAAGTATATATTGGGGAACTTTTTTTCATTTTTCTGCTTAGGTATATACTCACATTTATCAGTATATAATGTTTTAACCTATATATTCTATACCAGCAAATAATGTCTTTTGATTTAGTCAATAATTTTAGCTAAAATAGATATTATTGCCAATCTAAATCAAGTATTTTGGTTTATCGAACTTTAAAAGAAACAGAGTACTTTTCCATATTTACTCACACACATATCAACATACATGCAAACCCATCTGAAGTTACTCATCACAAATGTAGAAACACCATCAAACAAATGGTTAAAATATATTATAATTACAATAACAAATGGAAATAAAATAAAATTCATGTTATTCTTAGCTCAATATTCTTTCAATTAGATAGAACTTACTATTGTACAGATGAGTGTATATATAAAATATATAAAATGCAGATATATTTTGTGATGACTCAACATTTATAGGCTGTTTAATATCACGATAGCTTGTAAATTTATACTAAATTATCATTTGCTGAACAGCATTCTTTTAGAATGCTTCCTACATCATACTATCTGAAATATAGAATGGAGACTTTTAGACAACTGGGTATTTGAATTATTTAAAAATACAGTTTGAAAACGTATACCGTAGATTTTACCAAGCAGTTATTAAAGAAACATAACAAATAGATTTAGTCATTATAACTATGAAAATTATGCACAAAGGATTTACTATATTTTCCAAATCCAGTGCCCACTGTTTTTGTTTTGTTTTGTTTACTGAGCTGCACATCCAGGGTTGTAACTATGAATCAAAAATATTCAGAAAATATTCTGACTATGCAGTATTCACTAAACAACACAATATAACTACTATTTGCATACTATTTATATTGTATTAGGTATTATAATATACAAATGATTTAAAAGTTATGCTTATCCATCATATCATATATATATCATATATATAACATCATATCATATCATATAACATATCATATATTATAAGGACTTAAATTTTTTCTGTGCAGTATTTTGGGGCATGTGATGATTAATCTATCAAATGCTGCCTATTATGAATGTTCACATTAAAGATTAATATTCAAATAAGAAGAGAATTAAATTTTTTACTGACTAAATTTTCTTTCATTAACTGCAACATTTCCAAGTTATAGATGTTTTTGCAGTAGAATATATTGTCAAAGAATGTTATGACGTGAATAAATATGGCAAACTTTTTAAGTGTCTGGAAAAATATATGAAGTGATTCAGAGTAGAATGGTTTAGAACATGATTTCTAGGTATGATTAGTTTCATTTTAGCTTTCTAAATAAATAAAATGTATAAAAGTATGTTTTATTTGCCTGATGTAATTGTCATCTCAGAGGCTTAGTGATGAATAAATTCACCCTAGTTCTTTCTGAACTCTAACTGGCTGGTTCAACTCAGCTGTTCTGGCTCAAACTCCTCTCCAAGCTGACTGATTCAATCTGCCTTCTCTCAGCTTTTAACTGAATTGCTCTGGTTGGCTTAAAATTAACTCTGGAAATCTGTTCTAATCTTCTGCATCCTTTTCATTCTCTGGTTCATTCTGTCTTCACATGTTACCTGTCTGTAATACACTCCCTGTCAAACTGCGGCCCAACTCCATGACTGTTCTCCAATGAATCCATTACATTCCACTGACTCTGAACTCACTGACTCAACCGAACTGACTGACTAGAAGTCAGGTCAGCATGCCTTTGTCTCCTGAGTGTTAAAATTAAAGTCTTATACCACCATACCTGGATCTAAACTGTTCTTTACCTAAAATTTCTCTCTTCTAGGCTAGCCTTGAACTCAAAGATTTGTTTTCCTTTGTCTCCTGAGATTAAAGATGTGTCTGTATTTCAGCCAGATCACACAGGCCTACAAGTTCTTTTGATGTGATCTTTTGCCAGAGCAGCCATGTTGCTGGATTAAAATTCCTCTACAAGAATAACATTTACCACAAAGGAAAGCAGTTTGAAAATTTATTCCAAATACCGAATTTGTTCTGAAGGATTTATAAAGATGTGGTTTGAATATATTAAGTCTGCCTAAGTCTCAGGTGCTGAGGACTTACTTGGTTGCCAGGTGACTGACCTAGAAGACATGATTGGATTATGAGGGTTCTAACTCAGCAATGAATTACTTTACTTAGAACTGCAGAGCTGACTGGTTATTGAGAGGTGTGAACAAGTCGAAGGATGAAGGCCTCAGGCAAGCCTATGAACGGATAGCTTGGCCCTGATTATCATTCTGATTTCCAGATGTTATGATGTAAACAGCTTTGCTCAAAAATGTATTCCCACTATGATATTCTGCCCCTACATAAGTCCACATAAATGGGGAAAGTGACCTTTAATTAAATATTCTAAAAGAATAAGCCAAAACAAAGTTTTTCTCTTTTTTCATTACTTACTTACTTAATTAATTAATTCACCTTATATTTGAACTGAAGGGCTCCTGCCTCCCTCCTCTTCTCCCATTCTCTTCCAACTCCCCTCTGCTAGCTAAGCCTTTAAAGGCTAGACTCACAGTCACAAATCTTTCCTTTATTGGGCTGTTTTCTCTCATGTATTTTTCCATGGCAACAAAAATGTAAAGTATATTATAGGTATAATTAGAGTTTCTAAGTAGCTTTTAAATATTTGATGAGCTTTCATGATTATTATCAGAATACGGAGATTCAAAACATAAAATTTCACATTACTGACTATCTACTTTGTTGAAAAACCAATCCTCTGTCTAGGAATTGGAATACTTTCAACATCCTAGCCTCCAGTAACATAGGTTAAAATATTTTTTAAAAAGATTTTTGTATTTTTCTTTCATCCTCTGTGCTATTCATGTCAACTGTACCATTCTGGCCTTTAAGGATTCTGTAATTTGTGAAGCAGAATATAGACATATAGGCATAGAAACCAATGCAGATATACACATGAGAAAACGTTGGAAAACGTTAAACCCAGTAAGAAAATAAAGACAGAAAATTACACACCCAGCCAAATTGGAAAAAAAGTTAAATCTTTATACAAGTACTTTAAGTTAAAGTAGTGATCAGAAGTGGACAACTCATACACATTGTGGAGAAAATTTGGACATATATTCAGGTGGGGAAAGAGCTGAGTTCACATATTGTTTTGTCTAATTCTTCTTTCTCACTTCTTTTCTTCTTTTGTAACTCATTTCATATTTAATGCCATAATTTGAACTTTTTTTCATTAGATTTCATAAAAGATTTCATTTCATTTCACAAAAGATTGGCTTCAGCTATGGGTACCATATCTGGAAATACATGCATTTAAAGATGCTAATCACCTCGGATAATGTTGGATAGAGAAAAACGTAATTAAAAACTTTCAAATTAAGCAGCTTAGATGTAAATTATATGTAAATCACACATTATTATAAAAAGAGACAATTTCCTTTCAAGCAGGGAAAGAGCTAGCCAAACAGCAACAAAAACAAATGCATAAAAACAGATGTTAGTTGAACTATAACAGGAACATAGTTTATCGTTGTATAATGTTTCCTGACAGGATTTGCCTCAGTTTCTTAACCTGGCTTAGTTCAAGCTTTGACTACTGGATTTTAAAAGAATTTTCTCAGTAAAGAAGCAGCCATCCCTCAAACTTGAAGTTTATATAAAACATAGTAAAAGCATGGGGTTACCTTGAAATCCAAGGTTGTTAGCAATGGATATCTGTGGGTTTGAACATATTCTTTCAAAGAAAAACCAATAAATGATTATACATAGGATACAGGACTATATTGTAGCTGAATCTAATCCAAAATCTTTCTTCCCAAATATACTTCTTTCAGTACCAGAAAATGCTGGGTAACTCGCAAAGGAAGGGAAGCCATTAATAGTCCAGCTGTAGTAAAAATGAATAACAGCAATGACCAGCATGAAAAGATGCCCAAAGTGATTTTCTGGACAGTTAATTGTACTCTGGAACAAACTTCAGTATGAATTTGGTTGTTGTACTGGCTAGTTTTGTGTGTCAACTTGATACAAGCTGAAGTTATCACAAAGAAAAGAACCTCCCTTGAGCAAATGCCTCCCTGAGATCCAATTGTAAGGCATTTTCTCAATTAGTGATCAAGAGTGGGAGGGCCCGTTGTGGGTGGTGCCATCCCTTGGCTGGTAGTCCTGAGTTGTATATGAAAGCAAGCTGAGCAAGCCAGGGAAAGCAAGCCAGTAAACAGCACCCCTTCGTAGCATCTGCATTGGTTCCTGCCTCCAATTTTCTGCCCTGTGTGAGTATCTGTCCTGACTTCTTTGGTGATGAACAGCAATGTGGATGTGTAAGCTGAATAAACCCTTTTCTCCCCAACTTACTTCTTGGTTATGATGTTTTTGTGCAGGAGTGGAAACACTGACTAAGACAGTTATCTTAGATACTTCCAAATTAGGCTACTGAAAAGTTTCAGTTGGCCCCTTGGTTCCTATGGCGTACTTATAATGATAAGTAATCTTTATAATTACTTATCATTTTATCACTTTGTATTTGCTTATAGTGTATATTAGCTCATTTTATCTTACATATTTTCAAAAGGCTTTTATTAATTTTTCTGCCAAATTGCACCAGAAATCAAAATCTGGATATTGTAATTGTATGCATTGCTATGGAAGTATTATTCTGGACATTTTGGATAAAGAGATACAAAATTAATGTCTTTCTATATCTATTTGTTTCTTTACTTATATTATTTATATTATATCTATTCATTTACTACTCATTCCTGGATACTTCATAGGGAATCATTTTAATTAGCTTTCTTTGTTTACCTGGGTTGTCTTACACAAACTCCAAAGAGAGTTGTGCTAAATATCATTGATTAATTTACTTAAGTTTTAGCTGGTTTACACAGGGATTTTATAAATGTTTTCCAAGACTTTTTGGAAATAACTTCAACAGGATTCAGTATGGTATTGTACATTCTGACCTGTATCTTTTGAGTTTAGTTTGGTTTAAAGCTATTTTATATCAGTGCCTTTTACTGATCCCTTCACTCAAGTAGGTGAAGGGAGTTGAACCCAGGTCCTCTATAAGAGTAGGCAGTGTCCTTAATCACAGAACTCACTCTTATATAGGTATGTGTGTGAATGTCCACCAATCAATCTGTGGTGCCCACTGAGGCCACACACAGGAGTCAAATCTTCTGTAGCTGGAACTAGTGGTAATTGTGAGCTGCCAGATGTGGATACTTGGTGACCAGTCTCACGAACTCTACAAGACCAGCAAGGGCTTTTAAACACGAGAAAACTCACCAGTCTGATTTCTTATTTTAATATCTGTAAAAATTAATTATAAAATTCACCAGCCATTTTACTCTGTCTAATTTCTCCTGCTGAGGGCCATGCAAGGGAACACAAATGACTTAGAACTTATGGAATGAAGTCTACTGCTTACCACAGCCACATGGGTGAGCCTTGGTTGAGGCCCGGGACTGAGGATTCCATGTCCTGAGGACTTCATGCTGTTATGGAGTTTGCTCTGTTGTTGCCCTCACATCTCTCCAGCCCCTCCGTTAACAGTATCTCTGGCTTTCACAATAATAATGTTTGATCTCTTTCAGGCATTGGGGCTGGAACAGATTTATAGTTCAATCACCACACTAGGGAAAATAAAACATAGAGACATTGATTGTCAGCCATGACCACCACCCTTAGAAAACATTCAGAAATATAATATTGTTAGGGAAGCAAGGTTAAGATGCTTTGCTACTGCCTCTGAGGTATGAAATCTTAGGGAACAATTTGATCATGGAGTGAAAACAATGGCAGCACTGGCTGATGTGACTCTCACTGAGGTTGGACTGGTGACGGTAGATTCCTTATACCCATTCTTGTCCTCAGCTTCCTGATATGGTTTAATAAGCATTGCTGGTGAATAGACATAAAAACTATTAATTCTAAAAACTTAAAGCAGATATGTCCGATTTATATGTAGAAGTTCAGATTTAGATACTTTTAAGATCCTTATAAGATTACTTTAAAGATAGAAAATAAAAAATTAAGCTTGTCATTGTAGCTGCACATTGCTGCCTGCCAATAAGAGAAACTGGATGAAGAAACTATGTTGTTTGCTTACAGTTTGTTCATCTATAGCGAGTTTCTTAGTTATGAATGTGCATAGTTTCTTGGGAATAATTTGATTTCTTTGTCTGTATTACATAATGCCATTTCTTGTAAAGGTCTTGGGGAACATAATGATTTTTCATAGTCATTCACTAGAAGAAAACTAAAATATAATCACATTTTAATTTTATACTGCTTAAAAGATTTTGCTCGGACATATAAATGATGGAAGAAAAAACGAAGTGTGGGGTTGGAACACTGGTTTTTACCATCCATCAACTATGTATATGTATGTATATATGTAAAGTTTGTGTGAGAGGATGATAGGACTTCGTTCCTTCCCCCCTCCAAGTTTGTATTTATGTGTGTATATGTACATATGTGTATGTGTGATGTGCTTTGAGCCTGCTTGCTGGAGCTTTGCTCCATCCATTCTATGTGTGAATGTGTATGTCTCTCTCTCTCTCTCTCTCTCTCTATATATATATATATATATATATATATATATATATATATATATATTTATATATATAATAATTTTATATGTATATATGAAATTATTGGACCCTGTCTTTTATTTCACCCATATTGCACCTGTGCTCATGCACGTATGTGTGTGTGTGTGTGTGTGTGAATTTTCTCTCTTTCCTTCTTTCTCTCCTGCCTCAAGTAGTTAAACGACCTCAGAGTTTTTTGTTGACCACAGGGAGTACAAGCTCCAGTAGAGTAGGCTTTAGTCCTCAGAGAAAAATCGGCTCAATAATTTCTTTACTCACTGACTGCCATTGGCAGCAGCTCGCCAGCAGCTCTAAGCACTGACCCCAAACAGCTACCTGCCTCAGTTTACTCACCCCATGGATGCCAAAGTCTCCTCTACTCACCCGCCCACTAGTCCTTTCCAACTTTTCTTCTCAAACCCAGAGTCTCCTCAGTGTTTCCAGTTATTTCCTGGGTATAGCGCCATCTACTGGAGCATGGGAGCCTCAGCATCAGCATGTGTGAAGAAAACTGATTTCCTTTTTCCCTGCAGCGATCCTCAACTAGAGCGAGGATTTCATGAGTCCCCTCTGCTCCCATGCTTGATTTTTGTCTAGCTTGATCCGTGCATACAGTCGCAGCCACTGTGGACTCACAGATGCAAGAGCCTTGACACATCCAGAAAACACTATCTCCCTGTAGACATCCAACACCTCAGGAACTTACATTCTTTCTGTGCCTTCTGCAATGACCTCAATCCTGACGTGTGTCACGCCCTCTCGTCCAGCAAGGAAGACACGAACAACGGGATCCTTCTCAACAGCCTTTATTGTAGAAGTGCTCTTTTAGTTTTCAGGGAGAGACCTCGAATGCCCAGGGCGAGCTGCTTATATACCCTCAGCCCTGGGGGGGAGGGGGGGAGCACGAGGAGGTGCACAATTGGTCAGATTGCAGTGCCGCCAAACTGAGTTACTCGTGAGTAGCTGATACCAGAGGCCTAGGCCGGAGCCATCTTGGCCAGCCGAGTCGGGTCGGCGGCCTACAGTGAAGGGTGAAAATCTATACAGGTCTGAACATTCTTACTCTATGTATATTGACTATTTGTGTTTTGTACTAATCTCCTCCTACTGCAAATGAAAAGTCTGTGATGAAGGACCCTAAGAATGAACAGGTCAAAAAATTGTACCACATACCCAGCAATAAGTGTTTTTTTTAATCTGATATCCTATGTTGTCTTGGAGTGACGTCATGTTAAAGGGCAACTTCATTTAAATTCTTTCCATGTCTCTTTGTCTCTCTGACTTTATTTTTCCCTCTCTAAAGACTCACAAATGTATGTATGTATGTATGTATATATGCATGTGTGTGTGTAAATATGTATATGTGTATGCATGCATGTATGTATATGTATGCATATGTGTGTATGTATGTACATACATACCACTTATCTACCCTGATATCCCCACACTTAAACTCTTTCTGCTCTATTATGTACCATTTGTCCTTAATCCACTTGTGTTCTATCCATTCTGTTCCCCCTAAAAATCCACCCCTGGCTCAATACTACTCCTGACTTCTATTATTGCTTCAATTTAAACATAATTATCTGAAGATTTACAGCTAGCATCCTCATATGAAAAAGAACATGTGGTGTTTGTTTATCTTTTGGGGTCTGGGATATCTTACTCAGGATATGTAAAGCCCTGTCAGTTTACCTGTGGATTTCTTAATTTCATTTTTCTTCATATACTGAACTTTTCCTTGTGTCTATGTATCTATTTTTAATTGTGTATTCATTGGTTGATGCTAGACTATTTCCAACCCATGGCTGTTGCCATTAGAGCAGCAACAAACAAATACAAACAATCATATCTGTATAACATGTAAAGCCTCTGGAAACATACTCAGGAATAATATAGCCAGATAATAGGGCAGACATGCTTTTAAGGAATCTCCACACTGGTTTCACAGTGGTTGGAGCAGCTTTTACTCTCACTAATGGTGTGATATTGGCTTTCCATTCTTGCTCTTGCACGTTTCCCTTTCGTTTTTATCTTAGTCATCTTTACTGGGTTATATCAAATCTCAAGGGACTTTCATCTGTAGTTCCCCAGTGCCTAAATATGTTGAACATCAAGAAAAAATAATTCTCAGCCATTTGTATTTTTTTCCTGAGAACTCTCCATTCAGTCCCATCCCACACTTTTAATTTGGATGTTTGTTTCCCTGGGTCTTTGATATTTTTAGTATTTACATATTCTACCACTCACCTCGTCATATGTGTAGTAAATAAAGGTTTGTTCCACTATGTAGGCAACCAAATTACTTCAGTCTTTTGTAACAGCCTGCTTTGCTGACATATAGGAAGCTATAGTTGAAAGTTACCAAATTGCAGAGCTCTATAAGCCTAATGAAAGACACCAATCAGAAGTCTAACAACTGTGTCTACTTTGTATCCTTTCTCCGATAAGGTTACAGTTGTGAATCACTAAGATGCAGAGCTGTAACAAAAAAAAGGAACCTGCTCAGAAGAGTAGTTTTTGGTTAGAGCATACCAGTTAGAAATGCTATTTATAACAAATCCATTGAGAAAGTGACAGACAGCATACTACTCAGCTGCCTCGCTTCTATAACCAATGACTTTAAAATCAACTGGCAGTTTACATAGTCTTTTCTCAATTACAAAGTCATTTCATCTCTTTTCATTATTCATCTTGATGTTTTCCTAGCTTCACCTTCCTCATCCTTGGTAAATACCAATGTTGTTCATTGTCACAAGAGATTATTTTCTGCATTATAATGTTTGTAGGAATGTTTAATACATCAGGATATTTTTATTTAAGAAGCTTGGAATTCCAGTACATGAGTTACTGAGATGTAGCAGCCTCCATATCTTATTGAAGGACAATTTCCTCCTTGCAGAGCAGCTCTGGCTAAGATTTGCAACTTGAACAGTGCAGATATTTCTTCTAAATTGATCTTTCCCTCTGGAACTTAGGAGGAAAGCTGGCATGATTCCGGATACTGAGGATGCTTTCAAAGCTCTGAATCCTCATGTAATTACTAAGACTTAGAGCATTTCTGTATCAATTATATTCCTATTTAGCATTGCTTATTTATAACATTGAAAAGTAGCAATATATTATAATAGACCCAGAAATAATATAACATATTTCAGTTAAAACAGTTTGAAGGAATTGAGGATAAACACTCTTTGTTTATTGTAATACAATGTGTTTGCTATAGTTTAAATGTTATTTTTTCACCTTTTAAAGTTATGTTGAAACAATATTCCTAAAGCAATTCTATTGGAAATGGTAGATTCTGGAAGGTGTTTAAGATATGAACTCTCTGCCGCTATGTATAGAATTTGGTGTCCTTTTATTTAAGAGACCACTGTGTTGATAGTCAACCTTCCTTGCACATTATGTCACGAAGTATGCAGCATCAATTCTCTGTGTAGGATGCAGGAATTAAGTAATATCTTGGAAATTAACAACAGCTTGAACCAGACAGCAAATCTTCCTGGAATTTGACCTTGACCTCTGCAGTCTCTATAAATGAGATGAGATCCAGGATTCTGAAAATCATTTCCAGTCTGTAGTGTTTTGTTTCAGGAGCCTAGGCACACTAAACTAATCTACAATTTTACATAACTGTATCACAGTAAAAATATAAGTTGAAAAGATATTTCCATATTTTGCCTAGAGTTTAAATTAATAGCTATATAGTTATGCATGAGTATGAGGAAAGGAAAAAAAACAGTGTGATAAATCTTTACAATAAATTTGT
Source organism: Arvicanthis niloticus (assembly GCF_011762505.2). Taxonomy (NCBI): domain Eukaryota; kingdom Metazoa; phylum Chordata; class Mammalia; order Rodentia; family Muridae; genus Arvicanthis; species Arvicanthis niloticus. Next base: position 60,626,587 of record NC_047672.1, on the reverse strand, counting down.
CCAGCGAGACTTCATTGGAATAAATTATTTTTCCTTTGTAATTAGGTGTCAATGAAGACAGCGTCTTTGAGAGGAATAAGACCCTGTTTTAGTTTGATTATTATTGCTGAGAAGAAATATTATGACCAAAAAGCAACTTGGGAAGAAAAGAATTTATTTGCTTTATGATCTGGGAGAAGCTGTGGGTGAGAAAATGAAACAAAATCTATTAAATAAATTTTTCAATAAAAACAAACTATAATAAATTTGATAAAGGCTGAATATACTCAATAAAATATAGGTAAAACAGCTTATAGCTTATTTAAATTTATAATTTAAAAGTTGACTGCATTGTAAGTTAACGACAAAAGTTAATGGGTGAGAATCTCAACAAGTAGGCAAATTAGTTATATTTACAAAATTTCCTTAACAATTTTTAATTTTTTGTTTGAGGAAGGGTCTCACTTATATATGTGGCTGGTCTCCAAAGTGAAGCAATCTCTCTGCCTCAGGTTCCTGAGTGCTGGGATTAGAGGCATGCATTACCATATCTGGTCTCAATTTAAAAAAAATAATGAAATATCATTCAGTTAGCCTTTTTATCATCCTTATAAGCTGTACCAATCATCAATACACCTCTTTACAACCTTGTTTAAAAACAAATATTTCAAAAATGTTAATACAGGTTTCTGTGGATGTTTGAATGAAAATGACTCCCACAGGCTCATAGGAAGTGGTGTCATAGGGTGTAATTAGGATGTGTGGCCTCTTTAGAGTAGGGGTGTGTTTAGGAAATGTGTCAATGAGGTTGGACGTAGAGGTTTCAGAAGCTCAAGCCAGATTCAGTGTTATACTCATTTCTTATTGCCTGCTAATAAAGAGATAGAACTCAGCTACCTCTCCAGTACTATGACTGCCTGTGTACTGCCATACTTCCTGGTATTATGACAATGGACTAAACCTTTGAACTGTAAACCAACCTTGACTAGATACTTTCCTTTATAAGAGTTGCCATGGTCATGGTGTCTCTTCATAGAAACAGAACATTGACTAAGATAGTTAATATGAAGATTCATTAGACAAACAAGTTCCCATTGAAAAAACAAGAAGAAACATGACTAATCTAGTGTTGGAGACAAGAAAAGAATTTATCACTCAGGTATAAGATATTTTTGGTTTGTATATAATCATACAGTTGTTAGAAAAGGATGGTTTAAAAGAAATAGTAGCCAGATAATGGCTACAATTATCCAAATATGTGCAAAAGTTAATCTTGAGACAAGAAAATCTACTGATTATCACCAAACACTTCTTTGTTGGTGGTTGTAATTAATCTTTTTTGACCCCCAATTGACCTACCTTTGCTCTTACCATGTGATATAAGAAGCCACATATTTATAGTCACTATATCTTATTTGTTATTTGTATCATTAATTTTCTCAGTTATTCACTCAAACATAGTCTAGTTGAATGTATATAATGTAAGCACAACATTTCAGTGAACTTGTCCTTTCCCAGTCTTTAAAATGATATTTCTTATCCCATTGATGTTTTTGAACTCATGTGTTCTATTGTACTTTTTTTCAAAGTCATTTCTTATGACAATGCTTACTTACTTGATACATATTTGTTGATTTGTATTCCCAATAGCTTTCAGGAAGCACTTTTCAGCAACTACTTGTGTATAAAATTAAATAAATTTGAAATTATGCAAGAAAACTGACACTGATCATCTATAGACTTTCCTCGATCATCCTCGCATATTGCATTATTCCTCTCATAGATTTCATCCTTAGCACTACTGATCTTTAATCTCTGCATATCATGAAACTCATTTCAGTTCCAAGAACCACTTACTACAGAGTCACACAGACTGCTTCAGGCTAAATCCTGAATGTCGTTTAATGCTGAGTCCCTCAGCAACATTAATGGGAAACGTGCAGTTGCATCTCCGGGCAGATCTTACCTTCATTTACTGCTGCAATCTCTCCTACTTGTCTGTTAAGCACATCTGAGGCTGTTGTTTCCTTGTGATCAGAGTGAACACTCTTTCAGAGACATTATATTGGCAGAGTTTCCTCAAAGGCTGTGTTTTCTTGTGTGGGTCACAGATCAAGTTCTGTAGTATGCATATGCATGTTTATAATATGCATAGATGAGTAGTGAGGAGCTATCCACAGCAAGTGAATGAATCTGTAAATTAACCTAGAATTAGAAACAGGGAAAGGCAATGGAAACTAATCCAAGGAAGAAACAAGAATGCTAACAGACAAAATTATATATATATATATCACAGAACCAAAGCCCAAAGCACCTTCTTACTCATCTACCAATAGTTAATAATTAATTGGTAGTTCAATGATTCTGTTGTTTGAAAAATAAGTTTTTTAAATAGAAAACCAATGAAATAAAACTGGACAAAAAGTAATAGAAATCTAATAACACTGTATGCTTGAAAGGTGCTATCAAATATTATTTAAAAATTGTAAGGGAAAAGTAAAGGCAAGAGTACTGGTGTACAAATTTAATTACAGCACCTGGGAAGCAGAGGGATATAGACTTGTGTGAATTTAAGACCAACCTGGTCTACATAGGTAGTTCCAGGTAATAGGGTTTTTGCAGTAAGATACTGTTTCAAAAAAAAATTAAAATTGTAACACAGGCCTTTGCTTATATCACCCTTGAAACAGTCATTAAAAAAATAAAAAAAAATAAACATTTAAAAGCAGCTTTACTAAATTGGATTTGCCACAAATGGGTAGAGTTTGATTTGGATGTTGGGGTGTTGCTGATAGGTGAATTCTGAAAAAATCCTCTGATCGTGAGGAGGGGAGAGTGGAGAGGGAAAAAAAAAAGTCAAATGAGGAATAAGAACCTAACTGAGTTTATGTGGCACACCAATAAAGCCCCAGAACAGGGTTTGTCCCATGGATGTTGCCAAAGACAGAAACTCTCCAGTGGTTTCAGCCTGTAACTGGAGGCTCTATAGACTTTTACTAACCTCCTGATGGTGTGGTTGTCAGAAAAACAGAGGTAGACAGGTAGATGGAGAGAGGAAAGATTGCCAAGAAGAGAGGGCTAGGGGGCTCAGACTCAAAAGCCAGTCCCAACGTTCAACACCAAATGTTACTTCATGACTGAGGCAACAGACATGGAAATAAAAGAGGAGATTCACCTCTACTGACGCCAGCTGACCTTAATCAGTACAATGAAGGGTGTGTGTGTGTGTGTGATTATAATGTAATGTAAACATGTATAAAGCATAAAACTATATAATACAATAATGCCCTAGTCAGTACAGAGTTCCTCAGTAAATTGTAGACTGCCGAGATCAGCTTTCCTCCACCTATTTTTGTTTCATTGAAAATGGATGGTTTTTTGTTTTTGATTTTTAGGAAAACATCTTCTGATTATGGTTTCTCCTTCCCAGCTCCCATCAGCCCATGCAAATCCACACTCTTTCTGTCTCTGGTTAGAAAATGAAAAGATATAAAAAATAATAACAAAATAAGACATAAGCTAAAACAAAACCAAGGAAAAAATTCAAAAGGAACCAAAGAGAGCAGGAGATATACATTTAGAAACAGAGACACAAATGTTCACATGTATAAGAATTCCACAAAAACACAAAACTGGAACCATAATTCATATACAATACAGCTGTAAAGTTTAAAAAAATGCCCTGTCGTAGCATAGCTAAACAACAACAACAACAACAAACCTAGTAACTATGAGAGGGAGAGAACTGTAGGTGATAATTGGATTCACTCTGTGGTCTACAGAAGCACAGACTCTAAGACGCAGCAAGGTACAAAGGCAGCAGCTCTCAGCCTGTGGGTTGACTTTGTGTAGTGTTGTTCATCTGTTGTTGTGTATGGTGCCTACCATTTTTATATTGCACTTATGAGTAGCATTTTATCTAGCATGTCAGAGGCTCTGGGTTTGATCTCTAAACTACATAAACCAGGCTTGGTGGTGTTTGTCTGTAATGTAATCACTTGGAAGGTAGAGGCAGTACTATCAGAAAGTCAAGGTCACCCTCAGATACAGAGAGGTTTCTAAGTCCTCTTGAGTTAAAGACTTTGTCTTACACACACACACACACACAGAGAGAGAGAGAGAGAGAGAGAGAGAGAGAGAGAGAGAGAGAGAGAGAGAGAGACTAATACTACTCTTAAATACTACTCCTGCTACCACTACTACTAATATTAATACTATATGAAGCACTTTATCAGATATTTAGCAATGTGATTAAAGATGATTTGTACTTGAAAATATTATTAAGATCATGTAGCTGCAGATTCAAAGTTTAGTCTAATATCAAAGTCTATGACCCTCTGACATAAAATATGGTATTCGTTCTGTCTTTGTCTATAAATCAAAATGGGAAAGCAAGCTAGACTCTAATATGCAAGGGTAAAAAATTCAGGGATTTATGTTAGTTATACATTTATGAACCTGTGAGAGAAAATTGTGGCTGAGATATTCTTTAACAAAGAGCCAGTACATTCACTAAAATACTTTTGTTCATTAGGGGCTGGCTTTGACATGTTAAAAGTTCTGAGCCATTGTCAGTCTTCTATCTGCTTCCTACTGTGGTCCACAGTGTGAACCCTCAACTTCTGCTCTGGCTGCCAGGTCAGCCACTTGTTGCCAGGCTTCCCTGTCGCCATGAACTCTTGTCAGTCTGGGATCATAAGCCAAAATAAAATATCTCTTTTATAAGTTGCCTTGGACATGGCACTTTATCACACCAACAAAAATGTAACCAAGTAGAAGTTGAAACTGGGAGTAGGGTATTGCTGTGGTGGAAGAATTCAAAAGACTTTAGACTAGAAAAGTACTTTAATACTGAAAGAAACACTTAGTGTGCCAACCTAGTAGAAGCTTAGACGACAGTAGTTCTGAGAGATATGTGGACTCTGGAGGCCAAGCTCTAGAGCTCTCAGAGGGGAACACAATTAGCTGCCGAGAAAGAGACTGACTGCTTCTGTAATATTTTATAAAAACTGTGGCTACCTTCTGACTGTGCTTTAAGAAGAAGACAGACACTAAACTGAAAAAGTAATGGGGTCATTTGCTTAGCAAAGAAGATTTAAATGCAGCCTAGTAGTGACACAGTTGCCCAGTTATCAGTAGACATTCATCTTTAGGTCTAGAAAAATGAATATATAATATACAGTTTAATAAAAAAAGTCTCAAGAAAGTTAATATGATAGTTATGGCTTGTGCTGAGATTATAGAAAAGCCTGAACTTACAATTTATGAAAGAAAAATGCCTGAGTATGCTCTGATAAAAAAAAAAAACAAGCAAAAGCTGCTGCCATTATGTTTCAAAGAGACCAGGGTGTCTCTGATTTGAATAGGATGTCTCTGATTTAAATAGGGATATTCCTGATTTGAATAGGGATATCTGTGATTTGAATAGGGATGTCCCTGTTGGGTTCTCATATTTGAGTGTTTGGTCCCCATCTGCTGATGCTGTTTGTGTTGGTTTAGGTGGTGTAAACTTCGGGAAGGAAATATGTCACATTTGGGATGGCTTTGAGGTTTTAAAAATAACACATAATTCCCAGTTCACTCTCTGCTTGGTGCTAGCAGCTCAAGATGTTATCCCTCCACTTATGCTCCACTCACCATGTCTGCTGCTTGCTGCCAAATTCCTTATTCCTCTGGAACCAACCTCTCTTTTCTATTAGTTGCCTTATTCCTGGTGTTTAATCCTAACAATTGAAAAGTAACTAAGATTATAGAGCAATTTTAATCCACCAACATGTCTGCTCTGCCAAGGGATCACATCCAAAGACCTTCTAGCCTGTATGATGTGGCTAAAATACAGACATGCCCTTAGAATACAGCTTTAATGCCAAACAATGCAGGTGAAGTTAGTTTGTAGAAGGAAGCAGCCATGTTTGGAATCTGACTGAGGGGTAGGCAAATCATGAATCAGAGAAAGATTTGACAGAATGTCTTAGAGATAAGATATGTAGGATATGCTGAACTCTCACAAGAACAGACGGGATAGAACAGGGGTGACTTAAGAGAGCAGTAGCAGTAGAGAAAGAGTCACAGAGAAAGACAAAGAGGAGGGGTTGAGTAGTTTTACCAGGACAGTTTTATAGAGACAGGTTGCAAGTGAAGACAGAACAAGGCAGAATGGGAGTTCAGTTAGAAGCCACAAGAAACCAATTTGAACCATTCAGCTTGGAGAAGAGTTTGAACAAGAACAGGTGAGTTGAACCAGTATGTCAGAATTCAGAAAGAGTAAGAAAGGGTGAGCTTATACAGATGTAAGCCCCTGAGACTACAATTACAGCTAGAAAATCAAAGTTATATTTACAGAAGATAAGGGTACATACTGATTAAACAGTCAGAAGTTATGCAATTAGAGAATTTGTGGCCTTAAAACTATATGTAGGAGAAGCATCCAGGTAAAAATTGGAATAGGATTTTAGAGTAAGATAATGTCTCATACAGGTTAACTTTCAAAAAGGAGGAAAGCTTTTGGTTTGGGTATTATTGGACAAGTGATTATGGAACACATTAGGCTCAGAGTTTCAGTAAGATAGCTTAGCTCAGACATATGGGAGGCAGTAGATCAAGACTAGAGTACATTCAGGGAGCAGGCTTCAATCTTTAGGTTTGGGATCATACGGCTCATGTAAAAAAGGATGCAAATCTTGAAGACTTGGTTGCAGAGAGAAAATAACACTGTACATTTATGTAGCTTTATAATGACTAAATCAGTGTTTCAAACACATTTTATTAACAAATTTTTTCTTTGAGAAAAATAGCACTAAAAATCATATTACCAAGGGAGTTTAAAAGATTCTATTTCACACATACTTATAAACACACCTGCATAAGTAATACATATTTTCTCCGTTCTAATATTAAAACCTCAAATGAGTCATATTAAGCTTTTTAAAGAAATGTTTTAATCATTTTCCTTCTACCTAAAGGTCATTAATAGAATGTAAAAAGAAAAATAAGTTTAGATTGACATCCTAACGTGTCACAGTCTTAACACAAATAGATTCAAATGCACTTCATTTCCCTGCACTCACTAGAGCAAAACTCAGTAATTTACATCCACAAGACACAGCAGCTCCCAGACCAGTGTGTTTACCTCCGAGCCATTTGTATGTTGTGCATATAAAGGTTGCTATCAAACAGACATAGCAGAACTGAATATTATCCATAATTATCAGATATATTACTTTAGGATGATAATTGGTATCTTAATAAAACTCACAAAGTACTCTTGACCATTTGAGACTGGGACAAGCCCTGGTTTGTTGTTGATATGGTAGGGAATACTTCACTAAAGAAAGTCGATTCTAGGTCCTCCTGCCAACCATTCCTCAGCTCTAGTGGGATTTTGTGCAGACCACCACCTTCCACATTAGGAGGTTTGTCTATTTTGAGCTTGTGCTGGTCTTGCGCAAGGTGTCACAATGTTAAGTTTATAAGCGCAACTGCCCTGCTGTATCTGGAAAAATATTTTCTCTACATCACCATATATCACTGTCTCTTAAATCATTCCACGCCCTCTTCTGTGAAGTTCCCTGAGCCTTAACAGGGAGGGTTGTGACATGTGCTTTCCACTTAACTTTGAGGACTACGTAGTCACTGTTCTTCTGCATATGGTCAGAAGGGGGTTATTATGTTAATTCCCATCTACTGCAAGAAGAAGCTTTTTGAATGATTGGTAAGAGAAGCACTGAGCTATGGATAAAGCAATAAATAAATAGGAATCGTTTTAATAGTATGTCCACTTAGCAGAATACTAGTGTTAGGTTCTCCCCTAGAACTATCTAGCCACAGATTTTGGCTGAGTTAACAGTGCTAGGAATGGATTCCATCTTATGCAGCAGATCTTAGTGTAAATCATAGAGTGGTCTTTTATTCTCATGACATTTAAGACACTATATGCCAGCATTCATATCTTGTTTTAAAATGAGAAATAGATGATATTATCAAATATGCTGAGAACACAGAGAGTTTTGAGAAAATAAGGTAATTAAGTTGATTTTAAAGTTGCATAAAATTGTTGTCTTTGGGTGACTTGGAAAAATGTTCAGCAGGAATTGTAAATGCGACACTTGAGCCCAGATAAACAACCATCTGAAGATGGAGCTAATGTGTTAAAAGAACAGTCATTGAGAGAAAGCAAAAGGAAAAAAATGATTTCTTCAAAATTACATTTGAAAAGAAAATTAGCCAGGTAGTTTAAAATATCTTTAATAATTAAAACATTTTTACTTTACAATTAATGCTGAGTCTTAGATTTTACTTGTCCAATGGTTTATATATTTGTGATAAGAATGCTTTTAGAACTTTATGCAAGAAGAAAGTTATTCTTTTAATTGATATGAGAATGTGCCAGTAAAGGGTAAGCTTATTGATCATTTTACATAATTTTGCACATATATGTATGTATATTGGTGTCTTTGGGTGACTTGGAAAAATTGTATATATATATATATATATATATATATATATATATATATATATATAGAGAGAGAGAGAGAGAGAGAGAGAGAGAAAGTTTGTATGCAGATGGGTTTATATCAGACATAATATAACCCTTTCCAATCTACCAGTTTCAATCACTGACATTTTTCTCCTAACACCTCTTTTGAAATTTCATAGTTCCTTTGCGGTTACTCATAGCAGACAGAAATTGCATTCAATCTTTAGGATTCTAACTATAAAAAGCTGTACTTACAAATTGCATAGGAGATGAAAATGATCAGACAATAGTGGATTTATCTTGCTCTCAGATAAGATCTGTGACTGTTTAAACTGGAGAAAGCAGGGAACTGAAGATATAGTTTGGGAGAAGAAGGTTTCAAAGTAAAGTTCTTGCATTTCATTCTTCAGCCCAGGAAGCTGCTTGGGTGGAACTCATCTGATTTCCTTTGAAATGAGAGAGAAAAGCAGAGTGGGATGCCAGGTCTCAGACATAAGCTACACACATGGAATGGTAGTGAAGTCCAGGTACAGTTTGAAGAATCTTCCCATTATGTATAAATTCCTTTGTGTTATATGTGGATTGGGTGTGTGAATAAAATATTATGTATCCCCTAAAGTTCCTATACTACAGTAAGAAGATGAACAACAAAGTGTGGGTAGGTCAGCAGCCAGATGAGGAAGAGATGCTGGTCCTGGTCCTACACAGCCCCAATGCAGTAGAGGCTGATCTAGCAGGAAGCAGAGGAACCGACCATAACACTGCTGCACCAATAGGCCTAGTTGGAAACAGAAAGTAAGGCCTCTTTATCAGTGACAGAAAGCACTGACAAAATAATGCCAAATTATACAAGAAGAAAAAATTTCTTCTTCCAAATATCTATGTTATCATAGATATTTATTCTATTATATTCTAATATAATAGAATATTATAATTAGTTGTATTTTATAATTAGTTCTAATTAGTTGTATTTTTCCATTTTTCTTTTCTCTAGAGATGTAGTATAGGTATCTTGTGTCTCAGATGGAAAAGACAGAGGTGGCAAGTTCATATTGTGCTTCATCCACAATCTTTGATTCTTCAGTGTTACCCAGAACAGTGAGCAGAAATGAAAAATAAAAAAAGATGGAGCCAGTAGCTTCCAAAAATGAACAAACCATCACCTTACTCTTTATCTACATAAGGGAAAATAATCTTTAGTATACTAAGTAACCCAAGACTCTCTCAGAGGCCTTGATGAAAGGACAAGGGGAACTTTAGTTCCATGTCCTTGCCCAGTTAATATTGCATAGCCAATCTAGGACTGGAGCCCTGGCCTCCTCAGAGGAGTCAAGCCTGCAGCTTCCAGCGACCTGACTTTTTTGCTTGGACTGTGGTTACCAGTCCTCTTATGGATGTGTCTAAGGTATCCCACATTCTTCTTGGTAACATATTCTGACATAAATCTCTGATGACTTTGGCAATTTACCTCCACATAACAGTATATATGATGCTCTACTTCTTAAGAAATTTACATAACTCATCAGCTAATGTAAGACTTCCCAGTCCCTGCTATTACTTTTGTCGTCTATATTCCTGTTTTATTTCTCATCCGTGAACCTCCCATTCAGCACCTCATCACTCAGGATCCTTATTCCTATTCATTCAAGGCAGTTCTTAGTCAATTTTAGGGTGTATATTAATAGAACCTCGAGATTGAGAAACTTCAATAATCTAGAAAGTATTTATTCTCTTTAAGCAATCTCAAAATAACCTCTGTAGAAAATATCTTCTTCAGGAATACAGTAGCAATAGCAGAGATACATTGTTGTTGTTATTATTATTATTACTGTTATTATTGTCACTGCTAGTATCTCTGTATATACTGGTAGGACAGAGAGTGTGGTGTACATATGTATGATTTATCAGTAGGTCTATGATACACATACTCCTCTATTCATGATAGCCAAAACAGGCTATCACATGATCCTGTCTTACAAATTTCTCCTTCGTGCTCTTTATACAGAACTCTCAATGAGCCTGGAACTAGACAGGTTACCATAAAGTCCCATTGATTCCACTTTCTAAACCTCCCACAGAACTGAGCTTATGAGCAAGTATGTAAATACTCTCAGGTCTTGAACAGGGATGCTGGGATGTGAATTCTGTTCTTTTTAAGCCTGTGAAGCAAGTATACTCACTGAGCTTTCTACAGTTTCCTGTGGCAATTTTAATGGTCTGTCTGTTGCTACACAATTCAAAGGAGACAAGCTCTATTGGAGAAGGCAAGATCTAGGCCAATGATGACCTTTTAGAGAAACATTTCTGTGGGGGAACCTGCAGAAGACAAATTACAAGAGGTTAAGTAAGAAATAAATGAGAAAGAAAAAATAGGAGAGCTAGCAATGCTGCCTATAAAAATGGCTGGTGAAAGGGCAAGAGTTAAAAAGGTTAACCTATGCAAACTGCAGGCTAAAGACCTGAGATCTATGGCTTAGGAATCCTGGAAGGAAAGGAGAATATTAGTTCATAAATACCAATGAATTTAAATTGCAGAATTATTGAATAAATAAAGGCTTTCATAAAGAGTTGTGTCACTATTACTGGAGAAAATGTCCAAATAATAGTTATAATCTATTTGTAAGCATGAAGTAAATCATGTTTGGGTATAATTAGGAAGAAAGAATCAATAAAGGAGAAAAATATTTTAATCTACTAATAATACTAGAATAAATCTTATGTTAGGTATAATTATTGGAAAACACTTAAACCACAGCACATGATTCAACAACATACTTTTATTTTAATGCCCTTATTTCAAATGAAATCTTGATACATCTGATGTGTTTCCTTGTCTTTTTGTTATTGAGGTAAATGAGCTCGTGAGGAAAGAGCGCTGCCAGATCAGAAGAGATGCGGAAATAGGCAAATGTCCTAGGTTTACATTAAATTTTGTATAATGATGTAAACTCTTTTTAACTCAAAACTTTTTTTTTCTAACAAGAACAGCTTTCTGTGCAAGCTTTTCTATGGGACAGTGCCTGTAATCCTGGTGTTTGTCTCTCAGGGAGACCTAGAATACAGCACCATCACAAATTCTTTACCCTTAGATTTCATTAATGTGGTCAGTTCTCTTCCCACACACTTACTGCCATAGGTTCTGAATGGTTGCCAAGGCCTAAGAATTAATTTTCACCATCAGTTTTTCTATGGTCTCCTTTCTTCAAGTGCTTAGTTAATCTTTTCACAGCACATGTATTATCATTTAGCTCTCATTTTCAAAAGTCATTAGCTCATTTTAACGTCTTACTCATTGGCTTTCATTTCCATTGGTTTACTTTGTCTTCTAACAGATGGAAAACTATGTATTTTCTATTTTTCTTCTATTGAGAAATTACAACTGCTAAGGTAATTTAAGGTAAGGTAAGGACTGCTAGGGTTGCCTAGTGTCTCAGTTGTGGCACCCTTATGTTATATTATTTATACATTAAATTGAAGTATATGACCCTCTGTACCATTTGTAGTAATAGGAAAGATCAAGATGCAATTGGAGATAAATGACCAGAAAATATAGAGCATCTGTGCTTGAGGAGTCCCAGCTTGTTGTCATAGACAGAGAAGGACGTAAACAATGGTAGAATAAAATGCAAAAGAAATTAAGAAAACAAAAAGAGGATACATTAATCCTTCATTAAAATTTAAGTGGTAAGCTGGGCTCCAGATGGAGAATAAAGGTGATTAGTGGTGCATGAAGTCAGTAAAATGGCATAACCCACTCTCACACAAGGCCAGGCAGACAGAATACCAGTGAAGCTAACTGCCATGATAAAAGCTGTATTAAAGAGCTGAGGGAAACTTATGAAACGTTTCATACAGGAAACTGAAATCATAAATCTCACAATTTAGGTACATCACTTTGAAAGCAATGTGCTGTATGGATCAGAAACAAATGAATAAAATTAAGCTAACAGACTTGAGCTCTGTCACAACTGCAGAGTTAAATAATTATATAGGATATGACAAAGGGAGTTCAGAGTTTGTAAAGATTCAGAAAATAGTGCAATGCTTTAGGATGGATATGTGTGTGTGTGTACGTGTATGTGTTTGTGTGTATTTTGTTTGTGTGTGTGTGTGCATGTGTGTGTGTATATATACAATTATAAAGGGTTCTATATACTTTAACCACCTGCCAACTATCCATAACTAGGTTTTAACTATAGTTGACCTCTTAAATTAATTTTGTGCAGTTGCTAAAACTGACGACTCAAACTTGAGTCATCTTTTCCTACTGCCAGTGGTTTTCAAGGCTGGTCATCTTTAAGGATGTTGTGGAACAGCAGGAATACACAATGTGATCTGAAGTTCTGACTTATCTTGAGGAATAACTCCCTTATCCTAAATATCTCCAGTGGCTCATAGCTTCCTTTCTTGCCTAGCCCATCTCACACCCCTTCAAAATAACGTTAAGCAACCGTTTGTTCTTTCCCTTGTACCTGCTGTTTTTCAGAGTTCTAAATATTTGAAACAATGTGGTTTATAGATTTCTATGGCACCTCTTTTATTTGGATACATCTATTAAAGATTCCTTCATAACTTCTCATGCCTTGATAGGTTATTTCTTTCAGTTCTTGAATAAAAGTATGTTGTCTGGACATAACACACACATGCACACACACACATTAAAAATACTTGTATGGAAGTTTATGTCACAGTTATTAAATAGTTTGTCATCAGGACAAATAAGTTACATGAATGTCTGATCATTTGATAAGGGTATACTGAGATCCATGAGAAAGGTTTAAACTGTCCTTCAAGAAGGTGTTACCAATGTTGCATTCCTAACAATAACTGATAGTTTTTATTGTTCCCTAATATCAGCTGCATAGGCTGTTTGTCAGAGTTCATGGTTCCAGTTATTGAAGTTGGTTTATAGTAGTATCATTTTCTTTGTTTTTAGTTTAAAATTTTCACAACAATATATAAAGCTGAACATACTTTACTCGCATGTTTTGCATTAAAATATAAGTGACTGTTCAAATATGTTTATCTACATTTATTAGACCAGCTTTTGTTTTTACTTTTAAGAATAACCTACATATTTAATGAAATTTTATTTTCATCAAACATGTATTACACGTTTTTTCATAGTTTGTAGTTTGCCCTTGAATTCTTTTAATAGTTTTTTTTTTTTAATTTCTAATTTTAAGGAAACTTTTTTTCTTTTATTGACTTGTCTCCTAATACTATGTGTACAAAATTTTTGCTAGCATAAAATGTGGGTATATTTAATGGCACCAAGAATATATACTTACAATTATCATATACTAAAATAAATTAACACACATTTACCAGACAGATTAAATATATTATTGCCAAATTGAACATTAATTTTATTTCATTCCATGCTGGGAGTTTTGGTTTTACATTTTCAATTTAGGTCATAATTTAGTTTGTATTAATTTTTGGAGGAGAGAAGGTCAGAGGCTGATTCATTTGTTCATATGAGCATCCACATATCCATGCACTATTTTTGGAAAACGCAGTCTTCTCTGTTGAATTAACTTTTGCTATGTGGTCAAATATTTCTTGGCTGTATTTATGTAGTTCCATATACAAATTTTTTGTTTCATTTAGTTGTCTCTAATTTGACAATGCTACACTTCTTTGACTAAAGCAACTCTGTAATAGACTTGGCATGTGGATATTGTATATTCTCTAATTTTGTTTTTTCCCTTAGTTTTGTGTTTATTTGGGGATTTTTCACCTTACATCGCAAACCTAAAACATGCTTGTCATCATACTCATGGCAATCTGTCAGAATTTTTTAATTAAGATTTTGCTAAAAATGTAGACCAAGGTAGGAAATGCTGACATACTAACAGTGTTGTCTGTTTGGTGTTTCTTTTTTGTAAAGGATAAAGATAACAAAGGATAAAGCATAAAGGTAGTACTTCTATTTCTCAAATTTGGACAACCAGATGGCTTTTGTCTACAAGTTAGACAAGAAGGGAGGTTTGCAGGTTTTAAAGAGATGATGATAAATTAGGTTTTGGATATTTAGAATGTGAGTTGCCCCTAGGCAAGTCGGTAAATCAATCACTATGAAACTGATTAATGGGATGTGGCACACAAATATCTCAGCTGGATACACATATTTGAAAACTTTCAACACAGATATAATTAAATCCCTGAGTATTCATGATATTGTCTTTTCATAGTGATATGAAATGATATGATGCTCTCAAAAAAATTTAAAAAGTAAAGTGTAGGATTAGGAGTAGTTACTTAGTAAGAAAATGTAGTGAAATTTTCAGAGGAGTGTGAAATGGAAAAATACAATATACAACACTAATGAGTGCGTTTTGTAATATACATTTAATTTTTTACTGAATTTTTATTTTTATTCATTTTATTTAATGGACAGTTGCATCACAGTTTCCTTTTTTCCACCTTATAGCCCTCTTCATTCCAAGCCCCTCTCTTCGAACCCCTTTCTTTTATATTTTTCAATTATAATTTGATTTAGGATAATACAATTATAATATATGATAACATAATTTATATATTATATATAATGTATATTATAAAGTATAATAATGTGCAGGCCCAGCTCTGCTTCCTGTTTTTGTGAGACACTGTTGCACGCCAGGCCAGAATAGAAAGTTTTCTAGTAAGGGTGGGTCTTGAGTGTTTGTGTATTTGGGGGCTAGGACAGTGTGTTGGGGTGTGGGACGGGGTGGGGAAGCTTCCTCTTGAGAGGAGTTTTCAGTGTTACAATTCTTTATTCGAGGCTAATAAGTACCTAATGAGGATTATATAAACCTTGGGTATGTTTTAGGGGTAAAGGCACATTATTGTCTGGGCAGAGGTGCCAGAAATGTTTCTTTTACATGAAGAGAAATGCAAAGTGACTGCAGGACATGTCCTTATTGAGAGGGAGGATGTTAAACCTGTAATTTGGTCATTAGGCTACTATGACAACTTCAATGGTGGTAGAGGTGGGTGTCATAAGACTATGTGCACTGGAGCGTTCAAGCCCAGAAAAGAGAGCAAGCCATCCTTATTGCAGGTCTCAGGATGAGATTTTGAGTGTTTTAGACACATCTCAAACTTGTTCTTGTTCCATGGCCAGTTCCCTGTCACATACTCTTCCCTTTCTCTGATGTTTTTCTACTTGTTACTGCAAGCATGTAGGAAGTTTGCTTTTGAGTCTGCAGAAAACATGACTTTCGAATGTATGAAAAACTGAAATAGCATCATGAAAGAAGAACAAATGCAAATCCAGCTAGGAGACAAACACAAATGGTGACACAATGAGTCAGCTCAAAGGGAACAATATAATTAAAGGAAGTGATGAAAAGAAAGAGGATAATATTTTTGAATTACCACTATTCAGCTGGGATAAGTTATATGATTACATGTTGTAAGAAAGGACTCAGAGATTAGAAACTGAGACACTGGAGATCAATTTTCCCCTAAATCACTAAAAATTCCTTATTTCTAAAACCAGAAATTTCAAACACACACACATTCCAAGCACACACACACACACACACACACACACACACATTTTAAATACATAAGTAAGAAAATATACATTCTTAGTATTTGTATGACCATCAAAGTTAATAAAATATTGTTTTCTCTTTAATTTAACAAAATGTTAAGTGACTTACTTCTGATATTAATTTTATTTTTCGTGGTATATAAGTTTGTAACATTATATTTGCTAGGAAAAGTATAAAATATCGTGTGAAGCTAAACAAAGTATGTTCCAATGGCTATAGTCACTGTGTAGAGGTTCATTTAGTTGTGTAAATTTTGTGTCTGGTTAATTCTGATTTGTGATTGTTTTCTTTTTTTATAAAGTTTAGTAGTGTAATTTAATTTAACTTTAACAGTCCTTTACTAGAAGTACAGTGTTACTATTTCTTAATTAATTATTTTGTTTACTTACATTCCAAATGTTGTTCTTCTCCAGGTCCATGCTCCTAGATTTGTTCACCCCATCCCGCTCCCTTTTGCCTCTGAGAGAATGCTACCCCCACCTATCTCCCACCTCCCTCCCACGCCCTCTATCACAGGAATACCCCTTCCCTGGGACATCAAGTCTCTACAGGATTAGGCACATCTTCTCTCTCTGAGGCCAGAAAGGCAGTCCTCCGCTGCATATATGCCAGGGGCCACTGAACAACCCTATGTTCCTTGGTTGGTGCCTTAGTCTCTAGGACCTCTGAGGGGGTCCAAGAAGTGCTTGCTGACAGGAGCCTAGTCCCCTGAGAGGCCCTGCCATAATCTGGCTAATAAAGATGCAGATGCCCACAGCCAGCCATCAGTCTGAGTCTAGAGATCCCAATGGAAGAGTTAGGGGAAAGAATGAAGGAGATGAAGGGGATTGAAACCCCACAGAAAGAACAATAATATCAAGTAACTGGATTCCCCAGAGCTCCTAGGGACTAAACTACCACCCAAAGAGTATACAGGCTCCAGATACATATGTAGCAGAGGATTGCCTTATTTGGCATCAATGGAAGGGGAAAACGTTGGTCCTGTGGAGACTTTGTATCCCAGTGCAGTGGCATGGTAGAGGAGTGAGACTGGAGTGGGAAGGTGGAGGAGCATCCTCAGAGAAGCAAAAGGGAGGGAGGAGGGAAGGGGGAGTAGTACAGAAGAGACCAGGAAAAAGGACAACATTTGAAATGTAAATAAATAAAATAACCAATACAAATATTTTTTAAAAAGAAAAGAAAAGAAATTCAAATTATATATTCAAATAGGATATGCCAAAAGAGGTGAAAAAGACATAAGACTATTTTTCCGTAAAGATTTTACATTTTTTATTTCCCCTGTTTAAATTACATGTCCTCATCCTAGGAACAGGTCTCGAAACAAGCGATTGTTTGGTCTTGTCTTAATGTCTATTCTCCATAAACTCAGTACTAATAATCAAAGAAAAGAGTGTGATGAGAGTTCGAGAGAGTATCTGTGAGGTACTGGATGGGTAAACTGGATGCAGGAAAATAATATAATTATATTTTAATTAAAAGAATATTAAAAATTTCTTAATAATCCTTACAAAATAAAGTTTTGAAATGAGGTTCAAAAGTGTTTCTTTGTATATTTTTTATTCCTTGAAATTTAAATACCAGATATTAAATAGATGAAAGGTCCAGCAACTATAAACATGTTATTCAAAAAAAAAAACCATAATTTTCTTCACACATATTTTATGGGGCAAATGAGATAAATATTCGTATTTCACATTGTCTTCCCAAATAGCGTTATTCTGCTTCATAAAAGTTCAAACAAGCAGAACATGTATTTTATTTGAGAATATGTTATACTGTAGACATAAAATTGATTAAACTATTTTTATAATATTTAAAAATAAGGTTATAGAAGTAATGACAAATAAAAATTAAATAGCATGAAAGGTATAAGCTTATAATTTATGTTAGATTTACTCCAAAAAGTTTATGTGTTATAGTGCAATACACACAAAGCAAATGGGCGTCAACTATAAATATTGTCTAATGTCACAGAGAAAATTCTCAGAAAAATACACTAAATCATTTTTGTATTAACTTCCTTTTCTTCACCTCTGCCTGTGCTGTGTAGAGGTAACTTTCTATCGTTTTTCTAAAATGAAATAATAATTCCCCAACTTTAAAAATATTGCCATTTTCCATGTAGTCTAGCTATGTTAGCAGTAATTTTAGTATCATAGAGAACTTTTCTTTCTGTAAAATTGTTCAACATTTTAACAATTTCTTCCTCCAGAAATGGTAGCTTAATTAGTAGTTTCAAATATCAGCTTAACAAAATACAGAATTTTGGAAGGAAGTCTCAAATGAAGATTGTGTAGGTCAAATTAATCTGTAGGCCTGTCTGTGGGGGCTTTACTTGTCACCATAATAATGACATTATCTTTTGCCAAGAATCCCAGGTAGCATCTTGTAGGACTATGAAATCTATCGAGCAAGGAGTTTGTGCACTTCAGTCTTGATTTCCTTATAATTTATAACTAAGTTATGTGGTAATTTCAGGATCAAATTGTATCTTCTAGTTCTGGTAGATAACCAAGAGAATGGTACAAGTAAGTATGGTTTGAAGGCATTCTTGGGTCCTCTCTGTCTAAAACTTCCTGTGGAATTGTTCCATACCTGGTGCTAATTTTGTTTAGGGAGTCATTGCTTCTATAACTGGATTATCCAGTCATTAAGGTTATCAACCTTCAAGTTGTCTTTTATATTTTTAATTGGGTTACATGACAAGAAGTTTGTACATGGCTTCTCTGTACTTCCTACGTTATGGTTAACCTCTCTGCACACTCAGTTCTTACATTCTCTCTTAAAGATCCCCAATATCTAATTTCTGTTTTTATTTTACCTGGTTTCTACTCTACCCTTCCCTTAAAGCAAACTCCCTTACCAAGTGGTCAAACCACTTTAAATATGTAACCTAAACAGTCAGATGAGCTCCTCCTAAGAGGAAGAGTGGTGTTTGTCCATCTGGGATGCTGTACATCACTCATTACAATTTTTCCAGATTCATTATTTTCCTGAAATTTTGATAATTCTTTTTCCTTAACATCTGAGTATAGTATTCTTCTATGGAATCACGGAGTGAAGGATATCTAGGATCATTCCATTTCCTAGCTCTGATGAATAGAGCAGCAATGATTATAGATACACAAGAGGCTCCATAGTAAAATACAAATTCCTGTGAGTTTAAGACTAGGGGCAGTGTAGTTGGGCTGTAGGCTATTTATGTGTCAATTCTAATATATGTTAGATAACCGACAAATAACAGAATATGAGTGTAAATTTTTCTTGAGTTTCCCCATAACTCTCTGATTAAAAGACATTTGGCTGCCTGAGGGCACTACTCAATGATAAAGCACTAAGAATATCATGCTGTGATTTTAATTACATAATGACAGTTCCTTACAGAGCTGTTTTATTGTAAATCTGTTTAATTCCTTAAGGAATACTGAAGCCTTTAGCTTATATGATTTATAGTAAAATTTTTAAAATTTTTACTAAAAATTTAAAAATTTTTAGTAAACATTACTTAAGTATTTATTAAAAGGTCAATTCAATGAAATTTTTTTTCAGAAACATGAGAGTCATGATTTCTTAATAAGATATTTATCTACCTGTAGTTTAAAATTTATGATTCATGACAGATATATTTATTTATAAAGATCTTGTGCTATAGTCTTTCTATAGCACAAATCACTGAAAGAATCACTGAAAGAATATGTAGAGTAAAAAATTATAAAGATATACCTGAACAAGAATGTAAGTTCCAGAAAGAGGAACTGAATGTAAGATTTTCACTACCCCAGAACACATTCCGGGTGGAGGACACTTGCTAGATTAACATTCCTCAAGCCTCAGGCAATTCCCCAAGGCAGGAAGACACATTCCTGACTACAGATAAAGATGCTGCCACCTAGGTGGGGCTATAGCCAGAAAAAGTGAAGATAGTTAATCTGAAATAGTTGGTAAATGACAGGGTGGGACACAGTGACATGGTAAACCATTCAGGGTGGGTTTCTCTGGAATGTTTCACTATTCTTATGTTATGTATCCTTGGCAACCCCTCCCTGCCTCCCCACTCCCCTGGTCATTTTATTATAACTGAGCATTCTAAACCACTTCTAAATATATATATATATATATATATATATATATATATATATATATATATATATATAAAATTTCCTTATTTGGTTGTTAGTAGTTCAGAAAAGGAACTTTGGGTATTTTTCATCTTATTGTTTCTTTCATAACTTTTAAAAATAACGAAACAAATTGGATCTGAATTTTTTCATGTGAAGTCAATAATTAAACTTCATTTTTATGAATGATAAAAATTTTCTCACTATTAGCATTTTTTATGGAGATGTGATTACATTAGTTAATAATCTATGTTCATGGTCTTCAGGCCGACTTTATTTGCCAACATTTCCCCCTTATTTTTAGAACAAAATGTTAGGGTAAGAACTGAGAGGATTAATTTTTTAATTAATTTTATCAGACAATTTCACTTATGTATATAGTATATTCTAGTTAATTCATCACTATAACTTTCCTTATTTTTGTTCCAAACTTGCCAGCCCCATTTCAAATGAACATGTGTTGTCTGTATCATTGAAATTTTTTTTTCAGGGATGTTAGCTCTTAGTCTCACAACATTATGGTTGTTATTTATATTTTCATCTTACATTTCTAATAAAGACGTTTGAGAGCAGTTAATTTTTTTGAGGGCTAAGCAAGGATCAGAAACCAGGTCTGCTCTGCCTTTCAGCTTTCAATTAATATTAACTTCACTTTTTCATTTAATGGGGTAAAAAAAGATTTAAATGTATCTCTTGAATACATTCTTCTCTCAAGACTACAAGGAAAAATGTACCGCAGCAGACATTGAAGCAACACTGAATAAACAAATGCTCTGCTATCTCCTATTTTTATTTTTTATTTTATTGGTTATTTTATTTATTTATATCTCAAATGGTTTCCCCCTTCCCAGTTTCCCCTCAACAAACCACTCCACCCTCCTGCCTGGCTCTATGAGGGTTCTCCCCCACCCACCCACTACTAACTCAGCTCCCTAGCATTCCCTTGCCCTGAGTCATCAAACCTCCACAGGACCAAGGGCTTGTCCTGGGAATACTCTGACAGCCACCAAGCTCCTTCAGCATCCTGCAAAATAAAACACAAACATGCCCTCTTCCCCATATTTAATACCTGATTGGGATCATGCCTTATGCCAATAATTGGATCCTTCCCTTTCACCTGGATCTGGTGCATAAGCATGCCTAGTTGTAGAGTGCCATAGACACTCAGCAAAAAGTTCCTTGACATCCAAATTTTTTTTTAAAAAATTTAAATGAAAAATAAAAAATAATGCGATTTAAATGAATTTGTGGTGTACAAGTATATCTCCCCTTTTTTCATTTTATGAAGATATTGTTTTAAAGTTCCATGGGCCCATTCCACAATCTCTTGTCCTTGACAATTATAAGGAATCCCCATAGTATGAGTAATGTTAAATTATCCATTGCTGCCAAAGAATCTCAATTGTTTGACTCCCATAGCCAGTTCTATTATTTATTTGTTTGTTTGTTTTTCTTATTCTTTTATTTATTATTGGGTATTTTATTTATCTACATTTCAGATGTTATCCCCTTTCCCCATTCCCCATCCCCAGAAACCACTTAACCCAGCCTCCATCTTTTTATTTCTATGAGGGTGTGTCTCCACCCACCCACCTCCCCTCCCTCGAATTACCCCTCACTAGGGCATCCAGCCTTCAAGGGACCAAGGCCCTCCTCTCCCACTGATGCCCTTCAAGTCCATCATCCTCTACAAATACAGGTAGAGACATGGGTCTCTCCATGTTCTGTGTTCCCAGGCTAGCTGTTTAGACCCAGGGAGCTCTGGTTGGGTGGTATTGTTGATCTCCACATGGGGCCACAAGCCCCTTCAACTCCTTCAGTCTTCCCTCAGTCTTCTCTCACTAACTCCTCCACTGGGAACCCTGTGATGAGTTTGGTGGTTAGCTGTGAGCATCTGCCTCTGTATATGTCAGGCTCTGGCAGTGCCTCTCAGGAGACAGGTATATCAGGCTCTTCTCAGCATATACTTCAGGACATCTACAACAGTGTTTGCATATTGTGACTGCATCTGGGAGGGATCTCCAGGTGGGGCAGTCTCTGCATGGTCTCTCCTCCAGTTTCTGCCCCACAAATTGTCTCATATTTGATCCTGTGAGTATTCTGTTACTCCTTCTAAGAAGGACTGAAGCACCCATATTTTGGTTTTTCTTTTTCTTGGGCTTCATGTGGCCTGTGAGTTATGTCTTGGGTATTGTGAGATTTTGGGCTAACATCCACTTATCAATGAGTTATATCATATGTGTTCTTTTGTTATTGGGTTACCTCATTCAGGATATTTTCTAGTTCCATCTATTTGCCTAAGAATTTCATGAATTCACTGTTTTTAATAGCTGAGTAATTAATACTCCATTGTGTAAATATACCACATTTTCTGTATCCATTCTTCTGTTGAAGGATATCTGGGTTCTTTCCAACTTCTAGCTATTATAAATATGGCTGCTATAAACATAATGGAGCATGTGTCCTTGTTATTTGTTGAAGTATCTTTTGGGTGTATGCCCAGGAGTGGTATAGCTGGGTCCTCAGGTAGTGCTATGTCTAGTTTTCTGAGTAACCGCCAGACTGATTTCAATAGTGGTTGTATAAGCTTACAATCACCAACAATGGAGGAGTGTTCCTCTTTCTCCACATCCTCGCCAGCATCTGCTGTCATCTGAACTTTTGATCTTAGCCATTCTGACTGGTGTGAGGTGGAATCTCAGGGTTGTTTTGATTTGCATTTCCCTGATGACTAAAGATGTTGAACATTTTTTAGGTACTTCATGGCCATTTGATATTCCTCAGTACAAAATTCTTTGTTGAGCTCTGTACCCCATTTTTAATAGGGTTATTTGATTGTCTAAATTTCTTGAGGTTTTTTTTTTTTTTTTTTTTTTAAATTTTGGATATTAGCCCTCTATCAGATTTAGGATTGGTAAAGATCATTTACCAATCTGTGGATGGCTGTTTTCTCCTATTGACAGTGTCCCTTGCCTTATAGAAACTTTGCAGTTTTATGAGGTCCCATTTGTCAATTCTTGATCTTAGAGCATAAGCCATTGGTGTTCTGTTCAGGACCTTTTCCCCTGTGCCCAAGTATTCCAGGCTCTTCCTCACCTTTTCTTCTATTAGTTTAAATGTTTCAGGTTTTATATGGTGGCCCTTTATCTACTTGGACTTGAGTTTTTACAAGGAGATAAGAATGGCTTGATTTGCATTTTTCTACAAGCTGACTTACAGTTCAACTAGCACCACCTGTTGAAAATGCTGTCTTTTTTTCCACTGTATGGTTTAGCTCCTTTGTCAAATATCAAGTGACTATAGGTGTGTGGGTTCATTTCTGCATACGTCATTTTTAATGGGGTTGTTTGGTTCTCTGGAGTCCAACTTCTTGAGTTCTTTGTATATTTTGGATGTTAGCCCTCTATCGAATGTAGGGTTGGTAAAGATCTTTTCCCAATGTGTTGGTTGCTGTTTTGTCCTGTTGATGGTGTCATTTGCCTTACAGAACCTGTTCTATTTTATGAGGTTCATTTGTCAGTTCTTGATCTTAGAGCAGAAGCCAGTGGTATTCTTTTCAGGAAGTTTTCCCCTGTCCCCAAGTACTCCAGGCTCTTCCCCACTTTCTGTTTTATTGGATTCAGCCTATCTGGTTTTACATGGAGGATTTTGATCCACAAGGATTTGAGCCTTTTGCAATGAGATAAGAATGGATTGATTTGTATTCTTCTACATGTTGATCGCCAGTTGAATCTGCACCATTTGCTGAAAATGCTGTCCTTTTTCCACTGGATGATTTTAGCTCCTTTGTCAAAGATCAAGCGACTATAGGTGTGTGGGTTCATTTCTGGATCTTCAATTCTATTCTAAAGATCTAATTTCCTGTCTCTGTACCAATATGATGTAGTTTTTATCACTATTGCTCTATAGTACAGCTTGAGGTCAGGGATGGTGATTCCCCCAGAAGTTCTTTTATTGTTTAAAATAGTTTTTGCTATTCTTGGTTTTTTATTATTCTAAATGTATTTAATAATTGCTCTTTCTAACTCTATAAAAACTTGAGTTGGAATTTTAATGGGGATTGCATTGAATCTGTAAATTCCTTTCTGTAAGATAGTTATTTTTTACTATGATTTTTTTCTTTTTTATTATATTTTTATTTACATTTCAAATGTTATCCCCTTTCCTGCTTTCCCCCAAATAATTCTCCTATTGCATCACTGCCCTTGCTTCTATGAGGATGTTCCCCCACCCACCCACCCACTCTGGCATTCCCACACATGGGTGATCTTGTTTTTTCTGAGGTCTTCAATTTCTTTCTTAAGAGACTTGAAATTCTTGTCATACAGATCTTTTACTTGCTTGGTTAGATTCACACCAAGGTATTTTCTATTATTTGTGACTATTGTGAAGGTTGTCATTTTTCTAATTTCTTTCTCAGCCTGTTTATTCTTTGAGTTGAGGAAGGCTACTGATTTGTTTTTGGGTTACTTAAGTATATTATCATATCATCCGCAAATAGCAAATAATGATATCTTGACTTCTTCCTTTCCAATTTTGATCTCCTTTTGTTAACTAATGGCTCTGGCTAGAACTTCAAGTAATATATTGCATAGATCGGGGAGAGGGAGAGCTTTGTCTTGTCTTTGATTTTAATGGGATTGCAAGATTATGAGGATGAAATGCAGTGCAGAAAACACTGAAGCAGCACTGAGTAGGAAAATATGCTGCTAACTCCTACTTTTTAAAGACAAAATAATGAGTTTTTCACAAAGGTTAATAGAGTCATGGGGTGCCACTGTCCCCTGGACTTTTCTCTTTAAATGTTATTAAAGTAGGCTCCTTTGTGTCTTACCTTGAAAATTCTATCCATTTCCTGATTTTAGCTACTATTCAAAATGTAGGAATATTCAACAGTTGTTTTGGGAAGTAATTAAATATCAGTTTCTCATGAAGACCTTAAAAATATTTCCATCACCCTCTTAGACTGTCTAGACTTTTCTACTTGAAGAAGTCTGTAAAGATTCAACAGTGCCAGTGTTTACAGCGAAGTTGATGACAATTGAAATTATTGTGTTAATGATAACTCAACTGTGGTGATTCCATTACACATTTCCAGGCACTATTGTGTCAGTGGTTTCTTTCACATACATTTTTTCTTAATATATTTTAGAAGAAATATTATTTCAGTTAGTTTACTATTTGGGGTTTATATTGACAAAAAAGGAAGGCTATAAACATTTTGAATATTTTTATGTTGTAGGCAATGAAATAGCATATGTGATCTTGCATGAGCATTGCAATCTATAGTATTACAAAGAGTGCTTTTCTCTCTCTAATGCAAAGAAGAAGCATTTTTTATTATGTATTCCTTTACCTTTCAAATGTCACCCCTTCCAGAATTCCCCTCCACAAACCTCCCATTCCATCCTCCGTTTTTCTCTTCCCCTTTGCCTCCACCCACTCATCCACTCGCATCTCACCACTCTAGCATCTGTCAGTGCCGGGGCATCAAGCATCCATAGGACAAATGGCCTCCCCTCCCACTGATGTCAGAAAAGGCCATCTTCTGATACATATGTACCTGGAGCAATGGATCTTTCTATGTCTACTCTTTGGTTGGTGGTTTAGTCTCTGGGAGCTCTAGGTGGTTCAATTAGTTAATATTGTTCTTCCTATGGGATTGCAATCCCTTCAACTCCTTTAGTTCTTCCCCCTAGTTCTTTCATTTGAGTCTCTAAGCTTAGTCCAAAGGTTGGCTGTGAGTATATGAGTATTGGTCAGATGCTGGTAGACCCTCTCAGGAAACAGTCATACCAGGCTCCTGTCAGCAAGTGATTCTTAGCATCAGCAATAGTGTTTGGGTTTGGAGTCTGCAGATGGGTGAATCCCTAGATGGGGCAGTCTCTGGATGGCCTTCCCTTCACTCTCTGTTCCATTTTTTTCCCTGTTCTTCCTTTGCACAGAGACATTTCTGGGTTTAAAAATTTGAGAGAGATGGGTGGTCTCATTCCTCAACTGACAGAGGGCTGTGCCTACCTACTGAAGGTGGTCTCTACAAGGTCTATCTCCCCTTTGTTGAATATTTCTGCTAAAGTCATCCCCAATGGGTCCTGGGAGCCTCTTACTTTCCTGGCATATGGAAATTTCTTGTGGCTACCCCTAGTTCACCATCTCCTAACTGCTGCATATTTCTATTTAATTTCCTGACACTCTGTAATTCTCTCCTATCCATTCCAATACCTGATCTTACCCCCCATTTTCTCCCACTCCTAAGTCACTCCAAGATCCCTTGCTATTTCTACCCCTGTGATTATTTTGTTCACCCTTATATGTAGAGTTGAAGCACCTCCACTTTGGTCTTTCTTCTTCTTAAGCTTCATATGCTTTGTGAGTTGTATCATGGGTATTCTGAGAATTTGGGCTAATACCTACTTACTAGTGGATACCATGTGTGTTCTTTTGTATTTGACCTACATCACTCAAGATTATATTTTCAACTTCCATCCATCTGATTGCAAATTTCATGAAGTCATTGTTTTTAATAGCTGAGTAGTATTCCATTGTGTAAATATATCACATTTTCTGTAACCATTGTTCTTTTAAGGGACATCTTGGTTCTTTCCAGCTTCTGGCTATTATAAATAAGGCTGCTATGAACATAGTGGAACATGTGTCCTTGATATATATTAGAGCATCATTTGGGTATATGCCCAGTAATGTTCTACTTAGATCTTCAAGTAGAGCTATTTCCAATTTTCTAAGCAAACGTAGATTGTTTTCCAAAGTGGTTATACCAGCTTGTAATTCCACAAACAATGGTGGAGTGTTCATATTTCTCTACATCCTCACCAGCATCTGCTGTCATCTTAGTTTTTGATCTTAGCCATTCTAGTTAGTGTTAGGTGGAATCTTAGGGTCATTATGATTTGTGTTTTCCTGATGACTAAGGGTGTTGAACATTTGTTTAGCTCCTTCTTCTGCATGTGAGTTTCCTCAGTTGAGAATTCATTGTTTAGCTCTGTGCTCTCTTTTAAATAGAGTTATTTGGTTCTCTGCATGCTAACTTCTTGAGTTCTTTGTATATTTTAGATGTTGGCTCTCTATCAGGTGTATGATTGGTAAAGATCTTTTGCCAATCTGTGGACTGGCATTTTGTCCTATTGGCAGTGTCCTTTGGCTTTACAGAAATTTTTCCATTTGTCAGTTGTTGATTTTAGAGCCTGAGCCAGAAGTGTTCTTTTCAGAAAAATTTCCCCTGTGGCTCTTCCCAACTTTCTCTTCTTTTAAATTCAGTTTATCTGGTTTTACATTGAGATCCTAAATTCACTTAAAATTAATCTCTGTACAAGGAATGAATCAATTTACATTTTCTACATGCCGACTACCAGCTGAAACAGCACCATTTGTTGAAAATGCTGTCTCTTGTCCACTGTATGACTTTGGCTTCTTTGTCAAAGATCAAGTGACCATAAGGTTTTTTTCTGCATCTTCATTTCTATTCCATTGATCTATCTGCCTGTCCCTGTAACAATACCATGCAGTTTTTATCACTATTGTTCCTTAGTACAGATTGAGGTCACGGATGATGATTCCCCCAGAAGTTCTTTTATTGTTGACAATAATTTTCACTTTCTTGGGACTATTGTTATTCCAGATGAACTTGAGAATTACTTTTCCTATATCTGTGAAGACTTGAATGGGAATTTTGATGGGGATTGCACTGAATCTGTAGATTGCTTTCTGTAAGATGGCCAATTTTACTATGTCAATTCTGCTTATACATGACCATGGGAGATCTTTTCATCTTCTGGGGTCTTCTTTGCTATGTTTCTTCAGAGACTTAAGTTCTTGTCATACAGATATTTTACTTGCTTGGTTAGAGTCACAAGAAGATATTTCATATTTGTGACTATTTTGAAAGGTGTGGTTTCCTTAATTTCTTTTTCAGGTCATTTATACTTTGAGTAGAAGAAGGCTACTTATTTTTTTTGAGTTAGCTTTATATTCAGCCACTTGGATGAAGTTGTTTTTCAGCTGTATGAGTTCTCTGTTGGGATTTGGGGGTATCTTATGTATACGATCATATCATGTGCAAATAGTAATATCTTGGTTCCTTCCTTTTCAATTTGTATTCTTTTTTCTTACTTTTGTTGTGTAATTGCTTTGGCTAGAATTTGAGTACTATATTGATTAGGTAGGGAGAATGTGTGCAGCCTTGTCTTGTTCTTGATTTTAGTGTGACTGCTTAATGTTTCTCTCCATTTAGTTTATTGTTGGCTATTAGTTTGATGTATGCTGCTGTTATTACATTTAGTTATGGGCCTTGAATTCCTGATCATTCCAAGACTTTTAACATGAAGGGGTGTTGTACTGTACCAAAGGCTTTTTCAGCATCTAATGTGATGGTCGAGTGTTTTTTCCCCTTGATTTTGTTTATATAGTGGATTATGTTGATGGATTTTTTTCATATTGAACCATCCCTGAATCCCTGGGTTGAAATCTACATGATTATGGTAAGTGATCATTTTAATGTGTTCTTGGATTTGGTTTGCCTGAATTTTACTAAGTATTTCTGCATCAATATTAATAAGGAAAATAGGTATGAAGTTCTCTTTGTTTGTTGAGTCTTTATTTGGTTTAGTTATCAGCTTATGTGGCCTCATAATATGAATTAAGTAGTATTTCTTCTGTTTCTATTTTGTGGAATATTTTGAGAAGTATTAATATGAGATCTGTTTTTGAAGGTCTGGTAGAATTCTGCACTAAAACCATTTGGTCCTGGGTTTTATTTGGTTGTGAGAACTTTAATGACCGCTTCTATTTCTTTAGGTGTTATGGGACTGTTTAGATTATATATCTGATCTTGATTTAACTTTGGTGCCTTGTATCTGTCTAGAAAATCATGCATTTCATCTAGATTTTCCAGTTTGGTTGAGTATAGGCTTTTTGAGTAGTACCCGATGATGATTTTTTTTTTTTTAATTTCTTCAGTTTTTGTTGTTATGTCTCCCTTTGAATTTCTGACCTTGTTAATTGGGATACTATTTGTGGGCCATCTAGTTAGTTTCCCTAAGGGTTTATCTATTTTGTTGATTTTCTCAAAGAATCAGCTCCTAATGTTGTTGATTCTTTGTACATTCCTCTTTACTTCTACGTGATTGTTTTCAGACATGAGTCCCATTATTTCCTGTTCTTTATTCCCCTTGGGTGTATTTGCTTATTTTTGTTCTAGAGCTTTCAAATGTGCTGTTAAGCTTCTAGTTAATGCTTTCTCCCGTTTATTTATAAAGGCACACAGAACTATGAATTTTTCTCTTAGTAATGATTTCATTGTGTCTCATAAGTTTGGGTATGCTGTGCCTTCATTTTCCTTAATTTCTAATAAGTCTTTATTTCCTCTCTTTTCTTTCTTCCCTGACCAAGTTATCATTGAGTAGAGAGTTGTTCACCTTCCATGTGTATGTGGGCTTTCTGTTGGTTTGTTGTCAATAACCAGCCTTAATCTGTGGTTGTCTGTTACAGTGTTTGGGATTAATTCAGTCTTCTTGTATATGCTGAGGCCTGGTTTGTGTCTGATAGTATGGTCAATTTTGGAGAAGGTAACATGAGGTGCTGAGAAGAAGGTATACTCTTTTGTTTTAGGATGAAATGTTTTATATAGATATAGATATAGATATAGATATAGATATAGATATAGATATAGATATAGATATAGATAGATGGATAGATAGATAGATAGATAGATGTAGATATATAGATATACATATATACAGATATATAGATATATAAATATATTAGATATACTAAATTCATTTGGTTCATAACTTGTGTTATTTTCGTAGTATCTCAGTTTAGTTTCTGTTTTCATGATCTGTTCTTTGGTGATAGTGGGGGTGTTGAAGTCTCCCACTATTATGATGTGAGGCTGAATATGTATATTGAGCCTTCATAACTTTTCTTTTAAAATTTTGGGTACCCTTGGATTTAGGACATAGGTGTTCAGAATTGAGATTTTATTTTGATGGATTTTACCTTTGATGATTATGTAGTGTCCTTCTTCATTTTTTTGGTAACTTTTTGTTTGAAAGTCTATTTTATTGGATATTTGAATGGCTACTGTAGCTTGTTTTTTGGGACCAATTCCTTGTAATTTTTTTCTAGCCTTTTACCCTGAGGTAGTGTCTGTCTTTATATCTGACATGTGCTTTATATATGCTGTAATATATTGGGTCCTGTTTAAGAATCCAGTCTTTTAGCCTATGTCTTTTTATTAGAGAATTGAGTCAATTGATTTTGAGAGAAATTAAGGACCAATGATGGTTGCTTCTTGTTATTTTTGTTCTTAGAAGTGGAATTATATTTCTGTGGTTCTCGTTGTTTGTGTTTGTTGTGAGAAGATTAATTTCTTGCTTTTTCTTGGGCGTAGTTTCCCTCCTTGTGTTGGACCTTTCCTTTTATTATCCTCTCCAGGGCTGGGTTATTGAAAAGATATTGTTTAAACTTGGTTTTGTCATCAAATGTCTTGGTTTCTCCATCTATGGTAATCGAGAGTTTTGCTGGATATAATAGCCTGGGCCTCATTTCTATTCTTTTAGGGTCTGTATGACATCTGACTAAAATCTTCTGGGATCTAGAGTCTCTGTTAAGAAGTCTGGTGTAATTCTGATAGATCTGCCTTTATATGTTTTTTTGACGTTTTTTCCTTCCCACTTTCAGTATTCTTTGCTTGTTCTTCTGTGCATTTGATGTCTTGATTATTATGTGAAATAAGGAATTTCTTTCTGGCACAATCTATTTGGTGTTTTGTAGTCTTGTATGTTTATGGGCATCTCTTGATTTAGGTTAGAGTTTTCTTCTGTAATTTTGTTGAAGATGTTTACTGGCCCTTTGAGTTTGGAATCTTTACTCTCTTCTATATTTATTATTCGTAGGTTTGGTCTTTTCATTGTTCCCTGGATTTCTTGAATGTTTTGAGTTATGAGTTTTTGCTTTTTTTTTTTTTTAATTTTTGTTGACTGTTGTGTCAATGTCTTCTATGGTATATTCTATGCCTGAGATTCTTTCTTCTCTTTTGTATTCTTTCTTCTCTTTTGTATTTTGTATTGATGCTTGCATCTATGGTGATCTTTAATGTTTCTATGTCCGTTTTTAGATCCTGAAGAGTTTTGTTCAATTCCTTATTCTGTTTGATTGCATTTCCTTTATTTCTTTAAAGATTTATGTATTTCTTCTTTAAGGCCTTCTACTTGATTACCCATGTTCTCCTGTATTTCTTTAAGGACATTATTTATTTCTGTCTTAAAGTCCTCTATCATCTTCATAAGATGGGATTTTAGATCTTAATCTTGCTTTTCAGTTATGTTGGGATATCCAAGGCTCACTGTGGTGGGAGAGCTGGGTTCTGATGATGCCTAGTAGCATTGGTTTCTGTTGCTTATATTCTTGTGCTTACTCTTGACATCTGGTTATCTCTGGTGATACTGGCCTTGCTGTCTCTGACTGGAGCCTGTCCCTCTTATAAGCCTGCTTTTGTTTGTTGGGCTTTCTTGGGTCTGACTATATAAAGAGAGTATGGAAGGGGGTCTGGAGAGCCTGTTCTGTGAGTCTGGCTGTGTCAGAGCCAGACTCACAAGTATCAAGTTATCTTTTGGTGTGGGCAGAATGGAAAGGGTACTGGAGAACAAGATCTGCTCCTGGGTGCAAGTGCAAACTAGGAGGAATGTGTATCTCAAGGTAGGAGGGAGCTCCTGGATCCCCTGGAGCCCAGGATAGGATGCCTAGTTGGGGCAGGTGTTGAGGTGGGTTTTGGGGCCTCACCTGTGATCCTGAATGAATCAGAACAGCTGGAGGCCAAGCTGTCTCTGGGAATGGGTGGGTTGTAGCGTGGGTTGATCACAGACTTTAGTCTCAGGTGCAAACTGAGAAGCACTTAAAATAAGAAAATTATTATCTTCTAACCTAAGCTACAACTTATAATAATTGCACCCAAATATTTCATGAGATTTGGGGTAGCTATTAATATTTTTTCCATTGAAGAGGCTAATAAATTGCATAAAATTTGGCAATTCCAAGATGTGAATCTGGGGTGCATACTGTGCCCCAAACTGACCCTGACCACTGTTTTTTGGAATTTACCATATCAATGGAGGGGCAATTTTTATGTGAGGACAGCAATGTGTAATTAGATTTGGAATCAAAAGAGCTGTTTGATTTATGGTACACTGAAATTATGTATCAGACCAATCTAATATAGATTTTTTATTTTAATCTAGAAAGAATATCATACAAAGTCTGTGGAAATTGTTAAGATGTTTGTACTAAAATAACTTGGTCTAGTGTATTTTGTCCAATATCAGTTTAATATTGCATTTTTATAAAAATTTTAATAATTACCATGCAATCTTATAATACTGGCTAGAATATAATGCAATAGTTAAAACTTTTGTTGAATGCTTTAAATATCACCTACTTAAACAAAAATTAATATCATAAGAAAACAGGGTTGATTTATTTGTCTTATGCTCAGGGGGATGTGAATTCTTGAAAGCCATGAATAATGTTTTACTCAGTTTAGAATTTCTAGGAAACAGTTCAATTTTTATTTATTCAGTGATCACTAAGTAAGAGACAAAGAGAAGTTTTAATTCTTTTCTATGATAGTTAAGAATTGATTCAGGAAATGGGAGAGTTGGAGGAACTTGTGAGGGGTTGGTAAAAAAAGAAACTAGGAGAAAATGATGGGCTTAGTAATCTAATTTTATTTTAATAAAAATGTATAATTTTAAAATTAAATGCAAAGTAGATATTATTATAGTGGTGGAAAGTCTACATTTGTCAAAATCTCAATGCTGAGATCCATTACAGATACATGAATGATAAATCTTAGTAATTATTGTGGAATTGTTCAGGATGCTATTTAGTTCAATATGAGAAAATATGAAAATAGGCATGGCTTTGTCCCAAGTATTGGGCAGAGACATCAGGATATATATCTAGGATATTTGACTTCCCTTAAGAGGTAAATTCTCTTAGTAACACATCACAAAAATAATATTAATTATGATAATACAAGTTAATATTAATTTACTATTTATAATCTTCCAGTGTTGTGTGCCTTATAATACTTTTTATTGAATTATCCTTGCAGATTTGCTATGAGTATTTTTACCACTTTCCTGGTGGCAAAGCAGTATAATTGAGTTGTTAAAAGTCACACAAATCATTATAGGCCACATAGGAATATGCCCTGGTAAGCTGGTAATTTGGGAGATCCACTAAAGACTCATTAAATTTCACAGAACACATTCATAAAAGGCTTTTATTTTAATGAAATACATTGACAAAGGAATGGGAATACAGACAAGCATTAAGGATCTGAGACAGAGACACAGGAAATCTCAGTTCAGATCCTTATTCTCACACAGAGGCACAGATGGGCCACTAGATTGAATCCCTAAGAAGTCCCAAAAATATTTACAGTACTTAAACTCAAAGTAGAAGTGACCTATATGATACACCATGATTCTCAGTTCACTAATTAACTCTAACGTGTTATGCCTGGTGAAGTACACCAGGAAACAGACTGCTCCTGAGGAATACTTGGGTTTTTTAAAGCACATCCTTAATACTTACACTCTTATCTTGAAAGAAGAAGCACCCAGGAAATTTCTGAAGAGAAGATATAAATTCCCTGTTCAGTTGTAAGTTAACTCAATCTTACAAAGAAGAATTTCTCAAAGTGATGGATAAAAGTAGCTATACTGGAAAATGGTTGAGGGAAAAG
Organism: Arvicanthis niloticus; assembly: GCF_011762505.2. NCBI lineage: Eukaryota > Metazoa > Chordata > Mammalia > Rodentia > Muridae > Arvicanthis > Arvicanthis niloticus. Next base: position 60,592,702 of record NC_047672.1, on the reverse strand, counting down.
TTCAGGAGAAATATTTGGATGATCCATGGGCAGTGGTGAAAATATTTTCCTAGCCCTCCTTTTGGGAAAGGAAAGGACTTGAAATACGAATTATAGAATACCATCAATTATCTCTAGTATTACTCTGAGTCAGTAATTGTGTTAAGTGTGCCACATACATAATCTTTATCCACATAAGAAACCTAAAAAAAAAATCATAGCTCATTTATAGATGAGAAAACAGGCTTACCGAATAATGTAATTCTTCAAAATTTAGATAGAGCAGCATTCTTGTGTATTAATTTTAAAATATTATCTGTAGGTGCAGGTAAAGCTAATTTCAGGTGAAATCCAGCAGAGGTTAGTATGTTTGTTTATGGTCAAATTCACAAAAAGATCCACTTGGTTATTCTACTCTACTCCCATTCTTTCCCTTCCAATCTTTGTTGAAAAAAATTATTGAGATGAGTTTCCGCATAGACAGACCCTTCCTCTACTTACCTAACTTACCTAAGAAACCCTGCCACTGAGAACCAGCTGGATGCTGCTGTGATGACTCTATTCTAGCATGTGCACCAACATCTGCATCATAACTGACCTTCAAAGTCTTTAAGCAGACAATGTGAGAGCCAATGCTCCTGAGTGCTTTCCTGATGTACTCAGCTTTTATGTGTTACTGTGAACGATTTCTGGTTAATATATTGGCTTCTTTTTTAATCCCTTTGGCTTAAAGTGTGTGTGGCAGAAGGCCTGATTCTTACTTACATGTGGAGAAAAGACAGACTGTCCCTTCTGTGAGTAGAACCATGGGGGACTTTTAGACTTTAAAGGTACAATAATAACATTACTGTAAGTATGAGTAATGAGTTTCCTGATGTAGTTGTGTGGCTGTAGCATCCTGTGTCACACGTATGTAGGTATTTATATCAATACAGATAAGTTGTATATGTATGTATATTGTATATACATTTTATATATACATTGTATCTATCTAGTTGATAAGCTCATTGGAAACAATCAATCTGTATGCTTGAACTAACTTCACAGTTTTACCTTTGAGATCTTCCTCATCTTTATAAAAAAACAATTTCAGCCAAGATAAATCAAGTCTTTGTTGACTAATACTAATTATATCAACTAAAGAGAAATGAATCTTTGCCAAAAATTATTTTTCTTTATTAAAAATCTAATATTTAAAATGGAAGTAAATATTTCTGAAAACTTACATGCTATATTTATATATGCAAGCTAGTGTATCTTAACAAGTTTATAACAGAACTGAGTACTCACAGGCAATTATATTCTGCTGGGTTTTTTGATTCCAAGGTACCACATAGTTGCTAACTTTAGAACAATGTGGTGACAATGCCATGTTCAAAAAATAAAATAATTAATATAAATTTTATGAAATAAGAAAACATATAGCAGATATTGAAATGATTTCAAAAGTGATTTGAAGTTTTGGATTAAAAACTCATAGAACTTACATGTAGGTATCCTGGTTCCAAGAAATATTAATAATTGTTGTTTATGTTCTCAATGTTAAGAAAATTGTCTCTCATTTGCAAGGTTTTAGATTTAACTCCTAACTCAAGAAGCAAAAGTAAAATAAATGGATTTTAGAGAGAGGGAATTAAGAAACTCTGGACAAATAATATTTAATATTTAATTAATTTATATATAATATTCTGATGTTATTAAATGAAACTCCACAGAGTATGGTGATATACTGGGATTTTAGGCAGTGGTGTAGTATTTAACAAGACCCACATATGTAATTATTCTACAGTTCATGAGCTGAGGGATTCTTTATTAACATCAATTTCTGAAACTAAGTTCTTTGTTTTTATAAATTACAGACTATGCAGTCCTGCAGGGAGGCTGCAAACCACACTTGGTGTGCTGAGATAGTAGCATGATGAATAGAATTCACACAAAGAACTTTAACTTATATACCTCAGGTTTCTACTTAGAAAATGATACCTGTTCTGCCTATCTCAGAAGGTTGTCAGGAGGTAAAAAAATGAAATCAAAGCAGCATATGTGAAAGTGGTTTTGTAAATTGCAAAGAAACATACAAAGACAAGGGGTTTCAATAACAATGATGATTGGGACTCCTGTGCACTTGATCATTCTGGAAAATAGATTTATAAGTTAAACAGTGCAATACATTCTTCCTCCCATATACTAACGGTGTCAAAATAACTGTGTACCTCATTACATCATTCCTTTTGTGAAAGCACAAAAGCAGGTAAATAAATATAGATATGATTTTCAAGGGCTTTGTAAAACTTTAGATATCAGTCCTTTAAAAATAATAAAAGTAAAAAATCATTGAGAGAAGTCGAATTCTTTTTGTTCCTGTTTTTGGTTTATTTTCTACTATTTTGCCTTTTATGACATTGTAAGAGCATAAATCCCCAAACAATATTTCTTAAAGTTATTGTGTTTTTCAAGGTAGAGTTATTTTAAATGAAATCTCTGAGGAGTGAAGAAAATGTTCTGAAAATACCTCAGTGAACAGACCCTCCCTTCTTGGGAAACATAGGGAGTATGCTTCAAATGCAGGTCAGAATATGTCTTTGCACTCAGTTTTGATTTTTATATAAATCCCAGATGCTGCTACAATAGCTGGATACCTAAGAAAGTCGTTAGGAACAGAAAAGTGTAAAGCCAGAAAACACGAATCTTCTTGGTCCCATAGGAAAGCCATAGTGTCTTGCTACTGAAAGAAATATTGTAAATCTTACGTGAATCACATACACTTTATTTAAACAGAACTATAGAGTATTGCATTTTACAAAATATACACACATATTTTCTGATAATAAATTTAAACAAAAGAGAGAGTAATAAAAGAAAATAAAATACTATAATTCTCTTTATACTTTCTCAGAAATTACTTGCTATTAAAAGTAATGTATGAAAACTTAAGGTATGTTTCTATCAAATCTGACCAGTATAACTTTAGGGAAAAGGATCTATATTATACACATTTCATATTCTTTTTGTCACTTAATTGCCTTTCCATTTTTTGTGTACACCATTATTATGTAACATTAGATTTAACACCTGCATATTATTCCACTCTAACAAATGTTATAATTTTTAACCAATTGCTATTATTGGACATTTTAGGTTAATTTAATTTTTCCCTTAACACAAAACTGCTGAACTTCACTAAAGTATTATCATTGTACTTCAAAATTGTTTCTGATGTGGAGAGATGGCTCAGCATTTAAGAGAACTTACTATTTCTGTAGAGAGCACTGGTTTGGATCCCAGCTCACATGGAAGCTCACAATCACCAATTCCAGGTCATAGAATGTGTGCCCCTCTTCTGTTCTCTGAGAGTACTGGATATGAATATAATGCACATACATACATACATACATACATACAAACACACACATACATACATATATGCATACAGGCAAAATACTCTCATACTTATAAAATAAAATAACAAAATAATCCCTGATTCTCCAGGTTAGGTTTCTAAATATTTAAGTGCAGCACTACATTAAATTTTACTGCACACATAAAATTTATGACACATTGCTACATATTCTTTGAGAAGCAGAACAAAATTTTCACATAAGAGTTATATTTAACAACACTGAAATATATGTATTCTTCAAAACTTTAACCTAAAAAGTCCCTTGATTACAATAGATTTACCTGTGCTACCACTAAAAGCACTGATTCACCAATGCATAGAACATGCTACAACCTCTGAATGAGAGACCACACCAGAAAATGTATATGAATCATGCATATCCTTTCCCTTAGCACAGAGCCACATCCATAAATATTTTTCTTTATTTTTAGAGAGTTCTACAGACACCTGAGCAATGCTGCTATTCTCTTTTCTGTGCCTTAGAAACACAATCAAGTGTGTTACATTGATTAGCCCAAGTGAAATGCTAAGATATGATTTATAATCTTGAAAAACTACATTTACTCAAACTAATGTTCTTTTCATTATTATTATTATTATTATTATTGTTGTTGTTGTTGTTGTTATAGACTAAGTTGCTTTTATAAGATGCTTCTTGGGAATTATGTCTACTCCTCTTATAAAAGATAAAGACAAAATTATATATCTGTCATGGCATTTTATTTGGATTATGACATGGAAATCGGCTTTGTATAACATTTTTAAAGAACAAAGTTTATTTTTTTATTTTTGTGTTTTTACTCAGTTTCTAAATATAATCTGTTTTAATTTAAAAGATAAAAATAACATCAATACTGTAGGAATGATCTAAGAACAAGAAAGGATATTTAGGGATGTAACATTTTATTTTATTTTATTTTAGAGGAGAGAATAATAACAAATGATAAAATATCCAGTCCTTCACAGGAAATTCATAAGCACAATTAAAAATTAAATAAGAGCAGATCCAGTGAGCTTAGCATGGACACACATTGATTAACTGGCAGAACTCTTGCCGACCTGCTCATGTATAAAACCTGTAATTACAGAGAACAAGTGAAGGAAGTCCTTAGCAGATACAAATAGCTGAAGTGAGCAATTTCTGATGAAGAAGAAAAGCTTAGAAATTTGTAGAAAATGTCAGAGAATTGCTTGGTAGTAAGAGTAGTACTTGTGTCTGGCTCTTAAGGAAATTGTATCCTTAGAAAATTGTAAGCTCTCACAAATGACCTAAATAAAAATGGACAAATATGAGTAGCTTATAGATCAGCTTTATGTTTTTACCTCCTATAGTTGTTCATTTTCTTCAACAGTGGTCCAGAAATAGTTAAAGTGGTTCAAGGGACATGTTCAATAGCTTTCCATCAAAACATAATGGGGTAATCTTATAAGTGCATGACAGGAGATTTCTAAATAAATGGCACTTATAAAATATGTAGTAAAACTCTATATAGTTAAGGTGATTTTCTGTATGTGATTGGTCTGTATAACAGTGTCTGCTTATTAAGAGAACATCTAGAGATAAACTTGCTACTCTGTTCTTTATGGAAGGGATAAGGTAATTCTAATGTTCAAGGCACTAAAAGGCAATGAGGAGAAAGAACACTCACAAGACACATGCACATACATGTAGAGAGTAATGATATTCTTCCTATACAACACACAATTATGGAAGATCAACACAAATAAAAACTGAAATATTCTAGAATTTTTTTAGAAAATAGATATTATAAGGTCTTGAAAAATGAATAAGAGGTTGAAAGTAATGAAACATGAAGCAAGAGAATTAGAATCCCACAGATCTGAGTTCAAGTTTGATGAGAAAATTGGACCAAGACATTAGCCTAGTGGAGTGGCTTCAAATGCAGTCCTAGGGCTGGATTTGCCTAGATTTAAACCTCATCTACTGGTGACATGTAATTCTTCAGTATCTCACATCTGACATCTATAAAATAAATAGTTTCTTATCTATTTTATGAAATGGTTTTAGAGAACCAATGGGTTAACATGCAAATTCCTTTTTATTCTACAACTTGGTATCTGAAAAGCAGTAAACAAAAATCAGCTTCTATTGTTCCTATTTTACACAGATAAATCTATTTTCATGGCTAAAAACCTGCCAAAATATGAAACTATAAACACCAAAATATGAAATATGAAACTAAATCAATAACTTCACAGACACTGTACTTTGTACTATGTACTTTGTCTACATACCTTCTTATAGTCTCAAAATCCCGAGAGGAAATTATTGTTTATATTATTTTCAAGTTGATGAAAGTGAGATCTCAGAAATCATTTTTCTCAACACCCTCCCTCTGCCCCCAGGAAGAAAAACCAATGACTTGAAACCCCAGGGTTTGGCCTCCACTTCCATGTTTTGAGAGATATTCCAGTGTCTTGCTTAAGCATTGCTATGTCCTGACAAGGGAAGAGATTCTGTCTCAGAAATATTTTTCTTTGTTGAGTTTGGAGTTGGCAAAGCACAGATTCCAGGAAGCTAGCCCATCGGTCTTTAGGAGCCGCTGGAAGTCTGTAGGAATGCTGGGACAGATGAGGTTTTGTGTTGAGGATTGAAACACTGAGACCCGAGAAGCTTAAACCAAGGCCTGGGATTTTCTCCCAAGACATGGGCAATATTTTGGGGGAATCTGGATGTATGATCAAGTATCATATGTAGAGCCCACATGACTAGGAAAGGGGACATTTACAAGTGGCGACACAGAAAAAAGGACCGTGAGATGCTCTTATATGAAGCCAAGCCCAAGAGAGTAGTCTGATTGTCTGTATTGTTTTTATGGAGTGCTGTGGGAATTTATCTTGAATTCAAGAATTCAGTGAATTAATTTTCTAGTATTTTATGCTGCATTTCTCCTGTCCCAGGAGAGCTCTTGCTTAGATGTTCTTAGCTGCTTGTTGAACAGCAGTCATTTAAAAGGGGACAAAATATCCCGGGAAGACAATGGCTGTCCCTAATGCAGTAGAGATTTCTACGCTATGTAACTTTAGACACTTTATGAGCAAGCACTTGAAATAAACATCATGCTTAATGCATTTCAACAGTAAAAGGTTTCAAAAAGGGAAATGTTGCCAGGAATAAACTGTTTAGCTAAGGAAAAGAAAAATATCATGATGGAGTGGTAATTTGAGTTTATATTGTGCCTCTCCTGGGGCAACTCCAATCGCTCTACAGATACATCTCATTTCTAGCTGGAGTACCTATGAGAAATATGCAAAAGTATAGTTTTCGCCCATTTTTATATGAGAACTTACACCTGGGAATTTTCTGGATTGTTAGTACATAGAAATAGAACTCTTATTTTCACAGAAAATGCTGTTTTAGTAAATTGTTTGATTTTCTTAAAAGTCAGTTCCTCATCAAATGTTTAAAGTACACAACAAAAGTGAACTAAGTCAAAAAATGAGCCAATCGACTTATTTCATTGGACCACAATATTGTTTAAAATAAGAAAAAAAATAACAGATATTATCAGAAGACTTTCATGTAAATGTGTATAGTAGAGGGACAGAGCTGTTTTCTGGGTTCTACACCCTTCCCCTGTGACATTGCTGTGCTTACCTGAGATGATCTATGCACCCAGAAATGGAGGCAGGATGAAATACCAGTTCTTGGAGTAGCTAAAACAAAATTTCAGGAGAGCTCTGCAGCTCTCAGCCATGCTGCCTGCTATCGCTGCACAGCTGGAGTGGCTCGTGTTGTTGCTCCTCTGCACATATTTTCTCTAACCCCCTGCTTCAGTTTTATGGATTCAGAGATCAGTTAGGTTGAGGCACAGATATAATGTCTTCAAATACTTGTCTCTTTGGATATCCTTCACATAGATGTGTTTGATCATTATTATCAGACATGACAGTCCTTGTTTTGATTGCTCTTAATTTTATAAGCACCTAGACATTTGATTCTATTTTTATTACTCTTTCAGAAAGAAGGTATTTTAATTGATGACTATGCTTTGTGCTGTGATTTGAATCTGAAATGTTCACACACTGTTGGGGGACCGTAGTGGAGACTTAAGGAGGTGAGATTCACTGGAAAGTTTTCCAGTGGTTAAGGATGTGTTATCTGAAGAACTTCTTGGAGCCCTCCTCTCCTTCCTCCTTCTGTTCTTTGTGTCATAGCCATGGATTAACATTATTGTCACCATGATATGCTATAGGTCCAGAAACAGCACAATCAAACTGTCACAAACTGCAGCCTCCAAAATTGTGAAGATGAATGAATCTTTTTTTTTTTTTGTAAAGGTCCTCATCGCATATGTCTGTGACCATAATGTAAAAATGACTTCTCCCTCCAAGTTCTGTTTTTGTTTGCTTTACTGTTGCTGCGATAAAACAATCTTCTCAAAAGCAACATGGTATGGAAAGGGTTATTTCTGCTTGAACTTCCAGGTTGGATCTCATTGTTGAAGGATGCCAGGCAAAAACTCAGGCAGGAATCTGGTGGCAGGAACCAAGGAGAAACACTGCTTACAAGATTGCTCTCTGGTTCATGCTCAGCTCACTTTCTTATTCAGCTCAGTCTATCTGGCAGCAGATGCTCTGGTCCTCTGGTTCTTACAATTTTTCTCTTTTCTTCCTAAATGTCCCCTAAGCACAGGGATAGTAATTGTGTTCTATACACACGAATTGGAGCTGTGAGCTTCATAGTAACATATTCTTAGCATTCTGATCAATTTGGGATCTCTAGAATAGCCTTTTTCTGTTAAAGATGATTTTTTGATGTGGTATGAAAGTTATAATTACCTATAGATATGAGTGTTTAGAGGACAGTGATAAATTTTATTTGTTTAGAAAAGTGGCAACTGTATGCTGTCCAGTAGGGTTGTGACCATTCAAACCATGCGCATGGTTTCCTCCATTTGAGTAGAACTATGCACAACTACAGTTGTTGGTTAGTCCCAATTAAATGTTTCACTAATCCACCACTGTAGTTCTTTTGCCAAGATGGTCGCTAGGATAGTCTACAAATTTTGGAGCTATTAAGACAATTGATTGTTCTTCTCCTTTGGTAGCTTACATAACGTCTTCTAATATTATGGAAGCTAGCCTTCACAAAGGAGTGTCCCAGGTCAGTTCAGCATGATTCCTCCAATTCCTGTGTCCAAACCATATGATGCCTTCAGCGTTAGGACCCTGGGTGGTGGAGAGGAAACTAATGGTAGTACCCTACACTGGTTAAGGAGTCTCTTGGAATCCATAACCAACAACTCAAATAGAAAGGTCTAATATCTAGCACTGGGGTTTTGTTAGACAGTTCACAGTTCTTATGGAGAGTGAGCATTGTCCCTTTGTGTGGTATAATTTCATTTAAACTATATATCTTATATTCATTTTAAGTAGGCTTTTAAAGGATCATTGTTCCTGTAGCCTCCAAACATCTTTAGTGCTATTGACTTCCAAATGGCATCATCAAAATATTAATCCCAGAGGTAATTTCTTAGACTTGAGATAAGCAAGGAAGTTAAACTATCCATGACATCAGAGGTTGGATCTTATACTCTCATGTGTGCTGTGGAGTCACATAGAAGTCTGCTAGGTTTTCTAGACACTCATGAATTTTGCATGTCATCTATGTATTGCTTACACGTATCTATGTGAACCGTTTTTTTCCATATGTGTACCTGTTTACTTACTCCTGCATATAATGTATTCCCAATTTTTTACTATACAAAAAGAAAATAATTATTTTTTTCTATTAGTCTGCCTAATAGCCTTTATGTTTATTTTTATTCTTATAATTTTATGCCAATCACTTTAGCTCTTGTAGTAATTTCCTATCCTAATTTATGTTACATGTTTATCAGTTTGCACCTAAGTTCACTATACAAGACATCACTGGATGTAGCTATTATTCACTTCTATTCTTTACATAAGCAAATGTCCAATCTGATCTATAGACTAGCAGCAGGGCTTTTTATTAATTCTTTACCATTTTATTATACTGCATGTAATTTTTAATATGTTTGAAATATGAAAGAAGTATTCTGTATTTCTATCTACATTTGAAATCCTTTTATTTATACTTGTATATGAAAGCAAGCATAAAAATACCACTTGCTTGTTTTGATGTTTTTACCACAATGAGACAAGATAAATGACTTTTATACCCTCTTGAAACTGATAAAATTGGCAACATTATGAAGCTCCTGGCTCATATCTTTTGTGTACACATCAGATTAAAGTGGAGAGAAAAATTTAAAAATATTAAAAAAAAAACCTATGGTCAGAATTATTTTTTTAAACCTTGGCAGTGCTTCAAGCCATATTAGTGATGAACCTACTTGTGACATGCTGATTGCATGCAGTGATAATGAAGACAATGAATCCCTAACTGCAATCTTAAAGTCACATTGAACTTTGTTTAATATATTTTTTAGCCATTCTGATATTATATGCTGACTTACTGTTCTGGATTAAAACCCAAACTGCAAAGTATTAGAGATAATGGCTAGAATGTGGTTTCTTCCCTAGGTCTCTGATAAACATTCTATGTAATTGATTTTGGATCAGTGCACTAATCCAGAGGATACATTTTATTTAAAAAATCATTCAGTTCAGTAGCGTTCTGGTTAGGGAATTTAAAGAAATGAAATTACTTTCCTAATTTTTAAATTTAAAGGCAAGTTGACATGTTCACCATTTACTTCCTGATTAATTGGGCATTTTCAGAAGTTTCTAGCATGATACGAAAATGAACTCAAATCAAAGCATGATCCAAATCAGTCTCTAAATTAAACAACCATTGATCCTCCAAATTATGTTTCAATTCATCCCTCTCTAACAGTGAAGCATTAAACCTTTATACCCTATAACCATTAACTACAGAACATCTGTAAACATCAGTATGGCCAATTTATAAGTACTCAAAAAATAATGAAGAATAGCAAATCTTTATCAGTAATGCAACATTTTGCAACTCAAGAGCATTTTGTTATACTGAAATAGTGTTCCTGTGAACGATACAGTAATGTGCAGTCTCAAGATATGACATTAATCTAAATGTGGGGATAATGAATATGTTAACAGAGATATTCACTTAAAATTTTATAAAAGTGATATATGGAAATCATGAGCATTTAAATGCAATAAATTAAAAATCCAGCAGTAGGTGTAATTGACAAGTTGGGGTGTTTTTACTGTATTGCCATGGATATATGAGAACAAAATAAAGCAATTCGGGTATTAGTAGAAAATTATTTCTCCCTAAAGCCTTCCATAAAAAAGAGCAATTATAAAAATTATGTTCCTACACTTTGAAAATCGAAATAGTCATGGTAGCTGAAATTGAATAGGTGTGTGTTCATTTGTAAGAGCTTATTTCAAATTGTTGAAAAATGACAAATTTCATTCAATTTTAATTAAGTTAGGGCCCTCACATTTTCTGGGCATTTGCTTTTCTAGCAGCAAGTATTAACAAGCACCATTTTTTTAAAAAAGCAACTTAAATAAAAGAAAATCTTTTATTTTCTTAATGGATTTACATTTTGCTTTAAAAAATTCTTAAATATACAACTATCAACTATTACATTATTTTGTACTCCTATCCCCAGGGACTACATGGGGTGAGGAGGTGAATCAACACTCAATGTGATACACGCTTTTTAAGCTGACAAATAGCTTTCCTGCTTTTCACCTTTGCAGTTATACACAGGTCACATCACCTTTCTAAATTTAAATTCCCTGTCTGCATAGTTGGTATGCAACATGTCCATTTCAGCACAGTTAGGAATGGTTATGTCACTTCTGCAAACTACTTAGTAAAGTACCTCACATATAGCATTTTTCTAAAACAACCAGTGCTGCTATTACTCATTCATGCATATTGATGGACAAAGTGTTTCTGGTATGTGGTTAATGAAGTCCACTGTGAAGTCCAGCTACTTCTAGAATATAAATAGCAAGAATTGTATGGAGAAGTAAGAGACAAAAGTAGAGAATGGGTTTATTCTTATGGAGATTCAGTATCTTATTCTATATGTATTTTACTTTTGATTCTCTCTGTGATAAATATAGAAACAAGTAAATGGCTTTTCAAAATGATGTTATGTGTTTTAAAATATTCACATAAATATTTACAGAAAGAAAATAAATTTGAAAATTATAATCAATTTCCCTCTAAAGAAATCAAAGGGATATGATTTATGCAGAAAACCTGTTGTTGAAAAGCAGTCATAGGTTTACTCATTAAATTTTCAGTGATCATACATTTTTCTTTTTTTTTTTTTTCAGTTCAACATAACAATTTTCAACCCAGTATTTCTACATTGGACAATAAAGTCTAAATTTGTTACCACTGGTAGTTATCTTTGAACATGTATGATTGGATTATTAGGCTGCTATTCAATGAAAAATGAGCCTTAAAATACAAAGACTGGAGTGAAAGGTTCTCTGTAGATGCTATGACACACTCTTAACTACTTACAGTCAGGTAATTTGAATTATTCATTGTTCATATTCTCTAGCATTTGTAGTGTTTTTAAAAACTATTCTATACTTTAAGTAATTTCTTTGATAGTCTGTGTTTTCTCTAGAATCATCTCCTCTACCTCAGTGGCTTCAAACATCCCAAATTGTTGGATTGTTGGACTTCTCTCTGGAATTAAAAGTTTATATCCAGTAGGGTTTCTGATTTTCTTTATTTGTTAGCATTAAGGATTTGAACCAGGATTTTGACTGGGCTCTCTACTGCCTTCCACCCCTGCTAGCTCCTAAGTTGATTTTGTTAATCTGATTATTGATTTATGTAAACTTACTCTGGATAAACTTGAAACTTTTTTTGATCATCTTACCAGTAAGCAGATATTAGCCTAGATTTTTCTCTTTCCTCAATGCTGCATATTTAAATAAGCTGCAATTTTGTAAATTCTGTCAGTCTATTGCACTCCATCCCATAGCTTCTTTTTGTATTCCTCTGCAAAGTTTCTTCTGTAACTGTTGAACCCCTAAGTTTTCTGAATGTAAATATCTACGTTCTGATAAGGTTTTTCTTCTGGTACTTCACTCATAATAACTACCTGTGACTGTGAATAGTAAGCAATTGTCCGCCAGCCCTGATTTCTGTGTTTTGTGAACAGTTCTTTTACTTTCTGTCCTCATGCTTCTCAGTGGGTGTTCTCATGTTGCACCTCAAATGTACTTACATCATGACATGTACATTACCTTTTGCCCTCTGACCTCATTACTAAATTAAAATACCTTTTGCTAACAGTGATCATGTTTTCATGACAGACATGGAAATGGAAAATAATTAAAATAATGTCTTCAGAAAAAGTAAATAATTATAAAAATATATATAAAATATGGCTATTGTAAATGAAATGTTATTGGGAGAAGCAGAAATCCTGGGGGAAATGTTACCTAAATATAATTATAATATAAAAAATCATATTGATAAACTTATTCATAACTATAGACTGAGAACAGTTGGCAGAATTTTGAAATTTTACATGAAGAAAACCAAACACAAATATGAACAATTGGAGTATAACTAGTGCTCACAAGATATATCTCTCTTCTTCATCTCTCTAGAAGCCTGCTTCTTCCAGCAGCATTTTTATTATTGTTAGTATTTCTAACTAAATGATTATATAGCACTAGTTCTCTTAGTCAAGCAATTTAAATACACACACACACACACACACACACACACACACACACACACACACACTTTCCCAGTGTGACAGAGGTCTTTTTTTATTGGATATTTTCTTTATTTACATTTCAAATGTCATCCTGTTTTCTGGTTTCTCCTCCAGAAAACCCCATCCCATCCCCCTCCCCCTGCTTCTATGAGGGTGCTCCCCAATCCATCCACCCACTCCTGCCTCCTTGTCCTGGCATTCCCCTACACTGGGGCATGGAGGCTTCACAGGTCTCTCCTTCCATTAATGTCCAACAAGGCCATCCTCTACTACTTATGCAGCTGGATCCATGGGTCCTTCCATGTGTACTCTTTGGTTGGTGGTTTTGTTCATGGGAGCTCTGGGGTGTCTGGTTGGTTGGTATTGTCTTTCTTTCTATGGGGTGAAAATCCCTTGAGCCCCTTCAGTCCTTTTTCTAATTTCTCCAATGGGGACCTGGTGCTCAGTCCACTGGTTGGCTGCAACCATTCACGTCTGTATTTGTGAGGCTCTGGCAGAGCCTCTCAGGAGACAGCTATAACAGGCTCCTGTCAGGAAGCACTTCTTGGCATCAGAGTTTTAAATAGAGGTATCTAAAAACACAATATCTAAAATAGTACACATGCAAAAATGCCAAGAAAAAAAAAGCAACTCAAGTAATTTATCTCACATTTGTTTTCCTAAGGTAACAATTATTGAGCATTAACTGATGAATGGATAATTATTCAAAATCTGACAAACTGAGAGAAGAGGTATGGTTGAAATTCTGGTGTGGAAACTGCCATCTTTTCTTTCTCTTTTTTTTAATAGAACTTAATGGTCTATCCATCATTGTGTATTTGAGAGCATACTGTGCTGATACTTTTCACATTCAAGGGATAGATAAGGCACATGTAAACCAGAACTAGCTGAAGGCAAGAACTTGAGTTGGTTCTCTGTAAATATGAAATATATTTAGGCTGGATATGATTAAGTTTATTTTTTTCTTATTCTTTCAAGTAATTTAAACTCTAATTATATTATCATATACATGCAAATCAATTAACACATCCTATTTGATGAAAAGGAAATGTCAAAATCTCTAACAATAATTAACGAAGCAGATTTCCCAACTATCACTTTTTAAACACATTCAAGAGAAAGTTTTTGATTGTTGAAGTTATCATTTTCGTTTAGGAGCTGTAACACGTGTACTGAAATACATCATTGATGCAAATAAACAACCTACTCAAGTAATGGGATATTACATTCTGTTCTCAACAATGTAATAAAAATGAAGTCTTTTGATAGGACTTTTTAATTTTTTAAAATAGGACTCTTTGATTTTTTAAAAACGATCAGATTTCCAGTCTAGATCAGCAATTCTGAAAGGACTCTTTAATCATAGTGGAATTATTATATCTACACTGTTCTTTCTTTCCTTCTGAAAAGCCAGTCTAAGGTAAAATTCATAATAAGATGAATGCCTGGAACATTTACTGAAGAAAGTGTTTTTTTTTTTTTTAGTACAAGGAATATCATTTATAGATGATGTATAGTGAAATAAGCACAGCCCTCTAGTTCATTGGCATCATGGGAGTGGAATCCTGAATATACTAGTAAATGACACTGACCCATCAACATGAGCGTGTTATAAAGTGATGTGTAACAGGCAGGCACATATGAGCATCACAGAGCCTTAGCATTTACTCTTCTGAGATTTGCTCAGCGCGGCAGCATTCATTCTGAAGATGACTCATAACATAAGTAGAGAGGAGTCACACATCTCCAAATCCCTTTTTATTTTCACTTTCATTGGCACACTGTGAGTTAAAAAATAAGGTAGGTATGATTTGACTGTGCCAGTGAAGAGAGCTGAGTTGCCAAGTCCTTACAAAAGGGGCTGAAATAATTCATTGAAACATGCTAGGAAAACATTCTGCCATGTTCTGAGCTGCAAGGATATTTTTTTTTTTTTTTTTTTGCTCAAATAAAATGCAATGCCGGCAATAATTTGCTTATTCTTGTGCCTCAAAATATATGATAAATTCAGAAAGTTTCACAATGCTTTTTCCTTTCTTCTGTAGCAAGAAATTCACTTAGATGAGTTAATGTGTAGTAACTAAGAGACATAGGTAAACAAACTTACAATGTGATGTTTGCTATCTTTATTCTTGGATCTTGCCACTAATTCATTCTCTAACTCTTCTTAACTGTGATTCAAACTATTTTGTTCATGCAAACCATTTTCTTTACTCTTCTTTAATATTAATTATATCATTTCCCCATTCACTTTCTTCCCCCAAATCCCTCTCATATACATTTCTATACCAGCTTTCAAATTCATGGTCTCTTTATTCAGTGTGTGTGTGTGCGCACACGCGTGCACAGGAGCATTCGCTCACGTGCACATATGTGTGTGTATGCATGTATGGAATACATATGTGCTTACATATGTATTCCTAAATAAAACCTGCTCCATCTGTATAATGCTCAGATAACTATTTTGTTTAACCGTTTGTTGAGCTCTTTTCTGAGAAGGCTCTCTCTCCCACTTTTAGCATCTGTTAGTTGCCTATAAACTTTGCCTAGGATTGAGGTCTCAAGGTCTTTCTTCAGCTACTTTACTATTTCTGTTGCTGTTTTACTTGCACATATATATTTAGGCAGCTGTTCTGGTGAGGTTTTATGAGTGTAGTTTCTGATATTTTTAGAAAGCATGGTCCCATAGTGGACACCCTGATTCTCTTGCTCTTGAAATCTTTCTGTCCGCCTTTCTGCAATGTTTCCTGAGCCTTAGGTGTGTGGGTAGTTTGTAGATGTATCCATTACTGGGCTCCACGTCTCTTCTTTTTATTTGGTTGTATTTTACTGTAATAATCTCCATCTTGTGCAAAGATAAGTTTCCCTGATGAAAGATAGGTGCTAAACTTATCATTGTGTATACACAATAAGTATAAAAAGTAAGTCCCAATTAATAAAGATATCATGCATTTCAAACACATAGCCCAGAGGAGTCCCCTTAGCTGTAACCCCTGGACACTACTTTTATAGTAACTTTAGGTATCATGCAAGCTTCCAAAGATGGGAATAATAAATAGTCCTAATCATCAATGACACCTATGAACTATGTCAATGACCAAAATAGCACAATAACCTTAAGGGTGCATTGGTGGAATGAATACCTTGATGTTAACCAATACCCCTCTTTAATTGGATTTAAAATTCTCTCAGCAAGAGTGAACTAACGGTTCTGAAATCCTAGTCAACTAGCCAAGGTTGGTGAAGCAATGGATCTTTTGAAGAGAGCTGCCACATTACTAAAGCAGCATAATATGGAAACTTGATTTTTAGCTGAGCTTGAGTCTTTTAATTAAACCTTCTCGTCCTTGAATTTATTATGTCTCCAGAACAAAATACATTACAAGCTCTTTATATGAATGTTATTGCTTCACTTCTTCCTCACAAGTGAAATTCTTATAGTCACCATTCATTTCTCTTTTCCTCTTAACAATCTTCGAAATCCTGTCACAAGCTTAGTCTAAAACATCTGGAACTAGTATTTTAATTTGTATTCTCAGGCCAGAGTGTTAGTCTCTGCTGCCATCTCTCACATAATCATTTCCAGTACCTTCTAATCTTTTCTCCACCATCGCTAAAACTTCCTCTAAAATGATTGTGTAGATATAGTATATACATTGTCCTTCTTTTAAATTTTTTTTATTTATCTCACAAGGATTACGGCTTGTGTTCCTTACATTGTATTCACTTATAATATGGTAAAACCTTGTTCTAGAACCAACCTGTATATTTTTGTATTTTGTCTAGTACAACCTAGGATAAAAATTAGAATAAAATATATGTTAGTCACTCATTTTCGATTTAAATCCACAAGATCATTCTGCCTGAATCCCCAACCTAATTCTAGAACTTACGTGAGAAAGTACATACTATAACTCAAAGGTGAAAATTAGAAATTACACTGGCTCACAAAATCTACTTCACAGTTTGTTTTACAGGTGGATAGAATTTCCTTATACTTATTTCCTGCCAACGTAATCTGGCTCAGTTTACCTAATCAAATTTAGCATCTTGTTTCAAAGAATGGGAATAATTGAAGTTAATGGTAGATGTTAAATACAGAGTAGTTATATATTAGATAGGAACTTCAGCTACAACAAGCCTTCATTAATCTCAAACCTCATGAGACAACATCTAATCTTTATTAATGCTTCTGGAGGCATGGGATTCTGCTTACTAACCAGACCTAAAATATCTACATAGCTTCTCAGTTGTCATTTAAGAAAGCACTGGGGCTAGCACAGAAATTCTCTATCTACACATCAGTACCCTGTGCTAACATAAGGAAGGTTAAAGACTAATGGCCAGTTTAGGGGAAAAAATGTATCTGGTAACTTTTTCCAGCATCTACTCTTCATACTGAAATAGTTTTGAGTTCTCCCAAGAAAGAAGAATCCAGTCATACTAGTATGTGGTATAATGGCATATCTACCTTACTGTAAAGCATACTTACATGGTATTCACCTGTGCTCATTGCTTCATCTTAATCTTTTAACAGAATAGTAATATCAGGGAAGACTATACCCTTTAGGATGATGCACTATAAAACACATTTCATAAATAAGTTATCAAATAGTAATGAAATTATCTTTTAATCTATCTCATAATAGTCTAATTTTGGCAATTGTGTCGAAGCTTTTTGTTCTGTGGAATCTTTGCTTATGCTTAACTGTATTCCTTGAATCAGGAATTCAGTAGTGTCTCTTCTGTCACATCCACCATATCACACAAATGAGATTTGGCATACTCATGGATGTATGATGAGTAACAGCTTAGAGAGTATTTTTAAAATTATGTAGTTCAGTGAATTCTAGCTCTAATATACTTCCAAGTGTTTGAACTGACTCTGAAAAAAATAAAACTTTTAGACAACAAAATATCATTATGTTACTCTAGTTACTGCAACACAAAAATAAAGTCATATTTGAGCTTATCAATCATCACTGACTAACAAAGGAATACAAAGGGAATACACCTATTATTTTTTAAAAGATGTGATCTATTTTATATGAAAGGTAAGATTGAATTTACTAGCCAAGAAGAACAAATACATTGATTAAAATCAACACAATAATCTGAATTTTGTTATAGTTGACTATTATTTCCTCTCTCCTAAAACATTTTCTGTTTGAAAACATAAAAGTCAAGTTTTCAACTGAATACCTTCTCTATGTTAAGATGATTTTATTATGTAGTAACTGCTGTCATCTGTGCCATTACTTTAACTTATTAATCATTTGTCTACACTAAAGCTAGTAGAGTGGAATTAGCACACTCACAGTCACAATCTATCTAATACATTGCAGAGATAAGACTAAGATCTGATCATTCTAGGGAGAGTCCAGACAATACTTTTTAAAGATCCCATTCATGTGTTCTCTCTAGCAGAGGTGAATATCTGGCTAGTACAACAGATGGAGTGCTGCTCTAACCATATTTTGGAAAGGCTGTTATAGTTTTGGGTTAGGATTTTGTTCCACAGAAAAGGAAGTGCTGGTAAATTCTAACATAGTGGTTAGGTACACACCTTCAAACCAACAGAGCCCATTTCATTCTGTTCAGCCTCCTTGGGCAATGCTGCCTGATTATCACCACTTCCAAAGTCAGTGTACAAAACTCAGCAGGATATACTCACAAAAGCTCTGTCAACACTTTTTTGTAATTGCATACAATAAATTTGATGCTAAACTTTAGAACCAAAGCAAACAGAACATTTTCTGGGTGGTATTAACTCTTGGACTTAAACTTTATATTAAAGATAATTACCCATGGGGATAAACTAATGCACACAAAAGACAATGTAATGTGATAAACTAATGCACACAAAAGACAATGTAATGTGATAAACTAATGCACACAAAAGACAATGTAATGTATTTATAATTTTACTTGGCAGTGGTGAAAATAGACTTAAACATTATTGAAGGAATAAAGTTTTTATTACATTTGCACAAATGTGTAACTTTTGGATTAAAAACTTTCTTTTGGTAAACATTTTCTTGGCTATTAAAAAAAACTTGTAATATATTCAAATATGTATGTAGAAGGAGCCAGTTACAGAGGCAGTAGAGAACCAGAGCCAAACACCAGGAGAAACAATGTGTTAAAAAATTTCTTTTAGTAAGTGCATGCCAATTTTATATAAGAAGCCCCATTTTTTTTCAGTTAATTTTTCTTTCCTTCTTGTTGTAGTTTGTTAAAATGGATGTATTAATTTTGTTTTGTTTCTGGTTTTAGATCTGAGGCAAAGAAAACATTAAATGTTCCAAATGTACTGTTATGATATATATATATATATATATATATATATATATATATATATATAATGGCAGAAAGATTGAAACGCACATGGACTCTCATTTACTAGTAGCATTTTTCTTTTGTTTAATTCATTTATATCAATACTAAGTATTATTAAACAAAAGCAGCTATAACTGAAATATTACTTGTCAGATGAATGCTAAAGGTTTCTTTATGAGTGATAAAGAGACAGTTCAAATTACAGAACATAGGCAGCACAAGGCTGAACATGTACCTACCTTACAAGTCTTTCCCATGTGTGCCAGCAATAAAGACAGATGGCAATTCTGTGTTCATACAGTATCTGTCAATCAAATAGTTCTATTTGCTTTTGTCATGTATTTTCCTTTGCTTGCCCTTTCTGTTTTCTGCCTTTTCTCATATCTTTTATTTATTCCTTTTTCCTTTCTCTGCTCCTTCTCAATAATATTGACAAATTTTAGCTGATTCTTGCATACAAGCAATAATCAATTTTATATTTATTTAGTTTGAAAATATATTTGCAAGTGTATTATATCATTCAAATAATACAGTCACAAGTAGTCTTTAATGCCTAGTGAAGCATTAGTCAAAATACTTATATCAAATGAGTTCTAGTAATATCAAACATTCCACTAATTGACATTCATGTGTGTATGATTTGTGTGAAAACTACAATGCCTAAACTTGGGTAAAAATGATGTTTTATTTTGTTTTATCTTTTCCCCTTCACCATCACATACCGCTATGTTCTTGGAGCAGTGATTTAGAGAAACACTGAGCTGCGACAGTTGCAGTGGTACAGAGAATATGCGTGGCTTCTAGGAGGTTTCTGTTTTTAAGGAAGATATTTTGAGGATTGAGAAATGATGTATGTTAATACACTTTGCCAGATAAGATGGTTCACAAAGCAAGGAAACAACATAGAATCCTTTTTCTTCTACAAGAGACAGGGAGGAAAACATCTCAAGAAAGTTTATCCATCTTGTTTCATGGCATTCGGCACAGGGATACAGAGCACAAACAATAGTTTGTCTTGTCTTCTTGGTAGATGATGTGAGCAACTCTTCATAGCACATCTTTAATGCATAATTTTAAGCCATTACCATTTTATGTTTACAAATAATAAACAGAATTATCTTTATGTTTTTGTTATTGAGATTTCTAAAATTTCTAGAATCTTCCATTTGTAAGGCTATAAGCAATACAATTTTGTTAGATAGTATCACTAAATTACCCATTAATCATCCATGTCTACAAGCTTTTCTATATTCATATTCTAACACAAACTTTATTTAGCGAAGTAAGATTAAGAAAGGACATAGAATTTATCATGTCCTTTTCATTTTTTCTGGCTGTTTACAGGTATTGTATGTAATCTTGAAGAAAGTTCTATGAAGCTAAAAGTCTTAGAAATACTGGACTTAATTTTCTTTCTGTACTCTGCAAAGAATTCTTAACTTCACACAGAAGATATTTGAAGATGAGATTGTGAAGAACTATGGTAGCTGAGGTCACACAACTCAAAGTCAAAGAGAACCAGCAACGCTAGAGAACTCTGACATGTAGTAAATTGAACAAGTCAATAATATGAGATGCTGTTATAATGGAAATAAGAGCTTCTAATGGAATTCTCCCAGTGCTGACCTAGTGCAGAGCATCCCATGTAACTATGGTCAAAATTGATTTACAGGTTTTATAAAACATTTAAATTTATTCGTTAAAAGTCACTAATTATATTTAAATATAGCATATCCTTCCTACTACTAAAAGCTATTATATATTAACAAATTTTCAGATTGCATAATTCTGAGGAAAAACAGACTAGAATTACACTCTCTTGATTTTCACAGTTTTCAAGTTGCATTATTTAGTCTTAATTATTTTACAGATTATAAATTTTGTATATTACAATTTAAGTAAAAAATTAGTTTCTGTACATCAAGAGGTGACTGGACTTATCCAGCAATAGAAAATTGAACAATGCAACTCTTTCTGAACAAAAGATTTCATAGCATATGCAGGCTTTATTTGCTTAAACAGCCCTTTAAAAAGAATTAACAATTGGGATAAATGTTGCCTGAATTAAGGAATTCTTTTTTATGATAAGAATAAAGAAAAATTCCTAGTACATTGAACTCTTCATACCACAGCTGAGGAAGTACTGCTAATTGTAGCATTGTTGCTAAAGCAAAAAGAAATGAGAATTCCAAATGGTGATCGTTAAACTAAATAAAGTGTCATAAACTATTTGATTGTTTTAAGTAGACTTGTCTTTTATTACATCTTAAATTAAACTAGGAAACCACAGAATTCATTTTCTAGCAGTAACAGTAAAATAAAATCGTCATTAATGTATATACATAATAATAACATTCTAAGGCAGTGCATTGTGCTTACCTTTTAGAAACAAACATGTTTATTTAAACTTCCTATTCAACAAAGAGATTATGGAAATTGGCTTTATTGTTAACCGAGGTGGCCTCAGAAAAAAAAAAATAACTACCACAAATTTCTTTTCACTGGATAAGCAGTTTTTCTTTTATTTTCTTCTCAGAAGTCTTCATATCATTTACATACTAAATATCATAAGCTTTTTTTTCAAATAGTAACTTCTATTAGGAAAATATAAAACAACAACACTGTAATAAATATTTATAACCAGAATGTCTAAAGTTAAATCTAATTTCTGCAAAAATTTATTTTTGTGTGTAGGTAATAATTATACCATCACATTTTGAAACTAAACTGATTGAGAAAAAAAATGTTTCTACAATTTGAAGCTATTGATATTATATCTTATATTTTACTTAATTCAGAGTTATATTTTGTTGGGAGCCGCAGTGATTTGCCATTCCAAGATGGCGTGGACATCCTGTCCTCCCACTTGTAAACAACTGACTGCACAGTTGCAAAAGACAAAAGGCGCGCCAAAGTCACTGGCCAATCCTGAGGCGTAATATTGGGTGGTGAGCGAACAGCCAATCAGAAGTGAATACGTCACTCTAGGCTGTATTTAAGCTAGGCCCCTTCCTATCTTCAGCCCTTCCGCTTCCTTCCACGTCTTTCCGTTTTACCGTGACAAGAAGTAAAGTCCTCGTTTTGCAGTAACTACCCGAATTGCATCTCTCTTGTGTGTCTCTCCCACGGGTGAGGGAGGACATGAGAGGCGCACGTTATAATATTTATTACTCTACACTTGCAAGTCCTTAATATATATTTCTGTCTTATTACCCTGTATAATACTTTTGGTTCTTATGATTAATTGGCTAATAAGTAACATATGTAATTCAGAAATTATGGGAGAACACAGAGTACCCCCCAATTTTAACCCAGAAGACTGATATATCTTCTGTTGTAGAACTGAAAACTTACTTTTATTACTGTATTCTCATTTGAGTGAAATTACTTATCCTTTTGTACACAAAATTTATGTATCCATCTGTCTTAGAAGTTTTATTGCTGTGAACAGACACCAAGACCATAGTAATTTATATAAAGAAAAACATTTAACTGGGACTAGCTTACAGTTTCAAAGGTTAGTCCATTATTGCTATGACAAGAAACTTGGTGGTATGTAGCCAGACAGTGCTGGAGAAGGAGATGAGAGTTCAACATCTTGATATTCAGGCAGCAGAAGGAGACTGTGTCCCACACTGGCTTGAGCATTTGTGACCTCAAGCCTGCATCTACAGTGACCACTTCCTCCAAAAACTACTCCTACTCCCACAATGCCACACCTCCTAATAGTGCCATTTTCGATGGGCCAAGTATTAAAACATACTACTCTATGAAGGCCAGTCCTATTCAAAACACATCATCTTCTAAACTTTTCTGTTTAGGTTCTTTATAAACAAAACAAAAATAGAATGAAGTTCAATTAATATGTAGAAATAATATACATGTCTTGTATTTTAGAGTTGTCTTCCCCCAGTTTTTTAATGTTATGGTCTTCCCACCTAATTTAATAAAATCTCTTTGTATGCTTTCCCACTTTTCATAAAAATTACTCCTTTGTTTTAAACTTCTATCTTGTCATTAAATCAAATATACAATCAAAGTTTACCATAAGGGTAAGTATAAGTTTCATAAATACATTGGAGAACTGTGAAATCATTTGACTCAAAGGATTGATATGGTTTCAGCTGCTCATGTGCCCAAAGGATGGTATTTTAGAATCAGCATCCTTTTATCTGCTTCAAGTAGTACAGTTTACAAAGGGAAAAGAAGTTACCATTATGCCAGCAAGTCAGATATTTTTTTTAGAAATCAGTTGAGAATAAGTCTGTCAAAAACTTCAAAGACCTCTGAACAAAATGAGAGAGCAACTTTCAGTGCACTTCAAGCATACTTCAGCGGTCTGTCTGTACCGAAAACCTACATTAAGCACATATTTGCAATGGATATTGAAAAGCATTACAATAACTGACCTTAATATGAAGGTTTCAACACTTTATTTGTAAAGTTTATTGTAATGCTCTTTGTGTTTATACTGTTTATCTCCTTGTTAAAAATAATCTTTTATTAATTGAGAGAAGTGTCATCTCCTCCTGTGATCCCAGAGGTTGGAAGGCTGAGGTAGAAAGATTGAGATGAATTCTTGGCCAACCTAGAATATGGAGTCAGACCCTATCCCTCTCTTATAAATAAATAAAAAGGAAAATTGAAGATGTATGTGTATATTTCAACATATGTATATTTTATTAAATAATTCTCAATCAAGTTAAACATATATATATGTATATATATATGTATTTTTTTTTTTTTTTTTGGTTTTCTGAGACAGGGTTTCTCTGTATAGCCTTGGCTATCCTGGAACTCACTCTGTAGACCAGGATGGCCTCGAACTCAGAAATCCGCCTGCCTCTGCCTCCCAAGTGCTAGGATTAAAGGTGTGCGCCACCACCGCCTGGCAACATACATATATCTTTAAGATTTAATATTTCAAAATATTTTCTTGAAATGTACATGATGTTGTTGTTTTCTATAATATCTCATGTTGAACTAAAATATGAGTAAAAGTGTAATATTCTAGTAGAAGGAAGGATTCATGAGCTTTTACAAATAGAGCTTTATAATCCAGTTTCCCAATGAAGTGGAAGCTTTACTTTTATTGATTTTCTAAGAGCCTTTCCCTGAGTTGTGTAGTTGTGTGAATCTAGATGTTTTTCCAATGCTAGGCATAGTAGCAGCACCAATGCAATTTTTTGTCTTCTGCAAATGTCTCCTCCAATATCCTTCATCAGCCACAATCCACTACAAGTGGAATACATTTCTTCAACTGCTCTTGATCTATTTACAGTCTTGTTTGTCATCTTTCAGCTCTCAGACCAAAGACAAATATCTCATAGGTTTTTAGTATTTACATATATGTAAATAAATTATGATGCATTTTTCTTATATATTACACATATTTAATAAAAGTTGCATATTTGAAATTGTGTGTGTTAAGAGAAGTTCCACAAGTCCCATCAGCTGGTCCTTTATTTTCTATTACCAACTGAATAACGATGATTTTTTTTTAATATTTCAACTTGTACACTCTCTAAATTGGATGATTAATTTAAACAGAATCTGCAGAAAACTAACTTTGAGCAAATGACATTTGAGTCAAATAGGTCAAGTAGGAAATTGCTCTATCTTAAAGATGCTATTCAAAGTGATATGCTACCTAACCATCAGTAGCAAATCACTACATTTATACATTGTACTTTAAAGAAGCACAGTATCAAGATAGCATTTGGAAATAAAAACAATCGAAATGAGGCATGGAAAGACCCTTAGATATATTGCTAAATCACATTCTCCAAAGCAAGGTTCATCTCATTTGTGCTTGACATTATCTGAAATCTAAAATTACTGAATATGATATATTAGGGTGCCTATGGGAATTAACTATGACAGGTGGATAATTTAATTCAATAGTTGTTAAGGGGAGGTGGACCAGTATAGTTAAAACTCCTGCTCACATGAACAGAAAACTTAAAAATCTAAGTGATAATTTCTTTTGGTTGAACAGTATTTATGAACAAACATAAATTATAATATTTATCTTAAGTACAATGACAAAATGATATATAAGAATCAAAATCAACATTTTTATTATCACTTTGTACCAAATAAACTTTGCTATACACCCACATACTTAAGATTGAAGGAAAGGTGAAGTGGCTTAGTATTGTTTGTACATTATTATAGGAGAACAGCAGGAATTAACATGTGTAGAAAATTATTCTACCAGATGAATAATATAACAGCCTTTCTTTCCTACAATGTCTTTAAGCATATTTTTCCTTGACACCAAATGTGGCAATCTTGAGAGTATTTGCTAGTTCCAGGAGAGTGAATCTCAGATGTGTATGAATACTGCAATGGTCTAATTGCCACATAAGGTAGTCTTTGATGACAAGATGACCATGAAAAGATTAACTAGAGTCATAGTCCTCCACTTCGATGAAGAAAAAGAAGAAGCTGTGTCTGTCAGTTTATTTAAGCAACTCTCTGCACATTCCTGTTGAAATCCTCTGGCATTTGCATCTAATTCAGCATCTTGTTGGGAGGGCTGAATCATTTAAATACAAAAAGAAATGACAGGCTCTGACAAATTTTTCTGTGGGGCCTTAATGTCAATCTTTTATAGAGCTAGACGTGTGTAGGAACTGCTATCACTGTCAGAATCAAGCACTTCCAGCAAATAGTGGAAAGTTACTTGGCTCTCTGTCATACACAGGCTGCCTGGCCTAATGTTAGATGTGCAGAGGCAGGCTCCATATAAATGCAGGGTAGGATAAAGCAACAATTTCATCTGTGAAGAGAAGATCTCTTAGAGGTGGCCTATGTGAGGACCATATTGTTCAGAGATACTACAATAAAAGTTTGAATAAGGATTCTCTTATCTTCTTCCCCTACTGCCTCTCTGCCCCTCTCTGTCTCTCCATCTCTCATGCTCCTATTTTATTGAGATCAGGTTACTCACTGGATGAAGCACACTGTAGGTACAGCATCCCCAGTTCAACATGTTATGAAGTGATTCAGTTTAAGAATTGATTTTATGGATGATGTAACAATTTTTTAAAAAATGACTTGTTAAAGATTATGGCTCATCTCCACAGCCTCGGGAGAATAATTCGGTATCTATGAAATAGTTATGATAGAATGTGCAATGTTCAAGTGTAACCATGTGTGACGTGTGTGTGTGTGTGTGTGTGTGTGTGTGTGTGTGTGTGTGTATAAGGATACAGGTGTTAGAGTTCAGCTACAGAGGGGTATCTTTGTGGATGAGGCCAAGGCATGCAATAGAGACCATATGATACAACAGACTGAATGCAAGAAATTTATTGTTGAGGTAGAGCAAATGAACATCTTGGAGTGGGGCTTTCCGTCTTGAAGTGGAAAGTGAAACAGAGACAGAGGCAGAGAGAACAAGAAAGACAGACAGACAATACAAGAGGGTGACCTATGTTGGCAGCAGTGTTGGTGGAAAACTTTTGATATGTATGTAAATTTCACTTGGCAGCTGGTAGTGAAATGGCTGCTGGCACTAAGGCAGGCTGGACGAACAACAGGTTTCTAACATTTGTCGCTTTGTTTATTTAAAAAAGGTGAATAAATATGAAGGGATGATTGACCGAGGCATGAATGAGAGCCCAATGCTCTTTATGGTGCTTACTTTTGTCTAGGGGCATCAACATCAATTCGGCAACCCAAGGAAGCTAAGATACTAGCCATGTCCTAGAAAAACAGGCTGTTTGACTCACTGTCCTGCTCTGCAGGACCATTTGGGGCCAAAGTATATGCTGGCAGCAGTTGGATCAGTTTATTGGGCTGAATAAACCTGGGGTTGACTGCTTTTAAGCTGTCGAGGATGCAGATTTTGAAGGAACACTTTGAGCTGGTACTTGGAGCACACTGAAGTTGACTTGAAATCTGTTGGGGCCGATAGATTATGGAAAGAAGGTAAAGATAAGAACTTTAATTTTTTTTCTTTATCAAATGTTTACCATTTGTAATGTTTAGGCCCACAGACCTAGTGGTTGGGTGAGGAGATTTCCACATTTTTTTGTGTTGAAAGCATTAACAGTCTTTCCATTATCCAAAAGACAGGGCATTATAAGGATTAGACAGACATAAGAAATACTATTAAGTCTATACTTAGAAGAAAACCATAGAAAATTAAAAATCTTGAGCTGGTAACTGTAATAGTAGTCAATGTTTGACAGAGCTAGATTAATAGCTTACCAGAACTCCACTGATTAACACTAAAATTCTGAACTTTTGAGGTCTTAATATCATATCATTACCATAGAGAGGGAAAGAAGCCTAAATCATTTTTTTCATATACTTTGCGCTACCTTCTTTATACCCTTAGACTCACAATGCAAGCCCCACGTCCTTTTCCTCTATAACTTGCATTTACAGAACCCAAAACATTTTTCCAGGCCCTCAGCACTCAAGCATTCTTATCCTCAGACCTTATGTACTTTACAACTTATTTTCTATCTAGTCATCCACCATGATACACAGGTGGTTATTTCTGAGAACAGTTATTGTAAAGCCAGTTACTTTAAATGAAATAATAGTAACAAGTGACTTTGAAAGCTGTTTTGTAAGATTTTTTTTTTCTCCTTTTAGAATCTGCTAACAAAGTAAACTGTCTAGGCCTAGTAGTATCTCTAG
Source organism: Arvicanthis niloticus (assembly GCF_011762505.2). Lineage (NCBI taxonomy): Eukaryota > Metazoa > Chordata > Mammalia > Rodentia > Muridae > Arvicanthis > Arvicanthis niloticus. The sequence continues at coordinate 60,564,628 of NC_047672.1, read as the reverse complement.
AAAAGAGAGGCCTGAGAACTGAGTTTTACACATGAAGAACTGAGAAGGCAGCTGAAGCCTTGGTTTTTGCTGTTACACTGACAAGTCCATCACGAGTCTAGTTATCTATTGCATCAGAGATTTGAGAAGGATGAATATTACCTGAGTAATAAGGAAGTAGAGAGCAAGCAGCTTTCAAATCTACTAAAAAATAATGGGGACTTACTGCCTTCCTGGACAGACACCCTAGGTTCCCATGTGTTCATTGGGAAAAATCAGTCTTCAGCTGCCAGGTCCACAAGAACCAACAGAATTTCCCATAGAAGAGGAAATTTGGGGCACTGGCCTACCTTGGTTAGACAAAATGAGGCATTCAACTATGCAGTGTCTTGGTAGCCCAGAGTTTGGACAGCATCCTAGTAGATGGTAGGTGAAGGGCAGTTTTTTACTTAGTGGCTAGTTTTGCCACATTTAAAGCAAGCTCCAGATGGAGGATGGCTGTGCCCCATCATCTTCTTTCGAGGAGATTAAGGATATGGGCAGGATCTGGTATATCTATCACAGGAGTTTTATTATTAAATACTTAATATCATATTCAGAAGATTTCTGAAAAGTTTGAAGGACCATCGACTTATTAAATATGTCTAAACTAAACAAACTTTCCTTGTTTCTAGTCACTTCGTTTAGGCTTAACTTTGATAACATATACAAGAGTCTAAATAAAGCTTGCTCCCATAATTAATTACATTAGTACTTAGCATAACTACAAATATAGCTCTGAACACATTAAAAATTTTTATCATTTATTAGCTTAGTAATTTTAATTTTCATTAATATTCATTTCTTAATTACTATTAACAGTTTACAATCAGCGAGTAGTTTTCCTGAGCCTATGACTTTATATTACCTTCCTCTTAGGCTTAGCCTTAAAAATAATGATTTTAAATTGAAGCTCTTCTAGTATCAATATAAAACATTTAATCATAAACACAGTCCATAAAGAGACTGTCAACTTTACTGATCCCTTTATATTTCACTATGTTGCAGTTTTTATATGACATATTATGTTCAAATAGTCAAAGCTTAAAGTGAGCAAAGACAAGGAAGCAAAGCAAATATTACTGTGAACCTGAGTAGACCTTAGGAATTTATAAATATTGATTATCAAATATACCTTAATTTATTTATCAAACATATGTTGTTACTTATCTAAATAGCAATTTTGTATTTAACATGTAGCAAAGACATAAATAGGAAGAAATTCCTCTTAAATTAGCTTCTGTTAATCTGAGTAGACCTTTAGCACCTTAAAGTCTACCATCATATATAGTATATTCTAAACCAAAGTTAACTCACATATTTAGTATGCTGTAGCAAACATAACTTTAAATTTTTATCATTATACAGTCCATAATAATCTAAAATATTTGAGACATGTTATTGTATTCTTAGTCTAAAGTTTAATACAATGATAATCATATAGCTCACTAGAACTAAGTTTTGCAATTGTTTCTTTATATCACGTGGTCATCTTTAGATGGTGATATACCACATAGCATGTACTCCTTAACCTAAATAAAGATGATTGCCAGCCATGATGATATCCTGATGGTGTAAGCATCAGGTAATCAGCCAATATGGAGAATAGACACATGGTTTCTATTTAGAAATATCTGTTTTCTTAGTAGATTTATTATTTTCAAATGAGAGTTGAATTAAATTATATTCACATATGCACATAAAGTTGAATACACACACATGCACACACACAAAAAAAAAACACACACACACATTTTGATTGATTATCTAAGGGGTATTCAGACCAGATGACTGCAAAAGTGAACAAATTTAGAGCTCTTAAATTTGGTGCTAGGTGGAGACCTTGTAGATTCTATAAGAGATATCCCAAAAGAGAGCTAGGAATGATGCAGTTCCCATAGGTGAGGAAGAAGGGGAGGCCCAAGACATGAAGTTCCAAGAGTTCCAACCTCCAGGACTCAGGGAAACTGAACAAAGAATGAATAAGCTTTTCAGTAGGTCCTCACTTCACTGAAATGTGGCAGGACTAGAAATCCCTTGGTACCAGAATTTTCTAATGAAGGGAAAGGGTGAAATGAGCTCGAAAATGAAGCCTCACCCAAAAGAAATGGTTAGAGGTGGAGTTGGTGAATAGGGTCAACCATAGTCTTAAAGATCATGGCTGGAGTACTTCCACCTCCCAGAACACCAGAGGGGTACCTGATTCTCAACAATTGCATCCTTTGATCCATGGAAGTGTTTACTCTTCCCAAAGGCAAAGCTTACCAATTGTTACTGTTGAATGTGAGCTGGAAAGTGAATCTTGTTGCAGCTGACCTGGAAATAAAGAATAGTGTCCCTTGTGGCTTAGACCCCAATGTAGGGAACATTCAGTTACCAGGATATTCTACTAAGTCTTAGCACCAATGTTAGGGTTTAGTTGCCAAGAGGTACCTTGGCAGATCAAAGCCAAGGAATGCTTCACAAATCACACTGTGCAATTGATCTCACACAAGAGATTTATTGTATTAGGGGAGGGAGGGAAAAGCCACCTTGGAGAAGGATAAAGAGACTAGGGGAGGGGGAAGGGAGATATAGAGAAAACTAAAGAGACAGAGTGAGAGAGCAAGTTCTGATGACAGGGACATGGTTACATGTGTTGAATTTGGTGGCTAGTGATGATGTGTCTATGGACACTGAGAAGCCTAGGAAAGCACCTGCTTTCTGACAATAGGTGTGTGTTTAGTTGCATGTATGTTTAAGTATATGTATTTATATACACATGTTTACATTTTTTCTCTTGCTAAATTCTCAAGGTTTCATGATCATGTTATTTCATTCTTTCAGTATTCTCAAATAATGTTTTCATCTTTCCTTCTGTTGTATAAATATTCAAAAATCTCTTCTTTTACTACAGAAATAGATTTGATCAATTAATTGACACTGAATTCTATAGTCTCTGTGACTGTGTTATCCTTCCCCAGACAAGCTTCTCAATGATTCATTACAACAACCAGGCTAGGACGCCATCTATAATCAGTAATTTATGTCTTAATTTAAGGTACCTGCTGTATGTCAATATTATGGCTAGCACCTTGCCAAACACACAATTTAAGTTCACATCTGGGTAAAAATATATGTATCCTTAGGTGTAAGTAGACTTAATATGTGTTTGTTCTAAAATGTAAGAAAAAATTATTGATGAACTTTTTTTGTGGAAATGTGTTTATGAATTTATGTGTGCACACATGTGTGGTATATGTTTGCAAATGAGCTTGCACATGCATAAATAATACATATCTCATCAATTCAGTTATATTGTTGGGCAAGTAAGCTCCATTGATACTCTTGTCTCTGTTCAGCATTGAGATCACATCATTTCACATGGGTAATGAGGGTTCCAACTTATGCAGAGCCATATCCTCATCCCCTTCCCTTTATGCTTTCAATAGTAGTTTTGCTTAGTAGAAAAGGCAGAAAGAAATGTAAATTGCTTAAAATAAGTGTCTATTATGACCTTAGGTGTGCATGAGACAAACAATAAATAACAGTCTTAGGCTTCTAACTTTACAATATAACTGGAAAAGCAAAACATTAAAATCCTCATTATAGTTGGCATATATATGCATGTAACCCAGTCTTGATTATAGCTTTTAATATATGTTAGTGACTCAAGTTCACAAACTATGTCAGGAGTGAGCTCAAAGAACACTGAACATAGCCAAAAGCTTGATAAGGATATTGAAAGCAAAGTAAGAATATGAACAAAGCCTCCCACAGAATTCTTACCACAGAGAAGATGCAAAATATTCATGAATTAACATGCTATAAGAGAAGCAGAAAAATACATGGAAAGAACCAGAGAAGTTTCACTATTCAAAATAGGTCTTCTATGAGCAGTGTCTACCATGCTGTATATCTGAATCTTTTGTTGTTATTGATGATTGCATATGATATATGTGCATATGTATATGTGTATATGTATGTGTATATGTATATGATGTATATGTATATGACTTTTGATATATATTTTATTTTTTTAATTTTTTACAATCCAGTCATTGTACCACTACTGGTCTACCCTCCCACAGTTCCTCAGCAGAGCAGGAGGGCAACCCCATAGGATGACCAGCAATCGCAACTAACCCAAACCTCTGAGATCTCTCAGACTCTGAGCCATCAACCAGATAGCATACAAGAGTTGGTCCGAGGCCCCCAACACATATAGAGCAGAGGACTGCCTGGTATGGCCTCAGTGGGAGAAGAAGCACCTAACTGTTGAGAGACTTGAGGCCCCAGGGAGTGGGGAGGCCTGGCAGGGGGTGGGGACATCCTCTTGGTACATCTGAATCTTAGTCCACCTGTAAAATACTTCAAATAGATGTCAAAAGAAACTTTTGTTTGAGTCTCTATTTTACTAAAAGGATTTGTGAGAAGGTCAGGAACTTCACACTAACGTGGTGCTTTTTAAGTCTTAGTACATGTAAAACATTATATTAAATATTATTTAATATTAAAATTACTCAGAATATACACATGTCCATAAAAATGGACACTGGAAATTTCCACTTGTGTACTGAGAGGTTAAACCTTAAACCTGGAAAATTACTAGTTGAAAAGAAAATGAAAATATTATCAATTTAAATAGTGATATAGTTTTGTAAATGAAAACTATAAAATTCTGCCATATGACTATATAAAGAATATCATTCCTTGAAAAAACATTTGAGCCATCATACAATTATGTTAAAAATACTGGATATAATACAAAGACACTATTAATTCCAATTCCTTAAAAAATTAAAGTGCATACATTTTTAATGTAACTTTGTTCTCTTCTATACAAAAACTTAGTTTATATCTGAATAAGAACATATTACATAAAAATAGTTTTGTTTATTTTATAAAGATATTTTGCTTGTTTGATGCAGTAAGATGAATATTGTACTATACCATAATAAGCAGCTTTGCTCTGTGGTGACATAGAAGCCAGTGAGCTTTATCTGAAGTGTGATTATTGCTAACTGAAAACAATTGTATAAGAACCACACCAATAGTATTAGGATGGAAACAGAACACACAAGCAAACAAAGCAACTCATTCATGTAGTAAAATGCATGTGTATAAATACAAAATAAGATACATTTAAATTCAATTTTTCATATTTTTATGTTTTTTAAAGGCTATATTTTCTACCTCCTATTTTCATATACCTTTGAACATCCCTCTCTCCTGTGCGTTAAAGGACAATTGAATTTGTCTACATCAGAGGAAAAGGTGCTGAATTTGAAATAAATAACTTTCATATTTTCTCCCATGGCAATATTTTCTTGATTAAAAAATATATACTGTAAGAGAAAGAACTCATGTTTACCTGCATGAGCCTAGAAAGTAGGAATATACAGTTGTGCTGCAGTTATGAATTCATTTTGGAAGTGTGGGGGAATCACTTTTTCCTACTCACTTTGAAAAATAATAAGAGCCCTTTGCAATGTGTTTTCTGAGGAAACAATCATCTCAGGGACTTCTGTGGGAAAAATATTTCCCTAGTCCCTACCATTATAATCTAAACCTCTTGGTCAAGATCTTATAGATCCCGTGAACTCTGATTCCTGTTCTGATTGTAATTTCAAAAATTACCTCCAGCAGTTTATTTGCAATAGCATAGATATCTACATACCTTGATTTGAAATTCAAAACCATATCTGCCAAGGCTAAGGCACACTCCCTCAGGGACATTAATTAATTTTAGTCTGTTACGGTTGAAGTTGATCCTTTAAACTTCCAATTTCATTTCCTTTGTTTCTGATCTGAGATACTCATCACACTGAAAGAGAATATTCACTATACCATACAAATTTCCATGGATAACATTCGTTTTCTTGAAAACATTAAAGCATCTCAGCAATAACAGAACATGCATTGACCTTAACAAAGAGATGATAAAGGAGTTTAGAACAAACAGACATATCTGAAAGAAAGAACACTAGTCTGTACATATATGACTCACTCATTGAACTAGTAACTGGAGAAGAAAAAGTCTTTTACTTGGGTACAAGTAATTTTATTAAGGACACCTGGGAGACTGGGTGTAGACTTGAATTAATTTATAATGTCTTCTTGTGCCTTGACCTCTTTGCATTGGCATAAGTTTGGTGAGTATTCTGTTCCTTTGTTTTTCTGCATGAATAAGTGACTCTAGAGAGGTGTGAGCCTGCCTAATTCACATTCTTCTCTCAACTCTTTCTTGATTCTCATATTTTGCAGGACACTCTATTTTTTTTAACTCCTTTTCTCCTTCAATATAGTATGAATATTTTTAATGAGTCTGTTTCTAAAAGACAATTATTGATACTATGTTCAAATAACCATTGGTCTCTTAGCTAAATAGTTCTTTTTATAGGTAAGAAGACTGAGAAAAAACAAGATTACCAAGTGTGTTTTACAAAGGTGAAATTTCTAAAATATTACAATTATGGTTTTGTTATGTTTAATTCCCAGTTTAAATATCAATTCATAAAATATTGTAAGCAAACAATTCATTTCCATGAGATTGTTGATTAGCTCAGTAGCCTCTAACAAGTAACCATAGAAATAAACTTTATAACACAAACTTAGTACCTGAAAATGGATCTTGTCTCATAATTTTAGGTTGACTTCAGGAAATTGCCCACTGAATTATTATTTGTCCTCAGCTAAATCCTGAAGTGTTCATCAGCTCTTAGGGTTATACATACAGAGTGTTAATTATCTATTTCAATACAAGACTACTTGATTTAGTCTCAGTATTATTTTCATCTTTTTGAAATAGATGATGAAATTGTTATGTTTAAAAATTATTTAAATATAATATAATAGTATCTGTCTTATGAATTTATACATCTTCTACTCTCCCAGAATAAAAATTTGAATGGCATTTATAGAAAAGTAGAAAAGTAATTTCCTAGAAACACTATGAACAAAGGAGAATACAACCAGGTAACAGAGGAAACATCTGAACTGGGCATTTTACAAGAGTGTTGTCTAAGCATATTTTGCATATTAATTGTATTCTACTCAGAAAAAAATGATACATATGTGATTGAAAATATTAGCAACATTTTCCTAGAAATATACCTAAGTTATAAAAATATTTCTCATTTTTAACTAATAATAAATAAGTTTATCAGATTAGAAATTGATGCTGTTCTGTTTAGGATAGAATCTTTCTATATCTTTTCCCAAAGAGAGGAAATTTAGAATCCTTATTAAGAAAATGTAATATAAATAAAGAAGACTAATCACAGTCTCAACTATTTATTGACATATGGTTATTTTTAAAGTGTATAATCATCTTTGACATCTAAAGTAACATTAAAGCACAGCTATGATCAAGACAAATTTTGATATGCAGTATTCTCAAAATTTTCCTAGTTTAGTCCTTCAACACCTCCTTCAGTTTAAAATATCAGTGGAGGAGAGGAGAGGGAGCTGGTGATGTCTGACATTTGTTTTGAGGAGTGGTTTGTAATGGGATAAACTGAACAAGGGATCACTTATATCTGATAACTACTGAGCATCAAATGACAGAGGGTCCAGGTCAAACGTAGAAACACCATCCTTGAGCAACCAAGAGTGTCACTTGTCACCACAGTGTTCTCAGCAGTACCACATTCGTATGATGGTTTTCTAGGCAGTACTGAGATGGTGTTCTTAGCTTAGATGCCAAGAAGTGGTTAAAGCAGTATTGGCACCTCAAGCTTGTGGAAATCAAGGAAAACAGGACTCTTCTACTGTTATTGAAACTTTGGTCAAGCTTACATTGTGTCTAAAAGCCTGCATCACACCTTTGCTTATAGCCCTCTCTCAAGACTTAAGAATCTTAAAATCTTGCTGTTGAGAACAGCTATTGTGGAACAACAATCATGACTGTGTGTAAGAGTAGCAAGATGCTGCAGCCCATTGACTATAGAATGAGATGAAAAACAGAAAAATCTTCATTGGCACCTTTAAGGCTTTTGACAAGCATATGAATTTGGTTCTCTGGGATTGTGATGAGTTCAGGGAGATCAGGCTAAATAATGCAAAGCATCCCAGAGTTCTGGGTCTGGTCTTGCTACATAGTGAGAACTTGGTTTCCATGACCATGGAAGGTCTACCTCCTAAAGATACTGGCATTGCTCGTGGTCCAGTTTCTGGAGCTACGTGTGGTCCTGGGGTTGGGAGGGCAGCTGGCAAGGGAGTACCAGCTGATCTACCCATTCCCTAACCTGCTGATGGATTAGCAGGCTGTATCTGAGGAGTTGAAGATCCATCTCTACAGGTCATGACTACCAGGAAGAGGCACTGTAGCAGCTGTGATTGTTGTTTTTGCTGGTTCAAGCACTACAGTAGTTCCTACCCAGTACCCACGAGGATGAGGATCCCCACCTCAGATTGTCTGCAGAGAAACCCCCACCTTCAGGAATTATGGTTCCCTTACACAGTATGAGATTACTCATGGGCACACCAATTGGCCTTCCCCCTGCTCAAGGGAGGCCTATAGGCATGTTCCCTCCAGAAATGAGACCCCATTAGAGGCCTAACTCCCCAGAAATGCATCCAACAAGACCCTAAGATCTGATTGATAAACATCAGTCCTTGTTTTTCCCTGCAATGAATCTTTTGAAATTGTGTAGCCTACAAGCTTTTTTTTTTTTGACCCCTCTTACTGCATTAATTATAGATAATAAATACTTAGAACATTTGAGGAAAAAAATCAGTGGAAACAACCCAAATGCAAATGAGCAGATTGGATTTAAAAATAACCACTAGATAGAATACCAAACTCAAATGTAAATGACTTAAGAATTGGTATTCAAAATGTAAGCTAAACACGGTAAATGTTTACAGAGGTAAGTCTGTCTAAGTAAGCACTCATTTTGTCACATTAATATAAAATCTTTTGAAATTTCACCTAACTTATTATGACAAAATATTGTAAAACATGAACATTTAATTAACTTTTATGTTATTAAATACGGTGTATGACTGTGTAATATCTTATCTCCTAGTTCTTAGAGCCCTCAGAGTCTGAGTGTGATGATTCATTTTTCTATAGATATAACATAGTTTTCTGCAAAAATCTTTCTGGAAGAAGGCAAGATCAGCTGGAACCAGGAAAGCTGGAATCATATGCAGGCCCCACATGTGCTGCAAACTTCTTTATACAAATCCTTATCTACTGAGATGTTCTGCAGAGCAATTTTTTCTCTCCTCCCCTGCCCCCCATTTCCCGTTTGGCTGCCTGGCTTCAGTGATAGTCCTCATGGAAGTATTTTCATTTTATTTATATTTCTTAATGCTATACTAAAATTAAATGGGAGAAATGTTCTGAGTAAAGTTTGGTAACACAGAAACCTTCGCATATGTTTTTTTTTAACTTTACTTTTTATTGAAATAGTCATTTTTATTTTATAGTTTTATTAAAAATAGATTCTTCTCTGAAAATAGTAGGCCACATCTTCCTCTTCCTCTACTTCTCCCAGACCCTTCCCACCTCTCCACTTCCCTGGATCTATTGCCCTGGAAATTCATTTCAGAAAGGAGCAGGCTTCCAGGAAATAAAATCTCAACATGGTAAAACAAGGTACAATAAGAGACAAAGCAAAAACCCTCATATTGAGGCTGGATTGGACAACCCTACATGAGGAAAAGAGTCTCAAGAGCAGGCAGCAAAGTCAAAGACAACCAGTCCCACTTTTAAGAGACTCACCAACACAACAAACTTATGGCCATAATGTATATACAGAGACCTGGTGAAGAACCTTGTAAGCACCATGACTGCTGCTTCCTTCATTGAGTCCATTTGAGCCCTGCTTAGGTGACTCAGTAAGCTGTGTTCTACTGGTGTCCTCTAACCCCTCTGACTCATACAATCTTTTCTCTCCCACTTCTTCCAGCTTCTCTGACCTCCAAGAGATGGAAAATAACTGAGATTTCCAATTTATACACTTGCTGTAGAATGTATGTCTAATCTGCATCTGCTCCTATTCACCAGAAAAAGCCTTTCTGATGAGGACTAGATAAGGCACTAGACTATGTGTAAAGCAGAAATTTATTAGAAAGCATTTCATTGATATTTTTGTCAGTCGTATTTGGTTCTATCCTAGGTCCCTGGGCTATCTGGTCTCTGGTTCCTGGACCTTGAGGCAATGTCAGCCATGGGATGCTTCTGCTGGCATGGGCCTCAAGTTACATCAGACATTGGTTAGATACTCCAACATGTTCTGTGCCACAATTGCCCTAGTATATCTTGCAGGTGGGACAGACTATAGGTGAAACTTTTTTGTAGCAAATTTGGTGCAAAATACTGTACTGCATCAGAACAAGAACTTATGTGTGAAGGCTCCATGCAGGCACTAGCTTTATCCCCTGATGCTTAGTGAGCTGTGTGGATGTTGCCTTTGGCATGAGGCACTGTTAACAGTTTTCAGAGATAGAGACCTTCTGTGCTAACATCAGCCTGGAAACTTTATAGATATCCAGAGGACCTTCTGGGCTAACAACTTGAAAGAATGTAACCCAGACCCACTAGTGGAAATTGTCTTGCTTGGCTAAAAAAGATGACTGGTTAAGACTTCACATCCTTCTATACTAGGAGTCCTCACTAGGGTCATGTTCATAGATTCCAGGAAGTTTCCACCGTACTGTTTCCATATCACCTACAAATGCTCCCCAATTCCAGCAGTCTCTCCCCTCATTATCTACATCCATCACCCTCCACCACCACTTTATCCCTTCTGCTTCTGTCCCCACTTGCCACGAGTACACAAACAGAACTTATTCTAAGTCCCATAGTTGATGTGTTCCATTAAGAGCCCTTCTTTAGTTATCCTTTTGGGGTATGTGGGTTACATTTTTAATTTAAATAACAGCTAATATTGACTTATAAGTGAATATATACTATATTTTCCCTCTAGGTATAGACTAACTCAACCAGGATGAGTCCTCTTAGTTCCATCCATTTGCCTGCAAATTTCATGATGTCATTAAAAAAAAAAAAGCTGAGTAACATTGTCTAACTTTACGACATTTTTATCCATTCATTGCATACTTACGTTGTTTCCAGTTTCTGCTTATTATGAATAAAGCAGAAACGATCACAGTTGACCAAGTGTCCTTGTAGTACGATACAGTGTCCTTTGGGTAAATGCCAAGGAGTGATATAGCTGTGTTTTGAGGTAAATTTATTGCCAGTTTTCTGAAAAAAACACGATATTGACTTCTATAGTGGCTGCATGAGTTTGCACTCCTATCAGCACTAAAGGAGTATTCACTTTGTTCCACATTCTCACCAGTATTATCTGTTAATGTGGGTTTTTAATAGTTAACCATTCTGATGAGTATAAGATAGAATCTCAAAGTGTTTTTGATTTAAAATTTTCTGTTGGCTAAGGATATTGAACACTTCTTTATATATTTATCAGCTATTTAGACATTTACTCCTTAATTAGAATTCACTGTTTAGAGCTGTATCCTATTTTTAACTGCCTTATTTAAATTTTTTTAATACCTTCTTTTTTTTAAAGGAGTTTAAATTTTTTATTAATGTTTTTAGGGTTTTTTTAACCTTTTTTTTATTTTTTTATTAGATATTTTATTTACACTTCAGATGGCATCCCCTATCCCCATTCCCCCACACCCAATTTAGGAAACCCATATCCCATGCCCTCTTTTCCTTTTTGCATTTATACATTTTTTTAAAAAAATGTTAATCATAGGCTTTATAAGTTTGGAATTGTTCAATCAGAGGTGTAACCCACTGACCGACCTAGATATAACAACTATCTTTGACTGGTGGAGATACATGAATATCTGCCTCCCTGTCTTCCCCCTCTTTCTCTCTTTCATCACCTAGCTTCTCCTCTCCTTCTTCTTCTCCTCTTCTTACTCCTTTTCTTCCTCTCAGTACTCCTCCTACCTTAGCTCCTCCTACACATCACCCTTCCTGTTAAAATGAAACTTTTCTCTCAAAATACAATTAGAGCATAATTATGCCAATTTGTACCGGTGAGGTACAGGATAGTCCTAATACCCAGTCCATCCTTTTGTTGACTAACCAGCTCCTCTGTCATCTATTCTAACTAGAACATTTAGTTCTGAACCTGGCTTTAGGATGAATGTCAGCTGACAACCATCCACTCAAATCTTTTCTCTTAAGGTCAATAGCTATATGTTTTCACCCCCATCAGAAATCCAGAACGACTGAGTTAACTATAATTGTGGGAAGCACAAATCGTAGTTTCTAAAACTTAGCCAATTTATAGAGACCTCTGACCACCTGGACACTTGCTCTACTTCAAAACGTTGGAGCATCTGTTCTTCTGCCTTCTGGTCCAGGATCTTCTGACAGACCTTAGTGCTGCAGAATTATTAAGGGCTGATTACTCTGTCTAGGCAGATATAATCAGTCGACTATTCTGCAAGTGTGTCCTTTTCTGGACAGTAATTTGTCTGTAGAAGGAAAGTGGCAATTCTTGCCTAGTGGCTGTCTCACTACAACTGGAGTAACTCCAAGGATGCTCAATTTCTTCTTAGAATTCAATACAGGAAGTTGTCCAGAGCAGACAGGTCTCTAATGAAAATGAACATTAATACTGAAATGTTTGTCATGTCAATTCTAAGGATTTCTGATGTTTTGAAAACCAGCTATCCATGTAAGGTAATCTGGACTGTTGCCTGTTAACTCCACTCAGCTATTTCTACATAAAACATAGAGAACACCCTTATAATAAACTCCAAGTCATGAATTTGCTATAGTCCCTTAACTCACAGGCTGACCATCTCAAATCAGTTAAAAAAAAGTTAAAGAAGGACTGGGTCTAAGCTTTGTATTCCTAAATGTCTTATACTGGTACAATGCCTATGAGAGTAACAATATTCATCTCACTCTTATATCACTAAGAAGCTCATGCCAATGAAAACCTTAAAATTTGTAAACAAAGTAAATTGGTGCCATTTAAGAATTTATATCTTCATTTTGATATTAATTATACAGATTTCTACTAATAGGTTATGGCTATGCAATAAACCCTAGCTAATCCTCTCTATTCTGACAAAACCACTACTTTTCCCTAGAGAGACACCCCAACATTTACCACCTAATACCGTCTTTTTTAAGCTGTTTATGTATTTTGGATTTTAACCCTCTATCAGATGTGGAGTTGATAAACATCTTTTTTCATTCTGTAGGTTGTTGCTTTGTCATATTGACTGTGTCCTTTGTCAAACAGAAGCCTCTCACTTTCATGACATCCTGTTGATTGTTGATTTGAGCCTGTGCTATCAATTCTATTCAGAAAATTGTCTCCTTTACCAATGCATTCAAGGCAATTTCCTACCACCTTTCTTCAGGTGCTTTTATGTTGAAGTCTTGAAAACAAGTAGACTTGAGTTTTTTGGGCAGTGATAAAAATGGATCTATTTACATTCTTTATTTGAAGACATCGGGTTTGACCAATGCCAGATTAGAACACTTTTTGTTTGTTTGTTTGATTGATTGATTGATTTTTGCTTTATTTTGTTTTTTAACTATAGCTCTGTAGTACAACTTGAAATCAGGGATGGTGATAAATCCAGCAGTTATTTTATTGTTCATGACTAGTTTGGCAGTTCTGGATTTGTTTTGTTTTGTTTTGTTTTTCTATATTAAGTTGACAATTGTCCTTTCAAGATCTGTAAAGAATGGTGTTGGAATTTCAATGAGGATTCTGTCGAATATATAGATTGCTAGTAGTAGAATGGCCATTTTTACTTTAGTCCTATGGATCTACGTGAATGTGTGATCTTTCATTTTCTGATATCTTCTTCAATTTCTTCCTTCAAATCACTGAAGTTTTTATCATTCAAGTCTTTGACTTGTTTGGCTATAGTTATGTCAAGATATTATATTATTTTAGGCTTTTATAAAGAGTGTTATTTACTTGATTTTGTTCTCAGCACACTTTCATTTGTATATAGGTGGGGTACTACTTACAATTTGTAACCTCTTTGCTTCAAATACAAGGGCACCCACTTTTGTAAAAGAAACACCTGTAAAGCTTAAATCATATATTGATTCCCAAACACTGATAATGGGTAACTTCAATACTTAATTTTCACCAACAGACAGGTAATCCACACAAAAACTAAACAAAGAAATACTCTAACTAACAGACTTTATAAACCAAATGCATTTAACAGATATTTACAAAATATTTCACCCAAACACACACACACACACACAAACACACACACACACACACGCACGCACAAATACTGTCATCCCGTCATCCCAGCTTCTCATGAAACTGTCTTCAAAACTGACCACACTCTCTGACATAAAGCAAGGCTAAATGGATACTAGAAAATGGAACTAACTTTCTGCATCTGATCATCCCACAATGGTTTAAAGCTGGATATCAAGAAGAACAGAAACAACAGAAAGCTTACAAACTCATGGAAAAATGAACAACTATCTACTGAATGAAAAATGTGTCAAGAGAGAAACAAAGAAAGAAATTAAAAACAATCACAAATTCAATGAAAATGAATGCATATCATACCCAATTTATGGGACACAATAAACGTGATGCTAAGAGAAAAGTTCACAGCACTAACAGCCTACATTAAAAAAGAGGGTGGGGCAGTAGATCTCAAGCAAACACCTGGAAGTTCTAACACAAAAGGAAGTAAGTATACCCAAGAATATTAGATGGGAAGAAATAATAACATTACGGGCTGAAATCTATAAAAGAGAAACAAACAAACAAAAAACCCCAGGAGAGCAATATAATCAAAGAAACGAAGAGTTTGTGCATGAAGTAAATCAACAAAATAGACAAATCTGAATCTAAACTAACTAAAGATTAAGAGAGAATATTTAATTTAAGAAAATCAGAAATGAAAGGGGGACATAACAACAACATTGATGAACTCCAGAGTATCATAAAGACATATTTTATAAACATGTACTCCACCAAAATGGGCAATCTAAAAGAAATAGATAACTTTCTTGTTATATACCCTTACTAATATTAAACTAACATCAGATAAACAACATAAATAGAATTATAACCCCTAAGTAAATAGAAACAGTTATTAAAATCTCTCAACCAAAAACCAAAACAACCCCCCCCCAAATAATCCCCCAAATTCCCAGGGCCAGATAGATGGTTTTATTTCAGAATTCTACCAGATTTTCAAAGAGTTAACACTAAATACTCCTTCAAATATTTCACAAAATAAAAACAAAAGGAACCTTATAAAATTTATTTTATGAGGCCACATTTACCCTGATATCCAAAGCATATAAAAAATGACAGATAGAGAATTATAGACCAATTATCCTCAAGAATATAGATACAAAAATACTCATTAGAATATTTACAAACTTGATTTCAAGAACCCATCAAAAGCATCATCCACCATAATCAAGTTGACCTCATCCCAGAGATGCAGTGGTGGATCAACACAGGAAAACTGGTCAGTGTAATCTACCATATAAATAGATTATAAAAAAAAATCACACGTGATCATTTCATTAGATGCCAAGCCACTTTGACAAAAATCTAAAACTCCTTCACAATTTATTTCTTATTCATTAAAATGAACATTCTCTTAAGAACATAAAAGTTATTGCTATCTCCTTCCATGTGCACTAGAGATTTAATGCACAGGCTAGTTCTAATTCAGTTTAATCAAATTATACTTAATTGAGTTGTATAAAACACTCCAAAACAGAAGTTTGAACATAGTTTTATTTACAATTAAAGAAATACAAATATTTCTTAGTGATTAAAATTTTCTCCAGTTGCTTACATTTGGATGTGCTTACACATCACAAGTTTTTAAAAGTAATGTCATCTTATTTGCCTATACAAAAATAGTAATTAGATATTGATGAATAGAATGTAGACTTCAGAATTTCCAACTTCCCATGAATATATTAACTAAATGGAGAATAGAATAGGGAATCTTGAATTCTTTGCAAAATTATTCATGAATTATTATACCAAAAAAGTCATCTATGAAAACATAGCAATATTTTGTGGGAAACTCTCCCTAGATACATGCAACATTTCATACTGCATTTATGAATTCATTTTTATAGCAAAACAGTTCTTTTATGTAGCTATTCTAAAATGTGCTCTTGTATGTTTGCATGGACATGTATAATGTCATTTGAGTCTTTTTTTAAAGTTTACACTGATGAAAATGTATGTGCATAACAATATTAATAGCTTTATAATTTTCTTTATATTTGTCTTTTTTAAAACATTATAAAATGACATTATTTTTATAATTAATGAAAATTATGTAGATTGTTATATATCTTATGCCAAATAAAAGATAAGGTGACTTTGAGATAATTGGTCATAACATAGAGGAATATTTTCATTATGAATGCAATAAAAGTAAATATGATAGAGTGAACAAGAATAATTTCCTGTTGACAAATCTGGAAGACTTCTACATAAAATAAACATAAAAATTCAATAACTGTATTTTATAAAATTGTATAAAAAACAGCAACAAAGTACATAATCCTTGGTTAATAAGAAGAAGTATTTAATGTTTTTCTCTGCCTAATCCATTGCCAGTGACAAGCAATATGAAGTAATGAAAGGTCAGGAAAGGAAGCAAGCAGCCAATTGAATTAGAAAGATTGACCTATTTATCCAGAAGTTAAGTCTGGTTCTTTCTCCCAGCCACATACTCCAAGAAATAAGACTCAGACTCAAAATGTATTTACAAATATCTTTGTAGTATTTCTAGGCTCCTCTCTGACTAGATCATAACTTAATATGACCCCTGTGGCTGGTTACCTGAGCTCAGGTACCATGTGTCTGTCTTATTGCATCTTCCTGGGTGAATCTTTCCAACTCTTGCTCTATCCAAGAATTCTTTCTGTCTCCCAGATTTCTCATCTTATATTCTACCCTTTAAGTTGACAGACATTGAATTTGTATAATACATAAGATATTCTCTTTATATGTTTAAAATAAAGAACATATATCTTTAATGCAATGAACATTATTTCTACTATCAAGCTTGTCTAGAATATGGTATCATATGGTGAGTATGGAAGAGTAAACCAGCACTAAAGGACACTAATACCCTCACACTGCCTTGATTAAGTGCACCTTAAAAGGCTTCTGCTTATGTTCCATTGGAATTTTTTTCTTTTAATCTACAACACAGACTACTTCCATATGAAGGAGAAACTTGTTTCACATAAAGTATAACATTCAGTGTGGTATTCATAATCACATTGCTTCCCTGTAAGAAGAAATTGTTTTTATCATATCTTGTGGACAAATATCTTATTTACAGGTACTGTGAGTCTATACATGAATGGCACTGCTTCCTTACTATTGAGCAAATTGTCCAACATATAGAATTCACCTCAAATCTCTGTTCCCACCCTTAATCCAACTGTTGTCTATGATCAGTTTCTCTCTCACTCGCTCTCTCTCTCTCTCTCTCTCTCTCTCTCTCTCTCTCTCTCTCTCTCTCTCTGTCTCTCTCTCTCTCTCTGTATCAATGTGGCCATATATCACACTCAGATATAGTGCTATACTTTGCTTTTTCTACCAAATTCTAAGGGAACAGAACATAACAAAGCATAACTTAGTTCAAGTAAATTAATATGTAAGAACAAAATGGGGATTAAATAATAAAAAGATATAAGATCATGTGTATGAAGATACTACCTTATATAACACCTAAAATATTAGAGGCCTTGGAAGATGAATCAGAGGTTAAGAGCTCTTGCTACTTAACTAGGAAGACATGATCTGAATCCATAATATTCACATACAAAACTGGGCATGGAATACCAGCTACCCCAGCATTGAGCAGAGATAACGTATAGATAACGTAGACTCAAAGATCACTAGCAGGTAGCTTAAACCAAGATTGTGAGCTTATGATTCAGTGAGATGTTCTGTCTCAAAGCAAGAAAGTATAGAGGAAAACACCAGACATGTCTCTCTGGCATCTTACCTCAATCAGATCTTAAAAAACAAAACAAAAACAAAAAACAAACAAACAACATAGTTGGTAAATTTACTTCTAAGTTTTGAATTTCTCTCCTGACATAAAATCTGTGAAAGAGATTGAATATTGCCTCTTAAAATTACAAAAACAAAATTCTTAGATGCCTGAAAATATCCAATGGCAAGAGCTTTGCGAGGGGAGGAGAGTCATTGATAATATCAGTCATATCAGACGTCAAGGTCAAGATTGATAAAATAAAATAAAATTTTGCTTTCCAAGAATTTAAATATAATTTATCTTACTGTACTTTCAAAATTACAAAAATAAATTTATATATGATACATATCATATATAAATTATATATATTATATATAAAATAAATTTATATATGTATATGTATTTGTATATATATACATATATATGTATATATATATAGTGTGTGTGTGTGTGTGTGTGTGTGTGTGTGTAATAAAATAAGATTACTTAAAAAGAAACCTGTGTGTGAATACATATAATGGCCAGAGTAAAGACTTGGGTGTTGTTCCTTTGTTGGGGTCTTCCATCTTTAAAGATAGTGTCTCTTACTTGCTTTAAACTCATCAAGTAGAGTTGACAGACTGACCAGTAGGCCCCATGATTCAATGTCTACCTGTTTAGTGTCCGATTTATAAACTTAAGAGTATTCCTGGCTTTATAAAATAGATTCTGAGCACTGAATTCTGTGCATTGCAAAATAAGCATTTCACTGAGTCATCTTTCAAGCTCTCCGAACATGTTTTGATAACATAAACTTTATCTAAAACTGAAGAAAATGTTTGTTTTCTATTTTCCTTCTCCTCCCATACTTTTCTTTATATGATTCAGTTTTTCAAGTCCACAACTTGAAGTTTTTTTTTCTTACTATCTACTATCCACCTTCAAAGGAAATGAAGACTATTCTATTAAGTTGATTTCTTTGTTCTCCTCTAATCCCACATTTTCACTGACACCTGTTCATTATCAGAGGTCCTCCAATAGATTTCAAAGTAAAGCCCTTTGGTATCTGAGGAATAAGAAGAAATGAAGAGAGAGCCTTTGACTAAGTTCTTGCCTTTACATCCAGAGAAAGTTATTTGTTTTGATATTTAATGACATAGTGTTTTCTTGTCAGTGATGATTTTCTTCTTATGTGATAGAAGAGATTTTCTACTTAATTGTGTTTAAATGTTCCCTGCAGCTAGGGCAGCTTTAGAGTCTACTGAAAAATGAAGCCTCTAACAAGGATAAAGTTTTCACTCTGAATTAAAGTTGAACATTTAACCGAATAGTGACCTTAATTAGGGTCTTCCATAGTTTTGTGGGTAGAAACAAATAGTTCTGTAGAAAGAAACCTTTAAGAGATATTTTGACTGTGCTTTGATTAATTCAATTGAACATACACTTTGTTCAAAGGCTAAGAAACAAAAAACTAGAAATCCAAGAGAATTGTTCTGAGAAAATAGACACATGATGTAAACAGAGGAAAAACATGAAAAAAAATGATAATGACCATAGCCATTGGTCAGAAATAATGACTGCTGGCAGCAGAAAATAAAATAATGAAGAGTGTAAAGCACAGGCCCCAGAATGTTTCTACAGTTTATTGTTAGTACATGTTAACCTCCGTAGTAATCTCACTACCAAATAAGAGTAGTCTCCAGGATACATGCTGTTATCATCTTAACCCACTGATTAAAGAAAGCATCGAGTGTCATGGAATTGGTTTTTCTCCAGAATTGTCAAAAATCCATCAAAAATAATTTAGACCAATTGTAAAATTATATATTAATGAGATTCATTATCTTAGTCTTATAGGTTTCAAACCATCACTAAGCTGACTGCTTTAGTTTTTTGAGTAGATACAGAACACTACAACCTACTGATGTTTATATACTCCAATGCAATGTCTTATATCTCTTGTAACTTAATACTATCTCTGTAGGTTGTCAAAATGTCTCTTTAAGATTTGGATTTCATGTTTTCTTATATAGGAGACTGGTGAAATAACAAATTTAACCTTCACAAACAACCAGATCTCTGGTCCACTAAATCCTTTCAAGGGAATCATAGAAATATAAAAATAAAACACTAGGGCATCTTAGCTGTGACTTCTTTCATCTTAATGATTCCGCTCAATCAGGAAGGTCTTGGCAGCATCCTTTCTTCTACAACCAGATTTTTTAAGTTAATTAATTAAATTAATTAATTAATTTTAAACTCCAATTTTATTTCCCTCCTGGTTGTTGTATATGTGTTAAGGAGCTCATATCAGCTGGTGTATGCTGCCTGGTTGGTGGTCTAGTGCTCGAGAAATCTCAGGGGTCCAAATTAATTGAGACTGCTGGTCTTCCTATGGGGTCACCCTCCTCCTCAGCTTCTTCCAGCCTTTCCCTAACTCAACCACAGAGGTCAGCAGCTTCTGTTCATTGGTTGGGTGAAAATATCTGCATCTGACTCTTTCAGCTGTTTGTTGGGTCTTTGGAAGGCCTTCATGATAGGTCCCTTTTTGTGAGCTCTCCATAGTCTCAGTAATAGTGTCAGGCTTTGGGAACTCTCCTTGAGTTGGATCCCACTTTGGGCCTGTCACTGGACTGTCTTTTCCTCACGATCCTCTCCATTTCCATCTATGCAGTTCTTTCAAACAAGAACAACAATGAGTCAGAGTTTTGACTGTGGGATGGCAAAGCCCTCCCTAATTTGAAGCCCTGTCTCCTTGATGGAGGTGGGCTCTATAACTTCACTCTCCCTATTGTTGGACATTTCATCTAAGGTCCCTCTCTTTGAGTCCTGAGAGTCTCTCACCTCCCAGGTCTCCGTTGTATTCTGGAGGGTCCCCCTAACCTCCTATCTCCTGAACCAGGTTTTAACACTGCCCAGCTTCAATGCTTATTATGTCATTTTGTAACTAGCAAAATGTGAAGCAGTGAAATCCTTAATGTGGCTTTTAGCCTTACTAGAATAGAGGAAAGTAAAAGTGTCACACGTTTCTTTTCTAGAAATTATTATAAAGTAAAAATTCTATTTCTGGTATCCCAAGAGTAAGGGATATAAAATTATATATGTTGTTAAATATATTTTGAATGTAGTTACATAATTTGACAAAAAGTAGATAGTATATTTTTTCAATTTTATTATCTATGTCACTTACACATTTTAATTTTTAGAACAGAAATTTCATCCCTCCATTAAATGCATTTTCAAAGTTATTAAATGCCCCCACTCAAATAATTGCTTTTTTTTTTTTTTTTTTTTTTTTTATCTCAGGAGCTAACAACAGGGATATAAGTTTTCACCTTGAATCTGCTATTTATCACCTTGCATAAACTTGAGCAAGCTATTTCCTCTAGTGAAAATGTCCTTTTCTGGATGGATATCTATGGTCCTTTTACAAGCTTAATATCCACAAATGATTCCACTCTTAGAATGTTCTTATTTTTAACATGGAACCACAGATACTCTTTTTTGTTTGTAGGTCTTATTTTAGACAGACTCTTTACATACCACCTGTGCATGTGTGAGTGTACATACACACTTGTGCATATGCACACACACTCATACACACACACACACACACACACACACACACACACAGTAGCACCGCTTGCAGATACTTACAATAGGAATGATTAATAAGAATGATCCAAATAATCAAGTGGCTGTGATAATCTTTCACCACTATAAAGAGTCATTGTCTTGGAAGGCTGCTTCATTATTCCTGTCATTGATTAACATAGAAATAAACTTGTTCCCAGTTTCCAGCTTTTCAGCCTCTTTGACTGCAAGTGAAAAATCGTATTTTCTTTTTCAAAATCAAATAATACATATACATACATATGTACACATATATACACATATAACATATATAAGTATATGTATATAATATATAAGATGTATAATAATATGTATATATACACACACAAAGCATAACATCTAATTATGTTTAGTAATTTTCCATAAGAACATTTAAAAGACGAAGTGAAATAACAAATGTGTTTGACAAATTAAATGAAAATGGAACTAGATACTATATATTGCTTTATATAGTTGACAAATTAACATAATTCTGTTTATAGTGTTAGATTGACCTGTACAAATGTCTTTATCTCAAAGTAAACTATCACTTTTATAGTTTTTTTTTTTAACTTTGGCATGCTTCCTCAAATTACAGCTAATAATTCAATATATGGGTTTCTGTAAAGTGTATTTTGTTCTCAGTTGTAGCTTTCCCCACATTTGAAAGCATATTATTAACAGTTAGAAACTTGGAAATGTGAGCTTAAAATAACAGTATGAGATATCTTTTTTAGCATAATCACTTTTTAAACATCTCTGTTCATGGGTAAGATTCTCTGGATGCAGCAAGCTTATTGTCAGATAGATCAGCACATATTCAGGGAAGCAGTGTCTGTGGGGCACTTACAAGCATCTTACCCACTTATCATTGAAAGCAAGGCTTCACACTATTTGATTATATAAGCATAGTGGTTTTGAAGCCTGCTTTTAGTGAGTGGGCAACACAGAGAAAGCTCTATGCCTATTAATAAAACAGAATCTTAGAAGCCAATGGATGGAAATGCTTGATAAGTCACTGACAATTTTTGAAGGAAATATATTTTTAGTCAATTCCCAAGCAAAGTTGAGCCACTGTCTAGGTCATTATCTCTGAACGAGCATTTTTTTCTTTCTATAATGTTTTCAGTTTTTGAATTAAAAAGTTGTTTGTAACTGAGTTTTTGTCACTAGCAACTTTTTAGAAAAGTAGTTACCTGACACTTTTTATTGATCTATCTTATGTTAGAAAATGAAATGTCAGACACTATTAATTGCATTTTTACAGTAAGTTGCTATATCAGGAGTAACAGCTAAATGAATTTTTTTCCTGTCTGACTCACAATGAACATAATCGTTTAAGTGTGTTCAATTTAGATGAATGTAATATGTCTATGTTCATTACAGTTCAACCTATCTGTACAGTTGAATTAATAAGGTGATAATTACTACCTCTACAATAGTGAAATATTGTCGTGAGTCTGAAGCAAGCAAAGGCATTTCCTTATATTTTATACAACCACAAAATAGACACTTTCAAAAATCACATATATAGAAAATTTCTCTTGAGTTTCAAGTGAGTTTATGTTTGTAAATATGGTCAGTCAATAGTTTCTGCTTTGCTTTGGGGTTCCCAAGGGTTGTTCTTTGTAATGTGGGAAATGACAGATGGAACTGAGAATCTAACAGTCTCCCCACATGTGAATCTCATATTTCTCATGCTGCTATCGTACATCTGTGCTATAGACATTTCATGATGTTGGTGAACTTATTTGTACATAAAAATTATTTTTCCTTAAGTTTAATGAAGAAAGAGCTAAACAAATGTGATTTATTTAGACATTTTATATTCAGAGTACATCTTAGAATTCCTATAAATCTCTTCCTTATTCTTTACAGTGTTGCGGGTTGTGTTATTCATTGACAAGTTCGAATTAATGTGTTATTGTGGTGGTTGAAATGAGAAATATATCCAACAGGCTCATATATTTAAATATTTGGTTTCCAGTGGCACTATTTGTGAAGATATGGGAAACTTTAGCAGATGTAGCCTTGCTTATGAAATAAGAAAGTATATTATTAGTGGTGGTCCTGTCACTCACACTTGAATTATAAGTGAAAATAAACTCTTTCTCCTTGATTCAGTTTTGGTCATAAAGCCATTTATCACAGCAGCATAAAGTAAGTAATAAAATTATTATTGGGATACTTGATTATTAAAATTATTATTAGAATTATTGATCTGTACATTTAGAATTATATTTTGTGCCATATAATTATGTAATTTTGTATGGGGAGCCAACAGAAGGCAGATTATCATCCTTGCAGCCATCTTGAGCCATATACCCTGATAAAAGATTTGATTACAATAGCCTACAACAGCTGAGCACACTCTGATAACATTTTGTTTTAGATACCCAGGATTTTCCCTTGGGTGTGTGAGACGTAAAGGTGTGTGACTTAAGGGCGTGACTTAGAGATCAAATTTTGAGACAAGACCTAAGGGTATGACTTAAAGGATTGACTTAAAGGCGTGGCTTAGAAGTAAGACATATAAAAGGTGAGAGGCAAACAGAAGAAATTGTTATTAGGTATTAGGCACTTAGCACTTGGAGAAAGAACTTGAAATTGGGAAAGAGACTATCAACTGGAACTAGGATTAGGTGCTA
Source organism: Arvicanthis niloticus (assembly GCF_011762505.2). Classification (NCBI taxonomy): domain Eukaryota; kingdom Metazoa; phylum Chordata; class Mammalia; order Rodentia; family Muridae; genus Arvicanthis; species Arvicanthis niloticus. Next base: position 60,540,395 of record NC_047672.1, on the reverse strand, counting down.
GGAACTAGGGACTTGGAACTAGGGACTTGGAGAGAAGAAGAGAGACTGAAGAATAAATGGGATTGAATCACACTCTGTCTGGTCTCCATTCTTTGCATCACTCTCTTGCTGAACCCCGACCCGAGGACTGGAGCAGCTTGGGGCAGTACGGGCTCTAACAGTTTAGCCTCCAAGGTTTTTGGCAGTGCAGGTTCCAACATTGATAGAGTGGTCCCCAACATTTTTGGCACCCAGCATGGGGCAGCTCGGGCTGCAACAATTTTGATCCCATCATACATAATTCAAGATTTCTGAAAATACTCCGTTTTCCTAGACTGTGACTAAACACAAAAACAGAAATCAAATACATCCTATTCATTTCTTGCTAACACTTTTTATGTCTGCATTCTTGATGGACATTTTCCACCTGTGTCCTTTATCTTCTATGCACAGGGATACTGATTTCACTGATGCAAGCTTGAATTTTCTCTATTAGAAACTGATAGGACTTTAATGTTGACTAGATAGTATTACTTCTCCATAAAAATAATTTGTTTACATATATTCTTTCACTGTTTTGGTTGTTCTTCATAGCTATCTACAATTTAAAAATTTGTGCAATATTATATTTGTATAAGACCAATAAGAAATATAGGAAGATCATAGAAAGATGGAGGATAAAATAACAGAAATATGTTTTTCATAAGAATTTATATAGTTAGCTGCCTAAAAATAACTATAAAACATGTAACTTTGTGTATGCACCTAAAAAATATTAAATACATTTCCTATATGTATTCATATATGTGTGGATATATGGGAGATTTGTGCATTATGTATAATATAAATATAATGTATTTTAAATATATATATATATATATATAATTAAAGGTAAAGGGTCATAAAGTTGAATAACTGAAAGAAGAGATAGGTACAGGAGAGGAGTTAGAGAGGATTGGAAACAGAAGGAATGAGGTAATTTTATTATACTCTCTAAAAATAAAAACTATACTACAAAATATGAAAATCATATTATTTTGTGTCATAATTAGGCAGACAAACATAATTTGGCAATGAATCAGTAGATGCTGTTATAATTATCTTAGAATACTCCTGGGATTTTCTTACTTCTTTTCAAAAGATTATTTCTACTAGAACCCCATATTAATTTATTCTAGAAAAAATAAAATTGATGGTCTTAAATTCTGGTAAGCAGTTGATATTATCAGAGTGAATCTGTTTCACAAAAATGATGCCTATTCACTTGTAGCCATGTATGAAGCCTTTCCAAAATTAGCAGCTATACAAGCAAGCTTGAGATATTTAATTATTGCTTCATAAACACAAATCCAATAAACAAGCTCTCATTTGATCAGCAATTCAGAAATTTGTCATTCTTTCCAAATTAGAATTGATAGTGAGATACTGCCAATGAAGGCTTTCCAGAGACAATTTCACATGTTCAGTGTGATTGCATTATTGTTTAATGTGAACATCTTAAATTAATCATTAATAAGACAAATTTCCACTTCACAACTGAGAAATTGGCTACCATCACATCTTTCCTAGACCAACAGAGTGTTTTGATCATATCTGGTTTCAAGTCTGAAAAAAATGTAAACATTGCTTACAATTAACTACAAGGAAAATCACTGATTGCAGAGATGAGAAGACCATTGAAGTCAGGAATCTATATTTATATGTTTTAATCTGTGCTTATTTGTTGTCTTTGTCTTTAGGTTTATACTCCTCCATCTTTGAAATAAAGTAGTATGTGGGGAAGTTCCAATTAAGTACCAAAAACACATGAAACAGAAAGATTTTTGGTACAGAGTTAATTCTTTCCCTTTAACTTAAAGCTTCTGGATGGATAGACAATAGACTGAGCAGATGGCAGGCTGGAATAACGTCTCAGTAGAAAAGCACCTACTTTGTAAGCATTAGGACCTACATTTGGATCACCAGCATTAATACCATCTATGGCCAGTGCCATATGAGGCAGAGACATAAGTATCTCTGGAACTTTGGAGTTACTATGGGAAACAAACCACCTCTAAGACCAGATAGAACCTCTGTCTGAAGGGAGAAACAGAGGACAACCAAAGGTCTTGAAGGGCCTCTGTATATGACTGTGTGTATGCTGCACATACATGCATACTCCTCGGCACACAAGAATCTCTAGTGATTTAAGGTTATCTTTCTCTTCTGGGTACCAAAAGGTAGACAAACATATGGAGATTTTGTTTATGATTGTAAATCTCACTTCTGTAAGGTAACTTTTGGGAGATACTGTGCCTGAGGCTTCTCAAATAATGAGTCAAAAGTTATCTTCACTCTAAAAATGCATTTGACATTGGGTGCTTAGGTCATGTTTTGTCATAGTAGTGCTTTCTGACCTCATTCTGCCTTAGTGTTGCACTGTACTAAGTACAAAAATTATTACACTTTCCCTCACATCAATCTTGCTAACTACATATTGTTATTCCCCTTAATTTACTCAGAGAACACTGAACTCTTCAGTACTTGAACTATTTTAAGGCACAGGCTGACATTCAAAGTTCTCTTTCTTTAAAGACTAAATTACTTTCTCTGTATGAATAAAATGCAATAAATAATCACCCAAACCATTATTTTTTAAATTTTGTATGTAACAAGCTACAAAAGGAATTGGAGAAAAAAAGTAAATCAACAATACCTACTTTTTTTTTTTTTTGCAACAGAGGCACAGAATTTTGGGGGACCCAATAGAATATGATAAAGAGCATTAGAATTTTTAAAGCAAACTCTTGCCTAATAATGAAATTTCAAATGTAGGTTTTGTTCAATATGAATTGCATCCTTAAATCTTTCAAGATGCAAAAAAAAAAAACCATAGTCAATGGATTTCCACGTTTTAAATTTTATACTCTAGTTATAAAATTTAACTGGTTATATTCACAACCAACTAATTGTGACTTCGGACATGTCTGGCTGCTGGATAATGACAAAGTCATTGGAGCATCTGTGAGCATAGGTATCAATAGCTCTTAAATCACACTGACCTGAGCCCAATTTCAGGCTCTGCACGTGGTCTGGGTCAAAGTGTTTGTGCTCTCTCTTCACATGCTTAATGGGAAAATCATAAAGCATAGTTCACAGCGAAGATTAAGTTGTTAAAAAATACAGTGTTTGCACAATGCTAGTTTGCGAGAGGCACTCCATGGTTTTAGTGGGCAGTAATCATTGTGATAATTGCAGCAATTTGATAGCAAATATCCACTCTTCTAATTAAAGGCAGTACTTTGAAAGAATACCTGCCAGTTTATAAACACAATTATTATATCCATGACTATAAAGTTCTTGGTGTGAATATGTATATATATATATTTTTCTCCTCATACCCAAAATATTAATTATACAAAGTAATTAATTATGCAGAATTTACCAAATTATAACATAATATTTGGCCTCACTAGTTTATTTTAAATAACTGCTTTAGAAAGCTATCATGTTCACATTATAATTAATTATCATTCGTTGAATGATTGATAAACAAGAGAATGATAAACAAGAACTATCTTTGGTATCATAAATGTTTATTCTCTTCAGCTCCAGAACCTTCCACTACAATCCACATGAACAATCTGAGTAACTGTAGACCAAATGTTGATTTCTGTCTTATCTTTGAATTTTATTCATTTTTATTTTTAAAATTCACCAATATTTAGAGTAAGTTGTTACTAATTTTTCATTTATTCTTTATCTTCAAATATATGTAAAAATTATACAATATCTTTGGAAAGTAAATGTCATCCTAATTTAGCATCAAGGCAAATGGATCAGTAAAATTACCTTATCATTTGATGAAAAAAATACACAAACTAGTTCATGCTTTCTGAGTACTTAATGGATAGAAAGAGAGGGAGAGATGGAGAAAGAATGAATCACTATCCTTTTTTACCTTTCAATTATTTTTAATTACAATAAACCAGATAAGTATCTAACAATAGGTGACTATCACTATACCATAATTCATGTTTTTACCTTACTGTTCATAAGTCTGTCCTACTAGAGTAACTAGTAACTATGAAAGACGATACAAAATGTGAAAATTTAACACTAAGAAGCTTCCCTATAAGGAATTCTTGGAGTTGTGAATAGTGTGAAAATATGTGTAGATGAGTGGATGGATGGATGAGGATACCTGAACCAGTAAATAATATCAGCTTCACTATTCAAGTTTCTCTGATTTGACACAAATATATAAATGGTAAATGTCAGTAATACAGCAAATAACAGGTTTGATTTACCTGATTCTTCTTGTCTGAGACTTTATCCACCAGCGTTCTACATATTATTCAATTCTGTTCCATTTGGTTAGATAGCAAAATTTAACTCTTCAGAATTTGGCCTGAGCCAACCTGGGTAGATAAGCCATTGGTCCATAACTCATTTACAGAGTGTCCTATACAGCCTGTCTAGCTGTAGCCTAAGTTTTCAGGTTTTCAAATGTTCTTCAGGTACTCCTCTTGTTCTCTGTTTCATGTCTTTGTTTTCTTTCTTTTTCTTATTGTCATTTACCAATGACATCTGTCTCTTGTCTCAGCTTCCCCACTTTTAATCGCTAGCCCCGTTGATAGTTTAAATATTTATCTCTGGCTTTGCCTGATGCTCACATATGAGCTACATTTGTGTTTTGTTAATGGAATTTGTAAACTCCCCCTATTTTTCCTTTCTTGATAAAAGACTCAAATATTTTCTTTAAAAGATTAGTAGTAAAGAAGGTAAAAGTTGGGGCTGGAGAGATATTGGGTCAGAGGTTAAGAGCACCAACTGCTTCTCTAGAGGTCCTGAGTTCAATTCCTAGCAACCACATGGTGGCTAATAACCATCTGTGATGGGTTCTGATACCCTCTTCTGGTGTGTCTAAAGACAGCTACATTGTACTCACATACATAAAAATAAATAAATATTTTTTTAAAAAAATATTTTACCTTTTAAAAAAAGGTAAAAGTTAATTCATTGTTTCTTGGTATTTAAATAAAGGAAAATGTGTTATATAATTTGGGCATGTTATATCGTCATATGAAAGGACCCTCAATAAATGCCATACAGCTTTAATTTTTTTAAGACACCATCAAACTATTAAATCTGGAACCTAATATCATGTAACATGATAAGAAAAGGAGTTTTAGAAATGGATTAAGGAGAAAATATAGAAATTAATAGCTGGGTGGTGGTGGCGCACGCCTTTAATCCCAGCACTTGGGAGGCAGAGGCAGGCGGATTTCTGAGTTCGAGGCCAGCCTGGTCTACAGAGTGAGTTCCAGGACAGCCAGAACTACACAGAAAAACAAATAATAATAATAATAATAAGTTTCACTGTTCTCTATATAGTGTAGACTAATACAAAACAAGTATGTGCCTGAGTATTGTTCTTTTTCATTGTTTCATGAGAATGAGGTATTTTTGAGTGATGGGAAAATGTTAAAGATATAAGTTTGTTGTTCTAGTGTAATAATAACTGTGGTTATACCAATGTAACTCTTAGAAAGAAGAAGGGGAAAGGTACTAGTAAGGACTGTGTGAGAACAATCATTTGCCTTGATTCCAATCCTACAATTGTCACTACTTCAAAGCTATCCTTCTGTGTCACTTATCACCAGTGGCTCCATCCTCAAGACATGAAACTTATTCTTTAGTCAACTGGGGTTTTGCCCCCAAGCCAGAGTATGTTTTCATTACTGGATACATACTACATATTGTCTATGAAGTTTACTTTTCCTCTCATTAATTTAGAGTGTAATCTAATTGTAATCTCTAAGAGGAGTAATTCAGGCATTTGGTTTTTACCTATTTGATAAGGCTACTCATTCCATTATACTATATAGTCATTCATTTTATCTCTTTGTATTTGGAACTGAATCATGTTTTTAGGTGTTTACTAACAAAGGAGATGTCCATAGATTCTTTAGCACAAATCTCATCATTACCTCCTTATTTGGTATGTGACATCTGTCAACACTCTGGGATATATCTATGAAATAATGATGGTCATTGTATTCTTCCATTCATAGCATATGAATGAATTGGAGAGCACTTTAAGTTAATAAATGAGGCAAGAGACATTAATATGTTGCAATGACCCATTAATTTAGGTACCTATTCTCAGCTGCATCGTTTGTTGCTTCACAATGCAGGAACACATACAATTCAGGAAACAGTTTCTTGATTTTAGTGGAGCAGGAGACTTGTAAAAATATGACATGTTTGGTGACAGTCAGAGAAGGGTTTAAGGCTTGGTGATGGCAAAGCAGAAAGAAAGTATTATAACTCACTGTAATGACTATAAAGAGAAATAGCAAATCACCAGTGCTTACTAAGGAGGACACAAGGCTTAGGTTATTTAGTTATGTCTCTTCGTAGCCTACTTATTTGGTGACTGTGTGTGATGTCTGTGAGAATATATACATGTATGTATGTATGTATGTGTGTATGTATGTATGTATGTGTATGTATATATATATTGAATATGAATATTTGTCAATCATTACCATATAAGCAATGTAATAATTTGACAGCATTTTAAGTAGAGAATGATATATCCAAAACTATTAAAAATGAAATATAATAAAACCTTCAAAATAATGGTTTGAAACACATGAACTAAATATAATTGCTGGATCTAATAAGTGCTAAAGATTTAGAAGATATTTTCTTGAAATCTCAGACTATAGATGCATCAGGCCTTGGCAACAGAGGGAACAGAGGCATCCCTGGCAGAGTGTTTAGTATGAATGATTGGTTAGGTGACTATAGGATTTCATGAGACTCAAAAATGTAAAAAGTATATGAGACAAAGAGAGAGATGATGATACACAATGTTCCTTCCACAGAGACATCGATTTTAGGAGGACTGAACCCTCAACATTTTATTTTAGTCATGGTAAAATTACATACTACCTAGGTTAATATAAAATCTGCCTTTTCTCAGACAAAAATATAACTGGCATTTTTGTCCTTTTTAAAGGATTTTGCAGAAAAGCAGAAGAATACAGCAAAAGCTCTGGAAGATGCAAAAGCGAACTTTTACTGTGAATTGTGTGACAAGCAGTATAACAAACACCAGGAGTTTGACAATCACATTAATTCTTACGACCATGCTCATAAGCAGGTAAGCCAACATAAGAAAAGTTCTTTCCTCTCCGAGATTTATGTCTTCAGGGCAGAACTGCAGTGGTTCAGCCTTATTTATTATCATCTAAGACTCAGAGGTGAGATCATTTTATGTTTGTTTTTTTGTGAAAGGTTGTTTATTGTTCAAATGTTAGGGAAACTAATTTTTTTTTCTTAGAAGCACCATAAAGTTGGAGGTAGACATAGAGATTTTTTAAGAGTAGTGATTTGTGTAATTCATACACACACACACACACACACACACACACACACACACACACACATTCTGCAACCAGTAAAAGCTGTGTTAAAAGTAACCGAGGTAGTTACTGGAAAAACCAAAATCCCTGACTACTACACATATAGAATTAATACATTCTTCTGATGTTTGTTTTGTTTTTACCCCTGCAAACATTACAAGGTGTACTTGTAAATACTATGCCTGAAAACTCAATAAAATAAAATTATTATCAAATAAATGAGACATTTCAAACAAAAATTTTTAAAAGTCAAACATATAAAGTCAATAGATAAAGACAAGTATGCACATTTCAGTTCAATTTCTCTAAAGGTCACATATGTTGTTCTATGTATGGAAGTATGATTGCTATATTCCTGTGACCAAGAAATAAAATTCCAATGATTATTACTAAGAGTTATGGTGTCAAATGGAGCTTATATCTTACAATCTCTGGGCAAATTTTGTATACTCTATATAAATATTTATTCAAATCAAATGAGGTGAAATATTTTCTATCATTATAGGGATGAATACTACTTACATGGCTGCTATTCATGGAACAACTTCTATCCTAATTCACAGAATATGTATATTTAATTGTATTTGTTTGACATAGGCAAGATCAATTGGGGGGGGGTTGTAATGACCAGCCCTCATATGTATAATAAGCACCTTAGAATCTATTGTTTATAATAATTAGTAGAATCTCACTTACTATTCTACCTTGATAGCTCTGAGTTAGGTCACTGGATCTTGTAGTTGAAATTGTAAAAAGTTCAAACATAACACTGTTAACTATCTGCCCACTGAATTTCTTCTTGCATTATTCTTGTTTTATTTATATTACCACACTACACTTGCACTATATTGTTATACACATATCCATTTGAAGGAAATTCCAAATAGCACATAATGTCATCTCAAAACATCTCAGCATGAGTCATGAGTTTTTAAAAATGTAACATTATCATTTTAAAAATAATACTGAGTTATCTTGCTTCGCCAATTGCATCAAAATTTGTAAATTTTGACAGTTTGAGACAGTGTATCTACATTACACATAATATTACGTGTTAAATTTTTTCTTTAAATTGTTAATCTACAGGTCTTTTGCCTCTCTTTTAATGACAGATAACTCTTTAGAGTTTTCCTCATGTGAGTTTTTGTGAATAGTTTTTGCTAGTGTTGCATTTTCACAGGCTTTTTAGTCATCTGTGCCCTCATAAAACTGGTTGCTCTAGTTAGCGATCTGGTCAAATTCAGCTTTCTACTTTATTTTGAAGGATGATGTCAGGGGGAATACTGAATCCTTCCACGGAGACACAGATGATGTCTGCCACTTGTCTTTATAAAACATTTGTTCTAGATGGACTCAGGTACTGTCAGTTTGATACATGTGAGCTCCACAGCAGTGATAATCAGTAGTTCACATCAATTGCTCCATTTAAAGTTATAAAGTGGCTATGCAAAGAGATATCTCATCTTTTCTTCTTCAGTGGAACAAAATGTATTGCTTAGGACAAATCTTCTTGTAAACATATGCCCTAAATGTGACTTTATTCAGGCAGTCTTCAAGCTACATATTACTAAAAATATGCTGGGAATTCAGGAAAAGATAAGGGAAAACCTTATAGAATGGGTATTTGATTTTCAGCTCTGTTTTACACAGGCATGTATATGCATATGGTTTGAAACTGAGGAGACATTGTTGACAGCAGACATAGTTACAATGAAGAAATAGGAGATAATTAGTTTTCTGGTGAGAAGTGCATCAGCATTGCAGCTCAGAATTAGGAATCAATTTCTTTTCTATCCTTTTCTTCACATGTGTTTATATAGCAAATGTTTTCTCTCAAACAGCCTGTTCTCAATCTTTTCATCACATCTATACACTTACTTCCTTTTATTCTTAGACTTGTGTGTAACTTTCCACATCATTCACTTTCATCCAAACAGTTATTGAGTTTCTAGTGTATACTACTATGATAGATGTGTAAAAGAATGGATTTAGTTCTTAGCTTCAGAGGACACACAGCATAACTGGAGAGACAAGCCAAAGAACATCATTATGCATTAAGAATTGCATTAAGTTACGTGCTGAGAGAATCCAAAATTAAAAACACAAAACCGATTTTATAAAGCAAGGAGGACAAATCATCCACTTTTTGAAAAAAAAAAATGAATAAAAGTTAGCCATGTAACCAAAACCAGTACACGCTGAATGACAGGAAGTCTATATCAAGGCAACAGGACAGATATGAAGCTGGGTGCAGAAAGTACAAACTGGTAACATACTACCAAAGCCATGGCCATCCTCTTGGAAATTTCTTTATCTTTGAAACAATGACATCTGTGTAATTTTTCAACATCTTGTACTTGTTTCCCAATCTTGCACCCTCAGGTTTTCCCATTCTGACCTGTCATTATTTACAAGCCTCTAACTGAACTCTCTATTCCCAGCATTTTCCCTATTCAAATTCAGTTTATCCACTTAAGGCCAGATTAGTTTACCTCATTCACAGGATGGCTCATTCCCTGGGTGCTCCCTGGTGATTGGTGATTGACATTTAAAAGAGAATAGGCTTATTCAGACCACCATTCAAACCACCCAATTTGGCTTTTGCATCTACCCCCAAAACTCCTGAAACTCCAGCATAGCCCTGCAGTTTTCTAAAAGACACCTTATGGTTTTCCACCTGCACATCTTGGCTCATACTCTTCCCACTGTCTAAGATATTTTTCCACTTAATGGCTACAATTCATATTGCTGTGTGTTTCACTGAGATTGGCAGTTTCTATCAGAACTTTAAAGGAGCTGAGCATGGAAAGCTAATTAAGCACAGAAATTTCCAGATTCGTTTTGCTGAAAATCAATTCAGATTTTTTGTTTCTGCTGCCCACTTCTGTATACACCATAATTAAATAATTAAATTAAATAATAATTAAGTATTCAGTAGGTTTTAATAGTCTGCTTCTCGGATCATGTGGAACTATTTCCTTTTAAAGATTTATTTTGGTCCAAAATATTTTGAAAATTGCTTAAGTTTTAGATGAAACCAAATTTAAAAATCTTTTTATTTAAATGAAAGGAAACTTTATGTTCTGAAAATGAAGCACTCATTAAAATAAAATATGCAAAAACGATCTCTAAATTTCAAAGCTAAATACAACCATTTGGTTCTCGCTTCATTAAGAACTGTTCTTGACAGGCATAGTGATTATGACGATGGTAGGATCTGACTAAGAATAGCTTTTGGCCTGAGGAATAGGAGCGGCTGCCAACATTTGGGTTCAGATGAAATTTCTTGCCTCTGCTGTTGGATTTCCAGTAACGTGATCTTTCCTTTTTGAGACGTAAATCCAAAGTTAGAATTCATTCATTACTCAGCAGTAGAACAAATCAGAACTAGAAATAAAACAAGCTTTAAATTCTCTCTTTATCTTTCTTTCACTCATTATCCTCCAGTGTAAGATATCTCTGTATGTTAAATACTTTCTATATCTAAATAGCAATATAGTGTTTCTGATGATTTTATTATAATAATATTATTAATGAACATTCTTTAAATTATTTATTAATTCATTTATTTGTGTGTGAATGTGTATATAATTGTGTTTGTGTGCGTGTATGTATACACACACACAAACATATATATATATATATATATATATATATATATATATATATATATATATATATATATATATACCATGTTAATGCCTGATTTCTGCAAAGGCCAGGAGATAGCATCAGATGCCTTGAGACTGGAGTCACAGATGGCTTTGAGCTAATATGTAGATGACAGGAACTGAATTCAATCCTCTGCAAAAACAGCAAGTGTATTAACTGCTGAGCCACATCTTTAGTTACTCACAAGAACATTTTAATTCTGCAGAAGTAAGTAAATATATATCTTTAAAAAGTAAAACAAAACTTCCTGTTGAAGACTTAATAATAGCTTCACTATAATTTGATAAAGAATTGAGCTATTTGAGCCTTATTTATAGAGACAATTTAGCTCATCATCAACACATCTGAGGCTTTTAACTCTCTCCCGTGAGGAACTATAATGAGGCTCTAGCTTTGACAACCTCTTTGTATTTATAGCTCATGTTTTGAGGAAACAATTCAGTTGTTTCCTCCACAACCCCAGACATCTTCTAATTCTTTCCAAATACTGAGCATCATTCTAAAAGCAATTTCTGTGTGTATATAAATGACAGTCCCTTGGCTAAAGCAACACTGTGATTATAAATACAGTGAACATGTCAATCGCAATCAATTCCTCATGAGACCATTTTTAGATCACACTCAGTGTTTTGAAGACTATTAGCTGCAAATGTTTTATATGGAACATTATCACACATCTTCATATTGAGAATTCTTTTTTTGCCCTAGAGACACAATTGTTCTTCTAAATTAAAAGCAAACATACTTGAGCTAGAACACCTCCTGTATTCAAAAGGGACTCAGACTCTCTACATGTGGGGCTTAATCTGCATAATCTCCTTGACTTTACACAGGGTTTATGTTCCCTCAAGTGGACTTGTTTAGTGTTAGGTTTAGAGGCAAACTCAAAATGATTCCTTTCTAAAATATCACTTGATATTCTTTCTTTCTCTACAAACTCTGGGTAAAATATTCTTTCCTTTTCTTTATTGGATATTATATTTACATTTCAGATTGTATCCCCTAATCCCCCTTCCCCCCACCACCCAAGAACCTCAATCCCATACCCCCTCCTCATGCTTCTATGAGGACATGCCCCCCACCTACCCACCACTCCCACCTCCTCACCCTCGAATTCTTCCTTATCCACTCGGTATTCATCCTTCATGGGACCAAGAATCTCCTCTCCCACCTATGCCAGACAAGGCATCCTCCCCTTCATGTACAGATGGAGTCATGGGTCCCTCCCTATGTGCTCCCGGGCTGGGCTGATGGTTTAGACCTTGGGGAGCTCTGGTTGGTTGGTATTGTTGTTCTCTTCATGGGGCCACAAACCCTTTCTGCTCCTTCAGTCTTCTCTCCAACTTCTCCATTAGGAAACCCTTGATCAGATCAGTGGTTAACTGTGAGCATTGTCCTCTGAATGTGTCAGGCTTTGGCAGAACTCTAAGGAGACAGCTATATCAGGCTACTGCCATCCACATCAGTGTCTACCTTTGGTGACTGTACCTGGAATGGAGACCCAGGTGGAATGGTCTCCAGATGACTCCTCCTTCAGTTTCTGTCCCACACTTTTTTTTTCCATATTTGCTCCCTTGAATGTTTTTATTACTCCGTCTAAGTAGGACTGAGGCATCCACACTTGGTCTTTTTTCTTTGTTGTGACCCGTACTCTGCCTCAACGCTTTGGGGCTAAGTGCTCTGGTCAAGAGAGAGACTGGGGCTTCAGGGGAAGAGACACAAAGAATGGATACAAGACAGGTGTGATCAGTCTCATACCAAGTCTCTAGTCTCAAGTCTTTTTATTGAAGGGAGATGTAGTGAGCCGCTGTTTCAGTGGCTACACATTTGCATTTCCAAGATGGTGCTGGCCGCATGTTTCCCCAGCAGTAAACATTCATTCTGAGCAGCTGCCAGGCAGAAAGAGCACCAGGTCACTGGCCTATCCCGAGGCGTAATATTGGGTGGTGAGCGAGCAGCCATTCAGAAGTGAATATGTCACTCTAGGGTGTATTTAAGGGAGCCTCTTCTGGTTTCTTCCGTCTTTTCCACTTTTACTGTTACAAGAAGTAAAGCCTCGTCTGTAGTGATACCCGATTACTGCCTCCGTGTCCTTATTCGCGGGCGAAGGGGACACAGAAGAGGTGCGCGTAACAACTGGTGCCGAAACCCGGGAATTTCAAGGTGCCGCGGAAGACCCCCCAAGTTTTGGGGCGGGTTAACAAACTACAGGATATGGGGTCACCTTTGGAAGGTATGCTTGGGGTAGAAACCTTCGTTGCGGGTGGATATTCACCCATTGCCACCGCAGCAATAGCTAGCCTCCTGTTTGCGTTGCTTTCAGCTATTAGGGCAAGTCAAGAGGTTTCAAGAGAGGTCCGCTCCAGGCTATCAGAACCAGAGTGTGTTAGTGTTAGCCGGCATCAGGCCAAGGAGCCTGGAGGTCAGGCCAAGGAGCCTGGAGGTCAGGCCAAAGAGCCTGGAGAGATAGAGTACTCAAAAGGAACAAGGGCTACTGCAGAGTCCATTAAGCTTGAGGACCCTCCACCGGATGGTGGAGAGAGAACGGAGGTCAAAAGGACCCCCCTGTACTTCATTAAGGAGCCTGACTCCATAGAACTGGGCAGCTCCGAGGAGGAGAGCATAGAGGAGGAAGTAGCCGCATGTGCAAAGGATAGCCGTTCTGAGATAAGACTAAGAAAGATCTTAAGTCACTCAGCCCAGCCCCACCGACCTCGGCCAGAGCCAGCGGCTCGCTCGGGCTCGAGGGTCCCCTGCCGTGCTTCTCGGCTCGGGCTGTGGGAACAGAGACACTGCGACAGGGCCTGGGTCAGACAGGTTGCAGAGGCGTCTGCGCTCTGCTACGTGTGGCTGCTTGCAGCCCGGCAGAGCAAGGGAGCGTGCAGCAAAAGGCAGACAGAGGAGGGAGGCAGTCTGCCCTGGGAAGCTGCCTTCCAGCTGCGGGCACACAGGGAGTGTCCTGCGGGCTCAGAGCAAGCAATGCCAGTGATGGAAAAGATGATCTTTGAGGAGGTCATGGCTGGGTGCCATGCAGCCATTGTCCCTCGTAAGAACAAGAGGATACAAGATTGGCTAAGGGCCTGCTGTGGCCCGGGGTGGGAAGCTGTTTGTGTTTATTTCACAGGTGGAAATAATTTAATTTGGGTCCCCACGCGGCTGCTGCAGCCAAAATGGCGGAGCGACAGCGGAATGCGGCCTGGAGTCGCTGGCCCCCACGTGGTGCAGACACGGCTGCAGGAGCGGGAGCCATCGGAGGATCAGAAAGAAGGAAGCTGGATTACAAGATTTCGGCTCTGACTCTCCTGCCATTTTTGGCTGAGTATATCGATGTGGGATTTGAAAAGTGGAATGGGAAGTTGGACCAGGTACAACAGCCATTGCAAATCCGGATTTCCAGCCTTGATGGAGTGTGGATAGAGCCTGTTTCCTGTGGAGATTTTACTTCTTAAATGTCTTCTGCCCTTTTCTTTCTTTCTTTCTTTCTTTCTAAAGAGCGGGAATAGGCTTGATTGGTACAGCCCTATGATGTGAATTAGTATTCATAGATGGTTGGTTTGTAAGCTCAGAGCCCAGCAAAATAAGTGACAAGGTAGCTTAAAGCCTAAGCACTCGCAGCCTTGGAGCAAGCATCCCTCCCTGAAATTTGACTATCTAGGCTAGAAAATAGCCTATGACAGAGACCCTCTCAGTCTATGCACCCCAGGAGCTCAGCTCATTGCACTGGGATAGATGAGAGGTCTAGTCCAGTCAGCTCTTGCCTAAATAATTGTGGTACCTAATAATAGGTTGACAGTCCTCGCACCCCTGGGAGCTATATATACTCCATTGCACAGGGATGGGTGTCAATTCTATTTATATTTCCTTAGCCCGTGCACCCAGAGGACTGGTCTCCATTGCACCTGGAAGGGTAAGGAAAAATCTTCAGGCTATAAGCTCTTGATCGCTTATTCCCCCAAGATGGAGTTTGCTTGATCGGGTTTGAGTTCTAATCTTATTTGGTACTACATTTAATCGGCAAAAGGCTGTTTTATATTAATAATTTAAACAGGGAGAGATGTAGTGAACTGCTGTTTCAGTGGCTACACATTTGCATTTCCAAGATGGCGCTGGCCGCATGTTTCCCCAGCAGTAAACATTCATTCTGCGCAGCTGCCAGGCAGAAAGAGCACCAGGTCACTGGCCTATCCCGAGGCGTAATATTGGGTGGTGAGCCAGCAGCCATTCAGAAGTGAATATGTCACTCTAGGGTGTATTTAAGGGAGCCTCTTCCGGTTTCTTCTGTCTTTTCCGCTTTTACTGTTACAAGAAGTAAAGCCTCGTCTGTAGTGATACCCGATTACTGCCTCCGTGTCCTTATTGGCGGGCGAAGGGGACACAGAAGAGGTGCGCGTAACAGGAATTCTGAGGTATTTATATGCTTTTGCCACATGCCTTGTAGGCGCGTGGATACCATATGCCTTGCAGGTGTTGCTATGACGTAAGCCTTACAGGCATCTATAGCGTGGATAGCACGTGCACCGTGAGCCTTGCAGGCTTGGATACCACGTGCGCCTTACAGGCATATATGGCCTGGATAGCACGTGGACAGCACGTGAATTGCATGCCTTGCAGGCGTGACTACCGCGTGCACCTTGCAGCTGGGGGTAGTAAACAGTAACACAAAATATGTGGGATATCAGAGTGTGCTTCAGCTGTTGTAGGCTATTGAAAACCAAATCTCTTATCAGGGTATATGGTTCCAGATGGCTGCAAAGATAATCTGGCCGCTTTCTGCTAAAACTCGGCTCCCAACACTTCTTCATGAACTTCATGTGGTCTGTTAGTTGAATCTTTGTTGTTTCAAACTTTTGGGCTAGTATCCACTTATAAGTGAGTAAATACCATGTGTGTTCTTTTGTGATTGGGTTAAATCACTCAGGGTGATAATTTCTACTTCCATCCATTTACCTAAAAATTTCTTGAATTCATTATTTTTAATAGCTGAGTAATGCTCCATTGTGTAAATGTACCACATTTTTTTTCTATCCATTCCTCTGTTGAGGGACATCTGGGTTCTTTCCAGCTTCTGGCTATTATAAATAAGGCTGCTATGAACATAGTGGAGTATATGTCATTGTTATATGTTGGAGCCTCATCTGGGTATATGCCCAGGAATGGTATAGCTAGATCTTCATGTCTAATTTTCTGAGGAACCTCCATACTGATTTCCAGAGTGGTTGTACAAGCTTGCAATCCCACCAACAATGGAGTAGTGTTCCTCTTTCTGTGCATCCTCGCCAGCATTTACTATGACCTGAGTTTTTGATCTTAGCCATTCTGACGGGTGTGAGGTGGTATCTCAGGGTTGTTTTGATTTGCATTTTCCAGATGACTAAAGATGTTGAGCTTTTCTTAAGGTGCTTCTCGGCCATTCGAGTTTCTTCAGTTGAGAATTCTTTGTTTAGTTCTGTACCCCATTTTTAAAAGGGTTATTTGGTTATCTGGAGTCTAATTTCTTGAGTTCTTTATATATATTGGATATTAGCCCTTTATCAGATCTAGGATTGGTAATGATCTTTTCCCAATCTGTTGGTTGCTGTTTTGTCTTATTGACAGTGTTCTTTGCCTTACAGAAGCTTTGCAATTTTATGAGGTCCCATTTGTCAATTCTTGATCTTAGAGCATAAGCCATTGGTGTTCTGTTCAGGAACTTTTCCCCTGTACCTAGGTATTCGAGGGTCTTCTCCACCTTCTCTTTTATTAGTTTCAGTGTATCTGGTTTTATGTGAAGGTCCTTTATCCACTTGGATTTGAGCTTTGTACAAGGAGATAAGAATGGATTGATTTGCATTCATCTACATGCTGACCTCCAGTTGAGCCAGCACCATTTGTTGAAAATGCTGTCCTTTTACCACTGGATGGTTTTAGTTCTTTTGTCAAAGATCAAGTGATCATAGGTGTGTGGGTTCATTTCTGGATCTTCAATTCTATTCCATTGATCTTCCATTGATGGTATTGGTACAGATTGTCTGTCTCTGTACCTATACCATGCAGTTTTTATCACTACTGCTCTGTAGTACAGTTTGAGGTCAGGGAGGGTGATTCCCCCAGAAGTTCTTTTATTGTTGAGAATGCTTCTTGCTATCCTGGTTTTTTTTTTTTGTTTGTTTGTTTTTTTTGTTTTTTTTTTTTGTTATTCCAAATGAATTTTGCAAATTGCTTTTTCTATCTCTATGAAGAATTGATTTAGAATTTTGATGGGGATTGCACTGAACCTGTAAATTCCTTTTGGCAAGATGGCCATTTTTACTAAGTTAATCCTGCCAATCCAGGAGCATGGGATCTTTCAATTTTCTGAGATCTTCAATTTCTTTCTTAAGAGACTTGAAGTTCTTGTCATACAGATCTTTCACTTGCTTTGTTAGATTCACTCCAAGATAGTTTATTTTATTTGTGACTATTGTGAAGGGTGTCATTTCCCTAAATTATTTTTTCAGCATGTTTATCCTTTGAGTAGAGGAAGGATACTGATTTGTTTGAGTTGATTTTATATCCAGTGACTTTGCTGAAGTTGTTTATCAGGTTTAGGAGTTCTCTGGTGGAAGTTTTAGGGTCACTTAATATACTATCATATCTTCTGCAAATAGTGAAATTTTGACTTCTTCTTTTCCTATTTGTATCCCTTTGACTTCCTTTTGTTGTCTAATTGCTCTAGCTAGGACTTCCAGTACTATATTGAATAGGTAAGGTGAGAGTGGGCAGCCTGGTCTAGTCCCTGATCTCAGTGTGATTGCTTCAAGTTTCTCTCCATTTAGCTTGATGTTGGCTACTGACTTGCTGTATATTGCTTTTACTATGTTTAGGTATGGGCCTTGAATTCCTGATCTTTCCAAGAATTTTAACATGAAGGGGCGTTGAATTTTGTCAAATGCTTTCTCAGCATCTAGTGAGATGATCTTGTGGTTTTTTTCTTTGAGTTTATTGATGTAGTGGATTACATTGATGGATTTCCGAATACTGAACCATCCCTGCATTCCTGTGATAAAACCTACTTGATCATGATGGATGATTGTTTTGATGTGTTTTTGGATTCGGTTTGGGAGAATTTTATTGAGTATTTTTGCATCAATATTTATAAGAGAGATTGGTCTATAGTTCTCTTTCTTTGTTGAGTCTTTGTGGGGTTTAGGTATGAGTGTAATTGTAGCTTCATAGAACAAATTGGGTATTGTTCCTTTTGTTTCTATTCTGTGGAATAGTTTGAAGACAATGGGTATTAGGTCTTCCTGGAAGGTCTGATAGAATTCTGCACTAAAACCATCTGGTCCCGGACTTTTTTTGGTGGGGAGACTTTTAATGACTGCTTCTATTTCTTTAGGGGTTATGGGACTGTTTAGATGGTTTATCTGCTCCTGATTTAATTTTGATACTTGGTATCTGTCTAGGAAATTGTCCATTTCATCCAGATTTTCCAATTTTGTTGAGTATAGGCCTTTGTAGTAGGACCTGACGATTTTTTTAATTTCCTCAGTTCCTATTGTTATGTCTCCCTTTTTAGTTCTGATTTTATTAATTTGAATACTGTCTCTGTGCCCTTTGTTTAGTCTGGTTAAGGGTTTATCTCTCTTGTTGATTTTCTCAAAGAACCAGCTCCTGGTTTTGTTGATATTTTGCATAGTTCTTTCTGTTTCTACTTGGTTGATTTCAGCTCTGAGTTTGATTATTTCCTGCCATCTATTCCTCTTGGGTATATTAGCTTCTTTTTGTTCTAAAGCTTTTAGGTGTGCTGTCAAGTTGTTAGTGTATGCTCTTTCCAGTTTCTTTTTGTAGGCACTTAGAGCTATGAGTTTTCCTTTTAGCACTGCTTTCATGGAGTCCCACATGTTTTGGTATGATGTGTCTCCATTTTCATTAAATTTTAAAAAGTCTTTAATTTCTTTCTTTGTTTCTTCCTTGACCAAGTCATCATTGAGTAGAGTGTTGTTCAGTTTCCAAGTGTATTTGGGCTTTCCATTGTTTTTGTCATCACTAAAGACCAGCCCTAGTCCATGGTAGTCTGATAGGGTATAAGGAATTATTTCAATCTTTTTGTATCTGTTGAAGCCTGTTTTGTGACCAATTCTATGGTCTGTTTTAGAGAAGGTACCTGAGGTGCTGAGAAAAAAGTATATTCTTTTGTTTTAGGATAAAATGTTCTATAAATATCAGTTAAGTCCAATTGGTTCAAAACTTCTGTTAGTTTCATTATGTCTTGGTTTAGTTTTTATTTCCATGATCTGCCCTTTGCTGAGAGAGGGGTGTTGAAATCTCCCACTATTATTCTGTTAGGTGAAATGTATGCTTCAAGCTTTAGTAAAGTTTCTTTTATGTATGTGGGTGCTCTTGCATTTGGGGCATATATGTTCAGAATTGAGAGTTCATCTTGGTACATTTTTCCTTTGATGAATATGAAGTGTCCTTCCTTATCTTTTTTGATTACTTTTGGTTGAAAAACAATTTTATTTGATATTAGAATCGCTACTCCAGCTTGTTTCTTGGGACCATTTGCTTGGAAGATTGTTTTTCATCTTTTTACTCTGAAGTAGTGTCTGTCTTTTTCACAGAGGTGCATTTCCTTTATGCAGCAAAATGCTGGGTCATGTTTATGTATCCAGTCTGATAGTCTATGTCTTTTTATTGGAGAGTTGAGTCTATTGATATTAAGAAATATTAAGGAAAAATGAATGTTGCTTCCTGTTATTTTTGTTATTGGAGGTGGAATATGTTTGTGTAGTTATCTTCTTTTGGGGTTGTTGGAAGATTACTTTCTTTGTTTTTCTAGGTTATAGCATCCCTCCTTATGTTGGAGTTTTTTGCCAATTATCCTTTGAAGTGCTGGGTTAGTGGTAAGGTATTGTGTAAATTTGGTTTTGTCATGGAATATCTTGGTTTCTCTTAGGGTCTATATGATATCAGTCCAGGTTTTTCTGGCTTTTATAGTCTCTGGTGAGAAGTCTGGTATAATTCTTATAGGTTGGCCTTTATATGTTACTTTACCTTTTTCCCTTACTGCTTTTACTACTTTTTCTTTGTTTTGTACATTTGATGATTTGATTATTATGTGGTGGGAGGTATTTCTTTTCTGGTCTAGGCTATTTGGAGTTCTTTAGGCCTCTTGTATGTTTATGGACATCTCTTTCTGTAGGTTAGGAAAGTTTTCCTCTATAATTTTGTTGAAGATATTTACTGGTCCTTTAAGTTGGGAGTCTCCACACTCATCTATACCCATTATCCTTAGATTTGGCCTTCTCATTGTGTCCTGGATTTCCTGGATGTTTTGGGTTAGTAGCTATTTGCATTTTGCATTTTCTTTGACAGTTGTGTCAATGTTTTCCATGGTATCTTTTGCACATGTGATTCTCTCTTCTATCTCTTGTATTCTGTTGGTAATACTTGTGTCTATGACTCCTGATTTTTTTCCTAGGTTTTCTATCTCCAGGGTAGTCTCCCTTTGTGATTTCTTTATTGTTTCTACTTCCATTTTTAGATCCTGGATGGTTTTGTTTAATTCTTTCACCTGTTTGGTTGTGTTTTCTTGCAATTCTTTAAGCGATTTTTGTGTTTCCTCTTTAAGGGCTTCTACCTGTCTACCTGTGTTCTCCTTAAATTCTTTGAGAGTGTTATTTATGTCCTTCTTAAAGTCCTCTATCATTGTCATGAGAAGTGATTTTAATTCTGAATCTTGCTTTTCTGGTGTGATGGGGTGTTTAGGGCTTGCTATGATGGGAGAACTGGGTTCTAATGATGCCATGTAACTTTGAATTCTTTTGCTATGTTCTTGTGCTTGCCTTTTGCCATCGAATTAACTCTAGTGCTGCCTGCACTCACTGTCTCTGACTGGAGCCTGCCTTTCCAATTATCTTGATTGTATCTGAACTCCTCAGAGTCCAGATGTCTCTGTGATCTTTTAATCCTGAGCTCCAGTTTTTCTGAGTACACTGGCTCCTCTAGGATCTCTCAGGATATGGTGTCTCCATGGTGGCAGACCAGCTAGGTGTTTGCTTCTCTGGGGGCAGTGTCTCCTCTAGGATGTCTCAGTATTTGGTGCCCACACAGGAGCAGACCAGTCTGGTTTCTGCCACTCTGGGTTCAGTGGTTTCTCTAGTATGTCTCGGGATCTGGTGCCCACACAGAGGCAGACCAGGCAGGTATCTGCTGAAGGCAGCAGGCCCAGGCAAAGGCTGGTTAAAATATTAAAGTAGATCTATCATTATCACTCCAAGCCCAAAGGAGAAGACTCACCTATAAAACTGCATATTTTCTTTCTTATTCTCTCTTGTTTTTTTTTCCCTACAACTTCATTCAAATTACCTAAGAATTCTACCCAAATGGATTCAGTGAGGAAAGAAAATGTCAAAGACTGTGTGGTTTATGTGGCCAGAGTATTAGTTCCATTTCTTATTGTTGTGATACAGTAATATCTGACAAGAAAATGATGAAGAGTTTATTTTGAGATATGGTTTAAAATAGAATGTTGTCCATTGTGGTAGGGAAGGCATAGCATCAAGTGATGCAGCAGGTATTACTGTGTTCAGAGTCAAGAAGTGAAAGAATAAGAAATATGGCTTGGGTACAAAATCATACGGCCTGCTCCTAGTGATATATTTCTTCCCGAAAGGCTCCACCTCCTACAGATTTCAGTCTTACAAATCAGTTTCTATCTGCTGTGACGAAGTGCTCAAACATGTGACCATGTGAGAGACATTCCATGCCCAAACCACAAGTCAGTTAGACTGAAGCAATAAAGATAAGTATTATGTAATGACACTGTAATATAATGTAATATGTATTTTGTGTTCTATAAACCCCTATTTCATAGAACATGGTGACATTGTGTGTCTGTTCTTGTAATTACCTAACTATAGTTTGATTTTCTATTAGTGAAGAATTACAGCAAAACTAGTCTTAGAATTATGCTCATATTCAATTTAATTCATTCTATATATTTCATATTGGTTAAAAGAATTTTTAATCTCAGGATTTTCCATTTACAGAAAACATCTATTTAAAAATCTTCCTTCTGATCTGAGATGTGCCATGTGCTTTCTGACTGTGTGGCAGCATCACTAGCAGTTCCCTCTACCTGCAGTCCTTGCGTCTGACCTTCAGCTTTCTGTTTCTTGTTATTGAAGGCACACATCTTACATCACCCGTCACCCCTTACTTAGCAGGCCCTTTTCTTTCCTTCATAATCCAAAGAGTGAGTTATCATTTCTATAATTCTTAACATCTTTGGCACTACCTATGATGATCAGAGTCAGCTTGAAGACTTTTCAGATCTAGCTGTTCAATGTTCACAATTTTAAGGGTTCATTGTTTTACAATTGGTACTTTGAAATCTGTTATAAGAAACTAAAACCCAGGATTTTCCTCTTTTATGTTTGAATCCTAGAGAGTTAGTAGACTGGTACAAAATTACTTGCACTCTTAAACTGAAAAAGTGAAAGTGTTGTTTTTAATTTGCTGATGCTCCTAACATATCTCTGCCATTAGCCCTGAAAACAAAAGTTAATTGTCAGTTCTAATAGGTACTGTGCCTCTAGAAATGAAGTGCATCACTAATACCCATGCAAATAAGTCTATAAATATTTTTAGTGGAATTAATATTTTGTTAGTTCTTAGAGATTTTTACAATGTTTTTGATCATATTTATTCCTCTTCACCAAATCCTCCCTATTGCGGTAATATTTAAAACAGCTGCCTTGTTGTTATGTAGCCTCCATATTCCTGACTAGGCAAGGCCTGAGGCCATGAACAGCAGTGTGTTCCCACCACTACTCAGACCACCAGCTCAGGTGGGCCAGAAGCACCAGGCCTGGCACCCATGAGACCCCAGGGTGGGAGATGGCTCTGCCAATCTACCATGCTGTCTCCACAATGCTTGGCTGATCCCAGATCATCCTGCCATTCACGTGGTACCTGGTAGAAATGAGACTCTAAAGCCTAATTATTATCCAAAGGTTTTATATATTTAGAAATGCCCAATTAACAATTTGACCACAAATTGTTTCTTAATATCTAACCTTATGATATAAATCGCTACCCAGGACCGTCCTGAACACAAGCATGGTTTTCCATGGCTCCTCATCTCTCCCTTTCTAGCTCCTCCTCTTCCTTCTCCTCTTCCTCTCCTCACTCTGCCTACCTCTCATACAGCCCAGTGTCAAGCTTTATATGAATGTAGTGGGTACATCTCCCAAATTGAATGCCCTCTATCCAAACAACATAATTATATCCTCCTCTGTTAGTCTGTGAGATCCAATTTGTATTTCACGTGTAATCTTAGATATGTAGGCTTCTGCAAAAATATTATCTATGAATGAATAAACTATGTTTTAAAAATAATGTAATTCACTTAGGAGTTATCAATTGTCAATAGCTCCTCACCTGGAGTTGGGATTCCATGCCCACTTACTTGCCATGCTGGCTGTTTGTCTAACTTGATCTTGCACAGATTTTATGCATACTATTACAACCAATGTGAGTTCATATGTGAAGCTGCTCTTCTGTGTAAAGAGAAAGGTTTTTTATAGTCATATACTGCCTCTGACTCTCAACCTATTTCCAAACACTTTCCTGCCAAGGCAAAAGGTATGATAATAGATATTCCATTTAGGGCTAAAAAATTCTTTATTCTTTTAATTTCTGCACCTTGACTAGTTTCTGGGTCTCTGTGTTTTCTGTACCTTGACTAGTTTCTACTGTTAATTGCTGTATACTACAAATAGAAGCTTTTCTATTGAGAACTGAATAACAACACTAATCTATGTGTATAGTAAGACAGTATAAAGAACCAATTCAATATTATGTCCATTTCATGGAATAATAACAGTAGATTTCCTACTGGTGATTATTAATTTTTCTATGGATTCATACATCCAATATCAGTGTGAGACAAGATTTATATCATTTGGAGTGAGCCTTAATTCCAATCAGAAACTAGTTGGGTGCTTCTATGATGTTCATGCTGCTATTGCAACAGTGGACTTGTCTTTCTATGCCAGTCACTACTGTAGCTTTCAGAGTTGACATCTGGGTAAGATTGTGACCTCTTTTCTCTTAGGTAGCATGGATAGCTTATTTTAGCACTACAAAAACTAGCCATCGGGGATGAAACTTCCATGTCAGGACCAGCTTGAATTATTTATGTGCTATAATTCAATCATGTAGTATTTTTGGATATTCTGTCAAGTTTTGCAGGGTAACCAAAATATTTTAAATATTCTGTAATCTTTAGGTGACTATGGGACCTCTCTGGCTAACAACTACAAAAGAGGTAAATCATTCCTGAGATTGAGAATTCTGTTGTAGTTATTAATTCTTTTGAGTTTATATTTTAATTACAATGTTTTTTTTCTCTTCCTTTACTGCTGTCTAAAATCTACCTATACCCCTCTATACTCCTGTCTAAGTTGGTGGTTTCTTCTCAAATTATTGTTATTGTAGGCAAATGTGTATTTGTATGTAAACAATATAATCTGTTAATTCCATACTATCTTCCAGGATGAACATTTGGGATTAGACAACAAATCAGTGTGGTCTTCACTAGGAAGGACCACTTCTACTTCCAGATTTATTTAATTTCCTTTTGTTGCACTTTTTAAATGTAGGGTTGAAGCCTCATGAACTTTTCTCCATCAACTTGGCATGTGGAATGATGTCACATCTGTTCAGCTCATGAATGGACATTTTGGTGAGATTCTATAGGTGTAGCTTCTGAGATTACTAGGAGCCATGATCTCACAGCGAACTCCACTATCCTCTAGTTCTTACAGTCTTTCTGCTCATCTTACACAAAGTTCCTTTATCCATAAATGTGTGAGTAGATGTATCCATTGGGACTGTGATCCACAACTCTGTATTTTGGTTGCCTTTGGTCTTCTGCAGTGCTTTCTGTCAATTTTATTGCAAAGAGCATGTCTTGATGAGCGCTATACTTATCCCACTTATACCCACTTTACTTATCTGTGGGTATGAGGACAAATGCATATATATATATATATATATATATATATATATATATATATATATTAGGAATTATGCTGGACTAGACTTTTTATTTGTTAGCCAGTGTTGTCTAATAGAGGCATTTTTGACCAGTGAGAGGATTGCTACCTTTTTAGCTGTTTTTAGATTTGAATATGTATCTGTCAAGAAGCTTCTATAGTAGCAGATATTCATATGAGTTTTTTGAAAGGGTGTTTAGTACTTTTTAATTTCTTCTCATATTCCCTACTCTGTTCTGTAATCCCAACTTAACACTTCCTTTTTCATTATTTCTCCTTAATTCTTTATACTAATTTGTTCTAGTTCCTTTCTCTCTAAAGATACCCTTTATGGTTCATTACTAAGGTTTTGACTCAAGAAAGTACTCAAACACACATATTTGAAGATTAAAAGTTAACATCTACAATTACTAGAAAACATGCAACATCTATATTTCTGTGTTCGACTTGCCTAATTTAGAATGATTTTTCCAGCTCCATTCATTTACTTGTGAATTTCATAATTTTCTATTTATTAACAGCTGAAAAACAATATGATTTGTAAACTTACAACATGTAGCAACTGATAGGCATTTAGGATCCATTCTTTCTGATTATTGTGCATACAGCTTCAATGACCATGAATAATTATGTCTATAGTAGGATAAAGACTTCTTTAGATATGTGCCCAAGAGGGATACAGTTAGATCACATGGTAAACCTATTTCTAGCTTGCTTCACAAAGATTTTTTTTTTCATGTGTGTATTTTATGAAAATGCATGTAAGTGCACCACATGCATACATGGCCATCAGAGACCAGAAGAGGGCACCCAAGTTAATTGGTTAATCATTGCTTTAGGTGAGTAAGCTTAACAGCCGAGCCCCCAACCTGAAGTTAAACATAATTATTGAATGAAAGCTGTGACTAAGAAACATTTTTATACTCTAAGAAAATATTTGACTAATATTATATGTGTCACCCTAATATCCTCATGAGAAAATGTTAGTATCCATAGATTTTTAACCAATTAGATGGTTTTATTGTATTTGAGGTTAAAGAGAAAAATTAAGTCTAAATGTTGTTCAAGAGTAGCTATGAAAGGGAATGAGTTAGGCTCTGCACTTAGATGTGCATTTTAGAGTCCTTGAGTAATAGGAGTGATAATAAGAGACAAGAACATGATTTGTTCCAGAGACTGCCAATACCTTATAGACAGAGTGGCAGGGGACAGACATTCACAGCAAGAGTAGTCACCTCAATACAAGTTTGTACAGATTTAAAATATAACCTAGCAAGCAAGAAAAGTGCCCCGTGTTACTCAATATTGATTAGAGTAGAAATTTGTATGTGAGAATAGTACTTCAATACTTATGCTATACTTAGTTATTTAGCAAATATTTGAAAACATGAATTTACTTAGCAAGCCTTCCCTTTGGCATATGTTTTAAGAAAATAATCAGATTAATGTAAAAAGCTGATGTACACAACTGCTTAAAAAAGAAAACCAGTACAAGTAAAGTAAGCATAGTAAAAAGTCAATGGCTAAATTTTGTTACATAGAACATAGAATAATGAGTGAGAAACTAAGTTGGTGTAAGGTCTTTATTTTATGTGAAATTTGATGTGATTAATTTTATATGATGCTTAGATATACATTTATATTAGAAAGAAATGAATGTAGAAGTATAT
This sequence comes from Arvicanthis niloticus, assembly GCF_011762505.2. NCBI lineage: Eukaryota > Metazoa > Chordata > Mammalia > Rodentia > Muridae > Arvicanthis > Arvicanthis niloticus. Next base: position 60,513,635 of record NC_047672.1, on the reverse strand, counting down.
GACAATAAGTAAAGGCTAATTTAATGAAATTTTTAGGTAAAATTTTAAATATTTAAGAAATAATGGTAAGCTTTTAAAAAGGAAAACAGATATGTAGTTTCTCAATATTTAATATTCTATCATCACACTGCTTTTCATTTGACTATGTAAATTTTCAGCTCACAGAGCCAAACAGCTTATCATCTATGGAAAACTTGAAAATTGTATTACTGTGACATATATGTACATATATTTTATATATATATATATATATATATATATATATATCTGTGCTATATATGTATATATGTACACAAACACATATATGCACACATACATATATACATATGCAAATACATGCATACATATACCAAATTTCCTACAGTACTATAATTACGTATAATTACATTTTTTGTGGAAATATTTTGAAAAGTCATTATTTTCTTTAATGCCAAATATTATATGGCTGTCTCTTTCTAATTTATTTCTGTATTGTCCTTCACACACAAAAAACAACTTTCTTTAAGTTTACATAAACCAACTGATAGACAGTTTTGTTTTCATTTTCTGTAGAAACTTTCCTTGTTAATTCTGCTCTGATGGTTTTTTTGTTTTCATATGGACAGCATGCCATTCAAGATACCTGCACAGCCATGGTTGTGGGTCTTGTTTCAACGTTTTGTGGAAGTGATTACTTTTCTCTTAGATTGCATCGCTTATTTCTTTTACCTCATGGATGGGATTCCTTATTTTATCCTGTTCTTTTAATGGACCTTATTTCCTCGGATCTAAAAAGTAGTACTTACAGCAAGAACTCTTGCCTGTCAGAAAAAGTACATAGACTTACTGTATTAATTTCTTTTTCTTCTTGTTTTTAATTGAATAATTTAATTTTTGCATATTCTCAGAAATGTGAACCTTGATTTATTTTTCCAATGGGTGGCAGTTTTCAGTATTAATACTGAGAATCTATATACCATTAAAATTCTTACCTTTTTTCTGGAAATTTGTAGATTTTTCATGAGTTTTTCTCATAACAAAGATGTTAAAAGTCTGGATTAATGTAAAAAAGAAACTTCACAGACATTCCCATCCTTGTTAGCTAATCATAGTGAGATTGAGAACACAAAAAAATGACATATGCAATAAAATGTAAAGTTCTAGATATTAAAAATGAAAGGAAAGGTCATGTGTAGAAAGTGCTGTTTGGTAAAAACAATTTTAGCTAGGTGTTTCAGTAAAGAATATAAGTAAAAGACACTGATGTTAAGCCAAGAATAATGAAAATAAGCCCACTCAACCTTATTTTTTCAGATGATGAGACAATTTGTCAGCTAGTCAACAGGCTATGAAACAGCAATTTTAGATATTATTAGGGTGGCACTTGGCTGAGGGAGGGCAGAAACTTTTGTTCATTAAATATTTGTTTTATTAATTTGTTGTTTTATTTATTTACATTCCAAATGTTGTTGCCTTTCTGGTCTTCCCTTACAGAGTTCTTTCTCTCATGCCCCCTCCCCTTAGCCTCTGAGATGGTGCTTTCCCTAGGAATCCCCTACTGGGGAATCAAGTCTCTCCAGGATTAGACACATCCTCTTCCAGTTGGGCCAGACAAGGCAGTCCTCTACTACATAGTCTCTGACCAGCCTTTGTATGCTCTTTGGTTGGTGGCTCAGTCTCTGGGAGCTCCCAGGGGTTTCAGGCTAGTTGACACTGTTGCTCTTCTTGTGAGGTTGCAATCTCCTGCATCACCTTGAATACTTCCCCTAAATCTTCCACTGGGATCCCAGACCTCAGTCCAATTCTAGTCTGTAAGTATCTGCATCTATCTCAGTCAGATGCTGTTAGAGCCTTTCAGAGGACAACCATGCTAGTCTTCTATCTGCAAGCAAAATAGCATCAGTAATAGTGTCAGGGATTGGTGCCTGCCCTAGGGATGGATCCCATGTTAGGCTGGTCACTAGTTGGCCAATCCTTCAGTCTCTGTTCCATTTTTGTCCCTGCATTTCTTTTAGACAGGGACAATTCTGGGTCGAATATATTGCAGATTAGGTTAGTGTCCCTGTCCCTCTATGGGGGGTGGGGGGATTCCTGACTGACTACTAGAGGTGGTTTCTTCAGTTTCCATATTCCTACTGTTGAACATATTAGCTAAGGTCACTCACATTGAGTCCTGGGAGCCTCCTCAATCCCAGGTCTTTGGGACTTTATAGAGGGTCTCCTTACTCCTCACCCCCAGCAGCTGCATATTTCCATCCATTCTCCTGGCTCTCTGGACTTCTCCCTATCTCTGCCAAACCTGATCCTGCCCCCCTTTTCTCATACCCCTCCTCTCTTCCACCCATGTCCCTACCCCCCCGCCTCCCATGATGGTTTGGTTTCCCCTTCTAAGTGTGATTGAAGCATCTTCACTTTTTTTTTCTGAGAGTCTGAAGCATACATCATAGGTATTCTATACTTTTTGGCTAACATCCACCTATCAGTGCATACATACCATTTATATAGTTCTTTTTGAAAATATCTATTAAAATTCAGGTTCTTCAAATTAAAAAAAAAAAAGGCAATGAAGGGCAAAGCCCAAGGAAACTAGTCTATTCATATAGTTCTGGCTCTAGGAAAAATTATTTCAGGACACTCACTGAAGGTCAAATAAACATCACAAGATACTGGTGTTCTTGGGTATGAGTTATTATTTCTAAATTTGAGGTTCCAGAATAAACATTCTAAAATCCCTCTTCTGCTCCTCATTTTTAATGTCTCTGTCTTTCTCAGTAGCATGCAGAGAGGTTCACTATTGGTTTGTATTGCTTTTTTACAATTAAACTCTCTAATTTTTCAGCTGAATATTTCCCTTTGTATATATGTGCTTATTTTCATGTAGGAGAATTATTGCTTATCTATGCTTTGTACAGCAGATGCCCTCCTCAACTATTTTGTAGTACTTGACTATTTAGTGTTAGTTATAATTTGAAGGAGCAATGACTGGCCTGATTGTTATGTATTGGTAAAATTTAAGTTGCACTATACTTTGATGTGATATGATACGTTGTCATTCATAGTACTATGTTGGTTAAATCCAAGTGACACTATCTCTAAATAGTTTTGGAAGCCACAAAAATAGTTGCTCGAAGTGTTGTCAGTAATCAGAAATTCATTTGATATATTTTTATTTATTTTTTTACCTCATTTAATATTATTTTAGCTAGTTTTATAACTCATTTAGAGGTTAAATAACTTAGTGTGCAAAGGCACTTGCCACACCAGACTGATGACCTCAATACAATCTCCAGAAGCCACAAAGGAAAGAAAGAATTAGATCCTGTCCTCTTCTGATTTCTACACAATTGCATATGTACATACAAATGCACATACAAACACACACATAGGCATACACACACATACATACATACTCACAAATAGTAATTAATAAAAATATAGCTTATCCCTAGGATATAATATAAATCCACAAGACTAGATCTTTCTTGGTTCAATGCCTTCACAGAGAAAAATCATCTCTTATGTCAGAGTAGACTTGGTGTTCTATAAGTCCAACAGCTTTTAGGTAGCTTTTTGTAAATTCCCCCATTTTCAGTTCAGATTCTACCATTTTTGATGTAAACTCTTAAAAAGGAGATTGTAAGAGTACCACCATTTTTCAGCACAATTGTCTGCTCTTATTTTTCTCCTGTATTTGTAGTTCTAATTCTCCCAATCCCTTTCTCTTTACATCTTATCTTTTCTCTATTTGAACCTGTTGAACCTTTTTGAACTGATACGTTTTTGTTTCTAAGTGCATAGAGCCAACTCTAACTTCCCCAGAGCATTACAGTAATGATTAAATAAAAATTGCATTAAATCCTCTTAGGCAGACCATGGAATAATTTTTCAATAGAGCTGAGAGGGCGTATTTCAGATGCTACAATTCCCACTGAAGGCTTGAGGGCCATTACCAAGGAACACTGTGTAAAGAATTCTTTCATTAAATGGAAAACTAAATTGAGGGCCATATTAGCTCTGAAGTGGTATATGAATAAATTTTGAATAAATTGAGACTTTTCTCATTTACCTTAATTTTAGACCTAAATAAACAGCAAAAACAAATAATTTTCTGTTGATTTTGCATCCCTTGTGCTATAACCTCTGCTGGGTATTTTCTTATTAAGTTCTGAAGACAAATTATGGGCTTTACTTTGAGTATGTCAATAGATACAAAATACTATGTAAAACTACCTTGACATATTTTACTATTTACCACATGTAAGGTTTTTTGTTCCTTTTGTGGACTCATGAACATCATTTCAGCAGTATACCTTATAGTTTTTGCTAAATTATATTCTAATTTCTGGAGATAATATTATTCCCTGAAAAGTTGAATCTAAATAAAGAACAAAAACTATTTAGTCACATTAAAATGCACTGCTTAGTGCTCTCTCTTGGTATCCCATTGCTCCAATTTAATGATGGTCATATTCTCATTATAATTCTCTCTTTCTGTGGATTCCTTAAGTGCCTACTCTGAATGAGAGTATGTCTATAAATTTTGATGGTTGCTTAAATAATAAAATTATAGCCATTAGAGTAAAAATATAAAAATATTACACATATCAATGATCTTTGTACCTAAAAGTCATGTGTTAATTACTATAACAATGTATTGAAAGGAGATTGGTATTTCAGATATAAATCTTTTTATTTCCAAAATTCTCTTCATGGGAATTCCACGTGATTATCCCAATCACAGAGTATCATTCAATAATTCACTCCTGTAATCTTCTGAAATACTTATTATATCATTTGTACTATGTACTGTATTTTCAATTTATATCAGAAAATGGAAACATAGCAAGTTTTAATTCATCATGCAAAGAATTTGGAAATTGACATTCCTATCCTCCCAATATGTAAAAAGAACTGAAGACTGGTAATGACATTGCCAACATCAAAATGGTTCCTTGGAACTAGAAAATGCAATGGAAGGTACAAAGAACTGTAACTTATCACTGGGAAAGTCCAAGTGGAAACTTTTACAAGGACCTGTACTATTATTGATACACTGATGTTGCCATTCTTCAAAAGAGAACTGAAGCACTGTTAAATGCAGACAAAGTTGACTTCAGAGAAAATTTTAAAGAGGAGCACTATATAATTATAAGGGAATCATAGGTCCAAAAAGAGGTAACTTTATAGGCATAGAAACAAGAAAACAGTAAAACGTTGAGAAAGAAACCCGATAGAAGTGGAAGGAGAATTGAAGAAAATTATTATTATACTTGAAGATCCCATCTCATCTTTATTTGTAATGGACAAACCTTTCCGGGATATAATCTTTAAAAAAATATGTTTGAAATAAATAGTGACCAGAGTCAAGTAAAATTCATCCAGCAATGTAGTGACAGCCAATCTTCTAAGCCATTGAGACTCATTCACTAAAATCCATAACTTTCTGTTTAAAAACACTTTTCAAATGCTTTCACTAAAAGTAAAAGAAAAAACCTACTCAGACTCCAATAGAATAAAATAAGGGATAGTTGAAAATTCTACCAGGGTTTTAAGAGATAAATAGCACAAAACCAATAAAAGTTACAAAATGTCATTAAAATATTTTAAATTAAGTGAATGTGTAAATACATTCTCTTAAAGCTATATTTATTGTTTTACAACAATAAATTTAGAATATACAAAACCAAATTTTATATCAAAAATAATAAAGATCAAAATTAGTAATACAAGTTCCTCTAAAGGTAAGTACAAACAGTAGATATTAAGTTAAAATTGAATAAAATAAAGAAAATAAAATTTAGAGCAGAAATAAATTATATTAGAAAAAGAAGGCGTGGGAGGTTAGAGATTCTCAAGTGTCAAAGGGAGGAACCTTAGATGAAATGCCCTACAGTGGGGAGAGGGAACTTGTAGAGCCCATCTCCAGCAGAAAGACAGGGCATCAAGTGAGGGAGGGGCTTGCTATCCCACAGTCAAAATTCTGATCTATAATTGTTCCTGTCTAAAAGAACTGCAGGGATGGAAATGGAGAATAACCTGGGGAAAAGAAGGTTCAGAGACAGGCCCAAAGTAGGATCCAGCTCAAGGGGAGTTCCCAAAAACTGACACCATTACTGAGGGTATGGAGTGCTCACACAAAGGCACCTATCATGACTGCCTTCCAAAAGACCCAACAAGCAGCTAAAAGAGTCAGATGCAGATATTTGCACCCAACCAATGAACAGAAGCTGCTGACCCCTGTGGTTGAATTAGGGAAAAGCTGGAAGAAGCAGAGGAGGAAGGTGGCCCTGTAGGAGGACCAGCAGTCTTAACTAACTGGACCCCTGAGATCTCTTAGACACTGGACCACCAAACATGCAGCATACACCAGCTGATATGAGGCCTGCAACACATATACAGCAGAGTACTGCCAAGTATGGGTTGAGTCAGAGAAGATGGACATAACCTTCAAGAGACTGGAAGCCCAGGGAGTTTAGAGGTCTTGTGGTGTGGGGGGTGGGGACGTGCTAGTGGAGATAGGGGGACAGGATGGGGAGGCGGTATGAGATGTGGAACAATCAGTGGGTAGACCAGGAGGGGAATACAATATGGAGTTTAAAATAAATAAATAAATAAATAAATAAATAAGTTTTAAAAAAAGAAAGAAAAAGAAAATCATTGTAGAATGATCAATTAAATCAAAAGCTATTTATTTTAAAAATCAATAAAATCAATACATTTCTAACTAACTTAAATTAATCAAAGAAAAGAAGCAGAAAATAGTAATAACAAAAAAATAAAGCAGAAGCCTTCACTCTGGCTCCCAAAAGCTTAGTAAGAAAAATAAGGTAATATCCTGAACAACTCTCTACAGTAGTTTTGGTTGTCCAGATGAAATATAATAACTGTTTAAATGGCAGAATATTCCAAAACTTTCACAAGAATAATTAAATAATCTAAATAAAATTTTATCCATTAAATATCTTAACCCAGTAGTCAATGGCTTTGAAAATGGAGAGACCCAAATATGGAAAATAATAACACATAATCATATATGTAGACAAATGATTTCTATCAAACATATAACAAAAATCATATAAGCAACAACAACAACAAAAATTAACAACAATAATAAAAATTATCAACTCTCTTCATTCACTTTCAGAAACTAGATAGCATGAAAATACTTCTTTGTTAATTCCATGATGCAGGATCAATTCCACGTCAAGACACAGACACAGTTTAAGCAGGGAATAGTAAACAATTGAATCTGAATTTGTTAAGTAGGTAAAAAGGAAAATTCCACAAAATATTAGTTAATGTAATCCAGCAATATGAAAAGAGATTATACATGTTTAAATGGTTGGATCAAAAATTGAAAACTGAAATAATGTGACCTTTCATATCAACAGTTTAAAAAAAGACTCATGGGGTCATGACAGTAGATGTAAGGAATGCACCTGAAAATTCTAACACTAACTCATGATAGAAATTTTCATAAAATTGTAAATTGGTGGTATAATCCAATTGCCCTTGACAGTTTTTAGGGCCTTGGTTTGATTATTAAAAAAAAAAAAAAGATATGAGATTTAGCGGGGAAGAAATAAAACCATCAGTGATAACAGCTGCTGTAATTGCTGTTTTAAAAAACAAAAATATCAAAGAGAAAACCCACATTGATCTTATAACTGATTATTCAATGTTCATGATGCATGCTTACATGCAATAATAATTGTTTTTATGTAATATCTTGAACAAATGAAAATTATGAAAATACAATTTACATTAAACCTTCAGAAAATCACATTGGTAAAGTATAACAATTATGTACAAAGACTATATGAGGAAAAGATAAACTTATTCAAGGAAAAATAATAAAAATTTATTTAAATAAGAAAAATTATTTAGCGTAATTTGGTGTGCAAATTCAGTGTCACCAAAATAAAAACAAACAAACAAACAAAAACCTTATGACAAGCTGATTCTGTGGCTTCATAATGCTTGTCACTAAACTTGTAATGTGAGTACAGTTTCTAAGATCCACAAGAATGAGAGAACCAAGCTGCCTTATGACAAGTACACACATGTGAAAACAAACATTATGCATATACATAGAGACAGATATAAATAAGTAAATAAATAAATAAAATTATAGATTATTTTTTTATCCACGATGGTAGGTTAATCCTAAAGCTTTTGTGAGAAAGTAAAACATTGAGAGTATCTAACTAAATATCATATTTGAAGCCTGGGCAGTAACTACTTGCTGAAATTATTATAAAACTTCAGTGGCAAAAGTCAGTAATATAAAAAAATGAGTAGACACAACAATCCATAAAGTATAGAAAGGACATACATATGTGACATGCGAATAATAATAATTTAAAAAGTAAAGTCAAAGAAGATTAAAGTGTATAATCAATGAAGACAGCCTATTCTGTTCAAATACTAGAATTAAAATCAATTGCTGAAAAAAACATATATTTTCAAAATAATATATATATATATTTTTTCAAAATTATATATATATATATATATATATATATATATATATATATATATACACATACACACATACTCACACATATACACACATATAATATATATTTTAGGAAGATGAGAAAATGTCCCCATGAGATCCAGCTCAAATATTTTCTGATCAAGGGGGAACACCCACCCTATTCTGGGTGGTTCAGTCCTTGGGCTGTTGGTCCTGGATTTTTTTAAGAAAGCAATCTGAGCAAGCCAGAGAAATCTAGGCAGTAAGCACTACCCCTCCATAGCGTCTTCATCAGCTCCTGCCTCCAAGATCCTGCCCTGTTTGAGTGGCTGTCCTGGCTTTCTTCAATAATGAACTACAGTATGAACATGTGAAATGCTTTCCTCCCCGACCTGCTTTTTGATCATGGTGTTTTGTTGTAGCAATGGCAACCATAACTAAACAGAGTCACACACACAAAAAGACATGAACAGAGGAGGAGACTTCTTGGAAGGTTTCATAGCACAGCATGTAGAGTTTATCTGTGACTACACTGCGGGGCAACAGACTATGCCAGGAAACCTGTTAAGGTTGAGCGTGTTGGAGGCCCTGGAACCTCTGAAGAGGACATTAGGAGCTTCATCTGCTTCTGACCAGGCCATGTGACCATGATATCATGGAGAGGCTCTTAACCATTAATTTTGTAAGGGCAGTGCTCCGTAGCCGGTCCACATGCACATCTCAGACCAAGCCAACAGATGTATCTGCTGTCAGACACCAACCCAGACCAAGATATATTTAAGCTCCTATCCAGAAGGAATAAAGGTGTGTGAGAACTATTTCATCGTAGGTTGCCTGAGAGATGTGGTAGAAGAGCTGTAGCATTCCCTGGAGAAGAGAGAGCTCTCCCAAAGCGTTCTCCCAGCCAGCTCAGCCCAGCACAGCATTTCACTGCTTCACACCAACTTCAGAGCAGCCCCTCCCTGCTTGCACTGTCAGCCTACAGCATAGCAGTTTCTCCCCATAACAGCAGCCACAGAAGAGAGCCCCAGCCCGACTCCTCAGTCCCATTCACTTGAGCATTCCCAGAAGTCCCCTGCAGATCCCCACAGACAGTCTGGTACACAGACTGGCACTACACCACTGAGGAAAATGAAATACACCACCCCACTCAAAAGAAGTATTAAGTGCTAGTGGTTGGTCCCTGAGTGATAAGACCTTAAAGGCTCCCCACCCCATTAAAAATGTTGATGATATCCTATAGCTCTTATGCAAATAAACACAACAGCAGTGAGTTTAAGTTACAGAAACTTTTCTTTTAGCTGAAAAACAGAAAATTTAGAGACATATGACTGCTCAAGATGCTGAGAATATGTGAGGGTCCCTTCTCAGCCCTCAACAGGACATTAAAACCATGTACTATAAATCTCTGAAAATACATGGAGGAGAGACATCTAAGTGCTGTGTCTGAATTCTAAATTATAGACTTCACAAATACAGCTGATCTCACAGAAGCAGCACAGAAGATTGGTGCTGTGTGTTTGTGTGTGAGTGAGAGTGTGTGTGTGTATGTGTGTGTGTGCGCGCGCGCACGCACGTGCGTGCTCCATCTCTCCACACTGAACTATGAGGTAATAGTGGATTCTGGGGGAAGAACAGACAATAAATTATGTTGTGTACCCTAACCTATGACAAGATTACTATGCTCCAAAATATAGTAGCAAACTTATGGTTGTATAAACAGCTTTGGTTAAATTCAACAGGTCATAAACCAAAAAGACACGAATGTGGGTGAGGGTAAGGGGACTGGTCACCAGAGTGCAATATGTACATTTTGTATATGTGTAAAAAACTATATATATATATCATATATATGTATATGTTATACATATATATGTAAAATATATATATATATATATAATTTATACACACACAACATATACAGACACAAAATTGTTCAGAAATAAGATTTTAACAAAGAGAAATAAAATAATAATTTTACCTTTTGATAGTTTCTGGAAAAGAATTAAAAGATAAGCCATTGTAAGAAAGTATTTGAGAATCACTTACCTGAAAAAGGATTACATTTAGAATACATAAGTAATTCTATAAGTTAATCAATAAAATAATTTTTATATGACCTAATTTTAATCCCCAGGTCTCATGTGGTGGAGTGAGGGAACCTACCATGCAAGTTGTTCTCTAACACAGGAGCTGTGGCCAAAACTGAAGAGGGACCCATATCCTCACTCTCTAAGGTTCCTCATGTTCTTCTTATTGGCTGGGTACCTTGAGGAAGCATCTGGTGCCTAAAATATGAGGAAGGAATATCTATCCCAGTTTTACATATTCTTCTTTCTTCAGTTTTCTTTCAGTCTTCATCCCTCCTCTATTCAGTGAATTGCAAAGCCTTTCAACTTTACTTTTTAAACCTCCAGCTCCATGCAGAGTGTTACAAACTGGTTGGTTTAGCTGTGCAGCTAGAGATACATGAAGCACATAGGTGAATGGCAATTAATCTCTTTAGAAAATAATGTGTGCATTTGTGTGGGTGGATATAGTGGGAGGATCTAGGGAGAGCAGGAAAGGAAAATTATAATTGGCATACATTGCATGAAATTGTGCTGTTTTCAACAACAATAATAATGGTGTGATATATGTTTTTATTGAAAATATATTCTTTTATCACAAAATACATCCTGACCGCAGTTTTCCCTAGCTCTACTCCTTCCAGCTTTCCCCCACACTCACCTTCTCAATCACCTACATCTACTCCTCCTCCATTTCCTCTTAATATTTGAACAGGCCTCCAAGAGACAAACAGGACAAAACCAGATTCTTATATGGCAGGAAAAACCCCTACCATGTAGGCTGGATGAGGCAACTATGTAGGAGGAAAGCTGTCCCAACAGAAGGAAGAGTCACAAAACCACCTGATCTCACTGTTAGGTGTCTCACAAGAATACCAAGCTAACACTGTAACATATACAGAGGATCTTGTACAGACCCTTGCTGGCCCTGTGCTTGTCACTCCAGGCTCTGTGAGCCCATTGCTTTGGTGGGCTCTGTGAGCTTAGCTGATTCGGTGAGCAATGTTCTCCCAGTGCCCTCCAATCCCTCTGAGTCCTACAGTCTTTCCTCCTCCACTTCCATAGGATTCCCAGATCCCCAAGGGGAGAAATCTAATGTAGACCTGCACTTTAGACTCTCTTGTCATAATGTCTGTCTATGGGTCTCTGTAGCTACTCCCATATACTGAACTTGAGGTCCATGCATAAGAGATAATTCAAGTTCTATACTGTCTGTACAGCCAGTAACCAGAAACTGGTTAGTTGAGAACCAAGACTGGTGAGAAAAAAGAGAAAGACAGAAACAAAAGCAAAACACACACACACACACACACACACACACACACACACACAAAATCAAAACAAAAAAAAACAGAAACAAAAGTAAGAAATCCAATGAAATGATTGCTAATGATTTTCTGCTATATTTACATATGCTTTTGTAATAAATGATCTTGTTCTTGGCAATAGTGATAGATTCACTGATATTCTCCTTCAGATCAGTTTATTTATACTTACAGGTGTCCTGATACTGAAAACAGATGTTTAACTTAAAATTTTAACAGTATAGAATTAACCTCTCAATTATTAGACTTTTTTAATGTATATGAAATTTAATACATTGGCATTTCATCATAACAGTTTAGAAATCACATTTAGAATATCCAGTTTCATTTACACAAGTTGAATGCATAACTTGAATGTTTAATATATTGTAAGCATATTTTCACATATGATCAGATATCTAAGCTCCCCAAATAAACATTATTGTTCATAAGTAAGGATTAATAAATAATTTTCTAATTGTAATACTGGCACAAGATTTTTTCAATATCTTGAAAATAATAATATTCAAATTATCATTTTAGGGAGGAAATTGATGTCTACAAATGTATAGTATTTTTTTAAAATCATCTCTCTAGTTGGTGGTGAGAGAAAGCAGTCTATATCTCTAGTCTGAATATGGACTTCAGTTCCCTCCAGTTGTGAGTTAATTCTGAAACCATTTCAGAGGTGCTGTGCTTATCAGAGTCCTTCTTGGCTTTATAGGCTTTTTCTGTGGCTTCATATAAATCCCATGGTGAGGTGAAAGTTTTCCACTTCCTGCTACTTTCCCCCTGGATGTTGTTTTCATATAGCTATATTTAAGGGAAAATTATTATGTGGTTGGCAAATATTTCTTCCTAAAGAGTTTCTACGTTTTATGATTTCCAATGGACTCCTCCCTTATTCATCTGCTTGGTTTATACTTGACAAATCCCTCATCTTATGTTCTTAATTCTGTGTTTGCTGTAACTTGGCTAGGTTTCCTCTGTTATAGATTTCTACTACTATCCTACTGCCTTAAATGAATACAGTTGAATCTGGGCCTTTTTGTTTCTCAATTTTGTTTTTTGAATATTATGGAATTATCTATATTTTCTTTTTCTAATGTGTTGCTAATTTTTAACTTACAAATGGTTAATTGATGATTTTTAACTTACGATAGAAAGAGACCTTTAGGTTATTTTATGACTCATTAAAATTTAAAAATTTCAATCTCATGAAAATGTAAAGCTTCCAAATAAAGTATTTGAATTTTGTGTAATTTCTGCTTAAGTAAAAGCAAATTAAATTAAAAAGTAAAGTTGTTGTCAAAACACACAGTGCCTCAAAAAATAAATGTGACAGAATAATCACACTAAGTCATTTCATGTTATGATGTTTATAGGAATCTATGCCCTAACTAATAAGATATTGATATTTCAAATGTTGAAAATCAGAACATACCAGTGCAGAAAAGAGCTAAATAATGTTATTTACTTAACTCATTAAATAACTGTGTTTTCACTATAGTACAGAGGCAAGTTTGAAATAATAAAATGCCAACAGTCTGTTGGTAGCTTTTGTCTTACAGCAAGAAAGTCTGGTTTAAATGTCAGGTGTTTCAGTTCTTTATTTTCAGCACACTCATTTACAGAGACTGCTAGGATTTATTAATAAACATGATATTTGCCACATGGGGATACTAATTATTGCAAGAAAAGAAATAAATAAGCAATTTCAACATTTAGAAACTGTTTTGCAGAATAAGTTTACTTCAGTCATTAGTATCCAAAAGTATCTAGCAAAGAGAGCAGCAGTTCTTTTATGTTTAATAGCTAGATAAACTGAGGTTGTCATTAATTATTGTATACAGAAGAATTAGATCTGGCGCTTTAAAAAAACGAATGCAAGTCAACATGTAAATGAGCAATTTCATCGTCTTTTAAAAAGGGGAATCCTAAGATGTTTAATTTCATAGTTGTTAGCTGTGTCCAGGTCTTTATAAAGTGATTCTTTATATTTCATTATGTAAGAAATTATAGAAGTTAAACATTAGACTTTTGTATTTAGTAATGAGCAACAACAATGTCAGTCAGAGGATAGTTTATAATTTTGTTTGAGTTCTGTTTAATTTTTCCGGAAAGCAGAAACACAGACATGGTCCAATGAATGTGATACTTGAGTGTAGATGGTTGTTACCCAAGGAAAGGATGCTGTACTTTGAATTCTGCTGATGTATATATTTATGGGTTTTTTTAAAAACACCTAGGTTTATACTCAAATGCTGTTTTACTCAGAATGAAAAATTAGGCCTCCCTTGTTATTTGGCTTCTTGATATTTTGAAGTTGCAGCTGTCACTGACAACCCCTCTTATAACTCATAAGTTGAACACCTTCATGCTTTGAAGTCAGGACAGCATTAAAGTACTGTGTTATTAGTAAAATTTGCCATTTCAGTTTCTCAGAAACTAAGACTTACTTCCATCTTTAGTTTAAAACCAAGGTTAGGTCTGTTTTTCACTTGATAAATATTTCTTTCAATAAACAAATGTGATATGCTTATCATATCCCAGATCTTTGGTTTGCTTTATGAGCAACAAATGAGAAAAGATAGCTCAAATTGACCAGCAGCAGAAACTCACAGTCTGATCAACAATAATCTGAAAAGATGAGAGCAGAAACTCAGATTCTGATCAACAACAATCTGGAAAGATGAGAGCTTTTACCCTGGAGTCGCAAGTATGTGCAAAAGATCTCTGTAATTCACCAGCACAATTGATGGAGAACAGGAGGGGTGCTCTTGTAGAACTAGATTTAGTAAACCTTCACCCAGTCACGACTTTTATCCATCTTATATATTAAATTTCTATTGATTTGAAAAAATATCTTGGAAGATATCTTATAATGAGAACTAGGTTTTTTTTTTTTTCTATTGAGATGTCTTAAAGGAATCAGCCCATGAGAAATTGGCTTGATACTTTTGGACATTTGGAGAAGGAGAATATCATGGCAGGTAGTACATGGCTCTACATAACCGATCACAGTAAACTGAAAACAGACAGGAGGCATCTGAGCAGCCAATCTCTTCTTTATAAAGATGACTGGATATCATTGTTTCTGTGCACAAAATCCCATATTCTAAAGATACCATCCTCTCCTTCCTAATGACACCATATGCTGGGGGTAATATACATATATAGATATATGATACATAAATGCATATATAGATAATAGACAGGTACATAAATATGAATAGATGCAGTTGCATATGTAGATGTAGATATAGGCACACAGACATGCACACATGCACAAAGTTTGTAATTTAAGCCAATGAAATGGCTACAATCCGCTGGCAGAAAATGTAATGAGAAAAAAGGTTATAAGCCAGACTCAAAAAAGGCATACATTTAAAGTTTAGTTAAAATAGAATCATCTGAAAGAATCTTCAAATGGAACCAATAGAGTTAATGAAGGAAACACTATCAGTTTGTTAAATTGGAGAATAATCCCATGTATGCAGTTCAGAAAGTCATCAGAGCCAACTTAAATTTACCTGAGAGATTTCAATTGAATTTCAAATCTACTTCTTTTTACATCAAAGTCCTGTGCAAAATGACATTTCTCATTGTCTATTGCATATAGAATATTCTATATCTTTTAATACTATACTAAGGGATGCCATATGGTTAGCTAGCATATGCCTAAAGCTTTCTGGGCAACTTCTGCAATGCCTTGCTATCTCTTAATAACCTGATTAAGCTTCCCTTGTATTAAGAGAATGCAATCAACACAAATTGAGTCTAAAAGATCCAGCTTTTTAAATAAACAAAGAAACTTAAAAGACATTGTCACCCTCTTAGAGGTAAAGTGGAGGGGCGGTGAAGTGGGGGCCTCATGGAGGAGAAACAAGAAAGAGGAACATTTGCAATGTAAATAAATAAAATAATTAATTAAAAATCATTGTCATCCTCTCTTACACAATTTTCTGTTTAAAATAACTAGAAAAAAGTCTCATGTCAAGTATAATGATTATATATAGGGGAGTTTTAAATATTCATCAATGGTAAAGCCCTGTTTTACAACAGTCGTGAACCTACAGATAGGCAACTCCAGACTCCATGTCCTTATTAAAAAGATAAATGACTGCACTAGATTTCTCATCTCCTAACCCAAGCATTTATTGCTGTAAGTAGTATTTTTGTATTCCATATGTCTCTGTGTACATGTATATACAATATGTATATAATATGTACCTTTTGAGTAGCATATGTATATATATGTACATATATACATATATATGCATATATAGATGTATATATATACTTAATTATGAAAAATAAAAACAAATTTTTAAGCAAACAGGGTTGAATCAAGCTGAAATAGATAGTTGGCATATCTGTAACTATTTTAAAAATGTAAAGGGTATTAATATATTTACATACACATACTCATCAATAAGATCTTTGCCAGATTTTTAAATGATACAACAGTTGCTAATTTGATAGTTAAACTTTGTCTGAATGGCATTAATATGCACATATTGTGAAATTCAAATTATCTAGATTTATCTATGGTATTTTTGCTATAGTGAAGTATATATTAAATAATAATATTTTTTATGTTCTTGATAGGTATTATTCATGCAGCTTTTAAAAATATGTGTGCTAGCTGCATGCTGATATTAAGAATATCACAGACATTTTCACAAAATCAAAATTGTATGTATATTTATTGACTAGGCATTGTGATAGGAAAGAACAGTTTTGTTTTACCTTCGGTGTATGCTGTGAAAACGCTGGTGAATCACACAGTCTGATCTGGTAGGTTTTATTCCCGTTTAGAATTAATTGTCTAATGAATCACCTGACCTTATCTAAAATTTGTTTGTTAATTATTTTTAAAACATTTTTCATTAAACTTGATAAGTTGAAAGTCAACACCTGTGAGTAAACTTAAATGTGTAACAAAATTACAAAAAGGCCAAGCTGTCATAAATGAGAAAATAAATAACTTGTAACCTAGTAAACTTTTAAGGAGGCATATGGGGGCATTTGGCACTTCAGAGGTCAGAAAAAATAGAGTTGATTTTTCAGAAGTGCTTATTCCAGCAGCATAGGAGATGGGCATACTGGTAGGATTTCTACTTTTAGCAACTGCCAGATCACGGCATGTCACTAAACAAAATTACAGTGAAAATATTTTTAAAATTTATATAGAACATCCAAAACTCTATACAATAATTTTAAGCTTGAGAAATAATAATTAATGATCTAACCTCACACTTAGCTGGCCATTTTTTACCTGGCAACAGTTTCCACTACGAAGGAGGTTATTTAGGAGTTTAATAAACTGCATCAGTAACCGTGTTGTGCTACAATTAAGGAAACATACAGAAAGAAATATTGCTGGTATATTTTCCAGGGTGCCTCATATTAAGCTCAAAAAGAAAGAAAAAAATCATATTTTGTTACTCCGGTTTCTTATTGTCTTTAACTATACATGACATATTTATCTAGGAGTCAAAAATATGAAAATAGTGTAAGAATCCATGCTTCGAAAGTAAATTTATGGAGAGTAAAATGTCAGGGATGTTTTCATACCTCCAAACACAGAAAACCTGATGTGAAATGAACTCACTATTTCACTCCTACACAACTATCATATAGTAACTTTGAAGGGAAACCATGGCTCTTAGCTAGTATCCTGGAAACTCAGGGTCATTATTTTTTCTGTAGCGTGTTAGAGAGGATAAACATGAGTAACAATATAGTCCACTCAAGGTTTCTTAGATAGGCAGATTATATGATGGACCACATTATTGATCATGTTCTTCTCAACCCTGTAGAGTATGTGGAGCTTGGCAATTGTGAAATCTGAAGACATCTTTCTGTTCTCTCACAATGTGTTCTATAGCTTGTGAATATAGGATGCCATATTTTCACATTTTGGTTATGACAGTCACATTCAGACAAAATGCTCCAGAAATGCTGGAAGTGCAAAGAGCTCTGATAAGTGATTTGCAAATGTTTGTCTACTTTTAATATGATGCTTTACATAATATGATTTTGTAAAGTTAATGTAAGTTTTTGAAAGTAGTTTTTTTCTAAGACAAATACTTCATTGTTGCTTAATCTTTAATAATTTTTTCTTTGATAATTTCACACCTGTATAATGCATTATGCCATTTTTGCCCACCAATTACACCTATCTCCCTCTCACCCCATCTCACCTCCCACTTCCATACAAGCACCTTTCCCACACTCATGCTTCTTGATTGTCTGGTGACCTCATAAATTTAACAAGGGTAATCTATGTGATCGTGGATTTGGAACTGTCCGGTGAAGGCTAGAGGCTTGCCTATGGGGTACACTATAGGAGAGACAATGGCTGACAATCACCAAAAATCCACCAAGATTCAATCTGTTTGCAGGAGAATGTAAAGCCACATGTGTCTACCCCTATCCATAACTGATTGTCAGTCCCAGGTTTGTGCACACCCAGTAGAAGCAATTTTAGCCACTGTAGGATTACGACAGCAATGCTGGTTCATTTCCCAGCACTTCAGTGCTTGTCTTATTGCTCATACTTTCTTCTCATCGCCTCTTCTGTAGCATTCTGCAGGCTGTAGATAGAGTACTATCACTGTCAGGTTAGGCGTGTATTCTCAGCACAAGAAACAGCCATGGATATCTTCATTCAGAGTTGTACATTGTGAAGAGAACATGCTGTGATTACGTCAAATAGTAGCATCAGTCTATGGGTATAAGCATAGTATTCAGAAAGCAGTTTGTTGCTCTGTCAATATCATTACATCACACTCACAAAATTTCTTTAGCCTGACCCAACAATGTTTTTTCCCTCCTATGGATCAGACATCTCAACAAATCAGAGACTGTTCAGTTATCCCATAACAGTTGTGCTACTATTTATAACAGATAAAAGATTTAAAACTTGGAAAAAGGGACTTCATGTGTATGCAAATTGAAAGGCTACAGTCAGTCAGGTGATCAAATCAGACAAATTACTGTTTCTCTTTCTGCTTTAATGTACCATAAAATGCCACGTTAAAGAGCAATTTTATACTTAGTTTAATTTAAAACAATGTAATATACAACCCCACCAGCTGAAAACTTTTCTGTAGCAGGAGAAAGTTCCTCCAGTCAAGCCATAATGTTCAACACAGAAAGCATTTTCTAGAGAAAATCATTGACAAACTTTCTGTGTTTGTGATTTTTTTCGATTAACTTTGAATTTATATTTTATATCATTTTGCATGAATACTCTTATTTCATGATAATGTAAAAAGAGTCCTGGGAGAGTTATTATTACCATCATATGCACAAATCTTCACATTGAGTTTTGTTGGTAATAACGTAAAGGAATTGCTACTCTAGGCTGTGACCATGCCTTACCTTCTACTGTGAAGAAGCTTCACACATTTCCCATTGCATTTTACACACACTGACATCTTATGAACTCAGCTTATGCAAACCTTCCGAGTTTTAATAGTACATTATCAAAATATATTTTTCTACCTTAATTGCTGGAAATTCTACTTATGCATACTAATGAATAATGAAAATTTAGCTGCATAGTTAAAAGTATGCAAATAAAAGTATGGTAGCTTAGATTTGGCTGCATGGTTACAGCAAAATAATTTAGGAAAATTTCAATATTCTTAATAAATGACTGTTATATGGACAGGGTAACATTTTAACTAGGAAATCAACTGTATGTAATATAATTGGATTAAATATATACATGATTCAGTATTAAAAAAACTTTGTAGATTGTTTATGTGAATTCTCTTCTATTTTGAATTGTGCTCATTTTCTTGGGTAATTATGGCATAGTGCTTGTTTTTGTGTGATTGTGCTGATTAATTGGAAGGATGATTGGAGAGAATAACACTGGGGC
The DNA here is from genome assembly GCF_011762505.2 of Arvicanthis niloticus. NCBI lineage: Eukaryota > Metazoa > Chordata > Mammalia > Rodentia > Muridae > Arvicanthis > Arvicanthis niloticus. Next base: position 60,493,907 of record NC_047672.1, on the reverse strand, counting down.
ATAAGTAGCATTTCCTAATTACCTTTCATAGTAAGGAAAGGAGCTCTAGAGACTCTTGAAAAAAAATGAAAATACATTGTTCATTGTTGACTAACCAGGTAGTAGAGGGAAAAACCCAATCTAAGCAAAAAAAAAAAACAGAGATACATTCTATTGGATAGAGTGGGGTCACTTGCCATGTTGGTTTTCATTGCAAAAGATGTATTTCGCTTTCAGAGAAGGTATGTATTTTTCTTCAGTACAGAGAGTTTTGGTTCTGATCACTGATTGATTTGTGTTTCCAACCCTGCTCATTTTTTCCGACCTCTGGCAGTTTGTGTAGGTTAAGGAAATGTCCTCCTGAGCTGGACTGCACAGGTCCAAGTCCTCATTTCTCCGTTTGTTTCTCATGTGACTTTTCATCACTTAATTGTCTTCTCTTTCTCAAGCTCTTATGGTAAGGATTAAAGATGACTTGTATGTAAGATGGCTATAATTATAGTTAGAAGGCATTGAAGTTGTTCTTTTATTCATTATTAGTTTTATGGAGGTAAACATTTTGTCCACTCTCCATGTCTATTTCACACTTTTCTTTTTTGTATTGAAAAGTATTCCTGTATTCCAAGCTAAGTCCTTGATCTGGTGCTCCAAGACACATAGGTACCCTAGAACTTAAATTTAGTGTTAAAAACAAAGGTGATGGCTTCCTAAGTTATAATGTGGCAAAAACCTGTCACCTAGTGATGTAGATTTGGGAAGGTTGAAGAACAACATATTATGAATGTCAGTATGGTGATACTGGTATAAAATAAAACAATAAGAAGATCCTGGGCCAGAAGGCAGAAGAACAGATGCTCCAACGTTTTGAAGTAGAGCAAGTGTCCAGGTGGTCAGAGGTCTCTCTAAATTGGCTAAGTTTTAGAAACTATGTTTTGTGCTTCCCACAATTATAGTTAACTCAGTCATTCTGGATTTCTGATGGGGTTGAAAACCTTAAGACCTTAAGAGAAAAGATTTGAGTGGATGGTTGTCAGCTGACATTCATCCTAAAGCCAGGTTTAGACCTAAATGTTCTAGTTAGAATAGATGACAGAGGAGCTGGTTAATCAACAAAAAGATGGACTGGGTATTAGGACTATCCTGTACCTCACTGGTACAAATTGGCATAAATATGCTCTAATTGTATTTTGAGAGAAAAGTTTCATTTTAGCAGGAAGGGTGATGTGTAGGAGGAGCTAAGGTAGGAGGAGTACTGAGAGGAAGAAAAGGAGTAAGAAGAGGAGAAGAAGAAGGAAAGGAGAAGCTAGGTGATGAAAGAGAGAAAGAGGGGGGAGACAGGGAGGCAGATATTTATGTATCTCCACCAGTCAAAGATAGTTGTTATATCTAGGTCAGTCAGTGGGTTACATCTCTGATTGAACAATTCCAAACTTATAAAGCCTATGATTAACATTTTTTTTTAAAAAAAAATGTATAAATGCAAAAAGGAAAAGGGGGCATGGGATATGGGTTTCCTAAGGAGGTGGGGGGGAATGGGGAAAGGGGATGCCATCTGAAGTGTAAATAAAATATCTAATAAAAAATAAAAGGAAAAAAAGATATAATATGTAAAATTCTCAAAGGATAATGTTTTTATATTGTGGAACTGATGTAAGATAAAAAGAAAACACAGAATTTTCTTATTGAATTCAAAATGAAACATAAACCATTAGAGGCAACTCATACCAAAGACAATACATTAGGTCTAGGAATTGTTTTTGAACACACAGTCCAGGGGTAGATAAGAAGTTTTTAAAGATGAGAAGCATAGTGGCCTGCGATTGAAAGTTGATAATGACCCATTGAGTGAAGCCATTGTAACTCATCGTCTTATAGCTACAAAAGAAGTTATCAACTATTTCCTCTTTGATCATTCAGTGGTCATTGGGCATTTGAAGCAAATTTGAAAGGATAAGATATTCAGAAATTAGAGACCTCATTAACTGATTGAAGATAAAAAACTTTAAATAACTGTACTTTTTTCTATGCAATAGTAATGAACTATTTCTCAATTAGGTCATAGTATGACTTGATATTGGGATTTTATATGAAAAGGAGCCACGACCATCTCAGTGACTGGATAAAGAAGAAGCTCAGAACCTCTTCCCAAAGTCAAACTTGCAGCCCCCAAATGTCATGGTCACTGTTTTCTGGTCAGCTGCTAGTTTTGTTCTCCACAACTCTCTATACTCCTGTGAAGCCATGAATTTAGAGACATATGTTTTAAAAATTGAGAGGCATCACAATGTGCAGCCTGCAGTTAACAGTAAGGGGTAAGACCACTAAATGACTAACCACACCATAACATCTGACTTCTTATCAAACACCTGCTTTTTTGTAAAGCACCATCAAAATTTTTTGTTTGTTGGTTTGTTTGTATTTATTGTTGGAGAGGCATTGAAAATGCGTCCATAATCAGCAGAGTGTGGAGAACACTTGTCAGTTTGTTAAATTAAATAGAATACTTTTAGACTTACAGGAATGAATAAACTTTTGCCAAAGTATGTTCATTGCATTGGTTCCTACTTTGACTAATAAAGATGAATTTGAACCAAAAAATAAATAAATAAATAAATAAAATAAAATAAAACAATAAAAATGTAAATTACTCTGCTGAGCAATAATATGAGACAATTATATTCCTGGCTTATACATTTATTATGATGCACATTTTACTGTTGTTTCAGAGTGCCTTCATTCTACATATTAAATATTTACTGTAAAAGCATCTATCATTCTAAATGAGACAGCCTTGCCTATCTCATATGTGATGTGTCTCTTGAACCTACATATGTATATATATATATATATATATATATACAGACACACACATATATGTATATATATGTATAACTATATGTAAATGTATGTGTGTGTGTATGAGTTTCAAAGGAAATATTTATATCATCCAGGTTTGTGTAATAGAATGCTATGGTCCATCTACAATCAAATTGGTTTATAAAGCATTTCTTGAAAGGTATTCTATGCAATACTCTTTTGACATTAATGAATAAAAACTCATAATTATCCCTCTAAAAGTTACTTACTTTTATATGTGTAATATCTTTCTAAATTTCTCTGTGAATATTAATATGGATTTTTGTCACTGGCATTTGTTGATCTTGGTGACTCTGTCTGGAGTCTGTCTCTTTTGTCCCTGGGTTGCTTCAGGTCTCCAGGTAGGCCTGTGGCCCTGGCTGTAGCAGACCTCCTGTGGGGCCGTCCAACTGGGGGCTCTTCAAAGGGGCAGAGAAGCTGCTGATTTGTTGTCCTGGCTGTAGTAATCTCCTGGGAGGCCTTCAGACTCTTGTATCTTCAAAGGAGCAGTCAGGCTGTTGTCCTGTGTGGAGATGTTCTCCAGGGGACTTGTGGACTGTGGTTTCTATTTTCCTGTGAGAAGCAGAACTCCAGGGAGGCTTTCAGACTGTTGGGTCACTTGCCCCACATTCTTTCTAGCTGTGGTGTCAACTGATCTGAGTGCAGCGGATCCTCTAGGATGGGTCAGGTTATGGAGTCTTTAAGGGAACAGACCAGCTAGGAGTCAGTCCCAGAAGAAAGTACTAGGTGGAAGGGGCAAAATGGGAGTGGTATTCCGGAGGGCAGGGTTTTGGTGGGTGATGGGTGCCAGCAGCAGCTCTGGGACTTCCGGGGGGTAGGGGACTCTTACCAATTGCTCTGAGTGCAGCGAATCCTCTAGGTTAGGATATTGTGTCTTCATAGGAGCAGACCAGCTAGGAGTCTGCCCCAGCAGAAAGGGCCAGGCATAAGGGCACTAATACTGATTTTTAAAATGTACACCTATAAAGATATTCTGTTTACTAACTTTTGACCCATGCTACTTTCCTACTCACTGATGTTCTCTGTATTGGCTCTGTGTGATGTTCATTGCTTACTTATATGCTTATATGTGGAGTTCAAATGTCTGGCATGCTTGTGTGTTCTTTTTACTCAGGGATATCCTTTCTATTCCTCCTTATCTTCTCTCTTCTTTCTTTCATGCATATATTCGTATGAATGCATTTATGTTCATGTATGCATGTGTATGAGTGATTGTGTATAACTATGAAAGTGGTATCCCTTAAAGATGTGTTTATAAACAAGGGTATGACGGCCGAATGCTGTTAGCCATTCCAGGTACATTCAGGTTTCTCACTTCTAAACTCACCATTTCTCCCTGGACATAGGTCTGTCACTGCATGCCTAAGAAGACCTCCTTGACAACCCTTATCTTATCTAATCTAATATCCCTCCTTGTGCTAGAAGTCCTTGATAATTGCTTCCAGACCTTCCCTGCTCTAACACCAATGATCCAACATCTTGCTGAAAATTGCTTTACAGCTCTTCTATTTTTCTTTTTGCTTTTGCTTTCCAGGGATTTTCTGAGAGCTTTTTATTCACATAACGTGACTCTTTGAAACTTTTAATGAGTCTATATATCTATTTAAGTGTTAAAATGCCAATCATCTCATTAGTTGCTCTGTTTTCATTAACTGATATATTTATTTACTTCACATCTGGATCAAAGCTTTCTCTATCTCCCTCCTTCCTCCTCCCTCTCCTTGCCTCTCCTCCTATGCTGCTTCCCTTTCCAACCTCATTAAAGGGTAGAATGTCCATGGAAATTTACTTGTCTTGGCATATCAAGTTGTAGTAAGGCTATTTGTATCTTTTTCTATTGAGGCTAGACAAGGCTGTTCAGTTACGGGAAAGGGATCAAAAGGTAGGCAACAGAGGTAGTCAGCCCCTAAGCCTCTTGTTAGAGGTCCCACAAGAGGACCAAGCTGGAGATCTGTTGCCTATGTACAGAGGGCTTAGGTCCATGCCATTAATGCTCTCTGTTGGGTGGTTCAGTCTCTAGCTCTTCCAATCCCCACCACCCATGAGATTTTCTGAACTCCTCCTAAAGTTTGACTGTGGAATCACAACAGCTTTTGGGCAAAGCCACTCAGATAACTGTTATGCTAGAACTCCTGTCTGGAAGTATATCAAAATACCATTGATAGTGTCATGGGTGAACTTTCTCTTATGGCGTGGGACTCAAGTTGAGCCAGCCATTGGTTGGTCATTCTCTCACTTTCTTCTTCCTCTTTGTATTAGTAAGGGTTATCTAGAGTCACAGAACACATTTTCTCTGATGTCTTATAGCAAGTTTCCATACTGCAGTCCTTGTAGGGAAAGGCCTTTGGTCACTCCAATCCACAGCAGATGTCCGAGCTAATGAAAAAAGTCAGAGCACCAGGGATCATCTGCAGCCATAAGCACAAGTAGCTGGTATAAGCATTCTGTTGTCTTCTTTCTCCTCCATTTCTGGGAAAATTTGAGGTTTGAAAGTGGATTATTGAAGATGCCATTAGGGGTTTTAGCTGAGCCTCTAATGGGGAGATTTCTTTTCCCTTCTGAGCAACTAGCCTACTTGTCTCTCACAATCCAAAAGAATATCTGGCCTAATTTCTCTACCCTTCACCATTTCTCATATCGCTGCTCTACCATCAGATGAACTGACTTTTCCCCATTTTTAGACAACTACATAAAAAAAGAAATCTTCATGATGAAGGTCCTAGCTGTACTTCAAAACTTTGACTATTTCTCTAACATCGATATTAAGAATTCCTAAACATCCAAGAAGCAATTTTGAGTGCAAATAAATATATCTAAGTAGAATTTAGGAGCACTATACATCTAAACTCTTTAGCTCCAAGGATGTTGACTTATTTAACTAACAATTTTTCAACTAAAATATAGTTTCACATGTAAATTCAGGATTCTTTTTTCTAGTAGCAGGAATTTAATCTAGGGCATTGCACATGTTAGGTGTGCTGTACCTTGTGGTCATATCCTCAGTCTCTAGTTCTTCACAATATGAAACATACAAAGTCTCTCTGCTGTCCACACATGGCTCTTGTGCTTTCTCAGGGGTGAGCTTTCATGTAACATCAACATGAGCTCTTCTTTGCCTTGTGGATTCAGACATGATACTTAGACTAGCACTTGATCTGCATGCCTTTTCTGTTATCTGTATTTAGTTTCAATAACTTTGTGTTCCAAATGTAGAGTTCTCATCAGGTGTGTTAATTTGTAACTATTAATTTATCATTTTTAGAAAATCAATGTAAGAAAAGAGTTCCAAATTCTAAGTACTATAAGTTATATGTGTTTTGTGTGTGTGTGTGTGTGTGTGTGTGTGTGTGTGTGTGTGTGGTATGTATGGGTTTGGAGAATATAGTACAAAGTATGTATATAGTACACAGGATTTGATAATAGTTACCTGCATTTACTGAAATACATTGTAAATATATCTTGATTCTCAAAATAGGCTTATGCTCTAAAATTGGGCTACTTATTTCAATGGCATACTTTTCTATTACTAAGGAGATGAATACTTAGAGGAAGTGATTTAGCTAATTAATACATTATCATTATTTATGATAATTTATACTAAACCCTATGATTTAGCATAGATTTATGCTAAACCCTATTGGATGTCATTCTATCCCTTCTTTTTAATTGGTTGGTAACGATACACCATTTTACTTTTTGCATCTTATCTAAATAAGGGTACACCTACCTCTTTCCCAGGCTCCACGCCCCCCTGCTGCTGATTAGATTCTGTCCCTCATCTCCATAAAATCATTTTGCTCATTGCAACTTCATTTTAGTTTACAGTCTCATTTTCCTAATGATAACTATTGATATCAACATATAGTGAACACCAGGACTCTGGTGATCACAAATGACAAATCAAGCTAATGGCATAATTGTGGTGATTCATCAGTTCACTAAGACAAGAAGGCCAGAAAAAAGTACCAGTTAGATCTCGTTTTATCTAGGAGCTCAGTTTCCTAGAGTCAGCCAATGAATCCTAACTTACAATAACTACTACAATCACATAGAACAAATTTTAATTAAATAATTTTTTTATAAAGAAAGATAGTTTATTAGAAAAGTATTAATTGTGAATATATCTCTTTCTTAATCTTCTGATAAGGTTTTATTTTATTATGCCAGGTTTTGCAAATGACTGCCCTATCATTGGGTAGCTTTAAGTTACATTTTTTGTACATGACTCAATGAAGGTTTTCACTTGAGTCAATGAGAATTTTTTTTTTTTTTTGCTTATGAAACCATCCAGGATTTATAGCTAGTTTATATTCTTCATTGTACTTGATTAAATGTCTTTGACAACATAGAAGATTGCCTTCCTAAAGCTCTCCTTTATATTATCTACTGCATCCCTGCCCATTTTTTTTTTTTTTTGCTAACTTGTACTTTTGTTATTTTTCTTTTATCTACCCATTAAATAAATTATCTTCTGAGCTCTGCTCATTATTGTACATAATCTGTCTGCATATTTGGTTTGTCTTTTTGGCTTTGAACTTACATTTGTGATAGAATGTAATTTACTTTATCTTCACAGAGCATTATCCTAAGTGACAATCTCTATGTTCACTTACCTGTCCATAGACACTCACAAAATCACATTATATCCTAAATTCATTTGTAATAAGTATTTTCAAGCTACATGTAGTGGCATATACTGTGATCCTAGCACTTTGAATTCTAAAGCAGGAGAATCCTAATTTCCAGGACAATATGTCAGTCTGGATTACATAGTAAGACTCCACCAAAAGAAAGAAAAAAAGAGGAGCAGGTAGAGGAAAGAGGATGAGGAAGAACAAGAAGAGGAGGAGGAGGAAGAGGAGGAGGAGAGAGGAGGAAACAGAGGTGTTGGGAGGCATGGAACAAAGAAATAAAAGAAGAAATAAGAAAAAAATCACTCTGATTTAAGTCTTTTTTATTTTCTGCCAAATGATTTTGTCAAATTCTCTACTAATCACCTAGGGAGGTCAGAGTAAAAATGGCTTCTCTTTTCTCCATCTGCCCATGCAACATGTCAGCAAACATCAACTCTTTTACACGTCCTTGTTTTTATCACTGGTTTCCACCAACTTTTCAAAATTTCAAAATAAGACCTTCAAAACTAACCAACCAAAACAAAACAAACAAACAAGCAAACAAAAAATAAAACAAAACAAAAAACTAGTTTTCTGTGTCTAGAGACTTCAGTATTCCCTGTTCCAGGAAATAGATAAGGTGTTAGCCTGTTTATTTTTCTATCAGCAAATGTTTCTTTTAGGAAACTAAGTTTATAGAGATGCTACTTTGTTCTATGTAGTTCATAAGATATAAACTTCTTAGTGTTCATATTTTAACTAGAACATTTTCATAATAATCCAAAACTACATGTCCATTCACTCTGTATTTGTGACTAGTTTCATAGACTAGTCATCCAGATGTCTCTGTATCATGGGTTACATTTTTCTTCCCACTAGGAACACCTTCCCATACCGAATTCTCATCTAGGCTTCTAAGTCATAGGAGTTAGATAACACCTGACATGTAGAATGTGATCACAAGAAGTGTATAAAAAATATCCTTATCCTCAATCTCATATTTTATAAATTGGAAAAAAAACATGTGTCTTGGTGTATTTGATGAGTAAAATTTAGGTTTCATCAAAATTTGCTAAAATTAATTTGCTACAACTCACATTATCCTTAAGCCAATAAAATAAACTTGTTATACAAACACAAAGGAAAAATATGTGAGGTATTCAATGGTGTTTTAATAGTTACAAAGGTCACTGAGATTGATGCTATGTGCGAAATAGCAGATAACTGCTCAGAAAATGATACCTTTGGTGAATTCCTCAAAATAATTACTCAGCTTGTAGCTATGTCTTTATAGTCTCATTACTGTTCTTAAAATGATTCCTCAGTTTTTGTAATATTTCAGCTCTCTGAGAATTGGAAAAGTTTGTGTGTTTGTTTGTTTGTTTGTTTTTGCTTGGTTGTTTGGTTGGTTTGGTAGTTTCACGACAGGGTTTCTGTGTAGCTCAAGCTGTCTTGGAACTCACTGTGTAGACCAGTCTGGCTTTGAACTCAGAGATCTGCTCTCCTCTGTCTGTTGTGTGCTGATATTGAAGGCATAAACCACCATCACCCAGCTATGAAAAAATTCTAAAAATGATTTTTTAACTTTCTCTTTTTCTCTTCTATAATTTATCATTGTAACACCACACATACACACAAACAAATACACACTCATATATGCATATGTGTTTATATACCCTCCTCCTATCAGATCAAGAAAATAGAACAAGCATTTAATTAACTCTCTTAAAAAGAACAGTGGAAAGGCTCATCTCAATTCCATTTCTACACTTCGAGCTTTGGGACAATTGCAATTACTCTGCCTTTGTGTAATCTGACAGTGTGTATAAAGCATGGAAAAACAAGCAATACTAAGTTGATTTTTAAATGATTGTATAATACTCTGCTTGCTTTAAAAAGGTAATTCGTGTGATTCTAAAAGTGTCTTCATTGTTAAAAACTACTCTTCTGGTGCAATTACAAAAGAAATCAATATTTATAACTAATCCAAATATCACCATAAAATCTGCAACAAACCTAGAAATATTTTTTGAGAAGAAGCTTATTGAAAAGTTCAACTTCAAAAGACAGACAAAAGCAGTGACTTCATGACAGGCACTATAAAGAGGGGACATTAGACAGCAGGATCATCCAAATGGAAGCCATGCTATGCCTAATGAAAGGAGGCAGCTCTTCTGTTCTTTAGGTCACAGGATGCTTTGGTCAGGATTCCTGTGGAGACAGACAGGGAGAAAGATGAAAGGTAAAGAAAGGGGTAACATAGAGTTGTTGATTCAATGTTCCTTCTCAAAAATAATTTGCAACAGCAATTTAAAGTGCACAAATTCATATTAGTTGAATTTTATCCATTTTGGTATTATAAATATTTAGTGCCAAATTTACTGGTGTTAATTTATATTATTTCCATTTGTAAAACATAAGATGATTGTAAATTTAAAAATAAAAAAGATTATTTCTGAAACAGTTTTAATAATCATAAATTTTCTTTGTAAATATTATCTTTCTAGCATATTTTAGGGACTCAGTATGTAATGTTTTATTTATTTGTACCATATTGGTGGTCTTTAGGGTTGTATATTTAGACTTTCTTCTAAAATTTGATTAAGTTTCAATTTTTTTAACTCATCACTATTCAAAATAAAAAATTTGCCATTTTACTAAATAATGATAAAAATCACTTTATAATTTTATAATTTACCATTTCACTAAATAATGATAAAAATCACTTTACAGCATGGGAAAAAGTTACTTTCTGCATCAGTAAAGTTACATGATCTCAAAATATTTTTCACTATCTCAGGCAAAGAATGCCATTTCTGTATATTGTATTGCAGACAAAGTTATTAACATGATCATACAATAAGGCCACCTTTCTATACTCTTCTACTGTGAGAAATAACAATCCTTCATGCTGTTCTCTCTGATAAAATCTCATTTTTTTCTTGCACTCCATGACAATGTTTCTACTCTGTGAGATAATAAAAAATACGCTTAGAATTACCAGAAACTCAAGACACCATAAAACGAATCTACTTGCTTCCCCTCTTTTTTGCCTTCTTCATAAAATATGAAGAGTTGGGTACCTAGTCAGTCTTTTTATAAGAGTCCTCATTTGTATTTCTTCCATTCACACTTACTTGCCTGTGCAAGATTCCCTTCCAAAACACTTCCTTCACTTCTGCATCATTAGTAGGCAGTTGCTTTCAGTCAGTTTTGGAATCCTTCTTACATCCTGACTATGGAAGTAAACAGACAGGCAACATGCTTAAATTATAGTATGTAATCCTGCCCCCTGATCTTCCTCAAAAGCCAGCTTTTGCTCTAGTTTTTGTGGTTGTTGTTATCCCCAAGAAATACAAATTTCATTTTCTCAGTCCATAAAACTTTTCTTTTGTATTATTTTTAATGCAATGCGCATCAAATCAAGAAGCATGCTGTCATACTGAAAAAAAAAAAATAAGGAGCTGTGGAGTGCTAACCGTGGAAAGACAAGAGCCAAGTTTCAGCTCAGTTCCCACTAAAAGCCAAGTACATAGGTGTGCATCTGAAATATAGCTCTTGGAGTGGTGAACCCAGGCAGATTCCTGGAGCTTGCTGGCTAGCCAGCCTAGCTGATTCAAGAAACAATAAGCTTAGTAAAATTCTGCCTCAAAATATATGGTCCAGAACAACTAAGAATGACACTAATTCACCCTCTGGCCTCCTCTTCCACACATATGCACATATGCACGCACGCACATACTTAATTGTCTGAATATGTGTATCACTCTACTCAGTTTATTCTAAAAGCAGGAGCTATGACCCTCCATCACTTTTCTATCAATTAGAAACCAAAGCACGCAATGAGCTTTCCCTTCATAATTTTTTTTAAATTTGAGATTACAGTATAATTATATCATTTCTTCCTTGCTTGCCCTCCTTCCAAACTCTCCCATAAGCCTCTTCTCACTCTCTTTCAAATACATAGACTCCTTTTGCATTAATTGTTGTTATATGCATCTATGTGTACTTTTTGAGACAGGGTCTCTCTATAGAGCCCTAGCTGTCTTGGAAGTCACGATATAGATCAGGCATGCACCACCATGACTGGTATAATATTTATATACATATGTATTTCCTAAATAATATGTGCCCAGTCTGTATAATGTTACTTGTATGTATATTTTTTGTGGCTGACCATTTGGTATTGAATAATCAGTTAGTGTGCTCTTCTGTGCACCCCTCCCCTTCTCCATTGAGGCTGTTGGCAACCAGCCTGAGGGGAAAAAGGGAACAGAGGTGGAGAGTAGGGTTCAGATGGCAGTGAGTATGGATGTAATGACCTCAGGAGACCACTGCAGGAAAAGGTGTCAACTTTATTGTTTCAGGGATATTTTCAGGGGTATGGATGGAAAGGGCTAATGAGTGATGGAATCAAGAGAGCAGGAAGGGCTGATTGGTTATAGTCCAGCACCTAATTATCATGCAGGCAAGAAGCCAGAGTGGGTCTGGGTTATGCAACCTTGCAGAGAGCTTTGTACAAGGTCACTTCAGACAAGACCAGACAAGGCCAGCCACCTGTGGTCAAGGATGCTCTCCAGACAAATGCAAGCAGAGACAGGGTTGCCTGCTGAGAAAGGGAGTTCTCATGCCTACCTCAGAAAGTCATCTGATCATGAGGACTGCTACTTTAATAGTGATGTTCCCCAAATCTCTTCCAGGGGGAAAATTTCTTCTACAATCAGAATTCTTAATTTGCCCGTAGTTCTTTGTGTAAGACTGAGACCTCATGGTCCAATCAGTGAAATAGGCTCACTACCCATCCTGATACTCTGAATTAAGGCTCTTTGACGTTTGGATTTTTAGAATGTTCTTGTTACATATGTTTAGTGACCATATTGCTGTTAATTTCCAGTTCTTGATCTAGCTCCATTTTCTTTTTACGTGAGACCTTTCTTGGTTTCTTATTAAATTTTCTATCCAATGCTTCAATAATTAGCATATTCCATTTCGTGCTTGTTTATTATATTATAGATTTTTAATATTTCTTTATTATTTTTCTTCTCTCTATAAGAAAGTAAATTACCTGAAGTTGGAAATTAGTCTCTTCATTTTACAAATGTAAAAGTCCCAACACCAGAACATTTATCATGCATTTTATAGAGATTTGGTATATTCACAAGAATTACTGAATACCCCTTATTTAGATGATATTTTGACTAAAAGATTTTTTGGAACATTATGCATATGGTAGTTTTTGGTTAAGTGTTATACTAATTAAGAATGCAAGGATATTTTGTAGAAAGATTTACTGAAAAAAAGAACACAAATTTATTTTCAACTTTTAAAACAAAAATTTGCTTTTAGACCATACGAATGTCAAAACTTCAGAGTTTAAAAATAGTTAATAATTTAGAAACATTTAAAAGCAATTAAATATGGTAATGAGGTTTGAGTTTGAGGTTTGTTAGGCAATTATTATAGGATCTCTTTAACTAGATATTAATCATTGTATCATGTTAGAACATGCATAAATTTTAAACTCTATCTTGTATTTATAGTCAATGTGATCTTGAGTATTGCAAACCATGAGTCTTTTAGCACTTCAATCTGTTGATTGATTTAAACAGCAGATTCAAAATTACATAGAGCTCATATTTTTCTTCTACTTGGGATGTTTTAGTGAAACATTTATATAATTTGGATTGTGAGCATCCTGAATTTGCTTGCTTAGAAACTTAGAAATGCAGATGCAAATTGTTTTAAACAACATCTATCGTTGCCAAATTTAATTGGCATTTTACTTTCATGCTATGTATTCAAATATACACAGACAAATAAAATTTGCCAAAGGTACAAGCATACTAACTAAGAATCCAAGCATGTTAGAATGTTTAGCTCTATCTAATCTACCACCAATTCATGATATTTATATGCTGTTCTGAGGAGGAAATTTCGAACAAATAAGTAGATAATCAAACATTTACTTCTTTTAATCTCTCATACAGTTATATAACAGGTCCAAGATCAACTGTACATATTGGCTAGAGTAAAGGCTATCAAGGTAATGAAAATTTTATTCTTCATATCAGAGATAATAAGACTTTTGACTGTCCCATATCTCAATAGAGCGAGAGACAAGAAGCCTAACTATTGAATCTCTATCAGAGGATATGAGTTTCTTGTAGGACACAAATTGCAAATGATTTTATCCACTTGGGAGAACGTCATTACTTATCCAGTCTGCACAGACTCATGTTTTGAAAGTACTATCTTTAGCTAGTAGTCATATTTTGGGAGGATGCTGGAAATTTAAGAGAGAGAGCTGGTTTTCTTTAACGGTATGACTTCTAGTAGGTTAGCGAAGCTCTGTTGGATTTTTCCTCCTCTATAAGAATATGGAAGCACAAATTGGACTTTATTGTTTATTTTTAAAAATGAGGACATGAAGTTGGGAAGAATTAGAGTTAAGAAGATGGAGTGAATTGATGAACATATCATTCATTTTAGGAAATTCTCAAAGAATAATAAAATACAATATTATAAAAATAGGTCAAACATTTTATACCAAGGGAGAAGAACAAATGTTTTAAGAGCATCTTAACAGTTAGCAAGAACTTACATCAGACATAGAAAGGGATATCTTATTTGAAAGCTATTTATAATTCTTTCCCTATTCCTCCTCCTCTTCTCCACTGAGTAAGTGAGAGTCTCCATGGGTTTCCCCCAACCCTGCCACTTTAAGTCTCTGTGACCTTAAATCTCTAGGTGGCAAGAAATGTAATCTTAACATAGCTCTCTACCTCTTAATACTTCAATAAAATTTAAATTATATAATACAAACAGTATATTCATGTATATATAACAGATACACAATTTAAAAAAAATACTACAGGCATATTTTAATTTCCCTTTCTTACTCTCTAATTTATTTATAATGGCTTTTAAGGAGTTCATTTAATTAGACACCTGCTGTACCAGAGCATAAAATACAAAATACATACCTTTCTTCATGTTGGTGGAATAATTTTCTCTTTAGGCACTAAAAGTTATTCTCAGAGGCAAATGGTCCTGTGTTGGGTCCAGCCTCGACACAGGATTGGAGTTCTCAACTGGAAGCAGGGATATCTGGACGGCACATAATAAATATACACAGACTACTTTTTGAGTATAAGCTGACAGGCAATTTTTCAAGGCTTAAAGTTTCTCTCTCTGCTTTCTTTCTCTCTCACTCATTCGCTCGCGGCTTGAGACTGCACACACTCTGCATTCTCCTGCGCACTCTGCTTTTCTCCTGTGTGCTTTTCTTTTCTTGAATTCTCACACTCCTACACACCTCTGTGCGTTCCCCTCTCTCTGACACACACACGCTTCACACACATCTCACACGCACCACATGTACTCTCCTTTCACTCACACATACACTCTCCATACACACCTCATATTCTCTCTTCACTCTCTCTTCACATTCTCTCTTCACTCACTCTTCACATGCTCTTCTCATGCTCTCTCACCTTTTTCTCGCCACAGTCTTTTATTGATATCTCCAAAAGCAGGTAGAAAAAAAGACATTGTATAATCACTGGCAAATCAAATTTAAGAATAAAAGAATAAGCACGTCCCACAAAGAATTAAGAATTACAGTTTCCCCCCAAAGTTTCAAGCTTCCCTATTCCCAGGCTTGTAGCCAAAATAATAATAATTGCAAACTTATCATTATATAAACTTTAACTTTTAACTTATTATACTTCAGAGCTCAGAGCTCCGAGGTCAGCTAATGCATTTTCCTGTGAAGCTCTAATGATAAATGACATGGGCAAAGCTGACAGGCAGCAGCCAGAAAGAATCAAATTAACCCTTAACTCAGTAGTTTCACTAGCCTTCTACTTCTATGCATTGCACACAATGACTAACCTAAGTCACAGTGTTTTGACTTAGTTTTACTAGTATAAGATTTTATGTATTCTATACTGCCTTATCTAGGAACCACTCTTAAATGTTATACAAAACTTATTTCATAACTTCAATAGACTTCTCCTTTCTTGGGGTCCCAGTGTTGGCTCTATTCCATTTTCTAATAATCTCTTCATACTTTCTTTACAAGTCAAGCATCAATCTGGAACTACCATTGTGCAGCTATTGCATTGTTTCTAAGATGAGGATGCACAGCATGTACCTGGGCCATTAGGACTGTGCTGTGCTGTGCCCTGTGCCTAAATTTTTAATTGTTTAAGAATCATTACTTCAAGAAACATCTAGTTTCACAGAATTTACCAGAGCAGAAGGGGAAAGAAGTAAGAAAGTCAGATATAATAGAATAATTATGCACACTGAGGCCAACTGAAAAGCAGTCATACACAAATGAAATCTATGCAGCCATTGTCCAGGGCTAAGGTTAGGAGAAATGGGAACAATTGTTTTTTACAAAGAACTGCGGTTGGGCTACTGAGATGTCTCCATCCTGGCCTACTGCAGGCAGTCCTTTATTTCAGATGGAGGGTCACCTGGAGGAATGTGTCTCCTGCATCTCAGGGTCCCAGACACCATCCTCTTTACAAGGAGCTACCCTGCCGCAGGCTTCTGAGGTGTCTCTATCCGGCCTACTGCTGGCAGTCCTTGTCATTATATGCTGGCCCCAGCAGTCCTGCTCTTTTAACAGATGAAAACTACTTATAATCAGTTATTCCCTGTGAAAATTCAAGACTGCAATAATATTATCTCATAATTCTAAGATTTAAATTTCAAAGATCATAACAGTATGTCCTTCTGAGCCACTGTTTTCTGGGTCTAGGATCCATTCCAGAGTCATAGATGATATGCATGTCCATCTCTTCTAATTCAAACTATTACTAACCAATGTCTCATTTGTCTATAGGGTTTTTTCAAGTAAAATTTATAAGACCTAAATTACAAATACAGTAAATTTACAAAAATGTGTATCATTGGCATTTTTCTCAGGATGTCACATACCACACCTCTCAGTATAAGTGTTACACTGTAGAATGTGTGCTATTTTGTATTCTTTTTTTCTTTTACATGGAATAATATCTTTATGATACACCTATGATTTTACAAGTATATGTGTCCATACTGATAATTGATTATTCCTATATAACAAAATGAATATGTTTATCTTTTCATTGGAGGTGTTTAGGTTTCTATGTTAAAGTTGCTTTGAATTTTTAAAATATTTTATTACATTTTGGATGAATATATTTTGTGTCTTTTTTAATTTATACAATATAATCTTATCATGTGTTTCCCTTCCCACAACTTTTCCCAAATTTCCCACCTTCTTACCCACCCAACTCCGTGTCCTATATCTCCCCATGTGTCATTAATAAAACAGAACAAAACAAAACAGAAACTAATAGGAATGCATGTATCTCCTTCATACTGTAAATGTATGTTTCATTTTGCAGACAATTGGCAAATGGTTTCCAATGTAGTTGATTTTATCACCTTTCCTCCAGCTGTGTACTAGAATTGTAAGCTCTAGATTAAGCAAACTGAGTAGGTTTGGAAAAATTAATAATAATTGGAAAAATTAGAGATTATGTGGATTGTGAAAATGTCAAACCTGTCACTTAAAATGCAGATATGGCTTAGATGTACTCCTGGTCCCATTTTCACAGAAAAAAAACTCCTGTGTCTGATATGAATTCTAATTAGACTTCTCAAATATCAAATAAATGCTCAGCCCCTCTTGCTGCCTGCCCAGGGCTTATGATTTACCAATGGCAGAGTTTGTTAAAATTTAAAAATAATCTCCAACTCTTATGAGCATATTTTCTTCACATATTTTAACCACAGGCTTATATAAAGAAATATTCGGTGAGAAAGGCTAGATTTCACCAATAAATTCTATTATTTTCTATTATCACGTTTGACAGCCCAAACCAATTATCTAGAATATGTTGCTTTGGCAATACATGAAACGTTTAGTTAGATTGAAATTCCAAATAAAATTTTCATTTTAAAAATATTTATTTGATTTATTTTTGAAGTTAATGTTCCTTATGGTGGAAAAGCTTCTTAATAAGAGTCTTATTTTTATTCTCATTTAAGTTTCATTTGTGTTACCAACCAAGACAATTTTTTAGAAGTAAGATATCATATTCTTAAACCTCCAAAAACAGCTGCAAAGGAAACTGTCCAGAAGGACAATAAAACCAAACCTGGCTGCTGTGTTCAGAATGCTTCCTGCATATTGGTTTATTTGGGGAGTATACAATTTTCATTGTAAATTAAACATGTCTGGCTTGACCAAAATTCCTAGCTCTGAAATAATGACTTATTTTATATTTCCCAAGAAAATAAGTATTCAACTTCATCCCCTTTTGCATCTTGAACAATGAAATATATTTTCTATTTTAATATCTCACATGCACGTTCACATTTTGTTGTTTAAGAATAGTCTCCATCAAAAATTACCTTACTGAAAATGATTTTTATCTCAGTAATAAAAGCTTTATGAGTTAAAATAGATTCCCCCAATAATTCTACTGCCTAAATATCCTCTTACATGCTCTACACTGCCTTCCCCCGTCTCTAACATCTTAGTTTTCTTGCCTTTAGCCTTAGCTTTTAGATTCATATCAGTATCATTTTCACTTCTCAAGTCCAGTGATGATCACATCCCTCTGACCAACATTTTGTTTTCACCTTCTCACAGCACTGTGACAGCTGCAATCTTAATTCTTTAACTTTCCCTTGCTCCTACCTCCTTTCTATTAATGGTTAAATTACCTTGTATAACTCAACATACCTCCTCTAATTCATTTCTCCCATTTTACCTATTTTTTAACTCCTGATCTCTCTATAACTACATTACTATATCCCAGCTTCATAATTTTCCTATGGGGCTCCATTCATGGTCTTTTCTTGATCTGAAGCATTTTTACAACCACTTTCCCAATGCACTAGTTACATGTTACCTCTTCTCTGCTGTCTCGTTACAGCAGAGAACACAATTTTTTAAATGAGTGACTAGAACTGGCCTCACAGATGATGGGATACTAATATTTAATATGAGTAAATATCTGACAAGTTAGGATATATGGACACCATCTAGTGATAACAAAGATGCCAGCTGGGAAAAGCTATGGAAACGCTTGCACAATAGAGAATGTTGGCAGAATAGCACAGCTTTTAACAAGGAAAGCAGATTGAGAATAACAACAGTTGATAAAGCCATAGGGCCTCAGAAGTTTAGTCTACATCTTTTAAATCATAGCAAAGATTTAATTGTGAAAATGATGTAATCTAAACAAATTTTGAATGAGTAGTCCTGTGAACACTGGGGAGGTTTGGAAGAGTGAAATTACAGCTGAAAGATCCACAAGGTACCCAGGTAGATGAGTCAGGAAAAGGATGATGAAGTTTTGAGGTTGGAGGTAAGCATACTTCCATGCTACACATAGAGATTGCATTTTATGTGAAGAATCAATTTAGATTTGGTATAGACAAGGCATCAGGAACTATTGTCTTGCATTCATGTAGAAAAATTTAAAAACATATTTTCTATAAGTTTTTTATTTTATTGTTCTTGTATTTATTTTTCAAAAATGGTGACCATGGATTGACTAAAGCAATGGCAAATAAATCATGAAAAGAAATGTTTAATCTATTATTCTCACCTGTTTTAGGAGCATTTTATCTTTTTACGTAGAGTTCAGCAGATCCCACAGCGACAGATTTTCACTCACTGATAGATGAAAGGAGCTTATTACTCTTAACAACTAGAAAGAGTGAAAGGAAAACGGAAGATGGAGCTGTTGTGTATGGAGTGTATAGACCATGGTATTTAATCTATAAGCCACAAAAGACTTTTATTGTTGAGACAAACTTTTTTTTTTCTAAAAGACGTCTAAGGATAAAACTACAACAGAGAGTCAAGACAGAAGCCTAGATCTTGACAAAACAATGCAGGTGTTTCCTTGTCAGATTTTTTGACCATATTTCTCACCCCTCCATGGGAACCCTATGCACGTACCTTGCCATATTCCCAATGAACATCTCCTATCTTCCATTGTAGTTCACTTGACTCACGAGACTCAAAATTTAATATATTTGTCAGTTTTGGACTCATTGTCTTCCTAAACACCATTTTTTAGCTAAAAGTAGCTAATCTGTGTTCTTTAAACACTCCTTAAGTTACCATCATTGTAGTCTCGCAAAGGACACCTTAATGTGTATTATACAGAACAACATTCGTCCACTCCCAGGAACTGTGTACATGAAGCAATGTGCTGGTTAAGATTACTTTGCAGTTAAAAACTTTGGAGTTCTGAATGTCAGTTCGTTAGATATATGATCCTGCCAAGTCTTTACCATTTTTCCTTTTGAGTTGAGGCAAAAAAATTCAAGTGTCTATCTTACGTTATTGTAACAATTATCTCATAAATGATATGTAGCATAAACTAGGCACTGGATAAAAATATATATTTATGTCTTCATTCAAGATCACTTTAAATGTTATAATTAAAAAACTCATGGGGTTGGGGATTAAACTCAGTGGTAGAGCGATTGCCTAGCAAGAGAAAGGCCCTGGGCTCAATCCTCAATCTAAAAAAAACCCAAAAAAACAAAACAAAACAAAACAAAAACAAAAACAAAAACAAAACTCAAGACATCACTTTGGCATATCAGCTTGAAAAAAATGTCACATCATCACATTGCTGTTATGGGTATAACAGCATTTATTATGTTTTAATATGTATATACACCAAAATAATATCATATATGGTAATAATTGTCCTGTCTGTCTACATCTTTTGCACACTTATCACCACATTCTTTTTTTCAAAAAGATTATGTACATCAAACACTGCCCTGATTAAAACTGTCCTCTAGCCCCAGGCTCAAGTACTACAGAATCAGTTTCTGAAATCCTTTCACATT
Organism: Arvicanthis niloticus; assembly: GCF_011762505.2. Lineage (NCBI taxonomy): Eukaryota > Metazoa > Chordata > Mammalia > Rodentia > Muridae > Arvicanthis > Arvicanthis niloticus. The sequence continues at coordinate 60,473,556 of NC_047672.1, read as the reverse complement.
ACTCTACAAGTGACTCCTACTAAATGAGAGCCGAGCTCTCATCAAGTCCCATATAATAATTGTGCCACGGATGGCCTCCAAGCTGTAGTGAGGTACATTTTTTTTCTTTCCATGACTTAGAAACAGACAAAAATAAACTAATACTTTTGTGAAATTTAAAACCAGAGCTTGGAAAACCATATAAAAGTCAGATACATTCCAAAGTAGAAAAAAGAATGTGACAATGAGGTAGGGAATGATAGAGAATTTATAGAGTGAGGAAAAATATGATATGATGCTGTCTCTTATTGAGGATAATGTAATTTTAGTTCCTAGCCCCTTTGTAACTAACATGAACACATTTGATTTCTGGCTCGGCTTCCTGCTGTGTTTCTTGATGAGGTAGATTGTAGCCTTCCATAAAACCACCCCATGATTCAGTAAATTTCTGTTAGTAACAAATCAAATGTCTTTGTTAGAAATGATGTGTCTTGTTCCTTCCCTGAAATACTCTTATCTCTGTGTACATCTTTCAGTCCATTGTACCAAATGGTTGGCTCAGTAACTTACATAAAGTAAAACTAACAAAATAGAATATTGGCAGTCTATACTAAGCATATAGAAGATTAAGATTTAACAATATTCTCCCAGTACTGGATAGGACCAATTCCAACATAGATTTAAAGGATGACAATGGTGGCAAAGTCTTTATCTCCTCAATTGAGAGGTGGATAAAGGTACATCTGCCTGAGTTTGAAGCCATCTTGGTCTATGTAGTGAGTTCTAGGCAAGCTAAAGTTACTTAGTGAGATGTCTCAAAGAGGGAAAGAATTTTAATTTTCTTTTAAAACTTAAAAAAGTACTTTGGGATCCTGGCTTGTGTCAAATATGAAATAGAAAAATCATTAAATAGATTTATATATGTATAGAGTAATTGGCTTTTCTCATAGTAAGTCTGGTGCATTTAGGGAAAGTTAAAATATTTCTGGAGAGGGTTCATCTCCAAGGAAATACCAGGTTCTTTGAAGTTTATTGTGTCTCAGAGGTTCTTCTTTTTAAGGAATGGAAGGAGGGTGCTTTTATGTTCTATCATAAAGATGCACTAAATTTCAGAACCTGTATTGCAAATGAAGATTACAAAGCTTTCATAGGTACATGCTTTTTAAAACTACAGTATATGTGGTTTGTAAAATACAACTGTTTGACCTATAACCTAAAGGGCCTGCACTAAGGGGTGGTTAATGCTACATAGTTCCAAGAAAAGAAAGTGATGTGTTATAAATTTCACAAACAAAACAAAGGCAAGAGAGAAAAAGAGACTATAAACTGGGGCTTGAGAGTCAAGGTGCACAGATTTCAAATAAATAATACAAATTTAGTCACCAGTAGTATAATTCTGAACAAGTTACTCAACATCTCTTAATTTCTATTCCTTTGTCCAAAAAAATGAAATGTGGATGCTAACACGCCTCTATAGGTTCTGAGAAAATTTTAAATCATTCTATTTAAGTAAATACACACAGGAAAAGAATAAAAGGAAAACAGAATTAGAAATTGAAAAAGTATAAAATATTTTTACCTAAGAAAGATTTACTATATCAATATATAAGATAGAGAAAAGATAGTACATTATGCCTAATTACAGCCACACTCTAAACTGATCTGTTTACTGAGGCAAAATTTATCTTACTGTATGCAATATCATATGTTTAATAAGAATAATAAAAGCAGAATTTAATTTACATTTTATTGTGAAGTTAAAAAAAATTAGTATGGGTAAAGCACACATACAATGTGTTTGCAGAGCTGATGGTTGAAACCAGCCTCAGGCATGCTAGACAAACATTTCTCCCACTCAGCTGCACCCAGGTTCACACTTGCACTTTTAACTGTGACTTGCATGTAGTACTTTAATGTGATAACATTGGTTCTTCATGCATTTGCTCTTGTATTAATCATCATTGTAGTCCTCCCTCAGGAACAGTGGAAACTAAATTCTAATAATGTTTAAGTTTCTTATAAAAATGAGATAGTATCTGCAAATAAGAGATACATGTATTTTAAATTAGCTCTAAATTATTTGAATACCAAATGCAATGTATAAATATTATGCAAATTATTTTAACAATATTTCTTAGGAAATAGAGTAACACCTTAGGTTCATGTGCAATATAGATGTAACTTTTTCCTAATATATTTTTATCTTCTGTTGACTGAATTCATAGATCTGTGGATATAGACAACTTGGCATTTTTAGGACTCTTTAGAAATTACACAAAGTCACCCATGTGATTTAAGGGGACTATGAAAAGAGCCTATTAATTTTTTTTGACATAACAAAATCAGGGTCACATTCACATCTGAGATCAAAAAACTTCTACTCAGTACCTGAAGAGGGTCATGCTGGTGTACAGTTTTACGTAAATGCTATGTCAATCCTAATGTTCCAAGATGACATCACAGCAAATTTTATTTTGGAATCATGTACTTTAGTAAAATTATATATAATAGTTTTCTACTCCACTGACCTGATGATGGCTTGTAATTATTTGTTATTATAATATATATAGTAAATATGAATATTACTAATCTGGAATTGTAACTTTATTTTTTTAAAATCCTATCGTTAATGATGGTTCTTAAATGCTCTAACCTCCCTTGTAGCCCACCATCAGAGGTAGAGAAAAGAAAGGATTCAGGAAAAGTGGACCTGTTTAAAAAGGTTCTTTGAAGCAACTCTAATCTGTATTGTCTGAAAATCAGCAGTTCAGTTCACAGGTTAGCAGACAGCAGCTGCTCAATCCATTCGAGAACACCCCATGAATACACCAGCAGCATAGTTCAGTAGAGTCAGATTAGCAACAGCAGTGACATGACCTAGCAGAGACAGCCAGGCCTTAGCCTCAACTTGAGTCAGCAGGAGGGACCCAGAGGGACACCAGGAAAAGTTCTCAGCCTTGCCTCTCTCAAGGAAGCTAGAATCAGTGAAGAGACAAGACAAGTATTGCACAGCTGGCTGTACCAGCAAGACAAGCTCTGTCCCCATCACCTCGTAGCGTAGAGTCCTATTTATACCCTCCAAACATCATGTATTCTCCACATGCCGTGCCTCTGCACAGTTTTTGCTTCAGCACATGCCTTACCTCACCAAGTGCATCCAATCATTCTGAGTCCACCAAGTCCCTACAAATGGAGCGCAACAAAGCAATGTAAGGCTGATCAAACAACATGAGTGTTGTTAGCAAAGAATCCTTCCTCATGTGTCCTTTCATGTATTGGCTTTAACAGAACATCCTCTCTCATGTGTCTGCTTCAGTGAAACGTTCCTTCATGAGTCTTCCTTAGTCTTTTACCTGTGTCCACTTCAGGAAAACACTCCTTCATGTGTTTGCCCCAGCAACACCATCCAAACTTTCCAACTTTCCTAAGAGTCCTCAAGTTTCTACTTCAGGAGTAATAGAGTCTACTGATGAAGTTCAGTTATTAGCATGTAATTGTGTATATTCATTTTCATTCTTATATATATAGCATATCTACCTTACAAAGTGTGATATTTTGGCTTCATAAAAATTTATGTGAAGATTTGAATGTCAGCTATTCATGTATTCAGGTGTGGTTTTATATATATCTATACCTGAATAAAATTTATTTTATAGCATTCATTTTTATTCTGCCATTTCATCAAGGAAGTAAAATATAGTCTTACATATATCTATATATGAATAAATTTTATTTTATAGCATTCATTTTCATTGTAATATTTCATAAAAGAAGTAAAGTTTAGATAGATTTGTTTGGAACAATTTAAGTTTGTGACCTTCAAAAAAAGGGCTACATCTAATAGTTTTAATAATTGCTTGCTTTAATTTTGAATCAGAATATTTAATAGGCTGTAGAGAATTTGTTCAAATGTATACTCCACAAAATAAGGATAAATAATGAGTGCAATTAAATAGCAACTGTAAGCTGAGTATCCAAATAGATCTACCTCTAGGCTTAATTTGTCTCCAATCAGCAAAGAATTCAGATGTCAAAAAAGATGACTTTACCTAACTTATAATGAGAAAGAAATTAGGGAAATGACACCCTTTGTTATTTGGAATAACAAAAAAACTCAAGATAGCAAAAACTATTCACAACAATAAAAGAACTTCTAAGTGAATACCATCCCTGATTTCAAGCTGTATTACAAAGCAATAGTGATAAAAACTGCATGATATTGTTTCAGAGACAGGTAGCTCAATTAAATAGAATTGAAGACCCACAAATGAACCTACATACCTATGGTCACTCGATCTTTGACAAAGGAGCTAAAACCATCCAGTGGAAAAAAAGACAGCATTTTCAACAAATGGTGCTGGTTCAACTGGAGGTCAGCATGTAGAAGAATGCAAATTGACCCATTCTTATCTTCTTGTACAAAGCTTAAGTGCAAGTGGATCAAAGACCTCCATATAAAACCAGATACATTGAAACTAATAGAGGAGAAAGTGGGGAAGAGCCTCAAACACATGGGCACAGGGAAAAATTTCTTGAACAGAACACCAATGACTTATGCTCTGAGATCAAAAATTGACAAATGGGACCTCATAAAATTGCAAAGCTTCTGTAAAACAAAGGACACTGTCAACAAGACAAAACGGCAACCAACAGATTGGGAAAAGATCATTACCAATCCTAGATCTGATAGAGGGCTAATATCGAATATATACAAAGAAGTCAAAAAATTAGACACCAAACAACAAAATAACCCCATTAAAAATGGGGTACAGAGCTAAACAAAGAATTCTCAACTGAGGAATGTCGAATGTCTGAGAAGTACTGAAAGAAATGTTCAACATCCTTAGTCATCAGGGAAATGCAAATCAAAATGATCCTAAAATTCTACCTCACACCAGTCAGAATGGTTAAGATCAAAAACTCGGGTGATAACAGATGTTGTCAAAGATGTAGAGAAAGAGGAACACTCTTACATTGCTGGCAGAATTGCAAGCTGATGCAACCTCTCTGAAAATCACTCTGGCAGTTCCTCAGAAAATTTGACATAGCATTACCTGAGGACCCAGCTATACCACTCCTGGATGTATACCCATAAGATGCTCCAACATGTAATAAGGACACATGCTCCACTATGTTCATAGCAGCCTTATTTATAATATCCAGAAACTGGAAAAAAACAGATGTGCTTCAATAGAGAAATAGATACAGAAAATGTGGTACATTTACACAATGGAGTACTACTCAACTATTAAAAAAATGAATTCTTAGGCAAATGGATGGAACTAGAAAATAACATCCTGAGTGAGGTAACCCAATCACAAAAGAACACACAGTATGTACTCACTGAGAAGTGCATATTAGCCCACATGCTTGGAATACCCAAGATTCAATTCACAGACCACATGAAGCTCAAGAAGAAGAAAGACCAAATTGTGGGTGCTTTGCTTTTTTTTTTTTTTTTTAGAAAGAGGAGCAAAATGTTCATGGGATCAAATATTTAGACAAGTGTGAAGCAGAGACTGAAGGAAAAGCCATCCAAAGACTGCCCCACCTTGGGATCCACCCCTTATACAGCCACCAAACCCAGACACTATTGTGGATGCCAAGTAAGTGCAGACAGTCACCTGATATAGCTGTCTTCTGGGAAGCTCTGCTCCTGAGAGGTGGATGCTCGAAGCCAACTGAGCATGAGGTCCCCAATAGAGGAGTTAGAGAAAGGACTGAAGGAGCTGAAGGGATTTGTAACCCCATAGGAAGAAAAATAATATCAACCAATCAGACCACCCAGAGCTACAAGGGACTAAACCCCAACCAAAGAGTACAAGTGGAGGGACCCATGGCTCTAGCTGCATATGTAACAGAGGATGGCCCTGTGGGGCATCAATGGGAGGAAAGGCCCTTGGTTCTGTGAAAGCTCAATGCATACCCCCTCCCCCTTGTAGGGGCATTCGAGGGTGGGAAGGAAGGATTGGGTGGTGGGTGGGTGGGTGGGGGGACACCCTCATAGAAGCAGGGTGTTTCCAAAAAGGAAATCAGGAAATAAAATAACATTTGAAATGTAAATAAAGAAAATATCCTGGCTGGAGAGATGGCTCAGTGGTTAAGTGCTCTGTCTGCTCTTCTAGAGGTCCTGAGTTCAGTTCCCAGCAACCACATGATGGCTCACAACCACTGAGACCTGATGCCCTCTTCTGGTGTGTCTGAAGACAGCAACAGTGTACTCACATACTCACATAAATAAATCTTTTTTTTTTTTTTTAAAGGAAAGACAATATCCAATAAAAAAGAATTTTAAAAACAAGCAAAAAAGTTTCCTTTAATCAAATGAACAAATATAAACATTTTAAAAGGTGTCTTATCAACTTCTCATACAAAGAAAAAATCCTTTATTCTTATCCATACAGAATGAATGTTCTTTAGGCTTCAAGGCACATATATTGACTTCATTATATTTTCTTTCTATGATGAATGGTTAATATTGCTTATCAGCTTGAAAGAAGATTTACAATTCCCATGAAAACAATCTTGGGAAAGTCCCACAGAGGCATCATCTAGATTAATTTAGCCTGTGGACATGCTATTTCAGATGATCAAGATTAGGTAAACTGAGAGACTCAGCTTATCTATGGGCTGTGACCTGGACTGAATAAAAATGAGAAAGACACTTGAGCACTAATAGTCATCTCTCTTTCCTTGAGATCTATCCCTGTCTTTCGATGATCCACATCCTATTGTTCATATTGCCTTACCTTACCTTCCCTGCCCTCACATCAATATGTGTACCTACTGTGAGACAAAACACATTCTTCCTCCTTAAGTTACCTTTGTCTGCTGTTTTGTCCAATGATACATAAAATCCCTTCCTTGTGCCTTCTTATAAGACACAAAAAGAGTCAAGGCTTTTAGAAAAGATCCCTATTTCTCTCTCTCTCTCTCTCTCTCTCTCTCTCTCTCTCTCTCTCTCTCTCTCTCTCTCTCTCTCTCTCTTTCTCACTGTGTGTGTGTGTGCCCACGCAATGCTAGTGAAATGCTTTAAATAGACATAAATGACTCTGTCCAGATCTGAAAATTACAAAAATTACTTCTTCATTTAGCAGCTCTGTGTGATTCTATTCAACAAAAGATGCAAGGCTTTTTTTTTTTCCCAACAAAGCCAAGCTGCAGTCAGTTATATTTCACTGGAAGTTTAGATTATTAATTCTAAGTCAACTTTCTCATAGGAAATCTGTTCCTCAGAGTACTACCTGTTAGTTATATTTTCGATAGATTCTAATTTATTACTACTAATTAAATAAAAGTGCTATTTTTCTCCAAATACCATACCTCTTTTATTCACCAACTTTTTTTTTCCTATATCTTAATTTGCTGGGCTATTTCTTTCAGGGAAGCATCCTCTGAGGTGTTAAAATATGGAGCTAATTAGATCCTTCATCTTTGAGAGGAACAGAGCAGCTTCTATAAAGCGATGTCAAATTGAGTGGGGAAAAAGCTAGAGGAGAATATTTGAGGCTTTGTAGATCAGATTGTCTATAAGAACCAACTTATACCATTATGGATGAAAAACAGTCATCTCTGACAATCTGAAGTAACTGTTTCAATGGCACTTTTACAAAACAAGGTAAGCGTGAGATTCACCCAGAGACCTGAGTTTGTGGACTACAACCTCTAGACAATATGCCTGACACAAAAAAAAATTTCAAAACATTTTTGAGAGAATTCATATTTTTTCATTAATTTTATTTTATGTGTATAAGTCTTTTGCTTGCTTGTATGTCAGCTTACCATATTATTTGTTACTGGTGCCCCTGGACACCCGAATTCAGTAGCGGGTCCCTTGGAACAGGAATTACAATTGTGGGCAGGTTTCTGCATACAGGATTCAAACCTATGCCTATGGGAAAGTAGCCCATGTTCTAAACAGTTAAGCCAACTCTCCAATACCATTTTTTTTTTTTTAATTTTTAACTGATGTTATTGAGTAAACTGTCTGGAAATGTCTTTCTGACATGATTGACAGCTGGTTGTTTACTGTTGGTAACGGAAATTATAGAATCAAAGACATGTTACCATTAGCTGAAGGCCATTACTGTTGAGAAGACACTATTCAACCCTTCCCACAGTTCCAATCCATACTCTTTCCTTACTGGCAGACCAGGATATTTTTCTAAGAAATGTCAATATATTTCACCAAAAACCTGAATTGGTCACATCTGTAACAGCTGACACCATTTGACATACATCTAACAAATACTGTGAGTGGAAATTTATTCAGTTTTCAAGAAGCTCTTATTTATAAGAATGAACATTCATTTTGAAAGGATAAAGGCTACTTTTGCCTTTAGCCCTTTGTCTTCTTTTTAAGTCTAAAATGTAATTTACAGCCTGACATTCCTCACATGTTTTGTAACCCTGAAGATAAAGCCACGAGTTTAAGGCTTATTTTTGAGGAAATTGGAAGCTGAAAGACTGAACTATGAACTGTTTTGAAAAGATGTAAGTGCCCCTTATGCTTAGCTATAGAATTTTCATTAGAAACAAAAATCAGTATTGTTAATTAAGTTACTAAAATGAAGTGTGTGATACATGGTTCACTTTGATACTACCTTTAACTTTAAAATAACATTGCTATTTATTGCTTAATAAAAAAACAACACAATGCTCTTTAAAAAAAATAACTGTAGTGTAATTATACTAATTTCTTGTTTCTTTTCCTCTTTCTGATGTGAAACTTTCTTCTAAAAAGCACTTTTATTTCAGAACAACATTTAGGAAACAGGTTCAAAACATCTGAAAAACCACACTCCATGGACTAAGAAGTCTCAGTTAGCAGTTATGCCCAGATTAACTACATCGGCCAGTGATATTCTCAGCAGGCATTTGCTGACCCTAAACCACGGTTTAAAAAAGTAGGAGTATGAAGTAGAAATTGGAAGAGCTCATAAAATCAATATAATATTAGGTTGTACAAGATACTGAAATACAAGAAATTGCTCTTGAAGAAATAGGTGGATTGTTGGGTCAGGGTGCAGCAGTTCAAATTCTCTTCTTCAATTGCAGAGGAAAAATGCGATCAGGGAGTAACACAGCTGGGACAGAAGGCTGCAGAGTAGGTAATATTTGGCAGATAAAGATGGCTACACAGGCTTTGCAAAGGGCAGAGGTGTGCCATGGGGTTATTTTAAGATTCCCTTTATAAATTCTAAAAGGGCAGGGCAAAGCAGCTCATTTTCTAAAAAATTCCCACATAGAATAAAATGAATTATCATTATATCCCTAAATAAATGAATAAATAACTAAATTCCCTAGGACTTTAGTATTGCTCACATGTGAGAGAAACCATTAATTAAAGAAATAGAATTCAGACAGAAACATATCCTTCATGGTCCTCTTAACTCTGCATACTACAATTAGAAATATTGTTTAAGATCAGTGACTAAGAGTTTGATAAGATGATGCCAAGGAAATTAGAAATGGATTGTATATACTAGGCTATTGAAAAGTATAAATATTAATCTTTCTGATTGTCATGACAAAATGCTTGACCAAAAGCAATTTAAGGATAAATGACTTAATTTTATATCACTATTTAATATGCAAACTATAGTGATAGAAAATGCACAGTGCCAGGAGCATAGGGAAGCTAATCATTCTTTTTTCCTGACAGAGGTATAGAGAGAAAAATGTTCACATCTGTTTTTTATTTTATTCCTGGACCCTACCGTGTGGGATGTTTACATGTAGTCAAGGTACATCCTTTTTTTTCAGATAAGGTTGTCTAGAAATGCCCTCACAAACACAGATCTAGAGGTTTGTCCCTTAGGTGATTGTAAGTCCTGTTAACAATGAAGACCAGCTATAACTGACAGCAGCATAGAGATCTTCTCCAGTTCTTCCTTAGGGAAATGTGGGTAATCTATAAAGCCTATTGAACAGGCACAGGGGTCCAGTTTTTTTCTCTCAGAATAGATATTTTCAAGCCTCAGCACACGCTCTGTAGATACCTCATGAGAATTAATGCATGTTCTCATTCTGCTAAAAACACAGAGAAGGCTGTCAGCTGAAAGTCCATTATCTGGTTCTCACAAACCAGCCCAACATGAAATCACTCATTTACATGATCATGGAGCTATTGGCCTAATATTGGTTACATTTTTGTCTGAAAGAACCATGAGTTGATAAGTCACTATGACATATAATTTCAGTTATTTTGTCGTATATTAAATAAAGAATCTTTGTTAAAACCAAGAAGGTCCATGTTTTGCACCACAGGTGAGTTGGATCTCAACAATCATAGATAGATGATGAGAAGACCAGAGCAATGCTTTTGAAACCATGGGACTCTGAGCCTTTACCCCGCTTGCTGGTGAAAGCCTCTCAGAAGATACCAGGTTTCAGAAAGGGATTGTGTGGCATGCCTGAAACACAGACATTGTCCGAACATATTCCAGTCTCTAAAATAATGAAATGAATCCAATCTAGAGTCTTCCCCCAAACTATCACTTAAGTGAACAACAGTATCTCTAGGCTTGGCTACATCTCTTGTGCATATTGGTCTCAGCTAATGGATGCACCCTGAGAAGCCTGACAAGAAATGTCTGTATTCTGGTTGTCCACACGCAGCTGGCTGAATATCAGCAGCTGCATTTAGAGTCCAGTAATTCTAATTCAGACTCATGCATTAAGAATCTTCCAGGTGCTACTGGAATTCATTCCCTTGTGAGGAAGTGGATTAAAACAAAGGATGCAGCCCTGAATCATTTCTTCCCATGTCATTCACTTGTGGCATAACTCATCCTCTGAAGTGAAGTGCATGACAGGAAGGTGCCCAGTCATACCCATGCTGGTTTAAGAAAGGGCACTCACCCTTGCCTGTAGCTGGGATAGTATAATATGCCAGACATTTTACATTAGCTAATTTTATTATCTGTGTTTGTATTGCTACCAGAACATAGAAAGTAATAACATGAAAAAAAAAGGCAGGAGTCAAGGAAAAAATTTAATGTGGAAAACTCTTTGAAGAAATAATGAAGTCCCTTTTTAGTAATTTTACTTCATATATATGGGGATATGTCAATTAAATAATTAGCCATTTACAAGTCATCATGGAAACATATATATACATATATATATATATATATATATATATATATATATATATATATATATATCTTCTGAATGAAATTCATAAAAATACTTTCAAACAATGTGCATTATTTCACAATGGATTTAATTAAACTATTAAATACATAGGCTTCTATAAACGCTGGAAAGTCCCTCTTTTGGTCTCTTACTTGGCATGGATAAAGCCATTTAACTCTTTATACATTTGTTTTTTTCTCTGTCTCTAAAATGAAGTTAGTAATTTTGACCTTTTCTCTTAAAGTTTAACCCTGCTTTAAATGAAATAATTAATGTCCAGTAACTTACCCTGAGATATATGGGTACAAAGTGCAGAGATGGAAGGAGTTGTTATATTTAAGATAGGAAAAGTAGACACACTTGAGTAGATCCAGTTCTCATGTATGTTCTGCTCCTGAAGTGGACAGATGTACACACATATGTTCAGGCAGTTTTGCAAAAATCACTATTCTAGACACACAAAGACTGATCGACTGGATCAATTTGTTTCTTCATTCATTTATTCACAGCTGAATTAAACTTGCAGTGCATGCACCCAGCATTGTTCCTGGCAGATAGGGACAAACATTGCTTAGCTTGTGCTTTTAAAGTACCCCTAAAAGAAAATTAAAAGCCAGAATAGTTCATGATACATTTTATCAAGTATATCTCTATAAGGCTTATTTCATCCACTGCTGAGAGATAATGAACTATGCTTAAAACTGAAGAGACTATGTGAAGACAACCTCTCCTGTCTTTATCTTGACCTCTGCCCCAGGTCTTTATTGTGCTGCTTTGTTCAGGAAAGACCAGCGCAGTTACTAATTCTGCAGGCCTATGAAGACCACTCCGCTTGCAGCTTCTCTTTTATGTTCCTTTTAACAAAAATGACAAAAGCAGACATGCATGTCAGGGGAATTCTTCTACTTCGTGCTGTATTTCTCCCTAAGAAATACTAGGTAGCCAGGCTTTCATTTGCATTTCTTTACTTTTTTTTTCTTTGTAAATAAGATATGGATTGATCAATATTATTAAATATGATAAAATCTTATTCAAAAGCTATGAAAGAAAATCAAAGTCAATGGGGCACATTATGTTGTTGTGCCATGCTGATTACTATTATTTTTTTAGTTACTCTTTATTATTCAGTCCACTTAGATAAAGAAATGTAAATGAGCAGTGAGACCAACATGGCAAATGCCCAGGCTGAACTTCCTAGGTCTCAGATATGCAGCCTTTTGAAGTGGTTGCTACATAACATTCTCCACTGATTTCCCTTGACGGGAAAACAGTTGAAGTTTCCAACTGTACGTTTTGTTAAACCTGAAAGAAGAAAGAAAATATCTTCTGTTTGGAAGGTGTTAATACTCAGTGGTAAAATTCATAAGTTTTACCAAAGTAAAGTCATCATATTTTGACCTAAAATTCATAATGTTATTCAGTTATAATATGAATTTGGATTTGAAGAAATTATAAAAGTTTCTAATTAACATAAATTATTCAAGATGAGAAAGACCCACTCTTATATAAAACTTACACTAAATCATTTTAAATTTTTGGCTCAAATCTAAAATGTGACAAGGTAAATAAATAAGCACCAAATCAGCTGAGCCTTGTCTTTCAGCTGCCTCTCTTACTGAGTAGTCTGGTTGAAAGCCTCTCAAGGAGACTGCTTCAGACAGAATGGAATCAGATATGCTTAACAGCACTCCTTACTCACTAATGAAGGATTCTTCGCTGTCATGCTTCCAAGAGTTCCACCAAATATGATTATTCCTCATATAATTATTCCTCAATAATTCAAACTCATTGAGTATTCACCAAACATCTAGTACTTTGCTAAGTGATTTAACTTTTCCAGGTCAAATAATAGTCCCAAGAATTCTATCAGGTAGATAATGATCTATTACCAAGTGTCAAATGTCTAAATTATGTTTAGCAATAAGTACGCAGTTTTCTGGGAACTCAGCTTCCAAATGACAAAGACAAGATAGAAAAGTAAGGTCTTAGGAATGCCTTCCTTAACTCTTATAGTGCTCTGTTTCCTGTTCCTAGTACACATGGAGTTTGGAGTCCTCTTTCGTTTCCTGTATTATGTATTAGTTACTTAAGTTGCTTCCTCATTCATTCCTGCCAAAAGAGAGTTTGGCTTTTACCTTCTCTAACTTGTTCCTTCTAAATCACTACCAATATGCAAGTGATTATTGTTCCCAAATTTTGAAAACAATATTATATATTCTCTATAAAATATCATCAAATGTATAATATATAAATTATAACTCTCCATTTACTTATGAACATTAGTCTAGAAATCTGAAGCTAGTCAAATTATAGCAATAGTTTCAAGTGGCAACTTGACACAACCCAATGTTTTCTGAGAAGAGTGTATGAATGAGCTTGACTTAGGAGCATGTCTGTAGAGAATTCTCTACCTTGTTAACTGATGTAAAAAATCTCTACATGAATGTGGGTAGTACTTATTTCTGAGCAAGCTGTCCTGATCTGTATAAAGGAAGAGAAAGCCCTCTGAAAGCAAGTAACGATGTGTTTGTTCTCTTTCTATTTACTATGTATGTGATATGATTGTCTGCTTGAGCTCCTACTTTGATTTCCCTGGAATTATGTCTGTAATTGGAATTGTAAGCCAAGTGGAGCTTTCTCTCCTACTTCACCCTCCATGCACAAATTAGGGCATTACATTATAGCAATCAAATGAAAACTAGAATAATTATGAAATATTTTTATTCAACATGTTAACAAATAGCAGGGGAATAAATAAAGCTAATACTGTTTTAGCCCTGTGTTTATTACATATTGTTGATGGTAATAGTGATTTTAGAAAGAAAATTCAGCTTGGATGGAGTTTGTCTATACTAAATGAAAACAGTCTTATTAAATAACTGCCTGCTGAAATAATCTGAATACCAGAGGCATGGTTCTAAATACAAAACTTAGCTGAATTTTTAGCTCCTGTGTCCAGTGAGTCAGAACTGGGTAAGCTCTTAATTGTCTTTTCAATAAGAGAATTTTAATAAATTGGGAAGTTAACCAGAGTCTGAGCACCACTGGTAAAAAATGTACTTTACATGATATTTTTTGACTTATAAAACATATTTCTCAATTATGTGTATATATATCACTAATGAATTTAGAATGATTTCCAAATAATAGTTAGAAGGTAAGGTAAGAGATCATTAACCACAAAGAGAAGGGCAGAAACTCTGACTTTCAGACATTGAGTGGAGCACAAGATAGGTACCATCTTCTACCTGTACTCAAGATTCTACATACACCATGGAAAGGGCTTATCTGCAACTCAAGAAAGTGGAAACAGTTTGATAGTAGGAATTCTTTAATGTTTAGGATTTTTGAGTCTGTTTTGGGGAAAAGTACTGAAGATCTGAGAGTTAGTTCCTCTAAGGAACAAGTAGATAACTCTTCTTTGTATAATTAAGTCCAAGACAACAAAACATACACCAAGAGTCTGATGCTGCTAATGAGCAAAAGAAACAGAGACATTTCCAGTGGGAGGAGTCTTACCTCCTCTGGGCTAATTTGCAGTTTGAGATCTACCAGAGTTGCCTGCAGTACTCTACCTAGACCTTAGCTCCACTGGTCCAATCAAGGAATAAAATGTCAATTCTCCCCAGTGGTGCATGAGTGGGAAGAGAGAAATTCAAGCCTTGGAGCATGTAAAATCCTTCATTGTTAATTTTTGAGGTGGCCCATTACTTCCCAGGATAAGAATGCAATCCCTTTAAAGAGAAGACAGAAGTCCTGGAGTTAAGATTCCACAGCATCCTATTATGTCCACACATCAAACCTCCACGATGCCAACATCTAGATGAGATGCCTATACATAGTTTTGTATTGATAGAATTTATGGGTTGTGAAATAAGTTTATTTTCTCTTCCAATTAAGCAATTAAAATGCAAGAAATATCTGAAGCACAGCAGATAGGAAAAGAGCAGTCTCCAGTACTGCAGATATAACTGGCACTTGAAAAAAGGCATATATTGAGGGTGAACAAACACACACATTCAGTAGCCACACAGAGAAAAGACCCTCTGCAAAACAGAGTCAGGGGCAGTAAAGTTTTATATCCAGTCCTTTATTGAAAGCAATGGGTTATAAACACTCTGCAGAGTCTTCCTCCTCTACTGTAGGATTGTTCAGTTTGACAGATAGTATGGTTAAGTGGTCAGCAACTGTGATATGACATTACCTAAAAGAGTCTTGACCTTCTTGAGCTGGTCCATCAGCAAGGGTTTTATTAGGGAAGACAAAAGCTTCCAGGCTTTACTCTCAAATCAGGAGGCTGAAGAAGAAGAAGCTGGATTCTTGGAGATTCACCAATTTCATTACCTAACCATGTTGCTTTCTGTATCTGCCTATTAGAAAATCTGTCTAACTCTTGTCTCTCAGTATCATTAGCTCAGTTTATGAGAATTCAGAGACAGGGCATCATTTCTCTTCTTTTCTGTTTTTATTCCATGTCTAGAGCTAATAAAATCTTCCCTCGTTGTTTGCTGAGCTTCTACTATAGCCAAATTGTAATGAGATTAAGGGTTTGCTGCTGCATTAATTGGATGGAGGGTAAGATGGTACAGAAAAACAGGGATGGAAAAGCAACAACTGGTAAGCAAAAGTTTCTAGACTATTATTTTTATTCTTAGTGTTTAAGGTACTGGAAATTAAACAAAGAAGTTATAGTCAATGTATCCACTTAGTATAGGTGGAAATAAAAAAACAGATCCAGTGATTCCTAAACACCTAGTTGTCCTTCTGACATGAGGTTAAGGTTTAAGTAAAACTTGTAGATCTGCATAGATAAAGAGTCAGATCAAGATGTGCTCTGGCCCTCATCATCTGGGTTTGGTTTCATCCTGCAAAGTGATCTGACAAGTTGTTGTAATTGTGAGAAATCTCTGCAGAAGACATTTCTCTCTGGCTGGCACCAAGTTTTAGTGTTTTCCTTCTTCTGGCTTGAAATTTCTGGGAATATTCCAGTTCTCTGAGGTGCCGTGTTTCACAGTTTTATATATAAAAGCTGTTCTGTTTAAACTTATTATGCTGATCATATATATGAGAGACAAAAAGGTAGTGAAGATGCTCCTCTTACAGTATAAAATTTATGATTGTATGTGAAATATCTTATTGGTATAAAGAAAGGATTAGACTATTCGTCTTTTTTCTATCATGAATGTAAACATCTTTGTTCACTATGAACAGTGAATATGTTTCTGAATATGAGTAACATTATAACACAGACATATAAAAATACTCTCATATTTCAGAGCACTGTAAATCCTTCACACATGAGAAGTTGTATAGAGTCGTAAGAGGAAACTTCCAATTATGGAAATGCCTGAGTCTTGAAAAATTGTCTCTACTTTCCTTCCTAGGTCGCTAGGTCGTAATTAGCAAACCCTACACAGGTCTGAAAACAAACTGACACAGAACCTCAATGAACCTTTTTTTTTTTTTTTTTTTTTTTTTTTTTTTTTTTTTTTTTTCAAGTATAAAGGATTGTAATCTGTATCGGGGCTGGAAAAAAAAGGTTCTGGGAGACAGTAGTTCTTTCCTTATTTCATTTTTACTTTTATATATACATTTCTGGCTTGTGTTTAAGCATGAGGATGTGTGTGTCAGCACATGCCTGTAAAGTCAAAGAACAATTCCAGGGATCAAACTGAGTTTGCTCGTCAAACATTTTGTAACATACTGAATCATCCTTGTTCCTGAGAGAGCGCATCTATGGTACTGGCTTATAGTGCCAGGAGAAGTATCAGGATGCAGAGCAAATGGCAGACTGCTGTCCATATACTAATGCATAGTTCGCAAAATCTAGAGCAGCAGACTTGAGTCAACAGAGAACAAATGCTTCTAAGCACCCTCCTTTTAAGGTCAAAAAAAGGAAGTAGATTAAATACCACTACATGCACATATATTTTATTTTAGCCTATAATTCTTATTTCTGCACAAAGCTCAGTTAATCCACCATTTAGAAAAAAAGAAACAGGGAACAAATTGGCTAGCCAGGCTAACAAAACTCACAAGCTGTAGTTTCAAGTATTAGTTCCTGACTCAACATTAAATGAAAAGTGACTAATAAAGACTTCCAATGTCAACCTCTGGCTTTTATACCCATGATGTATGTACATATACTTGTACACATATATTAATACAAACACATGTGAACATGCAGTCATATACCATGCTGAGCAAACATATACCCTTATGTCACATGTACTTGCAAGAAAAAACAACAAAAGAGTAATAGAAAAATTATTAACTATGTCTGTGATATTGCAGTTTGTTAAAAATAAAGAAGTTAATGTTGGCATAAAGAATACATTACAGGGCAGTGGTGGTGCATGCCTATAATCTCAGCACTTGGGAGGCAGAGGCAGGCAGATTTCTGAGTTCAAGGCCAGCCTGGTCTACAGAGTGAGTTCCAGGACAGCCAGAGCTACACAGAGAAACCCTGTCTAAACAAACAAACAAACAAACAAACAAAACCAGAATACATTACAATATAAATCTGGTTTTTGAAGCACTAGTTGACATTCTCATACCTGTTGGCCCTTACCAAGATCAGATTAGGTTGGGCAATTACTTTAAAGGGAAAATGAAAAAAAAAAAAATAACTGTTCAGCCACAGTGTCAACCTTGATCATTTATAATGTGACACTAGACTTTATGAACAGGTATGTTCCTGCCAAAATGGACATGAATGGCTATCTTTAATTAGGAACTATCAACTGAGTCATTTAAGAAAATCCATCATAATAGACCATGACACATTCATTCAGGTCTTCTGTCTAAGCACAACCTCTCTGTGTATTGTAGTAGAAGGAAGAGGGACTGACTCTTGTGGAGAGAAGTACATTAGACCTGGTTACTCTTCCCTATGGTCTGTCCTCTCATAGTTCCTCTGTAGATAGAAATCCAAATGTGGCCTTCATGCTTATCAGCTCTATGTGTATAACACTGAGGTGACTGAGAGTGAGATTTTCTACTTGTGTCATACATTTCACAATATATTTTTCAGTATAAGGTTCATTAAGAATGACATGTGAAGTTCATGGCCATATATTTTTGCTAATTCTTTGAGAATTTCATATAGTATATTTTGATCTTATGTTTTTATTTTCTCTCCAGTTCCTCTCAGGGCCTTTCACATTTCCTACACTTCCAACTCATGTTCTCCCTTTCTCTAAAAACAAAGAACAAGCAAACAAAACAACAAACAATATAAAATTCACTTTATTTGCTGACTACTCTGAAGAATGAACCTCTCTTGGAGTGTGGTTGTTATACCAGTGTTACTCAATTGAAGAAAATAAATATCTGCATGAAGCCCACTTCCTTGTCCTTGGCCAACGTAGATTCTTGCCAAGCAGCCCCAAAGCTCTCCACCTCGCCCCCTTTTTTATTTCATAAAAAAGACTGAGCCTGTCTTAGGTCATTATGACAAGAATGCCTTTCTTACCTATTGTGGAATATGCATTATTAAAACAATGCCCTTCTGTCATAGTTGGTAAGGCTCTGCGCAGAATCTTACCCATCTTTGACTTGCCAGCCTGTTAATTTAATAACTCTGTTTGGGGGTCCATTTTAATTTCAGGTAGGAATCTAAATCTTTGGCTAGAACAAAGAAGTAATTTCAAGCAGGAATCTAAATCTTATGCTAGAACAAAGAAGTAGGCTTCATATATGAAAATTACTTTGGGCTAGGACAAGGAAGTAGACTCAGATATTTTGGTCATCCTGATAAGCCCTTAGAAACAGTGATCATGGGAGTGTTCACGGAACTTTGTTTATTGCCTTGCTTGTTCTTTGACTATTTGTATTTATTGTCTTGTTTGTTCCTTGACTATTTGTATCTATTGTATTGCTAGTTCCTCAACTTAGAACTGACCTTAATACTTGCATGTAATTAAAATGGTATAAAAGTAAAAAGATGGGGGGATGATTAAGAAGGTTCTAGGGAGGGAAAATGGGGGAAGGGGATGACATCTGAAATGTAAATAACTAAAATATCCAATAAAAAATAAAAAAATAGAAGTTCTGGTTTTCCAACTCCTAGCAGCTATCAATTTTAAATAGCTTCTTGGTTAGACATGAAACTGTATATGTGATTCTGCTCTGTGTTGGTATTTTGTGGGCTTACATAGTGTAGCGCTTGTGTGTGCTATTAGAGTTTCTGTGAGTTTATATGTGATTCTGCCCTGTTATATGTGGAAAACAGTTTTCCTGATGTAAACCACCACCTTTGGTTTTTACACTCTTTCTACCTCTTATTCCACATAGATCTGTGAACCTCCAGCACAGTGGTATGATAGAGATACCACACTTAGTGCTAAATATTCAGGAGTCTCTTATTTCCTGTACATCATCCAACTGTGAATTCTTATCTACTGCAAGAGGAAGCATCTTTAATGAGAGCTGAGCAATGCACTGATTGATGAGTGTGTAGCAACATATCATCAAATGTCTATTGCTATATTCATTTAGCAAAAAAAAAAAAAAAAAAATTAGTAGGTTTCCTATTAGAGCCCATGACCTATTTAACCTTAGCTATTGACCTCATGGATAGTGTCAGGCATGGATTCCATCTTACAAAACATGAAGAAAATAAATTTTAAACATAAAAATGAATAGTGAACTCTTATTGAAAAGTTGGCCTTGCTTGGAGAAACAATATTTCAGTGGCTTTATTGGGAGCTGATTTATAATGGGTTCAATTCTTCTTGATGAGTACAGGAAGCTCTTAAATTGTGTGAGTTCTCCAGCGTGCAGATCTGCTATCAATTTTTCTGCTGTTCTAATTTCGTACTTTATTAGATCATGTTATATTAGATGATATCCTATTATACTACATAGTGTAATATAGTGTAGTTTATTAGAATATATTCTACGTTTTATACTAGAATATATGCTAATTTCATACTATATTAGACTACATGTCCACAAAAGGAGGAGTGCCAGGGAGCTGGTATGAATCAAATCAAAGATTACCTTATGGTCAGTATGGTCCTTTAACTTAGTGAAGTAAAAATAAACCGTTGATTTGGGACAAAATATAAATTTCAGCAGAAGGTCCAAAAGTCTTGTTATCAGTGAGCTTTATAATTTCTCAGTATATCAAAACCTTTGCTCTTATTTGTAATTAAGATCAATCATATCTATAGGGGCAGATAAAAATTATAATTATGTTGATGAGTTTAGTTTCTTGTTTTCAATGTGTTTCTCATTAGAGCATAAGAAACCAAAGTATTTTCTATTATTACCTGACCTCTGCTTGTTATTCAGACTATAAAAAGATAAAAACGTATACACTTTTATTGCCTGCTTTGAATAGTAATTAAGTACTTTCTACTCTTTATAAAGAAATTAACTATTTTATTTTATTGACATGAATGTGAAGGTTGTTTTTTATGAATTGATACACTGGATGCTCTTTTTCCTTATATTGATTTGGTTACTGACAATTTTGGTGATGTGGTTTAAGTAAATATCACAACGATAGAAACTAGGCAAATTCTAAACACAAACTGGAAAACTTTGATTTCGTATATGACTTGCCACTGTACTCAGCAGAAAAAAATGCCTCTTGCTTTGTTTTAATTGAGTAAATTAATAATTAGAAGTGTGTTTTAAACAATATGATCACTTAGTATAACCTTTTTAGTGTATGGAATTTACAGCTTGAAACTTGTTGCTGATTAGTGGTGGGGTATAGAAAATCTTTCCTATTATAATTACCAATTTTTATTAGCAATTTTTCTCTTGAAAGTTTAAGTAAATTTTGTTTCATATTTTTTAAAGTTCAGTTATATATGTGCATGCACATTTATCATTGTTTTTGCTTAATTTGGATAGCTGTCATCATGAAATAGCTTTCATCATTCATAATGCTCCTACAGCACAGTAGCCTGATTTAGTATACTAAGAGCTTTCCAGCTTTCTTTCTTACCAGGTGTTAGCACGATTTACATCCTAGTGTAGAAGTCTCATGACATATCTACAGAACTAAGAGGATGATCTGGAGGAGCTGGTATTCTCCTTCCATCATATGGACACTGGGAATCAGATTCAGATCCTTACAATGGGGAACAAATGCCTTTACCTTCTGAGCCATCTCAACAACCTGTATGTTTATATTTAAAGTTTGATGTTATAGCAGACATTCAGTTGGGTCTTGTTTCTTTAAAGTTTATTTATAACCTGTTATATAAGACACAAAATTATCCATATAAATAGTAATTATGCAATAATGATTGCTCTATACATGTGTATAGAGCAATGGTCAAATAATGTTAAACGTATTTATCTCCTTAAACACTTATCATTCCTTATGTAATATTTTCAAAGTTCATTTTTTGACCTTTTAAAGTAATCAGTTCATTACTCTCATTTATGGTAATTCTACTACAAAACAGCAGAGCAGAATTTTTTAATGTACCTAACTGTTCCTTAGACCAGTTGTTGAAGCTTTCCTCTTAAACTTTACCTAGATTACTTAGTTAGTGTTCTTTTGCAGAGAATAAATCCCATATTGAGACCATGGCAGCTATTATACAGGAAGGAATTTGTTTGGGGCTTGCTTACAGCTATAGAGGTTTACTCTGTTGTCATCCTGTTGTAGACAGTGGCAGCCTGCTGGTAGACATGCTACTAGAGGAGTAGCTGAGAGTTCTACAAGTGGATCCACAAGCAGAAGAGAGAGAGAGAAAGAGAGAGAGAGAGAGAGAGAGAGAGAGAGAGAGAGAGAGAGAACTAACTATGGGCCTGGCTTGAACTTCTGAAACCTTAAAGCTGTAATCCAGTGACACACTTGCACCAATAAGATCCCACCTACCACAGGGCCACAACAGCTAATCCTTCTAAGTAAAGCTACACCCTGATGATTAAGCCTTCAAATATGTGAACCTATGGTGGTCATTTTTTTATGCAAACCACCACACAAACTCTTCCCAGACTCTTGTAAACACCATTCCATACTCAACTTCTAGCACACTGGCTATTTTAAATTCCACATATGGATGAAATTGAGTAGATTTTTGTCATTGTTTGCCAGATTTATTTCCCATTGAACAGAGATCCTCATTTATGTGGCTGAGATGTCAATCACTATAAATGAATAATGTTCTACTTTTATATAGGAGCTCACTTTTTAATTGATAGTCTATACTTTTTTCATTTTGCTGTGTAGGTTGCTTAATTTATTGTTGACACTTTTAAATTCCTGTTATCTTACAATTTCTTTTACAATTATCTCATTTGATTTGCTCTACATTTTATTTTTTTCTTTTATCCTTTCAATTAAATAAAGCTAATCATTTTCTTTTATCTCCTTTATGGTCCACTGCATAAAAAAACTTCAATTTATTAATTTAATAATTGCTGTATAATTAATATTACATTTCTTTAACATACAGTCTTTTCATGGTTGGTGATATATTGCTTTGTAACAAAGAAACATTTTAACAGTACAGTGATATTTCACCCCTCTTGCACCTCCTGGCCTTAAGGCCATTGCTATTTGATTTATTTATACCTTTTCTGTAAACATCAAAACATCTAACAATGTAACTAATATCACAGGAAAATCATACATTGCTCTAGTCCCTTTATTTTGTTATTTGGTATACATATTTCATATAACTCTCATCTTTACTTCATGCTATTTATTACCATTTCTTACTTATGTCTGCTGATAATGAGTTCTTTTAAATTTGCATGTATGAATATGTGCATATTTTGCCTGTTTACAAAGAGATAATTTCTTTGGTATAGATCTTTATCTTTATCTTGAAATTCTAAAGCCCATTCATTGCATTCTTTTTCAACAATATTGTTATTAATTCTTCGACAGTTCCATACTACAATGTGTTTTTATCATATTAACCTTTATCCTTAAACTTTCTCTTCATCCAACTTAATTTTCTTTTTAATAAAAAAGTTGACCAAGTCCAATTTATAATTTTCTAATATTTTTGATGTTGATGCCTTCCATACGTCCATAAGAATACAGTTTACCTACTAGGAATCACTTTTAAAGTAAACTGACTGATCCAGTAACTATCAATTTTCAATAGCTCTCTGGCTAGAGCTGGAACTTCATGCCTGCCTCCTACTCCATGCTTGTATTTTGTCTAATTTAAGATTGTCCAGGTCTTGGCTACTCTATTAAAACCTCTGTTAATTCTTATTTGTCCACAAAACTCTTTGTAGTTGTGATCAGCTTCTGCTTCTGGCTCTTATCATACTTTCTCCTCCTCTGTTTGATGAGCCCTGACCCTTGTAGGTTGGATTGTGATGCAAATGTTTTGTTTAGACCTGAGAACTCTCCAATTTATTTCCTGCACCTTGAGTAAATGTGTTCATAGCCATCTACTACAAAAATGGAAAGTCTTCAGTGTACTGGCTGGTTTCGTGTGTCAACTTGACACAAGCTAGAGTTATCATGGAGAAAGGAGCCTCTCTTGAGGAAATGCCTCCATGAGATGCAGCTTTAAAGGCATTTTCTTAATTAATGATCAAGGCAGAAGGGCTCAGCCCATAGTGAGTATTGCCATTCCTTGGCTGGTAGTCCAGGGTTCTATAAGAAAGCAAGCTGAGCAAGGGAAGGGAAGCAAGCCAGTAAGCAGCATTCCTCCATGGCCTCTGCATCAGCTCCTGCTTCCATGTTCCTGCCCTGTGTGAGTTCCTGTCTTGACTTCCTTTGGTGATGAACAGCAATGTGGAAGTGTAAGCTGAGTAAACTCTTTCCTCCCCAACATGCTTCTTGGTCATGATGTTTTGTGCAGGGATAGAAACCGTGACTAACACATTCAGTGAGGGTTGAGAAGTGAACTAGTTTATAGGTATAGCAATAAATCATTAAAAGGAAATTTAATACTATGACCATTTGACAGATTAACAGCAAGTTCTTCCTAGGGCCTCTAATATATCAAGCCACACATGTTCTTTGCCCTAATAAAGAAAGGTGTTATGTATGCATTTCATCTTTGGCACTGACCTTAAATTCAGTCAGAAAGTGATTATTTTGGTAACATTTGTCACACCCTTGTATCAGTAGGCATGTCTTGCCCAATCATTATTGTAGCTCAAAGATTCTGAAGCAGGATAAGATAGATGTTTTATTTTCTCCTGTCATATGCATATTAACTTTCAGAACTATGATTGTGTGCCAGTAGGAATGAAACTACAGGTCAGTATCAGTTTTATTTCTCCATAATCTATACTAAAGTTGTGGTGTCTTCAGCAATAGGGTATTTCCATTGAGTTCTAGAGGATAACTAAGACCAATAGCAATAGACTGTCATATAGGAAGTATATGGAGGCCTGCTTACAACTGTCAAACAGGCAACCCACTCCTGCCATTGGGCTTTTTATTTGCTAATTTGTGGTGTCTCCTGAGAGCACTGTTTCCCAACCCTACTATAAAGTAACTTCACTTAAACTTTTTAAAATATGTAATTTGTACTTATTTTAGTAAGTTTCTACAGTGGTTTTCTTTCTTTTTTTGGGGGGAGGAGACTTTTTTCAAACAGTCTTGAATGTTTGCAATCCCTCTTCTTACATTCATTATTTTGGAATTTGTTTGGGTGTTTTATAGGTGGCAATAATTCATCTAAGTAGCTTGTAATCAGCTATTTTTTTTTTATTATTAGGCAGTACTAATCAGAGCTAATTACTCTTTTCTGAAAAAGAGTTTCCTGAGTTCCTTATCTAACTCAACCTCAATTTTCTCAATTCTCTTGGTGAGAACCTGTATGATTTGGAACATTGGGTGGATGATAGCATACATTACTTTTTAATTTTTTATTGAATATTATATTTACATTTCAGATTTTATCCCCTTAACTCATTCCCCCCACCACCCAGGAACCTCCTATCCTAGCCCCCCTCCTCCTGCTTCTAGGAGGATGTGCTCCCACCTACCACCCACTCCCACCTCCTCACCCTCAAATTCCCCCCTACTCAGTGTTCAGCCTTTATGGGACCAAGGATCTCCTCTCCCACCTATGCCCTACAAGGTCATTCTCCCCTACATATACAGATGGAGTGATGGGTCCCTCCCTATGTGCTCTCGGGCTGGTAGTTTAGACCCTGGGGAACTCTGGTTGGTTGGTATTGTTGTTCTACTTATGGGGCCACAAATCCTTTCAGCTCCTTCAGTCTTCTCTTTAACTTCTCCATTGGGAACCCCTTGAAAAGATCAGTGGTTAGCTGTGCGCATCTGTCTCTGAATATGTCAGACTCTGGCAGACCTCTAAGGAGACAGCAATATAAGGCTCTTGTTAGCATGCACTTCCTGACATTCACATCAGTGTTTACCTTTGGTAACTGCACATTAAATGGATACCCAGGTGGAATGGTCTCCAGATGGCCCCTTCTTCAGTTTCTGTCCCACACTTTGTCTCCATATTTGCTCCCTTGAATATTTTGTTACTCCTTCTAAGTAGGACTGAGGCATCCATGCTTGGTCTTTATTTTTCATGAGCTTCATGGGGTCTGTGAGCTGAATCTTGGCTATTTCAAGCTTTTGGGATAATATCCACTTATCAGTGAGTATAACCCTATTTAAAAATGGGGTACAGAGCTAAACAAAGAATTCTCAACTGAGGAAACTCGAATGGCTGAGAAGCACCTTAAGAAATGCTCAACATCCTTAGTCATTGGGGAAATGCAAATCAAAACAACACTGAGATACCACCTCACACCAGTCAGAATGGCTAAGATCAAAAATTCAAGTGATGGTAGATGCTGGCGAGGATGTGGAGAAAGAGGAACACTCCTACATTGTTGGTAGGATTGCAAGCTGGTACAACCACTCTGGAAATCAGTCTGGCAGTTCCTCAGAAAATTGGACATAGCATTACCTGAGGACCCAGCTATACCACTCCTGGGCATATACTCAGAAGATGCTCCAACATACAACAAGGACATATGCTCCACTATGTTCATAGCAGCCTTATTTATAATAGCCAGAAGCTAGAAAGAACCCAAATATCCTTCAACAGAGGAATGGATACAAAAAATGTGGTACAGTTACACAATGGAGAATTACTTAGCTATTAAAAATAATGAATTCGAGAAATTCTTAGGTAAATGGATTGAACTAGAAAATATCATCCTGAGTGAGGTAATCCAATCACAAAAGAGAGCATCTAATTCATTTAATTCTTTACAGGGTTCTTCTCCTAGACAGAGAAAGTTCTGAGTTTAGATTTTTTTTTTCATATAGGTGTATTCATAAGTACATTGTGAACATAATAAAATTTTTCTGATTTGTTTTTACCTTCTCTCTCTTCTTTCTCCTCTCTCCTAAATGCTCTGTCTCTCTTTCTCTCTGTTTTTTCTTTCTCTCTTTCTCTCTCTCTCTCTCTCTCTCTCTCTCTCTCTCTCTCTCTCTCTTTCTCTCTCTCTGAGTAAACTTGAGCATTCCCACAGGCTGAAATAAATTTTTGGCTAGATGTTTTAAATAAAATAAACATTAAAAAATAACAATAAAATTTATTTTTCGGGAGTCTTTGTTCCTCAAAAAATTAGTTCATTTTTAAGATTAAAATTAAATTAAAATTAAAAATTAGTTCATTTTTAAGATCATGAGAGATGACTTATCAGTAAATGAATAAACTTCCTCAACTGCACAAGTTTTATGTGCTGGTAATATAAAATATTAAATAAATATGTAGCAATTTTATTATCTTTATTAATCAAGAGAAAAACACCCATTTTCATTGAAATAGCCATCTTTTCTCTTCAAGACAGTTGAAGTGAATGTTCCATGTCCTCTTAAAGTAAGAAAAACCATTTCCAAGATGACTTTCTTGTAAGTTAAGTCTTCAGTACAACCATAAATTATAGAGCAAGTAGATTATGAGAAAGTGAAAATACTAGATATGGCAAGATTGTAAACATTATTTTCTATTTCTGACTGACTAAGGATATCTACTCGTTCATGATCATCACAATTCTGATATTGAACTGTGCTTGGGAGATAGATGTTGTTGTATTTTTTTCCTTTCTTAAAAAATATAGTTTTAATTATTGGAGCTTTTTTTTTTTTTTTAGAAATATCCAAAGTATTTACAAAAATTTAATTCAGAATCTTCAGTATTCTCTGTGCTTATTACCAGTTCTGTTCCCATTTTGTTTTCTGTACTCAAACTATTTTCCTTCAGAAAGGCTAGTCAACTTCTTCCAGATATTCAATTTAGATATGGTAACCTGGACACTGTCTCACATGACTACATTTCTTTCAAGAATAAAGCTAATGATTATTAAAAAAACTTTGGCCCTTTCTTTATGTATAGGAAATATTGTGTTGCCAGACCAATGATAGCTTGAAGATTTTTGCTTACCTCAGGAGGATCTTTATACTTGATATGAAAAATTAAAAATGGACACAGATTTTAGAATGTTTAACATCTTATGTGAGTCAAGAGTGGCTAACCTTCAAGTACACTTTCAATTCACCATTAAGCCCTAAGTTCCAAAGTGCTCATTTGATAGTGTCTCTTTTCCAACTCATTCAATATTGGTAGGTGTGCTTTGTGTAAGTTTCTAAAGAATAGATCTAAACATGTAATGAGAAGCATCTAATCTGGCTGTAAACCAATTGTTTTAGAGAAAAGTCATTAAAAGAGAATCAGGTTAATTTAAATGAAGAAAAGCCAAGCCACTATTCTGTGTTTAAATTCATGACATTTTGGTTTTTTGCATCATGCTCTGAATTTGGTATGCATTTCCAACCAAAAATGAATTTGAAATCCCCCTTAGAACTAGTATTTGGTAATAGAAGCAATTTACTGGGAGACGTTTATTCACCTTATTTGATTTAATTAGCTTCTTCTTTATGGAGAGGGACTAATGCAGGTAGCCTTAGGGGGGGAAAAATGTTTGGTCTGCTCTCTCTTTGCAGATGGCACATGAATTCCAGTTTTTTGTTTTTTTAATTTAATTTTTTTTTATTTTTTTTAATTTTCCCAGACACACAGTTGACTCAGCTGTGTGTCCAGGATGACGCCACCAAGGACTGAGTCCCAGTTTTGCAGCACACTCTGAGGTTGACTTTGACAAGCTTTGAGGAGCAACTTAGTGGACAACTACATTTATCTACTATATTTATCCTGGAGTAAAGAAAAATAGTGTTAGAAACGCTTTTCCTCTCCATGTCCCAAAAGACAGTTTTGCTTTCAGGACCATGTTTAAGACTCTTGTAGACAGAAAAGCATGTTTTACTTATTTATAGTACTCTTCCCATTTTATTCTTTCATATAGAGATTGAAAGAATTAAAGCATCGAGAATTTGCTAGAAATGTAGCTTCCAAATCATGGAAAGATGAGAAGAAACAAGAAAAGGCACTTAAACGGCTCCATCAGCTGGCTGAGCTGCGACAACAGTCTGAATGGTAAGACACAGAGGGGCTTGGATGGTCCAAATTGCATCTCCTGTCTCCTGGGAAATTTCAATAATGAATCTACTTTGTTCTCTGCAACAATATAAACTTAGCACTAATCAACAAATATGCTTGAAGGAAAAGTCTTAGTTGTTAATGGTTCACAAATTAATAACTTTGTCATTTCATTTTTTTTCTTCCTAATGCTGCTAACTTATTACCCTGCTTAATGAACTGATCCAGAAAACAATTCTAATAAACTGGCATCTGTTCTAGCTTAACTTGTTCTGACATAATTCTTCAGTAATTTGTTTTATAATGATAACTTTAAAATATTTAATATGCATATATTATACATGTAATATGTTGAATCAATTCCAACCCCCATTCCTCCCTCCACCCCCAATTCCTCTGTCTCCTACCACTTTTCCTTACAGGCTTCATATGTTCTCTCTATATGTATACATCTGTAATTAAATACTTACTATCTAGCACTGACTGAATATGCATGTGTGGGATCATCTTCTCATCTACTGAAACAAGGATGGGTATCTGCATAAGACTCACATCCCTGAGGAAAACTGACTCTCCTGGTCCTAGCAACCATCAGTTCCCAAAGAGCTCCCCAGATAGGAGGGACAAGTGACGATCAGCTACCCAATGGTACTGAAATTTGAGTGGCTTGATCTTGTGCAAGTATCATGTATGCAGTTCTATGTATTAGTATATGAAATTGCACTGTTATGGCTTCCAAACACTGTTCTGTCTCACGCATCAACAATGATAGCTTTAAAACTGTAAATAACATGCATCTTTGGGGTGGATAATACATGTCCTGTATATTCCCTTGTACACACTTAAGTCTAGAAAAAATGACTGTATCATTGTCTGAGAGACAAACAAAATATAATTAATGTGGTTCAATTTACAGCACAATGTCATTTTAATTGATAATTATACTATAACATGCATTACATTAATACAAACTTGTAGCTGAAAAAATGACAGTTTAAAAAATGCTTGCAGCCACTGAATGATTCAAAGTTGTTACCTGGAATGCAATTAACATTGCAGATTGTGAATTGTGCTAATATGGATTATAATGCATAATAGTAACATAGCTAATTAATGTGGGTGACAGCAACCTGGTGAATTGTGGAATTTGTAGCTCTGCCAGAATTTAAATTCCTGTTGCTTAAATGGAACTCAGTATGCAATAACAAAAGCAAATGGTTTAGTTATACTACCACAAAACATTCAAAATCGATGATTAGAAAATATTTATGATATTGGTTAATTATTAATGAAATAGTGATCATTTTACAGTACTTACATATATAAAGTCTTTAGAATATGTTAATCAAATATATAAAACATTAAAAATTTTTAAATGTAAGATAAAGGAAAGTTAAAGGCACTATACTACATGTGTACAGAAATAAAGTTAATATAAAGAGACTTGTTCTGAGAGGATCCACACAATCAGAGACATATATTGGATACTAATGAGTCTATCCAACAAGAGACTCATGTCATTCAAGCATAGTAGTAGATTAATATTAAGAAATCAGACCTACTGAAACAGAACTTAGAACACAGATTCCTGTGTGCATTAATGTAGCATACAAGAAATCATGGAGATCACATTTCAGTTCCTGCATGATTAGTTACAGTAGTCAGTAAGTCAAATAATAATAATAAATGCAGAAGAAAGATATCCTAAATAAAGATCTTCATATGCCATTCACTAAAGCTCCCTTGTTCATCAGCAAATCTGAGTTTTTCTTGTCTTTACTATAGAAGTAACTACACACCCACATTTCTTCTTCTCCAAAGTAGAATATTCAGAAAGAATCAGAGGAATCATTGTGATGGTGGGAGTGGGGCATGATTTTCTTAGAGGGCAATAGGATGGATAGTAATGACGATGTTCCTGCTGATAAATTTCTAAGTTTCTGGGGTTGCCAGAAACTTAGTCTTCTAGATGGTCTTCTAGATTAAAATGCCTGCTCTATTAATTTAATATATCCATCACCAAACCTTATGTACCAAACAAATGCAAATATAACCACTCTACATGCCAGAATGTGCCCCACTGTTACAGAAAAGATAAAATGTTCAGTCCTCTAAATACAGAATTTCAAATCATAGAGGTTATTTCTTCCTTACAATTGCTCACCAATTGCTCTATTTGCTTAAACAGCCTCATGGCCTAATAGACATAACTTAGAGTTATAAAATATTTTTTGTTGCATCAGAATTGATGCATAAAAATTAAAATAAAAATGACTGTCACAGTACAATGCCTTCTTTCCTAGACTACATATGTCTGGTCCATTACCCTTATGTTTTCTGAAGAACCTGGCAAATGTGAATGTTCTGTGAAGATATTTCATGAGTATTTTGTGTTTCTTTCTGTGATGTATCTTGTCCTATTTATGAACCTCTGATTTTCAACGCCCTACAATTGGTCCTGTAGGAAAAGACACTGTCTACTTAGAATGAGCCAACTAACATTATTCTTCCATATAGGAAAGGTGAATTAGTGGTGCTGAGAATATTTGAATCCAACTGATAAACAAGTTTTGGCAGAAAATTGAAGTTGAATTTCATATTGGACAGCCAGCTTTGATGTTGTCTTGGATAACTTCACTCATACAGGGTCTCAAATAAAAGCATTTATTGAATTGGGAGGTACTCACTTTCTGAACATAAACTTTTATGTAAATATTTAAGTGTGGTATTTCTTTATGGATGTTTGTATAAAATTTGAGACATGTTAGTGTTGTTGATTCTGAAAACAGAAATTTCACACATAAGAACCAGAATACAACACAACAAAATCATTATATTCTGGTATGTCTATTTGTTTCTGTTTGAAAGATATGCCTTTCCCCATAGGAGACAATTTGTATACTTATTATGTTACTTTGCTTCAGGATTTGTGGACAATAGTGAGATATACAACACACTAGTACAAGTTAAATGGTTAAGTCTTCAGTCACTTTCTAACTAGGTATTACAAATGAATATAATTATTTCCAAATCACAGGTAGTTCCAAAGAAGAGGATGAAAAAAAAGTGTATAAACCAGGAAAAATTAGAGAAGAGTGAGTGTTTTCTGCTCAGGACCTTGAGACAGGAATCATGGGAGATCAACACACATTCATATATAAGTTCTTAGGATATGATGTAGAGCTTAGGAACTATACATAGTAATTATTATTATGTTCTGTATCAGAAATTTGCTAAGATGGAGGATTTTAAGTTACTTTTAACACAGATGCAAACACACACAAGAAATTATGTGTTGTGTTGAATGTGTCAGTGAGCTTTATCATAGCAACAAGTTTATACTACAAGCATATATCTATTCGATATCCCAAGGTGCATCATAGAATACCCACCCCATACATGTATTTACATCCTCAAGATAGCTATTTATTTTAAAATGAAATGATTGTGTAAATAAATAAACTATCGAATAAAATAAAATTATATGAAATAAAACATAATTTAGAAATATTAAAATATTCATGTTTTGTTTTTTGTTTTGTTTTGGTTTTTTTTTTTTTTTTTTTTTTTTTTTTTCAATCTGGAAGAGGAACTCCTAATGTTCTCCCATTAAATTTCAGTACTTCTTTTGAGTATAATACCAATGGCAGGAAATTGATTTTCCAGAAGAAGCAAATTTATTAATCAGGTAGCATAGATGCTGCTTAATCCAAAATGTGGCACACATGTGGAGAGGTATTTCCTTGTCACCAAGAAAAAAATCAGTTACACTGTAGTCATCCCTGGTCCTTCTGTGTCTAAGCTCCACCAACACTTCAATACCTGTATTTGGGTATTTTCTTTGGTCTGAAATAGCATTCAGTATCCCACATATTTTGTTTGAATACTTCTCCCGTGAGTGATAGTAAATATGACTAAGGTACTCTTTTATGAAAAGCATGGTGAGAATATTAAGGGAAGAAGATTGTTATGGGGAGGGGGGGAAGTAGTTCTCATTATGAAACAATTAAGGAAAAGTCACTGTTTTCTAAAATTCCCAAATCTGATTTCTCCACAACAATGGGAGACACTATCATTGTCAAGCTCTACCTGTTCATTCCTGAGAACAGATAGTCTCAGATAATTGTGTAATAAACAATGGCTAAAATTATAATTTGTAATTTAAAACATATAAGGGCAGAGAAAATAATAGACTGTAATACTGTACAAAGAAACAGTGTCAGCAAAATAAAATATGAATATCAAAAATTACCTGTTAACTACAAAAAGACTACAAGCAGTAGAGTACTGATATGCATATTGAATCCATTACGTGTTCTTCCTGTGTTCTTGTGTTGTAGAGCTAAGGACTTGGGGTTGGATAACACGTCAGGAGAGTTTTCCTTTCAGAAAATGGATTCTCCTCTTTTCAGAAGCCATTGGTTGCTTGTATCTCTTCATCTAGATGTGGGGTCTTATGAACTCTTCTCCATTGCTGTTGGCATGTCAACTGGTGTCATTATACAGGTCTAATTTATGCAAGATGTTGCTGAGATTTCGTGGCTACAAGTTTTCTATCATGTCTAGAAGACACTGTTCTACAGCAGGTTCACTGAGCCTCCTGCTTTGCCCTTGATCCTCCAGTTCTATGCCCTACTCTGATCTTCCCTGCATGTAGGAGTCTTGTAGATGTATCAGGTTGAGATGGTACCTCATAGTCACTTATGATCTTCATTTAACCTGCATGTGGATTTCTGAAATAGTATCCATCTGATACAAAAACATATTCTTTGAGAAGGATTGAAAAGTACACTTTTGCGTAGGTGTAAAGATAGGTATTTAGGATATAGTTAGTTATTCGGAATTTAAGGAATATATTTTAAAGATGTAGATTTTTAGTATTTATAGCCAAGAAACAAAAGATAAGAAATAATGAAATATAAAGTAGAAAACAAAAGTTAAATGTGCCTCCAGGCACATGGAAAAGATAAAAACAGAATGGTGTTTCAAATAAACACTGGAAAACTGGTGTCGTAGCATCACCTTTCTCAAGTCAGTATCAGTGTCCCTGTATAAGGAAGAGTGTGAAAAGATAAGGTGTGAAAAGACTAACTTTAATATAAAAATTTCGGTCTGTGTTTGTTTATTTTCTGCTTTCTGCTTGAATCCTTAATGTTCCTCAGCCAAATCAATAATATTGAAAAACCCTCTAAAGACAAAGCATGCACAGTTGGCATAAGGTTGTTTTGGAGGTAAGGAGCAAGAGACTGGTACAAAGTCTCATGGGAATACTGATACAACCTAAACTCTCAGCTGCTTACACTGTGTTCATTAGCTATTAACAAGAATAATGACTAACTACCTTGTTTCAGCAGAAGTAAGCAGGAAAGACTTTTGAAGGAGTGAATATTGAACACTAAAGGCGCTGAAAAATCAAATTAAAACCTGTCTTACACTTTGCAAATTTCAATTGCTTACCTAATATGAATATGCTGTTTGAAAGACTCGGAAACATGTTAAATCTGAATTTCAAAGGATCATAGGTTATATGGAATGTATTGTGATGCAAATTATCTATTTTTTTATTTTGTTTTGCAGCTTTACCATACAATATTTTATTTGTTACTGCTTTTTAAATTTCTAAATAACAGAATTAAACCTAGCATTTCAGGACTAGCCACTCTATAGCAGTTATACTGACTTGTACATGTGTGAGAAAATAGTCATTTTGTAGAAAATAATGTTCACCAATGAATATTAAAACACCTCAGTGTAGAAATACTATAGAATGTTGTTTGCATATAGATTTGATTCCAATGCTAATGTCCTAATCATTTGAATATTTACCTTATTTACAGTGTTTCTGGAAACGGACCAGCATACAAAACCCCGAGGATAGCTATGGAAAAGCAGCTCCAGCAGGGAATTTTCCCAGTTAAGAATGGCAGAAAGGTATCCTACATGAAAAGTGCCCTTCTCAAGGGAAAGAATGTGCCCAGAAGCACCATGGATAAGCAGCGACCAGCCATGCCAAACCGACAACAGCTACAATCAGATAGGAGACACTTGTTTGGGAATATGATAGCACAAACATCTTCAGATCTCAGCAATGCAAACCACAGGACAGGAGTTTCATTTTCATTTTCAAAAAAAGCCTATCTAAAATTAGAATCCTCTGCCTCAGTTTTCAGCGAGAACACAGACGATTCACATGATTGTAACAAGTCACCCACCTATAAAGTCAAACGAACAGCTGAGAACTGCAAGTGTTGCAGGCTTGCAAACGACGACACAGACCTTACTAAGGAAGAAGGAGTCCTCTCATCAAGCCATCTGGAGGGTGTTTTAAACAACACCTTCTCAATGAACTCTAAAATTTCACAAAACAAACATGAATCTATTAATAGAAGACTGAAAGATTCAGCTGGTACTCAGGCAGCTTTTTCTAAGCCTCACTTCCGTGTTTCAGAGAGAGATTTTACTATTTCTAGCAGAGAAAAAGAGATTAGGAATGCACTGAAGGATACTTCAGGAAACTGTTTTAATCACCCATGCCAAGCAAATGAAGCCTCCAGTCCACTTAACATTTACAAGCACAGTGATAGTAGGTGGTGTGAATGTCTGGATGACTTTTTGCCTTCAGGACCAAGTGAACAAAAGACCCAACAAGCACATCGAATTCCTAACTCCAGAATGGAAGATGGAGCAAAGTCTTCAGATAAAGCAGAAAGGGTTACCAAGAATGTGCACAGACTTTGCAGAGAAGGTTGTCCTCATGATCTGAAATCCAAACCATTGCCTTTCCTCCATGTACAGAGCAAGGATGGTCACACCACTCTACAGTGGCCTACAGAACTTCTTTTCTTTACCAGAACGGAACCTTGCATATCTTACGGCTGTAATCCTCTATATTTTGATTTCAAACTTTCTCGCACCACAAAGGATGAGCATAATTCAGAGGATGTACGAACAGAGTTGGAGAAGGAGGCTGTAGAAACGAAGACAAAACCAGAGAGCCAAGTCTCCAGTTTAATTAAAGAACAAGAAAATTTGACCCAAGATAATCAACCTCTGAAACCAAAGATGATTGTAGCTAACCCAGATTGGGAAAAGTTCCAGAGAAAATACAACCTGGACTCTAATGATTCTGACTCCAGTGTAAGTGAACATGCTAGTCTAAGAGACTTGGAAATGAAAAGTCCTGAAGTGCCTGCTTACCTTAATGTGTCTCTAAAGGATGGTTTAGAAAACAATAACGCTGATGATACTGAATTGGTGGGACCATCAAACATCCACTGGCAAAGTTGCAAAAGGACAGTTCACAATAATGCCTTGGAGGGTCTGTCTTTCTCTCCTCACATTTCAAGAACTAAAAACCATAAGCTAAATCCCTGTAGTCCACAGTCAGAGTTTGAAGAAGAAAACCAATGTACCTGGGATTTCAGTCCTTATACGTCAGGAGATCACCGTGAATATGGAAAGGATACAGGTGTAAGCTCAAACAGCTGCAACATCAGCGTGGCCAGCAGAGCTTCTCCAACTGGGAAGCTAAGTTATAAGAGATATTCTCCAGTATCACCTTTGAGGGACCATCCCAGATGTATGGATGAATCTTCTAAAAATATGTCCAGTTGGAGAAACATGTGTACAAGTCATAGGTCCAAGGGGACTAACAGCAGTCAATTGCTCTGCTTTTGTAAAAAAGAGTATAGCTCAGTTGAAAGGCACAAGTGGAAACACAGAAAGCACAATTGCCTCTACATGTCTGATGTGTCTCTAAGCAGTAACTATACTCCCTCAGAAACACAGAAAGACAGGAATGGTAAACTATCAGATTCATTTAAAACTAAAAAACGATCAAAACACAGAGACTGCCACTTCAGAGAAATGTACAAACTGGGTAAAAATCAACAATTTGCAGGGTCCAAACCCCCAAGTATTTTCTATTGTGATTCTGGCTCTCGGGTTTCCATTGATGGAAATAATGAAAAGACCTTTAATGGCCATGAACATCAGCACAGCAAATTGAACTCTTATTTGAGACAGAGAGCTTGCTGCTTAAATAAAAACAAGAGAAGCCAAAAATCTTTAGCCAGCCTTCACATTGGTGGTGCGCACCAAGTTAAGTGCAGACAATGTAACTTAGGCACAGTCAACTACCTTCTAAGGAGCTGTACAGGTAGCCCTTTAGAAACTACACAGTCAAACATTCGAGATGGAGAGGGGCCATCCTTGACTGCCAAGGGTCTTTTGGAAAGAGTGAGAGCCAAGAAGTATCAGGAGCAATCAACGGGATTTGAGATCTCCTCAAACAGTTGTTTAAAAGAATCGCAGACTCATTCACAAATTCAATGCACAACTAAACCTGGACCACCAAGTTTTAGCAGAACAATATTGCCTTTTTCAAAAAAGAGACAACACATAGGCAAAAGAAAAAATGATAACGGTAACATGGTTCATAAACCTTCTGACAAAGACAACGTCAAAAACTCAAACAAAAAAAATTTGACTACTTTGACAGACACTGAATGTGATAACTATCTTTCCAAAGGCATAAATGGTTCAGTGACTGACTCTCATTCTTTAAGCAGAAAAAACAATCAGACAACAAAAGAGCAATCCACGTCTTCAGTTAGTGAAGTTCAACCTTTCCTTCAAAGCTGTGACCCAGTACCAAATGATTTCCTTGGTGCTTTTCCATCTAATAGATATACTGGTGTAACTGATTCAACAGAGACCAAAGAGGATCAGATAAATCGAGACTTAGAGGACGTAAGCATGTCTGTAAATCACGTAGAGGGGAACATAAACTCTTACTATGACAGAGCTATGCAGAAGCATGACAAAATGGAAGATGAATTAGAAATGTGTCATAAATCTCTCTCACCCCCTTTAATTCAACAGCCCATAACATTTTCTCCTGATGAAATAGACAAGTACAAGCTTCTCCAGCTACAAGCCCAGCAGCATATGCAGAAGCAGCTCCTGTCAAAGCATCTCCGAGTATTGCCTGCTGCAGGGCCCACTGCCTTCTCTCCTGCCTCAGCTGTGCAGACAGTTCCAGTTCACCAGCACACATCCATCACGACCATTCACCACACATTTCTACAGCATTTTGCTGTTTCTGCTTCTATAAGTTCTCACAGCAGTGCCCTCCCTGTAGCTCATCTCCACCCTCTGTCACAGCCGCATTTTACTCCTATTTCATTTTCAACCATGGCTCCAACCATTATCCCTGGGCACCCTGCTTTCCTAGGTCACCCACTACATTTAGTCGCGGCTGCCCCCTTCCACCCATCACATATGGCATTTCAGCCCCTGCCTTCTGCAGCGTTTATTCCCACATTGTTTGGTCCGCATTTAAACCCAGCCACCACTCCTGTTTTCCACTTGAACCCTTTAATCCAACCCGTGCTACAAGGTCAAGATCTTTACCATCACTCTTGCTCAAGCCAGATGCAACAATTAAATAGTGTGAAAGAGGCCTTAAATATGGCAGTCCACTTGAACTAATAGTTATTACAGCGCGTCTTATGAATGAACAGCACCAATTGTTGCTACTTGTAAACCAATAGAGTAACATCCTCATCTCTTGTTATTAAAATGTTTAAAGTTATGGTGCGAATTCCAAATATCACTAATTCATTAGTATAAACTGAATTATCAGTATAGAAATGGGAGCATTTTAAGAACTTCTTTTTCTGAATAAAGTAACAGATCAAATTAAAATAATTTGTGAGAGAAAGGGCTGAAAAATATTAAACACTGGTTTGAGATAAGTTGTGAATTAGTGGTATAAACTGGTAAGAGAAAACATTCTGGTTTAACATAAATATTATGAAGAAAACATAAAATACCCTATGTTTGAAGGATCTGATGAATGAGCTCTGAATAAAAGTTAATTTCAGTTTTATTTTTCAAATAATATTAAAATGTCAGTAAAATGAATAAATGATTAAGAAGAACCCCTATTGTTAAATTTTGGCTATGTTGCTAATTTTATTGTCTTTTAACACATTTCTCATAGGTTCTAAGAGATATTAAGAAATATTCTGATGGATACAATCTGAAAACAGTTTCACAACTAACTTTATAATTATAGAAATTCTGTGGAAAGATCATCTTGCTTCACTTCATATGTAACTTGTGAGAGTCACTAGGATTTGGAATTAAAAAGGTTTAAATTTTATATTAAAATTCATACAAAAGATACTACTAGTGTTTGATAAACAAAAATAAAATATCCATAGAATAACATTTTACATATATTGGTAATGCCTTCAAACATCACAAGAACACATGCACACACACAAAAATCAAGTTTTATTTATTTTACTCCATAAAAACTTCATTTTGTTCAAAAATAAGAAGCACCAAGCTTAGAAAGAATGAATGTTATGATGGTAAAAACAAATTATTATTCATATGATCAAATATTCATTTGAAAGTCTTCCTGGCCCACAGAATTTATACTTCTTATATCACTTATGAGGTATCATCTATTTGGTATATAATTTAATATCCTTATAATTAGAAGTGTACATATACTTATATCTCCTGTAACTATGGCTTTCTGAAAAGTGAGATAATAGACCAGAATGTATCTTATACCAAATAATGATGTGATGTAAAGTTTGGCCTCTGAGTGGGAAGAACCTTTCTCACTCATTTTTAGAGAAAAGTAGCTACAATTCCTGAATACATGTAGTTCATTTCATTATGGTGAAGCACTTATCCTACTTTTTCTCATCCCTCATATCTACAGAGATCAATATTAGTATTCTTCATGTGCTCAATGAAATCAAGAAGTTTAAATAGGTAAATTTTCATACATGGTATAAAAGATACATTTGCTGCAAACAGAAGGGAGATAAGTAACTAAACAAACAAATTTAAAATATTAACATAAAGAATAAATTCACTTACCAAAGTAACACCAAACATTCTTAGATAGGGGCTAGATAGAAAATAAAACTGGCACCATCTAGCCTATTTTCAACAAATAAGAAAGAAAGAGAGAGAAAAGAAATATTTATCAAAACCACAGGAATTATTTACGCTCCCAGATGTACCTTGGCACATAGTTTGGCACATTTCTTTTATCCATGAGAGTTGATTAATATATTATGTATCAACAAGACCAAATCATGAGCTTGAATATGTGTAAGACCCTTTTTCTATTTTAAGGGTGTTTTCTGTCTTATTATTATTTTGGATTGTTCAACAACATAGAATACCTGACATTGTGCTGTACCTTTCATAGTTTTGTTCTCTTTCCCTAAATGGATAGAAGGCATTGGTAGTCAAATGGCATTAAAATAAAACCCAGTAAGCTTGTAAAACATACAAAAAAGCATATATTCAAATATAACTTGCAAATAGATCCACAAAAGTAACTATGTACATTTGGAATAAATCATCCTTAAAAGAAAATGAATGGAAATATTATTATAGATGTAGATAATACCTTGCCTCCCCACACAAAAAATTCAAAATATGTTGTGGATAATTAATTCCTCAATCAGATAAAAAAGATGAAAACAAATCCAAGACAAGGTAATTTTGAACAATCACTAGAAGTCTTATTAGAGAGCACTTGATTAATTTTTAAATTGCCTTGGAGACAACCTAGACTGTCTGAAGGCTAAATCAGTCAAGTTTTCTACTGGTCCTTAGATAGATGAGTGTAAGTAGGTAGTTTGGAAATATGTACTCCACCCTGTATTAGCAGTGATGTAAGTGCTCACTGAATAGCCCATCTCATACAATGACCACTAAACAAGGTGCTACCACTTAAACAAAAATGACTTGTAATTGAAGTCAACAGGTATAATGTTGTGGCATCAAATAGAGGAAAGGCACAACTAAAATCCCCATTCCACATGTTGTGTGAAGTCAGCACCCAGGCTGGATTTCAGTTTTTATTTTACCTTTACAGGAACACATGCCTGAAAATCTGAAGCAGAAAGAATTCTAAGTATATTTTGAATTCTAAACTAGACTCATTAAAATCAGTCTCTGATGGGTCATATTTTATCATAACCTTTAAAACACATGATAATGGGCTTGAGCAATTTTCTATTAAATGATAAATTTATGAGATAAGAATTTGGTGAGTTTACTTTTTACACCAAGTCATTGGGCCTTTTTTTGTATCTATCCAAGAACCAAGACTAAATTAAGGATAAGTACTGTTGAGAAGGATTGTAAAATGTTTATGTATATGGTGACATGTGCGCACATGAACACACAACACAGATATGTCTATATATTTTATATGTGAAGATTCAGAATCATTTCAGCATTATATGGCCTCAATGGATTCAATGATACATGATTCAAGATATTAAAGAACTTTGTATGGTGATCTACCAATCGAGTAATGCTTATTTCTTATTTTTTTTCATGGAAAAAAATGCAATGGGGCTATAAAATCTGTCCCCTAATATGCTTTTTAACTTCATTTTTATACATGTTATAAATAATGAAAAATGAGAACTGATTAGACAATAGAGAATGATTTACAAAGAAAATCTGAGACTTTGTCTCCTCCATCATACTGTAGGGGGATATTTTTCAGAATTATCTGAAATTTCTTTCTCACAGATTATGGATTTGATGGTGCCTACTCTTGTCATTCTCTGTCAGGTCTTATTGAAACTTCTGTTTCCACTGGATAGAAATGTATTTAAGAAGAACCAATACTGTAATAGACTCCCACTGAACAAAATTTTTAATCAGTCAGATTTCTCAGAATTGATTACAAGTTCTGACTGTCTTAGTAAATGAAGTTTTTTTTTTTTTTCCTGTAGAAACAAGGATAGCAGCAAGGCAATTTTCTAAACATTTAAAAATCCATTGAGTTTTTAACCAACAATACCCTGATCTTCAAGCATTCCGTAGAGTAAGTAGAGATATCAAGATGGTTTGCACACAGGAGTACTGGAATACCAAAAGTATTCCAGGATTCTAGATAAAAATAAATGAAATTATTCTCCTAGATGTTAGTAGAGGTCTAAGAAGTTGCTGGGATAACACTGACAACAGTACAAAAGCAGAGTATAATTCTACATCTTTTTGTAGAAATATTTCTTGGATTTGTAAAGATGATTATCAAATATTCTGAAGAAAAACATGGACATGTCAGGTTCAGCTTTCTAAAACCACCATTTAAAGACCCACATCTCACACAACTACATATACAACTAGTCTAAAGTGAGATAATGATCTAATTATTCTCTGCCTCAGCAAAGCTAAGGAAGAAGCTTCAGTTAGGTTCTGTGAATTGGATGAACCCCTATAGTGGAATGTTCTCTTGCTAATGAACAGAAATATTAAAAAGCAGTGAGTGAGCAGCTTCATGCAGAAGGAAAATGCATGTGTGCTCTTTCTGTCTCAGACAAGAACCACTTCAGTAAGAGGAGGATTTTAGAATGTGAGTTCTCATCCCAGTAATTCTTGGTCAGAGGATTTTCAAAGGTTATCATCTTGTTCAAACAAAAATATTACCCACTTCTTCTATTAGGTGTATAGTTGGTGACAAGGATTGTACTTTTGGGGCTTAAGCTGTATTAAAAATGGTAGCAATGCCCTAATAGATTAGGTTTAGAATAAGCCAATAATAGAGAGATAAGCTAAAGGGTCTTTCTCATTCTCTGAACATATATATATATATATATATATATATATATATATATATATATATATATATGAAGAGACAATTCCAATCCAATTTTTAATTCCTTTCTCAAAGTCATTCCTTATTTTTGTGACTTACCACCTCTCTTGTATAGCAAGATCAAGTCAATTGGTAGAAACAGACAAAATCCAAGACATCAGGAAAAATGTAACTAATATGTATGAGTCCATATGTACATTTGTTTGTCTGTATGTGTTCCTAATATACTCTTTATTCTTAAGTTGTGAATTTAAATCTTTGTTGAAAGTAAAAAATGTATTACAGTGTTTTCTTTTTAAAAATAATCACATATTGAGACAATCAACTTCAAGAAAAGATTTCTAATCTTGTGCAAAGTAGTCATTTGCTTTAATGGGTGAGAGATTTTTTTTAAATAGTTGATATGTACGTTAGTTGTGTAGATGTTTACAGCAAATTCTCACCTTATTTAATCCAAAAATAAATGAAACTGAATGATGGTCTTCAATATGGTATAAGTCAATCTTTTTTTTTTAATTCTCTGTTCAAAGCAATTTTGATTATACTGTGGCTAAGTAAATTGCACTACTGTACATGCAAAGCAGACTTTTTTAGGTTATTCAATAAATTACTTGGACTGTAGTTCAATGCAATAATATTTTTTTCAATAAAATGCTTAATAATGTAGGATTATTAATCATGTATTTATAAAAAAAAAATTGTCCCAAAATATAAGGATTAAAATCAAGTACAAAATGATGTGGAAATATTCTGTATTTTACACTGTTGGACTAAAATGCATTTAACAATTTATTTGTTATTGTATATATTTATAGTATATATTTAAAGGGTTGGATTTCTTAGGCTTTTCTTAACACTTGAGTGTTACCAAATAAATCTGTTTCCTCAAACTCAAAATAAATATCACTTAAAAATTCTACAGATGTATTTGTTGCTGATATATAATGCAGAAATTATGTCTTATTTTTCTCTTCAAAAATGTAACCCAATAATTTCTAATGCTCTAACAAAAGTATACTTTTCAGAATGTATTCTCTAACAATATATTATAAACTGAAAATCAGTGTATGTATAATTATTATAATGTTAATTCTGAAAATATTTTAATTAAAAATTAATTTTATCTTCAAATAACAATTCTGAAAGGGGCTCAACTCTAGGAAATACAAATATTACCAATGCTATGAGAATTAACTTGAGATTCCTCTTAACTATTATGAATTATTTATTAATTTTAAGTGTTTTGTCTTTATTTTTTTTAGAATAGATATATGAACCCTCATTTGCTAGATTGTGGTACTAGTTATGCCAAATCTCAGACCAGGTATGCCTTGAACTGGCCTTTCATAGTTATTTCTTCCTGTTCCTTCATCCCCCTCCTCCTCTTTTTCTTCTTTTACTTCTACTTCTTTGTCTTCCTCTTAACCTCCTCATTGTCCTCTTTTTCAACATCCCCCATATCCTCCTCCTTTTTCTCTTCCTTCTCCTACCCTTCATCCCCCTTCCTCCTCCTCCCCCTTCTGCTCCTTCTTCTTCTCTTTTTCTTTTTCCAGTTTCATCTTCCAATTATAATCAGACTGCCCATCCTCCTGCTTTTGCTTCCAAAGTTCTGGGCCTATCTTGGGTATGTGTCACCATGGTGAGCTATGCTTGTTTATGAACCACATCAATACCACCCTTTCCTGTATAACAAGACTTATTCTAATATAAAAGCACAGTGTTTATAAATTTTTATTTCTTCTTCCCTTATTACACCTCTGTTAGTAGAAACAGAACTCTACGGTGTACTTTACCCTAATGTCTGAGTTGAAATATTTTGGATACACATCATCTTCAGGATTTTTAACATAGGTTATCTAATTTTATGATAAAATGTTTAGTGAAACTCTTGAAGTAATCAAAATTAACTTTTCCCAGATGTGTAAACACACACAACTACCCGACAACATTTATTGTTTATTGCTAGAGTCCTCATGGATTCACTGTTCAGCTAAGTCCTTATCTACTATATTATGGAGTCTGTCTGAGCAGGAGAGTGAGTTTTCTAAAACTAGAATACAATAATATCACTAATTAGATTAAGTTGAGAGTCTGTGGTGTGATGTTCAGCCCATTCTCTACATTCATGTGCAACTTCTGCTGGGCTGGGCTTGAGCTCTGTTCAGATTCCATATTATTTTTGTAACATGGAAATTTTGTGCACTAATATAAAATGGCTGCCACATACTCACAAGGCAACATTCTCTTATTACATCAGATAAATCTGAGTAAATTGCTGATGCCATTTAAAAAAGTAC
Source organism: Arvicanthis niloticus (assembly GCF_011762505.2). Taxonomy (NCBI): domain Eukaryota; kingdom Metazoa; phylum Chordata; class Mammalia; order Rodentia; family Muridae; genus Arvicanthis; species Arvicanthis niloticus. Next base: position 60,429,070 of record NC_047672.1, on the reverse strand, counting down.
TTTGAAGACTGAAGACGAACATCAAGATGTTTTAAAGTGGCTCAGCAATAAATAAAGTCATCCAGGGATAGGATGATTCACCAGAAGCTACATTTTGTAAACAGTTGTCAGGTGAACAACCCATCAATTAAATTTCATTTTCAATGTCTTTGTTTCTGTTTCCATCAGATCCATAGCATTTCAAAGAGATGATATTTCAATTACTTGGTCTGGATACAGCATGACATCTTCAGGATAGACTATAAATCCCAATGTATTTCTGAGGGATTCATTCATTATGAAATATTCTAAATCCTATGTTCTTTTATCCTATACTATTCATAGTATTGGGAAAATAGTATTCTCCCATATTTCCATATATTTAAGAAAGCAAAGACAGTAAACTGCAGAAGTAACTGGAAAGTAACAGGGTGTCATTGCCCTAAGGCAGTCAGTCCTTATATGTTTGTTTGTATGATTAGTCAATAATGATTAAAGGATAAAAGAAAACACTTAAAAAATAAGAGTCATGTATTGTTAATAAGGATTTTCCCTTCTGGATGTTTGTCCTTATCTTTGTTTTCTAATATTAATTACCAAGAGGATTTTAGGACAGTGCAGTTTAATATAATATCAAAACTAAAATTTGCTTTAGCTTGCTTAATTATATCTTTGACACAACTATGCACACAATTTTTAAGAATTTTCAAATTCCATATAACCCACCATTTCCCATTATTTTAACCCTAAAACAAGTATTTAATTTTTGGAATTGAAGCTTCAGGAAATGAAATGCATTGTGCAAAAAGGTGTTGAAAGATTGGGATAGTCGTACTGAAAACCTCAGTTCAAGTACATTGTACTTAAAGGCTTAGGACATAAGATAGATGTATATAGCACATAGCCATTGGTCTGGACTTTTCTGAGACAGACATATCAGGAAACCAACAGAATCAAGTTAGCTCTCAACACCAAATATCATTCTTCCTATTTAATGTAATGTATCATTTACTCTGCAATGCTTTGTACTTGGGAACGTTTCAAATATCAATAACACCCCCTTTTCAGCCTTTCCACCAAAAGAATCTTTATGCATCCAATCTTATTCACTGGAGTCACCTAGGAATGAGTCCTTAGACATATTTTTATTCAATATTTTATTTATTTACATTTCAGATGTTATCCCCTTTCCCCATTCCTTTCACGCATTAACTCCCTATCCCATCCATCCTCCTCCATTTTTGCCATTTGAATTACAAGCAAGTATTAAGGTCAGTTCTAGGTTGAGGAACTAGCAATACAATAGATGCAAATAGATAACTAACAAGTAAGAAAATAAATCCAGATAGTCAAAAAACAAGCAAGGCAATAAATAGAGTCCCATGATCACTCCTGTGATCACTGTTTCTAAGGACTTATCTGGATGACCAAAATATCTGAGCCTACTTCACTGTCTTAGCCCAAAGTCAGTTTCATGCCTGAAGCTTACTTCTTTGTTCTAGCTTAAATTTAGATTCCTGCCTGAAATTATTTCTTTGTTCTAGCCTAATGTCAGATTCCTGCCTGCAGTCTACTTCCTTGTCCTTGGCCAGTGTCAGATTCCTTTTAACAATGGTATCTATACTATGCAATTCTATGTTACATGAAGCCTTTAAGAACCGATTTTTCTCTGATGATACTCAACTTCATATTTTCAGGTATGACACCCCATATGGCTTCTCCATTTTTTAAATCAGGAGCTCAATCAAAGTATTTTCTTGGCACCCAGCAGTCAGAATTTAATGTCCAAACCAAAACTCTTTATTTAAAGCAATCCATCTTCAGTGTTATGCATGCATTGTACATTTTAGATTTCATTTTCTTACAAAATTTTTGAGGAAGGAATTTTTTTTTTTTTTTTTTTTTTTTTTTTTTTGTTTTTTTTGTTTTTCGAGACAGGGTTTCTCTGTGTAGTCCTGGCTGTCCTGGAACTCACTCTGTAGACCAGGCTGGCCTCGAACTCAGAAATCCGCCTGCCTCTGCCTCCCAAGTGCTGGGATTAAAGGCGTGTGCCACCACCACCCGGAGAGGAAAGAATTTTTTGCATGATACTTTTTTATAATTACAGTATTATTTAATTTCCTAGAATAATATAGAGAATATATAACATATTCTACAGCTTTTTGGAAAAATAGTAACTGCCCACTTTAAAGAGTCTCAGATCAATTTTGAGGTAATATAGTTTTACTGAGCACTAATGGTAAAGTTTTGTAATTTACTGATCAGATTATATTTTTAGAAACAAACCTATATATTTTTTACCAAAGAACAGAAATAAACAGTACTTGTTGATTAGCTGACAAATTATTTCTTGATTTGTAATATTATTATTTTTAATTTAAGATATCCATAGTTTCTGATATTTTTCATTGGTTTAAAATTTATTGATGTACTTAACATGTTGATATACATTTTGAAATTTATATCAGTCTGTATATGTATGTATCCTATAACCTCTACAATTCTGGTGATTGTTCTATATATAGCAAAATATAGAAAATATATCCATTCTAGGTTGATAGTTATATACTTATCTATACATGATATGCCCTCATAGTTGGTAGGACAAACTGAAGAATGACTCCTATCATCATTAAGTGATTATATATTAATTATGTACTAGATGTAAATCATGCTTATAGCATAGAAATTCCCAGAGAGCTAGCACATGTTAAGATAAATAGCAATAAGTTCAAAGGAAATTAGTTCAAAGTAGTCTGCTCATAATGAAAGAGCGTATCTGAAGTTGAGTCCTCTGTTTTGTTGCAAAATCTGTGTTTAATCCACTACAGAGCTGATGTAAGAAGTTGCTGACTGAAGAGTAATGTTTGTTTGGTTACCCAGCTAAACCATATGAGTTGAAACAAACTGAAAATAAAGAAAGCAATACCTGCTTGTATCCACTAATCTACAATGTCCATTTTATTTAAGTATACCTTGATACAGTCTGGGATATTACTACAGGTGTAGACTTTGTTAAAATGAATAATGTAAAATATGAGTGATGTTTATAGAAGAGATAATAATAATGGCGTATGGATTAAGAAAATGCACACTCAAACATGACTGTCTCTGGAAAAATCAATTAATACATGTTCATAATTTAACAAAATCTGAGTTCAGAGAGTGACAGACGAAGCTAATTTCTGAAGTCTCTCTTTGGAGAATCAGTTAAATAAAAAACATATTTACAGTCTGTTATAAATTATCTACAGAAATAGTATCTCATATAAGAAGAGACACTCCAGGGTTCAATGCTATTTAGCTTAATTAATTAATAATTTACTAATGAGTAATTTATTTAAAGTTTTGCTATTCAGCAATTTTTGTTAATTTTTTCATTGTGAGTAGCTTGTTATTAACTTTTTTCTTATCTATTATCTCAATTGTTTCAGTTTTTTTTAAATTTATATAGCAGAAGGGTTTCCTCATTGAGGAGTAGAATGCAATTTATGGAAACACTTGAAATGAAAATCTAAGCTAACTGAGAAAAGTTACCCTTGATTTCCAGTAGGCTCCCTGTCAGTACTAGAGAAGTTAATATCAATTATTGTGGATGATAAGTCTTTTGGCACAGCCATGACACAGCTCAATGTTTCTTTCAGAAAGATTCCAATGTTTCTTTTAGGAAGACCAGGCTCTGGATTGCGTGTTGGCCTTGATTGCTGTCTTTTAAATTGAGCTGTCTCAGTCTTGGTGGCAGCATGGGGTTGGTCTGTCAATGCCTATAAAGACGTTTCAAAGCTTCCAGCAGATTTCTGGCATGTCCTTGAAGCATTATACTGCCCATCCTGGGCATGTCTCTTCTCCTTCTGTTCCTCAGATGTTCTGCCCCATCAATTTTCTTCACATGCCAATGCTGTCAGAGGTGAGTTGTCACAATTGTTGTGTCAATTGCGGAGAGGCAAATGCAGCCTGAAACCTGACCAATGACAGTTTTCTTCTGCCTGCTGTGGATGTGTGAGTGGCAGCTGCATCCGGATCTAGTAACCAGCTGTGATAGGGAGAAAAAGTCTCATAAATTGAAAAGAATTGGAACCACACAATTACTTTGCTTGCTTGAATCAATGCAGGATTCTGTGCCAAAAATAAAGTATTCTATTTAAGAGAAAAAGGTCCAGCATCAAATGTCAAGAGGATGTCATGAATGAGCATTTCAGAAGGAAATAGAATTTAGTGTTTCAAAGACAAATTTATATATTCAAAATTTGCCCCTGGAGTTCTTGTTACCTCAGTCAAGGTGTGTAAACCATGTTCATATCAAGATGAAGTACAACAAATACACCATATTAAGTTAAAGAATATTAATCTATTTGTCTCATCCTGTAGCCAAGAAATGACAAAAAATATTATTTGTCTATATTTTCCAGAATTGTCAAATACTGACACAGTTGAGCACTTGTGATTTCACATCCAGTTTTTCTTGACTCATTATTATCATTTATTTTTTGTTTACTCTATTGTTGTTTAATTAACATTCAAATTTTGAAAAGATATATCTTTGAATATGCCATAATTTATGGAAGTCTTCCCCTTCCCATGGTTATAGACTTCTCTCAAGTTTTTGCTAATATAGATATTGTTTTATTGGTCGTTTTCATAAATAACTCTTTTTGTCATTACTTATATTGTAATTAAAAGATTGGATCTTTTAAGTAAGAATAAAAATACATACATATACATGATTTCTTGTGCTTTTGCTGTCAAATGCTTTTCAGTGAGTTTAAGTAGGGCAATGATTACAGCAAAATATTCAGAGTAATGACCATAATTTGTATGGCTGAGCATCCTTCTGTCCATTTTTATTACCATGATCAGTAGCATTCTGTCCAAACTTATATGTCATAATCATTATTATTAGTTATCATATAATAAAATGATTTAGTGATTTATTTCATTACAGAACACTTCTTAGTTATAATTTATATTTCTAAGTAACTGTTAATATAGTTTACAATTAAGGAAAGAGACTGTGGGAGCTTGTAGCTTGCCTGATTTAATAGATTCCAAATAGAGATATGCCTTAATTATCATTGCCCTGTTAGTTTTCTAGAGGAGACATCTATATTTGTTGTGTGTTGTAGTTCCAAGGGAGACTCTGAAAAACAGCTATATATGCTACATTGCTTTTCCTGTGGAGACATGAAGAAATATCTATTCAACCTAGACAGGATATCAAAAGAGAAATGAAATAATTGTGTTTTATTGCAGCATTGTGAATCCACAAGTTTATTGCAGTGACTAGTAGAAGCATGGGTGAGGAATTACATATAGGAATATGTGTGGATCAGAACCAGCTGTATCACCAAAATGACTCATCTCTCTTCGGTAACTAATTATGAGACCATTGTAACTCAAGATCTAGCTCCTAATCATTTTACCCTTTGTATACTCTAGAACCACCATGACCAGGGTCAGCTGAGTGACAAGAAAGATTGGTGCCTCAAGTGAGTGTCTGCTGAATGGAAATATTAACAGTCTCTTTATAATTACCATACATTATCATAACATCAAGTCCAATACACTTTGTTGGTCATCACAATGATTTTTACTCCAAGATGGCTGATGATTATGTCCTGCCCAGAGGAAATATTATCATTACAATAGTCATAGTATGTTTTTCCCTCTTTGTACCCACTTCTATGTCTAGTTACATTACCAGGAATCAAAATTAGGTCTTAGGATCTTACCTCTTGTCATTATGTCACTTGTATTTCCTATTTTCTAAAAATAAATCATGTCAAATATATTCATAATGTTGAAAATGCATTCGTCTGTAAGAAAAATTCATAGCATCTCACTTTTAAAACTTAGGAAGCATTTGTGACTCAGAGACTGTCCTGATACCAATTATTTTGCATAGTTCTTATTTCATTTAATAATAAATTTATTTATTTTTTAATTTTATTTTACAGGTGGGGATGTTTTGCCTTCATGTGTGTCTGTGTACCATGCATGCATCTGAGTGTAAGAAGCCATCAGCTTCCACCAGAACTGGAGATACAGATAGCAGTGAAACTGTAGCTTCAAATAGCTGTGAACTACCCCATGGGTGCTGGAATTGAACCTCGGTACCTGAAAGAAAAACCAGGATTTCTAACCATTTAGATGTCTCTCTAGCTCACGTTTTTAGTTTGGATATATACTGTAGTTTTGGTGTTGCAAGTTCCCAAAGAGCTAGCTATTGAAGGCTGGATCCTGAGAGTAGTGCTGTTGAAGGTGATAGAAGGAATTCTTAGAAGGCGAGAGCTATTTGGAAGTTCAGTAGGAATGGGATTATAGGAACTATTGTAGGACCTCAGCTGCTTCCTATTCATTTCCATCCTGATCATGAAGTAAACAGCTTGCTTTCTTATTTAATCCTTGCCACCATCATTCATCAACCTGTCCAGAGACCTAAAGACAATTATTTTGTCAAATTAAGGACCAGATCTTCCAACATTATAATTATTTTCTTATAAAATGTTATTTAAATTTTTTATTTTTAAATTTTTTTTAGTTTACTTTATACTTATTCACTTTACAGACCATTCACTGCCCACCTCCTGGTCACTTCCTTCAATAATCCTTCCCCCATTCTTCCCTTCTCCTCTGAGCTGGTAGAAGCCCCTCTTGGGTATCCTGCAACCTTGGTACTTCAAGTGAGAAAGAGACTAGGTGCTTCCTCCCCCACTGTGGCCAGACAAGGCAATCTACCTTGAAGTACATATCCTACATACAAAGAAAAGCTTTTGAAATAGTCCCTGCTCCAATTGTTCTTGACCTACATGAAGACCAAGCTACACATCTACTACATATGTGCAGGGAAGTCTAGATCCAGCCTATGTATGTTCTTTGTTTGGTGGTTCAGACTCTAAGAGTCCTAGGAGTACAGGTTAGTTGACTCTATTGGTTTTCCTACAGAGTTCCTAATCCCTAAGAGGCTGCAATCCTCCTCAATAAATTGCTTATTTCAGGATGTTTTGTTATAGTGATGTAAAGTTGATCAACTGTGATCCCATGTAGGGTCTTTCTATGAGATGTTCTGGAATAGTAATGACATGAATTAATAACTTTACAATTTAGAGTATGCTTTAGTTTCTTTTACCCTTGATAATAATCTTGCAAAGTGACCCAAGGGGTCAAATATTTATTTCATCTCACAGTAGAAGTAACAGTCCATCACAGTTGGAAATAAAGGCAGCAGGAGCTTGAGGCAGCTACTGACTTTGTACATAAATTCAGAAGAAAGGAGTGAATTCGTTCACATTAGTGTCACTGGCTTTCTCCACCTGTAAAGAAGATTCCCTGCTTAGGGAAAAGTCCTGGACATAAGTAAAAGCAGTTTTCTTACCTCAGTTACTATAATCTAAATAATATCTTAGAGATGACCCAGTGGTCCATTGCCATAGTGATTCTAATTTCAAAGAGTGGGAATTGGGATTGAAGACATGGGTAAGCAGTGTTGAAGTTATAGAAATTTAACTTATCCCTAATTTATGCCTAGTTATCTCATAGATAGCTTTATAGAGGAGTATACTCTTAGCCTGTGAAACTTATCACAATTTTAAGATGCTTTTGTGAGAAATCATTGCAATATCTCTGAAAATTATGAGAAATGCTTTTTAAATGCATGTGTGTTACATGTAAGGCTTGTTACAGTAAGTTACCACCTAGCTAATAAATGTGTAAACCTCAGCTACCATTAAAGTTTATTATTATAAAAAGTTCATGTGCTTTGTGACCTATGAATATAAAACGACAATGATAATATATTCTAGCCATTGTTTTAAAAGTTATTTTCATTTTAATTAACCACTATGATATTCTATTATGTCTATAAAGGACTATTGTAAAATGTTTTTTTTAAATATACATTTAGACGTTGGTAGATGCAAGATATTAAAATGACAAAGATTTATGATACCTATTACAATGTCAGAGGGATTTCATTCTTATTCTATTCTAATGAGAACCTTTATTTCCTTGCAAGAAACCATCACATAATTACTTTTAAAAGTTGACTAATCTTATATTACCAAAACAAATATTCCATAGTAATGGAAGAAGAGACAAAAGCAATATTAAAGTTTAATATTTGTCTGTTATTGCTATGTTTCTTAGCACTGGGTTACTTTCAGAAAGTGACTAACAGCCAATGAATGACAGCTGTTTATGTCATAAAAGGACGAATACCTTGTCAAACACCCTCCCTTTTACAACTTACTTAACATCTCTTTTTCATCTACTGCCCTCTGTTGCCTGAAAACTTACTAGGAATTTCAAGCTTCAAATATTTCTTTCCACTATGTAAATATTAAAATGTGAATTTTATTAAGGATATAGTTGTAAAACATTTACACCATACTAAAAAAAAATGGGTTTAGCAAACACTTTCTTACTGGCTCATGGCCGATGCAAAAGCACTTTCTATGGTTGGTTGGAGTAGGCAGAAACTTTGAGACAGGAAATAATGAAAATTCAGTTAATAGAACAAGTTTATCCCATCCTTTTTACAGGTATGTGTAAAGTAAGTCTGATTCCTTTGTAAATGGTCCATCATATATGCTAAAACTCTTTCATAAAAGATGAATTTATAGATCTGACTATCATCAATTTAGTTATTTATGTTAACTTCTGAGTAAATGGGAATTGAAATGTGGAAGATTCTGACTCCTATTTTCCTCAAGATTCTGTTTCTTTTCAGGAAACTCCAATACTTATTTTATTTCTCCCTTCTCTTGATGCGAATCAAGTGACACGAACTGAATGGTTCTTGCTAGTCTACTGAATAGATAGAGATGATTGTAGAATTTTGACACTTCAGAAAGTATACTATGTTACTCTGAGGATACAATCATAATGTAGGTTTTTCCAGTACTAATACACACAGAACTTATTCTAGTGTTTGTTCTATTTTAGTTACAAAATATTACAAAGTATTTTGAAGGCTGGATGCTGCTGTATTACAGAGAAAACTTTCTTGAATATAGCATCCATTGTTGAATCTCCCATTCTAAACCTTTACTAAAACCTTGTCTGTAAGTACTTAGGAATGCCCATTGACCTATAAAATAAAACATAAGTAAGTCATATAGATTATGGTTACAACACTTCCTTTTATTTTATATCTTTGACAATTTGCTATACATAGGCAGTGAAGAAGGAAAGAATCTCTTCAATACCTTTAAAGGATGTATTGTTATTAACATATACTTATGAATATATATTATGAATATATATTCTTATGAAGATGTGTATACATTGTCAAGGCTTAGAATGATCTGAGCTTTGTGTTGTCCATCAAGCAAAACTTAATATATAGACAGATACAAAACTCAATTAGATGATGTCAGTTAAAGTAATAAACTTTCATTTTTGTACTTTCCCACAAAGAACACATGTATAATTTTAATTTTTTAGCCACTTTGAGCTAAACATAAAATGGTTCTCCTATATCTAACACATGCATGCTGCTTTCTTACTTTAAAATCTATGCATGCACACACATAAATATATAGATTGAATATACATTTTCATACAGAATTTTAGTTCCAGTGAGAAGAAATATGGTAGGAAAATTGGAGACCTGCTTACTAAAAGCCTGAGATTATTATTTTTTCCAAATAATCATCATTGAACAAAATTTTAGTTCTTCTGGAGGAAAGCTATGACATTATGATTAGTCTTTGATTTGGGACCTTCACAAAATAAATACTTCACCTTTGCTTTATTTTGATTCATTAAGGTTGTACTTAAAATATCAAGTATACCTAATCTCCAAAAACACCCGGAAACAAAGGTTGTCATGAGGGAAAATTTCCAAGTGAATACACTCATCATGTCTGTGCTGTGGAAAAGAAACTTTGAATAGAAAAGTCAGAGATAGCAAATGTCTAAATTGTAATTTATAATTAATTATTATTCCCATATTAGATTTAAAGAACATGAATAATTCCTAAAATAAACACAATCTATAGTTATGTGGGATGGCTCATAAATCATGGTAAAGAGCTATATACATGAAATGTTAGAGATAATGCATCTCTGAATATTGAAACTCCATATGAGCTGTGCTCTATTAGTGTTGTGATTTATTTGTTGATGCTGATTGTAATCAAACCATAAAAAATTAACATTTAGACATTCCAGTTTACCAAACTTTTCAAAACACACTTTCATTTTGTTTATCCTTTCATTAGCATGTACTAATTTAAACAATGACAATGAACGGTCAATGATAATAATCAGGGCAATTTGAAAACTGACTTCACAAAAAAGGAATTAAGCCTTGAATCAGTGACAGTAACCAGCTCATCAAGTTTCCACGTGTACAGAAGCCAGACTTTTCTCACTAACATTTAAAATCTTCAGACATGGTGAAATTTTGTGCCAACTCATATTGATTGATGAAAAGGACAAGTTAGCAATTGCTGGTTAGGAAATCAAAAACAAATCTAGAGATCATTGTAGAGTTGTGTGGATTAATTTTTTCCATTTTTCTATAGATCTACACTCTTATTTTCTAGAACATTGTATGTATTTGGTGGCTTAAACAATAAAAAATTCATTTCTTAAGTTATTGGACATCTAAGAACAATATGCTATAAAAAGGATTTATATTGAGATACTTTTTCTTGGTTAGAGGCACACAGTATTATCTTACTATGTCGATAGTGGTATTCACATCATAGATAGCCATAACGAAATAAAAATGAGGAAACAAAACAAGCTCTCTGGTATCTTTGAAGAAGAATGACCCCCATTACATGGTTCTATTTCATTAAACTGTCTCCAAGAGGACCTGTTTTTAAATTGACAGGTAAGGATTCAAATTATGAGTTAGGCTAGGAAACACTGCTAATAATTAGACTGATAATATACCTAAGATTTCATCATGAACATAGATTCATAGTAGACATTAACTATATGAGCCAGGAATTGTTATGCATGCCTTTAATCCTAGGATTCAGAATACTGAGGCAGGAAGATTAACTTGGATTTGAAGCCTGTCTAGCCTGGTCTATATAGTAGGTTACTAGTGACTATGTGTCTCAAACAAGCACACAACAAACAACACAAAATCATAATTAAATGTAAATACTTCTAGGTTAGTGGAAAACACTCTACCCTCTCTGTAGTCTTCTTGTAAATTCTATTGTGAATCCTTTATCTTCTTTACTGACATTGTACAGTTTTCCTTAGCACTGAATCTTTGAGGTTGCATGGCTGCTCTTCAGAAGCAGTTGCTATAATAGTGACATTCTTGCCCCCTAGTTTTCATTACTTCCAGGGCTACTAATGCCAAAAGTTTTTTTTTTTTAATTAATGTTTTATAGTGTGAAGCAATATACATCTGAAGGTTTCTACTGCTTAAACCCAATCTACTGCTTCCAAGATTCTTATATAAATATTTTGCAATTCTTCCATGAATGTGGGAATCAAGCTCAGTCAGTGATATCCTCTAGCCAAACCCACTAAAACATGTCAAGAAATTCTTTAGCATATTGATGATCATAGGCACACAAAGTGCACAGGACCTCAAAAAATTACACACATAGATAAAGTTTTCAATTAAAATGCCTGTGGTATCTGTGTTTCCTGAACCTTATAACTGTGAAGCTACTTGCCTGCCACAAAGTATTAAACCCTATCCCGGATGCTGCCTCCATGTATTGAAGTTAGTATATGAGGATTTATCTTGTATCTGTACACCTCATTCAAATGTTTCTCATAAATTCTTCAGGTCAATATATTTAAATTTTCAGGCAGAAATAAATATTACGGTTTATTGACAGATCCACGAGTAGCATGCTCTGCCAGGAAATTACATTTTATTTTTATTCACAGTAAAATAAATGCATATTTCAATGTAGATAAAACATGTCTTATTTGTTACATAGGGAAGTAATTAAATGATACATCAGTAGGTAGACAGTAGATAGATGATAGATTGTAGATCATCTATAGATAGATAGATAGATAGATAGATAGATAGATAAACAGGCAGAAGCTTCTACAGTGAAGAGTTAATATGCTCAGGAAAACAATGCCATCTTAAGACCAAAATAAGAGTTACAAATTGCTGTTATACATATTAGTGCCCATCAAACAGACTGATAATCTGAATAGTTTTGCGGTTGGTTCCTACATTATGCTTCACTATGAAGTTGAAGAATAAAAGAAATTATGACATGTCTATCTCAATAATGATTTCAACAACTTTGTGTTGAGTTCTTCATTCTTTGGGGAAAATGCTTCAACTCTGTAATTCTAGCAATCAATAGGTCTGACTTTCAAGTAAAGTTTGCCAAATGAAAGATGCCAGAGGAGTGCATCTTAGCTCCAGAATTCATTTTTATGGTTCAAATCTTTGCTTTAGAACTTTCCCCTCTTATCTAAGAAAAGCTTTATAACCCACTCAGTGCCCCAAAGTTCTTTCATGTTGTAAAGTTCAACAAGGGCATAGGGAGTGTGGGGTCCTGAGGAAAAGCAGACATTATAGTTAGAATGGGCCAGCAGTATGCTACTGCTGTGGCAAGACATGGGACTCCACCTCATACTCCATGGAGCACAATATTCTATGGTTGAGGTGGAAAACTGACATCTCTCGCTTATGTCAAAGAATAGAATGTCTCGAATACCACCAGGCTCTTGTTTGAAAACCTAGTTTTAGGTTCTACTTTCAGTTTTATTTGAATGTCATGAACCTTGGCATTTTGGTGACATCAGTCAGGAGATTGCTGTGAATTCTCTCTCTCTGCTGAACTCCTTCACAGTTGAATGTATTTTCTATTTAGTCAAATTATATTATTAAAATTCTCAGTTCTAAAATAAAAGTTGTTTATATATGGTCTCTTGGGTCTGACATATAGGTCATACTGGCTTCCTCGAGGTTTCATTTTCTAAATTTCATAGTATGTAGAAGAAAATGGAGAACTCTCATTTACATATCTTTGGGGAAAAAATGAAAAGTTCTAAGAGTCTAACATGATCCAGAAGCAGTAGCAAGACTGATATTAGAGTTCACTGTGGAAACAATGCTGTGGAAGTTTATCAGTATTACCTTTCTTTCCTCTGCTTTTCTTGCTGTCTTTCTGCTTCTGGGGGTCTCTCTGTCTCTCCTACAGTCAGTCAAGTGAGGAATAAATCTTGTTTTTTCTTCGTTTTTTCTTATTTTTTTATTGGATGTTATGTTTACATTGCAGATTTTATCCCTTTATCCCATTCCCCCTACCACTCAGGAACCCCCTATTCCATCCCCCCTCCTGCCTGTGAGTAATAAATCTTACAGTTCTCATTTCCCAAACTACAAGGTGTACATTAAGGCACTGGACACATCCACTTTTATAGAGATTTACTCCACCTGGCACAATACCAGGAACATGGAGAGCTATAAATAAAAATTTATTTTCAAAAATTAAATTAAGTAGGGTGTCCCAAACCTGAACTGAAACTGCCTCACAGAGAGACCTCAATGTATAATTGTTGTTCAAAGTACCAGCAATTATCCAGCAAAGAACTAATAGAGACAATGTTCTACTGGCAGCAGAAAAACCCAACAGCATTCTCCCGTCATGGAGAGCTGTATCTCGGGGTACTTGATCAATGTAGGTATAGTTGACCTTACCTTACTTTCCACTGGAACACTGTTGTGTTCCAGGCGTGTTCCTGTTTGATTCATCTAAGCTATGTGTCTAAAATAAATGGTGTTTTCAACAATGGCATTTTAACTCTAAGTACTGGGAGGAAACCTAGAGCCAACATAATAGCTTATACTTGAAGGGATTTTCTCTTGGACTTTTACGACTAACAATTTAGAGGGAGGTTTCACACGTCTGACACTGGGAGTTTTATTAGATTGTCTATGGTTTTTGAGAAACTCTTACAAGTGTAAACAACATAACTACAATTTTACTTGAATAAAGCACACATATACATATTATATGTATTCATATATATTATGTGTGTATTTTAGAGTAAACATAAAACAAAATGTTTTCTTGTGGCATTTTCAAAGTTAGTATTATTTTTACTCCTCCTTCCCTTTCCAAGTGTATTACCCTCCTTCCCTGTCTAGCTGTTATAGAATTTGAAGGTGCCATGAAAACTACCCAGGGAGAAAGATAATCAATGACTCTAACTAGCTGTAAAGCCTACGAACCACAATTACAACTGTAACAAGAAATTGTCGATGATGCAATAATGAGACTTATATCTGGAAAGTAACCAAAATAACCAATAGCTTCCTAGTTTGACTTAAGGACTGCTCAATAAGAGGAAATTCATGCCTGTTGCTGTAATCCTAGGCATGTAACCTGTGGCTGGTGAAGGCATGAACTGTTCAAGAGAACCTACTACTATATTTTACTAAAACAATATAATTGCTAACTCCATTACAAAAGCTTCTCATTCTCCTTCCACCTACAGGTAAATGTAGCTCTTATGCCTCATCAAAAATCCTTTCATTTGTAGCATATGAAGTCTTGCAATAATCCACATTGATGGAAACTAACCAGTGGAGTGCTCCACACAAACTTATACATACATAACATAATACTGCTCCTATACCCCAGGCTCAGGGAAAATCATGAAAGACAAGGACTGATTGTAAGAACTAGAGGTCCTGCGTGATAGCTGTTGTTGTTTTCTATATGAAAGTAAAACTCCACCCATTAAATCTTGAAAACGTTGTTGCCTAAACTGGAAACACATGACAACACCAGCCGACAAACTAATGAGGATGAGGAAAATCTCACAGATCTGTAGCCCTAGGTAAAAAAAATTAACAGGCAATTAATAGTTGCTGAGAGAGGAAGAATCAATCTCCTATAGGCACAAGCCCCCTGATAGGTTATCAAATCCAAAGTGATCAGTGTTAAACATGTATACATATAGCCAAGACGAAACGGGCTCAGAGTCATATATGCGCACACATATAAGAATAATAACTAAACTAGGAGACACCATGAACTTTAGAGGCATCAGGAAAAGGGTGAAGGTGCTGGAATAGTTTGGTGGAAGGAGGGAAACAGTATGAATGCAACATACATGTAGAAAATTCTCAAAAATATTAATAAATTGAAAAATAGTGAGCATTCAGAATCATTGTGGGTTTCGGTCCTTTTCAGTTCCTCCCTCTTCTCTTGGCCACCAATAACAATGATTTATCTAAGAATAAACCCCAAAGCTGAAGTTTTCCATAGGACCTTTGCCTACCATTTGGGCTTATGTATCATTGTTTATGACTAGAATATAAGCATAGAAAGGAGAAGTTTTTAAGAAATAAAATATGGGTACACTGGGCATGATAGTGCTTGCTTATAATGCCAGCATTTGGGAAGCTGAACCAGAATAATTGAAAGCTGCAGACCACTCTAGACTTCATAACAAGACCTTGTATCAAACCAAACAAGATATACTTTCTTATGGTAGCCATTTCAAAAAAACAAAAAAGCCAAGAGATTATAAAAAATAGTGCGGTTTTTTTTTTGCTTGGATATCTGGTAGTAAATGCCTTCTAATCTTAGTTCCTACATATAGATATTTTATATATGTTTGTTTCAGAAAGACATATTGTCCTTTAATATTAAAATAATGCCAGGAAAGGAAGAGGTTCTCAGAATCCAACGGGGATGACATTCGCTGAAATACTCAACAAAAGGGAGAGAGAACCTGTAGAAACCATATCCAGAGATTAGGCATGGCCCCTGGTTGAGGGATGGGGCCATCCATCCTTCTCAAAATTTTGACCCAGAATTGCTCCTGTCTAAAGGAAATACAGGGACAAAGTTTGGAGCAGAAACTGAAGGAAAGGCCATACGGGGACTGTACCATCTGAGGATACATTCCATATGCAGCCACCAAACCCAGACACTATTGCTGATGCCAAGAAGTGCTTGCTGACAGACGCTTGATACGGATGTCTGCCTTACCAATACAGATTGCAGTGCAACCATCGGACTGAGCTTGGGGACCCCAATGGAGGAGTTAGGAGACTGATGGAGCTGAAGGGGTTTGCAATCCCATAGAAAAAACAACAATACCAGCCAATCAGAACCCCCCAAGAGCACCCAAGGGCTAAACCACCAACCAAAGAATACACATCGTTGGCTGCCAGCATCACCTCTGTATGGAGTCCCCAATGGAGGAGTTAGAGAAAAGACTGAAGGAGCTGAAGGGGTTTGCAATCCCATAGGAAGAGCAATAATTAGAACCAATCAGAACCCCCAGAGCTCCCAGGAAAAACCATCAAACAAGGAATACACATGGAGAGACCCATGGCTCCAGCAGCATATGTAGCAGAGGATGGCCTTGTCGGGCTTCAAAGGGAGGATAGGACCTTGGTCCTGTGAAAGCTCAGTTCCCCATTGTAGGGGAATTTGAGGGCCAGGAGGCAGGAGTGGGTGGATGGTTGGGGGAACACCCTCATAGAAGCAGGGAACCAGAGATGGAATAGGGGATTTCTGGGGGAACAAAAAAAGGGGATAGCATTTGAAATGTAAATAAAGAATATATCCAATAAAGAAATACACATGGAGGGACCCATGGCTACAGATGCATATGTAGCACAGGTTGGCCTTATCTGACATCAATGGGAGGAAAGGTCCTTGGTGAAGGCTTGATGCCCCTGCCTAAGAAAATGCTTGGATGGTGAGGTGGAAGTGGATGAGTGGGTA
Organism: Arvicanthis niloticus; assembly: GCF_011762505.2. Taxonomy (NCBI): domain Eukaryota; kingdom Metazoa; phylum Chordata; class Mammalia; order Rodentia; family Muridae; genus Arvicanthis; species Arvicanthis niloticus. The sequence goes on along the minus strand of NC_047672.1, from coordinate 60,412,394 downwards.
AGGGTGCACTATCATAGAATTAGAGGGGAAGGAGTAGAATAGGGGATTTTTAGAGGGGAAACCAGGAAAAGTGATAACATTTGAAATATAAGTAAATAAAATAACGAATAATTTTTTTTTTAAAGTGGGCAATGAAATAGATCTAGAATAAATGTCCAAAAGGGACACATGTGCCTTTCAGTCTCATCATGAGACTATTAAAATGAGGGACTCCAAAAAGTGGGAATTTCCCTAGAAATACTATACTGGGGAAAAAAAAAAGGAATCAATCAAAGGGGGGAAGTGTCTCTCAGAAAGATTCTGTACAATTTTATCAAATTCTCAGACCATTTTCCAGGAAGAGACTGAAGATCAGACAATCATGTATCAATGGTGGGTGGGTCACACCCTGACTGACACTTCATAGACTCACATATCATTAGCCCTGTATTTAAAGTTTAATCTCCTTCCTTCTAAGTTCCATGTGGTTTGTGGGTTGTATCATGGACATTGTGAACTTGAGAACAGGGTGCTGATGCTTCAGTCCTGCATTGAGGGGGCAACAGAATGACCATAGAAGGTGGAAGTAGAGGAGGACCTGGGAGGGAGAGAGGAGGGGGAGGAAATAAGGCGGCAGTATCAGGAACTGGATATGTGAAAGAGATACAGAGGGTCAGTAAATCAAAGAAAAAATAGGTAGCAGGGGAGATGAGGAACTGGGTATAGCCACTGGAGGTCCAAGACACCAGGAAAATCTAAGGCTCCGAGGACCCAGCAGGGATGACTTTAACAGAAATGTGCAGAGAAGTGGGAGATAGAACCTATGGAGACCACCTCCAGTAGATAGGCACAGCCCCTCAGTCAAGAGATGGGGCCACCCACCCATCTCAAAGTTTTTAACCCAGAAACATTTCTGTCCAAAGGAAAACAGGGACAAAAAATGGAACAGAGACTGAAGGAAGGGCCAACTGAGGACTCCCCACCTGGGGATCCATCATGTCTGCAGACACCAAACCCAACCATGTTCCCGTGGTCAAGAGGTGCTTGCTGACAGGCACCTGGTGTGGCTTTTCGTTGGGAGGTCCAGCCAGCAACTGACCAATGCAGATGTAGATTCTTGGAGACAACCATCAGTCTGAGCTCACGGAACCTGGTGGGGTAGCTGGCAGAAAGACTAGAGGAGAGGAATGGGATTTCAACTCCATTGGAAGAACAACATAAGTTGGTCTGATAACCCACTTTTCCCAAATACTAGATCACAAACCAAGGACTTTACCTGATGTGATCCATGGCTCCAGATACATATGTAGCAGAGGATGACCTTGCCTGACAGTAACAGGAGGGGAGGCCCTTGGTCCCGAGGTTTGTTACCCCAGAGTAGAATGCTGAAACAGTGAGCTAGGAGAGTGTGGGTGGGTAGGGAAGCACCCTCATACAGGCAAAAGAGTGGAAGGTAAATGTGGGATGGGGGTGGGGAGAATATATATATATATATATATATATATATATATATATATATATATATCTTTAAAGTTTAATCAGTCTTCAGGAATCCTGAAGATGGACTTGGTGAATTCACTGAATCTCTTTTTTCTCTTTTCCCAATGTGGTCATGGTGAATAAATTTTCTCTTTCTGCTTTGCACTAAAACTTAACAACCATAGCATTAGCTTTACCATCTCCTAAAATGAATGAATGAATATGTAACATAGATGAAGGATTATAATGAAGAATGAATTATAATGAAGAATGAATTTTTATTCTTAAAGTGAAAGCTTTTGACATTTATAAAAGTAAATATAAAAGTTCACTGTCATGGTATTGTACCTCCAGGGAACCTTACAGATTTTAACACATACTAAACTGTTGGTATCTATCAAACCAGTCACAGCTACATAGATATATTGATGGTCATGTTAGAAAATAGAAAAAGAATGTCTTAAAATAAAAATTAAACACTAATTCCTGTGATCTTTGTAATGGCACAGGAATGACTAGGTAAACTAGTCACCTAGTTTACCTAGGTGAACTATCACTTATCAACACTTTATATACACATCTAGAAAATTTTATAACTCAACTTCCATTGTTTAATTATTCCAAAATACAGTTGGAGAAACACAGTTAATGTACTAATATACACAAGATTAACACATCATAAGCAGCATTTAACAATGAAATTTTATTAAATTATAGTCCATTAAAAGTCAAGTTTATCAGTGATATTTTATGAAAAGCCATGACAATAGATGGATTTTTGTACTATTTACAATGATAAGTCTGATGCCTCCATACTTTATGAATAAGTATTTCCCAAGGTCTCATCCCCATTGGTGCACTCTACATTCTCATGAGGGCTATGAAATCCTCGCCATTTGAAAAAGCACACAAATGTCTGGCCTTCTGCTATTTTCCCACTGAGACAGCATTCCAGAAAGCAAATAAAGGTCTCTGCCAAACTCACACTCACATTCTCTTGGAGCTCACTAAGAGAATTAAGTTCACACAAGCGCTAAAGCCACATGAGTGTTTCATGTCATGTTGGATTCTGAAGAAAAGGTGCTTCTCATTATGGAAGCCGAGTTCATACCACAAGTACCACGAGAAAAGATGCTCATGAACAAAGTAAATGTACAGCATACTTGAGAAATGCAGGGTATTTTACAATTTAGGGCTCATATTTTCTGCAGAGAAACAATTGATCTCTGGGAGGACATCTGAAACAAGAATATCCTTATCTGCGTTCCTGGGTTTAGGAAGGTTATTCCACAGCAAGATCTTTGGTATTTCTCACTTCAGGATAATCTTTGCTTTATTCTTTTCTGAATACTTTCTTTACAGCTTCCAGATTCGACTCAATTTCTCTTCTTCACTGATCTGTGCCTGTATCTTTGGGTACTATGGTTCTATTTGAGGCACTCAGTACTACCCAGCATTTACTGCATGCGAATGGTTATCATCCATGTACTCTAATGATCACACCTATCCACTGCTATATTCACACCTAATTTAATTTCTGACAGAAAACTTCTGTATAGCCCCTTGACTGAGAAAATCTGGGATTCTTCTACTGGCTGAATGAGACTATTAGAATTTCCAGGACTATTGGAGGACACAGGCACACAATTGTGCTTCAGATAAACTATGCTTGTGACAACGTGCAGCACATATTTGAGAAGAAAAATCTTAAGGTTAAAAAGAGAAACCTTGAGGTTAAAAAAAAAATGATACATTTTCCTCACTTTCCTGAATGGGGTGGATAAATTTGCTTAAATATCTGATTCTTGTACAATATAATAGTTAAGTAGAATATTTTTTAAGCTGACAGTATCTACTCTTTCATAACATGTTCTATAACATAAACACATATTTCCAAAACAGCTACCTCATCATGGTGGCTTAAGGCTATCAAGACATATTCATATAATAAGACAACTGTTAACCAAAGTACCTAAGTATTTTAACCCAGACAACACAGAGAGCCTTGTTATAATTGCTGTACCAAAAAAAAAGAGTGGTGAAGGTTATTTTAAGACTCCCTGTCTTTAGGTGGTGTGCCCTTGTACTCCAGAAACCTAAAGAGGGGTAATAATAATAATTAGGATAATGATAATCACATCAAAATCCTGGAAGTATGTTTAAAAAGCTTAAAATGAGTTTCCTGCTGAGATGATAAAAAAGGGTTTTCTAAGGCCAAGTAGAGAGCTGAAATTCTACATGGTTCAATTAACTTCACACAGAGACAAGAAAAAAAAAGACTCATGCATGGCTCTATGCCTTATTCTTAGCTCTGTGTACCAACCACAACAAATCAATGATGTAATCATTGAGCAGCTAGTGTGTTAATGGTTGTAAACTATTTGCAAATACACACCATGGCCAATACGTACTAGAGAATGAAGCGTGTGTGTGTGTGTGTGTGTGTGTGTGTGTGTGTGTGTGTGTGTGAGTGAAACTGCTAGAAGATGAAGTCAGGAAGCAGAATAAACCATAGAGATGATCATCACTATTCTCTTCAGTATTCAAGTGCTGAGTACTTATTATAAATATTTATCAATTTATTTTTATTTATGTGTATGTTGAGTCCACATGAATATATACATATCACACTCATGCAAGGACCTAAGAGGGCAGTTGATTGTACAATGTGTATAACAATGTGTGAAATCACTGAATGTATTGCAAGGTTCCTAAAAATGAAAAGAGCTGATATCCTGTGTGACATAGAATTTTTCCTTACAGGTAGCTTAATATAATTTGCTCAATTCCAGTGAGTTATTTGCAAGACTCTCATTTACTTTGAAAACAGCCAGTGGCTCCCACTCCTAGAACAATAACAGAGGGTTTGCTGAGCACATTTTAGCCCTCTTATCAGGGTGCATTGAATACCCTGAAAATGGGATTGTATATAGCTCTGAGCAGCCATGTAAATCCTTCGAACAGAACCAGTGGACTCTGCTAGTGTTAACTTCTGAGCCATCCCCCCAGAGCCCTGAGGCTTTCCTTTATGGCACTCTCTCCTGATCTATGTCATCTTGTAATAAATGTTTATATAAAAAGATAACATATGCTTTCTACTGTTTTCACCAACCATCTTCAGACCTCCCATTCAGTCCTTCCTTATGTCAGGCAGATATGGTAGTGACTTTTTCCTCAATTTGTAGGCTGTTGGTAGCTCTCAAGAAATACTGAGAAAGACTCACCTTTTGCACCTTGCTGAGGTCTTCATATCCTGCTTAGGATTTCAGCACTTTCCTACCCTAATGTATACTCATGATGCATTAGGTTAAACTTGCCTTCCACAGACAGTCCTATTCACAGCTGCTTATCTCCCCTCATGCTAACTTCACTTCTCTAGTAATAAATTATTGAATGACCTAATTGCATAATTGCATAAATGTATCTGACATTATTAAATTCTAAAACCACATGTATTTCTATATCTTCCAATGGATCACTGTTACAGAATCCACCTTGATATCAAATAGAAACCATCACTTGATGTCCCTAAAGCCTATGATAAATTATTAAACATAACTAACCTATTAGTTAGATTCCCACTATAATGACAGACAATGCCTGAGATGATCACCTTACCACTGAGAAAAGGGTTACTTGGTTTGACAACTTTTGTAGTTCTAGAATATGAAGGTTTGCTATATTTCTTTGTACTTATTCTGAGAATATGAGAAATGAGAGAATACAAAAGAAAGAATACAAAAGTATTCTCTCATTTGGTGCATGAGAGAGAGAAAGACAGGGATTTCTACTGTCTTCTTCAAGGGCATGCCACTAAATGACCAAAAAAAACTTCCACCAGGGCCCAACTCTTTAGGGTTCTACCTCTTCCCAATAATACAAACTGAGAACCCATGGACTTTTAGGTATATTTTCTCCCACCACCCACCAACAGCCCCCCCAAAAAAACCCATCAACATGGAAAACAATGTGTATAAAACTATTTTCTATCAGAAGTACATACAAATGCAAATCACTCCATTCTTATCTCCTTGTACAAAACTAATGTTCAAGTAGATCAAGGACCTCCATATAAAACTGGACACACTGAAACTAATAGAAGAGTAAATGGGGAAGAGCCTTGAACACATGGGTACAGGAAAAATATTCCTGAACAGGACACCAATGGCTTATGCTATAAGATCAAGAATTGACAAATGGGACCTCATAAAATTGTAAAGTTTCTGTAAGGCAAGGGACACTGTCAATAGGACAAAACAGCCACCAAAAGATTGGGAAAAGATCTTTACAAATTCTACATCTGATAGACAGTTAATATCTAAAATTTACAAAGAACTCAAAAAATTAGACTGCAGATAATCAAATAACCTTATTAAAAATGGGGTACAGAGCTCAACAAAGAATTTTCAACTGAGGAATATCGAATGGCCAAGAAGCACCTCAAGAAATGTTCAACATCTTTAGTTATCAGGGAAATGCAAATCAAAACAAACCTGAAATTCCACCTCATACCAGTCAGAATAGCTAAGATTAAAAGCTCAGATGACAGCAAATGCTGCGAAGGATGTGGAGAAAAAGGTACACTCCTCCATTGTTGGTGGGATTGTAAGCTTAGTAAAACCACTCTGGAAATCAGTCTAGCAGTTCCTCAGAAAATTAGACATGGCATTACCTGTGGATCCAGTGATACCACTCCTGGGCATATACCTAAAAGATGCTCCAACATATAACAAGGACACATGCTTCATTATATTCATAGCAGCCTTATTTATAACAGCCAGAAGCTGGAAAGAACCCAGATGTCCTTCAACAAAGAAGGACAGAAAATATGGTATATTTACACAATGAAGTACTATTTGGCTATTAAAAACAATAAATTCAAGAAAAACTTAGGTAAATGGATGGAACTAGAAGATATCATCTTGAGTGAGGTAACCCAATTACAAAAGAACACAAATACTATGCACTCATTGATAAGTGAATATTAGCCCAAAATCTCACAATACCCAAGAAAACCCCACAGACCATAAGAAGCTGAAGAAAAAGAAAGACCAAAGTGTGGGTGCCTTGGTCCTTCTTAGAAGGAGTAACAAAATACTCACAGGAGCAAATATGAGACAATGTGTGGGGCAGAAAACTGGAGGAGAGACCATCCAGAGACTGCCCCATCTAGAGATCCCTCCCAGATGCAATCACCATATGCAAAAAAACACTGCTATGAATGTCCAGTAGTGCATGCTGACAGGAGCCTCATATAGCTGTCTCCTGAGAGGCACTGCCAGAGCCTGACATATACAGAGGTGGATGATCACAACTAACCATCAAATTGATCACAGGGTCCCCAGTATAGGAGTTAGAGAGAAGACTGTAGGAGTTGAAGGGTCTTGTGGCACCATGGGGAGAGCAACAATACCAACCAACCAGAAATCCCATTGTCTAAACAGCTAGCCTGGGAACACACATGGAAGGACCCATATCACTACCTGTATTTGTAGGGGAGGATGAACTTGTCAGGCATCAGTGGAAGAGGAGGGCCTTGGTCCCTTGAAGGTTGGATGCTCCAGAGAGGGAGAATTTGAAGGCAGTGGGTGATAGGTTGAGGCACACCCTTATAGAAATAGGAGAAGGTAAGAAGGGTTAAGGGATTTCTGGAGGTGGGGAATAGGGAAAGGGGATGTAGATAAATAAAGTACCCAATAATAAAAAACAAAACAAAAACAAAAGAAAAACTAACCAACTAAACAAAAATAACACAGATAATGTAGCTGGCTATCACAGTCAAACATTGAGGAAAAAAAAACATTTTTTGCAGCAATTTAACATTACCCATATTATGGGAATTCCTTATAATTGTCAAGGACAAGAGACTGTGGAACAAGCCCATGGAATTTTATCTTCATAAAATAAAAAAGGGGGAGATATACACCTGTACACCACAAATTTATTTAAATTATATTTTTATTTTAAGGTCTTTTTTTTTTTTAAAATTTGGATGCCAAGGAACTTTCTGCTGAGTGTCTTTGGCAACTATGATAGGTGAAGGGAAGGGTCCACATACTGGCATAAGGCATCATCCTGAGCAGGTATTAAATATGAGGAAGAGGACATGCTTGTGTTTTTTCTGCAGGATTCTGAAGAAGCATGATGGCCACTAGAGCTATGGGTGAGACATACTGATGCCAGGACAAAGAATGATGCTGACCTGTGATCTTGCTGAGTGCCCTGACAATGGTGACTGGGAAGCTCTATTGGACATAAGTTCTTGACCCATCATTGCTTAACTATATGATGGAACAAGCTGCCTTGCCTCAAGTTCTTAGACTTTATAGAACAGAGATGCAAAAAGAGAAGTTATAATGCCTCTTGTACTGTTACTAAATGTAACCAGTTATTCAGACTCAATCATGGACTCTTCTAGAAATCAATCCAATATTGGAAATAACAGTCTTCGTTTGGAAGTCTGGTTCTGGACATTTTCAGAGACATATATGGAATTTAGCTGCAGTTCTCTATGATGTTATGTTATCAAGAGATAAACTTGGGGTAGGATATAAATTTCAAGCAGGTGTTAGGACACATGTTAAGGCTCTTTTAATTGTCAAGTTAAAAATACTTTTGTTGCTTCTACAGTATTTAAGGTAAGTTTCATTGATTGTACACCTTCTAATTGTGTTTGTATTTTGAAATCTGGCATGTCAGTCATGGAGAATATCAATCAGCTTTTGTTTTAGTGCCCTGAGAATCACAGATAAAAATAGCTTGCAATTACTAGAAGAAATAAGGCTGGCTTTAAGCAGAAGCAAGAGGGTAGTGGGCTTGATTATTGCTGGTATAACAACTTTAATTACATTAATTGCTAGCACCACTACTTCTGCAATTGCTGTGACACAAGAAGTTAAGACAGCTACTTTTGTTAATCATTTAGCAAAAAATGTTACTAATGTGTTGAATATACAAGAGGATTTAGATAGGCATTAGAAAGAATAAATTGATGTTCTTTATCCTACTTGAACTAATAGAAGAAGGTTCAGAATTTAAGGGTAAGGAGGCATCTTGAGTGTCATGCCAAATACCATTGGATTCATGTTAGTTCTAAAACTTACATTGGTAGTCATTATAATTAGGAAGAATTTTAAAGACACTTGCAATTTATTTGGCATAATTCTAACAACTCTCTGGATGTTTTAACGATACATAGGGAGCTTTTGAATTTCCAGAATGTTGCTCTGCTGAGCATTAATGCAATAGATACTGCAGATAAAATTATGCATGGCCTGAGGTCAGTATTTCTATTTTGGTCAAGCTTCAAGAATGGTATATATAGCTTGTTCATTCTTGCCCTTTCGGTCCTGGGAATACTTTGCCCATTGTGTTAAAGGTTTTTTGTTTTGTTTTGTTTTGTTTTTTTGCTGTTTTTTGGTATTTAAAAAAAAACATCAATATGTTGGCAGCCAAAATACATGGCTTGAAACTGGACCCCCAGACAGAGTTATTAAATTAACAGGCTGGCAAGCCAATGATGGGTAAGATTCTGCACAGAGCCTTACCAACCTAAGACAGAAAAATATTGCTTTTGATAATGCATATTCCACGATGGGTAAGAAAGGAATTCTTGGAAGAATGACCTAAGACAGGTTCTGTCTTGTTAATGAAATAGAAAAGAGGGAGAGGTGGAGAGCTTTTGGGGCTGCTTGGCAAGACACTGACATGGGCCAAGGACAAGAAAATGAGCTGCTTTTCAGGAATATAACATTGTCCAAGGACAAGGAAATGAGCTCAGGCAGGATGTTGACATTAGGCCAGAGCAAAGAAGTAACTTCAGGCATAAATCCAAATCCTAGGCTAGAACAAAGAAGTAATTACAGGCAGGAATCTAAAGCTTAAGCTAGAACAAAGAAGTAGGCTTCAGGCATGAAAATGACTTTGGGCTAGGACAGGGAAGTAGGCTCAGATACTTTGATCATCCTGATAAACCATTAGAAACAATGATCATGGGAGTGTTCATGTAATTGTGTTTAATGCCTTGCTTTTTCTTTGACTATTTGTGGTTATTGTCTTGCTTGTTCCTTGACTATTTGCAACTATTGTATTGCTAATTCCTCAACTTAGAACTCACCTTAATACATACATGTAATTAAAATGGTACAAAAGCAAAAAGGAGGACAGGGGATGGAATAGGGGGTTCTAGGGAGGGGAATTGGGAAAGGGAATGACATCTCTATTGTAAATAAATAAAATATTCAATAAAAAATTTAAAAAATATATCTTATATGCTCAATATTTTCTGTGAATAATTGGTATATTCTTGAAGTATACTGGAAGAAGAGATATTTAGTATAAACTTCAAGAAGGCTAGAAACAAGTTCCTGAAAGTTTCCTAAAAAAGCAATTTTTAAAATAAATTTTTCTTTTAATTTACTTTTTATGAATTCTAACTAATAAGAAACTCAACAGCATATTGTCATGTTTTATATTGCTTTTATTGCTCTGTTTCTGTTTAGGTAGAATTGTATAACACATGCCACCTTTGGCCAGATTCACAGAGGATATGCCTAGCATTGTCTCCCACTATCACCACCATTGACACCATTAGTGGGCCCCAGTGAGACACATTTATGCTGCTACAATGTACTCAGCATGTGACAATCTACCTGCATTGACTGATGCCTTTCAAGTGTAGGACAGCATATCACTGACAGATTAGCTGCTGACTAGAGAATGAATAATCCTTTAGACTTGGAGGAGTTGACACACGGGATTTGAGAATTTGATGAGCAAAAAATTTTTAGAAATGTTGCAAGGTTTCTAAAAATGTAAAGATTTGATATTCTGTGTAATATAGAATTTTTCCTTACAGGTACCTTAATACAACTTGCTCAACTTCAGTGAGTTATTTGCAAGACTCTCATTTACTTTGAAAAAGCCAGTGGCTCCCACTCTTAGAACTATAGCAGAGAGTTTGCCAAGCACATTTTGGCTCTCTTATCAGAATATTTCACAGTATTTGAATCTTGTCACTGGTCAAGGGAGGATGCTTTACAGTTCTGAACAAGCTGAGCCCTACTAAAGATGACAGACCTAAAGCATTCTGGCACAAGTTGCATGCACAGTTGTTCCATATATCTGACTGGCACTTATCTCCTCCCTTCTGACTTTTTTAAGTATCTAGAATCTCAAGTTCCTTAAACTCCTTCTATTAAAACCTCTGTAAAGAGAAAATCTGAGACATTTTTGTATATTAAGGTACCTTGCAATTTGAAAGCATTCAAATATTTAACCTAGTGAATAAACCTACAAATGTAAATGAAGTACACAGGGCTGAAGGGCCCCAAGGTACAGTCAGTGTCAACATAAAAAGAAGAGTATTCCCATCTATACTTCTCAGAACAGTGTGTCAACTGAAGTGTTTCCCAGATGATATCACTGCTCATTAATATTTGAGGCAGTCACACATAACAAACCCCTTAACATGTAGACCAAATTGCAAAGTAAAATAAAGCAGAAAAATTATGGAGGGTTCTAAGAATGAGCACACATGATTGTCAAAAACCAAATGTCACATTTATCATCCAAAACAAAAGCTGGGGCCTGCCTTTCTTTTGTGAAAATGAGTTTAAAATATAATTATAGTTACCAAACATCTACAAGATTAGTCATCTTTTGTTTTATGTGTTATAAAAACCCCTCTTATTATGTATAAGTGCTGGTGTGTGTATGTGTGTATGTATGTGTTTGTGTATGTGTATTAGTAAACAGAAAATTAGTGTTTAATGGTAAAGTATAAACTTCTCATACTACTAAGTAAAATGTTAAAGCTTGAAATGTTGTAATACATTCATCATACAAATAAATCATAACCATTAATTTATTGGCTTTTAAAAGATACCATAGTATTAAAATAAATTATATGCAAATTTAAATAAGTGTTTCCCAAATGACAACAGCATTGTGCATTTGTATTGGAGGCAATCGCAAAAATTTGTTTAAGTCTTTCAAAATATAGATTAAACTTCATCTATGATCTTCCCCTCTATTTCCTCTTGAGAAAAGAGGAGGCCTACAAGAGATGCCATCCAAACAGGACAAGAAGTGATCCAACAGAGCAAGACAAAAGTGTTCCTTCTATCAAGGCTACACAAGACAACCAAATAGGAGGGGAAAAATCTCAAGAGGAAGCAAAAGAGTTAGAGATAAACTTGCTACCTCTATTAGAAGTCTCACAAAAATACTTAGCTAACAGCCATAGCATATACACAGAAGACTTGGCACAGACTTATACAGGCCCTATGCCTGCCTCTTCCATCTCTGTAAGCCCCTGAGAGACACCTGCTTAGTTAATTCAGTGGGCCATGCTTTTCTGGTTTTCCCCATCCCCTCTGATTCCTAGAGTCTTTCTTCTACCTCTTCTGCACTGTTCTCAGATCTCTAGAGAGGGATGTGACAGATACACTCAACTTAGACTCTTGTTATAGTATGTAGCTATGAATCTTTGTGCCTACTCCCATCTGCTGGTAGAAGAAGCCCAAGTGATGAAGACTGGACAAGACACCAAGTTATGGTTATAGCAGAATATGATTTTGGAATCATTCATTCATTCATTCATTCTCCCTATCTTCTTTTTCCTTCTCTTCTGCCTCCTCTTCCTCCTTCTCTTCCTCCTCTCCTTCCTCCTCCTTCTTCTTCTTTTGCCAAAGAGTTACGTTCTATTGTAAGTTTCTGGCCTATCCAGTCTTTGGTTCTTGGTCATCTAGGCAGTGTAGAGTATGGGCTCCTTTTCCTTTTGTGGACTTCAAGTTAAACCAAACATTAGTGGGACACTCTGACAATTTCTTTGCCAACATTGCCTCAGCAAATTTTTCAATCAGGATATATTTTAATTAGATGATTTTGAGGCTGGGCTTTTGTCCAGGTTTCTTTTTCCTTAGCCCACAGAGTACTTTCTTCTGCCAAAGAGCCTAGAACATAGAAGTAAAGGCTCCATGTAGACACAGTCTGTACCACTCTGTGTTTAGTGAACTGCATGGATGTTGTCCTCATCCATTGGCCTTGCTGTCAGTTTTCAGAGTGCCCTTTTCAGTCCTATCATCAGTATGGCTTGTTTAGAAAGCTCCATTGGACCCTATATACCAACAACTCATGGGAATATCATCCAGTCCCATCATTTATTTTGTTGTTGTTATGTTGTTGTTGTTGTTGTTGAGGATTGTCCTAGGTATCCTATATTTGTAAATTTTTCTATGTAAAGTTAAGAACTGCCCTTCAAGGACCATAAGCACTTGTGTTGAAATTTTGATTGGAATTGTGGGGAATCTATAGATTGCAATTTGTATGATGATCATTCTTACTGTGTCAATCCTACCAATTCATGAGCATGGGAGACATTTTTCATTTTCTGATATCTTCTTCTAAGTCTTGAACTTTTTATCATATAAAGCTTTCATTTTCTTGTTTAGTTACCCTAAGATATATTTTTTTAATATTCGAAGCTATTGTGAAGAATGTTGTTTTATCTCAGTTCATTTGCTATGTTATATAACAGGGCTACTAATTTTTAATTATATATCCACCAACTTTGTTTAAAGTTGTGTAAGCAATATAGGTTCCCAAGTAGAATTTTATGGTCATTTATACCTACTATCATATCATCTGTCAATAACAGTACTTTTAACATTTTTGTTTTCAATTATTTCTTGCTAAAATTTCAAGCACTATAATGAGAAGACATGGAGAAAGTAAACAACCTTGATTTGTTTCTGATTTTGATGGAATTGCTTGTGGTTTTGTAGAGTGAAAAATTATAAAGACCATTTTGTGAAATATATGCAGGCTTTTTCTTTGCCCTTAGACCTGTGCAGAAAGAGTGCAGGTTCCAGAATGCGGAACTGGATGTAAGGTTTCAGGCCTTTACTGCCATTGCCCCGGGATACATTCAAGGAAGAGCAACATTACTCAAGCCTCAGGGTGGGAAATTCCCAAAGCAAGAAGACACACAGAGAAAGATGCAAATCATCTGGGTGGTTCCAAGAACTAGCTAACTTTCTACTGTTCTTGGTTACCCCGCCCTCCTTGAGGTTTTCCCAGTGTTACAGCCTGCTGATGTTCAAAATTTGTAAAACAACCAATCATGTGAAACCATGTGAAAATTCCTTCCTTTCCCCACCTGGTGAAAAAAAAAAAAAAAAAAAAAAAGCCCCTCAGCTTGCTGGCTTTTTGTCAAAATTCTGTTCCTGAGTGGGCAAGCAGTTTTGACCTTAGCTAGCCAACTCTCCCCTTCTTGTGATTTTTGGGTGGTCATGATTTCCTGAGACTTTAGGAAGGGTCTCCTGAATTTGGGGGTCTACAGTTTCTTTCCATATAATTTGAAGTTGGCAATATGCTTACTGTAAATTGTGTTTATTATGATTAGGTATGTACCTTGTATCCCTAAACTCTAGAGAACTTTTAACGTGACTGGACATCCAATTTTTTTCAGATGATGTATCTATATCTAATGAGATGATCATGTGGATTTTTTCATTCAATTTATATGTATGATGTGTTACATTTACTAATCTTCATATATTTAAATAATCATGCATCTCTACAATGAAGCATAATTGATTATGGTGAATGGCATATTTAGTGTGCTCTTATATTTGTTTTACAAGAAATTTGTCGAGTACTTTTGCATCAATATTCACAAGGGAAATTTATCTGTAAATTCTCTTTATTTGTTGAGTCTTCGTGTGGTTTAGCTATCAGGGAGAGTGTATCCTCATGAAATAAATTTGGGAGTGCTCCTTCTGTTTTTATTTTGTGGAATAATTTGATGAGTATTGGCATTATCTATTCTTATAACATCTTGTAGAATTTTACACTAAAACCATCTGGTTCTAGGATTTATTGATTGAGAAACTTTTAATGTTGATCATATTTCATTAGGAGTTATAGATTGATTTAAATTGTTTATCTGATTTTAATTTAGTTTTGGTAAGTGGTACCTATCAAGAAAATTATCCATTTCCCTTAGACTTTCTAATTGGAGAAGTGTGGATTTTTATAGTATGTCTTTTGATTCTCTGAACTTCTTACAGTCTTTTGTTATGAACCTCTTTTCATTTGAGATTTTATTAATTTTATTAATTTGTCTTATAGTTAATTTGGATAAGAAGTTGTCTATCTTGTTGATTTTCTCAAAGTACAACTTTTGTTTAATTGATCTTTTGATTCATTGGTCTTTGTCTCTATTTTAGTGATTTTTAGCCCTCAGTTTTATTATTTTTCCTATCTACTCATCTTGTTGTGTTTACTTCTTTTGCTTTAGAGCTTTTAGGTGTTCTATTAAGTTGCTATTATGTGATATATTCATTGTTTTTAAATCTTAGGATTTTATTGCTGTGAAGAGTCACCATGGTCAAGGCAATTCTTACCAACAAAAGAAACCATTCATTGGGACTGGCTTATAGTTTCAAAGTTTAGTTCATTATCATCATGGTGGTAATGTGTTGCTGGAGAATCTAAGACTTCTACATCTTGATTCAAAAGCAGAAAAAGGGACTATATCATATTGGGCACAGCTTGAGCATAGGAGACCTCAAAGCCTACTCCCACAGTGATTCATCTCCTCCAACAACTCCATACTCCTAATAGTGTCTCTCCCTATGGGCCAAATTCTCACACACATGAATCTATGAGATCCGAACTTATTCAAAGTATCATATTCTACTCCCTTAGCTCCCATAGGCTTTTAGCCATAATAAAATGCAAAATGCACTTAGTCCAAATTCAAGGGTCTACATAGACTATTACAGTTTCAACTATGTTCAAAAATACAAAGTTCAAAATCTCTTCAGAGATTCATACAATCTTTTGACTGTAATCTCCTATAAAATCAAAATGAAAAACAAATCAGATACTTTCATCATATCATGACACAGTATATACATTACTGTACCAAAATGTAGAGAAGGAAACATAGTAACGAAATACTAGAACAAAGCAAGACAAATACAAGCTGGGAAAATGCTCTTCAGATCTCTAAGTGCTTTCAGGTTTGTTGACTACAACACACTTCTTTCTCTTAGTCTGCTACTACTCCCTGTTACCATCTTGTCTCAGTAGGTATCCCATGGCTCTGGCACCCTTAACCTCTTGAGCTCTCCAAGTAAATAGAGGTTTCAATATCATAGCTTTACTCAATGTTCTCTTTGGGTCCCCATGCAGAGACATTCCTGCCACATATCAGACCCCAGTAGCATTCCTTAGTCACAGAAGGAGATTCCATAACCCCATCTTCTATTCTTGACTCCACAGCCAGAGCCATGTGGCCAAAGCTGCCAAGTTCTGTTGCTTGTTGGCTCTGGAACATGACCATCTCATTCTATTATAAATCTTCACCATCTTTCTGTTTTCAGAGATTTCTTCACTGTCTAAGCTTGACTGTCCTGAAACTTGCTTTGTAGACTGAACTTGAACTCAGAGATCAGTATGCTTCTAGAGCATTCAGATCTCAAAATTCTAGTCAGTCAGTTCAGTTGAAGCACTTGAGAGGCAATGCTGTGGAGTTGAGTTTTGACGTAGTGCACTTGGTGGCAGTTTAGTTCATGAAACTTAGAGACAGTTTTTTTTTTGGGGGGGGGACAGCATTACAGAGACAGGTTGCAAAGAGAACAAGCTAGATAGGAGGTGCTGTTTAAGTTTATTTTTTTTCATATACAGTGGTACTAGTGTAATTTATACAATGTATTTTGAAGATTCAAAATTAAAATTTTAGCTCATTTTTTAGAACTTTAGTACCTCATATCCTTTTAAGTACAGTATTGTCTTCTCATATCTTATTATTATATCTTGTATTTGCTGCATAATAATGTTTCAGGGAAGAAGAAATTAATTACATGTTTCTTAAAAGGAAGTGCTTCTGAAGAAGTGATTGTATGAACAATCTAAATAGTATTGGTAGGCAGACAATGAAAAGAAAATAGTATTTGATTTACTAGAGTTGTTTATCTATGTTAGAAGGCATAGGTGTTAAATTTAGTTAGTTTTATAACTACATAACCACAATACAAACCCAGCTATTAATAAATTCATTTCCTAGAGAATTCTAACCCTCCCACCCAGGTCATTTCCCAAAAAGCTGCTTTACCACACAACATCTTTTGCCCTTTTTTTGAATTTTATATAAGGATAATGGTTATCTTAATGAAGAATTATTAAGAAATAATATAAAATTACAAAAAGAAAATACACAGAAAGAACTATTTTAATTTCTTTTAATTTTGATTCTCAATAAGGATTGGTTTTAGATAGAATAAAAATTGACATATATTACAAACAAGCCAGATATAAAGGATGGTAATTCAGAACTCCTCTCTGTCTCCCCATAATGAATATGTACTTGATCTATAATATGAATTGGGCAGAATAACCTAAGAAAATTAAGAAGGTTCTTATAATCAAGAAATTTCAGGTAAACTAGTCATTTGTACTTTGTGAAAATGAAGCTGAAAGTCTGAAAGGCAAGACATTCTTTAATGAGCTGTATAACAGAGTGAATGATGACTAAGGAATCTGATGTATCCTCAGAAAATTGGAAATAATTCTACCTAAAGACACAGCTATACCACTGTTGGGCATATGCTCTAAAAATGCTCCACCATACCACAAGGACACACACTTCACTATGTTCATAACAGCCTTATTCATAATAGCTAGAAACTGGAAACAACCTTAGATGTCCCTCAACTGAAGAATAGATACAGAAAATGTGCTTCATTTACACAATAAAATACTATTCAGCTATTAAAAACAAGGACACCATAAATTTTGTAGGCAAAGGGAAGAACTAGAAAATATTATCCTGTGTGAGATACCAAAGACCCAAAAGGATATGGTACATACTCACTGGTAAGTGAATATTAGCCACAAAATACAGGGTATCCATGATACACTCCTACAGACCTAGAGAAACTAAACAAGAAGGAAGGCCCAAGTGAAGATGCTTGAATCTCACTTAGAAGGAGGAATTAAATAGTCATAGGAGGCAGAGGAAGGAAGGGAATGTGTGGGAGAGGGGATGGGGAGTGGAATGGAGGTCAGGGTCAGAATTAGGTGTGGGAAAAGACAGAACAGAGGGACAGAGGATCAGAAGAATGAATGGACACCTGCAGCTGCCAGGGTAGATGGTAGCTGGAATCTCTAGGAAGCTCCAGAGATCAAAGATGGTAGAGGCTCCCTGGAATCAATTTGGATGACCTTAGCTGAGATGCCTAACAATGGGGACATTGAAGAGCCCACATTTTGTAGCAAGGCAGGACCACCAGTAGAGAGATAATGACACCAGTCCACCCACAAAAGTTTCAAGCCAAAATTTGTCCTGTCTAAAAGAAATACTGGGACAAAAATGGTACAAAGATAGAAGGAATGGCCTACCAATAACAAGCCCAACTTGAGACCCATCCATGGGCAAGCACCAATACTTGACATCATTAATGATACTCTGTTATGCTTGCAAACAGGAGCCTAGCCTGTCTGTTCTCTGATGGTTCCCCTCAGCAGCTGACAGAAACAATGCAGATACCTTCAACCAAACATCCATCTGACAGAGTTCAGGAACTCTTTTGAAAGATTTGGGGGAAGGATTGAAAGCCCCGAAGGGGATAGAAACCGCAAAAAAAAAAAAAAAAAAAAAAAAAAGAGTCAATCAACCTGGACCTTTGGGAGCTCTTAGAGACTGAACCACCAATTAAAGAGCATACACAGGCTGGACCGAGGCCCCCTGCATATATGTAGCAAACATGCATCCCATCTCCATGTGGGGCCACAACAACTGGAGCAGGTACTGTTCCTAATACTGTTGCTCAACTGTGAAATCTGTTCCCAAACACAGCTACTTTGTCTGGCCTCAGTGGGAGACAATGTGCCTAAACCTGCAGAGATTCCATGTGCCATGGGGTGTGTGTTGGGGGGATGCTCACGGTTGTCCAACCCTCTCAGAAAAAGGTAATGGGATGGGAGAGGAACTGTGGTAGGGGACACCAGGAAGAAGGTAGCATTTGGGAGGAAATCAATCAATCAATCAATCAATCAATCAACAAATGAGAAAAATGGCAAGATGTTACCTCATAGTGAGTGTTCTCACTGAAATACTGGTTTCCCCTTATATTCAGAAAGTTTTAATTTTATTATAATATATCATATCCCTGCTTTCATGGAATTTGCTAGTATATGGATTATGAAGTAAAATAGCTTGCTATTGTTCAAAAACATTGTTTAATTCTTGATTCTAATATTTTGTCCATCAAAGTACACCCAATAAAAACCAAGATAGACTCTCTTAAATACAAAGTTACTTCTACTTTGTGGAGTTGTTTTTATTCCATTTATTTTATTATTTTTAGGTTTCATGAATAAGTACTTTATTCATATTAATTTTACTCTACCTTCTTTTCTCAGCTCCAACTATTTCCATTCCTCTCCAACTCATTCTCAGATTCATGAGTTCTTCTCAAATTTTTATTATTACACACAAACACATGTGTAAAAAAATAAGCACATACAAATGCATATGCTGAGTTCCTTTAGTGTTCTTTGAATATATATATATATATATGTGTGTGTGTATGTGTGTGTATGTGTGTGTATGTGTGTGTGTATGTATGTGTGTGTGTGTGTGTGTGTGTGTGTGTGTGTGTGTGTGTGTGTGTTTGCTTCCGGGCAACCATTAATTGCTTGTAGTTCTACTTCTAGGGGTAGATGCTTGGGAGATTTCTCCAATCTGCACTGGCATGCCAGGTGGATTTGCCATTGAGAATGTCTTTTTTATGTGAACGAATCATTAAGACTTCATGCCACATATAGAAGATGCTATCTCATAAAAGATGTCCTGTTCCTTTGGCTCTTGAAATATCTTCTTTTTTCTAGAATATCTCCTGGGCCCTGCATGTACAGATTGTGCTGTAGATGTTTCAAACCTGTGGTTGCACCCCATGCTCAGTTATTCTCTACATCTGACCAATTGTGAATTTTTTGTGATTTTGTTTTATTGCCAACAATTTTCTCAGAGCCATTACTAAATTTTCTGTTATTTCCCCCACCAAAATCTATGACACATCAGCATTCTATATCGATGTATCATTTGATTGAGTGATAGCCATTCAGCTTCTATAATGAAGATTTTGTTGGTTTCTAAATCTAAAATTGTCCTGTAACTGCCTTTGACTCAGCCATATCATAAGCTATGAAAGTAAATCACTTCTGTTTGCTCTGGTTTTGACTTCTTACTAAGCCTTAAAACAAAACAGAAAAGTAATAGATGATTTTAAAAATAAGTGACACTGTAGTACTTGAAAAATTTATCATTGCCATTACCATTAACTTAATAGAAAATAGATTTGGAAATTTTCAGAAAAGAACAAATTTCTACCTTTACGTTAGTGCTGGTTATATCTTTTTCTTTAGCTTTTAGTTAGTTACATTGAAAACTATGTATTGACTGGGCACTGAGCTCAGAAAAACATTACTTGTCAAATATCCACCAGTGCTAAGATTTAATTTCTGCACCATGCATATTTTGTTAATGAGTTACTTTAGTTCAATCTGAATTTCTTAATATTTTAATTATAACATAAATATTTTATATTCATGTAATTAAATTTACTTTTAAACTGAGTATACATTTTCAAGTCTAGATGTACTTCGTATTTTTCTTCTTTACCTATTTGTCTTATTTTGGTGGCAAGTAATCAATAGCTGAACAGAAACAATTTGAGTTGTTCTTTACATTGTCCTTGATTTTTTTAAGATTAAACCCTTTTTAAATGATAAAACATTACTGATATTGTTTTACTTTATATGTATGGGCATTTGACTGCATCTACAGCCAACAGCACTTGAGTGCCTATTGTCCACAGAGGCAAGAAGATAGCTGTGAGCTGCCATGCTTGTTCTGGCTTCAAAACCAGATCCTCCAAAGAAACAGCCAGTACTCCTAACTCCGGAGTCACCTCTACAGCCTATCATTATTTTAACAATATTTATCATTTCACCACTGAGTTTTTATTTTTTTAGGAGTTTTATTTGAGTTCTATTTTTAGATTAAGGTATTTCTTTTGAATTGCTTTTTTATTTAATTTTTGAGCAGATATGAGAGGATGATTCTGTTAGTTTTTAATCTTTCCACAGACCACAATTGTAATGCTCAAATAAAACAAAAGTTATTATACTGCAGCAAATTTTTTATTAATTATTTCTTTTATTAAATTTTTTAGAAATGTTCATAAAATAATGTTCTTCCATTAAAACTTGTATTTTCACATTCTTCTATATGATGGCATCAAGTATACAAAATTCTCATGAATTAATTCAAACAGGCATATCTGTTTTTATTCTCTAAGCTAGTTCTGTGTGATACACCTCTTACACTGTGTCACTAGGTGCATTGAACCTACACTGAAAACCAGTTGAATCTCTTGATTTTTAATGTACTGCAAAAATTTTTAATGATTTCTAAAATTCACTTGGTGCATTTCAAATCTTGTATTTTACTTTTTGATTCTGTGCATGTAAAAATGACAACACAAAGAAGATAAAATACTATTATAAACTAGGAAATACTCAGGTGTCATTTCATGTACACTGAATACATTAATAAATAAGTAAATGAAAAATCAAAATTTATGAATTAGAACTACAGAAATGTAGGTGTAATTCTAAAGGGAGTAATATGAAGTGAACAAATTCAAAGATATGTTCTGGACAGTATTTAATCTAAAGATTTCAAGGAAATATCTCGAAGAAAGTATATTATAGACTCACTTTAATATTATTGCTCAGTTAGGCAATAATTTCACTGTCATGCTTCATAATATTTATTTTTATCAACAATTATTTTAGATAAGATAATCTGCCTTCAAGAAGCAAAAAGGAATAAGAACTTCCACTGATTATACCCATCAAGCCTACAGAAATTTTTATGACCATTAAAGGTATCAGAATATGTTTTACATCTGGCAGAAGACTTCTCTCCCCAGGAGTCAGTGGTCACACAGGAATCATGACAAACAAAGTACAATGCCTTTCTAGGCTTAAGTGGACAAGAAAGGATATAGCAATTATAGTCTGCTGTGGGGTAGAATACTGAGACAAGCATCACAAAACATTTTTGTCAGGCCTTTACTTCTGCTACATTTTTCACGAATAGAAAAAGTACCTTTTGTCTAAAAATTTATTGCCTTTTACCACACATATTTCTTCTTAGCCATATAATTTCAATATGAGGAATGAATTCTGTATTTTTTTTATTTATGAGATCTTGTTAGAAATATCTTCTTATTGCTTGCCTGCAAAACACATCATCTATTTAGCAAGTTTGAATTCATCAATATAAGCCCTCTCTAATACTTTCATAGAACAAATGTATATTTTTCATTAACTTAAAATTTTTCTAAAGCTGTTATACAAGTTTGTACTCCCACCAGCATCCTCTCTAGAATATGCTGTCCCTTGAGTTTTTATCTTAGCCATTCTGACAGGTGTAAGATGGAATCATAGGGTAATTTTGGTTTGCATTTCCCTGATACCTAAGGATATGGAACATTTTTTAAGTGCCTCTTGGCAGTTTGAGATTCCTCTGTTAAGAAATCCTTGTTTAGTTCTTTACTCCATTTTTAAATTGCATTATTGTCATACTGCATCATGAGTCTCAATGCAGACTGGCACCAGCTGCCAAGCTGCTAGGATGGGGCAGAGCAAAGTCTGAAATAGAGAGTCCATAGAGGTTCTTAGTCACTTCTCTGGGTTCCCAAGAGCCTCTGGTATACCACAGTATGGGGAAATCAGAGATAAAGTCAGGAACCAGGGGTCTAAGGTCTACCTTTCCCCTTGGTGCATCTGTGCACCAGGCAGTGATGGGGAGGTTGGCCAGGATGAGTGGAATCTGGTCTGATTGGGGTGAGGGCCCGATGCACAGGAGGAGCTATAGTGGAGAAACCGTCCTCGAAAGTCTTAGGTGAATCTCTTTAGTCGAAGGCCTCCCCCATAGTGATCCTTCGTGAAGCAGCTCTCTGAGAAGAATTTTGCTTGTTCATGTTGCTTTATTTTGATGGTGGATGTGAATACATACATCTTATTTGGGGTGAGATATATATATATATATATATATATATATATATATATATATATATATATTCCCTACAGGTTATTTGTATAGTTAGTGTCTAATTTCTTGCACTCTGTGTATTTTCATCTTCTGAAATTATTCCTTTCTTAATAATAAATTTTTTAAAAAACTGGCAATCTTTACCACAGCCTTACAGAAGTTTTGTATGTGTTGATCTATGTCAGTGAACAACAAACATCTAAGTGGTAAAGAGTGAATATTCCAGTCATTAGTCTGAAGACACCTTGTTCGGTCAAAAACTTTGGAACATGTGGTAGGCTTTTATCTTTCCATGACTTACATAAATATGTGAAAATATTTATGTTGAGGATGATGGTTGGGTATGAATGAAGGATATGCTGCCCTAAAATGAATAGTCTGAATTCAAATATGTTTTAGAATATACTGGTAGAATTACTGATAGTTCTTTAATTATCTGTTTTTTTGCTTTGAAAAATATTGTTTAGAAAAGATTTCATGACTCTAAGAGAAAACAGGATTGGAAATATTTTATAAGTTCTAAATTTAATTTTTTTAAAGTTACTGTTTATAAAATTTTTGGAATTTTGAAAGGTGTAAATTTTTCATGAAAATGGCAACTACTACAAAAAGGGCAAATAAAATGTCTGTAAGTAATAAAAATGTAAATTAAAAACATTATGTAATTGTCATCCTTACCTTTGAAGCCCAAATCATATTGGTTTTTTTCAGTGTAGAACTTAGAAGTCAAACTATATTGTAAATGATACAATAATTTTCACATTCCTGGTTGTTTAAGATGGTAAATGATAAGTTTATCATTGCAATTAAATTGATTTCCTATACACAAAAAACTACTTTGCTGTGTTCAAACAATAGGGTACAACACTGTTCAATACACATTTGACTAAATGGGTATAAGTAAAAAAATATAGATGTAGGAATTTTAGGGATGTTTCCAATTACTGCCAGGTAGAAAATTACGTCTACATTTATGGTAAAAATAACCTATGTTTATAATCATGAAATGGTACGTAATTCTTACCTCACGATGCTTTCCATGTGAAAGGTTTTTCAGAACATTCAACACTGTTCTTGTAGATTATTCTGTCTGCATGGGCAAGAGACAGATGCGAAATTGGATTGCTGTTCATCCCTGTACTTTAAACCTTAAATTATTTGGAGATAGCAATTTGTAAATGATATTTTTAGGTATCTGTTGATAACTTTTGTCAAGGTTAAAAACAAAAAGCCCAATTATAAACTTAAATAATTGAATGTATTAATACTCAATTGCTAGACTTTCTTTTAAAACTAAGTAAGGAATAATTTCAAACGATAAAAATAAACAGAAAACCAACAAGACTTCTAAACCATAGATCTGTCTTTTAAGAAAGAATGGGCATAAAAAAGTAGAAATTATTTTTCCTGGTGTTTGTACATATAATACCATTTAGAAAAACAGTGTTCAAGGAGGCATCTCAACATTAAAATTAACAGACCTGAATAAACGAAAACATTATAAATAGGTTATTTTTCACATTGATTTTGAAATGTTTGCACGTATCTATGCCTTTACCCATAATACTCAATATAAAATTTGTGAAAAATCAAGAGTTTACCATATAGTTAGGAGCAAATGAAGATATGACCAGATGTAGCTGGAGCCATGGATCCCTGCATGTGTACTTTTTGGTTGGTGATTTAGTCCCTGGAAGCACTGGAATCATTTGATATTGTTCTTCCTATGGGGTTGCTATCCTCTTCAGCCCTTTCAGTCCTTCCTCTAGCTCTTTCATTGGGGTCCCAGGGTACAGTCTGATATTTGGCTATGAGTATCTGCATTTGTATTAGTAAGGTGCTGGCAGAACCTCTCAGGGGACAGCCATACCAGCTCCTGCCAGCAAGTGAGAAGCCAATTTCCAGAGGTAAGAATCTGAAGCATTTTTTTCTAGCTGCTCTTTACCTAAGGCTCAAAACTGTGACCTATGACTAGCTAATTAGAAAGAGTTATCCAAGACTTGCCACAGAAGGCATTAGAAAGGAAGAAGGCAATCTTCAATGAGTATTCTTAGATTTCATTCTTTGTTGAGACATTTTTGTGTAGCTAACATCTGCCCTTCCAAGGACAGCATGTCATGACAATGAACTACAGTTCATATTAGCAAAGAACACAGTCAATGAAAACACAATGAGTTTTGACTTTGTTTTGAGAATTTAAAGAACAGTAAGAAAAATTATTATAACTAGATGGTGTCCATAGAAATGTAGAAGAATTAAAACGTGAGAAAGGGCCAAAATGGAGAATGCTATGCACTAGAGATGGGCTGAAGTGAGTAGACATGCATGCTTAGATGATACATACATAGGAAGAATAAAGTCCTTATACTGCTCACTTTATAAAATTATTAGAATCAGTCAAAGAACGTGAGAATATTTACTGTTTTTAAGCAAAGGTAACAGAGTTTTAAACAGTTATATTTTTACAGAAAGACACATTAGATGATAGTATTGCATTAGCTGTAAAGTTATAGCAGAAATCCTTAAAGATAAATTTTGTGGTCAGTTTAGGCAATCTCCAAAATGTCTTATTGGTGTGGGTTCCCTGTTATTTTCTCATGTAGTTAGATACTTAAAATATGAAATGTTCAAGAGAAATGGCACTGTGAAGTGATGAAGATCAGAATTGCTTCAAATAAAATTCAACTGGAAATTTTTAGAGCTGTAAACCTAATTCAACCATCATGGCTGAGTAAGAAAGACCAGACTGTAAAGCTGCTCTTTTCTTGATTCAAAACTCTCTCTCTTATTGCCAAGTTATTTAAATGTTCTGAAATTTGCTGATTTCTAAAGGTATAAAAATGTCATGCAGTTATTACAGATATTATATTAGACAATGTCTCTAATGTATAATCTTAAAATAAAAAAAACATAACCATACAATGCAACATATAGCAAAATCTTAAAATCTTTTAAAAAGATTACAATCTTGAAATCCAACAATAACAGGAAATAGCTTTTTTAGCATACATTTTAGTGAATATTTTTGTAATGCAATTTGTTTAAAATTATAGCTTCCATGTTTGGGAAGTACAAATGCTTAGATTGATATTTTTGTCATAACAACAATGAAACAAGAGTTGTTTACAAAGGATCCTTTCATGTCTGCCGATGGAATGAGGTTTCAAGTATGTGTTCACCTTCCTGGGCTCTCCCTATCACATCCAACACCTGTAGATAAAAAGACAGATAAAAATAAATCAGCCTGTATCCTTCATCTGTGGAATGAATTCAAGATATTGAATTTGAAGCTAGCTGGCAAGGAGGTTTACATAAATGTAAGATTTTGGAAACTATTGGTGAAGGAAAACTCAGAAACTAATATAAAAATAGCTAAATTTCATAATAAACAATAAAATATACATCTGGATATATGAAACTATCTGAAAATTGAACTAAGTAGAAACTGATACAAAGCTGAAAATCATATGAACAAAGTTTTGGTGTAGCAAAGAGGTCACAACCATAAATTCAAACACAATTGTATATGCTCGGTCCAGGGAGTGGTATTATTAGAAGGTGTGGTTCTGTTGAAGTAGGTGTGTCACTATAGGTATGGATTTTAAGACCCTCCACCTAGCTGCCTGGAAGTCAGTATCAGCTAGCAGCCTTTAGATGAAGATATAGAACTCTCAGCTCCTCCTGCACCATGCCTGCCTGGATGCTGCTGTGCTCCTGCCTTGATGATAATGTACTGAACCTCTGAACCTGTAAGCCCCAGTTAAATATTTTTATAAGAGTTCCATTGGTCATCGTGTCTGTTCACAGAAGTAAAACCCTAAGATAACAATTTAATGACAAAAAAGCTCTGTTAAATATTTCAGCAATATATGAGATGTTTGTAGGACTATGAATAAAAAGAATATTGGCTAAAACTGATCAGTAATATTCCATTGTTAGTATGCAACAAATGGACAAATTGTGAAAATGCAAATAATTCAATCCCTGGATGCAGGAATTTGTTCAATAAATATTCTTTGCTTTTACAAACTATTTAAGTCTTGGGTATCATTCTTCAATGATTCACTGACCCTAACAGATTCACCAGCCCATCTGGGATGATTGCCAAGAACTGCTCCAGATCCTCTTCTATAATGAAAAAAAAAAAGAAAGAAAGAAAGAAAGAAAGAAAGGAAGGAAGGAAGGAAGGAAACAGATTGTGGGTTCACCTAGAAATTGGTTCTAGGAGAAAATGGACTGCTCACCCAGATCCAGGATGACACTGATACAACGTTCCCTTTGGCTCCTCTGATTGGGATTATAACTCTGCTGAAGGTAAGGAGAGTCTCCAGTTCTATAACCAGATTGTGAGGAGGAGGGCATCTGAGAGGTCACCACGTGAACCACATATTTATCTAAGGTAAAATAGGCAACCCAAGGGAATACCAAGAGTTCTAGAGATTTTCTGTAAATATTCTTGGAGGCCTACTGAATTTACACCCCCTTTGATCCTGAGGGTAGGGAAAACAGTCAGCTGTAAACAGGGCCTTTGTTAACCAGGCAGCCCCTGACATTCAATGGATTTGCAGGTAAGCAGCTGACAGAACTGGTAGCTACAGTACAAAAAGTCTTTACAATCAAGTGAACCCCCAGGATCAACAGACCAAAGAACTGGCAAACACTTTGCTAGTCACTACCCTCAGAGGCCATAAGGACACCAAGGAACTGAGGGATGTGGCTCATGGATGAGGAAAATGTAAGTGGAACCAGACTGATGGGGAATCAGAACTTGGGTGGCACTGAAGAAGAATTAATGTGTTTACTGCAAGGAAACAGGCCATTGGAAAAAGCAACTGCCCCAAGAGTAAGCTCAAGTCTTAGAATTAGAAGAACTCAAGGACTTACGACATCGTGGATCAAACCCTCACCCCCATGAGCCTAGGAAATACTGAAGGTGGAGGGGAAGCCTATAGACATTCTGGTGGACACAAGGGCACAACACTATGTTTTGAAGCAACCACTGGGTCCACTGTCAGACAAAAACCATAGGTGCAAAGGGCAATGGGCATCAAGCCCTATCCACAGACTACCAGAACAAAGGTAGACTTTCTGGAAGTGAGATGGATAAGCCATAGACAAGAATGGCTCTATTCATGTTCTGATCCTGGCCCTAGAAGAGGAATAAAAATCATTCCTTCAGCCAGTCCCACCTTCAATCCATTGCTCCAGAAGTTTCTGGCGGAGGTCCCCACAGTCTGGGCAGAGAAGAATCAGATAGGACTTGTCTGTCATTGGAACCTGGTTCTAGCACAATTAAAAGCTTGGCCCACCCAAGTCCAAATCAGACAATTTTCAATGTCGGGGAAGCCAGAATGGAATTCCCCTTGCACATAAGCCAGCTCCGAGAAGCTGGGATTCTGGTTCCTTGCCAATCATCATGCAACACCCTTCTTTTTCTGATCAGAAAGCCACATTCTTGTGTCTGTCTAACTGTGCAGAATTTGAGAGAGGTAAACAATTGGAGGATCCTAAACCTCTACACCCTGTTGAGCAGCCTCCCTCCCAAGTACACTATGCACACTGAGCTCGACCTGGAGAATGTTTTTTTTTATTTTTTCAGCCTGCCTATGGCACCCAAAATCCAGACTCTATTTGTCTTTGAATGGCAAGATTTGGAGATAGGCTTCAATGGATAACTGACTTGGATGTATCTACCTCAAGGATGCAAGAACTCAACAAAATCTTTGATGAGACACTGCATGAGGGCTTGGGTGAGTACCAGCAGTCCCACTCTCAAATAATCTTATGCCAATATGTACATGGCCTTGTTAGTATGCGATGGGACAGTGGTGGACTTCGACTCTGTCATTTGGCCAACTGTTTTACTACCAGGAACTTTAGCCCAGCAAACTGAACTAAACTGTAATCCAGGCTTTAAAACTGGCAAAAGGGATGGTAGCCAACATTTACTCTGACAGTAGATATGCTTTTGCCATGGCACATGTGCATGGGTCCATATCCCAAGAGAAGGGAATTTTGACTGCTGAAGGAAAAACCATCAAAATTAAGGAAGAAATACTTGCTTTCCTGGAGGCATTATGATTTCTCCTCAAGGTGGCCATAATACATTGCCTAGAGCATCAAAAAGAGACATCAAAAACAACCTAAGTAAACAGGCTAGCTGATAAAGCCACAAGGAAGGCTGCCCAGGCTTCCACTCCCCATAACCTGGTAGTCTTGCCACCCCTTGAACTCCTGGCCATCCCCAAATATACCACTGAGGACAAACAAGATCAGGCCAAATGCCAGGGAATCCTAGAACAGATGGATGGTTGCATACTGATGAGGGCTTCACCATCCTATAAGTAGTTTATAAAACAATGCATCCATCAAATCCATCTGGCCTTGCACCTGGGTCATCAAAAAATTAAAGGGATTGTTTTAAGGGGCTAAATACAAAATATTTGACTTGGGATACTTGTTTGATCAGGTAATCTCAAATTGTCCCACTTGACAGGCCAAGAAACTCTCAAGCCTCAATCAAGGGACTGCAGGAACTAGAATTAGAGGCCAACAGCCAGAGGTCAATTGGGAAACAGATTGTGAAGAAGTGAAGCCAGGAACAGATGGATATAAGTATCTACTAGGTTTTATAGACACACTTCCCTTTAAAGAAGATTGCCAACACAGTGGCAAAGAAGATTCTAGGTAACACCATACTCAGGTATGGTCTACCTACCCTGCTAGGTTTGACAATGAACTTTCATTCATCTCTTAGGTAACTCGATTTTTGGTAAATGCATTAGGAACTACTTGGCAACTGTATTGAGAATGAAGACCCCAGAGTTCAGGACAGGTAGAGAGGATATGACTCACTCAATTTGAGATCCTATATGTCAGACATCCTCCCATGTTACCTAAAATCCAGCCTGATATTCTAGCTTAATATTACCAGTGAAAGTTCTTGAAGTTCTTGGATGTTCTCCTCAGAGTACAGAAGCTATTATGACCCACCATCCATGAGGTTTATAAATCTGTACCTCCCCTAACCACCATTGCTTTGAACCAGGTGAAGAAGTCTGGATTAAGAGGCATAACCATAAGACCATAGTAGGACCTCATACCATGATTCCTACCATGCCAACGGCTGTGAATGTTGAAGGAATCCAGATGTGAATATACCACTCCCATATTATGCTTGCTGAGAGAGATGGCCCAGCAGTTGAGATTCTTCCAGGAGAGACTTCCAGATGACCCATCTTAAAAGTAATGGAAGGCAACCCAACATTCGACAGGTCCATTAATGCCATCGCAAATTCAAAGCTCCTAATCCTTCTTTCCCACTGCTCACATCTTGCTGCATTAGCTGCTAATCTCCACCAGCCCTATAAACTCACCTGGACAGTAACTAACACAGGAATAGGAGACATCCTCAACTAGACCTCTTAGATGTCTTCAGCAAATATTTGGTTCTCTGACTTTTTCTTTGATCTGGTAGAACTGTTAAAAATGACCTGGCTAACAAGTTCATAAGAGGCCTCATTTTATATACTTTGTTGTGTCTGCCTTGGACACAACAAAGACAAAGCATAGAGAAAAAAGTATGGGACAGCAGTAGACTACTTCTGTGTAAGTTGGAGCTGTACGACCACTGGGAATTTATACTTGACTCCATCCTAGGCAGCTGAATATATCACCCTGACTGGAATTGTGGAAAACTCTTTGTAAGTCAAACAATAGGTGTAATCTCATCTGCTTATGTTTCACTGAATCAGAGAGAAGGGAAGACAGGTGGAACAGGAGAAAGCCATGGAGCCTAAGGCTATTTAAGGTCTAGAGTAGCAGCTGGAGATCCAGGGGCCCTGTTCACAATACAACTGACCAACATGACTATGCCTGACATCACTTTAGACCATAACAATATATTAGCAAAGCCAGTTCAATAGACTCCAAAACCTGTTCCCCTACCTGCACTAAACCCTTTGTCTGGACCCATCACCCCTGTGTCCCGGGGAGGTACTATTCTAGTGCCTGGGTCATGTACTTTACAACAACTAAAAGCCACTTTCAAGGTTCTTAATGCCTTCCCATTCAGAACTAACTTAGGTCTTCCAGGACAAAGAATGATGCTGACCTGTGAGCTTGCTGAGTACCCTGACAATGGTGACTGGGAAGCTGTATTGGACATATGTTCCCAACCTACCATTGCTTACCTATACCCCTGATGAGACAAGCTGCCTTGCCTCAAGTTTTTAGACCTTGTTGAACAGAGAATCAAAAAGAAAAGTTATATTGACTCTTGTATTGTTCTTAAATGTGACCAGTTATTCAGACTCAATCATGGACTGGTCTAGAAATCAATCCAGTATTGGAAATAACAGTCTTCATTTGGAAGTCTGGTTCTGGAAATTTTCAGAGACATATATGGAAATTAGCTGTAGTTCTCTATGATGTTATGTTAGCAAGAGATAAAGTTGGGGCAGGATATAAATTTACAACAGGTATTAGGACATGTGTTAAGGCTCTTTTAATTGTCAAATTAAAAATACTTTTGTTGCTTCTACAGTATTTAAGGTAAGTTGCATTGATTGTACACCTTCTAACTGTGTTTGTGTTTTGAAATCTGGCATGTCAGTTATAGAGGTCTATCAGCCAGCTTCTGCTTTAGTGCCCTGAATATCACAGAACCTTGAAATTCTAAAAATAGCTTGCAAGTGCTGGAAGAAATGAGACCGGCTTTCAGTAGAAGCTAGAGGCTAGTGGGCTTGATTATTGCTGGTATAACAGCTTTAACTACATTAATTGCTAATAACCCTGCTTCTGCAATTGCTATGACACAAGAAGTTAATACAGCTAATTTTGTTAATCATTTAGCAAAAAAAATGTTACTAATGTGTTGAGTATACAGGAGGATTTAAATAGGCATTTGGAAGAACAGATTGATGTTCTTTATCCTACTTGAATTACAAAATGAAGGTTCAGAACTCAAGGGTAAGGAGCCATCTTGAATGTCAAGCCAAATACCTTTGAATTCATATTAGTTCTAAAATTTACATTGATAGTCATTATAATTAGGAAGTTTAATGAGACCTGCAGTGTATTTGTCATAATTCTAACACCTCTAGGGATGTTTTAACATATATAGGGAGCTTTTGAATTTCAAGAATACTGCTCTGCTGAGTGTTGATGTAGTAGATACTGCCAATAAAATTACCCATAGCCTCTGTTCATAGCCCATATTTCTGTTTTGGTTAAGTTCAGGAATGGCATATATAGCTTGATCATTCTAGCCCTTTTTGTCCTGGAAATACTTTTTTTCCTGCCAATTGTGTTAAAAGCTTTTCTTTAACAACATCAACATTTTGGCAGCCAAAGTACATGACTTGAACCTAAAAATGGACCCCTAGACAGAATTATTAAATTATCAGGTTGGCAAGACAAGAACAGGTAAGTTTCTGCACAGAGCCTTACCAACCTAAGACAGAAGTGCATTGCTTTGGATAATGCATATTCATGATGGATAAGGAAGGCATTCTTGTCAGAATGGCTTAAGACAGGTTCAGTCTTGTTAATGAAATAAAAAAGGGGGAGAGTCGGAGAACCTTTGGGGTTGCTTGGCAAGACTCTGACATGGGCCAAGGACAAAGAAATGGGCTGCTTGGCAGGAATATGACATTGGCCAAGGACAAGGAAGTAGGCTTCATGCAGGAATCAGACATTAGGCTAGAACAAAAAAGTAATTTTAGGCAGGAATCTAAATATTAGGCTAGAACAAGGAAGTAGGCTTCAGACATAAAAATGACCTTGCACTAGGACAGGAAAGTAGGCTCAGATACTTTGGTTATCCAGGTGACTCCTTAGAAACAGTTATCATGGGAGTATTCATGTAATTGTATTTAATACCTTGCTTTTTCTTTGACTATTTATGTTTATTGTCTTGCTTGTTCCTTGACTATTTGCATCGATTGTATTGCTAGACCCTCAAACTAGAACTGACCTTAATACATGCATGTAATTAAAATGGTATTTTTATATCATAAAGGAGGAAGGGGGATGGGATAGGAGTTTCTAGGGAGGGGAAATGGGAAAAGAGAATGACATCTATATTGTAAATAAATAAAATATCCAATAAAAAAGAAATGTAATTATTTTATAATCTCAAAATTTAAAAGAAAATAATTTCAAAATTTTGTTCATAGCAGATACAATGCATGCAATTAGCATGGCAGTCTATGAGACAACTAACCAGTGATCATACAGTTGACCAGCTTTGTGGTACCATTGTCAATGGGCCATTTAAGTAAAGTAGCACACAAAAAATTGGTGTAGTATGATTTAACCAACAGTGGAATGCATCTAGCAGTTATTCGGAGAGTGAAATCAGAATTATGCTATTGAAAACCTAAGCATCAAATTGTTTCTTGAGAGCAATTTCACTGAATAATCAGCAGAAAGTTCTTCATGAAGGTATAAATGGCCCAAGATAAAACAAAGTCTTATGTGGTAAAGGGTTATTGGACAAAAGTGGATGAATAACTGTCATTTACAGGATTGGTATCAAAGTAAAATCTCCCCAAAACTGAGAATAGCCACTGAGAAAAGTAGAAAAGTCACTGATGCATTGTTTGATTTTTTCTTCTCAGTTAACACAAAGAAATTGTTTTAAATATGTTTTCACCATATTCAGGTAATCATCTCGATTCACACATTTATCAGAATGGGCACATTTATCAAATTGCTGTTTGGATGGCAGAGCTCACAGGAAGAGCATAAGTCTGGTCCTAACAGACAGTGGGTGATGAAACAATTGTTACAATTACTATTCTGCCTACAGTTGAGAATGTGTGTCACATGCCTCTGCATTTTGAAAGCCGTCAGGTTTGCCAATGGTCTCAGTGTATACCAAATGGATTTTAACTCAAGATACAGTGTTAAGAACTCCATCTGCTCCTCAGACAAGGGAAAACCAATTTGTCCACTCTAGACAGAAATCACTGTATTTTTAACAAGCAACTTTTAAATTTTGAAAGAACTATGTACATTTTACAGATTACCCAATTCAAGGGAGTTATGCTGAAGGCTTGCTCCTCTGTAAAAGGAGCATGTGTGTATTTTAACATTAACAAAGTTTCTAATATTCTTGTAGAAACTAACTAAAGAAAAGACTGCATGGAATGCCATTAGAAAAAAATAACCTAATGTATATTGTCTCAAACATACATATCCTACAAACCTTAAAAATCTGGAGGAGTTTGTGTTAACATAGTAAAATAATTTTATCAGATAAACAGATACATACTGTTAAGCCCTAATGGCCAGTAAATTTATGTCACTCTGTTATGAACTTATTAAATACTAAATAAAAGATTATTTGAGTATCAATCAGAACCAGTATTTATGTTCAAAACCTGATATTTTAATTGGAAATTTTGAATTTTTAAATTTACATCTTGTCATAAATGAAAGCTTTTTTATCAATGTATTCTTACATCTCCAAATCTAGCTATAAATGTTTTCCCTAAAGAAAAGCTATTTATTAAGTATCTCTCTAGTTCATCAAAAACAGATCAACTGAAGATCTCACTCTCAGCTTTCAGATACTAAGTTTCCTGTGCTTGGTCCATCTTCTTTCTAAATTTTATCAATGGAAATCTATGGACAGAACAAGAACAAGACAGTAAGGAAGTGAACTTACTCAACACTCAAAGTTTTAAGCATCTTATTTGTAAAACCTTACCTAGTATATTGTGTATGACAACCTGTAGAATAAAGGCCTCCAAAAACTAGTAACAATAAAATATTGAAAAAGTATACCTTTATGAAATACTTAAGAGTCTATATACAAAGCATGCAAATCATTGATAAAAGAAATAGAGAAAGCATGTGTTTATGCTCATATTTGGTGGGGGATATAAAGTCATATAGGTAATTTTGGAAAACAACCCTGAAGGTTCTCAACATGTGTTTAACATAGGATCCAACAGTTCTATTCCTAGTTATATACAAAAGAGATATGAATAGTCGTCTATAAATGTGCTTTATAATCCCAAAAGGTGTTAATTTTGCTATTGTTAAAAATGTTAATGAGATCAAATTAACTGATAATATTGTTCAGCTTTACTATACCCTTATCAATATTCTATATGCTGAACCTATTAATAACTGACAGAAAGGTCAAAGTTTCCACTTTCATGAAAGAATGTGTCTATGTCTCTTATTTCTGGTACCATTTTAAAAGACACATGCTTATATGACACCCTAGTGTGTTCCTTGGTCATCTTTTTATATATATTTTTTCCTTTTCTTGTTTTCTCTTGGTACCATGGAGCAACATAAGCACCAAGCCAAAGAGGCATCACAAATTAGGATGTCACAGGATGTAGAAGTTGCTTGTCACTCTTTTCTAGATTGCTGTAGCACAAAGCTCTTCCTTTTTAGACACAGTATCAATGTTTACAAATAAGTAAGCTCAAATATGAGATAGAAGTCATTCTGTATTCTTTTTATTTTCCTCACAGTATTAATTTTTAAAATAATTTCACTTGTTTACATTTCAAATGATATCCCTCTTCCCAGTTACCACAACCCCTCATCCCATCCTCCCTCTCCCTGCATGTATGAGGATGTTCCCGCTTTACTGCTCTAGCATCTCCCTATGCTGGGGCATCAATCCTTTACAGGACTAAGGGCCTTCCCTCCCATTGATGTCAGATAAGGCCATCCTCTGTGACATATGTATCTAGAATCATAGATCCCTCCATGTATACTCTTTGGATGGTGGTTAGTCCCTGGGAGCTCTGGGTGGTCCTGTTAGCTGATACTGTTCATCCTATGAGTTGCAGTCCCCTTCAGGTCCCTGAGTCCTTCCTCTAGTTCTTCCATTGGATTTGGAAGGCTCAGTTCTACGGTTGGCTAAGGATATCTCCATCTGTATTAGTCAGGTGCTGAGAGAACCTCTCAGGAAATAGCCATACTAGGCTCCTATCAGCAAGTGCTTCTTGGCATCAGTAATAGTGTGAGGGGTTGGTGCCTGCAGATGGAATGGATTCCTAGGTGGGGGCTATCTTTGCTGACCTTTTCAGACTTTGTTCCATTTTTTTGTCCCTGTATTTCCTTTAGACAGGAACATTTCTGAGTTAACATTTTTGTGATGCGTGGCTGGCCTCATCCTCAACTGGGGTCTGTGCATATCTACTGCACATGGTCTCTAGAGATTGTGTCTCCCCTTTGTTTGATATTTTGTCCAAAGTCCCTGTTGGATCCTGGTAGTCTCTTGCTTCCCTGGAGTCTAGGACTTTCAGTGGCTACCTCCAGTTCCCCATTCCCCACTGCTACATATTTCTATTCGATTTCCTGACCCTCTGTACTTCTGTCCCTTCCCATACCTGATCCTGCCCCCTCTTTTAACCTCCTGTTCTTCTCTCCCTCCCAGGTCTTTACCCCAATATACATCCTGTGATTGTTTTTTCTCCCTGTTCTAAGAAGGACTGAAGCATCCATACTTTGGTCATCCTTCTTGAGCTTCATGTGGTCTGTGAGTTGTATCATCAGTATTTCGAGTTTTTTGCTTATTATCCACTTATTGAGTTCATACCATGTGTGTTTTTTTTGAGGTCTGGGTTACCTGACTCAAGATGTTATTTTCTAGTTCTATCCATTTGCTTGCAATTTTCATGAATTCATTGTTTTTAATAGCTGAGTAGTACTCCATTGTGTAAATGTGCCACATTTTCTATATCCATTCCTCTGTTGAGGGACATCTGGTTTCTTTCCAGCTTCTGACTATTATGTATAAGGCTGCTATAAACATAGTGGAGCATGTGTCCTTGTTATATGTTGGACCACCTTTTGGGTATATGCCCAGGAGTGGTATTTTTGACTGAACTATGTAGAACTACAACTGTGTGTTTTGTGCCGTTTTTGTCTTTCCCTTCCTTCTCCAAGCCTCTTTATTATTTTTTAATCTAAGACTTTATGTATAACCCATGATGACTGGAGAGAAAAATAAGAGCAATAAATATTATCAAGAGCAAAATTATTTCTATTTTAAATCATATAGCCAGTCAAATAAAATTGATGACTAATCTTGCTTAAGTTAGTTATTTTAATACGGACAGATGAGAAATGGACCCATCATCTGTTACCTTAGTAAGTTTCACACACCACCTGCTCTAACCATAAAAGAGTAGCCTTGCTAGTGAAACATTTTCTCATACCTTCAAAAATGTAGAGCTCATTTTCTATCAGGCTTCTGTATCCTCATTTCTCTCCATCTGGATTTTACAGCTCACTGATATTCAAGTGTAATAAAGAAACGCTAAAATTTGATGTTGAATATTAAAGTGTAGGGTGCCTGTGTCTAGAGAAAGATTTTCCACACTGCTACTCACTAACACTAATGTCAATATATAAGGAGAATGAATATATAAGTTCCTGACTCCATAGTAAATAAAGTATGGTTGTTCACATTATATATAGCTCCAATTTCTGATGTTTTAGTAGCCTGCATTGTACTGGGGACAAATGTTAATTTTTGCCCTGACTTTCAAGTCTACATTCAGATAATTTTTATTATATTACTGAAATCATTGCACTTAAATATCAGTTATTATTATTAGTCTCTTACTGCACCTAAATTATAAATTAAATTTTATCATGGCTAAGTAACTACTGAAAAATTATGGTAATATAGGGTTTAGTGCCATGTGTAGATTTTAATACGTAATGGAGGTCTTGAAATATATTCTCCATGGATAATGGGGAAAATACTGTAATCCTATTTAGGAAAAACAAATATTTTCTTCTGTTTATCAATAGAAGTAGTAAATGCTGAAATGGCAAAAGTATTGCTTTAGAAAAAAAAATTAGTTTGAATTGACCTCATACCTGTGTAGATTTCATGTACTATGCAATCGCTTAAGTTTCATTTTACTTAAACTTAAAATGTATAGTCTGACTTGACCTGTCAGATTATATATATATATATATATATATATATATATATATATATATATATATATTTTCTTTATCAATATAAAGAATGATGAATGGTAGTTGCTAAATAAGCAGTATCTATAGTTATTAATTTTTTAATTCTCACAACATTGTAGTTTTAAATACTATTCATAATTTCAACTGAAACAAAGACATACTGCCCTCTTTTTGTCTTTATATTTCTAAAGAACAGAACATGTCATGTCCCCTTGAGACAAATATATGAAGAGAAAGAGGGTGAAGAGAGAGAAAGTGACACCCTTCTGAATACATTTTGTGTAATGTGGTAAGAGCAATGTCTAAGAGATCCACAGAAACTTTGCTGAATCTTAACATGAACAAAAGAACATATTGTGAATTTGCTAACCTTTCAAGGCCTCACTGAAGCTGTGTTGACCTACTCTGTGAGTAGCTACTGAAATTGGTTTCTACT
This sequence comes from Arvicanthis niloticus, assembly GCF_011762505.2. Lineage (NCBI taxonomy): Eukaryota > Metazoa > Chordata > Mammalia > Rodentia > Muridae > Arvicanthis > Arvicanthis niloticus. The sequence continues at coordinate 60,374,394 of NC_047672.1, read as the reverse complement.
AGTACTTTAAACAGTCTTAGCTATTTGCTGATTGTAATTTTAGCCTAGTTTCCAATATGAATTAAAAAAAAATAAATTGGAGAGAACCCATCCTAGAAAATAACATTGATACTCAAATAGTGTGTTAGTGTGTTTTGTATTAATAAACTGCTATAATTCTGACAACCAGAGAAACCAGGTTCTTTATTGTTGCTCCATTGTGACCTATGACAAATGCACTTCTAATTCTCCCAGTGAAGACCTAAGCCAACTAATAAATATGTTTTACTTGAGGGGATATTGATAGAATGTCACCTATGCAAGAATGACCTTTATTAGAAGGTAGAAACAGAACAATGTTAAAACCTAAAAGGATATATATATATATATATATATATATATATATATATATATATATATATGTGCGTGTGTGTGTGTGTGTGTGTGATGGTTTCATTGTCTTTTGTTTTCTATTCTATAGTTAATCAAAACCAACATGAATCCATTAAATGTTATACCATTCTTATTTTAAAATAACTACAAGTCTTGATTATTTACATTTGGATATATTTGCATATGGTCAAGTGTAAGAATACTTTCTTTTTTTCTTAGGACAACAGGTTTCCAAAGTAAACAAAGATAATGTTAGGCAACAAACAAAGTGTGAAGAGAGATAACAAATTAATTTTAGTTAGCATTAATACTTTATAATAAAACAAGAAATCATGCTTGTCAATGATCTTCACATAGCAAAAAATGTCTCAGCTTCAGTTTGTTGGATTATACACTGGTATCTTAGAGTTTATATTGCTGGGGAGAGACAACATAACCATAGTATTTTTTATAAAGGAAACATTTAATTAGGGCTGGGTTACAGTTGATAAGTTTAGTCCATTATTGTCATGGCACAAAGCATGGCACCATGGAGACAGATATATGCTCGAGAGGTAGCTGTAAGTTCTACATCTGAATCAGCAGGCAGTAGGAAGAGGATAAGACACTTGGCCTGGCTTGAGTAACTTAGACTTCAAAACCCACCCTTATTGACACACTTTCTCAAAACTGTACCCCACCAAGGCGACACCTCTTAATACTGCATGCAGTCCCTATGGACATATATGGGACATTTTCATCCAAACCACAACTTTCCACTCCCTGCTCCCCATAGAATTATAGCCATATTATAGTGCAAAATGCATTCAGTCCAACTGCAAAGTCCCCATAGTCTTTCACAGTATCAGCATGCTTAAGTCCAATGTTCAAAGTCTGTTCTGAGACTCATGGCAAACTCTTAACTGTAATTCCCTATAAAATCAAAAAAAAAAAAAAAAAAAAAGATCATATACTTCCAACAAACAATGGAACAGGATATACATTACCATTCCAAACAGGTAGAGAGGAAGCACAGTGAGAAAGTACTACATCAAAACTGGACTGAAAACCAGCTGGGCAAACTCTAAACTACATCTCAATGGCTGATGTCAAAATACTCTTCAGGTCTCTAACTCCTTTCAGCTTTATGGACTGCCATGCACTTCTTTCCCTTGGGCTGTTGTACTCCCTATTAGCAGCTTTCCTCAGCAGATATCCCATGGCTCTGGCATCTCTTACCTCTTGGAGTCTCTAAAGCAATGCAGGCTATATTTTTACAACACCATGCAATGGACTCACTAGGCCTCATTCAGGGGCAAAGCTGCCAGGTTCTTCTGCTTGCTGGGGTTGGAACATGACCACCTCATTCAAATATGTTTTTTTTTTTTTTTTTTACCAACTTTTTGGTTTTGATAGTTTTTATTTTTGATGATTTCCTTCACTATCTAAACTTGGCTGTGTTGGAACTTGCTCTTTAGACCTGGCTGCCTTCAACACTGAAATCTGCCTCTGCCATACCAGTGTTATTTTAACAGTGTGTGTGGCCAAGCACTAAGCTTTTCTTTAATTTCTTTTCACAAATTGGAAGCTTGGCTGCGTGGTGCCTTTCCCTGAAGTCACCAATCCCTTTATTCCATGTATCATCAGACTTTTCTTTAATCATTTTATCTCCTTGAATTTAGCATTTAGCTCCATTAGCTCTTGGTTCCCCTTTTCTCCTCAAACTGTACATTCTGTATTTTTTCTTGCTCAGCTTACTCCTTTTCAGTATAGATCTACATAAGACTGGCCACTAATAACCACATGAAAGAGTCAGTGCTAGATTATTTAGAAATGTCCCCTGTCAATGCCACTGACCCTAGTACAGATTCATGCAGGTTTCATGGTTGCTGCTTCAGTCTCTGTGAGCCTCTATGATGAGCCCTTCTTAGTTGAAGTCTATGAACTGTGTTCTTTTAATATTCTCTACCATTTTGGCTCCTACATTTCTTATTCTCCCTCCTACATGGAGTTTCCAGGGACCCAAAAGGGGGGACTTAGAAGAGATCTCCAATTTGAGCTTTCTTGCCACCTAATGTTTGACTGTAGGTCTCTGCATCTGTTCCCATCAGCTGTCAGAAGAAGCTTCTCTGAAGATTATGATTAGACTAGGCACTGGACTGTAAGTATATATAGATATCTTTAGGAATCACTTTTTAAATCATAGTTCTCTTTGATATCCAAGCAATACTATTCATCAGGTTCCTCTCATGGCCTGTATCTCAAATTATACCTGGCATTTGTTGGCAGCTCCCACCAATTCTGTATTTCTATTTCCTCAGCAAGTCTCGTAGGAGGGATAAACTAAATGTCAAAGTTTTTGTGGCTGGGTTGTTGTGCCAGTCCCAACTCAGGAAACCTTGGTTAGTTACACAGGATAGCTTGTTCAGGCTTTGAATCCTCCATAACCAGGAGTCCTCACTAGTGTCACCCTCATAGATTCCAGGGATTACTGCACAGCATTTCCACATCACCTTCAAAATGCCCTCAATTCAAGTTGCTGTTCCCTGTATTCTCTCCTTCCATCTCTTCTCAAGTTTATCTCTGTTATTTCCACTTTCACACAACCTCAACCCACCTAAGAAATTTATTTCCCATTCCCAAATAGCTCCATGTGACTCTCTTAGACTCATTCTTATTATAGCTACTCTGGGTCTGTGAATTGTAGCCTGCTTATCATTTACTTAATAGTTATTAACTTATAAGTGAAAAAATACCATATTTATTTTTCCATGTCTGACTTACCTCACTCACAATGATTCTTTTCTAGTTCTATTCATTTGCGTGACAATTTCATGGTATCATTTTTGTTATTATTTATTTATTTTACTTTTTATTATTTTATTTATTTACATTCTAGCTGTCACCCACTCTCTTAGTCCTCCCCCCCCACAGTTCCACAGCCCATTTCCCCACACTCTTGCCTCCAAGAGGGTGCTTCCACTCATGCCTCCTTCTCTGGGGCCTCAAGTCTCACTAGGATTACACACATCTTCTCCCACTAAGGACAGCCTAGACAGTCCTCTGCTATATATGTGCCAAAACACCATGGAGCAGTCCGTGTATGTTCTTGGTGTGTGGCTCAGTCTCTGAAAGCTCTCAGGGGTCTGGGTTACTTGTGACTAATAGTATTCCTGTGGGGTCACCCTACCCTTCAGCTTCTTCAATCCTTTCCCTAATTTCACCATAAGGGGCCCTGACTTCAATCTAATGGTTGAGTGTAAGTATCTGCATCTGTCTCAGTCAGTTCCTGTTAGGGCCTCTCAGAGGACAGTCATGCAAGACTCCTATTTTGTAAGCACAACATGGCATCAGTAATAGTGTTAGGCCTTGGGCCCCCCAACCCCTTGAGATGTATTCCAAGTTGAGCCTGTCACTGGACAGCCTTTCCTTCAGACTCTTCATTTTTGTCCCCACATTGCTTTTAGACAGAAACAATTCTAGGTCATAAATTTTGGCTGTGGGTTGGTATCCCTATCCATCCACTTGAGGTCTTGGAGGTGGACACTTTGAGTTCCCACTCCCCAGTGTTAGGCATTTTAGGTAAAGTCACTCCCATGGAGTCCTGGGAGACTCTCATATCTCACAAACTTTCTACAGAGTCTCCAACTTCCTACCCCCAGACACTACATATTTCCATTGTATTTTTCTATTTAACAGCTGAGTAATACTTTATTGTATAAACCTACCATATTTTTTTTATCTATCCTTTGGTTGAGGAATCCTTTGGTTCCACTTTCTGGCTATTATGAATAAAGCTGCTACGGAGGTAGTTGAACAAGTGTTCATGTGATAGGATGGCACCTGAGAATGCTATAAGTGGGTCTTGAGGTAGTTTGAGTCCCAGTTGTCTGAGCAAATGCCATATTGATTTTCATAGTTACATGCAAGTTTGCACTTCCACTATAAATGGAGGGGTGTTCACCTTGCTTTACATACTCACTAGCATGAACTGTCATTTGTGTTATTGATCTTTGCCATTCAGGTAGGTGTAAGATGGAATCTCAAACTACTGTCTTAATTAAGGTTTCTAGTGCTAGCAGTGAAGGGACACCATGGCCATGGCAAATATAAAGGGGAACATCCAATTTATGTTGGCTTACAGTTAAGAGGTTTAGTTCACTATTGTCATGGTGGCAATGCATAAGGGCATGCAGGCAGATGCGGGGCTGGAAAGGCATGAGAGATTTATACATCTGGATTATCAGGCCACAGGAAGAGACTGAGATACTTGTCCTGGCTTGAGGACCTGAGACCTCGAAGCCCACCCCCAATAATAAGCTTCTTTCATCAAATCCACACCTACCCCAACAAGGCCTCATATCCTAATAGACGTACTCCCTAAGTGCCTATGGGAGGCAGCTTCATTCAAATCAGTACAATTGGGTTGCTGTATAATTCTAAACAAATTTAAAAATTTCATAAATAATGCCTTAAAGCATCCAATAGGAAACTGTAGTAACTATATAATTTTCAGCACTAGGCACACTGTGACAACCAGAGAAAGTTTCAGTATAAGATAGAACACAACCAAGGAATTAGTCAAAGGTCGTGGAATACAAAGTAGTAGTATAAATAAGGAAAAGAAACATATGTGGATATGATCATTATCTGGATAGAACAAAAAGATAAGGAGAGATATAAGGAGTAACAGAAAATCATAATAACATATGGATAAAGTATTCTTTCCAAGGAAACAAAAAGAAAATTTGACCTAGAAAAGTGGAAGCCAGAGATTATCTCTGTGAACCTGGAGCAGTCACTTAATTTCTCTAAATTTCAGCTTAGTTGTTTTGATTTAATGGGTAAATTCTGTATGTTAGGGGTTTTTAGATATAACATATAGTAGACATATATATTATATATACTATTATTTATATGTACTACTAATATAAGTATATCTCATATATATATATGAGGTATATAAATCAGAATGTATTATTTTAAATATAATAACACTATGATTTGTAAAAAGTAATATAAAACAATATCTGATACATGTTATGTGTGCAGATAGTGAAACACATTATTGGATATTAATTAATGGATTTATAAATTAAATTATTACAATTTAGTAAATATTTTTTATAGATTCACCATAATTAGTCAATCTCACAAGAAGTTACCCAACATACTTTCTAGGCAGATATATAAATAAAGCACCTATGCAAGGCATGGGCATTATTAGTAAATGAATCCAATTCTGGAAACTAATGCTGAGCAATGAAAATTTAAATTTCAGATATTAACTTTAATCGCATCAATTTCATGCTATATGTCCACCCTATAATTAATTCATTAAATTAATTATTATTAAATCTAATTTGCAATACTGAGTGATATAAGCCTCTGATTGACAGTTAATTATATTATCCATTCAGTGAAGTGGATAAAATACAAGTAGTGTGGTGATATTTGGTAAATGTATTACAAATAGAGTCAAAATGTTCTACATAGAATAGAGTAAGTTATTGAAAAACAAGAACGATTTAATTTACACATCCAGATAGCACTGAGAAGAAAAACCATCCTAAGTACATTTCCTAAGGAATTTATGTATTACTCAAGACTCAATGGAAAGATAAAATATTTTCCTCTGCCTTTCTTTTGTAATAAGGAAGTAACCAGAACTGACATTTATTTTAGATTGTGTTGATGTTATTAAAAAATATTGAAGCAATAATAAGATGAAAAAGAGGCAATGAAATAATTTACCTGAGGAATTAATAAATGACTTCAAATTGACTAACTGGGCAAGGCTTTCAGTGATGTGACTGCTTTACCAAAAAAAAGCCACAAACCCAGCAACCTATAATTTGGCCTGTCTGACAGATGTGCTGGGGTAATGCTGACACAGAATTTTGGGACATAGCCAACCAGTGACTGATTCAACTTGGGATTCTATTAGAGGAAGACATGCCTAACAGTGCCTGGCTGGTAAGGAAGCAGAGTCTGGATAGCTCAGAGACCTAGGATAGAACCAAAAAGACTGGCAAAGAAAAGACTCAATGGCATTATTCTTAATGATATTTTGCTAGACTTGTAGATGTGTGCTTAGCCCAATTGTTATCAGAGATGCTTTAATCTTGCAACTAATGAGGGCGGACGTAGAGACCTGCAGCCAAACATTAGGTTGAACTCAGTGGAACCCGCAAAGGAGAAGAAAGATTGTAGGAACCAGCAGGGTCAAGGATCCCAGCAGTACACAGACCACGGAATCAACTAAGAAAGTTTGACTGAAGTGATAATCAGAGAGTCTGTATGGATCTGAGCTAGGTCCTCTGTATATATGTTATGGCTGTATAGCTCAGCATTCTTGTGGGATTTGTAAGAGTAGGAAAGTGAGTGGCATCTCTGTCTTTCCTGTTCTTGGGATCCTTTTTCTCCTACTGGGTTGCATCATCCAGCCTTAGTATGAGTGTCTGTGTCTAGTCTTATGACTTGTTATACTGTGTTCAGCTTATATATCTGGAATCCTGCTCTTTTCTAAAGGAAATGGAGGAGAAGTGGATATAAAGAAGATGGGAAGCTGGGGATGTGTGATGGGTAGGGTTGGAAGGAGAAGAAATGGTGATCAGGATGTAATGTATGAGACAAGAATAAAAGATAAAATTATGTATATTAATAGAGATTTAATTTAATTTAATGATTTCATTAATAAATATAAATTATATAAGTGGCCTACCATATTTAATCATTGAATGGCCTCACAACAAATATCTTTTTAATGTAGACTTATGATTTCAACATGTCAAGTATAAGACTTTGAAATTAATTAATCTACTGCTTTCTTGGGGTACTTATAGTAAAATTGTTAGGTATAAAGGAATGTAAAATTAATTTTTATAATTTACCACACTGTAATTAATTAATTAATTTCATCTAAAAATTATGTCACATGGAAGAGAAATTGGTCAATAATTAAGAGTGCATACCCTTCTTGCAAAGAACCCAAATTTAATTCCCAATGTATTAACTCACACCCAAATGTATTTCTACCTTCAGGGCAATGTATTCTCCTGGCCTCTGCAGGTACTTTTCTCATGTGGACAAACCCATACACAGATATCTACCTATTTATATAATTTATTAAATGTCCCAAACTTAGAATAAATTATACACTTTGGCATATATGCATTTATATATTTTTATCTATTGATACATTATATAAATCTACATCTAAATTTAATCTGAACATATATCATTGCATACTAAATTTTCATGATAATATAATTTTATTTAAAATTTATTTAATTTTTATTGCTTAATATCTACTACTGAAAGGACCTCAATTTTTTTCCTAAAGGATTATTTATAATTAAATAATAATATAATTTTCCCTGAAAGAACACTTATTAGTAGGTGTAACACAGAGACGTCAACCAGAAGTTACTTGTTTTATTTTATTTAACATTTTAGTTGTTAAGGTTTTTGTTTGAGTTTTTCTTCTTTTTTTCTTTTGTCTTTATTATTTTTTTTTCAAATTTATATCCTAACCACAGTTTTCTCCCAGTCCCTCCCCATTCCTCTCTTCCAACCACTCCACCTCCATTTCCCTTCAGAAAAAGGCAGACCTCCCAGAGACATCAAACAAACATGATGATAATAATTTCAAGTTTTAATAAGATTTGGCCCCACTGTTCATATTAAGGCTGGACAGAGCAACCCAGCGATTGTACAAGGACCCCAAAAGCAGGCAAAAGAGTCAGAGACAGCTCCTGCTCCCACTATTAGGAATCCCTCAGGAACATCAAGCTATATAACCATAACATATTTTGAGGCCTAGGTCAAACCCGTGCATACTCCCTGATTGTGCCTCTCTGTGAGCCTCTGTGAGTGTTGCTTAGTTGATTCTGTGTTTTTTCTTGTGGCATCTTTGATCTTTCTGGCTCCTACAAGCCTTCCTCCCAATATGCTAAAGGTTTCCCAGAGCTCTACATCATGTTTGGCTATGGGTCTCTGCATCTGTTTCCATAAGCTGCTAGATAAAACCTCTCTGATGACAATCATGCCAGTCTCTGTTCTATTCGAGTAGCAGAGTATCCATAGGATTTATCTAATCTACTTTGTGTTTGGTTCTATTCTAGGTCACTGAGTTATCCAGTCTTTGTTTCCTAGCCCACCAGACAGTGTCAGCAGTGGGCTCCTTCTTATGGAATGGGTCTCAAGCTGGACCTTATTGATTTGTCATTCCCGCTATTTCTATGCTATTTTACCACAGCCCATCTTTGTAGGCAGGACAAACTAGTTTGAAGGATTGGTGGCTGAGTTGTCCTGATCCCTGAACTGGAGTTTTGCCTGGTTACAGGGAATGGCCTATTCAGGTTCCATATACCCCATTACTAAGAATCTTGTCAAGGGTCACCCTAGTAGATTGCTGAAAATTTCCATTGCACTAGGCTTCTAACTCACCCACAATACCCTCCCCCACAATGCCAATTGTCTCTTCCAGTATTTTCTTCTTCCAGTCTCCTTCCACCTGACACCTGCTCGTCCTGTCCCCTATCTACAAATGATATTTATTCTATTTCCCCTTTCCAGGGAATTCCATGTCTCTCCACTTGATGCCTCCTTGTTACTTAACCTCTTTGGGTCTGTGGATTGTAGCAAGACTATTATTGCGTTTATAGCAAATATCCACTCATAAGCGAGTACATAAAATGTTTGACTTTCTGTGTCTGGGATATTTTACTTGGAATGATATTTTTCTAGTTTTATCTATTTGCCTATAAATTTAATGATGCTATTTTTTATTTCTAATGCCTCTTTGTAAATTTCACATTATGAATCCCATCCCATTCATCTCCACCCCCCACAACCTCCACCTTTTCAACCTCCTCCACAACAGAGAAAGCAAAATATTATTGTGGAAGATGTAGTGTGTCCCAGTGTGTTGCACAGTAAATAATTTGTTCTGCATTTTCTTGCTTGACCTCTGGCTTCTGTTGCTCTATCAATATTGTAACTTCACTGAGACTCCTTTCAAATATTATATTGTTCCTTTGTATCCTGGAGATGCTGTAGTTTTGGATTTCTAGAACTAGCCCCTTTCGTGCACTCAAGCAATTCATTCATTGGGTAGATGCTGAGGTGGGCCAATTCAAAGTTGAGGATCTGGGCCTGAGAAAAATCTGAGCTGGTCAACCCATCAGCTTTCCTGCTCTCAAACCCTTGGCACTAGCTCACCAGCAACTCCTACAACCAGGGTCAGTTCTATCTTACTGCCCAGTTAAGTTGTAGGACCTACTCTCCTAAGTGTTGCAGCCTGTAAGGAACATGGCCAGTTCTCCCACTCTCATAACACAGAGCCCAGCTCTTCCACTTGCCGTAGAAGGAGGGATGAGAGGAGGGAATAGGCATCTTTCTCTCTTCCACACCACGGTTCAACAGACAGGAGTCAAGACCTGCTCGCCAATGCTCACACCCTTTGGGCTGTTTCACCTGCAACACCCACATCCAGAGCCAGCTCTACTGGGCTGCCCAGGTAAGGTGCATAACCCACTCTCCTAAATGTTAAGCATAATAGCCAGCTCTCCTGCTTTCATGACCCCAGGGAGAGCTCTACTTCCTCCTGTAGGTAGCAAGGAGTGAGTGTGGTGTTGGGCATCTCTCTCTAGTTCACTATACATGTCAATCAAATTGCCGAACCAGCTTTCCCATGTTCTCACCCTTAGGACCTGCTCAACCTCCCCCTTAGATCAGGGTCAGCTCTACTGTGATGCCCAGGTGAAGTACATGGCCTGCTCTGCCTGATGCTGCAGCAGATGAGAAGCAGGGACAGAACTTGCATTCTGATGACCTTAAGGCTAGCTCTTCTGCCTGCCATAGCTGTCAAGGGGGAGGGGGAAGGAGAAGGATGCTATTATTTTTACCAACTGAGTAATATCCCATTGCGTAAATGTACCACATTTTCTTTATCAATTCTTTGGCTGAGGGACATCTACTTTGTCTCCAGCTTATGGCTATTACAAATAAAGCTGCTATGAATATAGTTGAGCAAGTGTCGTATTCTAGGTTTGAGCATCCTTTTTGCATATTCCTAGGGAGAGAGGAGGGGTATATCTGAGACTTCAGATAGATTTATTCTCAGTTTTCTGAGAAATTGTCATATTGATTTTCATAATGGCTATATAAGTTTGCACTCGCACAAGCAATGGTGCAGTGTTTCCCTTGCTCCACATCCTCACTAGCATGAGCTGTCACTTGTGTTTTTGATCTTAGCCATTCTGACAAGTGTAAGATGGAATTTCTAAGTAAATTTGGATTTATATTTCCGCGATGGCTATGGATGGTTACCATTTCTTTAAGTGCTCCTGGCCATTTAAGATTCCTCCGCTGAGAATTTTCTGTTTCGATGTGCATCTCAATTTTAATCGGATTATTTGGAGTGGTGATGTCTACTTTCTTGAATTCTTTATATATTTTGGATATTAGCCCTCTGTCAAATATGTTGGTGAAACTTTCTTGTTCATTTAAGCCACCATTTCCCCCCTTCTGGACACTGTTCTTTCTATTACAGAAGCTTTTTAGTTTTGTGAGGTCACATTTATTAATTTTGGATTTTAGTTCCTGCTCTATTGGTGTTCTGTTCAAGTTGTCTCCTGTGTCAATGCACTCAGTGATATTCTGCAATTTCTATTCTATCCCTTTCACATCCTTCAGTCCTTCCCCTAACTCCTCCATTGTGGACCCTGTGCTCAGTCCAATGGTTGGCAGCAAGGAACTACATCTTGGTCAGGCTCTGGCAAAGCCTCTCAGGAGACAGCTATACCAGGCTCCTGTCAGCAAGTGCTTCTTGGCATCAGCAATAATGTCTGGGTTTGGTGTCTGCAGATGGGATGAATCCCCAGGTGGGGCAGTCTCTGGATGGGCTTTTCTTCAGTCTCTGCTCCACTCTTTGTCCCTGCATTTTCTTTAGACAGGAAAAATTCTGGGTTAAAATTTTGGGTGGGTGTCTCCATCCTTCAACAATATGGACTCTACAGGTTCTATCTCTTCTTTGTCATCTTTCTAATGTCATCTTTGCTGGGTCCTGGAACCTCTTGCTTCCCTAGTATCTAGGGATTTCTAGTGGCTACCCCCAGTACCCCACTGCTACACACCTCAGTTTAATTTCCTGACTCTCTGTACTTCTCCCCTGTCTCCTCTCACACCTGATCCTGCCACTCCCCCCACCCCCTTTTGAGTCAGGAACTTTTCAGATCTAACATTTTCTTTGGTCAATGAGAAGGTCTGCCAGGGATAGCAAACAGCCCAGGGCAGGTAGGGATGCCCCAGAGGACTCATTAAGCAGGGAAACTGGGTGAAGGAAGGAAATCTAACCTGTAGGTTCAGGATCTGCAGTTCTAATGAAGGTGGGTGAAGAGGTGGTAAGAATATTGTTTCCTGGATTTCTTTAAGGGATTGATTCATTTCTTCTTTAAGGACCACTATCATATTCTTTATGTTCGTTTTAAGGTGGTTTTCTTGTGCTTTGAGAATGTTGGAATATTTTGACGGTGCTGTCGTAGGACAGCTGGGCTCTGGTGATTCCATATTACCCTGGCATTTCAGCATATGGATTTGGGATGAGTAAGGTGTAGGAACAGACTTCTCAGTTTGTTTTTGTTGGCTGGATGTTTTATCCCTTGGTTTCTGTTTCCTCTTTGACCTCTGGTCTTTGTGGTATGCAGCTGATGTGACTTCTGATCCAGCTGGGAGCCTCCCTCAAAGTTAAAGGCTTGACCTCTGACACCTACCCTGGCTTTGGGTCCAGCAGATGATTTCTGTTTTACTGACTCTAGTGGCCTGAACTTGAGAAGTGGGTATCTGCTTGTGTAGTGTTGGGAATACAGCATTATGGGGAAGATGGTGGTGGTAGTGACAGTTGCTTGGGGCTTTGAACTCTGAAATCAATGACTAGAAGGGTTCAGAAGGCAGGTAGGACTCTTACCTGTTTGTATAGCCTGCATGTGAGCAGTGGATATTTGCCCAGGGTGGAGAAGAAGGCATGACCCCAGGGACAGTGATGTAAAGATCATATATCCAGTGGATAGGCACAGACCAGAGTTGGGGGAAAGGGATGTCTGCAGGGTGAGTCTTTGGGATTTGAACCAAGGGTATGTGAAGGTTCTGAGTGTAGGTGGGGCTCTTACCTATTCTGGCTGGAGTGTCCTGCACTTTAGCAGCAGGTTTCTACCCCTGCTAGTGGCAGGATCAAGGTAGAAGAGGTGGTGGCAGGAGTTGAGACGTGTCAGTGCCTAGGGTCTTTGGACTTCATATAAAGAGTGGGAGGTTTTGAGGGCAGGTGGGGCTCTTACCTGTTCTGTCTATGTTCTTCTTTTTTATATTCTTCTGTTTTTTTCTTTTTCATTGTCAAGCTATTATGTTATATCTCCTGTCTTCCTGGAAAAGATGTTCATGGATGGCTGTCCATGCCTAAAAAGATGATTTGTAAATAAGACAACATGCCTAATGTAGTCCACTATTATTTTTGTACATCTCAACCATGTGGTTCCCTCCTTGGTTATACATCATCACTTTTTCCTACTTTCTACATTCTTTCTTCTTTTTGCTACTTAAATATTGATGTGCTTGATTCTAGTAATAGCTACAAACTATACTTTCTACAACCAGCGTTCCAAATGCTCCCAGCTATGAGCCTTATCCAGGATATTAGTGAAATGCACATGCATCTGCTAGGACTTATGCTTGTTGGGACATTAATAAAGGCTAAGGGACAGGGGCACATAATTAACCCCACACTGTCAACAGCAACTGGAAGCATGGTCTGGAATGAGAACAATTGTCCAGCAAGTCTCATATAAGTAGAAATAAAAAAACAAAACAGTGAGGAATGGGAAAATGTCTTTAAAGGGAAGACAGCTATCATAGCTGATATGAAAAGGATGCAAATTATCAGCCAGCCACTTATGGGGACAGATTCACTGCCTCACAATTTCTCAATGTAAAGACAAGGGCACTGGGACAAATGAAATGATATGGAAGGCAACTAAAGTCATGCTATTAAAATGGAACAATAACAAGGTAGAGAACTCAATAACGTGATGAATGAAACAAGGAAATAAATTCATACCAGAAAGTCACTGAACTAAATTAGACAATTGCTTACATGGAGGAGAAGAACAATTTGGACACAGAGCTCAGCAAACAAATTTAGAGAGTGCATGTAAGAATAAAACACAAGTTCTAGAAATGTAATACCCAATCAAATTAAAAAAAAACAGTAGAAATTATCATAATGAACTTGAAAAGACTGAGATAAAAACATAGATAATCTTTTCAACGAAATTGTTTCAGAAAATGCCACAAACATAAGTGTTGCAGGAGATATTTAAAATGAAAAGCAAGTTCCCACGCTACACTGGCTTGCAAGATTAAAACCTAATCTTGTAAACCTAATTATCTATTAGATCTAATAGATATCTATTAGATATTTATTAGATCTAATCCTCTCGTGGTGGATCCTTGTGGATCCACCATAATACCGGGAAAACTCTACCACTACACCTTGTCCATGTGCTCAACACAGCTCAAACTGCCCCTAACTCAGTCTTCCTTCTCCTCTTCCTCCATCCAACCCAGAAGTTCTGCCTCCTACTTGCCCAGTGATTGGCTACTTTATTCATTAGGGGATGGTTCACAAGAAGTTCTTGAATACATGACTCATTTCTTGTCTGCAGCCCCCCCCCCCCAGGAAAATGGAATTAACATCAGAATACAAAATACCAGGGCCATTCAAAACACCTAAGGAGAAAAGACATCCATACACATGAATTTATTACCCGAAAGAAAAATGATCAGAGGAAAAAAAAATCTGTTTGTCATACAATCAATATGCCAAAATAGAAAGCAGAGAAACTATACTAAGAATGTACGGGGAAATATCTGTCTTAGAAACTTATTGTTGCAAATTTAAAAAACACAACAAAGGCAAATTATAAAAGAAAGAATTTCTTTTGGGGTCTTATGGTTCCATAGGCTTAAAATCTACGACCCTAATAATGGCAGTATGACAACAGGCATGAAGGAACAGTGCCTAAGCAGTAGCTCAGAACTTACGTTTGACACACAAGCATGGGGCAGGGAGAAAGAGCGCCCACTGAGAGTGGTATGGGCTTTTTATACTCCAAAGCCCACCTCCTGTGACACATCTGCAACCCTTTAGCAAAATATCCCTTCACACGTGGTGTCTGCTTCAGGAAAATATTCCTTCTTTGGTCTGCTTTAGCAAAATATCTTTTCACCTGTATGCTTAGGCAAAACATCATTTGACAGGACCTACTGTCCAAGGAAACAATAGTTTCCACTTCACCAATAACCCAAACAGAGTACCAACAAAAAAAAAAAAAAAAAAAAAAAAAAAAAAAAAAAAAAAAAAAAAAAAAAAAAAAAACATAAGAAATAACAAATGCCTTTCAGCAAAAACATGAAACGATATATACCCAACTAAAAGAAACAGATTACCTGATAAAATTATAAAACAAAATCCAATTTTCTGTGGTCTAAAAGCAACTTACTTATTTAGCAAATGTGCCTAAAAACCAAGCGTTAAAAGACAGAAATCAAACAGCAAAATAACTAGAAGCAATAAAATGATGGCATTGAATTCAAATAAAACTATATAAGACATAAACAGGACCATTGCATAGCAATGAAAGTAACAATTATTCCAAAAGACACACACACATACACACATATGTGACAATAGAATAATGCCACTCATACTTAAGGTGAGATTTCTTATTACAATTACCACAGCTAGATATTCTCTCAAAGATATGTCATAGATTTGTCTTCTAGATGATTCTCATAATTCTTAATTATCTTTAATGTCTATAGCAAGTCAAGGATATTGATTGATGACTACATTTATGAGGTCTAAGAGAAGAAGGATTTGGTTGCTAAAAGACATATCATAGGCAATTCTCTTTTGAATGACAAACTTGGATTACAACATCTTTATTCACTATATATTGTCCCTTTCCATGATGTATCTGATTTCAATCATGTGTACCCAAGTTTTATATAGGCATAAGAGAGTAAATGAATTCTCAAAAAAAAAAAAAAAAAGAGAGAGAATACGTTTTGTCCATCTGAGTACATGTGCAAAACCAATCCAGGATATATTGTTCTTTTTTCTTCATACCTTGTTATATTGGGACTAAATTTGAGTAAAACTAGCCTAGGTTTATCTTATTTTCAAAGACAAGATTATATATTTTAAACACATTATAAAATAAATGAGGGTAGATACTGGATGATAAAAAGACATATGTTCTTAGATTAAGTTATATTAATGAAAATGGTTATAGTACCCAAGACACTTGGCCCAAGAATTCATCTCTTTATTTTCTTTTTTCTGTTTCTTTTCTTTTTTTTTTTTTTTTTTTTTTTTTTGAGACAGGGTTTCTCTGTGTAGCCCTGGCTGTCCTGGAACTCACTCTGTAGACCAGGCTGGCCTTGAACTCAGAAATCTGCCTGCCTCTGCCTCCTAAGTGCTGGGATTAAAGGTGTGCACCACCGCTGCCCAGTGAGTGTATCTCTTTTTTTTTTTTTAATCTTTGTTTGTTCACACATGTCTATTCTGGCCTCAAGAGTATTATGATAGTATATGCAAGCATGAATAAAGCCAGGTGATGATTTTGGTAATTTATTAGGTCTATAGCAAGTCTTATTTCATCATCACATTACCTTTTACATTCACAGGGCCCAAACCAAAGTGAAAAATACAGAGGATGAGTTCCTATGAGAAAGCAAATGGTGTTGTGTAACATTTCCAAATGAAGAGGTATAAACTGTACACAACACAAACCATTACTTATTTAGCATATTTACTATAAAACTGTTCAGAAGCAGATGAAAACATCTGAAGAAAACCAGACAGTGTCTTGCTAAGCATGTGCCATAACATGAATAGAAGCCAAATTTATAAACCATGGGATGGCAGAGGTACTTTGGGATAGAAATGCAAAGATATATTTGACAGTATTAGCACACACACTAAAAGAACCCATCATTGTAATGAAAAATTTTAAGTTTCAGCAGGCTTAAGCAAGACAAGAATTAAAAGATACAGAAATTTTCAGCCCCTGCTGTTGTATTCTATTTTTCCATTACAATAAGAGGAAGAAACAGTGGTATCTAGCCTCAGGGGAACTCAATTTCAGAAGCGGTTTATAAAGAACATACCAGAAAGAAAACTAACAAAATCCAGTCATATTGTTAAAATATTAGAAGTTTTATATTTTATTCAACTATTATTCAATATAAAACATTGTTCACAGTCAGAAGAAAAGTCATCTTTAAGCCTTTTTTTATCAGAATTTCTCATAATGTCATGTAGTCACACTGCTTGCATGTCTGTTTGAGATTACCTTACAATGTAGATATAAAATAGTAAGCTGTCTTTGAATCAAGGTTAAAAGTAATTTAGCTTTTATTCCAATAACACCTAACTCATGAAAATGTACTCCTGAATCTTATCTATACATATGAAAGTAATGTAGTGCAAGAATAATTTTGTCATCTCACCAATCTTATTCCATAAGAAAAATAAAAATATCTGTAATTACTTGAAACAAGAAGGAAATGTATTATAATTAAGTATCTTACTTTGTGTTTATGGTAGCTGAGTAGCATGGTAGATTTGTTACTGGAACACATTTGTTCTAAGGAATCTTTAAATGAAATTTGGGTACTTTCAATACAAGACATTCATTTTGGGTATGCATACATTTGTGTTCAGGTGTGCATGTGTGTGTGTATGTCAGTGTGTGTGTGTGTGTGTGTGTGTGTGTGTGTGTGTGTGTGTGTAGGCAGACACTCTTGGTATCATTTGTAAGGCAATCTCATCCCCCCTTTTTTTCAGCCAGGGTCATTGTCTTGTTCACCTGTCTTGTCACTGCCTGTGATACGACAAAGCACATGACATTATTATTTGTTTTTATATTTTTTGAAGTATTAAACTCAAGTTTGCACCCCTGAAAGACAAATACTCTCCTGCTTGGAATTTCTCTCATCTCTAATATAGCTGCTTTGCAAAAAAGTTTTTCTTCATTGCAAATTTCAACCCCATTTCTCCCTTTACACTCATACTCACACACATATTGATCTACACATATAGACAAGCATGCATGATTTAATTCTTCATATTTTAAATGATTCTTAAAACTTCAAATAGTAACTAATTCATTATTTTTAATATGAGAAAAACATTACCAAGCTATGTAGACCATTCTTGAGCACCTTTTTAAATGTCTGTGTCAATCAGACAAATTAAAATCGTTCCTTTGTTTTTTAATACTATGATATAATTTATAATTTCTCTATTTCCTTTCCTCCCTCTAAATTCTCCCATGTACTGTCTGTACTTCTTACTCTTTTCTCATGACCTATTTTTTATCTTAATTGTTGGGACATGCATATATACATATATATAATGCTCTGTCCTATTTACTTAATCTATAACTTCAGCATGAACATGAAAATGTGGTCTCTTACCTTACATTAGGTATATTCCTATATATTAGGTATATATGTTTACCTTATATATTAATATATAATAACATATATTAGTACACATTATTGAGTATGACATGTTCATTCTTTATAATGTTACTTATGTGAATATTTTCAGAGATAATCATGTGGTATGGATAACCAATGGGTGTTTCCTTCCTTGCGGAAGCATATTTCTCCCAATCTTAGCATTTATTAGTTGCCTGCAGTTTGTTGTGTGGGCTTCAGGCCTCCTGGTTTTTCCCACATCAGCTTTAGCTTGTTTGTTGCTATTGACCTTGTTCTGCTTATGTTAAACAGTCATGTTGGTAAGACATTTTGTCTGTCTTCTAATTGAATTTCCTTGAGTTCCAATTTTGCATAACAATGTGATTTCTACATAACACTTTTTCTAAGATGTTTAATGGACATATCAATCCTCTCTATACTTCAAATAAAACTTTTTTTGGTTTGGGAGCATAATGTCCTGTTTTTCAGTCCGGCTTCAAATCCAGCTGAGGATGACCTTAAACTCCTAATTCTCCTGCCTCTACTTCCTAAATGCTAAAATTATACAGATATATATCACTACATCCAGTTGATACTGTTTCTGGAATGGAACTGAGGGCTTTGAGGAAGCTAGACACCACTCTACCAACTGAGGTATATCTTAATTTCCAAAACCTACTTCCTAATGTTTATTGCCAATATTTCTCTCCAAGTTTTATTACATTTTATTTTTGAAGATCTACAACCTTTTTAGTTCATGACGCATTCCATTCACTCAACATTTTCTCAGACCAAAAATTCTTCCTGTAGCTTATTCTGCTCTCTTGATCATGCCAACACTTTCTCACAAATAATGTGTTAGTTCTCTGATAGTGTCCCCGATTGCATTAATTTTATTGGCCTGAATTACTACATATGTCTTCTCAATTGCCCACATTTCTTCATTCATAAAGTCTATATAAAAAAAGCAGTTGTGTAAGTTACTTTCTGGGGCTGTGATGAAACAGCAAGTACACTGGCTTATGTTCATGAGGGAGATTCCATAACTATGAGAAGAGACATGGTAACAGCAGAGCAAGAAGCTAAGAGACCATATATCCATCAAAGCCCACACCTCTTTGATGAAGTTTCTCTAGCAATTCTCCAAATGCTGTTCTGTAACCTCACCAAAAAGCATAATCAATTGTTCAAATACATATGTCTATGGGGACATTTCTCATTTAAACAATAACAGTAGCCAAAATAGCATTTTGGGACCCTAACAAATTCTAGCAGTTGTGGTTCTCCTTAACCAGTTTATGTTCTCTTTTGCCAGCAAACTAGATTTCAAACAAACTGGTATTCTTTGCATCCATAAGAAGCAAGGTTTATCCTGCTAAACATTTGTATATTTGCTTTGAGAATAAGTATATTAAATTCCCATGTTTTTTTCTTTCAAGAAGTGTTATTTCCTCTACAAATTTTCCTCTGGCTACTTCTCTCAGTTTTGTTATACATCAACATATTTCTACTTCTTTAAAGTAATTTAATATCACCAACTCTTATTGTAGATTTACACTTATTTCTCTCCACTTAAACATTATTTGTCTTGAAGCTAAGAATCCAACTTTTTTTTTTTTACTACAGTGAGCCAATAGCTAGAGCAGGCACGATTTAAGGAATGATGGCTCAATACATTTCTGACATTATATTAGCCATAGTTTCACAGACAGTCTCAAGTAAACATGATCAATCCATTTGATCTGTCATAAATACAAATGGCAGATGTCTGTAAGATTATACAACTTTATAATTTTATGGACAAATTTTTGGAGTATTTCTTTTTATAAAATGTCTCACTTTTGCCATTTTAAAAAAGACTTATCTATTTATGTGAATACACAGTAGCTGTCTTCAGACATACCTGGAGAGGGCATTGAGTCTTGTTACAGATGGTTGTGAGTCATCATGTGGTTGCTCAATATTGAACTCATGACCTCTGGAAAAGTAGTCAGTGCTCTTAATCTCTTAGCCATATTTCCAGCACCCCTCCCTTTTAATGCATACAGAAGGTTTTCTTAAGCTTTATTTATTTATTCTTTTATTTATTGTATATGGGTGTTCTGTCTTAACATCTTTATACCGGAAGAGAGAATCAAATCCCATTACAGATATCTGTGAGCCACCATATAGTTAACCTCCGGAAGAGCTGCCAGTGTTCTTAACCACTGAGCCATTTCTTCAGCCCCAGTTTTTGGCAATTTTAATATTCATATTATATCTTGAGTATATCTAACCATAGTTTCTACTGGTCTCTAGCAAAGTTCTCAGGTCTACTTTTCCTAGACAGTTTACTATAGAAAACTTAGCAATTAATCCTTTTCTCTCCCTTTTTATGTGTAAGTTTCAATTTTTCTGATATTTTTATTGAGCAGAAAGATTTAGTAATATGAAGTATGTGTTCAGCATAAAGCCCTGATACCCTTAAACTGGTAGAGAAATAAAAGAGGCACAATAAGGGCTTTCTAAACTAAAGATTCTAGTAGCACAGAGTATAAGACCAGCAGTTAGCAAATGAGACTCCATAAAATTGACAGCTTCTATACAGCAAAAGAATGTATAAGTGAATGTATAGGTAGACCTAGTCTGGGAGAAAAATTTACCATGTATTCATCTGAAAGATCATTGTTTTCTAGAATATACAAGGACTTGAAATACTAAACATTAAGAAACAAACAACCCAATTAAAATCAAGCTATGAATAAGAAGAGAACTTTTTAAGAGAAAAAAAATGGCTATTAACGACATGATCAAAATATGTTTCTATCATGGAAACACAAATTGAAACTACTTCATACAAGTCAGAACAGCCATCAGCAGGAATCCAAATGACAATAAAAGTTGACATGGATGTAGTGCAAGGGGAGAAGTTGTATTCCCACTACTGTTGGAATGTAAGTATTCAAAGAAAGGGTACAACGACACAGACTAATAAAACTGAAGATGAAAAGGAAGCTCTAACAATATTGACCCATGAGAGTCAGAAGTTGTAAGAACATGATATTAATTTAGAAAATCTAAGAGAAATGGATGGGTTTATGGATATTCATGGTCTATTAAAACTAAACCAAGATTAACTAAATAATTACATTAATAATAAGAAATAAAATTGAAACAGCAATAAAAAAATTTCCTGACTAAAACATTTCCAGGCCAAGATGGATTTATTAGGCAATTATACCAGTGTTCAGTTCAAAGAGTTAATACCAGTGTTCTTCCAACTGTTCTATACAACAGGAAATAAAGGTTTAGTACTAAATTTTTTCAGAAAGAAGTGTTAACCTGATCCAAAGCTATATAAAGTCATACCAAGAAAGGAGTACTCTAGGAAAATCCATTGAATTGAGTTTGTGCAGGGTGAGGAGCAAGCATCTAACCCCAATTCTCTATAAGTTGAAATCCAGGTTTTCCAGGGGTAGTATCTGAAAATATCTTATCCCCAGTGTATAACTTTTACATCATTGCCAAAAAAAATACTTAATTATAGTTGCATTCACTTATATCTAGGTCCTCAATTTCATTTCTCTGATCTGTATATATGTGTGTGCTAGTGATTTGTAACAATCTGATTTTGGTATAATGGCTCTGCAGTACACTCACATTGCAAGTAATGAAACTATTACATTTTTTAATTTAATCTTAGTTTAATTTGGGTGTTTTGTTTGCTTTTAGGAATTTGTCCTTTTGTTGTTAATATTTTTTTTAGCTTCTCAGTTCTGTCTTCTAATGAGAAGGGAAAATGAGAAAGATGATAACACCACCTATTTTTTCAGGGGGTATACTGAACTTTTTGTGTATTGAGTGAAGCAGAATGACATTCAGGATACTATTTTAACTACTGCTATTTTGTCAATTAATTAATTAATTAATTAATTAATTTACATCTCAAGCACTGCCCTCTCTTCATCCCCCCTGAGACCATCCTCTCTTCTCCTCTCAGAGGGTGGGCTACCCCTGGGTATCCCCACCCTGGTGCATCAAGTCTCTACAGGATTAGGCACATTCTCTCCCATTGAGGTCACACAAGACAGCCCTGTTGGGGAATGGATACCACAGTCAGGCTACAGCTTTAGGGAAAGCCTCTACTCTAATTGTTGAGGGGGCTCACATGAAGAGTGAGCTGCACATTTGCTGCATTTGTGCCAGGGGCCTTGTTTCAGCCCATGTGTGTTCTTTGGTTGGTGGCTCAGTTTCTGAGAGCTCCCAGAGGTCCAGGTTAGTTGACTCTGTTGGTCTTCCTGTGGAGTTTCCATCCCCTTCAGGACCTTCAGTCCTTCCCTCAACTCTTCTGTAAGAGTCCCCTGACTTCTGTTGGATGTTTGGCTATGGTTGTTTATTTCAGTTAGTGTGGGGAATGATTAGCTCATGCATAGTCGAGGGCATGGGTTCTTGAATCTTGTTGGGCTGTTGTGATTTCCACGGCTCCAAAGAAACTAGAGGGCAAGAATCTCAACTGAGTTCACTCTGCGCAATATTGGACAGGCGCTATGGGGGCCGCCTGGCAAGGGGAGTTCTCACTCAGTCTAAAATTTTGCGTGGGCACAGGGCTCTTGGATTGCAGATCCATGTGCCAGGAGGAGGCCAGGGACTGACTAGTCTCAAGCCCTTGGTCTCTCAGACACTGCTGAGAGGCTGTGGAAGGACCTAGACAGGGGGCGTGTGGGCCTGCGACCAGCTGGCCCACAGCCAAGAGAAATGATGGGGAGAGAGAAGAAAGAGGCCTCAGCAGTGCCCTGCAGGAGAGACTCGGTTACTGTACCTGCTTGGCAGACTTGGGTGGCAGCCTGGTTAGCTTGCTTGAAGAGGCAGGCCTCCATGGAGAAACACAGAGAGGTCCGCAGGGGAGCGCAACAACTGCGGCTACAGTGGCTCAAAAATCATTGACTGATTTTTTTTTTTAAAGTTTGCATTTTAGTTACATTTTTTTCTTGTTTGTTCCTCTTACCATTTTCACATACCCCTCAAACTCTCCTACAAACTAATGGCCTCATTTACTCATTGTTATTACATGCAAATATATATTTGAATATACACATATTTTCTTAAATACAGCCTGTTGAGTTTAAAAATGCTACTTGTAGGTATTTTTCATGGCTAATCATTTGGCACTGGACAACTAATTGGTATGATCTTCCTTGGGTCCAGTCACCTCTCCAGCTTTAATCTTTATTCAATAGTGGTTCAGAGCTGTATAACTCTACATTTTTGATTGGTTGTGATTTTCTATAGTGGTATCCATCTTTTACAAAAAAAGGTTTCTTGATGATGGGTGAATGTTACACTTACCTATGAGTATACAGACAGATGTTTATAGATTATTATTGGGTGCGATAGTATTCAATAGCTATACATGTATTCTTAGTATGATAGCAAGAATTGGAAAGGAGATTCGGGAATTTTATGAACAAACACCATGGATATATAATCTGAACAAGAATGAAACCAATAGACAAGCTAACATGGATGAGGAAAACCTATGAAGCCTTGGCCCAACCAAAAAAAGCTACAGCCAACTAAGGAATGTTGTGAGCAGGAGAAATAGTCTTACTTGGAGAAGAGCAGTTTCTCAGTTACATACAAGTAACACTACACAGACTGAGCAGGCTGATTGTATGTATATATCTAAATTATATGCAGCAAATATGGAAAATAATGATGCAATTATAATCTCAAAGAATAAAAGAAATACTTTAAAAAGTCCCCAGATTCTGTTTAGCTAAGTTTAAGGAATCCATTATTTTATGTGGCTGGTACTCATCTTTAATATTAAGGTCTCCACAACTGTTCCTTCTGCCTTTTCTTTAAATAGTCGTCTCTGCCACTACTGAGTGCTCTAAAAACTACTTCTCATGGTTTCCATGAATCTTAAACAAGAATGTTCTTTTTACTAGGAACAAATTAATATATGTAATTAATTCTAGAGTGAACTCTCAAGCAACATTCTATACTTAGAAAATTTCTTTGAAGGCCAGCCACCCACCTTGATTTGTCCTTCTCAGTAGTTAAGAATCCTATAGAGGAAAAGAATATCCTTTTGACATAATGTACATTCTCTGTTTATTCAAGAAAAGACAAATATATAACACAAAACTATGATTAAAGCTCGCAGATCTCCTATTGGAAGTATAAAATAATGTGCTATCTTAGTTGTTGATTCTCTCCACATTCCTGCTCTAACCCTTCCTTTCTCTCCTCTCTCTTATACTCATTATTTTATTTACCCATCCGTCTTCTCTTGACCTAGCTTGACATAATTTCTTATTCTATGCTGTACAATGTGACCCAACTCCTGGATTTCTGTGAGTGGTCTGGAAGCTCCTTTGACCACAGTCCTTCACGATGCATATGGCAGTCAGAATGGGTTAAAACTGAAGTGTGAGGATCCTTCTTGGTAGGAATTGTCACTCCATGCTCCAGAGCATCACATATAATATTAATTGCATTAATTGCTAAGATTGAGCATCTTCAAGACCCTCTAGCCAAATGGTCCACAGGTATATTTTAACACTGTTTTCTTGTATATGTTTTCTATACCTGTCTTATAACCTTTTAATCTACTTCAACATTATCTAACTTATTGTTGCTTGATTTGATTTTTGCTATTCTATTTTTATCTTCAGACCTCTTATTTTACAAATTATTACCAATAAGCACATTTTAAACATAATTAAACTATATATATAATGCTAGGAAATATACAATTTATATAGGAAAAAAACTATAATCCTCAACTAAGGAAGCTGAAAAAAATATGTCTTTACTCCTAGTTTAAGCCATTTGACTTCAGGGACATCATTACAAGCAGAAAGTGTGACTTAGGTCCAGTTATATGCTGGGCTCTAGCTCGGTGCCTCCTGTTTCTTTTAAGATGAGTAGTCAGAATTAGAATTTAAATTGTCAGTTCAAGAAAACACAGAATTCATTTGGTTTCTGATAGTTAAGGACTCGTGGAAATTCAGAGAAGCAGATTCTTGTCATTCACCCATTTATCTTTTCTTGGACTAAAAGGGTGATCTAAGTTCTCAAGAAACTGTTTTAATTACCTTTTCATTTTAATTCTGCACTTAATGAAAAATTGTATGTTCAGAAGAGGCTTCTGTTCAATATACATGAATGCAACTCTATTCACTCACATTATATTTAAATGCCAGGGTATAGAGAAAGTAGGAAAATGGAGAAGAAAATGAATATCTCTCAAAATACTGCAGTAGTAATAATGTAATAATTTTAAAGCTCTAAGTTTCATTTTTTAAAAAAGATAACCACCAGTAACCTGCTACCTCTGGGAATGGGAGAAGTGTCACATTTCCTTTGACAAATACTCTTTTTTGAAAGCACAGACCAAATCAATTCAATTTTATTCTGAAGATTTGTTTCATACCAGTCAATAATAATTCAAACCTGTCTCCCAGAAGCACTGGGTGTGAAGAGCTAGAAGGTGCTGTCATCTGATTTTGTAACACCCCAGCATTTCTAAATGTTGAATGCATATGAAAGATGCAGAATGTTATTTAAAACCTGTGCTAAGAAGCTTAAGAAAGAATATACTGGGAAAGAATTTACTGGGATAACACTTTTTTCTCCTCATCCCACTCCTGTGTTTGCCTCAAGTGTGTGTGTGTGTGTGTGTGTGTGTGTGTGTGTGTGTGTGTTTCTCTTTTTGGGGCATTTGTTTTGAATATGGGTACCTCCTCTTTTAATCATCATCATGCACATGCAAAAATGAAGAGTTGTAAAAGAACTTCAGGCTTTCCTAAAAGGAAGGTCATAGAATTAAATGCTATATGAAACAATTTCATTCTCTACTATTCAAACTATAGAAAGACACATTTCAAAAAGTGACATAAATCTTTTAAAATCTCACTGAGAAGCTCTAAAACTCATTCAATGTACAATTAACGAGCAAAGAAGCCAAATCTCAACATGCACATTGGAATTAACAGTAAACAAACATTTTGCTCACTGTCTGGCTGCTCTAACAAAATGAACTAACAAAAATCCATTTCAAAGTATATAATTAAAGGAACTTGTACATACATATAACAGATATTTATAATGCCACTAATTATAATAAAATTTATTTAAATATAAATTTTTAAAGGAAAGTAATAATATTTCCTTGGCAAAGATTACAGCTATAGCTTTGCTACCTGAAGTAGATATAGTTAGAATAATATGTAATTCATAATTAGAAGCAAATATACAAATTATGAAAATACTGTAGTGGTTAACTTTGTCAACTTGACAGGATTTAGACTCCCGTAGGAAACAAGTTTCTTGATAGTCACATAAAGAATTACCCAGATTATAATAATCTCTAGCAAGAGCCAAGAGAGATTATCTAGATTAGGCTAATAAAGTTGGGAAGCCTCACCTTAATTGTGGACAGTACCATTTCATGACCCTGAGTCCTTGATTGAATAAAATGGAGAAGTAAACTGAACATGGACTTTTCATTATACTCTGCTTACTGACCACAGATATAGTTGACCAGCTATTTCAAGTACCTCCTGCTATTACTTCCCAGGTGTAACAGACTGTAAGACAATCTGTCAACCAAAACATGCCCATCCTTTCAGAAGCTGCCTTCATCATAACAACAGGACATGTACTAAGAAAAATGACACTGAGAAGTAGGCCTTGCTATTGTAATTGACCACATGGTTGTTTTGGCTTTTAGAACTACTTTAGGGAAGGAATGTGGAGGCATTTGGAAATTTGAGTGAGTAAATTCACGTGTTTGGGTTTCATGTTGACAAGAAATAGAGAAGTGACAGACAACTTGACAAGATCTAGATTCACCTAAGGGACAAACCTCTAGGAATACTTTGAGGGCATCTCTGGAATAAATGTGATGAAAAAAGCCCCCCCCCCCCCCCATGATGCATACACACACACACACACACACACACACACACACACACACACACACAAATACACACGCATAAACACACAGTGGTGGGGTGGGGAGAATGTAGTGTTATCCCAGGATGTTCTTTCTTAAGCTTCCTTTACATAGGTTTTTAATAACATTCTGCATCTTTGTAGTGCATCCAACATTTAGAAATGCTGGGGTGTTACAGAATCCTATGGCAGCACCTTCTAGAATGTTGAGATTGAGCTTAATATGTCATTCTTCCAGGAGTTGGGAAGACAAGATAGAAACACTGCCAGTATACATCCAGCTTGGACATGTCTGAGTAAACTAAAGACAGTGTGAGGAAGTGTGGTATGCATCTGGCTATATTCTACCCACATCTTGAGAAGTTGAATACAGCTAAATTTAAAAGTAATGGAATAATTTGTTTGGCAGAATAAATCCTAAGGGAGAATAGTGTTCAGTCTGTGGCTACTTCTCTTGATTTTCTTTATCCAGGTATTCAGTAGAAGACAAAGAAAAATGAGGATTTTTGTGAGTTAAAATGTATGAGTAACCTTCAAAATGTGAACAAGCAGAGTGCAGATGTAAAACATCTGTAAATCTTGAAGAGAAACCTCATATCCTTCACTAAAACAATGAGAAAATTTCAATGAAATCAAAATTCTTCTCATCAAAGGCTCCAAGTCATAGAGATAAATTTATATAAAAGAAGAAATCTGACTTGGGAATGCCAAATAGTAGTCCCCATTCAAAACCAGCTACCTGGGGTAGTAACTGTGCAACTTCTGCTATCAAGGATTTCAAATAGTGTTACATATGTGTTGTAAGGTAACCAGGCTTCATGCCATGTTGGCAAAACTTGGAATTTTTCTCCTCATATTAGTGGGTTAGTAGCCATAAAAAAATGAGAGTTTAAGAGAATCATGTAATCATTCTCTACAAATTCAGAGAGCCACTGAAGGCAGACATTGTGTAGCCTCTTTGAAGTCCCCGCAAGTGTTGAATAAGATGCACAAAATTATGTACATTATTATACCAGTGAGCCTTATATCTGCAGGAACTCATTGAGTGTTCTGCACAGCTCATTAAATGCCTGTGATGCTACTATATGAATCTGTGACAAAACCTAAGTTAAAGCAGAGACTACTACTACTAGACATCATGTCAGATTTGTCAAGCCAAAGGTACATCAGTGAATGAAAGCTGCAGGCATGGAGTAGAACCAGCCACATAGGTTATGTGAGCTGCAAGTATCAGAGTAGAGATGGCTAGGCTACTGAGGCATTACAGAGTCCAGAAGACCCATTAGAGGCCTGAGTTGCTACACATAAACCTATAAGACTTGGGGTTTTCCCTGTTGGGATTTTGTCCAGCTTTGTATCCTTGATGTTTCAATTCATCCCTTTAGGACTGAGAATGTTTATCTTGTACCATTATATTGTAGTATGTGACTCATTTCTGTTGTTATTGTTCTTGTTTTATTTTTTCATGTTACAGAATCTGACAGTTAAAGATTTTTTTGCATCTTAGATGAATTTTTGAAATCATGTTAGAATTGTTAAATATTATTGTGATTTGAGAAGTTGGACTGAATGTTTTTTGAATTATAAGATAATCATGATTCTACAGAAACTAGAGGAGAAAGCCTATAGTTTTAAAATCATGTGTTTGGATGCCATATTGACAAGAAATAGAGTAGTGGCAATTAATATGGTCAACCTGACAAGATCTAGAATCACCTAAGGAACAAACTTCTAAGAATGTTTTGAGGGGTCCTCTGGATTAAATGAGATGGGAATACCCACCTTAACTGTGAATAGCATCATCTAATGAGATAATGTGATCAGCTGAGTTAAAAAATAAAACAAAAAAGTGATCACCCTAAGAGTGCAGGAATATCATGCATACCTTGATAGTACCCAACAGCAGAACTTAAGACCTGATCAACAACTGGTACTGGGAATAGTCAACTACCCAGGACTAGAGAAGTCATGGGTGCTGGAGGAGAATGTACAAACCATTACTAAACTAGCATAATCTCTAGCTACAGTCTAAATATTTGTCTTTATCTTTATACCCATCGGTAACTATAGTTATCACCTGCTATGTCCAGCCTGGCCATAAAGGGGATGAAATGACATGGTTCCTGCACTTGTAACAGAGCTAGCATGGCATGAGCCTCTGAAAGTTCTGATGGTTGCTGCATATATAAGGCTTGTTTGTATAATGTATACATGTACATATTTTTATGCTTCTCATTCAAGGAATGTCCTTTCAGCCAATATTAATGACTCCATGATAATCAGAGACCGCATGAGTCCAGGATGTAAGGGTGTGCTTAAATATCTCAGCAAAATAGTAGAATGTTGTGACCTTCAGACAGCCCTTAAGGTTGTGGGAAAGAACTCAGAAAACATGATTTCAAAAATATATAGTTTTTCAACTATGCAAAATATAAGGAAGCAACATGAATTGTATAAGGAGCTTCACAGATCTAAAGGAATAGAAACAGCTTGTCAGTGTGATACTAAAAATGGAGGAGATATAGAGATTTAGGGAGTGGTGATGACAGGGCATAGTCCTACCCAGGTAAGTCTACAAAGGAAAGCAGATCTCTGAATTCCTTTGCAATGTTAAAAAATAAAAACAAACACACAAAACAAACAAACAAAAATGGACTTGCTGTCCTTTTCCTAAGAGTCAAGAGGCTAAGGTTATGGCATGCATACTCATAGGATCCTCAAGAGAGAACCTAGAGTAAATGACTGAATTAATGTGTAAATTTTGGTCTGCATAAGATGAGCTAGTAGAGACCAAGAGGGCTTCTTTTTAAAGACATTTTTCTATTGAGAGATGAGTTGTCTGAAGATCTCTGGAGAGCCAACACAGATCTTCAAGTATTTTTTTTCTAGTAGGATTTCTTATTTTGGACAGAAAATCCATGGAGAGCAAATACAGCTCTTCTAGAATTTTTTCTAATAGGATTTCTGAATTTGGTTAGAAATTCCAAAAATTACTTAGAGAACTGAAGCAGACTACAGAGTCAAGAGCTATCTTCAGAGAGCTCACAAGGAAGCCATCTCAAGCAGAACATAGACCATCATCTTGTGACATGAGATTTTAACTTGAGTTGCTTGTTTATTCATTCCCACACATCCCTTCTCTCAGGACCTCCAACCAGGCTGAGGCTGGTTCTAGGTAGGAGAAGCCTAAACAGGGACTGAAACAGGTAAAAATATTGGGCAAATTACGTTTGAGATAAATTTGACTTGGGGTGTTGTGACCCCCCCACCCCCAGGTAAAATAGAACTGGATAAAGAAGTAAAAATTGGTAAATAGAAATGGGTCAAGCAAATTAAAAAAGCAGAGGCATGTATATTAACATTTTGAAACAAACTATTAGTCAAAAAGTTATCAAGATGAATCCAAAGCTTTTGCAACATTTCTTTGAGTTCATACAGAATGAGAGTCTATAGTTTCCTGAAGAAGGTCATTGAGCTCTGATACATGGTGTAGCAGGATATGTTGGTAAAGACCTTCACAACTGGGTACAGATCCAGAAGGGTGAAGAAATGTCAGAGCATGCTTTTTTCTTGTAAAGCACAATTAAGCCTTAAAGATAGGAACCGTTGATGATCTGCCTCACTCTAGCTTAATATTGGTCAAATTGACTTCAGTAATTCAACTTGCTCTGATTTGAGTAGTTTGGGGAAAACTATGCCTTTTCTAAGACCACCACCAACAGAACCCAGCCCCCATGCTGACAAAACCTGACATTCCTGAAAGTGAAACTGAATCAAGAGACCACCTTTGCATTCTGAGGAAGAGGTCAGAAAAGAATTATCCTTCAAAA
The DNA here is from genome assembly GCF_011762505.2 of Arvicanthis niloticus. Classification (NCBI taxonomy): domain Eukaryota; kingdom Metazoa; phylum Chordata; class Mammalia; order Rodentia; family Muridae; genus Arvicanthis; species Arvicanthis niloticus. The sequence continues at coordinate 60,343,723 of NC_047672.1, read as the reverse complement.
GAGAAGAAAATAAGGAGGTTATATATCAGGCATTCACTGGAAAGGGCATTTTTGTACCCTAAGACACAATTAAGAACATCAAAAGAAAATTTGTTAGTTATCTCAAACCTTGCTATTATTGCCTGGAGGAAGTTATCCTCTCTTCTGAGTCACAAACTTTAGCTTTGGCAGGTGGTATATGTCAGGGCAGAAAAAAAAGTTTATACTGACTTTGTGGCTCGTTTAATAGATGCAGTCACAAAAATAGATCCTAATGAAGATGTGGCAGGTATATTCTTAAGATAATTAGCTTCACAGAAATGTTAGGCCTGCAAGATGTTCTGGAAATATTTTGTCTGCCTCTGTGCTGACTTTACACCCTTGCTACTGCTAGGGCCTGCATTCCAAAAAGAGAGACCTAAGGCCCCTCCAGAAGAGAGCCACCAGGCACCACCTCTGCTTCTTCCTGTTCTACTTTCCAGCATTTGCAGAAGGTGACACCTCTCTTACTGCCACCCATCAAGCTGTGGTGATACAAAGGCAAGAGGAAGCACACACAGAGAAATGGGACCCAAGGGCACAGACGAGCAGGGGTTGGAGCAAGCAGCTGGTAGAAGAGCAAGGTAACCCCCCTCCCCGAGCCCAGACACTGATGATATTTGGGCATCAAGGACCTGCCAGGCAGAAAATAGTGGGTGGGATCTTGCTGCTGACAGCTTGGAACAACACAGCACACCCAAAACTTACAATTTTTATTTATTTATTTTTAAATAAATATTGTTTAAGTGCTTCTTCTTCCCACAAAACAGTAACACCTGAAACAATGTTCCTGCTTTTTAGCCCAAGATTGGTAATTTTTTTTCAATTTGTTTAAAAATTCTTTTAAGCTTCAAAAATTCATATTGGATCTACCTCTCCCAGGTCAAACCAGCTACATTAAGAACATTAATAACCTTGATTGATCCTTGATTGATAAAATAATATTACCCACTTAAGCCAATTACTTTTCCAAAGATAAGCTGTTATTGCCTCTCTCAGATACATAATTAAAATGGTAACTTCTACCTCAGCTATCTAAATCAGATGAAATAAATAATTTCCATCTCTTCCCTCTGGTATTCTTACTGTAACACGGGTGACTTTCCACTTAAAGAACAAAGATTCACTTAATACCTTTGTCTCTTTTCTTGGCCTATAACAACAGACCTTTGGTGTGCTTGCTGCCAATCATACTGTTACAAATATAACGTGCATACTGCCCCCCTCTCTCCATCCCTGTAGTGACCGTTCCACAGGTCTATTGCTCAAGGAAGAGTTGTGATCAGTTATCAAAGGAGCACCAACTCTCCTGATGGAGCAGAGGAGGTCCTAGAAGCTCTTAATCAGTTGCAGCTGGCTGACAGGTAGAGACTCACTCTGCGAGCAGCATCTAAAGAGACATCCAATGTCAGGTATACTCTGGGCTGGGTCTCACCCATGATGCAACAACATTTTTCTCAGGGGAGATTGTACTTCTCAGCCAGAATGGTTTACAGAGGCTTTTGCATAGGACCACCTTAGCTCTCAAGAGATCCAAAAGATTTGGTGCAGCCTTGATATTGGGGATCAGAGCCTTAATAGGAGTGATTACTGGTTTTGCCTTATTCACTACGTCTTTAGTTAAAGAGATTCACACAGCACATAATATAGATCAGTTATCCAAAAACATGTCAATAGAATTCATGATCCAGGAGACTATTGACAGGGGACTTCAGGATAGGCTTAATGCTTAGAGGAAGTAGTTCTATTTATGGGAAGTCATTTTAAGATCAGGCTCTCAAATGCCATTCACTGTTTCTTTGGGTTTGTGTAACCCCCTTGGAACATAATACCTCTGAACATGACTGGTCTAAAATTCAGTCTCAATTAAACTTTCTTTGGAGCAATTCTAATTTGCCTTTGTATACAGATTCACTACATTGTAAGATCATGGATAGTACTAACACTAAAATGGGGTCCACTTCTACTGAGAAAAGGTTGGCAGTTTTTGCCTTTGCTATAATAACTTCATAAGAATTCTTTGCCTTACCTTAAAACCATACATGTTTTAGGTTATTTAAAAAATATGAAGTTTCAAGATGCTTAGGAAACTGAGTTTGATGAAAATAAGTTGGCTTGAAATGAACAAAATTTTTGAATATATAATCTACACTTGAGAGATTATAATAGATCAACATTATATTTATATTTGTCATCTAAAACTTTTAAGTGCCAAGAAGTTTATCCCTGTAATTTCTAACCTTATCACTAAAGTACTTAGTATTCTATATTTAAATATGCAAATTTTTATAAAATGTACCTCAAGATTGCACACCCTAAAAATTCTCCAGTTAACTTGCTCTCATTTGTATCTTAAGTCATTAGAGGATATATTCAGAACTAAAACTGTGTTGTATGGTATGTATTCAAATGACACTTATGAACCAGAATGTATAATGAAAATGCACTTACTAAAAGCTACAAGATGAAAGATCTACTGTTTTGTGTATTATTATATTGTAAGCACAACTAGAATATCTTCTCTAAATCAAGAAAGTATGTGTTCTAGACAGATATTATTAGTTATTCTTATTTTAAGATAAAGAGTAGAGGTGGTAAATATTTTATAGGGTAGCACTATTAATAAATATACAGTACCCTCCTGTATTCCTGAATTGCTTTTAAATGTAACTTGCTTAAGGACAAGCAGACTCTCATTTGTTTCAACATTTTGTTCCCACTCTCAGTTCATTATCTTAGACTTCAGAAAACAAACATCAATGCAATGTTCAGGATTCAGCTACATCACGTGCCACTTCTAAAACCCATTCATTTCCCTTGAACAGGAGCAAAATCTATTCTTACTATTTTACATTTATTAGTTAAAATCAACCTCTACTCTATATCTGATATAAATTCTACTTGTATTTTTAAAGACTTAATGTGTGTGTGTGTGTGTGTGTGTGTGTGTGTGTGTGTATCTGTGTGTTTGTGTCTGTGTCAATATGATCATCTGTCTTTCCATCAGTGTATTTGCGTACCATGTGTAGAGGAGTCCACAAGGCCAGAAGAGTATTTTTAGAGCCTGCACCTGAAGTTACAGACAGTTATCAGCTGCTCTAACAGGGCAGAGAAATGAAATTGAGTTCACTGCAAGAACAGTAGATACTCTCACTCTCTGAGCCACCTCTCCAGCTCTTTAATTAGGTTTGGACAGTGAGTACTGACAGACTAATTATTTTACCACTAGTCAAAATATCTACTTATTTTATGTTTATATATTTATTTATCTTAGAATTTTTGGACAGGGTCTCACTTTTGGACAGGGTCTCTCTGTGTAGATTACAATGGACTTTAATTTCCTTCCCCTATGCCTTTTTCTCCATAGTACTGGGATTACAGGTATGTAGCACCACACCAACTAAAACCATTTTTATTTTTAACTCTTGTCATTAAAATATGGAAAAAGATTAATAGTCCCTCTGTAAATATAATATTGATAAGACAAACAATATTTGTTTAAAAAAAAGTTTACCAAAATACTTAGTATAGTCAAAAATATTAATAAATGCTGAATTCTCTAGAGAGTTGTGCTTTTTTTCTAAAAGTGGCTGTCATAACATGTAAAAAAGATAATAATATTTTTTCAATTTATGAAAAAGTAAGATGACACTAACCTACAGTCATGAGATTGCCATAAGAAAAATTCTAAAGTCTAGTCTTTGGGAAAACAATGAGATAGGCTGTGTGTGAGCTTGCCAGTGACACTATGGTGCTCATGGGTTACTTTATTTTGGAAATCTCACATAAGTGACAAAATGGTGTCTGCTTGGCAACCTCTTTGAAGGCCATCTACTATAAGGGAATCTGAGCATTGATGAAAAGTGATATCAAATAAAGATATAGCTAAAATCTCAATGTTAAGTTTAAAATTTCCAGTGACTACATGAGACACTCACTTTTCTCCAGAGAATTTATAGGCAAAAGCAGTAGAATCTGTAAGTACTATCAGTTTGTCCTAAGTAAAGGTCATGAGCATTTCAGAGGTAGAGGTACAAAAATGGACAGACTACATTCTTAAAATTTCTATGAGCTGGGGTGATGGCAATAATAGCAATATCTCACAGACTAGCCAGAAGCATTTTCAAGGAGACTGGATGCATGTATTGCACAATTAGGTAGAAAAACCCACAAGTGAGGGTTTAATAGTATCTCATATTTTCATAACAACTTGATCATTCGGGAAATTCAAATGGAATGTTTATTAAGTACAACAGCGAGTGACCTGAGTAATGACATTAAATACAAAAAAAAAAAAAAAAAAAAAAAAAAAAGGGAAGAAACAGTTTATTTGAAGGGAAATCACAATTAAAATAGGATTCAACAACATAGTACTGTACTAAAAAGCTATAATTTGACTTTTTAGAAAGGGACAAAATATTTATATGGCATTTAGAGAAAATGTATTCTATTTCCACAATAATAATGACAGCCAAAGTGTATTGTGCACCCTTTCCCCATAAAATTTAGTACTATAGTAGCTTTACCATAGTTTGCTAAAACTATATAATATTAATTTTAAAAATTTGTCATTTTTACTTTGAGAATGTTTTACTCACTGACTCAATCATACTGTAAACTCAACTCTACAGCCACGGAAGGCCTTGAAATTGCTATCTTTTGCCTTTGACACCCAAACATCTGGAACAATAGTTAGACTACCAATCCCTGTGCATGTACATGCAACTTCAGTAGGATTTTGAAGGAAAGGCCATCCAAAGGTTGTCCCACCTGGGAATCCATTCCATATACAAACACCAAACCCAAACGCTATTGCAGATGCCAAAAAGTGTTTGCTGACAGGAGCCTGATATAGCTGTCTCCTGAGAGGCTCTGCCAAAGCCTGACAAATACAGAGGTGGATACCTGCAGCCAACCATTGGACTAAGCAGAGGCTCCCCAATGAAGGAATTAGAGAAAGAACTAAAGGAGCTGAAGGGGTTTGCAACCCCATGGGAAGAACTACAATATCAACCAACCAGACCACTCAGAGATCCCAGGGACTAAACCACCAAACAAAGAGTACACATGGAGGGACCCATGGCTCCAGCCACATATGTAGCAGAAGAAGGCCTTGTAGGACATCATTGGGAGGAGAGGCCATTGGTCCTGTGAGGGCTTGATGCCCCAATGTAGGGGAATGCCAAGGTGGGAAGGTGGGAGTGTATGGATGGGTGGGAGAGCACCTTCATAGAAGCAGGGGGAGGAAGGAGGTGAAAAAGGATAGCATTTGAAATGTAAATAAATAAAATATCCAATAAAAATTAAAGACAAAGAAAAAAATCAACACACTGAAGGAAGCCCGATGTGTGTGAGGAAGAATTCATGGTACTAGGTACTGGCAACACAACAATGGGATAGTGAGTGTTAAAAGCATTTTCAGGTACAGATATGAGCCAAAATAGAAATAATTTAACTGAACAAATGAATATAAACCAATCAAACAAACAGAAGCACCTCTTTTTCTTCATTTTTTATTGGTTATTTTATTTACATTTCAAATGTTATCCCCCTTCCTGGTTTCCTCCCCCCAAAAAACCCTATCTCTTCCCCCTCCCTCTGTCTCTATGATAGTCCTCCCCTGCCTGCCTACCCACTCCTCCCTCAGTGAGAATGGAGTTTTGGAAAGAATATATAAAATGGAAATCTTTTTGCAAGTTTGTCCAAGTTGTGTATGCAAAAAAAATATATAAGTCCCTTGTTCCTTTCATCTGTTACTTCATACTGATTACTTGAATTTAGTCTGGTAGGAATAAACAAATAGAAGATCCTAAATTTTCTTTGATTATTACATGAACTTAGAAAAATTAGCAATGCCATTGAAGAATTCTAAGGAGATGTTTGTTGGTTGGTTGGTTGGTTTAGTTGGTTGTTTCATCTATTTCTCTAGCCAGCTGTTGGTGGCAAACACCTTTAGTTCCAGCATTGAAGAGGTAGAAGTTGGTGGATCTCTGAGTTTTAGGCTACACAGAACAACACATCTGAACAAACAAAGCAGAGGGGTTACTCTCTAACATATCACACTTAAAATATATATTTAATATCTGAAGGGCAGTGAAATGAATCAAGACTAAAACCTGAGTTCAAAATCTAGCAACCACATAATTGAAGGAGAACCAATTCCTGCAAGTTCTATGACTTTCGCCCATGTATAATGGCATGTGCCTCTCATTAAAACAAACACTTGCACTTTAAAAACTATAATATCTCCTTCCTTCCTTCCTTCCTTCCTTCCTCCCTCCCTCCCTCCCTCCCGCCCTCCCTTCCTTTCTCCCTTCCTTCCTTCTTTCTTTTTCTTCTTTCCTTCTTTCTTTCCTTCCTTCCTCCCTTCCTTCCTTTCTTTCCTTCCATCTTTCCCTCCTTTTTTTCCCATTCCAAATACTGTGCTCCCTCCCATTCCCCCCTTAAAGAGTTTCCCTCTCCCCTTTGCTTCTGAGAGGGCATCCCATTCCCATCCATGCTATCTCTCCCCACCCTGGTACAAGAAGTCTCAACAGAATTCAAAGCATTCTCTCCCAGTGAGGCCAGACATGGCAAGCCTTGTTGCGACCCGAGCTGCACCACATTTGGGGGCCCAAGTGTCTCAGACCGCTCTGTCAATGTTGAAACCCACACTGCCAAAAGCCTTGGAGGCTAAACTGTTAGAGCCTGCACTGCCACAAGGTGCTCCGGTCTGTGGGTCGGGGTTCAGCAAGTGAGAGAGTGAAAATGGACGTGAAGAATGGAGACCAGGCAGAGTGTGATTCAATCCCGCTTATTCTTCTGTCTCTCTTTCTAGTCCAAATCCCAAGTCTTGAGTTCCTAGTCCCTAGTTCCTAGTCCCTAGTGCCTCCAAGTTCCAAGTTTCCAGTTCCAAATTCTCTTCCAAGTACCTGCTACCTAATGCCTAATAACTAACACCAAGTTGTACTCTCTAACCTAATTCCTAGTTCCAAGTTGTACTCTCTGAAGTGTCTGATTCTCAGTTCCTCCTCCAAGTGTCTAATGTCTACTCCTACTCCTAGTGTCTGAATCTCTGCTACTCCAAATTGTTCTGAACTCTCCTGTCTGCCTCCTGCCTTTTATATGTCTCACTTCTAAGCCACGCCTTTAATCATGCCCTTAGGTCTTATCTTTAAATCTGATCTCTAAGTCACACCCTTAAGTCTTGGCTCTAAATCACAGCTTTAAGTCTCACACACCCAAGGGAAGATCCTGGGTATCTAAAGCAAGATGTTATCAGAGTGTGCTCAGCTGTTGTAGGCTATTGTAATCAAATCTCTTATCGGGGTATATGGCTCAAGATGGCTACAAGGATGATATCTGCCTTCTGTCGGCTCCCCACAAGGCCTCTGAAATAAATTTGTTCCTAGGGCCTCTGACCTACCTGTTTATGTCTTTGGTTTGTTGCTCAGACTTTGGGAGCTCCCAGGAGTTCATGTTAGTTGATACTGTTGGTCTTCCTTTAAGGTTGCCATCCCCTTCAGCTCCTTTAATCTTTCCCATAACTCTTCCATTGGGGACTCCATTTAATGCTTGGTTATGACTATCTGAATCTGTCTCAGTCAGCTGCTAAGGAGAGCAGAGCCTCTGAGAGTACAGACATGGTAGGCTTCTGTCAGCAAGTACAACACAGCATCAGTAATATTGTCAGGGATTGGTGATCGCCCAGGGGATAGGTCTCAAAATGAGCTAGCTGGTTGTTAACCAAAAAAAAAATGTTTAATATCTTAACATTTAGAAAATATACCTGAAATTTTCAAAGACACATTTGTGCTGAATATGAAAACTAAAACAGGGCAGTACTATTTTGACAGTTTCTTTACTTCTTCATCCCCAATTTCCAAATTTATTGAGTTCCATATGACATGGGAAGAGGTTTGCCTTTTGATCAGACTTAAAATTACATTAACTCTCTTCTCCTAGAAGTCACATAAGTATAGAAGCCCATGGTCCCAGTTTAGAAAAGAGTTTACGAAATCTTTAGATAGTAAAATAAATATTTCTTCTCAGACTATTTCTCAATATAAAAAGTTTGATATTGAATTATCAATATTTCACTCTTTCAGAAATTAAAGTATGAAAATACAACTGGTAATTATCTAATATTTTCATAGAGCTATGTAAGATGAATAACAATAATTGAAATTTTTGATAAAATTAGACATGTTTGCCAGTATATCCCATCATGCCACGTTTCTTCCAAAAGCAGAACTGTTAGTTGTATGTACTGTCATACCTTAAACTTATTTTAAGGACTACATCTCTTAATTTGCCCTTCTTTCATGGTTTTGGATTAAAGCTGTCAGTGAGAGAAGAAATTCACACATGTACATACGCACACACACACACACAAATGCACACACAATTTAGGGAAATATTTATGATTTTTGTGACCAAGTTTAAGGTTTCATTAACTATTTAAACTTTGAACTGAGATAACTTCCAAATAGCTTTAAAATATATTAGAAAAATGGAATCAATGTAAGTTATTTCTAGGTAATATATTTAGAATAGCCACACTGACATAATTCATACTCAAAAGTACAAATACAGCCCCACATTTCTACGAGAGGTATAAATATATAAGAACACTAATTTCAACCATGTTCCATGATAATTAAGTTCCACTCTTTCATGGAAAGCCAACACTTCTGGATATAACTGCCATGAAGCTACACCAGAAACACATATATAGAGATAACAATGTGCACATAAGATCCATACAGCATTTGGTTACCCCTGTTGCTCTAAGTGGCCTCATTCAGCATGCTACCTTATCATCAATGAGAAAGTGTTGACTAAAATCACTTGACTAAAATCACTATATATATATAGATATATATATATATATATATATATATATATATAGAGAGAGAGAGAGAGAGAGAGAGAGAGAGAGAGATACATACACATACTTATACACATTCACATTCACATACGTGTAGATATATGGTATTTTAATCATATCTCTCAAGTGTCTTTGGGGAGTTATCTTTAGAACTTGCCATTCATGTTGATTTGTACTCAATCTTGAAGTTGCATTCCATAAGTAGTGTCTGATGATCTTCTTCTGACAAGGATATTGAATTTATATGCATGCAAAGTGGTAAAAAGAAAATAGACATGGTAGTGAAAGGCCCAGCTGTAAAAACACTCAATGTGCCTCTATCATTCCTGTTCTGCCCTATGTTTACAGAAATAGAGATATTGGCTTCTTGAAGATCATATCCTTAGAGAGATGCTAGGTTCTAATCAAGGACCTTGAGTATATAACTAATTTGTTTTCTTTGCATCCTTTGAGAAAAGATATGAAACATTTTGATCCTTTTAAGATACTAAATATGAAAGGCAATGTAAAGCTAATGTTTTTCTAGTTCTAAGTTTGCTATGGATATTTTGGTGCTGATGGTAGATAACTGCACAAAAATATTTTTGACATTGAAAGTGTAAAATATGATGTGAAGCATCACAGATTTTTTTTCATTGCTGCTCTATTCGAAACACCCAAACATTGGAAACAGTCTAGATGTTCACTGACTGATGAATATATAGTAAAATTAGGTACATATAGTGGAATATCATTAAACTGTTGAGAAAAATAAAAATTTCAGGTAAATATATGAAGCTAGAAACAATCATCCTGCGTGAGATAACCCAGGCCACAAAAGACATACTACATATTTTCTCTTACAAGTAGTTGTAAGCTTCTAAGTTTTTGATATGTGTTTCAATCCAAATGCCGATAACTCTATTAAGTTTTATAGACTTTAGTCTTGCTTAATTTTGGTGTGTGATGCTTTTATTCATTTGTAACCTTGTTATGTAATACAATCTATACAATAAAAAGTTAAAGCAACACTTTATTCAGTTAAATATGAAACATTGAAAAATCTATTGATAAAAATCATATATAGAAAATAAATAAATAAATAAATATTTGTTTAAAAAAAAGTTAAAGCCAGCATTGCAATGAGCTCAATGACCTATAGTAACTAGCTAATGTTCTCCTAAATCAAGTTTGAAACTGAAGTAAAACCAACAAATTGTTCTGTAAAACAACGATTTGTTCCTACTAATCATTCCACCACAATGGTTGCTAATATCATGCTTAAATCCTTGTAGTGCTTAGTCAGCTGCAACATGAGAAGGCATTATCATGATATGTCAGACGCTTCTGCACCTTCTCCAAGAACTGAAGCATCCCAGCACACATAGTAGAAAGCCTTGTTTGGATGATAAAGAAAACCCAATCAATGCCTACAAAAACTTCTCAGGCAGTTACCCCTTTGTGTCTGAAAGAAGGAAAAGTCTTTAAACAGCAGTCCTCTGAAATTGGCTCAGCTTTGATGGGAAGTGCTCTTAAACCCAGCAACACAGAGTGCAGTTAAAGAAAATGACACATAAAGAGTTCTGTTTGAGTCATTTGGCATAAACAGAAAAGCTTATTTAAAATTACATTTAAGTTTGCAGCAATCAAATCATTTTCATAAACTCTTTATATTCTATTGGTGTTTTTTCAGCTTTTGTGTGCCATAGGTTTGAATTAACAAAACCATCTTGGAAATGTATATGTAATATCAATTTTAGCTCTACTTAACTTTTTTTTTTTTTTTTTGCATCTTCAGTTTTTTTTAAAATTGAAAATGTTGGTTTCTATTTGGGTCTGTTGTTTTGCACATATGACGGGTCAATGCTTTGTATCTTTGCTAAGTAGAACCAGCACAAAATAAATACATTTTACTATGTTGAATTGTTCAGATTTGTGGTGTTTTTGTTATTGTAGGACTATAAACCAGTCATATGTGATGATATTGTTATTTGAGTCTTGCAGTAATGAAGCTAGGAATCTACATCATAGCTTACAAAACATTTAATAAAATGATTGCTTTCTATAACTTCAATGTCTCATCATGCATTTACTGAATTTTTCTTACTACAACAAATCATTGACAATTCAAACATACTGGCATATATTGATGTATATTAACTATATTTAGTCACATGTTATAAATGAGACCAGGGAACTCATATTTTAAAAATATGCTCTTCTACCATCACTTTTTATACAATTCTATACTATTCCATAAAATTAACTGTTAAGTTTGATCTATATCTATATATTACATATACACATATACATATATAAATATATGTATTTTAACATACATATTTATTTATTTACTTCTATTTGTGTAGTCATTCAAATTCTTCTGTAGGGGAATAAGTAGATTGTTTTAATCAGAACAAAAAAGTATTATGTGTGAACATATGTGAGAAGTGATGTTGTTAAAACTAGAGTACTTTGTCAATAAGAAGGAATTGTTATAAATAAAATAAGTCAATCAGTTTTAGAAAATATTTACAGTGTAGAAAAGTAATAATGATAATCAAGATCTAGAATATAGAAACATTACAGCAAAAATCTGAAGAAAAAGGAAGTCACAATGACAACAAAAATTTGTACAGGATTTCAACACATTCTTACCCCAAAAGGAAGGTAGCTAAAAGGACAGAAAGTATCTGAGAAAAGGTTCTTAAGGATTGCTAGTCAATAGGAACCAGCAAAAACATATTACCAAGTTCATCCACAGTACTTGAAAAGGAAAATATGAAATGTGTTCCTTATAGTGTACATTTTATGAATTCCATGAAGCTGTATCTCAGTCTCAACAATGTTCCGCATCTTCTATCTACACAGACCTAAGGTGACTCTAGCTTTGTCTCATGTAGGAAGAACTAGGTGATCAGGAGGCTCTGCCGTCTGTACTTCCTTGTCTCATCCTTCCAAATAAAAGTATTGTATTATATTTGCAGCAGTCTCAGTCAGTGAACATTATGTAATAATCTGGCAAATTTAAAATCTATTCTGAGTCAGTTTGTTTTTAGTTTTTGAACGTGCCTTTTTCTTTTCTTTGAGGTAAACAGGAAACTTAAGGTGTGTGGTCTACATATATATGAATTTCTTAATCTTTCTAGCACAAATATATGTCTTTGCCCCCAAAAAGATCTAAACTCCTAATTGACATGGAGGTTTAGTTTTGACTCTGAAAAGACTTCATTATTTTAAATTGTTTTCATCATGGTTTTCTTATGTAGATATCAGAAATGCTTATTTTTAAAGATTCTTTTACTTACATTTACAAGTTTGTGTGTGTGTGCATGAGTTTACATTCACAATATGCATGTAGGTGCATCTGGAGCTACATGCTCCAGATGATAATCTTCTGAAACCAGAATTACAGTAGTGGTGACACATTTGATGTAGGTGCTGACAGCCCAACCCATGTCTTGTGGAAGGGAAATGAGTGTCCTTTATTTCTTAACCATTGTCCAGCCTAGAAAATTCTATATTTCTGTATCTTAATAAATTTTATGACAAAGCTCTTTATAATGCTTAGATTTCTTAAGATGGTATAAAACAAAAGCTGTTTGTCCTGGCTAGTTTTTGTCAATGTGAGAAAAACTAACTCAACTGGAAAGGGAGACCTTCTATTGAGGACTTTCCCCTGTAAGACTGCTCTGTGGACAAATCTTTTGGGCAATTTCTTGAGTAATGATTGATGTGAGGAAGCTCAGCCCAGCTTTAGTGGTGTTACTCCTGAGAGGTGATCCTGGCTTATATGAGAAAGCAAGCTGAACAAGACAGTGTAATGTCAGGAAGCACTTTCCTACCGTGGTACCTACCTCTGCTCCTACCCTCATTTCCTTGTGACATCTAAGGCAGAATCTGGAGAATACAGAATTGCATTTAATCTTTTCTTCAATTCAACTTCAATAGATTTACTTGTTACTGAAATTTATCAAAAATATCGTTTTCAAATAAGGCCATAGCTATTTTAATAAATAACCATATGATGGATCCAAAATCTACTGCTCACAGGACAGACTCATGTATTCAGATGTGTATTGAAAGCAAAAACAAAAAGCAAACAATGAATGTGCTGACTGTGTTCATATCACCATTGTTCTTTAATTTCTTTGAGGTCCATAACATTGTAACTAGATATGTTTAGCCATTGTAACCATCTTTTCTTCAATAAGTACAGACTACTTAACACATTTTAAAGCTACATAGAAATGAAAGTATTATTAAAATGCTTAGAACATTTATAAAAGCATATTCAAAGGTGTCAATGGTCACTCAGCAGGAAAATTTCATTTCTTTTGCCACTATGATTCTATAAATGTTTAGAATACCAGGTAAGGCAAGGTCTCAAGTAATTTTTCAAGTCATTTCACAGTGATTCCAAAGCTATATTTTTATTCTTGAATTTAATAGCTAGTCATAAATTCCAGCTTCCAGTTTTTGTTTAATAATGCATGCACTCATTCACTCAACAAATGTATCATGAACCTACTACATGCCATTGTATGAGAAGCTAGAGATAAATAAATTAGGTATGATTTTTGCTCTTCTAAAATTATATTGCAGTTTACAGAACAATTATTAAACAAATATGAAAGCATACTTGAGAGGCTCAGAATGTGATGTGTTCTGTAAAGAAATTGTCTGAGATTTTTAAGTGTGACAGTCATTGAACCTAGAATCCTCTCTAACTTATGAGGAACCCAAGCAGAGTACATGAAGTGTGTTATCGTACTTATCATTTACAAAGAAGGTTTTCCAAGAAGGAGACTTTTCTAAGAAATTAAGGCTATTCATAGGAGCAATTCTAAGTAGACAAGGGAAAATATATTTTAAAATATTAACTACATAATAACATAATAAAAATACAAAATAATAAAATAACTTGTGATATCTTTTTTTTTCTGCTTAGTGCATTAGCTATCATTTGTTGCTCAACTACATACCAAAACAAAACAAAATTCACATCAAGAAGCTATGAATGCTAGCTTAGTACCTTCCTTCTTCAGTCTGAGATCCCAGATCATGAAATGCTACACCCACATTTAGGGTGAGTCTTCCCACTTTAATGAAACCATCCAGAAAGTCTACCATTGACATGCTCAAACTGTGTTTCCATCTCATGTTGACAATGAAGATTAACTGTTTTTTTTTCAAATGATTATTATTTATATTTTTTACACTACAGATTTTATCCCTCCCTCCTCCAGTCAACCCTTTGACTGTTCCACATCCCATACCTCCTCTGCATCCCCTGCCTTCATGAGGGTATCTTCACCCCCACCTCCAACCCCCTACCCCACCTGACCTCTAAACTCTCTCAGGCCTCCAGCGTCTTGAGGGTTAGCTGCATCATCTCTGACTGAACCCAGACTCGGCAGTCCTCTGCTGTGTATGTGTTAGGGGTCTCATATCAGCTGGTGTATGCTGCCTTTTGGTGGTCGAGTGTTTGAGAGATCTCAGAGGTCCAGATTAATTGAGACCGCTGGTCCTCCTGCAGGGTCTCCGTCCTCCTCAGCTTCTTTTAGCTTTTCCCTTATTCAACCACAGGGGTCAGCAGCTTCTGTCCATTGCTTGGGTGCAAATATCTGCATCTGAGTCTATCAGCTGCTTTTTGGGTCTTTTGGAAGGTAGTCCAGGATAGGTCATTTTGGAGGAGTGCTGTGTAGCCTCAGTAACAGTGTCAGGCTTTGGGACCACCCTTGAGCTGGATCCCACTTTGGGCCTGTCGATGGACCTTTTGTTCCTCAGGCTTCTCTCCATTTCCATCTCTGTAGTTCTTTCAGACAGGAACAATTATGGGTCAGAGTTTTGACTGTGAGATGGCAACCCCCTCCTCCCTCATTTGATGCTGTCTTCCTGCTAGAGGTAGGCTCTCTAAGTTCCCTCTCTCTACTGTAGGGCATTTCATTTAAGGTCCCTCTCTTTGAGTCCTGAGAGTCTCTTACCTCCCAGGTCTCTGGTACATTCTGGAGCGCCCTGTCCCCCCCAAACCTCCTACCTCCCAAGGTTGCTTTTTTCTACTCTTTCTGTAGGCCCTCAGGGCTTCAGTCCTTTTCCCTAACCCAATACCAGATCAGGTTCCTCTCTCACCCCCACCTTGTCTACTTTTCTTCTCTCTCAAGTGGGACTGAAGCATCCTCACTTGGACCCTTTAGCTTGTTGACCTTTTGAAGTTCTGTGGACTGTATCGTGGGTATTCTGTACACTTTTTTTTTGTCTAATATCCACTTATTAGTGAGTACATACCATGCTCAGAAGATTAACTGTTACAACTAGTTTTCTCTGTTCTCCAATCCTGTTGACTCTATCATAATAACTCTGTGGTGACTAGTTTTATGTCAACTTTAAACAACCTGGAGTCATCTGCAAGGAGAAAATCGGGATTGAGAAAATGTCTCCATATGCTCTGGCTGTAGGACATTTTCTTCATTACTGATTGATGGAAGAGAGTCCAGTCAAATGTGGGTGGAGCAACCCCTGGGCTGGTGGTCCTCAGTTCCTGTAAAAAAGCAGACTGAGCAATCCATGATGAGCAAGCCAGTAAGTAGCACTCCTTCATTGTCTCTGCATCAGCTCCTGCCTCCTGGTTCTTGCCCTGTATAAATTTCTTTCCTAAATTACTTTGTGAACAGTAATATAGAAATAGAAGCCAAATAAAACCTTTTTTGGCACAGTGTTTTATCCCAGTAAAAGCCCTAATTAAGACCATTTCTAAATTTTAATCTCAAGAAGCCTTAAGGGGATTTTAGAAGAACATGAATTGTAAATATATTAACTATGATTGTTGTTTCTTTCTACAAGGAACTTGTAATCTAGAAAATAGTGGCCTAAATCACTTGTTAATTTATGTTATTTCTGAAAGTAAGAAATTACAAACTTGCGATTGTGGAGCAGTTTTGTTTTTCAGTATGTGACTTCTGTTCTCAATGGGATATTAGTCAAAATTCTCATGAGAATTCAATAGGAAATGGATGACATATATGCAGAAAGACACAATGGTAGCAGAAGTTAAAGTCTCATCTCTCTACTTCACCTTTCTTGACACTGTACTGATGGGGCAAAGGGAACATACCACTGTGTGGCTCTTAAGTTTCCAAGTCTCCATACTGACTTCTTTAGGATGCTCTCTCTAGTACCATTTTACAACTGTTTTAAGCATGTTGTCCAAACTTTCCTATTTTATTTAGAAAAAAAATAAGGAAAAGTCAAGGTTGTGCATAGTTCATGATTTTGTTTTTTAGGAATAGTGATACACATCTTTAATCCCAGCATTCTGTAAATAGAAATGCAGATTTCTGGGAGTCTGAGGACAGCTTGGTCTACATAGTAAATTCCAGCTCAGAAGGAAAGGTGATCTAGAGACTGCCCTACCTGGGAATCCATCCCATATACAGTCACCAAACCCAGACACTACTGAGGAGGCCAAGAAGTGCTTGATGACAGGACTCTGTTATAGTTGTCTCCTGAGAGGCCTGACAAACACAGAGGCCGATGGTCACAGCCAACAATTGGACTGAGCATGGAATAACCAATGGAGGAGTTAGATAAAGGACTGAAGGAGCTGGAGGGGTTTGCAACCCATAACAACAATATCAACCAACCAGATGCCCCAGAGCTCCCAGGAACTAAACCACCAAACAAAGAGTATACATGGAGGGACCCATGGCTTCAGCCACATATGTAGCAGAGGATGGCCTTGTCAGGCATCAATGAGAGGAGAGGCCCTTGGTCCTGTGAAAGCTTGATGCCCAGTGTAGGGGAATGACAGGGCGGGGAGGTGGGAATGAGTGGGGGAGTAGGGGGACACCCTCATAGAAGCAATGGGGAGGGGACTGGGATGGGAGTTTCAGGAGGGTAAATGAGTAAAGGGGATGACATTTGAAATGTAAATAAAGAAAATATCCAATGAAAGTAAATAGATGGCTCAGCACTTAAGAGCACTGATTTTTCTTCCGGAGGTCCTGAGTTCAAATCCCAGCAACCACATGGTGGCTCACAACCATCAGTAATGAGATCCAGTGCCTGCTTATGGGGTGTCTGAAGACAGCTACAGTGTACTTACATATAAAAAAAATAAATAAATAAACCTTTGACCAGAGTGAGCAGGACCAGAGTGAGAGAGAGAAGGGAAGGGAGAAAAAAAAAAGAAAAAAAATTAGTAAATAAAATATAATGAACGATAAGATCTATAAATAAACCAATGGGCTTCCCTATTGTAGAATTAATAGAATTTTTCTTGAAAAAAAAAAACATGTCTTTCACTCCTTTGGTCAAATTTATTTCATAATATCATTTTAGGAGTATTAAAAAAAAGTAAATTCCAGTCCAGTCAGTACTATATAGTTACACCTCTTCTCAAAAGAAGTAAGTTTTCATTTTTTATTTAGTATTTGAAAGTGCCATGTTGTATATACAATGTATCTCGATCATATCCACTCCCCAACTTTCCCTTTCCAACTCTTCCAGAACCCTCAATCACATCTTCTTCCACCTCATTAGATAATGTTTATTTAATTCTTTAATTTTAACCTGCTGAATCCAGTCTGTGTTGCATTTATGTGCATGTTCTCTGCAGTATAAGGAAAAGACAAGTGGCAATACACATTTAAAAAATAACTCTTGCCCCCTCCCCCTCCCCACAGCCACCAGCTGCTGACTGGTCCTCAGCTGGGGTGTGGCTCCAAGAACATCTCTCTACTCTGTTCTGGAATTCTGCCTAGGTTGGTCTTCTTTTGTTCTTTTGTAGGCAACCACAGCTTCCTTCTGTGTGTACATGTGTGCAACAGTCAAGGCATGTCCAGAAGGCAGCATTTTAAACCACTTTGTTTAAAGTAAAGGTTTCTTTTGTCAATGTTAGCTTTAAGATTTAAAAATATTCACAAATATTTTTCCATCTTCCAAATTAAAAAACCCTTTTGAATAAATTGTAATTCTTTAGATGTTTTTATTGGTTTTTGTTGTGTTTTTATTTTTTGTTTTTATTGCTATGTTTTTTAAGCTAATAACAAACTTTAAAGATGAGAAATAAACTTATGTAAAATAGCCAGGCAGTGATAGCACATACCTTTAATTCTAATACTCAAAAGGCAGAGGAGGGAAAACAAGGCAAGTCTTGTCTACAGAGCGAGTTCCAGGACACCAGTATCACACAGAGAAACCCTGTTCAAAAGAAGAAAAAATAATATGTAAAATAAATTATATACAAAATGAAGTCACTCTTAGTGTTCCATATTTATTACAGAGTGTCTCTTACTTTCCCAAAATTGACTCTAAGATAAATTGTGTCATTAAGTAGAAAATAAAGGGGTTTGGGTAAAGGTCATGAAGGAAAATTTGTCATAATTCTTTTGCTATGTGGTGATTTTAGATTGTTTCATCTGCAGCCAAAATGTCCTCAGTCTAATGTCAAGTATGACCTTTGAAAGAAATGATGGGCTTTGTAGTTCTAAAATGCATTTTCCCCATGTGTCTTTTAACATCTAAAGCATTGTAACAAGTGTAATAGATTCATGATTGTCAGTACCTGAAATGTACAATACTATATCAAAATTTGCAAGCCAGTGCCAATGGCTCAGAAGATATAAAAAAAGACAATAGTTCATCTTCTTACACATCCAAGAAGTCACAAAGATGGGAGGTAAAGAGAAGCATGAGGTGAAAAAGAGGGCTTGTATAATATAAATGTTATGAGAAATAGTGTTCTCCTGGCTGAATGTTCAAAATGGACATTATACGTCATGATGATGTATATGTATGTGGCATGATATATATCAAAAATATATGTGGATTAACATGTATCTTATCTAGCACTTATCAAGCTTTGAATAATTATGTATTTTTTTCCTGAATAAACTAGATCTTATTTGTAAGGAATTACTTTTTAAATAAATACCACATAAAGTAAACATGGATTAATCATCTTTCTATAACTTAAACAAAATACTTGAGACAATCTATATATAAAACATAAAGTTTTATTTTAGCTTATAGTTTCAGAGACTTTTTTCCATGATTAGGCAACACCATTTCATGTAGACTCTACATGCTGATTAAAAGCAGTGTCTCCTCACTGCTAGAAAACAAGGAGACATTATAAGAGCTGAGGTCCCATTATCCTGTTCAGTGAGTGGATCAATGCCAGCAACATGAGGACTTTAATATAAGTCATGTCAACCTGGGGCCCTTGCACCCTTGTGTAATCTCTGTTTTACACACACATACACACACACACACACAAAAACACACACACATACACACACATGCACAAACACAAGCACATATATATATATACACACATATATATAAATATATGCACACACACATATATATATACATATATAGGTATGTATATATGTATGTAAAACACTTATATACATATAAATTTGTTTATACCTATATTATGCACATATATATGTATATATAATATATATACATATATATGTATATATATATATGAAATAATTTCTATCTCAACTTGTGCTGACAGATACTGAAATATTGTGAACCATTAAACAGGATGTTTTTGTGTAGATCAAACATGGACTTTTGCTATAGGAAGGCCTAGCGCAGTAAGACTTGTGGGAAGCATACTGATTGAAATCTTTTCAAATGGAAGATTTAAGAAAGTTACATGAAGGATCATGTTGACTGTTAAAATAGTTGTAGCTAAGGAAAACTTCATCATTGGCATTTCTTCTACATGTATGAATCAAACATACTAAATTTTAATAAGTGATTAATCCCTGTCTGGTTTGTCAAAAATGTGGAAGGGAGAACAATTTAAAACCAAAAGCATGACATTGTAAAAATAGCAATCCATGTCTCATATAACTGTTAAATGGCATGCCTCTTTCAGCATGTGCTGTAAATGAGAAGATAAAATAGGAACCTCTGTCATATCTTACTTCAGTGATCATATAGTTGAGTCATTTTTAAAGGCCATAGAAGCAGAGATAGAGGATATATATAGGACTAAAACATGTCCCCTCCACGTGACACATATTCTAGCTATTGTCATTACTGAATATCCAGCTTGATGCACAAAAGACTGGTGCTAAACTCTGAAGTCTGGCACCTGGAACCTAAATGAATCCAATGGGCCTGTTCTACCTTGGACTGGACAACAACTCTGGTTGTTAATCTAGGTTATTCACTAATAAACACCAATAATCACACCTTTAACAGGTTTGTAAGGGTATTTACTGAAAGAATGGACAGAACCTGAGCACCCCCCCTATAACAAGCAGTGTCTTCTATCACTGGGTCAAATTGAAATCAGTCTTAAAACCTTCTGTTTTTGTTGTTAGCTTTGCTTTTTGTTGCAGTATATTTACACTATTGCTGTTGTTGATGCCACCATTATTCACTGATTTTTTTTTTCAGCCTTTTGTCTGGGACTGATGGCTCTAGCTAGTATTTGTAATAACATACTTCTCTTGCTATATAGCAGGGATTTTTTTTTATTTAAAAATATTCTATTTAAGCACTGCTCTTTAAACATGTGTGTGAGTGAATTGCTTAATTCAATGTGGTTTCACACCATGGCAAAGAATAATTTTCTTTTCAAATTCTGTTAATCATAATTTTTTAATCTAGTATCTTTATTTTGTTCTTAGAAAATACTAGCCATGTAGGAAGTTTTTTTTTTGAGAACATACAATAAGTTATTGTTTCTAATATTAGGCTTTAATAAACACAAAGACTTGAGTTTAGTGACAATTGCATCCCAAAGTGTTTCTGATTTAACCACTTGTATATGTCATTCAGATCTGATTTTCAAGATAAGAGAGTCTGTGTCATACTTTTGTAGCAGATCTCATGGGCTCCCTAAAATGCCTGCTACATGAATTTGAACAACAACAGAATGCAAATATGACACAGTTATCAAGGAATCTGATTAAAAAAAATACAAGTAGATAGCTATTTTTTTTTAAAAAAAAAAAAAAAGCTTTGGTTTGCATAAGAAAGTTGTTTGATATACCATTAAAGTAATTATATTGTGTTCAAAAGGTTTGAATTGAACTAGACAGAGATTAAATTTTTAGTTTTTCCTTTTTTCTTGCAAGAAAATAATCACCTGCTTAGAAGTCCATTTAGTTTATGTATTTTCTACAAGTATCTAAAGAAAATTACATAAAATAGAAAGTAACAAGTGGTTTACTTGTCTTATTATTAAAACATATATACTGACCATAATATAAAAATGTTAAATTTATTATCCTCAAATGAAATTGAATTGTCATATATTTAAGTTACCAGACAGGCCCATTATAGGATTCCAATTATCTAGCTATTTTTCTAGAAATAAGAAACATTCATTTATTCATCCATTCAATTGTTTGGTATAGGAAGTGAGGGATTTAAAAGAATAAATACACAAGTAGTGAAACTCAGCTTTCTCCACATTGCCTTTGTTTGTTTATTGTTCTCTTTGTCTGGTTCTGGCTCTGGCATCTGGTCTCTGCCTCTCTCTACTCCCTTTCTGTTTCCTTTTAATTATTAGCCAAGACTGTTTATTACTATTTATTTTAAATGGCAAGAGCTACCAGTCTTATTAAGTGGAATCTTCACTGGTAACAATGAAAAGGGCACTTGTAACCCAAGCTACCTGTCATAAATATTTAAGGGTTACTATCAACAGAGATAAAGAGAAAAATTGAAAAAATAGAGATAGAAATTTATGGACATGAAGCTATTCAAAGATGACCAAGTGGACTGAGTAGATCCCTGGCAGCAGATCTGCCCCCAATCTCACAGAACCCAGAGGAAGTGGGCCTCTCAGGAGCTCTTACCTGTGCAGTATCTTAGGTAAGGAGACAAAAATACCCGCCCCAAATAGAGGGTAACTGGAACCCACTAGAACCCAGGAATTCACTCCTGGCCCAGAGCACTGGTTCCTTACTGTTTGTGTCTGAGCACTGAACAGATCTTGGGCCCCAGCTTTAACCCCAGTAGAAACAGCCACCCCACACAGTTCTGATACAACCAAGATAATAGGAAGGACAGGCTCCAGTCAGGGACAGGGCAGGTAGCACTAAGGAGATACAGATGGCCAAAGGCAAACACAAGAACATAAGCATCAGCAACCCAGGGTACTTGGCATCATTAGAACCTAGTTTTTTTCACACTAGGAAGTCCTGAATTACCTATATCACCGAGAAAGCAAGATTCAGATTTATAGTCACTTCTAGTGATGATGATAGAGGAATTTAAGAAGGACATAAATAATACTCTCAAAGAATTGAGGAGAACACAGGTAAACAGGTAGAAGCCCTTAAAGAGAAAACACAAAAAAATCCCTTAAAGAATTAAAGAGAACACAACCAAACAGGTGAAGGAATTGAACAAAACCACCCAGGACATAAAAATGGAAGTAGAAACAATAAAAAAAAGTCACAAAGGGAGACTACCCTGGAGATAGAAAACCTAGGAATGAAATCAGGAGTCACAGTTGCAAGCATCACCAACAGAATACAACACAACTGTCAAAGAAAATTCAAAATGCAAAAAGTTCTTAACACAAAACAGCCAGGAAATCCAGGACACAATGAGAAGGCCAAACCTAAGGACAATAGGTATAGATAAGAGTGAAGATTTCCAATTAAAAGGCCAATAAATATCTTAAACAAAATTATAAAAGAAAACTTTCCTAATCTAAAGAACGAGATGCCCATAAACATACAAGAAGCCTATAGAATAAATAGACTACACCAGAAAAAATACCTCCCATTACATAATAATCAAAACACCAAGTGCACAAAACAAAGAAAGAATATTAAATGCAGTAAGGGAAAAAGGCCAAGTAACCTATAAAGACAGACCTATCAGAATTATACCAGACTTCTCACCAGATACTATAAAAGCAAGTAGATGATGGACAGATGTCATACAGACCCCAAGAGAACACAAATGCCAGCCCAGGCTACTATACCCAGCAAAACTCTCAATTACTATAGATGGAGAAACCAAGATATTCCATGACAAAAACAAATTTACACAACATCTTTCCACAAACCCAACACTACAAAGGATAATAGAGGAAAAGCTACAAAACAAGGAGGGAAATTATACCCTAGAAAAAGCAAGAAAGTAATCCTCTTCCAGCAAATCCAAAAGATGATAGCTACACAAAGATAATTTCACCTCTAATAACAAAAATAACAAGAAGCAACAATCACTGTTCCTTAATAACTCTTAACATCAATAGACTCAATTCCCCAATTAAAAGACATAGGCTAATGGACTGGATATGTAAGCAGGACCCAGCATTTTGAAAACCCACCTCAGTGACAAAGACAGACTCTACCTTAAAGTAACAGGTTGGAAACAATTTTTCAAGCAAATGGTCCTAAGAAATAAGCTGGAGTAACCACTCTAAAATCTCCAGCCTGAGAACACAAAGAGAGGGACTCATGGCTCCACCTGTATAGGTAGTTGAGGGTGACCGTGCCTGGCATCAGTGGAAGTGGACAGTCTTGGTACCTGAAAGTTTGGATTCCATATTGTTGGGGAATTTGAGAGCAGGGAGGCAGGAAGGGAAGTATGGTGGGAACACACCCTCATAGTAATAGGAGGAGGAGGGATGGGGTAAGGGATTTTGGGCAGGAATGGGAAAGGAGATAACATTGCAAGGTAAATAAATAAAATATCCAATTTAAAAACAAACAGATAATGGATCTGGCAATTTTAGTTGAGCAATCGAGACTTTTTGTCAACAATTTATTATGGGAATTTTGTATAATCCTCAAGGACAAGGTATTGTGGAAGAGGCCCATGGAACTTTAAAAAAATTGGTGTGATATACTATTTCTGAGTCAAAAAATGATGCTGGCCTGTAGGCTTGCTGAGTGCCCTGAGAAAGATGACTAGGGAGCTGTATTGGACATATGTTCCTGAACCACCTTTGCTTTACTATATCCCAGATGGGAAAAGCTGCTTTGCCTCAAGTTTTTAGACCTTGTGGGATAGAGACTCAAAAAGAGAAACTATGTCTCTTGTATTCTTCTTAAATATGACCATCTATTAGGACTTAGTCGTGTACTGATCTAGAAATCAACCCAATATGGGAAATAATATTCTACTTTTGGAAGACTGGATCTGGACATTGTCAGGAACATATTTGGAAGCAATCTGTAGCAAGAGATAAAGTTCGGACAGGATCTGGATTTCAAACAATGGTTAGTACATGTTTTAAGGCTCTTTTAATTTACAAGCTAAAATTGGTTTTGTCTCTTCTATAGCATTTATTGTAAGTTGCATTGACTGTAGAATTTCCAACTGTGTTAGTGTGTTGAAATCTGGCAGAACTGTTTTTGGGGTCTATCTTTTTTTCTCACTGCCCTGAGTATTAGAAAACCTTGATTCTCTGAAAAAAGCTTGAAAGTGTCAGAAGAAGTGAGCTAGAATTTAAGCAGAAGCAAGAGAGTAGCAGGCTTGATTATTGCTGGTATAACAGCTTTAATTCCATTAATTGCTAGCACCACTGCATCCGAAATAGCATTGACACAGGAGTTAAGACAAGTATTTTTGTTAACCATCTAGCAAAAAATGTAACTAATGCATTGAGTATACAAAAGGATTTATATAGGTATCTAGAAGAATGCATGATACTCTATAACCCATTCGAATTATCTGAAAGAGGTTCAGGGTTCAAGAGTTAGGAGTCATCCCAAGTCTCATGACAAATACTATCGGAGTAGTGTTATTTTTGAAATTCATAATGATTGTCATTATAATTAAAAAAAAGTTTAAAGATAACTTTAGGATATTTGACATAATCCTAACACCTCACTGGTTGTGTTAACTTTGCATAATGAGATTATGAATTTAAAGAATACTGCTCTGTTGACGTTTGATGCTGCAGATAATGCAGATAAAATTATCCATGGCCTGAGCTCAGTATTTCCATTTTGGACAAACCTCAGGAATGTCATATATAGCTTGATCAGGCTAGCCCTTTTGTCCTGGGAATAATTTTATTCCTGCCCATCATGTTAAAGCTTATCTTTAACAATATCAACATGTTGGTAGCCAAAGTACAGAGCTTAAACCTGAGAATGTACCCCTAGACAAAGTTGGCAAGACAAGGGTGGTAAGATTCTACACAGAGCCTTACCAACCTAAGACAGAAGTGTATTGCCATTGATAATGCATATTCCATGATGGGTAAGGAAGGCATTTTTGTCAAAATGACCTAAGACAGGCTCAGTCTTGTTAACAAAATAAAAATGAGGGAGAGGTAGAGAGCCTTTGTGGCTGCTTGGCAAAAAGCTGACATGGCTCAAAGATAAGGAAAGGTGCTGCTTGACAGGAACATGACATTGGCCAAGGACAAGGAAGTAGGCTTCAAGCAGGAATCTGACATTAGACTAGAACAAAAAAGTAATTTCATGTAGGGGTCTAAATTGTAGGCTACAACAAAGAAGTAATCTCAGGCAGGAATCTAAATATTAGGCCAGAACAAAGAAGTGATTTTAGACAGGATTCTAAATTTTAGGCTAGAACAAGGAAGTAGGCTTCAGACATGAAAATGACCTTGGGCTAGGAGAGGGAAGTAGGCTCAGATACTTTGGTCATCCTAATAAGCCTTTACAAACAGTAATCATGGGAGTGTTCATGTAACTGGGTTTAATGCCTTGCTTTTTCTTTGACTATTTGTGTTTATTGTATTGTTTGTTCCTCGACTATTTGCATCTATTGTACTACTAGACCCTCAACCTAGAACTGACCTTATTACATGCATGTAATCAAAATGGTATAAAAGCACAAAGGGAGAGGGGGTATAGGATAGGGGGTTCTAGGGCGGGGAAATTGGGAAAGGGGAAAACATGTGTACTGTAAATAAATAAAATATCCCAATAAAATATAAAATAAAAAAGAAGGTAAAAATGTTAACTTAAACATTTGTAGACTATAATGAATATATATATATATATATAAATTGAAAATTAAGAAAAAATATTCATAACTCCACTTTAGTTCTTTAACCATTTGCATGTAGTCCTTGACAATGATCCAGCAAAAAGTGAAACCAGAAATGCACTACTAAGTCAGTTAGATAAATCTATGGATGGCTATTTATGCTTTTAAAATGGTGATTAAAATATCTATTAATTTTACATGTTTTCCAGAATTAAGTTGAACTTCAATGTTAAAATGTTCACACCTATTTTGTCCATAACAGGACAAATCCATGAAATATGAATAGAACAGTTGTTTTTTCTCTTGGTTTCTTTTTGACTAATGTTACAACCAAAATACTTCTTCATTGGACTTTGAAAATAGTTTTACACACATTATTGTGACTTTTCACATATCAAAATTCATATTTATAGTTAATATGATAGATGAACTGTGAAACTCAAAAACAAAACAAAACAAAAAAACAAAAAGAAAAGAAACAATGAAGGCATGGACTATCCTCCATTTCTGTCATAATCAAGTGGCATAATTTTATTTGCCATTTTTGGTATTTGATAAATAGTTTCCTATTTTTTTCATTAAAATATTGCATGGGTTCCTATCTGTGCTCTTTAGTCTGATTATTTTATAGTTTATTATGTTCCATGTCCTTGAAGACAAGCATGACTATGCATTTTATTCTATAAATCTATTTTGGATATCTATAGGTTATTATCTCAGCAAACGTTGGGTATATATGGATACCTAGAGTAACTGGCATGAGCAGTGGTCTACTGCTTTTTGTTCATTTGTACCTAGACTACAAGACAAATAGTTTTCTTATTTCAAATTGCTCCTAGATCTATGGGCTTGTTTTGAGTGTGGATTGTTTCAGTGTCCCCTCTTTTTAGTGATATACACTTAGTGTCACACACATATACACACAAACACACACACACACACACACACACACACACACACACAGACTCACAGTCAGTGACTCACACCAAACTATCATCACAAAGGTGATTTATTAAACCACAGGGGAAAGCAGGGTTTATGGGACAAGGAGTCTGTGTACAAACCCAACAATAGCAGCAGCAGCAAAGACAAACAAGCAATAAAACATGTGTCTTTTATAGGAGTAGCTCTTTAAAAAAAACTAGAAGGGAGTTGTAGCAGAATAACTTCCTGCTACTGCTACATTGGTAGTGGAGCTCATGATTTTACAGTAGAAGAGGAGGTGGAGCTGGGGGAAGTAAAGTGGAAGAGGAGGGAGAAAAAATAGGAAGGGGAAGGGAAAAAAGGCTATTGACCATGGATGAAGATGGGTGGGTCAAAAGCAGTCTTGGGTAGCAATTTCTATTAAAAGGTTGGATATTGGGTAATAATTCTACTTGTGTGGGCATCTTGTCATTTGAGCAATTTCAAATATATAAATCCTTTGGATAATCAAAAAAAAATGATCAAGTGCAGCTAGCTGCTAAGAAATCAAGTTGACGACCAGAAAATAAGTAGATCTAATTAAGAAATAAGAAGTGGGTAAGGTCTTCTATGCACAGCCAGGGGACATTGGTATATATATATGTGTGTGTGTGTATTTATATATATACATATTTATATATAAATACACACATATATATGTATATATACACACACACATATACATACATGTGTGTGTGTGTGTGTGTGTGTGTGTGTGTGTGTGTGTGTGTGTGTGTGTGTGTTTTCCTTATGGGATTATGAAGGGACTTGGGAATGGGTAAATCTGAATTCCTTTTATACTACATTACTATGTGCCGTATATTTCTTGAGAAACTCAATTTCAAAATAACCCAGACAAGGTGAATGAATCTTGTTGAAGTGAGGGCAACTGTAAAAATTTTATAAAATGCTAAATTTGCTTTCAGTGTTCAGGAAATATTTTATACAGATAAAACCACTGATTTTTCTTGTCAGATAATGATATAATATGTGTCTGTAAAGTGTCCGCATCATGTGAAAGAAAATTAGATTTTTATATAAATTTGAAGACTTTTCTGTGCCCATAAAGGATCACAAATACACACTTTATTTTAATAACGTTTAGCCCATCTAGTTCATTCTTCAGAGATCCAACTAATCTGAGCAAAGTAGCTAACAAAATTTCAAAAATAGGGGATCACAAAAGTATCTGTTTGAAGGACTGCTTACATCGAGGCGTAGATACCTGTCCTTTGGAAGGCTTGGAATAAAACAGAATTACTGAGACAAGTATAAGAAAAAACAAACCAGTTAAATGTGGAGTAATAGTGATCTTATTGACATGAAAGTATTTCTCCTTCAAACAAATGTATAGTCATAATAAGAAATTTCTTCAATTTAAACATTAGCATGTAGGGAAACCAGTGGCTGAAGCAGTCTCCCAGCAGATCTGCTCCCCTCTGGAAACCGAGTCCGGAGGCACCCTAGGGAGGTCACAGACCGCAGAGCAGCAGAATACACAGCCTTGGTGTATCTACTCATCAAGTATACTGAGCAGACCTGCCCAAACCTCCGATGTCCTGGAATTCCATCTGAATGCAGTGAAGACACAGCATCAGAAGCTTATCAACTTACTCTCCCCCCCCCACCCCTCTTCTAATATCTCAACACACTTAATCAGCTTGAAGAAGTTAAAGAAGAGTCAGTGCCCCTATTCCCTGAGCTCAGGGACTAAGGTGGTTAATATTGGTCTGTCTTTCTAGGGAAAATAGTGGTTTTGTTGAAACAGGGAGGATTAGCTAGGCCTTATTGCATAGCCATAACCTAGTGCTAGAAATCTGTATAATTAATATCAAGATGAAGTTATAATTTCTTAAATGGTACAAAATTTACTTTGATTTCAAATTTAAGGTTTTCATTGGTATGAGCTTCTTATTGATATAAAAGTGAGATGAATATTGATACTCTCATGGGCATTGTGCCTGTATAACACATTTAGGAATACAAGGCTTAGACCCTTCTTTAACTTTTTTAACTGATTTGGGATGGTTAGCCTATGAGTTAAGGGACTATAGCAAATTCAGGGCTTTGAGCTTATTGTTAGGGTGTTTTCCATATTTTATTTAAAAATAGCTAAGAGGAGTTAACAGACAACAGTCTAGGTTACCTTACATGAATAGTTGGTTTTCAAAACATCAGAAGTCCATAGAATTGACATTACAAATATTTATATATTAATGTCCATTCTGATTAGAGAGCTGTCTGCTCCTGACAGCTTCCTGTCACGGATTCTAAGAAGAAATTGAGCATCCTTGGAGTTACTCCAGTTGTGCGGTGACAGCCACTAGGCAAGAATTGCCTCTTTCCATCTACAGACAAATTACTGTCCAGAAAAGGACACACTTGCAGAATAGTCAACTGATTATATCTGCCTAGACAGAGTAATCAGCCCTTAATAATTCTTCATCACTAAGGTCTGTCAGATAATTCTGGGCCAGAAGGCTGAAGATTTGATGCTCCAATATTCAGTAGTATAGGGCTTTCCAGGTGTTCAGCAGTCTCTATAAATTGGCTAAGTTTTAGAAGCTATGCTTTGTGCTTCCCATAATTTCATTTAACTCAGTCATTCTGGATTTCTGACAGGGTTGAAGACCTATAGTCTCATAGCCAATCCTGGCTATTTACTTTGAGAGAAAAGATCTGAATGGATGGTTTTCAGCTGACATTCATACTAAAGCCAAGAAAAAAAGCCTGGTTCAAAACTAAGTGTTTTAGTTAGGAGAGATGACAGAGATTCTGGTTAGTCAACAAAATGATGGACTGGGTATTAGAACTATCTTGTACTTCACTGGTACAATTAGGAATAATTATGCTCTAATTGCATTTTGAGAGAAAAAAAAATTATTTTAACAGGAAGGGTGAAGCTAGGTGATGAGAGAGAGAAAGAGGTGGGGCATGGAGGCAGATGTTCACTTGTCTCCATCAGTCAAAGATAGTTTATATATCTAGGTTGGGTATTGGGTTACACTTCTGATTGAGCATTACCAAACTTATAAAGCTTTTGATTAACACTTTTAAAAATGTATAAAAGCAAAAAGGAAAAGGGGGCATGGGATAGGGGTTTTCTAGGGAGGAGAATTGGGGAAAGGGGATGGCATCTGAAATGTAAATAAAATATAAAAATAAATTTAAAAAAGAACCAGGAAAAAATTAGCATGTAATAGGAGCAATTATACCTTTTTAAACAACTTTAGGAGATAGAAAATGATGTCATCATTCTCCCTCAAAAGAAGAAGAAATTGTAACAAAGACAAAATAACTGCTGTCACAGTCAGGGTGGAGCTGGAGATGGAAAACACACAACATAAATTCTGGACCTTTGATACATTAATTTCTTCTTTTTTTCTTAAAAAAAATAATAGTTTTTTTCTTTTCAGCTCAGAAAGACTACAACTGACTCACACCGTAGCATAAGCTTATTGAGATTTTTTTCTTGCCTTATTCTGTTCCAAGTTTCTTAATAAACAGAGGTTGCCCATGTGCTTCTCTGAGTGCCATCTCAAAATAGTTATATTTACTATGTCTGGCAGAAAATAGACCTGAAGTTGCATAGCTGACAGAACTTCACCTAGATCAATGGTGTGCTGTAACTATGTATCGGGTGCATAACTGAATGGAAATTTGAAAAAAAATATGTTACAAAAACAAAAGTTTTCTGGATAGAAGGTGACCAATAATTATTTCAAAATCAAGTGCTTAGTGAATCCTTGGTAGTTTCTGCCTAGGCTTGTTTATGTTGTATATCATGCATTCAGTACAGCCTTGGAACAGTACAAGAGTCATATACACTTGGCATGTGTCAAGCCACCTAGAGTTGTTGAATGCTTCCTGACATGTTGCAGCTCAAATTCAAGACGACTGTTTGTTATTACTGTGCATATGACACTTTTCTGCTTCAATACAAACAATATTCTAGTTAGAGAAAGCAAAGACACACAATAATTTCCTTTACATCTTTCTTTAAGTTTCAAACCAGCAGATCTTTGGGTCGAATTGTGCTAAAATTTTGATTTTTTTTAAAGGTTATGTTTCAGGTTCTGCCATTAATTTTATAAAAATGGTTTAATGAAACTTGTCTTTGTATTAGCACATAACTGCTAAGTTTCTAAAGTATCCCTGAAAACACCTCTACTATTTGTATTATATACTTGTATAAAACAGCACACTCACCACTCATAATAATAAAATAATATATCAATTAACTCTGACAGATATTAAAGATGTTCTTTATTTAGTTAATATAGTTTGGTAGACAGGATTAAATTTCAGTATGTTTCTGCTGTTTTTTGTCTCTCAAAGAACATTAGATTCAAAGCTGTCATTAGGTGCATTTTAAAGTGAAATATTTATTTTCCCTAAAGAACACAATACTCGAAAATATTTTATAAACTCAGGAATTGATTTAGAAAATGAGTGCCAAATTGTTCCATAACCTATATTTGGTTTGCTTCAATGATTCCTGTGGTTATTGATTTTGATAGTCAATCAAATTGAGTTGAAAGGTGTCTAGCAGGTCAATTTAGTATGCTAGATATTTTACTATGCGGGTGTTTTCTTGGCGGAGTATAGAAAATCTACTCTGAACTTGTATGCTGTGGTCCCACGGATGGAAGACACTAATGAAATAAAAGGCAGTCTATTTCTTTCCCTTCCTTCCTTCCTTCCTTCCTTCCTTCCTTCCTTCCTTCCTTCCTTCCTTCCTTCTTTCCTTCCTCTCTCATTCCTTTTCTCCCTCCCTCCCTCCCTCCCTCCCTCCCTCCCTCCCTCCCTCCCTCCCTCCTTTTCTCTGTCTGTCTATCTCCCTCTGCTTCTTGGACACCTCAAGGTAAGCTGACCTACTTGGCCACATTGATGATGGCCACTGAAACCTTTAGATCCTTGTTAAAGCTAAACAAACCTTATCTTTAAGTGACAGTCTTCTTATGTATGCTTAGAACCAGTAACCTACTAATACAAACAGCATGTCAAAAACTCCTCTTTGTCCTCTTGTGCTCCATGTCCTCAATTGTTTCTTAAGTACCTGACTATTCATAATTAAATATGGACCTCCATTTGAAACCATAACTACAAACAGAGCTAAAGTTTTGGTCAATGGGATATATGGAAGAATGTTATATTTAACTCACTTGCAAATGGCATTATCTAAGCCTTTTCTGCATACAGTATCTGCAAGTTGGTCCTTTTACTATGGCTCAGCTCATGGGGATGCTCTGGATCATTCCTGGCTCTGTCATTATGTTTCCTGTCATTCCTTTAGCATTCAAGATGAACACTCTTGCCAAACCCTAATCTGAGTTCATGGACATTATTTTTGTCACAACCTCTGCTTTATTTTAATTTTACCCATACATTTGCTAAAAAGACCTTAATTAATACATGTCATACCTACTTCATAAGTGTTGGTATGGCTTAAATAATTTAATATACATGTTATACATGAAATTGTACCTTGTTTATTGTAAACCTTCAATAAGTATTAGCAATGCCTGATCCAAAACAGAAACAGTGCATCTTTCATGGTGATTTTTTTATGGACTCAAAATGCTGTACCTGTGCCATATTCTGTAGATTCTCTGGCATATAGTTGGCATTCCTTCCATGCCATTACTCTTAATTAAAGGTTTAATGGGCTATATCTACGCAGAGTTAGTTTGGGTAAGCTTTAAAGGGATGATAAATTCAAAGCTGTACAGAGAAGGAAAGAATTTGCATGTGTGTTTCACCAAGTAAATAAATGCTGAATTCTATCACCAGAAACTGAATGATAATTAAGGTGCCTAAAAATGGATTTTTGTAGCAAGCATGGAGATTTACAATTCTGTCCATAAAGATGGCAGGCTCATTTACATAGATCAAGAATAAAGATGGTTCACAAGTAAGGGCAAGGCTGCCCTTGACCATAGTGAAGGTAAAAGATTGTTACTTTCCAGGTTATCAAAAAAAGAAGGATTTGACTTGGGAAGAAAAAAACCACTCTTTGTTAGCAAAGCTCTTAGAATCTCTATGGCCTGTGAAACACAGGCAGCTGCTGTCCCAGGAAAACAAACTGCACAGACTCACTAGTCAAAGTTGGTTAATGCAGCCTAAATGCCTGTCCACAGAAATGATGGGTGGTGGTTTGAATATGCATGGTCCATGTGAAGTGGCACTTAAGAGGTGTGGCCTTGTTGGAGGAAGCTACAAAGAACTGAACATTTGTGAATCCCATTCAGCACTAATAAACAATGAAATTGTTAAATTTTTAGAGAAAAATGGGGCATGCTGGAAAAATAATATATAAATTTAGGTAACTTAGATCCGGAAATAAAAATGTTTCCATTTTTGTCTCTTATGTGGATCATGGTTTATCTTTGATCTTAACTTGTATTTATCTTTGGGCTGTAGATACCAGGAACATAAAAAAAGGTTGTGAGGGATGAAAGATGCGAAAGAGAGAAAGACAATAGAACACATGCAAAATGAGAGTAGAAGCTTAGGACATACTTGGTCCAGCTCCCTTAGCATTTGTCAATAGTTAGTAGCTCCCCAGGGAGCGTGGGCTACTATGATCCATGTCCCATTTCATGGTTGATTGTTGACAGTCCCTGGTCCCTGTTTTATGGAGGCTCAGTAGAGGGAACTACAGATACTGTGAGTTCATGATTGCAATGGTTACATCATACCCAGAAGACAACATTTCAAAACCCTTATGCTTGTCATCTAGCTTCTTCATTCTTTCTGTCCCATCTTTTTCTGTATTATATGAGCCTTAGATGTAGTGGTACAGATGTCCTCTTGGACCTAGCACTCAACAATCATACTATCAATACTTAAACAGTCATGGGGCACTGCATTCACCTCTTCACTGTAAGGAGAAGCTTCTGTGCTCAATGTATATCTGTGTATATAAACACAAATATTTAGAAGACAATCTATTACCATTTTAAATTATCAAATCAAAAATAGCAAGTTTCCACCTTGAAAAACAGACCCTTATGTCTGTGACCTTCCAAGCCATAAAGTTTTGATCATCACAGTACCATGTGTGAGTTCCCTCATGGGAAAACCAACAAATAAAACAACAACAATAAATACCCCCCCCCAAAACCAAACCACCACCACCAACACCAACAACAACAACAACAACATCCTCAAATATAATAGGGAACAATTCAGTTGGTTATGGCCAAAAGAGACATGTCACTACTATTGTTGCAATGGATGCATCTTACTTAACAACTTGGAACTGTAGCTAACAGAATACAAAGTTAAAGTGGTAGTGAATGCAATTCTCCAGTATTCCCCAGTGTATGAATTATCCAGTGTGTAAATGTACCACTTTTTTTTTTTTAATTCACTCAACTGATTTACACTGGAGCTGATTCTATTTTCTAGCAATTGTATAAAGGCGAGTAATGAATACATTTGTGCAATTGTGTGCAATCCCCTCTATTATAAGCTATAATCTTCTTGGAATGGATGCCCTAAAGCAGTGTGAGCTAGTTATAAGAAAGACCTACTTTTTACATTTTTAGAAAAAAAAGCATGAATAATGTTTTTGTAGTGACTGTACCAGGTTATATTCCTAACAACTATGTAAATGTTCACTGTTTCTTAACATCTTCACTAGCATCGTTTGTGTGTGTGTGTGTGTGTGTGTGTGTGTGTGGTTTGTTTGCTTGTTTAATAAATCTTCTTATTTGGGCGAGAACCTTGAAATACTTTTATTTTCACCTATCTGATAAATAGGAACATTGAACACATTCTTCTTTGAAAGCTCTTTTAAATTACATAGCCCACTTATATTTTGATGGGGGCATTTGGGGTTTATTTCTTTGTTGTTCTTGTTGTTTGGTATTTCTGTTTTGTTTTTCATTACATAATTCTATAAACAATAGACAAAGGAACATCACCGGAAGACTTTTAGACCTTAGAAACACCTTCAGCAAAGTGCCAGGATACAAATTTAACCTTAGATAATTAGTAGCCTTCCTACAACAAATATAGTAAGGAAGAAATCACAGAACCAGTCCCATTCAGTCTCAAAATACATTGGAATAACCATAAGCCATACAATTTAAGGCATGGACAATGAAAACTTTAAAATTCTAAAGGAAAGAAAGCAAGGAAGGCACTCAAAGATGAAAGAAAAAAAAACACTCATAATCACAGACTGAGTAAATTAATAGTGTTAATATTGTCTACCCAACCAAATATAATCTATGGTTTCAATGTCATTCTAAACAAAGCCTCTGTGACATTCTCAAATAGAAAACATAATAAAGATTCATATGGAAGCACAAAAGACCCAGACCAGACAAAAAGAATTCCCAGAGAAGAGAACAGTACTGGTATTATTACCATATATATCTGATCTCAAATTATATTACACAGCAATATTAGTAAAAACAGTACAACTAGTATAAAACATACATGACAATCAATAGAACAAAATTGTACACACTCTAAATACACTTAGTGTGCATGTATGTATGTGTGTGTTGTGTTATCGTGTATGTCTACATTCATTCTCTTACATGCAGCATATGTGCCACTGTCTACGTGAGGGTCAGAAGACAACTTTGTACAAGTCAGTTCTCTCCTTCCACCATGTTGCTCCTAGAGTTGAAACTTAGGTTCACATATTTGGTGCCTTTATTCATAGAGTCATCTCAATGGCTCTATTTCAAGGGAATAATATAAAACCCAAAAGTAACTCCGTGCAGCTATAGCCATGTGGTTTTGACAGAGGCCCAAAATGCATACTAGAGAAAGAACAGCATCTTCTAAAATGTTGGGAAAACTAGATGTCTACATATAGAAGAAAGAAACTAGATGTAATCTTTTGCTTGATAGACCAAATATTGCAACATAAGACCTGAGTCTCTGAAGGTAATAGAGAAAAAGCATGGATGTATATTACAATATATAGGCATTCTTAAGAACTCTGGTTACTCAGGAAACAGGGTAAACAATTTACAAATTTGACATAGTGAAGTTATAATGCTTTTGTTCAACAAGGGAAACAGTGAATTTAAGTGAGTAGGCAGCCTACAATGGGAGATAACACAAACTACATGCCTAACAGAAGATAAATATTAGAATACACAAAATTGATATTTCTTTAATTAAGATTTTACAACTTGAATTTGTCTACATATTCTGACAGGTTCATTCTGTTTAATTTCAAAGGTGATTTTCCTGACCTCTTGTTTGATTTGATTTTTATAAACCTGAGTATGCACCAAATGCAATTATTAAATTCTCTTCTAATTTATTATCTTCATATTTTAGAACATTTAGATTAACTATTATGTTATTCTTTCACTATTAATTTTCATCATTTATATGTTTATTTTGATCACTCATTCATTTTCTGAATTAGAAGCCAGAATAATCTAAATATGGATATGTAGTACTTCAATGTTGTATATGTTACTCAGTTTCTCTTGCCAGCTTCCATTAAAATGGAAAGTTTGGCTAGATGTTCTATTAAAATAGATGGAGCACAAGTGCTACTGGTCATTGCTTCATCTCTAAGTGTTCCAGGTATTAGTTGGCTAGCAGCAGAGGCCCATATATAAGAATTTAAATTAAAAGTGTGAATAGCTACACATACAGTCCAATTTCTCCTTTAAATATGAGTTCAAATTTTAAGTTCCACTCTAAAAAAATTTAAACAGATAAATAAATTCACAGTAGTAATATTTAGAATTTAGATTGCTTTATTTCCATATATTTAGGTATTAGTTGATAAAATATCCTTGGCAATTAGTAATCCTGAAATAAGTCAATTGTAATTCCATACTTCTGTGCCCAGTAAGTATGCTCAATTACAAAATCTGTGGATTTGGAGAATGCCAGTGTTCAGGTGGAGTACTGTTAATTTGGTTATGCTTATATTATATTGAATTGTGTACACTTGCATAAAAACTATCGTAA
This sequence comes from Arvicanthis niloticus, assembly GCF_011762505.2. Taxonomy (NCBI): domain Eukaryota; kingdom Metazoa; phylum Chordata; class Mammalia; order Rodentia; family Muridae; genus Arvicanthis; species Arvicanthis niloticus. Next base: position 60,306,972 of record NC_047672.1, on the reverse strand, counting down.
GAGCCTTAAGCTAGTGAGACTAATCGCAAAATAACTAATGTCATGGCATAACTGTCTCAGTGCAATGGATTAAAATTGCAGAGTAACAGTGAGGAAAAAGAGAATTACCTAAGGGCAGAAGAGACCTAGGAGAAGAAGGCTGCAGAAGACTGAGTGGTTAGGACAGGGGAAGAGGAGGGCTGCAGAGATTCTAAGGACGTGGAAATTTCTAGTTGATTACATGGAGTTGGAAGGATGCTCCATGGTAAGAATGATTAGGAAAAGGTAAAAGGAAGGTAGGGTGGCAGTGACCCATGCTGAAGAGAAGAGATTGAATTCCAGGCAGGATGTCTCTACCAGCTTAATCAGTGTAACCCAGAAAGATGCAGAAAAAGACATAGCTTCCATATCCAGGTTAGGAAAGTTAGAACAACAACATAAACTAGCAGCATCATTACTTGCATTGCTGTCATTTCTTCTTCATGAGAGGCATGGTCAACCATAGAACATGGCTAGGAGTCCTGTAGTAGAAGCAGGAGAGGGAGACATAACAAATCTTTACACACACACACACACACACACACACACACACACACACACACACACAATGTGTCAAATAAGGGCATGGTATGACTTTCTCTGTGGTGGTATATTAAAGAAATTCTAGGATGAAAAATATGTGGATCTGTCACTGATAAAATCATCTTTCTTTGAAATGTTTTTTCAAAGAGAGGATATGAAATTCACTACTTTCTGAGGTTTCCTAGTCTCAACCTTACGATGACAACTAAACCAACAGTTTTGTCTTTCTATGAAAAAAGAAATCTTATACACATATACAGATGAAAAACTGCTGAAGTAAATGCAATGGTAAATAAATACAAAGACTGTCTGAAAGAATGTATTCTGAAGTGAAATCACAAGATAGGCGCTCATCTCATCACCAATCAAGACCACAGTCATCACAGCCCTGCCAGTCTGGTAATGGGCCCAGTATATGATCATCAAAGATCTTCAAGTCGTGGCAGCTCGTGCTGAATGGCAATCATGGGGTCCCAACGCCAGCCTTTGAAAGATCCTTCTCTTAGCAGCAGGGTCTGATTCACTGGCAGGATTTTCAAACACTTCTCCTGGCAGCTGCAGAAGTTGTGCTAAGTCAGTTATGTGATTAGGCTCTTTGGGGAACCTGGGTTTGCTCATCATTCCTTCTGCCATAGCTGTGGACAGTGCACTTGCTCACAAAGGCAAGAATTTGTTTACCACACCAATTTTCTAAGAAAGAATGATCTGTTTTACTAAACTTAAATGTAATACGTCTCCCTGTATATATTTGACTAGGCTGGACTAAAATCACAGTCTCTAAAGAACTGGCTTAATTTTTTCCACATTTTACATATTATTAAATTTTTATTTATTGATATTTATGTGTGTGTGTGTGGTGTATGTGTAGGGTGTGTGTGGTGTATGTGTAGAGTGTGTGGTATGTATGTGTAGGGCGTGCATGTATGGTGTGTGTATGGTGTGTGTGTATGTGTGGGCTGTGTGTGTGTATGTGTAGGGTGTGTGTGTGTATGTGTGAGGTGTGTGTGTATGGTGTGTGTATGTATGTGTGGGCTGTGTGTGTGTATGTGTAGGGTGTGTGTGTGTATGTGTGAGGTGCGTGTGTATGGTGTGTGTATGTATGTGTGGTGTATGTGTGTGTGTGGTGTGTGTGTGTGTGGTGTGTGTGTGTGTGTGTGTGTGTGTGGTGTGTGGTCTGTGGTGTGTGGTCTGTGGTGTGTGTGTGTGTATGTGTTGGATGTGTGATGTTTGCGTGTGGTGTGTGTGTAGTGTGTGGTGTGTGTTAGGGAGAGCTTACATTTTGGTATATGTGCATGAACAAGGTATAGGCATGTTCATGCCTATGCAGGTCTGTGCATGGCACCATGTACACAGAGAGGTCAAAGGACAACATTTCAAAGTCTTTCCTCTCTTTCTAATGTGGGAACCAGACATCCAGCTCTGGTAATCAGACTGTGATAACATGCAATTATAACCACTGAACCATCTATAGGACAAGGTTTCTATGTTGCTTGATGGTGTGATTTTCCATTCCTGTTCTTTCCTAGGCTTCAAATACTCAATATTTGAAATTTCAAATATTTTCCTGACACCATGTCACACACCACTACCCCTACAGCCTTTCTAAAATTGTTCCTAATCGTAGAACTACAAAACAAAAAGTAATCAGAAGCAAAGTGTAGGATTTTGAAAATAGTCATTGTAAATATTTCTCTAGTTCATTTCCTCAAACCATAAAGCCTAAACACAAAGAATTTTTAAGTCACAGAGAACTGAGGAAACAGAAAATTCTCTACAAAGTCAGTAACCAGTGTTATGTGGTCCCTACATCCCACCTTCTCCTTTGTCTTCATTTTTCAGTAAGCAGAAAATACAAGCAGTCATCTTTAGGAAGATATGGTTGTGTATGTATCAGATGTAAGATGCATCTTTCTATTTCATTAGAATAATAAATGACAGAATTTGAACTGTGCTCTGGAAGGTTTGAGGGCAACACAGAAGCAAATTCAAAGGGAAGACCCAAAGGTTTGCCAATGAAATGAAATCATGTTGATTCCTGACAAACTATTTGGCACCCTAACCAGCTTTCTCCTCTGTTCTTCCAATCTGCTTCCAGAGAGATAACCACATATAACTACTAATAGAATCTATAAGGTAATATGGCTATATAAGTTCAAATAGCTGCTTGCATATCACTCCTTTTCTTAGCAAAACTTTTTAGCTCTAAGAACCTTTGTGTAGGTTAATAGCAATACATCTTGATTTATTACAGTGCAGGCTACCCTGATGTTAGGCATGAAATATTTACTTCATAGCATTGTTCTCACACTTTGTTGTATTATTGTATAAATTTAACTTTATTTTCTATATGTATCATTTCTATCATCACCTTGCAAGAAAGAGTTGCCTAGTTAGGACAGAGTTATCCCCAACAGCTTCAAGTGTACAAACAGTATGTTCAACTTCAGAAGTATTCCTACTTAGTCAAGGGGACTGGAAAACACAAAAAAGCCAGAGTTTATCTTCAGCCTGGAACAACAGTGTTCAGAAGTCTTAATCATCCAACCATTCAGTGTTTGAATTTTAGCTAAGCTACTTTGAAAAAAAGTTAAGCAAATTGGTTATTAATTTTTTTCTACTTCGTTTTTTTCTGCTGTAAGTTATGGAGAAAATTTAATTAATTAAGTGTTTTATTTATGAAATCTACTTTGTGTCTCCAAAGTAAAGCTTTCAATACTTCATTTGACTAGAAAAATTAATGGAATACCATTTCATGTTTGACCTTTAAGTTCAATTTATGTCTTCAGAATATTTTTGTGTTGTCTCTTTATTAATATTGTAAGGCTAGAATTGAACTGTATATATGAAGAAAAGCACCCTATTAGTGTGCTACACAACTCCTCTAGAAAATTTTTCTTTACATGTGGCAGGAGAAAATATAAGCATTTGTTTCCTTTAAAGAGTTCAGGTGATAGCTACTAACCCAGCATTTTAACACTGTATTATCTGAATTGAATTTCAAAGACCTAGATGTTCAGTGAGAAGACCATAAAAGCAGAAATTTATGTGTTAATTATAGGAAACTAATTTTCTTTCATTATTAAAAGTAATTTTCCATCTCATCTGGATGTTCTATTAAAGAAACACATGTACTAATAAAACTGTGCTCATTTTCCTCCACTCCCATCCTATCCAATATGCTTTTGCCACTTCTCGGCACAGAATGTTTTATTCCTAAATAAAACCCCAGATTATTCAACTGAACGTAGGCTCCAAAGGGAGAAAAGAGTATAGAATTTGGCTTCAAGAAATTGCATGATGTTTTGGCTTGTCATCTTTGACTTATACTCTCATTGCAACTTTGGAGGAATAGCAAATAGTCATAAAGGGGCAAGATACTATCTAAACTTTTAGAAAGAGAAACATAAGCTGGGATACTTGGAACTTTCTTATTTTAGAAGATGAAATCTACAATGCTCTAACTGCTCCTACACACGCAGTCAGGGATCTTTGACTAGGGCAATTCAGTATTTTCAGCTTCTCAGCTGTCCAGTTTCTAGGCAGAGTTTGCATCACAATGATCTTCCAGCCAGTTTCCTCCAGATATGGGAATCACATTCTTTTGCCTTTGGACATGCATGTAGTGATTTTTATGTATCTCACAGTAGGAATATAGATAGACATTATTCCCACAAGCTATTTGTGTTTTCTTAAAGCATTCATGTACAGAATATATTTTTAAAGCATAGTTTAAGATTGAACTTGTAAATTAAGTCATGTGTATTCCTTTATTTTTTTCTTAAGATCAGATATATTAGTTTGTTTTTTCTGTGCTGTGACTGAACCCTTAAAAGTGAGAAGGTATTTATTTTAGTTGACTGTTTCAAGAAGTTCAGTGTCTCTTCAGTTGGTCCTTAGCACTTGGGAAGAACATCATGGAGACAGAAGTACCTGGGAGAGGTTATTCTTCACTATTTGGTGGACATATTATGAATCCATCAAGAGGTTAATCTATTTACCAACTGAGAGACATCATGATCTAAGAGTCTCAGATAACACCCTCATAAACACACCCAATGCTGTGGTTAAATAATCCCCCAGGCAATTTTAAGATTCATTTCTATTTTGTATATATTTTTCTTGATTGTATGCTTGTGCAATATTTGCACAGCCAATATAGGTCAGAAGATTGTAATGAATCCTGTGGAACTGGAATTACAAATGACTGCTTGCTAGCACATGAGTGCTGTATACTGAACCTGAGTCCTCTGCAAGGGTAGCAAGTGCTCTTAAGTGTTGAGCCATCTCTTTAGTTACCACCCCTTTTAATCCAATCCAAATGACAATCACAACCATTACATCAAGTATTTAGTTTTCATAAATTTAACAAGTGAGAGTATATGTATATGCATGTCATAGGTATTAATGTATTAATTAATTGATAGGCAGCTATAATTATGGTAATGGACCTTGTTTTATCTTATAAATATGAATTAGTACACAATTAACTACCTATTTTCTTCTTAAACTTAGGTTTTGCTTACCTCTTTAAACTATGCTAATAAGTAAATCATATATATATATATATACATAGGCAAAAATAAATATTTACATTTATTTGCTATTTACAATTTGTCAAAAATATTATGCATGTTTGTGTTTTTACATAATTATGATAATTTTGAAAATTAGCTATTATTAAATTGTTCCCTAGATTCAAGTGTGAAAGCATTTTTAACATTTAATTTCTTCTTCAATTTATGTAAGTTTATGTATCAGCCTAGACTTTCAATATGTTCCAAGAAAACATTACAAATAATGACACCATTTTTGTTCCTCTGATTTCCTTTGATTCTCTTCTTAAACTTTGTGAGATAATTTTTCTATTTTAATTAGTATATTCAGAAAGAATGATCCATCCAGTTCCTCTTAGCTAGAACCGTTAGTTCTCATATTTAAACATCAGGTTTGCCATTTTTACATAAGTTGAATGGTCTGCAAATATGCTGCAACTTTAAGATAAAAGTTGTTAAATAAAAGAACTATTATGATACATAATTTCTACCAAGAGGAAGGAAGAATTATTTTAGCATTTGGTTGACTATCCTATTCAGAGCAGGGGATGTCAGACCCATAGCAAGAAGAGAGTATTACAACATTAAATTGAAACTGTGAAGAAAGAAAAATCACATGACAAAAGCATATTTTGAATCTCAGATTGCTTTTACCATCCAATTTTTCTGTTAATCAAAACCACTGGCTCCAAAGTCCCATTCAATTCCCATTCTCACATAAATGTTTCAAATTAAAAAAAAAAATCATTTCAGAGCCCCAACAGTCACATAGCTTCTTTCAAAAGAACAGATAACTCTGACATACAGAGACATATGTTACTAACTACCTCAGTGTAAGTTTTTGATAGAGGGCTGTGTGATGGATTTTAGTAACAACAGTTATTGTGCTGTTGACATGCTTGATGACCTGGCACTAGCCAGGAGGCTTAACACTAAATTCCTAAGCTTCAGGTTCAGCACTCTGGACAGCAATCATTCTGCTGTTTGGAAGACCTCTTTTCTGTCTTAGTACCTGATTGGTGAAGGATCATTAACTTTAGAACTGTCAGAGAGACAATCAAGGGATACTACCAGTTCAAGAGTGCCTGAGATTTGGAATGTCTTGTTTTTAATGTTACTGCTGAGACTTTTAAAATATATGTTCTAAATAGCTATAAAAAAGATATTAACAACAGTAATCTAAAAACAACAACAGTCTCAAATCATTTGTTTATTAAAATGTCTAACTATGGGACAAAAAGAAGAACTGAACTTAAATAGAGAAAAAAAATAATTCACCTGCATAAATTTTCAGTGGTCCCAAATTCACTTGAAGACATACACATTTTTGAACTTCATTAACCAGACCAGGTGCAACTATAATCTCAAATTCAGTGCTCGAGCTTGAAAAAAAAGCAATTGACCAGAGTACCAGTTATTAGGGAAAGGAAAACAGAGATCTTTAAAGCCGGGAAACTAATGAAGATAGAAGTGATTAGAGCAAAGGCCAGATCTTATGAGTTATAGGCAAAAGGCTGGAGTTATCATATATGTGTTTCCAGAATGGTTATATATTTCAGGTGCATTTCTGGGACAGGAACACCTGATACCTATAAGTCTAGGTGTTTTGAATTCTATAAATTTTTTTAAAAAGTGATTATAAAGTCTTAGAGATCATGATGTATTTTAGATTCTTTTCCTAAATTTTAGTTTCTTTTCCAAGAATAGTTGTTTTTTAAGTTAATTATGAGGATATAAAATGTGTCCTTTCCTCTGCAAAATAAAGACTTAAAGAGAGAAAGGGTATTTTTCTTCTAAGAAGGTAATAGCGATATAGAGAAAAAAAGCTTCCCCTACAGCACAGAAAAGGTATCTGAAAGTCAACTGCCTTCAGACAAGATAGTGATGTGCAAGTTTTACAGAGCAGTTTTCACTGATTTGTTGGCTATAGTCTGAGATGTTATCAGCAAAGATACAGGAAGACAGCATAGCTGTGTGACCTCCAAAGCTAATGACTTTAAAAATCAACTAAAAGCAACTGGTTGTTTCTGAAAGTCTTCTGTCCATAACCCTAGCATCATAGGAAGGTGATGGCAGGAGATAAGGCAGTGTTTACAAAGCATCCTCCTAACAAAAACATCCATCCATTATTCAATAATCAATATTTATTGAGTATCTGTGACAGCTAGTGTTTCACCTATTGGCTACTGAATAACAAAGAAGAAAAAAATCAATTTCCAGAAGTTTTTATAGTAGAAAAACTGTGGTCAATATTTCAGTAAGCTACTATATATAATATTTGAGAGACTCATACTATATATATATGAATGAATATTTTGTTCTCATATCACAAACTCATAAGTTACAATTTGATCTGTATCAAGAATATCAGTTCAAATTATTCTTTTAACATTTGTGGCTAACATAGTTTGAATGGAGGTTGTCAAATATTTTCAATATCCAGAGAAAAAGAACAAAGTATTAGCAAAAATGTCTAAAAAGTTTTCCTGATATTAATTTGGCAATGAAACTTTACTTTGAAGCAAATAGTGGTTTTACAAAAAAAATTTAAAAATGCCGCTAAGAATAACTTTTAATGGTATCCAACAGTCTTATATTCATTGTATATCAGCCACATACATAGTTCCTGCACATAAGAAATTTGTATCCTACAAGAAAATATCTTGAAACATTATCAGAAAGTATCCTGAGAGCATATTTATTAAGAATGAATTTCTACAAATAATTCCTTCTAGGAATGGTGACCAATCTTACATAAAGGAAGTTGCTTGATAGAACAATGCATGATTGGAGACATTTATAACTTTCATATGGCTTGTTCTCATCAGTTTATTATGTAATTTCTCTGCTTAACAGCTAAACATGAGCAGTTATCCCAGCTTACCAGCTGTTAAGCAAGTATTCACATCAGTGTCAATGCAGTAATGAGTCAGGATCAATTAAGCACAGGATCCATGGTGAAACAAGGCACAAGATGTTTTTATTCTCTCAATCCATTTGAATTTAGAAGAAGGGGGCTTGATTAAATATATGATCTGACATGCAAGGTCAGCAGACTGGAGGTTATTGGCTGCCACTCTTTTTTACATAACTAATCAGTCAACTTGATTGGCCATGTAGTTGGATTTCAACACTAAGAAAATGATGTTTCTTACCTTTCTGCTAACTCCTGAGATGAGGGCAAGGTACATCTTGATTTGAAATGTTAAAGAAATAGTGAAATCCAGCCTTCATGTATTATTCAAGCCTTACCCATGACACCCCCGTAGATTTTCAGAATTGGTGTTCTTCAGGAAAAGACTGGGCAGTTTTATATGTCTTTTAACAATTGAATTAGATTCAAAAAACTAATGCAAATGTAAAGTGCATACCAACACACGACACATTATTTTCAACCTTTATTTATATCTAAAGATATGTTAATTATTTCCAAATAAATGACAGAAAAATTGTCTGGAGATTGCACTTCCTAACATAGTAGCTTGAGTGAGAAATACTTTCCCTGGTATTAGATATTTTATCACTTGGTACCCATTTGGTGATACCTTTGTGGGGAGGCATAGATGGTGCAGCTCTGCTTGGGAAAGCATATCATTAGTGAAGTAGGCTTTAAGATTAAAAGCCGGTCAACACTTTCAGTTCCCTCTTTCTGCTCCATGCTCATGGTAAATGATGTGAGCTCCTGGCCTCCTGCTCCTGCTACCATGCCTGCTGCTTACTGCCATACTATCCTTCTATGATAAACTCTTATGCCTCTGATACTGTAAACCCAATAAACTCATTTGTCTATAAGTTGCCTTACTCATGGAGTTTTATCACAGATACATAAAAATAACTAATACACCCAATAACCGCGAAGGTAATTTTCATTTCAGGCATTGGAATGTACATGATTAGAATAGTCATATCTCTACTACTTTTATATTGCTCTGAAGAGACACCATGGCCAAGGCAACTTATAAAAAATATATTTTGGCAAGGGGATCATGGTTAGAAGTTTAATCTAACCAGAAGGTTAGAGTACATGATCATCATGATGGGGAATGTGATAGTTGGCATGCAGGCATGATGCTACAGCAGAACCTGAGAGATTACCTCTTGATCTACAAGTTGAAGGTAGACAGAGACCTACCTGGAAATAAACTGTGCTAATGAACAATGCCTACCCACAGTGCACACATCCTCCAACAGAGTTACACCCCCTAATCCTCCTCAATGTTTTCTACTATCTTGGAGCAAGTATTCAAATATATTAACCTATTGTTGCCAGGGTGCCTTCTCACTCAAACTAACACGAGTAGCAAGTCCACATTAGACCCAAGAAGTCTATCATCACAGACAAAGTGTTGTAGATCAATTGAGGGAAAATAAATATGATTCTTCAAGGTATTACATATGTGCAATATCCAAAATTAGAAATGGATCATATTTTAAAGCTGTGCATAAGCTATGGGTTATCTATTATGTGTAAGTAGCGTGTATTTACTATTTTATGATTTATATATGTATGACTTACATACTGGCCACTGTCACGTCCCATGTACCTACCTCTCCTGGTCACACTCCCCACTACCAGCAAAATTTTCACACATTCTTGTCAACTTGTTATATTTTGTGACCTACCAAGAGTAAGCAGGACTATCTGTGTGACTGGCTTTGAAACTATCCACTGGAGTGTGGGAGTTTGGCAGTCTTAGCATAGCCACAGAACAAAAAAAGAGTTACCACACATGCACACACACACACACACACACACACACACACAAACACACACACCTCTTGAACATAGATAGCCAGTAGTAAGGGAAAGAATAAGACTCTGGGGTACCCTTCCTATCCCAGATGATTCTTAACAGGGCTGTTCTTTTATGAGCTCCATGAAGATGATCAAATTTAGTGTCATCCAAGAACATTTCACTTCTTTTTTTTTAAAGCTGTGTGCATGTACATGTGCCTGTGTATGGATGTACATATGTGTTAGTCTCTGTGTGTTAAGTATATGTACACTTGTATATGAGGTTTATCTGCCTATGTACCATCACAGTGTACAGAAGAGGTCCTGGAATATCCTCCTTTAACACTTTCTGCCTATTCTTATGAGGCAAATTCTCTTCCACTTTGAGGCTCCTATTTGCTCTGATAGGATGTCTCTCCTCCTCTTGCAGCTGAGATTATAGGCATATGTGTAATGACAAGCTTGTTATATAAGTTCTGGGAACAGAGTCTATTATTCCCAATTACACAGGAACTCACTTAACTGTCAAGCCATCTCTCCAACCCTATAACAGAGACACTTTTGCTTTTCTTTTGAGATATTTCCCTGGAATGCCTAGATTTTTTTTTACTAAGAGTAGATAATTTTATTTAATTTCAAATAAAACTGCAGTCTCCTGAACTGTCCTCTCATCCCACCTCTGGCATTCTTTTTTTCAAGATTGTTGCCTTATTCTTGATCTTGAACAAGATCTTAGAAATGTAACCTACCAATCTATTATATCAAAAAAAAACATCTTTATGTTGCTTGATATATCTGTTTAAATGTCCCCATTTTCTACTTACACTTGAGAAAAACTTATTTTTAACATATTTTCCACCAGGCGGTACACGGGCTTTTGTAATCGGTGGTTATATTGGAAAAAAATTGGAAGGCTGAGTATCATTCACTAAGTGTACTTTCTACTTTCAGATATCATTTCTGACAAAAGGTGGGCTTCATTATCTATTTTTTCAGGCTGCTCGTTTACATCTAAGCAGGAGTCTATGTAATTATAGTTCTGGTTTTAGAAATCTCAATTACTGAAAAAAAAAATTACTTTGCTCTGCTTTATAAGTGATTGCTAAAGCACATAGCCATTGTTTTTATGTCTCCAAAAGGGTTATCAAGATAATTCTCAATGCAACAGCTGGAGATTAAAATTCTGCAACTAGATTGGTCCTTAAAGTAATTCTAAAGGCCTCTAAGAAAACACCAGGTGATCCTGGACTCTCGGCTTTCTAGTTGTCTGTGGAAAAGGAAATTCTTCATTACCACCACTGTAGGTAGGATGAGATACTTAAAGTTGTGAAATGACCACAAATTTTTCAATAAACTTCACTGATCATGCAGTAACTGGAATTAGTAAAGAAGTGTTCCACAATTCATATTTTTAAAAGGCCATGCTTATAGGGAGAAAAAAATGCTTCTGGCTAAAATGCTATGAATATTTGAACTTCAAGTCCCCCCTAAGCTTGTGGTAAAAATAGTAACAATTTAATTTCTCCACTGCACCTAATATGCAATGAACAAAAGAAGGAAATGTAGATAAGATTAGAGCAGCAATAATTAAGATTTGTCATTTTTTTAGTCTGTGGCCTGCAGAAGTTTATATGAATTATTCTATTTATATTAATGATAATATCAGAAAATGTATGATCTGTATCAACTCTGACATGAAGAAATTGAGACTAACAGCATCTTTGACTTCATTCAGTTCAAACAGATATTAAGTGGAAAACTGAAATTTGAGACCATATAAAATGGATTACTTTCACTACAATATTCTGCACCATAGAAAAAAATGGTTGAGTCTAAAATACAAACTGCTTTTAAACCACGGTCTAATATGTTGCTGACAACTCATGTCATAAATTGCCTACCACAGCATTTTAAGAACCTCTGCTTAGATTTTTTTTCATGCTATTCTATCTCATTTATGAAACATTTTGGTGTAAGAAAACAAAACCAAAACCACTTGTCCTTTTACCTACCAGGATAAGAAACAATTATGATGTACTTTGTTCAAAGAATGCAATGTGATGAGGGAGAAGTCAGCTCATATTCAGTAAGTTTTGTCAAAAACAGTGGTAGGCTTACCGTTAGCCTTTTGTCAACCACATGTGTATTTATTGCAATCACTTAATAATGTTATGTTATCAACAAGAAAACACAGAACCACATGGATTTGAGCTCCTTAAAGATTTTCAGTTTTAGAAATATGCATATTTTTCTTTCTAAATCTTGTACTAAATACATTTAATCATGAGAATGAAAGATATGATATAAGTACACTAATCCATCTATTTATTCATGCATATAATTTAATTACATTTTATTAATTAAAACAAATCAGCTGTGGGGCACTAGTTTAGATCAAAACATTGCCCATGATATTCATTGTATGAGATTATCCATCCAAACACTATGAATTTGTTTGTAGACAATATTATGTAATGTAAAATGCTAAAGGACAGAATCACTTCTTTTTAACTTGCTTTGTAAAAACACAGATGATAAGTAAGTATTAGACATTTTTAACAATGATAATTAAGGCCTGTTTTGTCTCTTATTCTCCAGAAAAGTAAGTCTGGTTACGTAAATATACTACAATCATATGTGTTGTAGGTATACTGTTAGTATTTATATTTTTCATCCTTCTAAACTCTAGATTACTAGTGATCATGCTGAAAATCATTGCTGTAGCTGGAAACCAACAGAAATACTAATTGCTAAAGAAACTGTAAAATGGTAGTTACAGCTGTAAAACTAGTTTATATAGGAATATGTTATTTTAGGTAGTCTTCCCTAACTTGATGATGATGATGATGATGATGATGATGATGATGATGATCTTTTGTTTACATGGTTTGTTATGGTGGAACCAATGAAAATTAAGGGAAGCCGCATGTAGCTGGGAGGAACCCAGTCCATGTGTAGTCAAAACCCCACTCATTTGCATATCTCTAGGAATAGGTTGAATCAGAGTATTTTGCTAACTTGAAATACAGTGGCAAGGATTTGACACTACAAGTCAGTTCCCTCAGGACTATTGAAAGTCTACCTGTGCTGGAATTCTCCATAGAGGATTCTCCTGTATGTCCTGGGCAGTTGTTCTTACCACATGGTCTCTGAAAGGACAACTAGTTGCACATAGGAGCTTGCTAGAACTGGTAGGTTCTCTGATTCCAGTTCAGCCTCCTGAATCAGAAGCTCTGGTGTTAGAGGCAAGCTCTTTGTTATATAGTAAACTCACCATGTAATTCTGATGCATCTTGGAGCTTGACAAACATTGAACTAAGGCAATTGTTCAGAAAAGGATCAGCCTTTGAGTCCTTAGCAGCTAGTAAGTAGCTCTGGGTACTAACACACCAGCCCTGAGGAGAAAGTAGGGTAGATCAATACCCATTAGAAATGTTAATTCTCTAATGGCATTATGATAATTTCTTTCTCATTTTAACCAGGATTTCTCTTCTTGTAAACTTTAGCTTTTACAGATTCATGACAATCACACCTTCTAGACAGCACAATGACAAGCCTTCCTTTGACATCTTACCTCTCTTAGGACCACCCCACCACCTCCAGAAGTCCTTCTGAAAGTGACATTGCAAATATAAACCAACCAATTCAGAGCCCATCTGCCTAAACACCCCACTTTGTTAGACACTCACCCTCCTGACCTACATACATATCAGCTACTGATAGACTATCAAATCTGGCATCTGACTATCATGCCTCACTTGTTTCTTCTCAGTAGAGGCAAAAAAAGGCTCCTATCTCACATTTTCTTCTGTCTTGTGACCAATTCCTGGTGTTGCATACATGTCTGTCTGTGAATAATATCCTACTGCTTTGGGAAACTATTAATAATAAACTGTGCTTTCGATGGTAATTTGTTTATTATGCCTTGGATTTATCATAAATCAAGTTTTCTAAAAACTAAAAACTAAAATCTAGAAGTTTTTTAAACTTCTAGTTTCTTTCTATTGCAATCCACTTTAAAAGAACACATGAGGTTCAGAAGGTATGAGGACAACTGACTTCTACTTATTTGCAGGTAAATTTTTAAGTTGAAATGAGAGGGAGATAAAGTTCAAAAAGCTGTCACCTAAAATTCTATCTGCAATAGTTTATATTTCATGAACATAATAAAAACTTCTCCAAAAGATTGAGCTAATAGTTAGTTGGTATTTTTTCATGATATACTTGACCTGGAAACAAAATTCAGCTTGCCTTTATACTAGAATTTAAATAAGGTTTTCCTTGAAATATCATATATGCTTTCAAATATTCTGCTCATGTTCACACATGGAGCACAGATATGTTGTCATTATAAAGTCTATAATACATGTATTTTTTTCTAGGAGAAAATAACAACAATAAATAACTCATTGTTTGCCTTCCTAGTGAGAATGTATAAATAAAGGCTGATACTTGGAGTGACAGATTATAATACACATTAAACAAAATATCAAGTATAGATAGAACAAAATTATACAAGAAAATAATTTTCTTAGTATAACAATGCAGTGTGCTTTCTTTGGCATTGATTTGCACTGTTTACTTCTATGAAATTGCTCAGAGTCAGTGATGATATTTTATTATGTGTTAATTCTTGTTCATGAATGTATATTTCAATTTTGAGTGTAGCTATTTTACTTACCAAGGACTGAAATTCAAAACTAAGAATACAATCTCAGCTCCACTGACCTTGTCTTTCAGGTATTCTCTGGTGTGCCCACTGTGAAAATTGCAGAAGATACATTCATCTTCATCATGTGTATTTGAAAGCTGTTATTGGATTTTTAAATTAAATAGTTTACAGCTTATTTAGAGTCCAAACTTTTCTGCCAAATTTTCTATCTTATGAGTGATTTATTTGTAGGTCCAAAGCACCAGAAGCTATAAAGCTGGGGCCTGAAAGATTCCTGAACTATGTATGCATTAAAAGGTTTTATCTCAGGGTAGGTGCAGCTCACACTGTAGTGATGCCAAAAACCCAATGGCTTGCAGCATGCCCCTATGAGTTTTATAATAATTTGTGGTCAAAGCCAGGGGAACACTGGTGTCAATCACCCTTATGAAATGTACTTTGGGAAACATTTATTTCAGTTAGTTGAAGATTATTAATCACTACCAACATAGTTTAAAATTTATAGAACTATTATCTTAGCTATTATCATGGTACATTCAGTAATATTATCTTACTCAAAATGACTATCTCTCACTATAGTTATATGAATAATGTGTATATCCCAAGTAACACTGTCTTTTTTATTAGACTTACTTGGTACTTGGTACATTGATTTTTAAGAAGAATAAGAAATATCACCAAATCCACAATGTTTTAAATGTTCTAGTTTCTTCACATTTGTAAAGTTCTTAAAGATTTTTTAATTATGTGCACATACATGTTTGTGTGTGTGTGTGTGCCACCACAAAGCAAGGCAGAAGATAACCTTGGCAGATTGATCCCCAATAAACCTTCCTCTCTTCCATGGAGTCATCCAATTCAATCATTTCACTGCACCCTTACAGAGATAAGCCCTTTTGGAGAAGGCTCTAGATGCCATAATATTTGTTTATGCTAAGTTCACTTATCTTTTTTTATTTCTGTAATAATACTTTTATCTTCTAGTCTTAGCATAAAAACTTTACTTTCTGAATAAAGTATTTCTGTAAAATTTTCAACATTTTGTATGGATGCTTTGAAAGAAGGAACAAACTTGAAACCTTTTTGAATAAAATTTCAATTTTGAATAAGGGTCAAGTAAAGTTTTAATTTTCCATGATATCCCTAGTAACTAACATCATAATTGTTGAGACAGGAAGACTTGGCAAGTCACCCTGCCACAGTTGAAGAACCCAACATGTGTGAACAGGATAAATGTACCACAAAGACATTTCCTAAGGAAATCCACTATCCCTATCTTAGGGTTTTACTGCTGTGAATAGACACCATGACCAAAGAAACTCTTATTAAAAAATAAAAACATTTAATTGAGGCTGGCTTACAGGTTCAGAGGTTCAGTTCATTATGATCAAGGCAGGAACATAGCAGCACACAGGCAGGATACATACTGGATCCTTCATAAATCCATAGCCTCTTTTAGTTTGTTATTATTATGGATATATGCATAAATACATTAATAAAACCTTCTCAGTCTGTTTAGTGTTGCTTGTTTGTATATAAAATCAAAACTGACTAGTTGGTATTGGGAAATCACCTCATCCCTAGGAAATACTATTTCTCCTGCTCTCAGCATGTCTTTTCTTGCCTGTTGCAGTTCTTTGTTTCTGTGTCAGGCTCTGTGAGATTAGCCTAAATCAGACCAGAACAAGTAAACCACAAATAGACATACTAACATGGAAGAGGCTAATGTTCAGTCTCTGTTGCTTCTTTATCTAAGAAATTTGTTCTTAATCAAAAAGAGGCTTCTTTGGAGAGAGGTGAGAGTTCTGTTATATAGAGAACCTAGAGTGGATTGAGAAATATGCAGGTTTAGTAGGGTTTTCTAACTCAAAATTCTGACAATAATAATTAAAGCTGACATACACATAAATAAACTTTCTTTTGGAGAAATTTTTTCTTAAAGAAGTATTATATTCACAGGATTGGGATTACTGGACCACATTATAAGAATGTAGTTAATTTCCTGTGGTATTGAAAACTTCACATCAGTATACAGTTTACATTCTCCCAAATGTCACATGAACATTATAATTACAACTTGTCATTGCCAGAACTCAAAGTTGATGTTTTGAGATGAATATACAGCCATACTACGTACTGTATAGTGACATCAATTTTTACTTTTAATTTCAAGAATAAAAAATACTTCTAAGTAGCTTCTTTTGGCTTATTAAAAATACATGTATGTCTTTGCTGGAGTTTTCATTCAAAACTTTGTTCACATTGTTGTGTGTTTGCATTTGTTTTGTGTAATGTGACTCTCTTATATTTTACTGTGGGAGTCCTTTAGGATCACATCTCTTGCAAATCTTTCTATATTTTTCTCTTACATTTACATTTACTTTAATTTATATTTCATTCCTCCTGCTTCTATAGGATTTAATTTTCCTTTCTTTTTCTATGACTTAGAGATGAAGCCTTAGATATACTTTGAGATTTTTCTCTCTTGTAGTGTAAGAGAGAAATTCATAATTCACAAAGTTTTACTCAGACACCATTGCTGTACCTCACTCCTTTTAAATTTTTTATTCAGTTCAAATATCCTCTGTGACCACCTCCTTGACTTGATGATATTTAGAAGGCCATTTTCAATTTCCAAAAATTTAGGAATTTCCCAGACTGGTTTAGTAAGTTTTGGTTTCTAGTTCCGTAAATCTTTTTAAGTTTAAAGTCCAAAATATAGCCTTGTGATGAATATTTTATGTGTGCTTGGAAACGATTGTATTCTGCTCTTGTTTGGAGGAGTGTCCAATTAGGTCAAGTTGATTGATGGTGTGGCCCAAATCTCATCCATTCTTAATGTTTCTGTGCCTTCAGGGGAGAACACCAAAAGACTGTACATGTAGTTATAAACTTGTCTGTTTTTCCTCTGTTTTATCAGTTTTCATTTTGCTTCAGATGTTCCTAAAATGGTAATACTGTTTTAAGGAGTTACCTTATTCAGCATTGCTCATTTTCCTTTTTTATTATGATGATATTTTCTGCTTATACTTTGCCTAACTGACACTGGTATAGCTGTTGACTCTTCAGCTTACTACTTTCACTGCAGCTTTTCAATCATATTAACTTTAGCATACCAAGATTTATATATTTAAAGTAAATTATTTTTAACTGATATAGTTTTTGTTTTTTTGTTTGTTTGTTTGTTTGTTTGTTTTTTGCTTTTTAAAATCTACTCTGACAAACTCTAGGTTTCTTTTAATACAATATACAACTATGCAAATTTTATTATTAGTGTTTTGATTATACTTAAGTCTATTAACTTTCTATATGCTTTCTCTTGTTACACCTCTATTTTCTTGTATTTCACACACTGAAATACATAAAATTACTTTATAATTTTCATATTGTTTTCACATTACACATTTAGCTTTGTTTAGACTTTTGAGGTTTCATTGACACATAATACATATGAATACTTCACAGTTCATTTTCAATAATCTGATGGTTAGAATAAGAATAGCCCCCATAAGCTCATATGTTTGATGTTTTAGTCCTCAGAAAGTAGAACTGTTTGAAAAGATTATGACATGCAGCTTTGTTGGAGTGTGTCATCAAGGATTAGGCTGTAACTTTTCAAAAGTGCCCTCTTCCTGTCCCTCTCCCTCTGCCTCCCTCTCCCTTTCCATCTCCCTCCCTCTCCCTCTCCCTCTCCCTCTCCCTCTCCCTCTCCCTCTCCCTCTCCCTCTCCCTCTCCCTCTCCCTCTCCCTCTCCCATTCCCTCTCCCATTCCCTCTCCCTCTCCCATTCCCTCTCCCTCTCCCTCTCCCTCTCCCTCTCCCTCTCCCTCTCCCTCTCCCTCTCCCTCTCCCTCTCCCATTCCGTCTCCCATTCCCTCTCCCCCTCCCTCTCCCTCTCCCTCTCCCTCTCCCATTCCCTCTCCCTCTCCCTCTCCCATTCCCTCTCCCCCTCCCATTCCCTCTCCCCCTCCCCCTCCCCCTCCCCCTCTCCCTCCCCCTCCCCCTGTCTTATTCTCTCTGTAGTTCAGGATATAGTTACCCACTATTTCTCTAGCATCATGCCTGCCATCCTTGTCATCGTGTTCTTTACCATAATAATAATGGAGTAAACCTCCGAAACTGTAAGCAAGACCCAAATTAAATGCTTTTGCTTATAAGATGTGCCATAATCATAATGTGTCTTCCCAGCAACTGTACAGTGTCTAAGATAAATAATACATTATTTCATGGGCAGGATTAAGCCTTGAACCAATAGACCCTAACACACTTGAAATGACACATAAGTACCACAAGCATCTTGTGATATATAATTTTATGTAATACTTAATGGCCCTTTAAAATATTAAAGATATAATTGTGGGTATTTTGTTTCCTCCTAATTTTGCTCAATATTCTCTCTTGATTTGTGGAGCTTCATGTTTTCATCTAGAATTCTTTTCTTTCTCTTGGAAGAAACTAAAGTGTTTAATACAACTGTCTTTTGCCAATAAAAAGTCTCAACAATTGTCTAACAAATTTCATTGTGTTGACTTTATTTCTAACTCTTGTTGATGTGTAGTCTTTAAAAGTGAAAGCTGCTTTCCTTCAGTTTTGTTTTATTTCTGTCTGGTTGTCATGGTTTCTATTAAGAAAAATTCTGCCAGAGAAGATGCTGCTGACAGCTAATGGGAGAGGATGCTATGACTCATAGCCAAACATTAGGAAGAAGCGAGAGATCCCATGTTGGAGATCTCCATTGGGTCTATCCCCTTGGCGGTGGGGGACCCTGGGAAAGAGAGAGGAGGGTTTGTGGGAGTCAGAGGTTTCTGGGATCACAGGAGAACACATCCTGTGAAATCAACTAAGCAGGGCTCATTAATGCTGTAAAGACTGAATCAGTAATCACAGAGTCTAGATGTATCAGTGCTAGGTCCTCTCTCTCTCTGTGGCTCTCTCTGGCTCTTTCCCTTATCCCTCCCCCTTCCCCCTCTCCACCCCTTTCTCCCTCTCCTTCTCCTTCTTTTCCCTCCCTCTCACCCTCTCTCACTTCCTCTCCTCCTCTCTCCCCCCTCTCTCTCTAATATATATTATTATTATATATATTAATTATATATATTATATATATTAATTATATATATTATTTAATAATATATTATTATATAATATATATTAATTATATATATTATTATATATATTAATTATATATATTATTATATATATATTAATTATAGGATTATTATAGGATCCTGGCTGGAATGGCCTTTGAGGGGACTCTTGACACTGGGGGTTGGGTTGCCTCTCTCTCTTTTGCCTGTTTTGGAAACCTCTTACCTCAGATTTGGCTGCTTCACCCAGCCTTGATGTGAAAGCCTGTGCTGGGTCTCGCTAAATCTTGATAAATATTAATATGCCACTTTTGGTTGATGCCATTGGGAGGCCTGCAAATTTCTGGGAGAGATGGGGGCTGCATTTTAGGATATTTGATCACACTCTGAAATCTGAGATTGTGTGATGTTTATGAAAAACCAGTTTCTAAGGTGTGGTGTGGCTCACCCTTGGGAAACACCTTTAGGCACAATGGCAGAAATAAAGACCAGCCTTAGTACACACTTTTAATTCCAAACTATGAAGTTAAACTTTGTTTGTAGAAGGAGGTTCCCATGTTTGGAAATGATTCCTAATTAAGTGGCAGATAAGTAACAAGTCAGAGCAAAAGACTGACAGAATAGGATATGCCCAACTCTCACAAGAAGAGAGAGAAAAGGGAAGCTATTTAGAAGATCAGTAGAGATAGAAAGGCAGAGAGAAGGCAGTTTAACTGGGATAGTTTTATAGAGATAGGGTGCAGGTGAAGACAAAATGAGTCAGAGAATGAGACTGAGCTAGAAAATCTGAAGATTGCCAGAGTTAGTTTGAGGCCAAGCAGAGCAAATCAATAGAAGTCAAGAGAAGCCAGATTGAATTAGTTAGTGTAGAGAGAACACTTGAGCCAGAACAATTGAGTGAAACCAGCCAACAGAGATCAGAAAGAACTACAAAGCATGATCTGATTGAGCAGTAAATTTCAGAGGCTGAAAATATTCTAGGCCTAGATTAGATTGTACAGAGGCTAGACACTTCCAGGTCTCTACCTAGGTTAGCAGACAAAGGCAGTAAAGGCAGTTATCCTTAGAAATGACAATTACAACAGTAGAATAAAAGTTACTTTTACAGGCGGGATCTGGAAAAGAAGAGAAGAAGGGAAAAAACTGGGAGGAGTAGAGGGAGGAGAAGCTGTGGTTGGGATGTATATTGTATGAGAGAATTTAAAATTCATATACTGGAGATATGTATATATCTCCAGTATTGGATTATATTATATATAATATTGTATATTATATGCATATTTTATTATGTTTTATGTTATATATAATATATGTCATATATAACATATATGTCATATATAACATATTTTATATTATTTTAGATAGATTATATTAGACACACAGATATACACACAAATGTGTGTGCATGTACATGTGCGTGTGCGTGTGCGTGTGCGTGTGCGTGTGCGTGTGCGTGTGCGTGTGTGTGTGTGTGTGTGTGTGTGTGTAATAGGAAGAAAAAGAAAAAGTCTGTCACCATGGCTCTGATATAGTCAAGCTTTGCTTTCCATGTTTTCTTCTTAAATTTTATAGAACTCTTTTACTTTGCTAAATCCAAGCTTGATTCAGCAGCTTACCCATTCTTGCAATATCATTGAATGCATTCTCAACTTAATAAACTATGCTTTGGGTTTTAGTACTTCCGTTTGATGTTTTTTTTCTGGCTTTTAAAACATTTTTGCTGAAATTTCCTATTGATTGCTGAATGCTGCCATCTATTCTGTAAACCCTTTAGCACAGTCCAAATTATCTTGGGTTACTTTTTATTTAGGCTATGGTAGTGATCTATTAGTTTCCAATTGATCACATGTTTGTGGCCACCATCATGTCTCATAATTTTTATAGAATGCCAGCTAGTGAAGAAAAAAAAAACAATAATTAAAATACAGTTTGCGTCTTAAAGTCCTCTTCTAAAGGGCATCTGATAGGTTCTATTGAGTTTTTCTTGATTTTTATGCATATCATGACTGGTGCTTTTCCAGTGGTATGCCTGCTGCTTTGTTCTTAAGCATATAGTGCTAAAGAGTCATTTCTAACATTCTTACCCACAAGACACTTTCTGTAGTGATCCTATTCTCAGCCTTTGATAAAAAGCTGCACACCCTCCATCAGGGTTAAACTCCTATTGTTTCTTCTTCAGTGTTCAGTTTTGTTTTGGTTAAAAAAAAATAGCCTGTGACATCTTTGCCTAGGTTCTGTCTTAGACATGTTCAAAGCCCTAGACCTTGAGCCTCATGCATCTTCAGGAGCTTTGGGCTTTCTTTTCATCCCAAGTGAGCTTTGAAACTATATTAGTTCCTAAGGCCTTCAGGCTAGGTTAACCACCAAACAGTCCATAAGCTCTAGGATAATTGTTCATTCCATACTTCCCTTCTGCTTCCTCTACTTAAATGAGTGGACTCATTTTGCCCATATGCTGATGGGGTCACAGTTTTCTACTCTTCCTCCAGCCTGTTCCTTGTATGAGAGGAAGATCCAGAAAAAAAAAAAAAAAAAAAAAAAAGAACAAACTGTGTGTTTTTCTCCTACACCCCTAACCCCTCTTCATCATTGCTTCCTTACAGTGACTCACTTTTTACCAGCTCAGTTCTACACTTTACTAAGAGATCCTAGAGGAGGCCAATGAAAATGGTTCAAGTGAATAAAAATATCTGACTTTTATTGTTGTGTGTTTATTTGTTTAATTCTGTGGGGTTTTTTCCATGGTTTCTTTAGCTGGTTTCTTATTAACACTCTGTTGGCAGGTAAATACCTCCTGTAAAATCAGTTTTTTTCCTATTTCTCCAATCCAAGATTCTCCATCCTTATAATATGGTAACTGTGAAGACTGAAAGCAGCTTCCTGCCAGGCTCAAGGACAAAAAGCTTTTCTTCTGATAAATGATCATGATCAAATTTTATTGTATAAAAATATTTTCAGATAAAAAGTACTTTTGAAATTTTACTTCATTTGAGTTTTGTGTATGATTCAGTACATGTGTATATGTCCATATGCTTGTGTGTGTGTGTGTGTGCGTGTGTGTGTGTGTGTGTGTGTGTGTGTGTGTGTGTGTGTAGAGTAGATTTCATTCAATCTTTTGGAACTGAAGTTTCAGGCCTTTGACAGATTCCAAGCCAGATATATGAATAGTACACTTGAACTCCAATCTCTATTACTGAGCAGGAGGCACTTTTAGCTTCTGAGTCACTCTGCAGCCCATGAATACTTTCAACAATACTTACCACTTAATTTTAGAGATGATTAGTAAGCATTATTGTGAACAAATTTTTATCTAGAATTCAACAATTTCTTTTCTGTTTATTTTTAACCCCAAGGGCAATTTTATTAGAGTTTAAAAGAAAACAAAAAGGCAGGCAAGCTATGAACCTCACCAGCTTCCAGTCAAAGAGGAATAGAAACCAGGAAGAAAGGAAACCATGCCATTTCCAAAGGAGGTTCACACCTAGCTGGATAAAAAAGGGAGATGTGGACATTAGAGGAAGAGTAAATAGCCCAGAGTATCATGGAAAATGTGTTTAGGCTATGGGAAAAAAAAATGTGTGTGTGTGTGTGTGTGTGTGTGTGTGTGTGTGTGTGTGTGTGTGTATATATATATATACACACACACACACATATATATGTATATATACATATATTTTTTATTTTTATATACATATTTTATATATATACATACATATATATCAACTTAGATGTTAGTTTTCCTATGGTCCATAGTGTCTAACTGAATTTTGAAAAGTATGTGCTTGTGCACAAAAATGTTGCAGTTTGCGAACACACATATGAACACAGACTATGACTTGCACGTGGAGATTGTGAGGCTTGCAGAGCAAACGGTGGTCCAGTGAGCCATCCTTCTGATGCCCTAACTCATGTTCCGTTCCACTGCATTACTGAAGAGACACCTGCAGAAACCAAGTTCACAATCCAGGTGTTGGATGTGTGAGGATTTCTCTAGTATGTTTTGACTTTGAGTATTTCTATAAATTATAAAATAATAGTGAATGACATTAATGAAACAAATGAGTTTTGAAATAGGTCTGTCAGATTTAAATTAAATAAATGGCTGTAATTTAAAAACACTGACCCTTTGCTGCTCATGTTTGTGGCTTGTTTCTTCCTCATGTGTTGCTAGTAATATCTCATAAGAAGTGTATTTCCATTTACTATTGGTAAGTAATCGTTCTTGGTCATGCAGAGTGTGTCTTATAATTTTCATAATCTTTTAGGTAGTATATATTGTGAATATTTTTCTTTCTTTTGGTTCTTCTAAACTGAATATATTATTCCCAAGAACCTGTCTTTCTGATTTCTTTTATCTCATGTTAATGTCCACCTGGATCCTTGACTGGTTTTTTGATTTTCCTCTGTCAAATTCTATGCATTTCCATCCACGCCTCTCTCTTTACTTTCTATTTTCTATAAGAGAGCTAGGTTCCAGTCAGTTTATTAGTGCTCTGTACTCTAGGATAATCTAAAGTAACTTTAGAAAATATTTCCTGAATCAGTCTCTTTTGTCATGACTCCTTCCATCCCTCTCCATAATGACTATATATGTTGTCATGACAACCGCTGTTCACAGAACCCAGAAACTATTCATGATATACCATCACATGATTTTCCTTTTTTTATCTTTTAGTTAAATTATTTATTTATATCCCAAATGCTCCTCCCTCCCAGCTCCCCTCCCAGAATTCTTCCCCCATCCCTCCTTTTCTTCTCCTCTGATAGAGTGTGGCAGAAATAAATAAATATATGTTTTCGTAATTTATTTTTTAAAATCTTCACTATTTTGACATTCCCCGGTAGGTCTTTTCAACAAAGCTCATTGCCCTTTAGTCTGTATTCCATAATGACATTAAAAACTATAGCTGTTAGAAACTTTCAGTATGTGCCAAGTGCTACTCTACATATTTTACAAGCATTAACTAATACAACTTTAAAAACTTTATGAAGCAGATATTATCAGTATATTTACTTTGAATGTAATGAAACTGATGCATGGTGAGATCAGATAATTCACTAAGATCCTAAAGTATGAACTACTGCAATCAGAATTACAGACTTTGGTAAACTTTGTGTATATATTGTTTCAGTTTTATAAAAACTGTTTTAATTTATAATTTTTAAATATATACCATGATGATATATTTGAATATAATATACTGTCAATCCTTATATATTTGTTAATTACTACATCTATGATATCCTACAATATAATACTAAAATTACTTTTAAAGACATTTTTGGATTAGAATATATACTGCTTAAAGGAAATCCATTTTCTCTAGCTTATAAAGATGAAAGTTACTTATAAATGTTTAAGAACTAAAATATTCCCATAGACAAATTAGTTTGGTGAAAAACTTAATGGTTCCAGAAGTACTTTCCTCAATATATCTAATTAATTAGAATTAAGTTAAAATGATGAGCTAAATTTTCTCAGAATCATTACTTATTTGCATTGGTGGGAGAAGCCCTAGTGGCAGAGTTTGTCACATGTTGAACCTGAGATGAATTTTTAGAATAACTAAGGATCATGACATGACACCATGCAACCAAATGTTTGATCAAGGCTTAGTATCTAATGTATTACTATGTTACAGTTCAATACATATAACTGAGTCTATAATGTGGGTTCTTTCACTTTAAAATGCAAAATAAAGGAGATCAAGCCAGTAGTGTTTTGACAGTGACACATTTATTCTAAGTTCTTGCATTCCAATAGCACCTACTGCATATTAATAGTGAAAACTTCAAATGGTGTGTCGTTTATTGTACGTGCATGTCTTTTAGTTCAGCTCACTACAAACATGGCAGGCAAAGACTATTTTTGGTGTTCTTTTCAACTATGTAACCAAATTTGGAGCAGTAGAGCCCTTGGGAAGGGAGTCAACCTATTATTCTTAGAGAACATTAGGTAGAATATTTAATGATTCTGAAAGTCAAGGGAAGACAAGTTTGACTCCCTTTCCTCCTGGTAGAACATTGCTAATTATTTGATTTCTCATTAGTATTGCATAATCGAAGTTGGGACAAGTTGAGACTATATCATTACTCAGTCAACATACCCAGATGTTTAAAATCTTCCAGTACCTGCATCTCTACAATACTACCTTGTCTTTGTTATTTCAAAAGTCTCCTAAGTAGAAAATTGTATAGCTCCTTTCTCCTTGTCCACTTTAAGTCCTGTCTATAAGCCTAAGTATCTCATCTGATAGAGTCACTGTAAAGAATCTTAAACATGCAGACAGAATGCCTTGAATGGAATTCTAACTGTCTTAGCAGGTAGATTTGGAGCCTGGGGAAACTTATTTAAGCTCTTTGTTCTCCAGTATTTCCTTTATCAATAAATTATAAACAGTGATAGGTACTGATTCAATTAAATTGTCATGGTAATTGAACAAATATTCTAATTGTAAATGTTAGTACCAAATACTATAAGCAACAATATAGGTAAAACTTTGAGAAAAGTAAAATAATAAACATTAGCATAGTTAAATATATATGAAGTGGGTCTATGTACTGTGTACAGACATATAACATGAACTTACATATGTGTGCATATATTTATTTGGATGAATCATAAAGATAAAACTCATGTATATGTGTTAGTTGTTTGACATTAAATGTGTTCTTTCACTCCCAGAAAGCCAGGATTGAAAAAAATTTACAATTGTCAAATTGGCAATCCAAAGAAAATTTAATAATAACTATTTTCAGATCAACATAGAAATAAAAAGGCAAAAAATGTTGACACAGACCAGAATTATGGCAACAGCATTCTCTTTCCTTGATATACATAGAGTAGTAGAAACAGCCCCTGTAGTTACTGACTGACAAGAACAGTGAAGTCCAAGTTCTTGATTTCAAATTAAGTTCTTTGTGATTTCCTCTGTGAGACCTTTCTTCTTTTCTTCCTTTGCTAGGAAGGTGCTCATTTTTCAAATGCAACCACTCTCAAGCTGTTTGAAGCAATGCCAAACAAGTTTGACCACATTGTTTCATATAAGGCCATTCAAGGAGTGAAAAATGGAAGACAGATGGTCTCAAACAGAACACAGCCAAGCATTATGATGGTTCCCAGGATGCAGCTGGAAGTGAGTGCTGTATGCTGAATGCCACACTGCTTCATGCTGAATCCTAACTCTGGCCTTTCAATTTTCAATGGTTATAAACTAAATGACAGCTAACTCCATCATGAACTGTAAAATTCTCTAAGTATTTTGATCTCGAGTTCTTGTAATTTTGTCTCTTAGGTTTTCTCATATTCCTTGCTTTACAGTTTGCTTTAAACCAAACTTGACTTTCAGATAATCAGACACTGATACACACACACACACACACACACACACACACACATACACACACACACACACATTCATACAGGTACATATCTAGGCCTTTCAGGTATGAACAAACTTACCTTGGTTATCTCAAGACAGAAAAGGGGATCTTGTTTGGTGCTTCTACGGCAATATATATATATATATATATATATATATATATATATATATATACATATATATATATATATATATATATATATATATATATAATCGCATACACTCATTTAACCGGGAAGAATACTATTGTATACTATTTGGTTGATTTGAGAATTTTTCAGCTAGATTCAAAACTATAGTTTGGTTAGAGCAATGCTTGTGTGTGTGTGTGTGTGTGTGTGTGTGTGTGTGTGTGTGTGTGTGTGTGTGTATGTGTCTATGTGTGTGTGTGTCTATGTGTGCCTAGTGTTCCTGTGTGTCTATGTCATATCCTAGTTTAAATAAATAAGACAACAAGATAATTAAATAAACAAGGTAGCCTGATGGCAAAAGGGTAAAATCACTATGTAAAAGGAAGACTAAATCCCATTTTGAGAAAACTGTTGGTTAAGAAGCTGTTCTATAAATAATACAGTTTTCATCATTTCTTGTCATGTGTACAATCATTAATGCAAGCTTATTTGATTTTCTCTTTTGGGTATCAACAATATTTTTTCTCACTTATTCTGAAGATTTAACATCAAGTAGTTATAGAGGATATCTACTATAGCATTATTTTTATTCCCACTTTAAAATCATTTTTTGCTCAATATTCAGGTAAAGAAGTATTTAAAAAATAAATTTTGTCAGGGCACTCAGCCAGCTCACAGGTCAGTTTGATTCTTTATCCTGGCATTAGCATGTTTCACCCATCGCTCTGGTGGCTACCATGCTCCTGTTCAGCATCATGCAGAAAAAAAAAAATGCCCTCTTCCCCATATTTAATACCTAATTGGGATCATGCCTTATGCCA
This sequence comes from Arvicanthis niloticus, assembly GCF_011762505.2. Classification (NCBI taxonomy): domain Eukaryota; kingdom Metazoa; phylum Chordata; class Mammalia; order Rodentia; family Muridae; genus Arvicanthis; species Arvicanthis niloticus. The sequence goes on along the minus strand of NC_047672.1, from coordinate 60,279,034 downwards.
GTAAGTGGATCCTTCCCTTTCACCTACACATAAGTATGCATAGTTGTAGAGCACCATAGAAACACAGCAGAAAGTTCCGTGGCATCCAAATTTTAAAAAAAAAAATTAAAATACAAAATAAAAAGAACATGATTTAAATAAATTTGTGGTGTACAGGAATATATCTTCATCTTTTTTATTTTATAAAGATATTGTTTTAAAGATCCATGGGCCCATTCCACAGCCTCTTGTCCTTTACAATTATTAGGAATCCCCATCATATGGGTAATGTTAAATTGCTGCTAAAGAGACTCAAATGTTCAACTGAGCTAGCCAGTTCCATTATTTGTTTGTTTATTTTCCTTTTTTGGGGGGGGGTTTGTTTTGTTTTTTTTTATTATTGGGTATGTTATTTATCTACATTTCAGATGTTATCCCCTTTCCCCAACTCCCCCAGAAACCCCTTAACCCATCCTCCCTCCTATTTCTATGAGGGTATACCCCCAACCAGCCACTCACTCCCACCTCCCTGCCCTCGAATTCCCCCTCTCTGGGGCATCCAGCCTTCATGGGATCAAGGCCCTCCTCTCCCATTCATGCCTGACAAGAGGGAGTGGCTGAGAGCCTTCTGGGCTGCTTGGCAAGAATCTGACCTGGGCCAAAAACATGGAAATGGGCTGTTTAGCAAGAATATGACATTGGCCAAGGACAAGAAAATAGGCTTCAAGCAGGAATCTGACATTAGGCTAGAACAAAGAAGTAATTTCAGGTAGGAATCTAAATCTTAGGCTAGAACAAGGAAGTAGGCTTCAGACATGAAAATGACTTTGGGTTATGGCAGGGAAGTAGGCTCAGATACTTTGGCCATCCTGATAAACCCTTAGAAACAGTGATCATGGGAGTGTTCATGTAATTGGGTTTAATGCCTTGCTGTGCCCTTCCCCCAGGCCTGAGCAGGCCTGCAAAGTCATTTACCACAATAGACCAAGCAACAATAGGAACTAGGAGAGGCATTGCATTACCAGCCTTGGTGCCTTGGTGACTGCTACCTGAGCTAAGAAGAATGGACTGCCTGGTGAGCTAGCCTTGACACCTTCCAGACTGCTATCTCCTTGCCCAGCCCCTGGGCTGAACCAAGAAGAGACTCTGGGAGGTGGGGCTTTCCCTTTATATGTGAAAACAAATTATTAAACTTTGAGCCTTGATCAGAGAACTTTGCCTTGGCTTCATCTCTTCCCACCTGTTTCCCTATTCTCAGCCTCTCTTGCAGGTGAACCGTTCAGCTGTTGCTGTAGGCGGCAACAGAATGGCACCTTGAACAGGGATGGACCTGAGGACAAGAGAGGGACAAGCTGAGGAACTTTGTCTTGTGTAGAGCTCTACGGAAAATGGAAGAAGAAGAAGTTTTATCCCGCACACTTAGTAAGTAGCAAACGATTTTGATACTAGCGCTAATTATGGTTAATTGTTGAAGGTCGTGTTTGCAGGAAGTGTGTTTTGTCAGGGATAGGTTCTAGGAAATAGGTGTTGGCCCAGAGTAGAATTTACCTGGGTGTTGACAACGTATTATGGGACAGGAGAATTCAAACCGGCATTTGCCTGAGGCTTACAAGGATTTATCCAGGTGGGAAGATCAGGGTTTTCAAATAGTATGTTAGAAAAATTTTTGGCAGAAATAAATTCATACTTCCCATGGTTCCCACAGGAAGGAACCTTGAATAAGAAAACCTGGGAAACAGTTGGACAGGATTTACGAACTACAAAGGCATATCCTAACACCCTTTGCCTTTAGGAGCTTATAAAGATGCTATTGATAATCAAATAGGGGGTGACAGTGAGTTGGGGAAAGGAGAGTATTTGGCAGGCCTAAGAGAGGCAGCTTTAGACCAGAGGAACTGGGTTTAAAAGAATTTGAAAAACAAAAAAAGGCAGAGCACTGAGCAGTATCCATAATTCTGCTTCTTTGTTTGTCCCTTGGCCTGCCAAACGTCCATGTGTCTCATTGTGTTTCTGTCCACCTGTCTCATTGTATGAATGATTGGTGGTCCGTCTATGTTTTATGTTCTATGTTTAATGTTCAGAAGATCATTGCTTGATCCAACCCTTGGTCTAGTTTAACTTAGTTTTCAAAGTCAGTTTTAATATGCAGAGCAGTGGCTGATAAGTTTGCTTAACACCTGGAGCTAAGAGTGGAGCTCAGCTGGAAAAACCACTTTTAAAGGGACCAGCAGGTTTTTTGGATTAAATAAAGGAGTTAAGAGTTGTTTGTCATAGAAAAATCTCTGTGACAAGGTGCTTTTATCTTAAAATTACAGCTAGAGAAAGCAAAAAATTTTGTTTGGTTTAAAAAATATATAAGATGTGTTGTCGCTTCATTTTTGTTTGTAATTGGTTTTAATGTATAAATATGTTCTACATGTCTTGGTTATAGATTATGGGCCTATAAGTTATTAGATATGGTTAAAAATTTACAATCTTGGTAAAAAGGTTGGCTTAAGATTGGTAACTCAGGGTTAGAGTCATTCAGAAACCAGATGTATAAAGATAAGATTAAGAACAATGTCTCTTTAGTGAGATATTAAAAGCTGCACTATCATACATTCATATATAAGAATTGGCAGCAAAACTTTATAGCATAAAGGTAATCTACTTGGTGTTGAGATGAGAGAAAATAGATTGCTTACATCGCTAATGATTGGTTTTGTTTCTCAAAAATATGGTTATACTCTAATGTTGCAAAAGAGGCTTAAAAACATAGCTAAACTGCCAATATTCCATTGGCTACAGTTGGTAGTTCTATCAAGAGTTTGAGATTTTTTGATTTACTCATGTTTATAGAGAAAAGATACAACACGTGTCTTTTAAAGTTTACAGTTTAAATTTAAAGTTTAAAAAAAAAAAAAATTGCACAATTCAGGCCTAGCCAGGCCTCAGAGAACAGGCCAAGATTAAGAACATTTACATTTGAATTAAGACAATGCAGACTGAGCTCTGCAGCTCAGGTGCCAAGCATTTCTTTTGTCCTGGGCCTTCAGGACCAAGTCCTAGAAATGTGTTTACTGAAATTTGTCTTTTGCCTTGCTTATTTCTTGGAGGAGGGGTAAACATAAGACCCAAAGACTTTAAAACAGCCTGTGGGCGGAAAGTTATAATTATTCTGGAGACATTAAAATTATGCCTACTTCCCTCCATGAGTTATAACTGTACCTGCTGACAAAAATATTGTTCAATTTGTTTTTATTCCTTTATATCCAAAGTTGTTAAAAATGAGATGCTTTGGATTCCTCTAATGTATGTAACAATTATTAGAGGATAAAGTTGACCTTTATCCGATATTCTCACTCAGCTAAAAAAGATTGGTTATTAAATTAATCCAAAATAAAGTTTAAATTTAAGATTTATACAGCCTGATTTGCCTACTCTAGCTGTCATTCCAGTAAATAAATACATATAGAATTATTATAGATATAAAAGATGTTTTTATACCATTTCTTTACATTTCTGGTAAAGGTGAAAGGTTTATATTCAATAAATTTATTCGTAATTTTTGAGAGCCCATGAAGCGATATTGTTAGAAAAGTTTGCCTCAAAGAATGGTTAATTGCTTTACATTATATATATTATAATATTGTTGTTTTAATACAAAAACTTAAGAGTTTAAATCTTTTAGTGTATATTATTCATTATGTGATACTTTATTAGTGGATTTCTCTAAAGAAGTTTTTCTGCAATCCTTTGCTCCAATATAACGAGCTTTAAAAATTTTGGAGTACTTGTTGCTCTAAGAAGGATTCAAAGGCAATATCTTTTCAATATTTGAGACCTCAGTTATATCCTAAGCAGACTGTGACATGAGAAGTTCTAATAAAAAAAAGATAGTTGGGGCTAGAGAGATGGCTCAGCCATTAAAGGCTAGACTTAAAAATAGAGAAATTGAATTCCCAGCAACCACATGATGGCTCACAACCATTTGTGGGGATCTAACGTCATCTTCTGGCTTATAAGTGTACATGCAAAAAGAAAATGGTTTACTTTTAATCTTGACTTGAGTTTAGTGATTTTTAAAAGTTGTTAAGAGATATTAATTGGCTAAAACCTCGTCTTAAGCTTACTATAGGAGGATTTAAACCTCTGTTTGATATTTTCAAAGGGATACAAGTCCTAATTCCCTTTGACAATTAACTATAAAGGAGAGATAGCTTTGCTGAAAATAGAGTAAGCTGTTAGTTATCAACAGATAGATTATATAGAATGATAAATTGTTGCCTGTTTGTGTTGTTACTACTCATATGTCCACAGCAGCCCTTTGGAAAAAGAAAACATTAATGTGGATTTATCTTTCTTCATCTACAAATAAAGTTTAAACATCCTATTATAAAATTATAATTGTGTTAATACAAGATTATATGATAAAATCCTAAAAGCATTTTGAATAAAAGGTTTATTCCTTATTCCAAATAACAATTAAATTGGTTATTGAAAAATAATGATATTTGGTCTATTACATGGCAAACATTTAGACAAATTTGATAATCATTTGTTACACTTTTTCCTCTATGCATGCTTTTATATTTCCTAAAATTTACTATGCATGCAGCCCATAGAAAAGATGTTTGTTATATTTACTATATTTACAGATGCTTATCTAATGAGATGACAGTATATGTAATTAAATCACATATTTATTTTTGTGAGTTTCCCCTGCTTCAACACAAATAATTAAATTATGTGTTGTAGCCACTGTTTGAAATGCTAAAATATCAAGCTTCCAGTTTATATACTCATAGCCAGTATATGGCTCATGATTTATAATTCCTTAAAATTGTTTCTTTTTGGATATAGCTAATTCTCAAATTTTATTTATAAAAATACACCTTAATTTACAAAACATGTACTGTTTCTTAACTTTATAAGACAATTAAAAGCTCATTGGATTGTCTGAACCACAGGACAATGCCAGAGCATATTTGTATACTATACATATTCTAGGCCATTTAAAAATAGTTGGCCATACAATCTTATTCTTTACAACATCAGAAGAGTAATAGATTAAGACAACAATTTGACATTTCTAGAAAGTGTGCAAGTTAAATTGCAAAAACTTGTTCTCAATATTTTCAATTTTTTCATAATGGTCTTAAGCCTTGAAGAATTATATATAATCAATTTTGACAAATAGATGTTACTCGTTTTTGATTAAAAAACTAAAATATGTACATGTGAGTTGACACCTTTTAGACCTTTTAGTTGCAACTACTTTAACAAGAAAGCAACTAAGAATATAATTAGTTATTGCCTATAATATTTTCCTGTGCTTCGTGTTCCATATCAGACTAAGACAGATAATGGAACTGGCTATTACAGTTATTTGGCTACATTCAAACATTTGAGATGTTTTGTTGACAATTTAATATTACTGAATTTCCTTATTATCCTCAAGGACAAGAAATTGTGAAAGAGATTATGAAACTTTAAAATAATATTTTCATAACTCTCTAAATATGGGAAAAGCAGCTAATGGTGCTTCTTCCCTGGTTTTACAAGTAATTCTAAAAACTTGGCTTTTTTAAACTAGAAAGGGGGAATTATACCCCAAGGTCACCAAAAGCACATCTCGCTTTTGTCTTGTTTTAAATTTTCTGCAAACTGATGCTAAAGGTCAGTTTGCAGTGGATTGCTACTGGCATCCAGTTACTTCTAGCTCATTTGCCAGGGTCTTGTGGAGAGACCCCTTAACTTGGTACTTGGTGTGGTCCCGATCCTGTTTTAATTTGGGGTCGTGGGTCAGTCTACATTTTTCAGAAAAAGAAATCGGAGCCTGATGGCTGCCTAAAAGACTGGTCCATCAAGTGGACACAGATCTTGAGCCTAATAATTATGATTCTAATGATGAAGATGGCTCAAAGTCTTTATCAACCAGCTTATTTAACTTGGTATATAATCTCCACTCTTGTTGGAGAGTAAGTAATTTTTACTAAGCTACCCATCTAGTGGCTAGACTTTGTGTCTGATCTCTGCTAATTAGCAGTTGGATTAGATACTGAAATACTTCCACTTCCAACCTTATTTTCTACATTGTTTGAATAATCATGTTGCTTTTAAACTCTGAACCTTGTATTTTAAGCAGATTGGTTGCCCTCACACAGGATCACTCTCAGCAAGCTCAGCTATTCATCATGGCAGTTACGCATCGCTGTGAAGAACTGCATCTAGTGCATGCCCACAGGTCCTTAGTCTGAATGTGGTCTTGGTCTAAAGAGTGTGCCAATGATGGCCAGTTAGTCAATGATGGGTAAGAGTGTTTTAAGCTCCTATAAAACTAAGACAGAGGCATACATCATTATTCTATGAATGTTTTCCTCAATGACGGGTAATTATAGGAGTAATTTTTTAGCTCCCATAAACCTAAGACAGAGGCATACATCAATATGCTATGTATGATTTCCTCAATGACGGGTAATATAGGATAATAAATGCCAACCTAAGCCAGGCACGGTCGCCCAGCCACTTGAGACCCTAGATGGGATGAATTTGTGCCCCGTCCAGATATTGGCACTGCCATCTTAAAAAATTAAGGGGGGGACTGTGCCCTTCCCCCAAGCCTGAGCAGGCCTGCAAAGTCATTTACCACAATAGACCAAGCAACAATAGGAACTAGGAGAGGCATTGCATTACCAGCCTTGGTGCCTTGGTGACTGCTACCTGAGCTAAGAAGAATGGACTGCCTGGAGAGCTAGCCTTGACACCTTCCGGACTGCTATCTCCTTGCCCAGCCCCTGGGCTGAACCGAGAAGAGACTCTGGGGGGTGAGGCTTTCCCTTTATATGTGAAAACAAATTATTAAACTTTGAGCCTTGATCAGAGAACTTTGCCTTGGCTTCATCTCTTCCTGCCCGTTTCCCTGTTCTCAGCTTCTCTTGCAGGTGAACCTGTTCAGCTGTTGCTGCAGGCGGCAACACCTTGCTTGTTATTTAACTATTTGTGTGTATTGTCTTGCTTGTTCCTTGACTGTTTGCATCTATTGTATTGCTAGACCTAGAACTGACCTTAATACATGCATGTAATCAAAATTGTATAAAAGCATAAAGAAAGAGGGGGTATAGGATAGGGGATTTTAGAGAGGTGAAATAAAGAAATGGAATGGCAGCTGTATTGTAAATAAATAAAATATCCAATAAAAAATAAATAAGTTATGACATCACAGATGTATCAACTATTTTTCAGAATTTTTTTTCAGATTGCCACTTTTACTCTATTCTGTTGTTTGTGTAGGAGACTGAAGTATGCTGTGAACAGACTTATTTACTTATATGTTCCAGGGAGAACATAAATTGTTAAGCTTAAAGAAAGCATTGAAATGAGAGGATTTTTAAGGGAGTGTATTACTTCCACATACTGCAATTTTTTGGAAAAAAAAAGATGACATGTCATTGTGTGTGTGTTTGCATGTATCTGTTTCTGAAGATCAAAGGCAGGGCCTCCTGCGTGCTAGACAAGCAGTTTGCCACTGAGTCATGTAATAAGCACAAACTAGGTACAGTACTTTCTATCTGCAATATTTCAGTATCACTGTGCTTTGAACTTTTGAAATTTTCTTTTCCAAATATTTGTGGATGTATGTTTCATTATTTTTTACCCCTTCCCTTATCCTTGACTTCCTCAATATTCATGCATTACATTGTTCCTTCAACAATTGAGACTAAACCAAATTGCCTGTGTTTTCTCAATTATTCCTCATTAAGAAGTAGAGTAGGAGTGAGTGTTTTAACTGATCATAATATCTCATTTTTAAATCCTTCAGCTTCTCCATTAGTGGTAGCAAAGAAGTTTAGTCAAAATATTTTGGTGATACAGAGGTATTGAGAGGTAGAAACTGTCAATAATGTCTTTACTTATTAGAATTAAATGTTTTGTGGAAGCTCATGTTGAAAATCTAAAACAATATAAAGGTATTAACCATTAGAATCTATTACCCAAAAAGGGTAATATATTCTTATATAAGTACCATATTCATTAATAAAAATAATATTGTTATTAAGAGAATGAAAGACTCCTCCTAGAATTAAACTTCTAGAAATTTCTAGAAGTCCTTGAAGTTGCTATATGTATTCTTTAATGTATTTTACACTTGAACATAATAGCTAGCACTTAATTTTTGGTTGCTATCTTCACCCAAAAAGTGTTATTATGTTTCAAGACTGATTTTTCTTCATGATGTCATTTTTTAAAATTAAAATAAAAAATAAACACCTGATTAAAAGTATTACTATATGTCTATTTAATCAAATGTCATATATGAGCTACCTATTGATCTTTTTTGCCCTCTTGTATTTCATAAAGATTCATAAATTTTACCCTATTAATGTTTTATCAAAATATATAAGAATGCCTAATATACATATATATTACTATTGTAAACTTTATATTATGAAGAAAAGTGATTGATGATAATAGGAAAAATATCTAAGAACACTCTTATAAAAGGAGCATTTTCCATTTTGAAAAGTTCTACAAAGAAACTATACATGAAATATAAAAATGGGATGTGAGGGAGAGAGATTGTTCAAAAGGTAAAAACACTTACTGAACACAGATTCAATCTGGATGATCTGAGATTGATCTCTGGAATCCATATAATGTTTGCAATATAGAACAGATTTCAGAGAGTTCTCTCATGACCTTATATTATGGTATAGTATGAAATACCACATGTATTTCTCATATGAAGTAATAATATATTTTTATAAAGTAACGCTAAAGTTTCCAGATTTCTTGTCAATTACTCTGACCCATAAATGGCAGGAAGAAGAAAATAAAAAGTTGATCTCAGTGAAAACATGCCAAGCAGAAGGAATGGCAAATTCTAATGTCTGAGGAGAAAAACAGGAAACCATCATAACTAAAATAAAGGAATGTAGCTGAGAGTCTGTTCCCATAGCCTGAAAGAGACCAGGCCAGATCACCACCAAAATGGTGTACAAACCATAGTAAGAATCTCGACTTCCTATGTGTGCCATAAAACTAGGCAAAGAGCTTTAGCCTGGGCTGATGTTATTTAACTTCTACTTTCAAAAGATTAATTTGGATGCTAACATAAAGAAATTTTATCTTGATAAAGTTCATTTATTTAGTTTCAACATTTCTTCAGTGTTACTCATGAGTGTAGAGACTATGTTAGACTAAGTTGATGATAATGATAATGCATATAACTTGATCAGTAGATAGAAGTGTATTGGTAGATATGATATAGTTTAATGCTATGGGGGTATAGAGGACTGATGCTGGATGGAAATACAGGGAAGCATGAACAGTGAACACAGGCTCTTTGGCTTTAGCAGGAGAGTGAGTAAATAACAGTGCTTGACTGAGAGGAAGAAGATTTATGGAAATTCATGCTGTGTGGTAAATCAAAAAGTTCTACTTTATATATATTTAATTTAAGATGGCCACTAGTCATTCAGGTGACTTGTTGAATTATGCATTTAGTGATCAGGATAAAGTTAGACCTGAGAACAAATGTTTTGAACTCATCATCCAATTCATTTTAGTTCAAGCAAATCAGTCACCTGCCATGATATAAACGATCTTTCAGAGAAGCAATAGAACAGATCTTCAAACCAAGAGTTCTAGGTCACTCAGTTTTTCAAAGGTTGAATAAAAGGAAAGACTCTAAAGGTTGAAAAAAAATAAATGTGTGGAGAATGTAGTATTTTGTAAACAAGAATGTAAGAAAGAAATTTCATGGTTGACTAAATCCTTTGTGGGCAGAGGAATTTTAATCTAGCAACATGTCTTCTCTGGCAAGGTATCACATTTAAAGACCTACTAGGTCAATATTCTCCTGCTGGAATGCAGACACACCCTAGATTACATCAAGATCTGGCTAGAATACAGACACACCATTAGCATACACCTTTAATCTCTAAAATGAAGATAAGGTCACTATAGCCTTTGTAGTTGGGAATAGCCATGTTTGAAATGAATGTCTAATTGAGTGGCAGACAAAGTGATGAATCAGAGAAAGATTTGATACAATGAGTCAGAGATAGGATACATCCAACTCTCACAACAGTATCACAGGAGAGGCCACTTAAGAGCATCAACATAGAGAAAGATGGTGCATAGTAGTGACACATGTATATAATAGTTCTACCAGGGCAGTTTTACAAATCCAGGTGGCAAACAGAACAAGCTAAACATAGATGAAGACAAAGCACCAGAGAAAGAGAAGGAACCAGAAGATTACAACATTTTGCCAAAGTTAATGTGAGGCCAAACAGAACAATTCAGTTAAAAGCCTGGAGAAGTCAGATTGAAGCCATCATCTAGGAACATTAGATTGCATGGAGGCTAGAAGTTTCCACACTTAGGTCTAGTTAGAAGAGAGCAAGAAAGGGTATAGGTTCAGCCCAAACTCTGTATTGTACAGCTTGGGTATGGCTCTCATCTCATTCCCTCATCTGAGGAAATAAAAGAATATTTACATTTGTACAATTCTAATAAACCTCTAAAGTACTGTGAATTTAGTAGTGCAATGTAAGAAAAGTAGAGAGGACAAGATTTTGAGCAAGAGAATGTTTAAAGCAAATGAGAGATGAGAACAGTCGATAGCACTAGGTTACATTTATCCTGTGAAAGAATGGAAACAGGGTCATGTGCTAGATAGAATGTTACTTTACATATAAGGCTGGGTTCCAAATTAAAATGAAGGGGGTCATGTAAAGGTAGCTCAATGATTAAGAGTACCTTGCTGCTCTTCTGAATGATTCAAATGCGATTCTTAGTATCCAGTTCACATTTAGAAATGCCTGTAACTCCAACATATCCAGTTACCTCCTCTTGCCTCTTATGCTCAAACGTACAAACAGACATATAAACACACACACACACACACACACACACACACAATTAAAAATAAAAACAAATCTTTGTAAATATAAATTTTAAAATATGAGTGTTTTTCTGTAAAATGTGGCTATTTATCATGGCAGAAGAAATTGTTGGTATGAGAAGAAAGGATACTTTATAAAGGGATTAAAAGAAAGGAAGGCTAGAAGGCATAACAGAAAGTATAGAGCTGGTCTTTCATAAGACCATGGACACTTCTTAGTGATGTCAACAGGAGACATCAGGATTGTGAATTTCAGTGGTCATAAGTTTGCTTTCTATGAGATTAAAGTATTTTTGGTTGTTTCTGTCTCTATAAATGAATAAAAGTTGAGGCCATATCTTGAGTGTGATTAGGGGACAGGAAACCTTTGAAAAGAGAAGAAATATGAGTAGGTAAAGAAACGGAAATTTTCATTTATTAGGCAAATATAATAGAATTTCTTACATAGCATTGAATGTGCTGTTGAAATACTATATACTGAAGGTACAGTGTTTAACATCACTATTTTTTAACAGAAATATTGACTTTCCTACATATAGGTAACATAATGAATAATGTGCTCAGTTAATTAAAGTCTCCTATCATCCAAATGAATAAGACCAGAATGATGTCAGAACATGAAGGAAATTTTGTGTGTCTTGTTTTCTTGTCTGTCGTCATCACTGTTATTGTTTGTAAATGGATGTTAAGGATGAAACATAAGAACTGGACCTAAATGTTAGCTTGAAAGTTGAAACTAAGGAATTGTAATGAAAAAGAAAACAGTTAGTCCAGTGCTACTAATAGCAAAAGCTGGAAAAGGGAAGGGGAAGAAAAGGAAAAAGAGGAATAAAAACAGATAGAGACAATGCTTTTAGAGGTATTCTTCTACAAATGAGTATTGCTATATTACAACAACTTTTATTTGAAAATATAACACATTATTCTGAATTTAGTACATAGGCCAGTTTACCCACTGATTGATCTTAGCTCTACTAGTTTAAAACAAGGCTCAAAGCTAGATGCTGCTTTATATAGTCAGGTTCAGATTTAGACCACAGGCTCAGACTGCTGAGTTTCTCTATATTCTGTTAATATGGCCAGTGAATGGGGTGGTACTAGCCCCATCCACAGCTTATTATGCAGAGCAGATTCCTGCAAAGTAAAGATGCCTTGTAGAGATTGATGATGCTCACCTCATACAATACATCTCTGCTATATATGCTTCTAACACTCTTGTACATGAAATCATGTATCAATTTGATAAGTTCACAAACATATGCACCTAGGAAGTCCATAGTAGTTAACACTTCCAGTGTTGTTGGAAGCTAACTTTGGGCAGAAAGTGACTAGAAAGCAGCTATCAACTTTGCAGCCATCTCGAACCATATACCCTGATAGAGACTTGTTTTTCAACAGCCTACAACAGCTGAAGCACACTCTGATAAACATCTTGTTTATCCCATATAGCTTGCTTTACTGTTTAGTGACCCCATCTGCATGGTGCATGTAGTAAAATGACTTCACCTGTGTTGTCCTGCTTGTGCTTATAAATACCCAGGATTTCCTTTTAATAGTGTCAATTGGAGGTCAATAGGAGTCATATAGGAGGTGAAGAATAGGAGGTGTGAATATAGTCTATGGGAGACAGTAAATGAGACTTGACCACACACTCTGTCTTGTCTCCATTCTTCAAGTCTCTTGCCCCTCCAGCCCCACTCTCTCTCTTGACCACAGCACTTGGCCCCAAAGTGTGGGGCAGTGTGGTCATCAGCATTAGTGGTGCCCAGTGTGAGGCTCCAGGAAGTGGGATACAGTGAAGGACACAGCAGGAATTGGAAGCAGCCATCCTCGCTCCTGCACTGGAGAACCTGTTGACTGATAGAGCCTCATCATTTGAGCTCCAGTAAGCAGGATACAGTGCAGGACACGGTGGGAATTGGAGGCGGCTATCCTCATTCTTGTGCTGGAGAACCAGTCTACTAATGGAGCTGGCTGAATTCACAGGTGAAACAAAGGTGATTACAGAGAGACCAGTAGGTCATAGTAACGAAAATGGGGCAAGAAATAAGTAAGCAGAAACAGATGAAAAAGGTTTTAAAGATGCAAGGACTAAATTGCAGGTTGCTCTGAGTCAAGAGAGCCAAACAGATAGATAAAGGTTATAGTAACAAAAATGGGGCAAGAAATAGGTGAGTAAAAACAGATGAAAAAGGCTTTAAAGACAAAAGGAGTAAATTACAGGCTGCTCTGAGTCAAGAGAGCCAAACAGATAAATAGATAAATAGAAGGCTGCTCTAGGCAGAGAGCTGAACAGAAAGATAGTGTCAATCAGTTGTATTAGATTGATTTAACTTTCAAAATGGGTGTGATTCTGAGTTGTGTAGTTAGATTTTTCCTCTGGATAAAAACTCAATGTAAAGGTTTTTCTGGTTACTGGCCAAAGAATAGACAGTTTTTGGAAAAAAGGTTTTTCTATGAGTTTTCTGATGAGGTCATTAAGGTAGTAGTTATATCTTCCAGAATTATATGGATCAGACATGACAGAGGTAGGCCTCCAGAACACTAGGTTCCAGAGAATCAAAATAATTATCTTGATACTAAAATTTGTTTTGAGATTTGTATATTACAGAATACACAGCTTTGGTGAATGAATCTTCTTATCACCTGCATGTTCACTGATGCCCTGGACTTCCAGCTGGATGCAGTTAACACAGACATCAGAGGCTTATCAATTTACCCTTCCCCTCATCTCTCTTCTAATATCTCAACACCCATGTTCAGCTTGAAGAAGTTAATGAAGACTCGGCACCCCAATTCCCAGGACTTGGGAACTGAGGTGGTTAATATTAGGCTGTCTTTCTAGGGAAAAGTAATGGTTTTATTGGAACAGGAAGGAAGAGCTAAAATTGATTACACAGCCATAATCTATTGGTAGAAATCTGTATAATTGTTACTAAGTTGATGCAAATTCAAGAATATCATTGTTATAATTTCTTCTATTGAAAATTTGTGGGTACAAGACTTAGACCTTTTACTTCTCCAACAGGGGAAGTTGTGTGTTGCCTTAAAGAGTGTTACTTTTATACTGACTATTTAGGCATTAATTCTCTTGTCTCTCGGGTTCATGCTGTTCAACAGACTGATGGCTTTTGTACAACAATAGATATACGCTATTCAAATGAAACCCATACAGGTCCACTATTACAGGCTGGAAGTAGGGGAATCTGAAACCTCTATCATCAAGACTGACAAGGATTAACCCCTAACTTACGTGCTAAGCTGGATATTCAATGACGGGTAAGAGAACATACCTAGAGCCTTGCCACTAAAAAAAGGGAGGCCTCACCATCCTAAGACAGGAGCTCAACCAATGGCTGTTGAGTATCCAATGACAGGAAAGGGAGGCTGGGGTCCTTTGTTCCAACCTAGGACAGTCACAGTTTCCATAAGTTTTCCCAGCCTTCCCTTTTGAAAAAAATTTAAAATGGGGACCTGTTGGGAGCCGACTTTGGGCGGAAAGTGACTAGAAAGCAGCTATCAACTGTGCAGCCATCTTGAACCATATACCCTTATAGAGACTTGGTTTTCAACAGCCGACAACAGCTGAAGCACACTCTGATAAACATCTTCTTTATCCCACATAGCTTGTTTTACTGTTTAGTGACCCCAGTTGCATGGTACATGTGGTAAAATGTCTTCACCTGTGTTCTCCTGCTTGTGCTTATAAATACCCAGGATTTCCTTGTAATAATGTCAATAGGAGAAGTCAAAGTGAGGTGTATAGGAGGTGAATAGGAGGTGTGGATATAGTGAATGGGAGACAATAAAGTAAACTTGACTACAGATCCTCTGGCTTGTCTCCATTCTTCGTGTCTCTTCCCCTTCTTCCCCCCCCCCCACTCTCTCTCTTGCTAGACCCTGACCCAAGGACTGGAGCAGCAGAACAGTCTGGGACATTTTGACCCTCAAGCGTGGAGCAGAGAGGGCTGTGACATTTTGGCCACCCAAAGTGGGGCAGCTCGGGTCTCAACATTTTGGCTCCCAAGTGTGGGGCAGGGCGGGTCTCAACACAGTGTTATTAATTCATTGAATATAGGATCTTTAACTCAACTTTTTACTTCCAAGTTTGTTATGAGCCGCGCCGGAGCTCAGGCTCCATTTGAGGGGGATGGTACGCGCGAACTGGCAGCTAGGGAAGTGCAGAGAGGAAAACTTCAAGCTGTTGAGCTTGCTCAGGATACAGCCCACTTCCTCTCAGGCAGCTAGTTCCATACGATAAGCGCTACGGTTAGAGACGCCAAACTCACGGCCCAAACCAGGGCAGGATACGAGCAAACTGCTAACAGCCAATCGGGTATAAACACGACAAGCTAAGGGTTATATAAGCTGGCACCACAGACCCCCGCCAGCCCCCGTCCCTTCTCTCCTCATTGATGAAATAAATATGGTTGTGGAAGGATCCTGACGCACGTGTCGTCTTTCGCGGGCGAGAGCATGCATGTGCGGGTTATAGCTGGTGCCGAAACCCGGGTTAAGCCATACCACCGCTGGTGCCACAGACGGGGGCCCTCTGCTTTTGCGGAACAGGATTCAGAACCACAAGACGAGGTAAGCTCTGAAAGGCATGCATTTTTATCTTCAGCTAGCAGGAGCCCTTGAAGCCTTCGCTATTGTTCTGGTAGCATTCATTCTGTTCCTTTTGGTTTCATTCTGCTTCCACAAATATTCTTGTTAAACGGGACACTTTTAAAAAAGAAAATTGCAGCCATTGGGCGTGGTTAGTCGGACGTACATAAGCCGCAGCGCCCCTCCCTGTGTGTTTGCTCCTCTCCTACGTAAGAGGGCAACATGGGAACTTCACATTCTGTGGTTACGGCTCTTCAATCACTCTTAAGGCAACATGAATTAAAAGTTCCCACCAAGACTTTGCAGAGGTTTGTAAAGGAAGTGGATCGCATAGCTCCCTGGTATATCTGCTCAGGGTCACTAACGCTCGCTTCCTGGGACAAACTGGAGGGTGATTTGCTTAGAGAACAGCAGAATGGGAAATTAATGCCTGGAACTAGACCACTGTGGAAGCTAGTTAGGTCATGTCTACTGGATGAGAAATGCAGTCCGGCTATAGCGACAGGCCAGGGGGTGCTAGAAGACCTTCAGAACAGCATGTCAGAATCAGAGTGGAATAAGAGATTGAGAGCTCGCAGAAAAAAGGAAAAAGGTATACCAGAAGCATCAGGCCCTTCCAAAGACTCGCAGTCTGCGGAAGAGAGAGATAAGGGGAAGAACACCCTGGGTGAGATATATATGAAGAAAGATAGGGAAAGACATACCTTAGAAGAGAAAGGTAGGGAGGGAACCAAGGCTCCAGAAAGAAAACCCCTGTATCCGGTACAGGAACTGAAAGCCTTGAGAATTGATAATTGTGAGCCAGAGGAACTCAGCTCCTCTGAGGAGGAAATCTCAGATAAACAGACAGCCTACTATGATAAGCAGCTGCCGCTGCAAACTGGAAAGCAGAAGAAAACAGGAAATAGGGACTGCACGGCTTCTTAGCCTGTTGCACCCCCCCAACCCATTGTTTCCAGTGCCCCTCCACCTTATGTGGAGAAGCCTTATGTGGAGAAGCACTGCTCAGATTCCTTCCTGTCAAAGGGAGATAAGAAAAAGTTGTTACAGGCTTTTCCGGTGTTTGAGGTTGCGGAAGGAGGTCGAGTCTATGCACCGGTAGAATATGGTCCCATTAAGGAACTTGCTGAATCAGTTAACAGATACGGAGTTGATGCTAATTTTACAGTAATGCAGCTTGACAGACTTGCCACTATGGCTATGACTCCGAATGATTGGCAAAGTACAGTAAAAGCTGCTCTCCCTAATATGGGACAGTACATGGAATGGAAAGCCTTATGGCATGATGCTTCTCAAGTACAGGCAAGGGCCAATGCCAATACAGAAGGCAATCAAAGAGAGTGGACATTTGAATTGTTAACAGGACAAGGACAGTATGTTAATGACCAAACAAATTACGACTGGGGAGCATATGGCCAAATTTCAGCTGCTGCTATTAAAACATGGAAGGCCCTCTCCAAGAAAGGTGAGGCCGGGGGACACCTAACAAAAATATTACAAGACCCCCAAGAGCCATTCTCAGACTTTGTGGCTAAGATGACAGAAACAGCAGGCAGAATTTTTGGAGACCCAGAGCGAGTCAAACCATTGATAGAACAACTGGTGTATGAAAATGCCTCACCAGAATACAAGGCAGTCATTACCCCTAGAAGAAACAAAGGGTTAACAGACTGGATAAAGGTTTGCCGAGGACTTGGAGGCCCTCTTACTAATGCTGGCCTTGCAGCGGCTATCTTACAAAGCCAAAACCGCTCTAGTCCTGGCAGCCGTAAAGTCTGCTATAACTGTGGCAAACCAGGTCATTTGAAACGAGAATGTCGTGCTTCCACACAAAAAAGAACTCCAGGGCTTTGTACAAAATGCAGAAAAGGTTATCATTGGGCTAATGAGTGTCACTCAGTTAGAGATATTCAGGGAGAGCTTATTCAACATGATTCCCCACCAGTGGGAAGAGATCAAAGTATTCCAAAAAACGGATTTCAGGGCCCCAGATCCCAGGGCCCCAAAAAATATGGGACACATATCAACAACCAGAGGACACTTCTAGCCACAGAGCTACAAGAGGCTCCCCAGGATTGGACCTCTGCTCCACCTCCTGATTCTTATTAATGCCTCATATGGGCGTACAACCTATTACAGTTGATTTTAAAGGCCCCCTGCCTGAGGGAAGTGTTGGCCTCATTCTAGGTTGCTCCTCTCTTACCTTGAAAGGGCTTGTGGTTCATCCTGGTGCGATAGACCAAGATTATACTGGGGAACTTCAAGTTCTCTGTTCTTGTCCACAAGGTATATTTTCTATCTCTCCTGGAGATAGGATTGCTCAATTGGTTGTTTTTCCAAATTTACATAATTGTTTCCCATCCACTGGGGTGTCTAGAGATGCCAAGGGACTTGGTTCTTCAGGAACTGACTTTGCTCACTTGGTAGTTGACCTTAAAACTAGACCCACCTTACAATTAATGATAGAGGGAAAGAACTTTATCGGAATTCTGGACACAGGAGCTGACAGAAATATTATTGCCTCCAACTAGTGGCCTAAGGCGTGGCCTGTTACACAATCATCCCACTCCTTACAAGGGTTGGGATATGAAGCCAACCCTACAGTCAATTCACGCTCATTGACTTGGCAGACACCAGAAGGTCAAACAGGAAGCTTTATACCTTATGTGCTTCCTCTCCCTGTTAATCTCTGGGGAAGAGACATCTTACAAGACCTAGGATTAACATTAACTAATGAATATTCTCAACAAGCCATCGATATTATGAAAAAGATGGGATATAAGGAAGGAAAAGGCCTTGGCAGAAAAGAACAAGGAAGGTTAAGCCCAATCTCACAAGAGAGTAGTACAGGAAGACAAGGTTTGGGTTTTCCCTAGTTGCCATTGAGGGTTCTATGCCCATACCCTGGCTTACGGAGGAGACCATATGAGTTCCTCAATGGCCCCTATCCTCTGAGAAATTAGAAGCTGCTACAAGATTAATTAAAGAACAAGTACAGCTTGGTCATTTAGAGCCTTCTACCTCTCCTTGGAATACACCTATTTTTGTCATAAAAAAGAAGTCAGGTAAATGGAGACTTCTCCATGATTTAAGGGCCATAAATACACAGATGCGGCTATTTGGCTCTGTACAATGAGGCCTACCTTTACTTTCTGCTTTACCTAAGCAATGGAGGATTATTATTATAGACATTAAAGATTGTTTTTTCTCCATTCCTTTATGCCCACAAGATAGACAAAGATTTGCATTTACCTTACCTGCTGTTAATCACTTTGAACCAGACAAAAGATATCAGTGGAAAGTTTTGCCTCAAGGCATGGCCAATAGCCCCACTATATGTCAGCTATATGTACAAATGGCCCTTGAGCCAATTAGGAAGCAATTTCCCTCTTTGTTACTGGCTCATTACATGGATGACATTCTCATGTGTCATAAGGAATTAGATATTTTGCAGACCTCATACCCTTTATTACTAAAAACCCTGGAACAATGGGGCCTGCATATTGCTACTGAGAAAGTTCAAATTTCAGAAATTGGCTCTTTTCTGGAGACAGTTATTTACCCAGAAAAAATAGTTCCTCAGAAATTAGAGATTCGCAGAGACCATTTACACACTTTGAATGATTTTCAAAAATTATTGGGTGATATAAATTGGTTGAGACCATTCTTAAAAATTCCCTCTGCTGAATTAAAACCTTTGTTTGATATTTTAGAAGGGGATGCTCATATTTCCTCACCAAGAGCTTTAACACTGGCTGCAAGCCGTGCTCTACAAGTGGTAGAAAGTGCCTTACAAAATGCCCAGCTAAAACGCATAGATGAAACCAAAGCCTTTGACTTATGTGTTTTTAAAACTAGACACTTACAAACTGCTGTGTTGTGGCAGGATGGGCCCTTGTTATGGGTTCATCCCAATGCCTCTCCTGCAAAGATTATTGAATGGTATCCAGATGCAATTGCTCAGCTTGCCCTTCGTGGACTAAAAGCAGCCATTACCCATTTTAGAAGGGAACCTAGGGTTTTAATAGTGCCTTATACTGCCCATCAAGTCCAAATATTAACTGCTACCTCTGATGTTTGGGCAGTGTTGGTCACTTCCTTTAATGGTCAGATAGATAATCACTATCCCAAACATCCCATTTTACAATTTGCCTTAACTCAAGCTATTGTATTTCCACGCATTATATCTCAGGAACCACTCCTAGATGGAATGGTGGTCTATACAGACGGGTCAAAAACAGGAGTAGGTGCCTATGTGGTTAATAACAAAGTTACATCCAAACAATACCATGAAACTTCACCTTAAATTGTGGAATGTTTAGTGGTGTTAGAGGTTCTGGAAATTTTTCCAGGTCCCTTAAATATTGTTTCAGATTCCTGTTATGTGGTAAATGCAGTAAAAGTTTTAGAATTGGCTGGAATAATTAAGACATCCAGTAAACTTGTAAAAGTTTTTCAAAAGATTCAGTTTGTTTTAGTTAATAGAAGAGTCCCTATTTTTATTACACATATTAGGGCTCACTCAGGCCTACCGGGACCCATGTCCCATGGAAATGACCTGGCAGATCGAGCCACAAAGTTGATTACAATTGCCCTTTCGCCAAAATTAGACTTGGCTAAAGACTTTCATAAAAGATTCCATGTGACAGCTGAGACGTTACGTCGTCGATTTAACATAACTAGAAAAGAGGCTAGAGATATAGTAACTCAATGTCAAAATTGCTGTCAATTCTTACCTGTGCCTCATGTTAGAATCAACCCTCGAGGAATCAGGCCACTACAGATCTGGCAAATGGATGTTACTCACATCCCATCCTTTGACAAATTACAATATTTACATGTTTCTATTGATACTTGTTCTAGAGTGATATTTGCTTCTCCATTAGCCGGAGAAAAGACAGCCCATGTTATTCAACATTGTCTCGAAACATGGAGTGCTTGGGGAAAGCCTAAAGTCCTTAAAACTGACAATGGACCAGCTTACACTTCTCAAAAATTTGGACAATTCTGTCGCCAAATGGGAGTGACTCATCTGACGGGTCTCCCTTATAACCCTCAAGGACAAGGCATTGTAGAACGGGCTCATCACACTCTCAAGTCTTATTTAATAAGACAAAGAGGGGGAGTCAAGGAAGCTCTACCCTCAGTGCCACGAGTAACGGTCTCTATAGCACTGTTCACTCTTAATTTTCTAAATGTGGACAGTCAAGGCCATACGGCGGCTGACCGTCATTGCTTAGAGCCTGACAGGCCAAAAGAAATGGTCAAATGGAAAGATGTCTTGACTGGTCAATGGAAAGGCCCGGATCCTATATTAATAAGATCCAGGGGAGCTATTTGTGTTTTTCCACAGGAAGAAGATAACCCGTTCTGGTTACCTGAGAGATTGACAAGAAAGATCCTAACACCTGGAAATGAACCGATGGATTCCTTGGAAGTTAATTCCAGTCCTCACGATGATTCTCCAGAATTGGGTTCCTAGTATATGGGGAGAATATCGTTGGGCTATTCTATCTGCTTTTCCAAAACCTATGCCGGTCAGACATAGTGCAGCAGTTTTTCCTAAATTCTTCACAACAAATAAGACTCTAGATCTGCCCTATATGCCATATGACCCTACAAGGGCCCCATTAGGCGAGACTCGCTCCTTGCCAGAACGAGGCTCTCTTTGTTTTCAAACATCTGAGAATGGAGACTATATACCTCTCTCGAGGAGGGCTTTGGGATGGTTTTATGACCAGAGAAAATGGGCAAAAACGACAATTAAGAAAAACAATAAACATACTGAGTTCTCACAACCCTTTTGGCAATCAGCTATTTGGCTAAATGGGACATTTTTACCACCTAACTTCTCAGACGGTGAGTACCCCCATCAACCCAAAGTCTCCCCTCTTTGTAGCGTAGAAGATGAGGGAGGAATTCTGCCCTGGTCTGAATGTCAGTCCCATATAACACGATGGACAGATGCCAATAAGACTTTCTCTTTCTCACCCAACATGATGTTGGACCCCAAAGCTAATACGGTAATGAGAGAAGGCCCCTTTTTACAGGGCCATAGTATGAATCCTTTTCACAAATGGCTACTCTGTGGAATTAATGGTAGCTGTACTACTCTTAACTCCCTAGTATTTCTTCAAGGCGAGGCGGCTGGAAGGACATATTTCACGGGAATTATTAATGGAACCATGGTTAAACAGGAAGGTGATCGGGCTCCACAAGTAACAGATGCAACTCAGTTGATCACTGGAGTGAATAAAACTCTGATTAAGCAGACAGATTTTTTACCTACCCCTGTCTGTGTTTATCCTCCTTTCTTGTTTATTCTTTCAAATAATTCATTTATAGACTGCACCAATGAGACTTGTGAAATGTCTCTGTGCTGGGATGCCCGATGGGCGTCTAGAGCCATGGTTACTAGAGTTCCACGATGGATTCCAGTTCCAGTGGAGACCCCCTCTACCTTGTCTCTATTTCGACAGAAAAGAGACTTTGGAATTACTGCAGCCATTGTAACGGCTATATCTCTTGCAGCCGCTGCTGCGACTGCTGCTGGAATTGCCATGGCCTCATCTGTACAAACAAGTACAACACTCAACCAGATATCAACTACAGTTACGGAGGCTATAAATACCCATGCATCTGCTACAGCCCAGTTAAAAGGCGGGCTGATGGTTGTTAACCAACGCCTTGATTTGGTGGAAGAGAGATTAGACATCCTCTTTCAATTGGCCCAATTGGGATGTGAAAGAAAACTTGGAGCGCTTTGCATTACTAGCGTACAGTATCAAAATTTTACTCGAGCTGCCAATTTGTCTAGAAAATTGTCTTTATATCTTACAAGAAACTGGTCTGAAGGATTTGAGGAAACCATGGAGTTATTGAGAGCAGCGATTGTGACCATCAACACAACAAGAATTGACCTGTCGATGACTGAAGGTCTTTACTCCTGGATCTCTTCAGCTTTTTCTTTCTTTAAAGAGTGGGTGGGAGTGAGCCTGTTTGGTGCAGCCCTATGCTGTGGATTAGTGTTCATGCTTTGGTTGGTCTGTAAGCTTAAAGCTCAACAAAAACGTGACAAGGCCCTCATTACCCAAGCGCTTATGGCTATGGAACAGGGAGCTAGTCCAACAGTGTGGTTATCTATGCTGAGGAAAAACTAAATCCATATCTCCTAGTAGTGGTGAATAGTTGTCTTCACTGTTTAGCCACGAACAGCCTTTGCACCCCATCGAGGCTTCGCCTCATTGCACTGGGATAGGTGTTCCTGGCCTTTATTGGGCTTCTAACATGAGCCTTAAAGAGTGCCTTATTATCAGTTGAGGTTGTCGAGTGGGCACTCGACAAGGAATGTTCCACGGACGTGGATAGATTTCCTGAAAACATGCCTGATTACATAAAGGTTTGATGCCATAGCCCCCTCCATGCACACAGATGGCCGCTGGGCACCATGGAGAGGAGGTCTCCTTTCCCCGAAAAAAGACATTGGGATGGGTATGGGAAATAAACCCATTACAATATCCCCACTTACACAGGGGATCAGGCCTCTGTTTTCCCTCACTATACAGTCACACTCAGTTACAACTGATTCACCCTACCCAATCAATAAAACAGAAAGGGGGAGATGTTATGAGCCGCGCCGGAGCTCAGGCTCCATTTGAGGGGGATGGTACGCGCGAACTGGCAGCTAGGGAAGTGCAGAGAGGAAAACTTCAAGCTGCTGAGCTTGCTCAGGATACAGCCCACTTCCTCTCAGGCAGCTAGTTCCATACGATAAGCGCTACGGTTAGAGACGCCAAACTCACGGCCCAAACCAGGGCAGGATACGAGCAAACTGCTAACAGCCAATCGGGTATAAACACGACAAGCTAAGGGTTATATAAGCTGGCACCACAGACCCCCGCCAGCCCCCGTCCCTTCTCTCCTCATTGATGAAATAAATATGGTTGTGGAAGGATCCTGACGCGCGTGTCGTCTTTCGCGGGCGAGAGCGTGCACGTGCGGGTTATACAAGTTGAAATTTTCTGATGTGTATATAAAATATTCTGCTATATATGACTACATAAACATATAAGTGATCAGTGATGTCACTGCAAGGCAGTCATAGTTACCCCCAATAGAGCCCACCTCATTCACTCAGCCTTACATTAGTTTTATTTCTGACCTTTACTTTCCTCATCTATCAATTCATCTTTTCAGAATTACCTTTCTGAAACACCAACTTTATGCAAATGTTTGTCTCTGGAAATTGTTTCAGAGTAGTGTAAGAATCTCTATAAAACATGTGTTTTAAATGAATAGGACCAATTCATATTTTTCTTAGGTTCCAACACAAGAACAAAGAGATTTCATTCTGCACGCTTTTATTTACAAAGAAACATAATATCCCTCCTAAAACCCAATTTAAAGTACAACAAAGAACAGAGAAAAATGAATCTCCTTTTCTTCCACATATAATGAAGATGACATATCTGAATATAGACTTAGGAGTCAGATGTAATCAAACTGGCCTGTGAAATGAGCTGGTCAGCAGTATTTGATACGATTTCAAGTAATCTAAATGATGCCTCTGAAGATCTATGTGAAGAAATTAAATTCAAAGGCAATTTGCTTTTTACAGATGAAAACACAAATCAGATATTCTTTTGATGAGGATTGTGCTAATTCTTTTTAACTTGTATGCATGTTCTTTTTCTTCATTTTATTTTCATGGTAGACCTGCAAACTTAAATTGGAGTATTCAGGAGAGGATAAAAGGATGGATAGCGGCTCCTTAACCCTGGTAATCTACTTATTTTCAAATGTATTGAAGTCATGGGATGCAGGTTCGCCTTTGTTTTGCATAGTTCTAGAAAAAAAATAAAGATCAATGGATTTCTTCCCTCCGCAGTTTGCATAATTGTGTCCTCTACTTCTTTAAGCTGGAGATGTGTTGAGTGTAACACACTATGTCACTCTTAAACCGACTGCAACCTCTAGCTGTCACTTTTGATCAGGAGCCACACAGGTTAGGGCCATGAAACTTGCAAATGAAAATCAGGGAAATAAACGCAATTTCCATTTGCATTTAAAAATTCACAAACAGTGGTGCTCCAAACAGCATGTGGTGATTAAGTAAACAAACATGTCTTTCATTTGTCTTGCTTCTGCAGGAAATACAATTTGGAGGAACAGAGGATAGTGAAATTGTATCTTTCTGCTTCCCAAGCCTGTGGGAGTGCTATGGGGTTACTGACTAAGTCAGGGGTGATGAAGTCTTGCTTGCCTCCTGGGTTTAAGTCTAGCACAGCTAAAGTGACTGGATATGATATTCTACCTGACTGGTGACTAAAATATTCTTTTGTATTTGATCTGCGCACATTTTCCAAAACAGAGCCTGGTTCTTGAGTTTCCCATTGTTTCCTCACTCTAAATCTCCTCTTAGAACAGCTGCAACAATGTTTGACAAACAGAAGCCAAAGCAACAGTTAGCATAAATAAATAATCAGCGTTTGAATTTCATGATTAGTCAGATCTCAGCCAGCTTTCTGTGCTTGTAGAGTCTGTCTGCCATAATGACCTACTGGAGATCAACATACTGTTAGCTATTTCTACCTTGGATTATGGTTTTTACCCCTTTCTTTTTTCAAAGAAAGAAAGAGAGAAAGAAAAGGAAACAAAACCAGATTTTTCAACTCTGTATGGTAGCAAGGCCCCACCAAATATAGTTTGTTCTTCCTGAGGCATGGATCGGCTTCTACAATCTGTTCTGCAGAAAAGGTCATAAATGTTAATTTTTTAAAATTACATTAACTCGGTCATGGAGATAGTTCTCTGGGTAAACATGCTGGGAATGAAAGCATGTGGTCCTGAATTTGAGTTCCTAGAATCTATATAGAAAAAGGATGAGTAGTGTGAACACCTGTAACCTCAAACTCCTAAAGACAGATTGGAGGTGACGAAACACCAGGAGCTCATGGACCAACTTGCCTGTGTAGTCAGATGAAAAAGAAACCCTATTTCAAAAAAAGTGGAAGAGGAGTTCCAATACCTGGATTCGTCTTCTGATGACATGGCACATATGTGCATGCACACACTCACACACACACACACACACACCACACACACAATTTTTTTGTTTTTGTTTTTTGTTTTTTGTTTTTTTTAATTAGCTACCATTCCTGAGCCTTCTGTGTGATATACTAACAGGTATGCACTGCAAAGTCTGACTTAGGTAATCATCTTGGTATTCATGTGTAAATATATGTGTTTGTGCAGGTGCACATGGGGGTGGGCAGAGGCAAATCTCAGATGCTGTTCCTTAGGAGCTATTTACCTTACAACTTTTAGAGAGTTCTCTCAGCGAGACATGCAGCTTACCAATTTGTGCAGGTCTAATGGTCAGAAAGTCCCAGGCATCTTCCTGTCTCTGCCTCAGTAGCACTGGAACTACAGACATATACCACTACACTTGGTTTTTAATGCGATTCCGGAAATCGAACTTGGGTCTTCAGGCTTATACACAACAAGCATCTTATTGACTGAGCTATCACTACAACCAAGATAATTTTTCAAAGTAAATAAAAATTATTTGATCACTTAATTAACTGGGTTTTTGTTGTTGTTTTGTTTTCCACTAAAATTTGATGAATGGAAACTTCCAGAAGTGTTACTATTAAAAGGTTAAATGATATCTTAAAAATAATGGTGAACTAGCCAAGGGTGGAGAGATTAAAAAAAAAAGGTAAACTAAGAATTTAGAACAGAAGATGACAACACCCTATTGTCTTGGGAACTTGCTTATAGGCTCAGTTAGAGTCTGTGATCATCATTGCAGGGAGCATAGCAGGAGACAGGTAGGTGTGACATTGGTGCAGTAGCTAAGAGTTTATAGCATTAGCTGTAAATAATAGACAAAGAAAGCTAACTTGGTATACTATGGGCTTTTGAAACCTCAGACACCAACCCAAGTGACACATCTTCTCTAATAAGGCCACATCTTCTAATGTTTATTAAATAGTTCTTTGTATTTTCTATTTATTTATTTATTTATTTATTTACATCTCAAATGCTGCCCCCTCCAGGTCTTGCCCTCACAAAATCCCTCCACCCTTCCCTCTTTCCCCAACAGAGTACTCCCCCATATCCTCCCACCCTGGCACATCAAGTCTCTGCAGGATAAAACACATCCTCTCCCACCGAGGCCAGACAAGGCAGTCCTGTTGGAAAATAGATATCATAGTCAGGCTACCTCTTTAGGGTAGAGCTTCTGCTACAGTTGTTGGGAAATGCACATGGAGACTGAGCTGCCTGTGTGCTACATGCATGTTAGTAACCTTGGTCCAACCTATGTATGCTCTTTGGTTAGTGGCTAGGTCTCTGAGAGCTCCCAAAAGTCCAGGTTACTTGACTTTGTTGGTCTTACCCACAGAGTACACTATCAGGGCCTTCAGTCCTTCCCATATGCTGGAACCTCTGTCTAATGTTTGATTATGGGTATCTGTATTTTTATTAGTCAGGAGCTGCGTAGAGCCTCTCAGAGGATGGTTATGCTAAGCTCCTGCCTTCAAGGATAACAGAGTGTCGTTAATAGTGTCAGGGACTGGTGATTGCTCATGGGATGCGTTTCAAGTGGGGCTGGTTATTGGTTGCCCATTTTTTCTGTCTCTCCTCCATCTTTGTTCTTGCAGTTCTCTTAGACAGGACAAATTTTGGGTTGAAAGTTTTGTGGGTGCTTTGTTGTCCCCATCCCTCCCTGGGGGCTTTGCCTGGCTACAGGAGGTGGCCTCTTCAGGTTCCCTGTCTCCACTGTTGGGCATCTAGGTTAAGCTTATTTGCATTGACTCCTGGGAGCCTTCCCATCCCAAGTCTCTTGGACTTCCTAGAGATCTCCCTACCTCCCACCCCCAGCTATGTTGGTAAAATCTGGTTACACATAAGCTTTCTCAGACACGTAAAATTATGTTTCATTCATTGGCTAACCTCAGATCTACACTAGACAATTAACAAAAGAAATCATTAATCTCGTTCTACCTAGAAACTGTGAGGCAGACAGAAACAGTGAATATAGTTAGTTTATGGGGAGGCATTACTATTAAAATAGCTTTATCTACAGATCTTTTTCTCATCTATTTCATGTCAATTAAAAACCAAGTCCTATCATACAATATTCTCAGAAGAACCTGAAGATATCCATATTCACTCAGCGGCAATCTCTCTGTCCATGCAAAGTACAAGCACTTCTTTCTCAAGAGGATGCCCAAGCTCTTCACATTAGAAACTTCTTTACCTCAGGTTGATCTTTGAAGTCAAAATAGATGTGTGCATGATTCTGGTTATATCTGAGCCATCGTTGCTGTGGGAAATTTGCTTCAGTGATACTTATAAATGCTGTTTTGCAGTTTCCTGACCTGTGTCTGTAATGAGCTGTCTGATATGCTTTGCTTTCCTTATTGCTTCCATTTCAATGTTCACATCTTTATTACTCTTCTTAGGTATAGCTTTTAGTGGAAAACATTCAACACCTCATTTCACATACACATACTTGCCTGAGCACAGGTAACTATTTCACTGCCTTGAAGGACAGTATTTGCAAGCTGGTCATGTCCCGCTTTGTTTAAAATTAGTAAAGCAATATCCTGGCTTTACAGTTACTACACATAAGTATTTTACTTAAAAGCAATTTTAACAAGTCTTGTTTTATCGTGAAGTATTCTTGGTGATGGATTTTATACACTGACGTGCAGGTTAGGAAAATTCTTTAATTATAATACTATAAATAGTCCACTACTAATTTTTAAGTTTGTTCTAATAACATTATTATCGAGCGTAAAACTAATTTGGAACATTAGACAAAAATAGTAAATTTTCCATGACAATTTACCAATTGGTATTTTGACAGCTCCGGTGCTGCCCGCAGTACTGAGCTCGGGCATAGGCCTGGAGGATTAAAGAAAGACTCAGACTTGGGTCATCCGTTATGAGAGAGTGCGAATGCCTTTACTGGGCAGGTTCAATATATACACCAAGCCAGGGAAGGAAAAAGACACTCAGAAAAAAACGGGAACTCAACTGGGGGGCAATAGGATGTGGAGTGTAAATTCCCTTCCTGGGGCATCATCCTTCAACAGGATGTTTTACTCTTAGCAAAACAGCAGAATGTTACTTTGCAGACAGCAGCATGTGGAAAGTCTCAGCCAGGGCACAGCAGCTCCTTGGGGTCCTACAGTATTTAGTATCATGTCTTGCCTAGTATCTAAGGAAGCAGAAACACATGAGACTTCTCATATAGTGTATTTACCGAAATTTGTTTTAAGCTGGCAAGTACAATTGAATCATCAAATACCATACTACCAGCCAAATTGAAACAATTTTATTCTAATGACTGAATACTGAAAAGAAAATGCTCCATGAAAAAGGTATTTTTTAAAGAATGTCAGTATCAAGGGTGCGTGGTGCCATCTCTGGGCTGGTAGTCTTGGGTCCTGTAAGAAAGCAAGCTGAGCAAGCCAGGGAAAGTAACATCACTCCATGGCCTCTGCATCAGCTCCTGCTTCCTGACCTGCTTGAGTTCCAGTCCTGACTTCCTTGGGTGATGAACAACAAGTTGGAAGTGTAAGCTGAATAAACCCTTTCCTCCCCAACTTGCTTCTTGGTCATGATGTTTTGTGCAGGAACAGAAATTCTGACTAAGAGATCATGAAATAAAAAAATATGGCTGCCAAAAGAGAAACAGAAATATTGTAACACCAACAGACATGGTGCTATGGATGGGAGAAGTCTCACAAGGCTTTACCTCTAAAAAGTACTGGGCAATTAATGACTGTACAGAGAGATAGAATTAGTCTTCACCAGGGACAAGGCCCCTGTTCATTCCCTGTCACTTTAATTTTTTCAAAGCCTATTTCTATGATGGCTTTTAAAATGCTTTAACTTCTCTTCTAGCCCACCACCTACCATAGGTAATGAAAAATAAAGGATACAGAAGCAATGTACCCATTTAAAAATGGTTCTTTCGAGCAAATCCCATCTTCATTTTCAGAAAATCAGCTGTTCAGTTCATGAGTGATTGGCAGCAGTTTGATCCACTTGCAAGCACTTCATAGATAAACCAGCAGTCCAGTTGGGTAAAGTCAAGATACCAAACATTAATCATCATTGGCAGCACTACCAGAGACAGCCAGGTCTCAGCCTCTGCACAAGACAGAAGGATGGACCAGGGCTAATGGGAACACCAGAAAATGCTCTCAGCTATCTCCTATCTCTCTCAGCAAAGCAAAGATCAATGAAGCAAAGATCAACAGAGATTTGAGACCAGTACCATTTCACAACCAACTCCATCAGCCAGCCAAGTTCAGTCCCAGTCAGTCAAGTCCTATTTATACTCCTTCTAAACATCATGTGTCCTCCACGGGTCTTGCCTCAGCACGTGAATCTGTCTCAACTGGCATTACTCAGTCAGTGGGCCCTGAGTCCCAGGAAATTGCAAGAAACTGCAAGAAGCCACAGCATACTACCAGAAATTTTTGGTGAGTTTCTCTCTATGGAGAGAAACTATGAAATGGAAAGCAGACCAATACATGCCCTTCATTCGTGGAGAATAATTCATCATGTGTCCTTCCACTTGCTTGCTTTAGCAGAATACGATTTCGCCTGTGTCTGCTTCAGTGAGTCTGCCTTAGCCTTTCGCCTGTGTCTGCTTCAGTTGTTTCACATTTACCCCAGCGAAACAACATCTAATGCAACTGACTTTCCAAAGAACCCTTAAGTTTACACTTCAGTTTCCAGGTGGACAATTCTAAACACACACACACACACACACACACACACAAGCAATAATAAATCAACTCAGCAGTTTATATTTACAAATTTATGTGTGACTCTGTGTGTGCATTTATTTGAGAGAAAGAGATTGAGAGAGAGAGAGACAGAGAGACAGAGACAGAGAGAGATAGAATTAAAGAGTAAACCTCAGAAGGATAGGAGGGGGAAATGGGGAAAATAAAAAAGAAAAATTAGTGAACACACAAATCAAACAAAACAGAAACAGAGCTACCAAGGCTCATAACAAAACTACACAATTTGACGTCCAAAAATATTTGTCTTATATCATAATCCTGACAGGTAATAGAAAGTTATCTGTCTTCTATGAGAAGAAGTTTATCCAATAAAATAAAGATCCACTTATATAGGGACAAAGTAACCATTTTTAAATAGATTTTAAGATGCCCTGAATTCTAAAAATTTGGTAGTCTCATGTAGCTATTAGGCATTTTAGATAGAATCAGTCCATGTTAATATGTATTAGAAATGTGAAATACATCTGCATTTTGTGAAGCTTAATGTAAAAACTAGAAAAATGTCCTAGTTAACTTTCTGGTACCGTGTTTAAAAAAAAAAAAAAATTACTGACCAAAAGGAACTTGGGGAGAAAAAGCCTTTATCATCGTGCACATTGCAGTCTATCCTGCAAGAAACTCAAGTCAGAAAGTGAACACAGAAAACTGAAACATAAACCACACAAGAATGCTACTAACTGGCTGCTTCCCAGGCTAATGTTTAGCTTCCTTTTATACACACATTAAACACCACTGGCCGGAGGGAACATCTCAACACAGTAGTGTGTGTGTGTGTGTGTGTGTGTGTGTGTAAAAGATAGAATAATAACTAAAGACCATTAGTCCTTTAAATGTATACATTTTTATTTTTAAATAAAATTTCATATTTTCCTTAGTATTTAAATAAATTTAAATAAAAATTTGAATAATATTTTAATTATATACATGATTCTTATAATGTAATATTTATCTACTTTGATTGTGCCAATGTGTGCCAGGTTTACTCAATTTAGTCCTATGTATTTAAAATATATATTTATATATGTATATTACACATATATTTATCTTATATAAAAATCCTACATCATTCATCAATCAAGAAATTTCCCATAGATATGCCCATAGTATCTTTTTATTTGATATTTATAATTGGATATTTTATGTATTTACATTTCAAATGTTAACCCCTTTCTCAGTTTCCCCTCTGGGACCACCCTATCCCATTCCCTCTCCCCCTGCTTCCAGGAGGGTGCTCTCCCTCCCACCCACCCAATTCCACCTTCCCACCCTGGCATTTTCCTACACTGGGGAATCGAGCCTTCACAGGACCAAGGGCCTCTCCTCCTATTGATGCCAGACAGTGCCATTCTCTGCTACATATGCAGCTGGAGCCGTGGGTCCCTCACTGTGTACTCTTTGGTTGGTGGTTTAGTCCCTGGTAGCTCTGGGGTTCTGGTTAGTTGATTGTTCTTCCTATGGAGTGCAAACCCCTTCAAGGCCTTCAGACCTTTTCTCTAACTCCTCCATGCTCAGTCCAACGGTTGACTGTGAGCATCTGCCTCTGTATTTGACAGGCTCTGGCAGAGCTTCTCTGGAGACAGCTATAACAGGCCTCTATCAGCAAGCACTTCTTGGCCAATGCAATAGTACCTGGGTTTGGTGTCTATATATGGGATGGATCTCCAGGTGGGGCAGTCTCTGTATGGCCTTTCCTTCAGTCTCTGCTCCACACTTTGCACCTTTGTTCCTTTAGACAAGAGCCATTTTGGGTTAAAAATTTAGAGATGAGTGAGTGGCCCCATCCCCCAACCAGGAGCCTTGCCTACTCTCTGGATATGGTCTCTAAAGGTTCTCCCTCCCCATTGTTGGGCATTTCAGCTAATCTCATCCCTGTTGCTTTCCTGACATCTGGGACTTGCTGGTGGCTACCCCCAGTTTTCCATCCCCTATTGCTACACACCTCTGTTCAAATTCCTGACCTTCTGAATATTATCCCTGTCTCCTCCATAAGTGATCCTGCCTCCCTTTCCCTCCTCTGCCTCCTCTCTTTCTCCCAAGTTTCTTCTACCTTCCACCTCCTATGAGTATTTTGTTCCCCCATCTAAGATGGACTGAAGCATCCACACTTTGCTCTTCGGCAGTTCCTCAATTGTGATCCCCGCTCCCTTCCCCAATATGGCTGGGTTTGTATTAGGTTGACAAAAAATAACCAACTCATTTTTATTTCATTAATAATTTTATATTGATCATATGTTGAAATTAAGTTTTGAATATATAAGACTAAATTGAGTGAACTTGGCACACATTGGCAGAAAAAAATGGAACAAAATGGTTCTAGGTGGTACCTTGCAAAAAAATTGCCCCGGGTAAATTATGTTCACACAGTTAATTATTTTAGCAATGATTTCCAAAACAATTGTCTCAGCTCTTAGAAAGAGTGCTAAAGGCTTTTTAAATTTTTCCCCTCTCAATTCAATGAAATTGCCCATTTGAGGAAACATAAGGATTGATCAATTATACTTGGAACAATGAAGAGGCTAAAAGAAGAAGACTCATTATGAGACAATAAAAATCATTTAAAAAATTGGTCAAGAGAATGTTGCTCCATCTAGAAGGCTAATTTGCATGACTTTTCTTAACTTTTTCCACACACACCATTATAAGAAATATACTAAGTCAAATATTGAAGGGGGAAACATCCTGAAAAAACTGACTTTGAGTATCTTAACTCATGCTTCTAAAACAAAGGAGAAAGTCAGCTTAACAGATTTTGGAAGGTAAAAAGGAAACAGCTGCATCTGGAAACTCCTTGGAGTTGGCAATCCCTTCCCTATTATTATTATTATTATTATTATTATTATTATTATTATTTAATCTTGAGTATTTTTGCATCAGTATTCATAAACAAAATTGGCCTGAATTCTCTTTTTTTGTTGGGTGCTTGTGTGGTTTAGGTATCAGAGTAATTGTGGCTTCATATAATAAATTAGGTACTTTTCCTTCTGTCTCTATTTTATGGAATAGTTTGAGGAGTATTAGATTATCAGACAATTAAAGCTCTAAATGAGGCTACCTAAAAATAGTTATGTGTATAAATTATATTGCCATGATTTATGTAATGTTCTGAATACTGCTCTTATGTCATAATTACTTAACTTCTTGTAATAAAGCACTTCTCTGAAAGTTGTGTACAAAATCATAAAGCATTTACATGAAAAGTTAAATAAACATATGAATATATTGATAGGTTATGTGTTATCAGTATATCCATATAAGTATTTCCCAAGGAAAAAAATGAACAATAGTCTGTAGTCCAAATGGTGTGATTTTTCTCTATCTACATATGTTCCTGGTAATTATCTCTTCTTATCTTCTGATAAGTGCTCTTTCTTAGCACCTTTCATACTTCAGCTCTATCTCACTAAAAAGTAGAAAATTCAACTTTAAAATTGTTTAGGAACAGTTTTTCCATTAGCAATGTGATAAACAGACATGGCCTTGCCTAAACCTCTGAAGTCTCCACTTCCCTAAATCTGCCATTATTTCATATTTAGCACCATCTCTCTCCTCTAGGCATCATTGGAAATTCACACAGATTTGTAAATCAAAATCTTTAGGGACTTGCATTCTGTACTTATTCAAACTAAAGCCAGAGATACCGAAGATGAGATTCTGATTCCAGTTTCTAAAATGCCAGTTGTTGAGAAAAGTCATAAACCATCTTAATCTATGGAAGAACAATTTTTTGAGTCTTATAATCACCCTTTGCATCCTTATATCTTGTGCATCTAAGCCCCAGGGATGTGGACATGTTTCTTTCCCTTTCTTCAGTGTTAGCTAAATTCTGTATTATATAACTAGAGACTCTCACAGAAAAAGAAAGTAGAATGCTGAACTTTTCTCACTGTAGCAAAGCGCTTGGCTTATATTTGCCCTAATGCTATAAGAAACACGGTTAAGAAGAAGAGAAAGGAAGAGTTACTGAACTCTCCTAGCAACAATTATACCTTTTTTATATGAAAACAAAAGGTATAAGCTGCCAGATAAATGAGTCCTAGCTATCAGCATTTGCACCTAATATTTCCATATCAGAGTCACAAAGATCTACCTCTTGTCTGTTTTCACTTATTAACCTTCCATAGGACACCTCTCTATACCCCAGATCTGGTCCAATATGATCTGACTCCTGTTTTTCACAGACAACCTATGACTCCTTGTTATCATGAGAGCTCATGCATTTTCAGTAGTTTTTCCCAATTTATTTTCACACCTATCACTCTTCCCTCATGTATTGTTTATTGCAGACAGGGTTTCCTTGCTCAGTCTCCCCTCCTAAGGTCTTATTTCTCTGGAATTTATCTCATTAATGGATTTAAGCTTTGCTGTTCATGGCACCCATATTTTATATCTGAATGTATGTATGCCATTGCTTGCAGCACTATGCATCCTAAGGAGAAGCAGAACTTTGAGCAAGTACTTGGAAGCCCGAACTTTAACATTCCTGAAACTTCTTAAACAAATATTTAGCTTTATTCTATGTGTGTTTGAAGAAAGAATGACAGATTAATGCCCAACCTAATGGATTAAGTTTGGTGAGATTTAGATATAAAGTTTGAAAACATGTTTGTAACCTGCAGAAATAAAATTCTAACAAGTCAGAGACCACCCTAACCATTTGACCAAAATTGTAATGAGGAAGATTGAAATATTGTACATTTGTGACACCATAACCTCACAACAGCACCTCTGTAGTAATACTATGAGTTACAAGTCATCTGGATCTGATCAATTAGAGCAATTAAAGTGTCCAAGATGAGACCTTTCACAAAATATCTATATCCTTCAAAGTTACCATAATTTTGAAAAACAAAAGAAGAGCTGGGAGAACTGTTGTAGATAAAGAAGGCCAAAGATCAGAACAGGAAGTGTCTCACAAATCTAGCACTATACATCTCTAGAGATCACAGCAATGACAATCAACTCTACTCTAGTACTACATAATACTAATTGTCTGATTCTGACTATGCAGTTGTCTGCAGGTGAGGATAATTGTCTCAGGAAACATAAATGTCTCACTGAGCTAAAGAAATAAGATATTTGTATTTACTAAGAAATATATTTAATTTGTATTTTATTTTAAACTATTCTTCAGTACTTCAAAATAATGTATGTATAGAAACCTAAATGCAATGCAGTAAAGATTTTACAAATCATGAATTTAGTTAAAGGTTTTATAGAATCTCCAAGGACTTTAAAAAAAATTTAAGAGTGAAATTCCTTTAGTCAAGTCAGATTTCTAACAACTGAAGGAGATCTATCCTGATAAAATATCATATTCTTTGTTTTTTTTTTTCTTTTATATCTTGGTAGAATTACTGTGCATTACCCTACAGAAAAATGAAAAAGAACTTTGACCTTAACACTACATAATCTACTGGTTTCATGATAGCTGTAGAAGTTTGTCATATTCATGGCTCATAAAGTTATTTTTCTATGACATGCATCGATATTAAAGTTCCTTAACCATTGCATTTACAGTGAAGATAATTTTTAAAGATTAAAATGTAGAGCCACTTGACATAGAATTTTATGTGAGCTTTAGTTCTGGGTTCCTGATACAGTACAACATTTCATTTTACAATTAATGTGTTAGGTCATATAGTCTTGTCAGGGAACACTGAACATCTGTTTCCATATGTTCTCATTCATCTCACTGTGTTGGAATATTCTGGATGATATTTTTGTTTATTTTAGTATATGAGCATAATAATTTTTGGGAAAGACAAACTCACTGAGACACATTACTAAATACATGTATATTTGAGTGGAGAACAATGTCTCTGCTATTCAAACTCACAAATGAATACATTTGAAACAATCAATTGGGTCCGAGATACTAAAGGCATGGTAGAAATTACATAATGTGGCATTCTAGAATGTGTCACTAGATCATGTTTTACAAAGCAGTATTCAATGATAACTAGACCTAAAAGATCTTAGCCAAGCATGGACCACTGGAATGAACTGGCCAAGTTTACATTCTGTAGAGAAAGAGGTAAGTAGCTCTCCATTCAAGGTAATTATCTTCTATCCCTAAACATTTAAAAGATATGAATGCACCATAGAAATTTGTTTATTTAATGAGAAATTCTATAAAAACTTTCAAATTGTTGTCTTGGTATTAAACCATCATACTTATTATTGCAAATGGAAAACCAATATCACAATTGCCAGTTTTCTCTTAATCTAATGAAAATTCACTGCTAATTAGTGTGTTTAAAAGGAATTACAAGTACATGAGGTTGAAAAGATAAAGTGAACTTTGTGTTCTGAACTTTGAATAATATATTTTCCTGTTAAAATAGTTAAAGAGAAGTATCTAAGAGAAAAAATTATTAAATGGAAGAACAAAGTGTTAGAAAGAAGTCATAAACTAGACTAGTATGATAGATCCCAGTATTTTCAATGTTAATGACACAATCTTCATATCAAATCATTACTTTTGTAAAAGAGAAAGCAAGTTGTGCTTTCAAAAATAAGCAAAATATTTCTGTGTATCTGAGCCAGGAGAAAACAAAAGCAGGATAATCACTATCATTTTTGCAAATTTACAAAGTCCTTAAGTGCCTCAGTTCATCAAAAAAAATTTTTAAGAAATACAGAATTTTTGTAAAATGATTGTAAACTTTTGAAAAAACCAATTCATTTATTATATCAAATATAATGAACAGAAAAAGACTCTAATACTTTGCTCATATTTAATATTCAAATGTAAAGAGGCATAACTCATTTTCCTAAATACTCAAAGTATCTGAGGCTTGAGCTAACATAACGACTTGAGTAAAGAAATCATTTGGATCAATAATTCTCAAATTTTAATGTGCATACAAACTACTTAGAGATCCTGAGGTCTGGACTGGGATTTGAAATCTACATTTAAAGCAAACTCATGCTTCTGGTACATGTGCCTGCTCTGTAAAGGATGACAGAACCACTAAAATCAAAGCAGCCAACTGATGAAAATCATAAGTTAAAATGCCCATAGTTTGATTCACTAAGCATAGCTCCTACAGGCAACTGAGGGCTAACGTTTTCTCTTGTCTTTACTGTTATCTATAATAAGATGTAAGGCCATTGTCTTCATTAAAAAGCTTGAGGCATTGTCCATCATAATCAAAATTTGCATTGGGTTTCATCTATTACAGCCTTGGAGGAAACATTAAGACACAAAATTAACGAGGAAACTGGAATATCATGATTACATAACTTTGGCTTATTTAGGTAAACCGTAATCATATACCTGCCTGTGCCATGTGCCAGAGTTCTACAGACACCAATTGCAGTCATTTTATACATTAGACTCCTGAAAAAGAAAGCTTCCAAGCTTTGCAAAACAAGTCAGTTAAAGTCAGCATCTAACTGACAATTTAAAAGAGAAGTAGAATCCTATAGGGTCCATTTATAGGATGGCCTAGCAACATTTCAAAATATCACGTGGGCGTCCTCAATAATTTCCCAAATGTATGGTTTAATGGTAGAGTGTCTGGCAGTCTCCTTTAATCAGAGAACATGGGTGGTTAGGGTGCAGTAGAGCCCATTAAAACTGCAAGAAGTGCTCTTCCAGAAAGATCTAGTGTTGCACAGTCGGTAAGTACCGCTTTAGATTTGGCCTCAAAATTTAAGAAGATAGTTCTGTTTTTCTTTCAATTGTTGCCAGACACTGCAGACATGATATAAGCTGTGGTTTTATCTACTATCTGGATATGATTGATATATATATATATATAGAAAATAATCATTAATGAGAAAGAGTTGTCCAAATAATATTGTTTATGTTTAAGTAGAATATCTGGTAACTGTACTCTCTGTTAAAGAAATGTACTGATTACTTCAATCTTGGTTACACTTTTCTGCTAAGCGTGTAAGAGCAGGGAGGTAGTCAAAATTAATATTTTGCTTTTGTACTTGCAAGGCCAATTAAAGACAAGTCATTAAAAGTCACTTGGGCTTCTGAGGAATATCAGGTTATTCTTTTTGCCAGTTGCCCATCTATGTAAGGATAAGTCAAGCTCTTGCTTGACCTGAGTGTGGACTCCCTTGGAAGCACTGAAAAAAATTTCTCCTCTGTGTTGACCCTCCTCTTTGTGCACTGGATAGTGGTTATAGTTAAATGGGGTCTCCCTGGCCTCCTTGAACATGACAGCAGCACCTTTCCACAGTCTCAGAATGTATCTAAAGATGGCCTACAGTAAAGTGGGACCTCATTGATCTTGGAGGGCACAGGGGGCAGGGAACATTCTCTCTTTAATCCTTCTGACAACTCAGATTAGTTATACTAGTCATTAAACTGTTGAGGTTTGATCTTCTGTTATGTATTATAATGCTAATACTGGTCCTCAAGATCTGGTTGTTTCAGGGATGAGGAGAACAGCACATACACACAGTGATGCTATGCGACCTTGCTCCTTAATTTAAAACTATTGGTTAAATAAAGATGCCTTCAGATATAGCCGGGCAGAAGAGAGATAGGCAGCTTCAGTTCCTGGGCTTGGGGTCTGAGGTAGGACCATACAAGGAAGAGAGGAGGCAGACAGAGGAGATGTCATGGGGCAGGTGACATGAAAACATGGCCATGAGGACTGACCAACTGAAGTAAGAGTGGCCCAGGTAGAACATTGCAAATTATATCTCAGGGTTATTCATAGGGAAATAAGTAAAATGGCTTAGAGGGTAGATATCTGCCTGGCTGTAGTGCTTCAAAGACTTAATACAAATATGAAAGTTTTATGTCTTTTATCTGGGAACTGAATGATATAAGGTGGGATAGAAACTGATTTGAAATTAAATAATTACTACATGTTAAACTACTAAATAATATTTCAGTAATAACATATTTTAAGCAAACTTTTCTTAGACATACATTTTAGATAGTTCTTACTCTTGTCGCTATTTGGCCTTAGAAGCTTTACTATCATGCACACCATCACTACACTGTATCCCTGAGAGTCCTTAAATAACTAACTTAGACCTTTATAACTTCAATAAGCTTTCTAGTTGCCTTTTCCATTCTGGAATTATCTATCTTAACCTTTGTATGTAAACTTTTATTTGCTAAATTCTGATAACATTATTTCTAATTTTAATATCATGAGATATAATAGTACTAACAAATGAATTTACTCTCCATTGTGAGAATTATCTCCTTCAAAGGCAGGGTAGGGGTTCTAAGCAATATCTATACCTTTCTCATAAGATCCAAAATCCTAGCACAAGTTTAGTCAGGTTGAACATGCAGAAACAATGAGTTCACTGACAGAGAACATTAGGATTTACTGATAGGAGGTGGTGACCCTGAAGGGGCGACATTGAGAAATCTATACTCAGTATGTATAAGTGCTTTTTATAATTCACATAGATAGATTTCCCCTTCATTATCCTTTTACAAAAATTTTTGTAAAATTTAAAATTGGCTGTGATGGCCTTTTCTTTTGTGAAGAAGTATTAAAAGCTAACAAGTTCCACTGTGACATTTTAGGCAAGTAAAGCTGAGGATATAAAGATTGTGGGTATTTAAGAAGATAAGACAAAAGCCCTGTGGTTCTAAATTTTTATTTTTTAACAAGGCCTGACTAAAGTAAGATCTTGAAAATCCCATTTATTCTTTTGTTTGTTTTTTTAAAAGCAGCTGTAGTGGTGAAAATAAATCCTTAAAATCATTAAAATGTTTACACACACACACACACACACACAAAATCAAATATGTATAAACTTTTTTATTTATTTGTTTTACTTATTCATTTTACATCCTAATCACTGCTTCCCTCCTGGTCACTTTTTCTCATAGTCCTTCTCCTCTCCCCTCTTCTCTTCTTTTCTGGGATGATGGAGGTTCCCCTAGATATCCTCCCAACCCTGACCCTTCAAGTCTATGCAGATGTGAAGCATGACCTTCATATGAATCGTGATCAACTGGAATGGGGACTATCCCAAAATCTATTGCCTGTGCATGGGGTATGTTCTAGCCAGGCTACCTTTTCTCCCTCAATAGGAGAGGTACTTTGGATGTATGGGATATGGAACAGTCAGATAGTGGACAAGAGGTAAGGGGGATAAAATCTGGAGTGTAAATAAATAACTAAATAAATAAGACAAAAGAAATCAGGAACTGTGTTATATAAACTGTGTTAAAATTCACACACACACACTTATTAAAACTACAAAATAACATCTTAAAAGTCAAATATTCCCTACTTAATCTACTATTTAAAGAAAGAGAGAATGTAGTAGTTACAGGAGAGTACGGTGAAACAGACTTGTTTTATAGATGTCTCTATTTTGGTTGAGCTCAGTTTCCTGGTGAAGTGAACCAATCTGCCATAGGGGTATGAATACCTGTGAGATCCACTCATCTTACAAATAAAATGTAGAATATACCTTTCTATAGAAAAAAAGATACCTCTTAGGTCAGCATGGATACAGAAAGAGAGGGTACCTATGATCTAGGCAGGAAGGCACAAGATAGAAAAATAAAGAAACAAAGGAAAACTATTTCACTGACTCTGCTCAAGGAAACTAAGTCCACAGGTGGCAGTTACAGCGTCTAGAGTGATAACAACACTGGGATAATTTCGTTTGCACATTCTAGAAGAATCATCTGTTAATAAAATGTTGATAGCCGATTAGCAAAAAGCAGGAAGTAGGAGGTGGGAGTTCTGGTTGAGAGATTGGAACTCTCAGTTATAGTCAGAGACAGGTTACTCACCCTGAACTCTCAGGAAATCAGATGCATGAAACTGAGGAGAGGTAACTAAACATGTGACAGATATAGAATAGCATAAGCAATATATGATATATATATATATATATATATATATATATATATATATATATATATATATAAAGTTATGAGATAGTCAAGAAACAAGCCAAGGCTTGCAGCTTAAGCGTTTTACATAACTAAGCCTCCCAGTCATTATTCATGAACTATGTCAGGGGTGGAAAGGATGGAGGTTACAATGTGAGATCTCTCTTAAAGGTTCAGAAGAGACAAGGAAAGGAAAAGGAGATGAACATGCTTCTAAAGATTCCAAGTGTGGGGATGAAATCTCGCGGGCGGAGGGAAGGGAGGGAGTCCGACAGAGTCTCAGGGTGGTCCGACAGAGTCTCAGGGTGGTCCGGCACCAGAGCTTCCCGCCCAGCGGAGGATCCCACATTCACGCAGCTGTCGGTGGGCGGGCCGGTGGCTGCATCGGCAAGGTTTCAGGGTTCCAAAAGCTGGGAATCAGGCGGAGAGACCATGGACACGTGGAGTCCGGTTTTCTAAAGCTTTTATTGTTCATGGCATGGTGAGTGGGCACAACTGATACGCGCTTCCCCCCCCCCAAAAAAAAAGCCAGGGGAGACCAGTCTTATAGGGAAAGGAGAAAGGGGAGGGAATAACTTAATTAGCTACGCCCCTGGCCTTTTGATAATTCATTAATATTTAAATCTTTGGAGGTAGAGACTTGTTAACCACGCCCCCTACCTGTGCCTTACGTGACTGAAGGTAACAGGTTAAATGGAGTTACCTCGTCCAAGGCCCAACATCCAAGGTGTAATCTTTTCAATTTAAGAGTTTCTTCTCTAATCTCTCTACTGAATATTGCCGGCCCACTTCATTTGTCAGAAATTGTTTACCAATTAGTTGTTCTTAAGGGTGCAATATCTTCATGTCTTAAATACTTTTGTTCTCCTTTACCGTGTCATAGAGTCAGGGGGCCACCCTGACCAAGAACAAGGGTTTGGAGGACATTCCCAGAAAACCATGCTTGAGGCTGAAGTGGGAGGGCCAAATCCCTTTTCCAGAGCCAGCTTCTCAGTGAGGTTAAACAGCACAGGACAATTTGTCAGAAGCAGCTGTTGTTCTTCATGGAAGAGGACATTCATCGGTGATAGTAGCATCTGAGACAGAGTTTAGGGCATTAGAAATTTGAGTTGATAAAACCTGTTATGTAGCCAGGCAGTGGTGGTGCACACCTTTAATCCCAGCACTTGGGAGGCAGAGGCAGGTAGATTTCTGAGTTCGAGGCCAGCCTGGTCTACAGAGTGAGTTCCAGGACAGCCATGGCTACACAGAGAAACCCTGTATTAAAAACAACAACAACAACAACAACAAAACAAACAAATAAAAACAAACAAACAAAAATACCCTGTTATGTAGAAATGAAGGAATAAAGGGAAGTGCCGGAGGGGAGGAGCTTCAGACCATTAGCCATTCTGTGTTATGAAACTGATTCCTTGAGACTTTAAAAGTCAAAAGTATTGTGCAATTCATTTTGTGTTCAGATCCCAGTCAACAGGTAACCTAACACATTCAGTTATTTTTTTTTAAGACAGGACAATGGTGACCTTGGACTCCAAATATCTTGAGCAATATAAGAGTGAGACTCATTTCTGACAATCGGTACTCACTGAGAACTAGAAAGGAACAGAAAATGGAAGATAAGGGAGCTGGAACAGGTATCACCAGTTATAGTGGCCCAGTAGGCAAAATCAAAGGCAAGAATTTAGAAGAGCCCTCAGAGATCAAAAATTGAAGGCTGAGACCCAGAGTCCCCTCAGGATCTAGTTGGAGGGTGTCCCTCTAGAGTCAATGTAGATTGAACTGTCAAAAGTGTTCTGTTTTGGAGGTTAGTAGATATCTTTGTCTACTATAGACAAACACACAGACAGATGGATGAGAGCGAGAGGCCGATGAGGAAAAAGACCCAATATGAATGTATATGGCATACCAATAAAGCCCCACGATGATACCTGCACTGCTTTAGTAGGCAAAGGCTGCAAAATCCTAGAGGTTTCAGATTAGAACTGGAGTTCAACTATTGAGTTCCTAATAAGCCTAGAGGTTGAGTAGCCATGATATGAATCAGATAGGATGGGTCTAAATAAAGGGAAGGAGAGGAGATGGGTAAGGGTCAGAAAGTGTCGCCCAGAGTTGGGGAGACTTAGACATAAAACTAGATTGTCCTTTAATCAGATCAATGAATTCAACAGTCTCCATGGAGTGAAGACTGGGTGTCTAGTTACAAGAGGCCTGTGTTTCATACAGCAGAAAAGGGAAGTTTTGGGGAGAAGACTCCATATATAGCTCTCTTCTCCTGTAGTCTTAAAGTAGTAAATACCAATGTAAACTGGTGTGTTCCCTTTTAATCAGGAGCTTCCTAGATCCTACTTGCCTGCAGGTAATATTCACATGTTAACTTTCTTTATTTCAACTGGGATTTAGGTCACTAACCCTTCAGCTAGGTGCCCACACTGAGAACAGTAATAGCAACACAGAAAGTTACACAAATCAGACAGATGGGGGTGGGGCTTATATCATTGATGCTGTTTTATTGGTGGTCATTAGAGTATTTTCTACTTCTGAAACATACTCCTCCACATTTAGTGATATAGCTATGTTTCTTTTATCTTGCTAATATAA
The DNA here is from genome assembly GCF_011762505.2 of Arvicanthis niloticus. Taxonomy (NCBI): domain Eukaryota; kingdom Metazoa; phylum Chordata; class Mammalia; order Rodentia; family Muridae; genus Arvicanthis; species Arvicanthis niloticus. Next base: position 60,235,281 of record NC_047672.1, on the reverse strand, counting down.
TCAACCAATTCAAGCAATGGTTATTGATAATACCTCTTCATTCCTCAAGCATTAGGCAAGGTACCTTCCTGGAGTTTAAAAAATCAGTTTAATCTCATTTTTAAGTTTATATTCTCTAGGCAAAAATTCCCTTGAATTATTTTTCCAGTCTAATGATGCAGTTTGTCTTGGTTATTTATTTAATAAATATCTAAAGACTTACCATAAATTTTTACAAAAACTTTGATACATGTCAAGTATTATAAACCTTTGACTTGTTTTATAAATTCTCAAAGCAAAACAAAGATAATAGCATCTTTATTTATATATAAATATTCTTAGACCTACAGGGGTAGATGGTTTAGTTAAGGGGACAAAACAAATGTTTAGATTTGAATTGAAATTCCCTGGCAAAATTTCATAAGCTACTCTCAAATTGTGGCCTTTTCTTTTTTCTTTTTTTTCTTTTTTTTCTTTTTTCTTTTTTTTTTTTTTTTTTTTTTTTGAAGTTGTCTACTGATAACTTCAAACCAGCCTGACCCCATTTTAGGCTTGAAATTCATCATATAGTAAAGGCAACTTAGGCTCATCCCTGTTTATTATTAAATTTCTGATTCTCAAGGATTGCACTTTGTCCCACTTGTAGCTGTAACTACAAATGGTACTGTTTCAGGAAACAGGAACTGTACTTTGTTTCAAAAGGTTATACTAACTTGTTCTTGCTCCCTTGTTAGGATTACGTTGCTATGACCACCTTGTAATCAGTCTTTGTTTAGGGACTTACTTTTTCTGCTTATGTTCTGCTTCTGTAACCTTCCCTATTTGCCTGCAAAATTTTGTTTGTGAACCCTCTAATTCTGAGCTATAAACCCCTTATGTCACCCTTAACCAATGCTCATCTCTTGAACCCCACCTCTCAGAAGAGAGAACCCATTAAATGAATTTTAAAAATAGCTTGCTTTGGTTAACTGCTTGATTAATTGATTTGGCCATGATTTGGGTCAAGCTCTTTTTCCTTGTGTATATGAGATAAGCACTACCATTGTTTGAATTCATGAAGAAGAAATGCAGAGGAGAAAGCAGAGTCACTACAACTTTAACAATACATGACAAGTGACATAAAACTTGAGCAAGTTTGCTACTGCATGAAAACAGTAGAGCTGCAGAAACCCTGCATGCATTGCTTTGAGACTCACAGAAGATCAGGTGGTAGTGAGCACACAGACAACATAGGCTACTCTCCTAGAAAGATTTAATAGATAATTTATGTTACCTTGAGAACAGGGCTTCAGTCGCTATCCATAGAAATCATACTGGGCTGCAATAAGTAAGACCAAGTTGGCTAAGATTCTCACAAATGAAAAACTATGCTTTGAAACATATGAGAGAGACAGGGAAGGAGGGAAGGATATGTATAGAGAGAGGATGAAAGAGAGGGAAGAGAGAGACAGACAGACAGAGAGAGAGAGAGAGAGAGAGAGAGAGCGAGCGCGAGAGAGAGAGCGGTTGCAAAATTATGCTATTAAGAAATTGCTAGGGATAATCAGTCAATTTAATGTTTAACGATCAAAGAAATCTTACTTTTCTGTTGTTGCCAAGTCATCTGGCATTGAGACACTCATCTATAACACAAGCACAGATAGAAGCAAAATCAGGTTTGACAGGCAGCTTCCTACAGAAATATGCTGCATAGGTATTAGTATGAGAAGAACTCCAGTGCCCAGGTTCCAGTTGCTGTCAAGAGTATCATATTTGAAAATAAGAGATTAAGTTCTAGGTAAGGCTTCAGCCATGGTTAAAGAGCTACAATGCCAAGGAGAGTGACTAAAGCAGAAGCTCAGTTTAAGAACCAAGGTTCTGACCCTCAGAAGACAAGTGCCTCTTCAAGACACACACCACAAGCACGAGACAGCATATCCTCAGTGGTAGAACCTCTTATGTTCTGAATAGCTGGCACACTTGAGCCTGAGGTTTGGTCTTTAACTAAGACAGGTACTAACTAAGTTGGCTTCTTGTTTAAAGGATGAGCAGGTGTGGGAAAAGCAAATGGCAAATTTTCCATGAAATATAACCTCTAGTTCTATCATCCACAATAACTTATAAATTACTTGTAAATCACTGATAAACTGTTTTCCCTATCTTCCATATATAAGCCATTTGATGACAAACCATATCTTTCTATATATTTTCTAATAGAATTTTATTCCTTTTACCTATATTTAAAAATAAGTTCTTTACATATATTCCACTTATATACTATTGCACACACACACACACACACACACACACTACCTTGTTTTTAAACCATATTGAGGGATGCCATATCAGTTAAATATACAAGCATCTACACTTATGACAGTTATCAGTGTTGTGCTGATGAATGTACTTACAATGAACATAAATGAATTTTTTCATCTTGATCTTATAGTCTTTTATTTATTTACACAAAGTGTTTTGAATTTTTCCTGAGGATTAATTCTTTTTCAAGATAATTCTTTTGTTTTTTAAATTATGTGTATATGTTTACCTTTGTGAACATATGTGTGTTAATGTACAAGTAACTACAGAGTCCTAAGGCATTGGATCCCCTAAAACCAGAGCTAGAGGTTGTTGTCAACATTCAGGAATGTTCGAAACTGAATCCAGAGTCTTTGTGAGAGTAATGTGCACTCTTAACTGCTGAACCATCTCTCTAACCCTTTGAGAATAGTCTCTAATTTCAATTTTCTAAGAATCAAGGAGAAACACATAAAGGCTTTGTTTTGTTTTTCTATAGAATATTGATAAGCAGGCTTTTGTCTACTAAAATTCAGTCTCACTGGTATGGATTTGTGTGCACACACTGGAAACACAAAGATGTAAAAGATGCTATAACTGCTTATCAAGGAGCTCAGAGTCTATTCTGGTTCAAGAGAAAGAGACACATTCAAATAACTATAATACACATGCCTACTGATGAATGCTGGGAAAAAACTATAAACATCTCTTGTGAGAACAAAAGAGTAAAGTATTTGATTAATTGAGTTTAGGAGTACTATGAAGAAGAGATTTGCAAAGGATGTGACATTTGAGTTGTGCCTTAGAGGATAGTTATATCAAGAAACCAGAGAAAGAAAATAAAAGGGGAGTGAGGGAAAAATATATTTTTGGTAGAGGGAGGGAAGAATCTAAACCTTAAATTACATGTTTTATTCAAGGATTGGAAATAGCAGCCTATATGTAGAAATTTGAGGGGCAAAATGAAGAGAAGAGCTGTGGGAGGTCATAGATTTTATTATTAGAGGCATTGAATGCTCTAATGGGGTTTTAATTTTAGTCCCTAGGAAATGGAGACCCATATAAATAGAACTCAAATAATGAGGAGCCAATTAGGAGAATGTTAATGACCAATTCTTGAATGTTAAAAGCTCACTGCTAAAACTAGAAAATTTATACTGAAGAAGCACTATATAGTCCTTAGCAAAGTTATTTGATTTTTAAGCTGTGAAATTGTTTTGTGAAACAAGAAATAATTGTGTAAGAAATATTTATTATCTTGTACAGAACAGTAGTTTGCAACTGTTGCAGAAGAAAACTACAAAACAACCATGGAAGAAAGCAAGAGGGAACATGCATAGATCACAGAGCTGAAAGGACTTTCCTAGGCTCTGCATGACTAACACGATTTAAGCTTTGTGTGTGAGTCCATGGCCATGGATTTAAAGTAATCAGAGCTACAGGAAAATGAATATAATTTAGGAAAGACAAATTAATTGTTTTTAATTAATTTAATTAAGATGCTTTGATTTGAGGTACCCACATTTCTCAACCTCCTTTAGAATTAAGGGCATATGTAACTAAGATTTTTCTAAGGAAACAAGACTGGAGTCCTGTGAATCACTTTCAAACACATCCAAAAGGCATTCTATCTATGTACCTTGCTCTCCTTTTACCACTGAATGAAAATGATAGGCAGCCTACAGAAGCAGGTGCCATAGGAGATACATTATTTAGACACCCAAAAACAAGGCATACCCATTTAGTCTTAATTGCCCTGTTTTTCATATACCAGGTTTTATATTTGTCTGCTGTTTAGCTTGACATAATTGAGGTGTTGGGTTTAAACTTCCTACAACACAACACAAACATTAGAATACAATTATGAAGATTATGTTACTAATATCAATGAGAAATAAAAAATCAGGTCTGGAAATTGACATAGAGAAGAATTGTCCAAGTTCAAATGGAAGCAAAATTGGACGTACCTTTTGGAGAGATGATATATATAATTTCAATTATGTTCTAGGGTTTTTTAGATTCATATAACTATAAAAAATACTATATATATTCTTATAGTTCATAGTTGATAATTGTGGTTGATAGAAACTAATTTTTAGGATGAGTTCAGAAATGTGATGAAATAAAAATTTACTGAAGTAGACTTTCCTGCTAAAAGAAGATAACTGTTTGAGCATGACACAAGTCCTGAATACCTGTAGTGCTTTCTATTTTTATTTCAACTCTTGGGAACCAGAGACATAAATCAAATGGTCATATTGAAATAGATTAGTCTAACTATTGATTGATTGCTTCAAAAAAACTTGTGATCAGTTTTTTTTTTCTTTTTTCTTACAGGTCTACATAATAATATAATAAGACATTAGTATAATTATGATCTTATTAGTAAAAAGTTATCATTTAGTAAGCATAGCAACCAACTACTCTCTCCCTAGATCAATTACTGAAGAAAGCAGGGAATTCCAGATAGTCAAGCAGTGGCTGATCATGCTAATCAAGACACACTTGACTAAAAAAGGGCAGTAGTTTTAACAAGCTCTGTTAAGGAAATTGAATCTTCCTTCATTCATCAAAGGAGGTGAATAATAGCAGTCTCAAATTGTTTTCCTGTCATGGAAATTGTTCTCAGTTGTATGCCATGCAAAATTCTTAAAATAACTTGTTAATTTCCAATAAGGAAGACTAGGAAAAATTGTTTTAGGAATTGAATTATAACTGTAGAACAATCTGTAGAAGAAAAAATTTTACTATCAACCCATGAAGTAAGCATTTATATTTATTTGTTCTATTTTGTTATTTTTTTGAGATTGTTATTGTGTGTGTGTACATGTTGCCAACTTGACATACTTGGGAAGATGGAACCTATCTGAGAAACTGCCTCCATCAGATTTATTGGTGGGCATGTCTATGTATATGGGGCATTTTTTTGATTGCTAAATGATGGAGGGGACTAGTGTGGACAGTGCTAGTCCTGCACAGGTAGACCTGGTTTGTAAAAGAATGGTAGTTGGAAAAAAACCCAAAAGAATGGTAGTTGGGCAAGATATGGAAAGAGAAGACAGCAATCATTTCTTCATAGTCTCTGCTTCAGTTCCTGTCCTAAATCTGTGGCTTCACTTCCTTTGATGATGAACTATAATATTACCTACTTATACATATGAACTCACAGAGGTTATGATAGCACACATAAAACCCACACAAGTTGAAACAGAATATCATCCCAGAATAAACAGGGGGAATTTAGATAAATCCTCACCCATTTATCAAAAAGCTATTTGCAATTGATACCTATATATAAAAAAATCAGCTTTCTCCAATGAATTGTCACTAGATATATCAACTTCACTTCAGAGCAGTTATTAATACTCATGAGTAATTAGCCAACACAAAACTGGTTCCATGCTTCTTTGTGTGCTTTTTTTTTTGTTTTGGTAATTTCTGTCTTATAAATTGTTTTAATTTTCATGTGTTTAGTTTTTTTTACTTTATGAAATACACAGAACCCAGAGATGAGTGGGCAGATAGGGAAGAACTAGGAGGAGTTGGAGGATAAGGAAAAATAGGATAAGTATATATATTTTAATATTTTTATTGGATATTTTATTTACATTTCAGATGTAATCCCCTTTCCCAATTCCCTCCTATCTAGGAACACCCCTATCTCATTCCCCCTCTTCCTGCTTTTATGAGGATATGACCCCACTCAGCCTCCTACTCCCACCTCACCACCTACTTCACCACACATGATTTCCCCCACATTGGTGGGTCCAGCCTTCACTGGACCAATGACTTCCTCACCCACCTATGCCTGACAATGTCATCTTCCCCTACATATACAGCTGGGGCTATGGGTCCTTCCCTATGTGCTCCCAGGATGGTGGTTTAGACCCTGAGAGCTCTGGTTGATTGGTATTGTTGTTCTCCCCACAGGGCCACAAACCCTTTCAGCTCCTTCAGACTTCTCTCTAACTCCTCCATTGGGAACCCCATGAAGAGCTAAATGGTTAGAGTGAACATCCATTTCTGTATATTTTAGGCTCTGGCAGACTTCTAAAGAGACAGCTATAACAGGTTCCTATCAGCATGTACTCCCTAGCATCTACAGCAGCATCTACATTTGGTGACTGCACAAGGGATGGATACCAAGGTGGAACAGGCTTTAGACGGTCCCTCCTTTAGTTTCTGTCCCACACTTTGTCTCCATATTTGCTCCCATGAGTATTTTGTTACCACTTCTAAGAAGGGCCAAAGCACCCACATTCTGGTCTTTCTTGTTCATGAGCTTCATGTGGTCTGTGAGTTGTATCTTGAATATATCAAGCTTTTGGGCTAATATCCACTTATCATTGAGTGCATACCATGTGTGTTCTTTTGTGATTGGGTTAACTCAGGATGATATTTTCCAGTTCCATCCATTTACCTAAGATTTTCTTGAATTCATTGTTTTTAATAGCTGAGTAGTACTTCATTGTGTAAATTTTCTGTATACACTCTTCTGTTGAAGGACATCTGGGTTCTTTCTAGCTTCTGGCTATTATAAATAAGGCTGCTATGAACTTAGTGGAGCATGTGTTCTTGTTATATGTTAGAGAATTTTCTGGGTACATGCCCAGGAGTGGTATGGCTGGGTCCTCAGGTAATGCTATGTCCAATTTTCTAAGGAACTGCCAGACTGATTTCCAGAGTGGTTGCAACAGCTTGCAATCCCACCAACAATGGAGGAGTGTACCTCTTTCTCCACATCCTCACCAACATCTTCTGTCACCTAAGTTTTGAACTTAGCCATTATGACTGGTGTGAGGTGGAATCTCAGTGTTGTTTTCATTTGAATTTCCCTGATGACTAAAATTATTGAACATTTCTTTAGGTGCTTCTTGGCCATTCGAGTTTCCTCAGTTGTGAATTTTTTGGTTAGCTCTGTACCCCATTTTTAATAAGGTTATTTGATTGTCTGGAGTCTAATTTCTTGAGTTCTTTGTATATATTGGATATTAGCCCTCTATCAGATATAGGATTGGTAAAGATCTTTTCCCAATCTGTTGGTTGCTATTTTGTCCTATTGACAGTGTCCTTTGCCTTACAGAAGCTTTACAATTTTAAAAGGTCCCATTTGCCAATTCTTGATCTTAGAACATAAGTAATTGGTGTTCTGCTCAAGAACTGTTCCCCTGTGCCTAGGTATTCAAGGATCTTCCCCATCTTCTCTTCTATTAGTTTCTGTGTATCTGGTTTTATGTGAAGGTCTTTTATCCACTTGAACTTGAGGATTGTACAAGTATGGGTCGATTTGCATTCTTCTACATGTTGTACTCCAATTGAACCATCACTATTTGTTGAAAATGCTGTCCTTTTTCCACTGGACAGTTTTAGCTCCTTTGTCAAAGATCAAGTGACCATAGGTGTGTGGGTTCTTTTGTGGGTCTTCAATTCTATTCCATTGATCTTCCTGCCTGTCCATGCAGTTTTTATCACTATTGCTGTATAGTACAGTTTGAGGTCAGGGATGGTGATTCCCCCCAGAAGTTCTTTTATTTTTGAGAATAGTTTTTGTTATCCTGGATTTTTTGTTATTCCAAATGAATTTGCAAATTGCTCTTTCTATCTCTATGAATAATTGATTTGGAATTTTGATGGGGATTGCACAGAATATATAGATTGCTTTTGGCAAGGTGGCCACTTTTACTAAGTTAATCCTGCCAATCCATGAGCATGAAAGATCTTTTCATCTTCTGAGATCTTCTTTGATTTCTTTCTTCAGAGACTTGAAGTTCTTGCCATACAGATCTTTCACTTGCTTGGTTAGATTCACACCAATATACTTTATATTATTTGTGACTATTGTGAAGGGTGTCATTTTCCTAATTTCTTTCTCAGCCTGTTTATCTTTTGAGTAGAGGAAGGCTACTGATTTGTTTGAGTTGATTTTATATCCAGCCACTTTGCTGAAGTTGTTTATCAGGTTTAAGAGTTCTCTGGTGGAAGTTTTAGGGTCACTTAAGTATACTATCATATCATCTAAAATAGTGAAATTTTGACTTCGTCCTTTCCTATTTGTATCCCTTTGACCTCCTTTTGTTGCTTAATTGCTCTGGCTAGGACTTCTAGTTCTATATTGTATAGGTAGGGAGAGAGTGGGCAGCCTGGTCTAGTGTCCGATTTTAGTGGGATTGCTTCAAGTTTCTCTCCATTTAGTTTGATGTTGGCTACTGCCTTGCTGTATATTGGTTTTATTATGTTTAGGTATGGACCTTGAATTTCTGATCTTTCCAAGACTTTTATCATGAAGATATGTTGAAAATAAATAAAATAACTATTGAAAATGGTCTCTCCTCCCTTTCCAATAGTTCTCTGTTTGCCTGCCAATGAAACTAACTCAGGCACCAGAATGTAGAAAGCCTATTTCCAACCCTGAAGGGACTAAAGTAGCAGAACAAACTCCATTTTGTATTTTGTACTCCATTTTTTGCTTTTGTCCTCAGAATGATTTGAACTCCACCCTTGAGTTCTGGGGAAAACCAGGAGATATCCTTGGCAGTTGTAAAATATACATAACAGCTGAGGTCAGCCAATAATAACAGGTGAACTAAGAATCATTCCCAGGTCAAGATGCCCCTTTTAGATATGTTGACCCTCCTTGTAGTTTTACCAAATGCTGTAAACCTATGACCTTAAAGGTCAATATTCCTTTACCCTCTTACTCAATCATGTATATCCAAGGTTTGGAAATTCTCACTTATGTTTTTTTTTTTTCTTTATAAAACACATTCCCCTAGACTTTGGGGCTGCTCTCCTATCTTGTTGCATTAGGAAGGTTTGTAGTCTAGACTCAAGCTTGAATAAAAACTCTCATGTGTTTGCATTGGAGTTGTGGTCCCTTGTGGTATCTTTGGGGGTCTCAGAAGCTGTGAATAATAGCCCCTACTCTGATTGTGATTATAGAATCTACTCTACAAGAAAGTCAGTTAAACCTTATCGGATACTGATTTTTATAGAGGAAAATCAATGTTTAGCTTCTCTCAACTTCTCTGTGCACCTCCCAGATCAATTAAAACTTCATTATTGATTAGTTATAAATATCTGTTAAACTTATAAAAATAGCTAACTTTTATTACCATCTAGTAGCAACACAAAAGCAAATTTTATCACCTAGGATGGCTGAAGAAAAATATTGGCAAGCATAACAGGACTGTCTTTTAAAAGTTAAAAAGAACCTTCCAACATCTAAAATTTTTTTGAATAATTTCCCAAACAGTGAAGTTTTTAAATAGAAAAATTCGGTCATTACTCAATACATATCAACTCTTAGTAGAAAAAATATTTCCATAGTAACCTAGAATTATAATTAACTCTAAATAGTGAGATTTCTTAGTTAAAATAAGGGTTGTCAGTGTAAATATTTTGGTCTATTTTATTGGGTTTTTATGTCTCTTTCCAACCTTTATTCTACCCTGATCCCTTCCAATCCTCTAAAACTAAGTAGGAGAGAAAGAAGATTAGAGAGGAAATGGGGCATAAATCCCTTTAGGCTCTGCTGGTTAGGTTCATCAATGGGTTCTTTGGGCAAATCTAATCTTCATAGTCAGAGTATCTGCATCTTTTTAATCTCTTTGCTTACAATCAATTGCGAACCACAACAGCAACCAGAGAAGCAGAGGGGAGCAGTAGTTACCTATTTCTTTTTCAGAAAACCTAGTGATTATTTTGAGGCTCAGGATTTTATTCCCTCTCTAGAGTGCCCAGAATTAAAGTATCTGCCCCTCATAGAACTTGAGACAATTATAGTTAATGGTAGTGGACAAACTGAAGCTGTTTGTCCACTACCAAACTGTATATACCTGGACAAACTGTTATACCTGGGGTTATAACAAAACACATATTCATACAGAACATAATTATGTTTTTAAAGATACCAAAATTCTCACTACAGAAGATGTTATATAATTTTTCAAGTAAATATCATGTGCTTCTCCCTTAACAGAAAGGTTTGAAGATGTTTAATGGGGCTTTTTGATTAAAATTTAATTGTGCATTTAAAGATTGCATTACCTATTTAGCCTGGGTTGGCCTTGAACTCACAATCTTCCATTCTCAGAAGCCCAAGAAATGGAGTTTTAGCCATGCTCCACTACCATGCCAGGATGAAAAATTATCTGAATTTGACAAAGTTTAATGATGGTCATTGGGATGAATGCAGCTTATCAATCTACTGCACGCTCTTAGGTTATAAAAGGCTTTTCCATTATGCTTATGTTTTGCAATTATCTGGCAAATGAAATAGCCAAGCATTTTACTTTAAAAGCATGCAAGCATGTATGTGTGCATGTATTCTTTTAAATTAAATTTTTAGCAATTTGTTTAAATGTTTGTGATATTTACTTTATGCTCATTTTATAAAACAAGACTTTTGATGACTATTTTAATTAGCTGAAGATTCATCTCCATATCTTTTGTAAGAACTTAAAGACATTTACCAGAAAATTGAACTATTTCTTATAAGATCCTGCTTAACTTCCAAAAATATAATGCATTATAAAAACTTTCTCATATTGTCTGAAGAAATGTTATCAAAATACTATTTTTCTATCCCTTTTTTCTAAACATTTAAACTTTTAATGAAAATTCAGTTACAATAACATATACATAATTATACTTTTTCAATATTAATATGATGCTATTATTCCAAATAGAGATCCAATTACTTAAACTGAAAATAATTTTGCTTTACGTTTTCCATACATGAAATTCCTTAACACACTGAAGTTGGAGTCCTTCTAGTCAGAGCACATAGCATTAACATGATATTAAACACAGACCATCCTTCTCACCTATGGAGCCTTGCAAACTTAGCAAATTCTTATGCATCACAACAACAAAAGAGTGAACATTATTTCATTAGCCAGTTTAAAAAGTAGTCCAAGAAAGTTGCCACCTGTTTTCCCTTGCCTACACTGATCAAAGATTGTGTATATAAGAACATTTCCAGAATCTTCTCTAAGCTCTACTTGGAATATTTTCTTATGTATAAAATAAGTTAATTTTTAACACAACATGTTAATTCTCAAATACCTAGAGATAGGTACTATGTTATTTCACTCATGAATATCCTTAAAATTTTGAAATATAATATATTCCAATTTTAAATTTAAGCTTTATTTTCATTAAAAAAATTTAAAAAAAATAATAGAACTTTTCTTTTCCAGATACCTTATTAAGCTTGAGAAACAGTGAGTAATACATAGTAACTTTACAATTAAAATTTTTTTATTGCATACAAAGAAAATCATTTCTTTCTCTAATATCTTTAAAATGTATTTGGGTAAATAAAAAATTTGTTATGTGGTTGCAAAAAGTGATGAATCATAGGGGACTATGGACATGAATGAGTGTCATATTTATTTATTAGAGTTATTTTATACAAGCATTTCTTTCTATTCTGGAAGAATGCAACTTTCCTTGAAGTATAGAATTTAGAATTGGAAAATGAGCTGTACGAACAAAGTGTCTCCTCTACCTGTACTTTTGGTATAAAGAATAAAAGCTCCATTTCATTCCACAAAGATTGTCTTTCCTTATATGCTTCATGGGTATATTATTGCAATTTTAAAAGAGATTCTGAAAATAGAGGCAATAAAACTGCTTCACTTGCCTGCTGTGAAGTTTTCCCCACAGGACTTGAAATTGAGTTTGTTCAACAGGGAAAGACACCCACCTCCTTCTTTGATGCTGAAAGGGGCCTGTTCAGCAAAAGGAAAATGTATGGACAGTCTCTGGTGGTGGGACATTGAGTGGGCTGTGATTGCCACCTTTGTCAGTAGCACTGTCATCATATTATACCAAGGGGAACGTGCAGGTGACAAAGGAGAAAGTGAAAGCGGGAACTAACCTAACTGCCTAGAGACAACAAAAGCACAGAAGATCCTGTGCTTTGTACATTTAGTGTTCTGAAAGTCCAAAAGAACCACTGGTTAGAATATCAATATATTTTCCAGTGTACTCCATGAAAAACTACCAATACATTTCCGTTAGTCCTAGGATACGATTTAAGAAAAGCCAAAAATTTTTGAGTTCTTAATATGTGAGGAAGAGGTAAAAGAGAAAAAGAGGTAAGTATTGTGTCTGTTTCTAGTTTTTCTATAATAAAAATGCATTCATTTCAGTTTTTGAGTGTAATAAAAGTCCTTTTTAAAAAAGCATGCATTTGAAACTTTGTTCAGACTTCAAATATTAACCTTTCCGTCATGTCATGTGGGTTTGCTAGGGTAGATCTCAATCTGTACCATTTCAAATGTATCTGGAATGATAGCAGTTGGTACAAGTGTTTATTTGACCTTGCTAGAAACTGTCTAAACTTTGCAAGTAAAGATGTTCTTATAAGAGAAAAAATGATATGTCAAACAATTTAGGCTAATAGATGAATATGAAGACATGCAGTAAGGTCTCCAGATATATATGGAAAATGGCACCACCCCTTCCACCACTTTGACTACTCCATGAAATAAAACACAAAGTGAAACCAGAAGTTGGACTGGGTGAAATACCAAGGAAAGGGGGAAATTTGGGAGAATTTAGAGAAAGGAGGCTGATTAGGTGTCTGGAAAAAAGACCTAAAGTTTTCTCACAGCCTTGTGCTTTCCAGACCTTCAGACAATACTTTGTTGCCACAGTGTTTGCCCTGCACAGTCCTCACTTTCCAAACCAGGGCCTTCCTGGTGCTTCTGATGATAAAGACTTGTAAGATCCTAGACAATAAAGCTACAGGCAAACAGAAGGCTGTTCACTTCAACCTATAGATTCCAATTCAGACACTTGTTTGCACTTTAAGTAAAATGAGTACACATATCTTACCTCAGGTTCCCTTTCTAGGAAACCTAAGAAACTGGAAAATAATTTATTTTAATAACTATACCTCTCAACTCAGTGAAAATTAAAAGGGTTGAAATGTTAGAAGAGTAAAAGCAGGCGATTATTCAAGCAGAAAAATAAGACATGATACATAAAGACCATATTCAGCCAGGAAAGTGAATAGTTATTACAAAAATAAAGTATTAGCTGAGTTGTTTAAACTATGACAATTAGGAACCTTTAGAGAAAATCCTCTGTTTCTTAAAGACAATTGCCTAGATGCTATGACATTTTTTTGTATTTTACATTTTATCTGACTAAGTAACTAACTTTCAAGTAAAAAGGATTTGATAATTACTTTTCTTATAGGATCATGGATAATAATCAATGAATTGGAGAAGCATAAAGTTTAGAACAAATTAAATTATTTAAAATAATATCACACAGTGATGATTTACAGAAGCAGTATCTAACATATTCACATTTATATATGCACTGAATGCTCACCATGTTCATACAGGCTGCCTAGAGTGCACATCCTCTAAACTGAGTAAGTCATGCATGGTAAAAACCTCAGCTTTCATTTCCTCTTCTATCTGTATTGATATAACGTCCTGGCTAGGAGGCTTGGAATAGGCTCAACTACTTCAAATGAAATACTATATAATAATCTTCTTGGATATAGCAAAATTAAAAATAATGAGAAATACTTTCTTAAAAGGTTCAGTGATATTACACACATAAATAATTACCCAGTTCTCACAATGCAAGCAAAGGGATCTCTCAAAGGATAAAGAGAGAGCCTCTTTGAAGCACATAAAACACCTTATGTAAATGCACCATGAACCCCAATGCTGTATAAGTTAAAATTTACTTTTGAGATTTTGCTGAAACTCTGTCACAGGTCAGTAACTAAGATTTTCATAAAACAGAAGAAATAAATAGTATAATTTGTGTCTAGCTGGAGGATACCCGACACAGTGCTATAACTAGGCACACTGACAGAATGAATACTTGCACAATCCCTAAAAATCATCAGCTACCCTGTGGAGCTTTGTAAAAAATGCTGGAAATGAAAGGGTAGCAAGTGATCTGATGATATGTATCCAGTCAGTCAAGTGATGTTAAAGAAGTATGAGGACCTGAATTTGGATGCCCAGCACATATGCTCATGCACGCACATACACACACACACACACACACAGAGAGAGAGAGAGAGAGAGAGAGAGAGAGAGAGAGAGAGAGAGAGAGAGAGAGAGAGAGAGGTGAAGATGAGTGATGGGAAAGTCTTCTCTAATTCATGAAAATACATAAATACATTCTGGGAAAACTTGAAATAAAATATAAGAACATATATAATTTTTCATAAATAAATGGCTGTGGCTTTTTAAAAACTGTTGCTAAGCCTACATTATATGTATGAAGAGTAAGATATAATAAGACATTAACTTCCACCAAAATATTAATAGAAGAAAGTAATAACAATGATTTTTCTAATCCCTTGTGAGGTGTGTACATAGAATACAAGGAGAAGAAATACTTTATCTGCCATTTACTATATAGGATTTTACCTGCCATTTGTATAGGAGGTGGTCTATGAAATTGCTTACAGAGATTAGGAAAGTTAGCCACATTCAAATACTCTTACATCAGTAGAGATAAGCGATCCTACTCCCTAAAGGCAAATGCCTTCACAATATTAGACAGATATCACTTAAAAAGTCACAAAGATTTGCTAAATTAATGCCTTCTCTAGTGCCAAATGAGTTTTCCTCAAGTATGCAGCATGGCTATATAAAGCTAAGATGGAGGAAACAAGGCATCATGGTAAATAAGCACACTAGAGAAGTGCTAGGACCCTGGAAACACTGAAATGAGGAAAATAACAGTGTCCTTCATAATGTTGCAGGGAATGAAACTTCCATAATTCTTTCACCCATGTTCAGCTCCCTCTGACAAATTATGCAATTAGACTATCAAAGGGAAAACTGAACTCTATCTAAAAATCTAACCAAAATATAACAAAAAGAGTGGCAATAACTACAAGTGAATTGCATTTATATTTTACCTTATATCACAACTGACTTTCTTTTATTTGCTAATTCCACATCATCCCTATTTTTAACATTGAACTCAAAGTTTGGCTCTAAATTCATTAATATTGGTATTACATTGGCATTTATTAGAAGTGTTGAATTTTAGATCTTACTTCAGAATAATATATAAGATTCTAAGAACACTACAAATGATTTTAAAGTCTAATAAGCAAGCTTGGTTTGCCAAATTATTGATTTGTGACTCTTTTTACACAGCATATAATATGTTAGCTATATTTTCTCTTATTAAATTTTAAATTTTTGAGATATTTTAATAAATACATAGAAGTGTGTGTGTGTGTGTGTGTGTGTGTGTGTGTGTGTGTGTGTTATTGATAAATTCTATCCATAAGGAAACTTTCTGGTCAAAACTAATGATTTCTCCTTGCTTTGTGATCCAAGTGTGTGGTGCACTCATCTTAACTCCAACTTAAATTAACTAAAGCCCAAATGATTAGGTTCACCTGTGAGGAAAGTATTTCCTTCATTAAATACATTTAAGAGGCAAGACCCATATTTAATTCTGAATCATTTAAGGTGAGAAGATATACCTTTAATGTGGGCCACACATGCTTCTAGCAGCTCGTATAAAGGATGTATAATTGAAAGTTTGCTTTTGGCCTGATCATGCATTCTTTCACTGGCAAGTCTATTCTCTATTAGAGCCTACATCATTAGGATCCCAGCATATACTGAAGACCAGCTGAGACATCAAGCTGAATAATATAGATTTTGGTGCCAGTAATGGTTCTGAGCAACAGGAGAATAGGGATGGATTTTTAAATGTCTGAAATAGGCTCTTAAATTTTCTAACCTACAGTTATTGAAGCCTCTCCACTTACTGAGTTCTCTCATGGAAGCTTAGAAAGTACTGACAGTCCATAGTATGAAAATATTCTACAAACTTTAGGCTATAAATGAATTTGCTCATTATGATTCACCAATTGTGAGGGGCAACAAATTTGGTTACTCTGTATTTAAAACTTTTGACAATTTGTGGAAAAATAATAAATTGATGGTGCTAGTTGGTTGCTCCTCATATCTATGGATAAATTGACAATGAAAAGAATGTGCTCCATGATAAAATTAACGAACTTCTAGCATTTCTGAATATGGTGAAGGACAACAATGAACTCAGAAAGAACATTGATTGGCTCCACATGTGCATCAAAGGACTGTAAGTTTCTAAGTGTGCCCTTGAGGAGAATCTTTCCATCATCCATAGAACTCAAGCTGTGGAGAACCAGACTGGCTGAATTAGAGTGAAACTTCAAGTCCCAGTTTCAGAGGGTGTTAGCAGTTTAAAACGGGGGGCATTAGTTAGTCAAGAATGGGGTAGTGTATCTTGAGATGAAGATGTATGGGAGGTCCCTACTGAATCTGAGAACTTAGCATCTTCAGATTCTCTAGGGTTTATCTCACCTAAGAAAGAAGTTTTTCTACTCTCACCAGAGGATGTACTCCCACTACCTATGAAACGCTGCCTTTTTAATCTTTGACTGGGGAACTTATTCCTTCACTGAAGGCTGGTTTAGTAATGACTTTCTCTGAAGAAGACTGGAGACAAGACAATACTGATATCCCTCTAGACCCATCAATAGTTGCCTTTATACCTTTAATCAGACATAAGGATAAGCAGGGTCCTAGAGGAGAGATAGAAAATGTAGTTCACAAAGATGCAAGCTACACTACATAAAAGCTTAATGCATTTGCTTATTATATCACTTAAGCAGAAATCTGAAGAATATGTGTGGAGATGGATTTGAAGGGTCTGGGATAAGAACAGAAGTAACATAAACTGGATCATGTTGCGTTTTTTGGCAAGATCTCACCAAGTAAAGAATCTAGGTTTAATATTGAAGCTCTTACAGTAAAAAGTTGTCAAAAGTTTGAATGTTTAGCTGAAACATTTATCAAAGATAGCCTACCAAAATAGTATTGAAGATATTTGATATTTCTTGACTTAATGTTGCTGAAGAAATTATAAGGCTCAAGGAAATTGCAGTAGTATAGTGAGTATGCCGTGTAAAACTTAATCCTCCACAATGAGGCCTTTCACTAGCCTTTAACAAGAAAATAATGAGAGTGGTACCTGAACATTTTAAGAGCTTTGTGGTCATTTTTTTCCTAGTGCCAACCCTTAGGGTTGGAGATGTTGCTGCTCAGTTGGATTAATTAAGTGCATTGGGTTTAATTGGACCCTAAAGTAACAGAGTCAAGGTGGTAACACTGAATTGCCCAAGGATGATGATCTTAGTTGTAGTAATAGACAGCAAAGACAAAGCAATGTTTCTAATAGCCAAACCTATAATGGGCTGCACAGGCAAAGTGATTTTTTAAATTCACTTTAAATCCTACTCACTGCCACCCTCCTGTCACCCCCTCCCACAATCCTTTCTCACACCCCTTTCCCTTCTCCTTTGAGGGTGTGGGTGATTCCCTGCATATACCACCATGCTAACACATCAAATCTTTGCTGGGCTAGGCATATCATCTCTCACTAAGGCCAGACATGGCAACCTAGCTAAAAAAACATATACCACAGACAGTCAACAGCTTTTGGGATAGCTTTTGCTCCAGTTATTCAGGTATACTAGGAGCTAAGGTGGGAGGAGTAAAGAGAGGAAGAGGAAGAGTAAGGGAGGAAGAAGAGAAGGAAGAGGAGGAGCTAGGAGAGATGGAGAATGAGAGAGGAGGACATGGAGGCTGATGTTCTCTTGACTGTAGCAGTCAAAGGTAGTTGGTATACCTAGGTAAGTATTTGGTTACACTTCTGATTGTATGGGCATCTTGTTATTGAGCATTATGAAATATATAAGCCTTTGAATAATCTAAGCATTAGAGTCTCATCCATATGAGCCCATGTGGTTGGCAGGATACTCTGAGCAATGTCCAGCCTTGCAGAGACAGTGTGGAAGACAGGCAGAGCCATCTCCGACGCTGGCATCTTGTAGGTGGCAGGGCTGGTGTTTCTGGCTGGCCATTTCTAGCTGCAGCACACACGTGGCCTCTGGCCAAGTGGTTGATCTAGGCAGAGCCACCACAGCTTAGCCAGTTAGCTTGACCAGAGACTATTTTAAATATTTACTTCAACAAAGTGGCCCACCAACTTCTGGCACGAATTCATAATTCACTAAGAATTTAAGTCTATTCACCTGAGAGTAAAAGTTGTATTTTTTTTTTAAAGAAAATGAGTGAGTGATTGGCGCTGATAGGAGTCACATGACTCTAGCATGAGAACCCTGAACAAAGAAGACCTGGCAGACATGTCCTCTGCTGAGAAAAATTCCAGGCTGCTGCAGTCAGAGCCAAATAAATAAGCCTCCATTGTGGAGCAGTTACTGATTTAGGTATAAAGTTAAAACATAAGAATTATTTGCTTTTAAGAAAGATTTATAAACAGATTTGTCCAAATCATGTGGGGATTATCGCCCGTGTCTTGGAACTTAGATAGGAAAAATTGTGTACAAGTGTACAAGTGAAAGCTTCTCTGGAGTACAGAGCCAAACACATAGGTGGTATAAACAAAAAACTGTTCTAGGTAGAGGGCCAAACAGAAAGAGAGTGTAAATCAGGTGTGTTTAAATGATATAAAGTTATATTACCTCACAGGAGACTTGGGTTCTGTCTAATGTGGATCCCACAGAAATTCTGGGTTCATTTCCTACTTGGCAAAATAAGGAAGGAAGATGGGTGAAATTTTCAGCTTTGTGGTTATAATTTTCTTCTGGGAAAGAGGTCAAGATAAAGGTTTTTCTGGTTACTGGCTTAAGGAAATTATGTTTAGGGAAAAAGATTTTGTCTGTGTGTTTTCAGAAGAGACGATTAAGATATTTCTGCCTTCCAGAATTATATGGATTAGACATGACAGAGGCAGGCTGGCAGAAGACTAGATTTCAGAATTCAAACAAAAAAATTTCTTGATAATAAAATTTGTTTTGATAATTGTATATTGCAGAATACACAACCTTGGTGAATCTACTCATCAAGCAAGGTGAGGAGACATGATCAAACCTCTGATGTCCTGAAATTTCAGCTGGATGCAATGAAGACACAGACATCAGAGGCTTATCAATTTACACTTCCCCCCACCCTTCTTCTAATATCTCAATGCCCATAATCAGCTTGAAGAAGTTAATGAAGTGTTGGCACCCCATTCCCTGGGCTTGGGTACTGAGGTGTTTAATATTGGGCTGTCTTTCTAGGGAAAAGTGATTTTGTTGGAACAAGGAGGAATAGCTAGGAATTGTTATTGAGGTGAGATTAATATTGTTAATCTCATAGGCATTGTGCTTATATAATACCTTTAGGAATGCAAGGCTAAGACCCAGTCCTTCTTTAACCTTTTTTTAACTGATTTGAGATGGTTAGCCTGTGAGTTAAGGGCCTATAGAAAATTCATGGCTCTGAGTTTATCGTTAGGGTGTTTTCTATACTTTAATTAGAAATAGCTGAGAGGAATTAATGGACAACAGTCCAGATTGCCTTATATAGATCGTTGGTTTTCAAAATGTCAGAAGTCCACAGAATTGATGATACAAACATTTCTGTATTAATGTTTATTTTAATTAGAGACATGCCTGCTCCTGACAGCTTCCCTGTATTGAATTCTAAGAAGAAATTGAGCATCTTTGAAGTTACTCCAGTTGTGGTGAGATAGTCACTAGGCAAAAATTGCCTCTTTTCATCTACAGACAAACTACTGTCCAGAAAAGGACACACTTGCTGAAAAGTCAACTGATTATATCTATCAAGACAGAGTAATCAGCCCTTAATAATTCTGCATTACTTGGTCTGTCAGATGATCCTGGGCCAGAAGGTTGAAGATCAGATGCTCAAACATTTTGAAGTACAGGGACTGACTGTCCAGGTGTTCAGCAGTCTCTATAAATTGGCTAAATTTTAGAAGCTATGCTTTGTGCTTCCCATAATTTTAGTAAATCCAGTCGTTCTGGATGGAGTTGAAGACTTATAGTCTCACAGCCAACCCAGGATCTTTACTTAGAGAGGGTGGTTTTCAGATGAAATTCATTCTAAAGACAGAACATAAGCCAGATTCAGAACAAAGTCTTTTAGTTAAGAGAGATGACAGAGGTTCTGGTTAGTCAACAAAATGATGGACTGGGTATTAGGTTTATCTTGTACCTTACTGATACAAATTGGTATAGTTATGCTCTAATTGTATTTTGAGAGAAAGTTTTTTTTTTTTTTTAAGAGAGATGACAGAGGTTCTGTTTGGTCAACAAAAAGATGGACTGGCTATTAAGTCTGTCTTGTACCTTACTGATACAAATTGGTATAGTTATGCTCTAATTGTATTTTGAGAGAAAGTCTTTTTTTATTTTAACAGGAAGGGAGATATGTAGGAGGAGCTAAGTTGCGAGGAGTAAGGAAAGGATAAGGAGGAGGAAGAGGAGAAGAAAGAGAAGGAGCTTGGGGAGGCAGAGAGACGAGGAGAGAGAGAGAGAGAGAGAGAGAGAGAGAGAGAGAGAGAGAGAGAGAGAGAGAGAGCGCTAAGATATTAGTGTTTCAGGTGCATTGGTGAATCTATACCTGTCTTGTTTGTACAGATATTTGTATTTTCTTTCTTTGAGTTCTTTATCCTGCAGTGTAACATTATTTAAAAGAATATCGGTATTTAACTTGTTGAAATTTGAGATACCTAATGAAAATTCCTTAAGGGACATTGCCACCTAATCTAAAATTTATAATGCATGTGTGGATGTATGAGGGATAGTTATGTCATGGTAGACTTACATATGAACTGGTTAAATATATAACATGCTTGAGATTGTGTGTAGGATAGTTGTATTGTGCTACAACATTTATGACTTGGTTATTGTTTTCATTTGAATATTCAGCACAGCACAAAAAGATATGACTATGTGTCAAGTTGGCAAGGGGTGGACTCATGATGACTATTATTGGTTGTTAGCTCAACTACCAATGGAAGTAACTTAAACACAAGTGGCTAGGTTTATCTGTGAGAAAAAACAAATTTCTTACTAAGGTCAATAAGATTTGAAGGGGAAGAGCCAGTTTTAATACAGATCTTTTGAGATGAGAAGATACACATTTACTCTGGTTCACACCTTCTTTTAGAAGCCTATATAAAGGACATGGAAGAAGGAAGCTTACTCTCCTTTCCTGCTTGCTTTGACTGAAAAATCCATTTATTTCCTAGTACCCACACTTTCAATATTCTGGCATATACTGAAGACTAGCTGAGTCATCTAGCCACATAAACTGAATTAATAGATTCATGGACCTTCTATAGATAGGCAGCCATTGTTAGAATATCTAAGCCAGAGCCAATAAGCCATCCTAATATTATATGTATTATATATAAATAAAATATTATATAAATAATTTTGAATCAATTTCTATTTTGTTTAATTTATTTAATTTAAACATATTTTATAAATAAAAATTATATAATAATATATTATAATAATCTCTTTTTGAGCCCTTCACTTTCTACATAGGTTATTCTACCTAGCATCAGTTACTTTCGTATGTCAGCATGTGTGTCCACTGGTTTTAATGTCATACACATATGACATTAAATTTACATTTATAAATTCTATAATTCTATAATTTCTGTTACTCTGAGGAATGCTGAGTAATACAAGATATTACCATAAATTCTTGTGAGCAAACAGAAGCAATTTCAATAGCCTGTAATATTTTGAGGATCTCAGTAGGCTTATGAAACAGTTGATTTCATATTTGTGTGAATTACACTAATTCCCACTACATCTTTTACTTTACCTTCCTATTTAAACTTTATATCTTTATTCTTCAGTCACTAGTCAAAATCAAGCTTTGCAGAGATTCTATGGTCACTCATATTCAGAGCATAACACATATCTAATTGCCTACATAACAATACCATTGCCAATTTGACTGCCTTTTACCAGGACACCATTTTTTTAACTCATATTTGATACCAGTACAACCCAGTTACCTCTGCTCTTTCTCTGAAAGTTCCTTTATATTTTCACTCTAATCCCACTCTTTCTGTAACCCAAGAGACACTACTCTTAAAACCCTGGAAAATAAACATTTTCTCTCTTCTTGATATACCTCAGAGACTATGTATGAAACACATGCTCATTGGTAGTTTTAGTTTATAGTTTTTCATGTTTTTAAAAAGTACACTTTAACGAAAACTTTCCTTAAACTATTTGATCACTTGGTTTTATATACTAAATTTTCATATTCTTTTAATCCTCTGCAGATCTTATTTGTTCACTACTTTGACTTTTTATCTTCCTGAACCCTTTCTACAGAGGTTCAACCTAATCTCAATCACATCCTCTCTTCTAAAGTGCAAGCCAATTTTGTTTGTTTTATGTTTGTGTATGTTAATTAAACATGAGCTAGAGTCATCTTAAAGGTAAGAACTTCCATTGAGAACATTTCTCCTTAAGACCAGGCTGTAGGCAAGTTCCTAGGGTATTTTCTTAATTGGTGATTGATATGGGAGGGCCCATCACATTGTGGGTGGTATCATCTCTGGGCTGGTGGCCCTGGGCTCTATAAGACATCAGGCTAAGCAAGACATGAAGAATAAGCCAGTAAGGAGCACTCCTCCATGACTTTTCCACCTGCTCCTGCCTCTAGGTTCTTATTCTGCTTGGGTTTCTTCATTCCCTTCTCTCAATAGACTGTGATTCTAGGATATGTAAGCCAAAGATACTTTCCTTTGAATTTGCTTTTGGTCATAGTGTTTCATCCTAGCAATTGTAGCCTCATTTAAAATAGCAATATTATTTTTTTTTGTCAACAAAATAGTGCCAGCTACAAATCCCACTTTCTATATTGACAGTTAATGTGTATTAAGAATTTACATAATATTGTGGTCTGTCAGAACAGAATAGAAAAACATGGCTCTGATTGCATTGAACATAGTAATAATGTGTCCCCATCTTCTTGATGCAGGCAGAGGCCAGATAGAAAGCCAAAACTCTCACTGCACCCAGAAACAATGGTGACATTGGGTCTTGATAAAATTCAAATAGGAAAAACATCTCCATTTTCTCCTGACAGTAATACCGTTACACTTCTTTCCTCTAGCAAGGACAGGCAGAAAAATCTAACTATAAAAACAAGCATTAAAGAAGATCAAGTTTTGTGAGACAGTATTGTGTCCAGCTTTCAAATTTTAAAATCACTCATTTTATCAAGAACAAGGAAGAGATCAAATATAATTTTAAATGTTAATCAATAAAGAGTCTGAAGTGACAGAAATTTTTAAACAAGGTGACAGAGATGTCAGTTATCTGAAGGTTTAAATCAGTCATTATTTAAATTATTGAACAAATCACTATTAGCACGCTTGAATCAAATGATGAAATAAAAGACTCAACTTAAAAACTCTACAAAGTTCAGGCACCGAAGAAGACAAAGAAAATCTACACAGAAATTTTATATTTGAAATAGAAGCAGATTTCTACATGAAATGTGAAGTTATTATCTATGTTTTCTTCCTGCTTTTACTAAGGTGGAACATAACTAAGATAAACAAGAAGGAAAATTACTACTCAAACTCTTTGGGATACAAGAATATTTTTTAAATGATAAAATTAAGAGATCTAGTGTAGAAAATATTTCTAGAGGAAAAAGATGAGAGCAGTTTTTCAACCATTGCCTAATACTCTCCCTAATCTCAAGTTCAGAGTGTTCAGCCACACAAAAGCTTTTTATTAAATGAACCATTGACCTTCATGTTCATATCCATAGAAAACAAAAAAATAGAAGAATTTATCACAGAAAGATCTGTAGCAAAACATGCTACTAAATGAAGTAAATCCTTAAGCTACACACATGTGGAGAGACACCCTACTTGGGATTGCTATAAGAGTAGCAATCTTATACACATTGGATGTCTGACACAAATATATGTTACAGAAAGGACAAAATGAATATAATACATGCAACTTGTATTCCTGTGAAATATGCTGATAATACTGCTCAACTACAAACATATATTTTACTTTTATAAAAATGATTGAATGGATTCAAAAGGTATCAAGAGCTAAGATATCAGTGTTACAGGTTCATTGGTGAATCTATACCTGTCTTGTTTTTATATGTTTGGATAGATAATTTGAATGTTGAGTTTTACAGGTTCACAGATAGAAAGAAATTATACCCAAAGTTGGGCTAATGCTTGTTGCTATAATTGGACACTGGACCTGGGACACTGAAGACTTAAAATGAGATAGACTAAAGCCTCTTGAAATATCCAACTTTTTTCATACCATCAGGCAATTTATATTCTCAGATTAAAAATAATTACATAAGTAAAGTGTGCAATCACAAGAACAAGCTGCACATGACAAAAATATGTTTTTCCATAGAAGTATATAATCAACAATAGCCAGATGTAATGAATAATCAAAAGGAAACTCATTCTTCTCTGCTACACATGGGAGGGGTACAAAAGCACCTTCCAAGGACAATTCTGTGGGTTTGAAGAAACCGAGGTCACATGTTTCTTTGGAGTTTTCTCATAAACGCTTTGAATTTTCCTGTCATGACTCCATCTTGGACTGTGTTCTGACAGGCAACCATGAAAATTCTACCAATTTATTTCACTTAGAAGATAAGCTTTGAGATCTTTGAGCTTCTAGAATTTAATAGAATTTTCTCTTTGACTTCATGTTGCCATAGGTTAAGATTTTAGCAAGTGTTTAGCAGATATAGTACATGGATCATCTATATGACAAAAAAAAGTGTATTCTTGGGGGATGTGTGTTGTATTGAAGTAGGAATATAATTATCCACTCCCAGAAGCAGAGTATATAGACTGTGAATATTGTATGATAAAAATTAAGATTGCAGATGGAATTGCTTGACATATTTTACTTAAAATAGAACTACATCAATTTTTCTATCTCTCTAATACCACTAAGCTATGCCCCCTTGATCATCTCTTAAGCTGATAACCTCCCTTTCTTGATGGTTATTGTTATGAGCATTCCTGGATGTATGTTTGTTTATGCACAAGTATATTTAAATACAAATTGCTGAGTCAGTTTCTGGTGTGTGTGTGTGTGTGTGTGTGTGTGTGTGTGTATAAGTTTTCATAGCTGATCACTCAGAATTGGACTACCACTAAAAAGGCCCATCTCTGATAGTGGCTATGTCTTTGTCTCTCAGAAGCCATTAGTTTCCTGCTGTTCTTTGTCTGGGAGTGTAATCAGATGAAAATTTCTCCTCTTCATGCTATTGCCATTGTTTCAGTCTTATTTATGTAGCCATATCTAGAAGATACCATCTTATAGTAAACATCCTGGTATTTGCCTCTTACTATGTTTCTATCCTTTCCTCTTCAATACTCCCCACCCCCCCGCCCCAGTCATAGATGCAGAAACTATGATGTATCTCTTTGGTCTGGCTCCCAATAATTTGTTTATATGCATTGTTTGCAGGAGTAGTTGTCTGTGATGATCTCTATTTGCTGTAGGAGAAGCTTCTTTGATGAGGGATAGTAGCTACACCTATCTGTGGGTATAAGGATAAGATTTAGAATATTATACACAATGGGATACTGTTCAGTTGTAAAGAAAGATAAAATAGTTAAATTTTCATGTAAATAGCATACATATAAATATGCTGACTGTAGTAATCCAACCCAAAAAGACACATACTGCATATTCTTTCTCATCTGCAATTCTAGCTCCAATTTCTAAGATGGGAGATATTACCTGGAATAACCACGGAAACCAGGGAAGTACAAAGGGACTATGGTAGAGGTAGCATAGGGGGAATGGTATAGCAAAATACAAGTGATAAATATGAAATGGAATAAAGGATTAGGGAGGGGAGAGGGTTCCAACTAGGATGACAGAAGTGAGCTTAACATAGAAGGGGAAGGAGGAAAAATGGGCAAATAACATCAAAGTTGTTTGCTGAAGCCTCGAATCATTTTATATTTATATAAATTTATACAAAATACTTATAAGTGTATGCATGTTTAATTCATATATTTATATATATGAAATGTGATTTGTAAGATGATATAAAAACAGTGTTTAGCAAGAGTTGTCAACATTAGACACTTGCATTAAGAGGAGAAAGGGATACTGGAATATATATATATATATATATATATATATATATATATATATATATGTGTGTGTGTGTGTGTGTGTGTGTGTGTGTGTGTGTGTGTGTGTGGTATTGCTCTTGCCTGTTATACATAGAGCCATGTATTTTAGCCACAGGCCAGCAATGTATAGGGTTTAAAAAATTAACATCAGATTACATAAACTAGATAAAGAAATATATGTGTAGAGAAGTCAGAAGAAAGCAAAGGTAAAAATTTCAAAAGAAAACTAATAGAGTTAGAAAATCTGAACCTGGTATTTTCTGTGGAATAAAAGAAAAAGGCTAAAAACATCTGCTTAAGAAAAGACAGGAGTGGATATAGAGACGCAAAGCCAAACATAATTCAGACAGAGCACAAATTACAGATCTCTATGAGGTTTTTCTTCTTGGGCCCAGAGAACCCCACAGAAGACAGGAAGAAAGAACTGTAAGAGAAAGAAGGGTCAGGGAAAACATGGCAAACAGAATGAACCACATAGGGTTTATGGGTGCTCACAGAGACAGAAGCAGCAATCACAGAGCCTACATGGGTCTGTGCTAGGCCCTCCTTCTACGTACATGTTGATTCTTTTTGTGGGACACCGAATGGTAGGAATGGGATGTCTCTGACTCCTTAGCCTACTATTGGGACACTTGTCCTCCCAGTGGGTTGCATCATACAGCCTTGATATGGTGGTTTATGCCTAGTTCCATTGCATCTTGTTATGTGGAGTTTGGTTGATATTATTGAGAGCCCTTCTTTGTTCTTGAAGGAAAATAGAGGAGCAGTAGATCTGGGGAAAGAGAATATGAGGGGAGAGACTAGGAGGAGGAGAGTAAAGGGAAGCAGTGCTTATGATAATTGTATGAGAGAAAAATAACTTTTTAATTAAAAATGAATATTAATTATAATGCAAAAAGAAAAGAATATAGCAGAATATCCTGAGCTAACTTATCTTTTTAATACAAATAACCATGTTTTCTCCTTAATGGTAAAATAAGAGCAAGTGTAATTTCTCTTTTCACTTATACTCAACATATATTGGTGGTCTTAGCTATTTCCATAAGGTTATTTAATGAAATAAAAATATACATATTGAAAAGGTACAATGCTACATTTATTATTGATGGTGATATCAATGCTACTTTTATTATTGATGGTGATATTGTCAATAGCAAATCCCAAAGAATTAAATAAAGATCCAGTAGAGCTACTAAGTTAGTAGAGCAAGATATGCAGGGTATATGAATAATATGCAAAACTTCCTTGCTTTTCTCCATAGCATCAAATACAAATTTGCATCAAATCTTTGAGAATAGCATTATTAATAATCAGATCAATAAAATGAAATATTTGGCATATATCCAACAAGTTATGTATCATATTCTTGGAAACCACAAAATGCTGACATAAGAATTCACATCTCTAAGCAAATGAAGAGACAAAGCATATTTATGTTTTGAAACACTCAATATTTTTTAAGAATTTAGTGCCTTTCAAATAGATTGGTAGACCCTTCAATCCCATCTGAATAAATGTTCAGCAATCTATTTTGTAGCTGGGAACTCAATCTAAAGTGTATATCAAATGAGGGAAGATGTAGAATAAAAAGGATACAGATGCTTCTCTATTTAGTATAGAACTATGATATATTAAATACATCAAAACTTCAAAATATAACAATTTAAATTATATCTTCTATACATAGTCTAG
Source organism: Arvicanthis niloticus (assembly GCF_011762505.2). Classification (NCBI taxonomy): domain Eukaryota; kingdom Metazoa; phylum Chordata; class Mammalia; order Rodentia; family Muridae; genus Arvicanthis; species Arvicanthis niloticus. Next base: position 60,207,276 of record NC_047672.1, on the reverse strand, counting down.
CAAACATCACAGCTTATAATCAGTTTTCTGGTAGATTATTGGTTATTTAGCTTGTTTATCACAGGCTAAAATGGGTCCTAAAGCTCATTGACACTGTCTAGAATGGAAAGAGTAGAAAGTACAACTAGCTGGAAAATGATTTAAATTTAAAATTCAATGTATAGTTTCCACTAAATACATATTGCTTTCACAGCATTATAGACTTTAAACATAGTCATATAGAAACTAGAGAAATAATTTAGAAGTTAAGAACACTTGAACTCTTATATATATAGGACTAGATTTCAGTTCTCAAGATCCAAGTCTTACAACTCACAAATGTCTATAAGTCTAGCTCCAGGAGATAAGTCATCCTCTTCTTACCTCATTAGGCACATGAAGACATAGAGTATACATCCACACAAACACACTCTTAAATAAAAATATATATATTTTAAAAGTTATGTGCTGAATAACATTAAGCTGGGGACCATCTTGTTTGAAGGAGAAAAGAAGAGAATTTATACTCTTCACAGTAACTGAACATTACTTTGAAGGCTACTTTAAGACAATACTAATCAATCAAGTTTGGCACTGACCGAGAAATACAAACATTAAATGATGGAGTGGGACACAGATCTCAATAATAGAAGACCTAGTAATAGACGTGACAAATAATTACACATAGTGTTTCTCATCACCAACTACAAACAACATGAGATACTACAACATACCTATTATAATGGCCAAAATGCAATAAGAACATGATTGTTGCTATTGTCATTTCAGAGAAAGCAGAACTCATTCATTGCCAGAAATAATACAAAAAGTGATACTTTGAAAGGCAATATTTCAATGGCTTATAAAAGTAACCAAATCCCACTATAGGATTCAACAATAACACTTTAAGCACGATATTTTCCCAAGCCAATTAAAGTTTCACACATACATACATACAAATATACATACATACATACATACACACACACACACATACACACTACACACATCCGTCCATAAAAGTTTACAATAGCTTTTTTATAATCATCAAAACCAAATATAACTAACATGTCCTTCAATTAGTAAATTATCACACTTAGTTTATTGTAATAGAATGCTACTCATTGACAAAACAATTCTTATATAAAGCCATGAAATCCATGGGTAGATCTTAAATGCATTTTTAAAAATCATGTAAACCTAAAAGACCTTCATTCTCTGTAACTCTTATTTATGTGATATTTTGAAAATAATTTTAAAAAATAAATGTATTAAAACAATATATCACCAGTTATAAAAGGTTCAGAAATAATGCAATCTGGAGAGTTGAAATTAAATTAGTATTTTTTTAGTAAAAGGTGTGGTTAGATTATTTTATATGGAGATGTAGAGATGGGTATAATGACATTTTACATTCTTAAATCTTCCAGCACAAAGAATTAACTTTAAAAATAAATTATTAGTAATTTGAAGTATCCAGGATAAAATATTAACTGTGATGAAAAATAACACAATCCTAGTAAAAAAGTAACTGAGAGGAGTTGGTGAACTAAGTGTTCTTGGAAATGCAGAGATTCTGTAAAAAAGGCAAAAATAACTCGACATAGCTTCTTTACTACAGTTGGTTAAAAGTGGTTTTCCACAGAGATATAAATTAATAATTATGAAGCACCTAGATATATTTTATTAGAAAATAAACAAATTTACAAATGAATCACGTATACAAGCGGGGTTCTTATTGTCAGAGTTCAAGTTTAGACAAAAATGAAGAAAGCTAGAATGAGCCATATGTTAACAGATCAAAATTAGATGTGTCGAGACCAAATGATGTTTTCCATAATATAAATATAGGTCCATAGCATCAAAATATGTGTAGATATTTACATATGAATTACTCTATGCTCTGTCAGCTGGGAGATCAAAGGAATAATTCCATCTCAATAAAGAAACACGTCAGTTTTCCATTGTTTTAAATATAATTCATCAACCAAATGACCTAAATATGGTTGAAGAAATGGCTGGTTCTCATGCTTGGAGAGCAATATACACATAGTGATGAAATATTCTGTCATGTAAGAAAGGAAAGAAGTAACTAAAAAGAGTAATTGTGAGTATTTGTCAGACTCAAAAAGATAATCTAAAAGATTCACAATGGCAAAAGTTGGAAAAATCTGAAGAAGTAAACAAAAGAACAATAAATTGGAAGGCAAAATATAAAATGTGTGCCTATAAATACATACGCACACATATCAATTTATCTAGTTGAATATGTATATAAATTAAAAATAGACAATTATCCCTTGAAAAGGATTGGCATATAGTTTAGGTATGTACACCCTTATTACAAAGAAAGATGACAGTTCTCCATGTCTTAAGTTTACATTACAAAATGTTATTTTCCCAAGTACAAATAAAAAATATGGGGAAGCTGTGCTACAGTGGAGAGGCCTGGAAAGTACCACCTCCGCCTGACAGAATGGTCAGTAACAGCTGTCATATATCATGGTGATGATCTGTATCTGTGTTGTGATATTATGAGAAGGATACTTAACCCCTGTGATACCCTGTCCCCAAACCCACCGCTCAAAAATAACTATGATAAAAAATTTTTAAAACTTTAGACTAAGTTGAATTGTGAGATGATCCCCAAAATATCTGTTCAGCTCTCGTCTAACTCTCAAGGTTAGCAAAACTGGAGAAAATCTGGGAAATAGTACAACTCAAGTGAAGCCTCACAGACATGATGTCAAAATGTAATATGACATACTGGGTAGAATCATAGAAAAGTAACTTATAATGATATCCAAATATTCAGTAATTATTTGAGGCAAATGTGCCAGACTGATTTTTATTAATAAGGTACAATTAATAAGAAAAATTGTGTTGGTAACTCTATTATCTTTACAACTTTGCTATAATACCACACTATTCAATAATAAATTTTCAACTGTCAAAGCCTTATTAGCCTATAGTTTTAGCATGTTCATAGTGTTCATGTATTAAACTAGTGATGTATTCACTTCACTACCTAATGATAAAATCTCTAATGTCATGCCCACAGTTAAATACAAGTGTAAGCTCAGGACTTTGTTGTTGTCTAGAACACATTGTTACATTAACCTGTAGAATAATAAAAGCCTTCCAGCCTAGATGGCATGGCCTGGTCTGCAGAGTGCTTAAGAAACATCCATAGAATCAAAATACTGCCATGAAGCTTAGTTGTCATGCCTACTGAGTCCTTGACTCTGGTGTCCAGGATGAGATAGTCATGGGAGATGAAAGATTATCTCTTTAAAAAAGATCTATTTTCCTGTCAGTGTAGACTGCTTCATTGTTTAGAAGTTCTTGAGGCACAATTCTATCATCTATACATTGATCCAAAGGTTGTATTTTCAGCAGCAATCTTTGGTTTTCTTGACAAGTCACACTCTAGCAACTCCCTAATCAGGGACTCAGTCTCATGTTGTCCATGATGGTGTTCAAGTAGAAAGCAGAATGTACTGTGATGGATGTTCAATCCCTCCCTTGTTCCACCAGCACATTCTTTCAATGACTGTTACAAACAAGCATTTCCAAGAGTTTCTAATAAGGGATCTGCTACAGGTTGTCTGTTAGTTCAGTGGTTTTCTATTGCACACATCTCATGAAGCTTATATAAGCTTATGTAAAGGGTCATCCCTACACTTGACATTGAGAAGCCTTTGTTGAAATGCACTCTTCAAAGCTGAATTAAAATGCATAAATTCTGGCTATACACACTGGAACTAAACCAACTACCACCCATTTACACACATCTTCTAATGCTTCATTCAATAATGATTCTACTATGAAATAGGAGCTTTGCTTTGATTCTGTTTTGAAATAGGACCCTAAGACAACCTGCCATCATTTACTCTGCTTATATTTACACTACTACCAGATTTCTAAGAATAATCATTTATTCACTTCACTCAACTGACTCCCTGGGACAATATGAGAGCTGACTAGATTTCAGCCGTAAATCATCAGGAGTGTGTATGAGGGGAATGGCATTTAAATATAACTTACTGGGTTATTCTCATGGAATAACTTTTGATATGACCTCTGTTTTGCAAGCTTCTAGTTGTTCCCTTTATATTTAATAATAGAGTGTCATTTGATCCACAATTGGAAAAGATTTAAAGCAGATGCTAAACTAAATAAACTATAATGCTCATTTTCTGAAGTGACTGATGGGGGCAGGAAAGAAGAATGAAAATGATTCTCCTATGAAACAAAAGTGATATAAATTTTTTAAAGAAATCATTTTTCAATAAAAAATTATAAAGCAGAAATATGTGTATTTTCTCACATAGCTCAGAGATCACATAAATGCCAGAAGAAATGACAGTTGCTAAAATAAATGTGTTTTTTATGAAAAGCAAAGTAGTAAAACAAGCAAAATAGATGCATGAAATGGGCAAATTTTCAGCGGATTAGTTATTGCTGCCTCAGGGCAACTATAAATTATAAACTTGTTTTTAAACTTTTGGGTGTTCATGAATATATTCTGGATCAGTTCTTCCTTAGCCAGCCCTTGTAAAATGACCTTTGATGATTTATAATATTTTTGAAGTTTGTAAATCAGTGGTTCCCAGGTTGTGGATAGAGAATGTTCATGTCAAAAAATTAAAAACTATTATGGGTCAAACACTCACTTTTAGGGACATAAAGCACTCAACTAAAACTGGGCTAGCTCACACCTGCAGTCCCAGAATTTGAGAAGCTAAGGCAAAAAGATTACGTTGAGTTTGCCATTAACCTGGGTTACATAGTCAATCTCAGTCCAGCTTAAAGATTGAGAAATTTTTCTCAAAAAACAAACAAACAACTAAATCAAATTTTAAATAAATACAAAACTTATTGTGTGTTCTTTTCTTTCAAAACTGGGCAATGCTACGTTCAATGATTATGACTGTTTTAAACCATCACGATGTCATTCTTCCATTCATTTCTTTCTTGTAAAAAAAAAAAAAAGAACTCATATTTAGACCTGTTTTCAAATCAGGCAAAAAAAAAAAAAAAAAAAAAAAAAAAAAAAACCAAGATGGAAAACACGATCAGACAATATTGAGAAAACATATAAAACATAGTAATATTCTCAGACTGTGATATGGTTTTACACCTGTAGCATTCATAACTTATAAGGGATGATATGCTTCAAATACCCATTTAACCTAAAGTTTCTGCATAGTATTCATTAATCTGTGCTCTTGAATTCAACAATGGCCGTAATAACATGCAGCTGACCTTTCTGCACAGATAACCTGTTCTGTGAAGATCTCATTATTGTAAATCTATTATATTCATGAAATACATCCAAAATCAGTAAAATATAACATTGTGTGCATTAATATTTAATTAAAAAGGAAATAGACTTTTAAAATCAAATTCCATTTTCCTTTGTTCTCTTGCCCAAAGGATACACAGTGATAGCCAGCCATTCATGAAAAACAACTTTAAATTTGAATACAGTTACACGTACATGGGGGGACTGATTCTCAGTGGTTAAAATCACTAGTTACTTTTATAGTACCTGATTCAGTTCCTAGCAATATTTGGTTGCTCATAACCATTGTAACTCAGAAGATCTACCACACACTTCATACCCTCTGAGGCATTGAACACAAATTGTACACATATGTACATATGGGCAAAGAATTCATACACATAAAATAAATCTTTATAAAACTGAACATGGTTACACATAAATAAAAATATTTATAATACTGTTTTTTCGTGGTAAATGTTATTAAGACTACATTCATCCTTCTATGCTGATTTTCTTATTCTTTTATAGTAATATAAGGAACAAAATGTAAAATGATACCATGGATGAATGTAACCACGGAACCCCAGCCAAACCAAGAGTGTGTGCATGAATATGATAAAGTTGAAATGTGAACACCTAATTTTGTGGTTGGCTAAAAGTAGCTTAAAAACCCAGGCCTTGTCTGCGCTCATTCTGAAGCCCTGTGGAGATGCCTTTGCACTGAGAGATCAAGACCAGGGACAGACAACCCATCGCAGAATGGACAGAGTTCCAGCTGGACTGAATGCAGCACTACCAACGGAGTTCTTGCTGGACCCAAAAGCAGAAGGATAAGTCAAGAGCCTTACCTGATGTGCTGCCAACATTGGGACAGACTGGAGGTTAGTGAAGAGTGTCTGTGTGAACCAATGCCATCCCATTTCGCTGTTTGTCTATTGCCACTTATGAATAAATAGGCTAGTGTAGCCTTTCCTCAGAGTTTGAGGCGTCCTTCTTGCCTCTGCAATAGCGATTTGTGACAGTTCCACGGTTCTCTACATTTCATGACAAATAGTTAATATAATGCCATATATAGCCAAGCCTGACCTAAAAATACAATATTTAAGGAAATAACAACCACAATAAATACACAAATATAGCCAAAGATTCATCTCAAGCTTATTTTTCATTAAAAAGTTTAACTACTGTTAGAAGTTTTATTATGAAATATCACATATGTAAAGATTAATAGGACATATATAGAATTAACAAAACATTGAAAAGCAAATACTTTGGTGGGGTGGCAGGGGGGGGGAAGTTTCAAGAACGGATTTCTCTGCGTAGCTTTGGCTGTCCTGTAACTCACTTCATAGACCAGGTTGGCCTCGAATCCATATCTTCCTTCCTCTGCCTCCCAGGTTCTGTTATTAACTGTGTGGGCTACTTGTACCCTTGGTGGCTCACAGAGACTGAATCACAAACCTGGACCCAAAATGCATGGCCTGAACCTAGGCCCCCTCACATTTGTAGCAGATACGCTGTTTGGTCTCCATGTGCCTTCCCCAACAACTTGAGCAAGGGTTGCTCTATTCTATTAGAATGAATACAATTCATTCATTGCCTGCCTGTGGATCCTGTCTCCCTAACTGGGCTGCCTTATCCGGCTGTAGTGAGAGAGGATGCCTCTAGTCCTGTGGTGACTTGAGGTAACAAGGTGGGTTGGAACCCAGTGGGGGAGAAGGCGGGGGGGGGGGGGATTCCCCTCCTCAGAGCCAAGGTGAGGGGGAGGGGCTATGTGTGGGGGACATTGAGGGGGCTGTGATTGAGATATACAATAAATGAATAAATGAATGAATGAATGAATGAATGGGGAAAAAAGCTAAACAAGCACCAAAGGACACCTAAATTCTTTACTCTTTCCTCTAAATGTAACTTTATAGTAACTGCACTGTCCTTATACCTTTATCTCCTACGAGTGCAACTGTAAACACTGTTGTGCAATTTTCACTTTTTTGATGTAGAATTGTACAGTATCTATTAATCTCTGTCAGACATCCTTTAATTAAGGTTGTCTATTGCTGAATCGTTTAATCAGCTATTGGAGTTTCCCAGTAGAACTTTCAGTATCACTTGTGTAGTAGCATATAATCTGCAAACGGACATACTTTGACATCTTTCTTTCCTATTTGTAGCCCCTTGATATTGTGCAGTTGTCTTATTGCTCCAGCTAAAACTTTAATATATTAAGTAGGTGAATAGAAAGTGGACAGTCTAGACTTGTTCCTGATTTTAGTGGAATTTCTTTCTGTTTTCTACATTTAAGTTGATGGGCTTGCTGTAAACTGCCTTTATTATGTTGGTGTCTTTGTTCCTTGCCCCCAGGATTCAGGTAACTGTAGTGGGAGATATTTAAATCTGCAACCCAAATAGGACCGGTCAATGAAAACACGACTCAGTAATTATGAATATACTCTGTAAGCCTAGACTGGGCAGACACCCCTACACTACTCTGTTCCCTGGCTGTGAGACCCTTATAACTTGAGGGTTTTCCAGACCCTGCATTTGTCCTTCTACCTCCTGCTTCCCAGTCGTCCTCCTCCATCATCCTCCATCGTCTTCTCTCTCCTCTCTTCTTTCCAGTCATCCTCTCTCTCTTCTCTCTCCAGTCATCGTCATCTCCATCATCTCTGTTGTCTCTGTCCTCCATTGTCTTCCTCCAGTTGTCCTCCCTCTCTCTTTTCTCTCCCCAGCCTTTATTTCTCCACCTCCCCTTTCTCTGCCCAATCACTAGCTCCTGCCTTTATTTTACAAATTAAGATGGGCAGAAGGTTCACTAGAAATCACCTATGTAATGACTCACACCTCCTCTGCAGTCCTTCACAGGAAAGGGGAATTAGTATCAAAATTACAAATAAAGCTATTACAAATAAAGCTGCTATGAACAGAGTTGAGCAAGTGTCTTTGTGGGATGTTGGAGCATCTTTTGCCAGGGCATGGTATACCTGTACATTGAGGTAGAGCTATTGCCAGTTTTCTTACAAACTGCCAAATTGATCTCCAAGGTGGTTGTATAAGTTTTCATTCCCACCAGCAATAAAGAAAGGTTCCTTTTGCTCCATATTTTCACTAGCATGAGCTGTCACTTGATAGGAACTCCACAAGAACGCCAACAGAATCAACTAACCTGGACCCTTGGGATTCTCAGAGTCTGAACTACCACCCAAAGAACAAACACAACTTGGGCCTAGACCTACCCACACATATGCAGCATGTGTGCAACTTGATCTTCAGGTGGGTCCCAAAGAACTGGAACAGAGGCTATCTCAAAACCTTTTGTCTGTTGTGGGTTATGTTCTACTAGCTGGGCTGCCTTATCTGGCCTCAGTGAGAGAGCAAGTGAAGTGCCAGGGTGGGAAGAATAACCAGGGATGCCTTCATCTGCTCTGAGGAGGAGGAAAGGTAGGGATGGGAGAAGGATTGTGGGAGGGGTGACCAGGATGGGGGATGAGTAAAGATTTTAGGGGAGTGACCAGGAGGGGAACAGTGAGTGAGATATAAAGTTAATAATAAAAAAATTAAACTTAATTTAAAAAGTATAAGAGTGAGGGGTATTGAAGGGTATCAAGGAACCAAGTCCTTCTCAACGAATAGGACCAATGCATATAAGAGCTTATAGAAACTCGGGCAGCGTGCAACAGGGCCCACGTCCAAACTCATAACTAACTCAGAAGTTATCTTCAATTGACAACCACTTGCAAATAAAAGTTTAGTTTTCTTCAAGAGATTCTCACTGGGGGAACAAACTACTCTAAGGAGTAGGCTGCATGCCCAGCAATAGGTGGCCAACAGATCTTGAACTCAAGGGCTCAAGAGATTGCTTGTGTAATGCTATGCAAAGGCTTTCTTGCTCTTTCTTTCTTCCTTCATTTCATTAATTTATCCTTTCTTCCTTCCCTCCTTCCTTCCTTTCTTCTTTTTTCTCTCCTTTATTCTTTTCTTTACTATTTTTTAAACTTTTATTATTTTACTTTATTTTTATTTTTACCGTAGAGATCCTTAATGTATATATCATTGCTTCCAGTTTCATGTTTACAGGATTCTTGGGGGTGCAAATGAGTTGCTCTCTGAGTCTGCACCTGCTTCTTGTGCTTTTTCTTGGGCTCTTTTCCTTCCATTTGATTGGTTTTCTCTATTCCAACATTGTTCTCTTTTTGTTTTATTATTGTCTTTTAGAAGTTTGTTTCTAATGAGAGGGAAAAAGGGTTGAAATCAGATTGGAGGACAGTTGGGAAGGAACTGGAAGGAGTGGAGAGAAGGGAAACAATAGTCAGTATATTATATGAAAAAATCTATTTTCGATAAAAGACAAAAATAACTTAAAAAGCATTTCCTATTTGCTTATTTATTTATATTGTTAAACACAATACACTATTTTTTTCTCTGAACAGTGTTCCAATTTTTGAATACTAAGTACAATTGTAGAGGGCTAGGAAACTATAATTATTCTATCTCATGAAAGTATTCTTAAGAATGCTTTAAGTGATAAATTTTTGTGGGTAAAATTGGTCTTTGATCAATTAGATCTGCAATGAATTTCTAGGATGGATTGATTTCTGAACCAACCATAAATCTGTGTACAACATAAATCTGACCTAACAATTATGAGAATGACCTGACCATTTAACTACTATCTCTCTGCTTCTGTAAAGGATGCTCACTTGCTTGCTGCAGGCTTCCAGAGCTATTTTTTTCTTTTGTATGTGTCACAGTTGCAGTCCTTCCCTTTTAGAACTTGGATAAACTGGTGGTTAAGATTGCTTCCCACCATTCTGCTTGGAACAGCCCCACTGACGATAATAAATAATAATGAATATGTGTTTAATCCAGGCATCTTGGAAAAGTTTATCTTCAGGTACCCCATAACAGCATATCATTCCATTTGTCTTATTGCTCATGGACATTTATGTTATTTTTTATATCTGTATTTTATATATTATATGACCATAAGTATTCTGTAGATGGTTACTGGTGTGCATATATACATGTCATTGTTAGCTGTAGATACAAAAATAGGACAGTGAAGCATATAAAATCCATAAGTTTACATTAGTATTACTAGACTACTGTTGACTAGAGTGGTTTTAAATATTTTGAAAATCTATACATTCTTACAGGCAGACTTGTTTTATGTAGCAATTGTACCAGTTCTTTGTTGTCCACTCTTTGTTTGCTCTAATGTTTAATGGTATTAGTCAAAGTATATGATGATTGTATCCCCTTTACAAATGTGCTCATTTGTAATCCCATAATTATAAAGTTGAGCAATTATATTAATATTGATTGGGTAGCTGGATGGCATGTTACAAGAAACCATGCCCAAGTGTTCTGCTAGGAGTTTACTGAGTCATCTCTGCATTGATTCCTCGAGATCTTTCTAAATTCAGTATGCAAATGAGCCCAAAACACTGTCCAGCTTGCATTTTCACTTTATATATTTTGATGAAAAGTGTTTTTACTTTAAATGTAGATGCATTTAATAATATTTTAGTGAGAAGTACTGAAATGTAATTTTCAACAATAAAATTTATAGCTAGCTTTTTCATAAATCAGTAGTGTAATTTATATATTTGCTGTTTCCCTGCACATATTGTCAACATCTTGAAATGAAACAAACATGTTAATTCAAAATCTCATTTTCTAAGTCCAAATATTTAGAGATGTTTGATTTTTAGTTTTTTTTATTTGACTTGTGATTTTTTCTGGTTTTCTATCAAAATGCCTTTTCTCCTCATGTATCTGACAAGCTTCTTTTGCAGGTAAGAACTTTTGTTGCATTTCTACAGGGGATATTTCATCTTTGCTTTTCCCATATGGCTGGAAACCATAATTATCTGAGACTGTCTTAACATATTTACTGCAACTGGGATGATTTGTTAGTTAGGTTTTAGTCTGGTATATAATTCTCAATTGAACTGGGATCTATATAAAAAGGTAGTTTTCTTATTATTTATTCATTCAGTCCACTGAAGCCCCATTCTAATAACATCATGGGGCCAATGTGAGAAGCTATAATTTTTATATCAAAAATTCAACGAAGTTAAGACTACTGACCAGCTTTTCAGCCATCTATTTTATTTTAACCTATGACTTCACAACTTAAACAACTCTGAAAACTGAGACTCAATTTCTCTCATATGTCTATATGTGTCATTTCTTTTAAATTGAGAAGATATATGTATATATATATATATGTATATATGTCATAACAGTTGATAAAAATGAGGTCTTGAATTTGAAGAAGAGTGGAAGAAGACTAGGTGTGAGAGTTTGAAGGAAGAAAAAGGAAAAGAGAAATATAATTAAAATATAATCTCAAAAACAAAAGTTTCTGCTACTCTCTACTTTTCTACTCTTCGTTTAATTTTTCATATATTTCTCTTCCCAGAACCCCATACCAATCCATCTTCATATTTCTTCTCTATCTTCAATGAAATATCAAATGAAAATCAAAACATAAAAAAGACATTAAGACATAAAATACTAAAACAAAATCATGTATGAACACCCCCACACACACACAGAGAATATGTTCTATTGTTGACAAACTTCTCTTTGTCATATAAACTGCCATAAAATATGTTGAATATATTCAGTTGTACTCCATTAAAGACAAATTGTTTTTCTTTTCCCAAGAGAAATCAATTGCAAGTAGCTTTTTTGCTAGGAGGTGGGATGTTTTGATTTTGATTTAAATCTGTGCTGGTCTTGTGCTTGCTGGCAGTCTCCATGAGTTCATATGTGTATCAGTCAATCCTGTTGCAGCTGGAACATACTGGTTTTATCACCTCTGACTTTTACAGTATTTTCACCCCCTCTTTCATATATTTCTCTAAATGTTTATTAGATGGGCTTTATGAAGCTATTATTTTAGGCTTAGTACTCCAAGGTCTCCCACAGTCTACATATTTTCCAGTTATGGATACCTGTTAATTATCATCTACTGCAAGAACTTTCTGTGATAAGGGCTGAGTAATGTTCTGATATCTGAGGCATTTGTTTGATACCCTAGTTTCCCATTTTTAGTTTGGATTATCTTTACCTATGCTTTTTTTTTTAATTTTATTTTACTTTCATGTCTTGAATTACTTTCATTATTTTATTCAACTGTTAAGTATTTCCAGTCTAAGATACACACACACACACACACACAAACACATATATATGTATACACACATACACACACACACATATATGTGTATACACACACACATATATATGTGTATACACACACACACACACACACACACACACATATATATATATATATATATATGGTCTTTGAACATATTCATAATTGCTTTTCTAAAGTCTTTGTATTGAATGTCAATAAAATAGATTTTCTCAGGGGCCATTACAATACCATTGCTGGGTTCTGGAGAAGGTATATTGTCTTGGTTGTCTATACTTATGTTTTTGCATTTGTATCCAGTCTTCTAAGTTTATGACATTGGACATTTTTTTGTGTGTGTCATTAAGTGGCCACCTCTTTATTAGATGGGTGTTCTCTTCTTTGATTGCTGTAATCAGCTCTGGGTCTTAACCCAGCTGTGGGGTTCCTCTCCCAGGCAAGTGTGATGGCTCTGGAGTCCTTCATAAATCCTTCATAAAGTCAGGCAATGAAAAACTAGCTGAGAGTCACATTTGTAATCTGTAGGCAGAAAGACAGAGAAACTAGACCCGGAATCCTTTTGAAACCTCAAATCCCACTACCAGTTACACTCTTTCGCAACTCCTAATCCTTCCCAAATAGTGCCACTCTCTGGTGGCATTCAAATATATGAGCCTATAGGGGCCATTCTTATTCAAAGAACCACAAATCCTAAATTATTCATCTAAAGTAAAATAAATTTGAAAAATATTAATTCTTTATGCTAGCTGACTTAGTAACATGTACAAATGCCTTTATTTTGTAAGTAAAATAATAGTGGCTCACTTTACCAATTGAACTTTGAAGATTGGAGACTTTTGATGCTCTCAAAAGTTTTTCGATGTTTTCAAGAATCAGAGCCTACTAGAATAGAATGGTTTCATAACACCTCCATTGTGTTACTTGATAGTTGCACAAGTAAGTTCTAAACGTTGGTAAGTTAATTCTATTCTGCATTAGCACTCCCAGTCTGTACTAAACTTTTGGTAGAAGCATGACAATATCCTATTAATATTATTGTAGTGACAAACTACAATAATAGACAGAACATTCTTTTGAATTTAAACTCTTCATTGAGAGAAAATAAAAAGAGCTGCATTTTCTTTGAGAAGTCCCTGCACTCAGCAACCTATAGCTGTGGTATCTTCAAAGAGATTTCCTGCAGAGAGACAGACTCTCTTCTGAGTAAAAGGGGCACTGAACCTCCTCTGGATCTCTGCATCACAGGGTGATGCACATGGCAGCATTTCAAAGTTTCTTGCATTCCTTTTCAGAGACACTGTTATTAGTGACATGCAGCTAGGTAAAAAAAAAGTATAGAAAAACCTGGCAACATTTTGTCTTCTACTGGACATCCATATCTCTTTTTTTCCTGAGCAAATACAACTGTTTAATTATCACTGAGCCAAAGGGACCAGAAATAACAACATTTGTATAACTATAGTAACCTCACCTTGGAAACCCATGATATGAAATGGTAAAAAAAATAGAACACCACAGCTGTAATAACATTAAAGGTCTTAATCATTCTCTACTATGTAGGTAGATCAAAGAATCAAAAGTTATCCAAGTCAGGAAAAGGAAATGAAGTTCTGAAGCCAGAATTGATGGTATGAACTTTGGATATGGAGGACGAAACGCCAAGCAAACGTATGCAGGTAGCCATGAAAAGCTAAAAAGGCAAGAAAAAGGATTTTCTTTGGCTGCTTTCAGAAAGGACATGGCCTTGTAGGATGGGGTGATGGATAGTTGATAAAATGTTTTCCACACAAGCATAAGAACCTGAGTTCAATCCTAAGAACCTACATAAAAGCCGAACTGCCTTTGGTTTCAAGGCAAACTGGTGCCTACCTATAATCCCAGCACTAAAGAGACAGACAATAGAACAATCAGAGTTCACTGGCCAGCTGGTATGGCTCAAGTAGAGAAATTATAGTTTCAATGAAAGCCCTTGTCTCAAAAGATGAGCTGGGGTGAGTAAGGAAGACATAAGACCCTGACCTCTGGCCTCTACAGCATGCATGTTTACATGCACACATAGGACACACGCACACAAACACACACGTGCGTATACATATATGCATATGTACACACACAGAATACAGAAAAAAAGAGCATCCAATATTTTATCTGATAACATTGGAATGAAGTCAACTGTGATAGAAGGTTCAAAAAAACATACAGATTCATAGAGGCTAAAATGAATAACAGTTGGGCCAATGAAGAAATAAAGAAGGAAACTTAAAATTCTGGAATAAAAAAAAATGAAAACACACTTTATGGCTATCTGTGGGACACAATGAAGGTAACACTAAGAAGAAAGTGTATAGTTCCACCTAAGAAAAAATTAAATGGTCTCAAATTAATGATGTAATAATGACCCTGAAGATCTTGAGAACAAAACCAAAAACAAGAACATCTCCAAATGAGGATATACAGATATGATATTCAGAGGAATTTTTATTAGATATTTTCTTTATTTACATTTCAAATGTTACCCTCCTTCCTGGTTCCCCACTGGAAACTCCCTATCCCATCATCCCCTCCCCCTGTTTCTATGACAGTGTTCCCCCACCCACCCACTCACTCTTGCCTCCCTGCCCTGGCATTCTCCTACACTGGGGCATTGAGCCTTCACAGGACCAAGGGCCTCTCCTCCCATTGATACCCAACAAGTCAGTCCTCTGCTACATGTGCATCTGGAGCCAAGGGACTCTCCATGTGTATTCTTCTTTGGTTCGTGGTTTAGTCCCTGTGAGTTCTGGTGGGTTCTGTTTGGTTGACATTGTTGTCTCTGTCAAGGGATCAGGTCCAACGATAGTATCTGAATGGAATGTAGACATGTCCCACCTTTAATACCTCTGGCCTTTAATACACACCTTTAATCCCAAACAATTGAGAGACAGACAAAATGAGAATCAGACAAAGATTTAACAGAAAGAATAAGAGATAGGTTATGCCGACTCTCAGGAGGACAGATAGAAAAGACAGGCTATTTAGAAAGCAGCAAGGATGAGAGAGAGCAATTCAGTTCAACTCAGTTCAATTTAGGTCAACTGAATTCACTGCAGAGCTGTTCAGTTTAGTGCAGTCCACTTTACTACAGTCAGTTCAGGAACAGCGCGGATCAGTGTAGAGCAGTGGAGTCGAGAGGCAGTTTTTCCAAGGAGAGCAATTCAGTGAGAAGCAGAGAGAGACAAATTTGAGTTAGATAGAAATTCTCTGGTTCTCAGCCTAAATCATGTATTGTAAAGCTTGTGTGCAGCTATCCTGTCATCATTTCAACTGAGGAAATAATTTACATTAGAGACACTAGAGAAGTAGAGATGATACCAGGATAGAAGTCTAAAATATAAATAAGGAAAAAAGTATAATACAAATAATCCATTAAAAACAAAGAATTGATTCTTTGAATAATTAAGAAGACAACTATTTAATCAAATTAACCAAGAAAAGGAGAGAAGACCTGAATTAATAAAATTAGAAATGAATAAAGAGATAATACAACAGATACCAATAAACTCCAGAGGGTTGGTTATAAGAATATACTTCTAAAATATTTATTCTATCAAATTAGAAAGCAAACAAAATGAATTTCTTAATGTATGTGACATACCAGAGTGAAACAAAAAATAGCTTAAAGAGATTCTTCATAAGCAAGAAGAACATGTTATCTCTAAAAGCAAACACAGGAAATTGAGTCTCACATAGACATACTGCAAAGCTCTACCAGACCTTTAGGGAAAGGAAAAACCAGTGTTTCTCAAATAAATATTCTGTAAAATAAAATAAGAAAAATATACCCCTTTTAAAATAAGACAGCATTACATTGTTACCAAAACCAGATGTCTTGTTTTCTTTTTGTTTTTCTTTTTGTTTTAAATCCTGCTAAAAAGTGAACCTTAACCCTTCCTTCCAGTCCTGC
Organism: Arvicanthis niloticus; assembly: GCF_011762505.2. Taxonomy (NCBI): domain Eukaryota; kingdom Metazoa; phylum Chordata; class Mammalia; order Rodentia; family Muridae; genus Arvicanthis; species Arvicanthis niloticus. Next base: position 60,190,896 of record NC_047672.1, on the reverse strand, counting down.
AATGGCCTCTTCCAACTTCAGTCTCCAATGGGAATAGCACCAAGTTCCTAAACCAGATTAATGTTTGGTTTCCACTGCTTTAATAAAAAGTTCATAAAAGGACTAAATCTTACCTGAGTTAAAATCTGTATTCCTTTGTGGAAAGGGTGCAGGAAGTTTCACACTGGCATTGGTGGCCTTAAACCAGGGAAGCCAGGGGTTCCTACTTGCATGAGACCATAGGTGCTGGGCTCCTGGAACAAAATGCCTGGGAAATGAAGGCAACCTTTGTGTGTAGACCCAGGAGGCTGGCAGAATAGGTGGACTTAAGTTCTGGAAGGTGGGGAGAAGACCATGATAGCTGGATTCCTGGTGCAGGAAGTACCCAGGAAGTAAAAGCTTTCTTTCTGGCTAAAGGAGGGCATGCAGATTTTACTCAATTAAATTCTATTTTAATATATAGCATACACACAAGGAATAATGAAAAGTGTTTTTGAAGCTTATTCCACAGTAAGAGAATGTTATACCTATCTACCTACCACCTAATAGCAACATTTTATTAATATGTTTCATTTAATCCATAAAATGATTTTTAGTTTTGTTCCTCACTGAACTTAAAAGATCTTTGGCAGTAAAATATCAATCTTTTTTTATCAAAATCCAAAAATCCCTTCTAGGAATGTTTTACTTTGTACTGCATAGGAAAAGCCACAAAAACAAAACAAAACAAAACAAAACAAAACAAAACAAAACAAAACAAAACAAAAACCCAACAACAAGGACAACAACACAAAACCATGTTAAATAAATCCAGAAGGAAAAGGTTCCAGTCTGGATATCAGATCTAGGCATTCATTCAATTCCAGATTAGGAGGAAGTATTTCACCTGGGGAAGTCCTTGAGCTAAAGAGCAAACAAAATTTTATAGTGGAACAACAACAATAAGAAGTAATGACACCCTGAAGTCAGAGCCTCCTGAAATAGTTGACAAGAGTAATTTACTAACACTTTGCAACCTCTGGTTCTCTGGGTAACAATTATCTCCTTGCCTGCCCTGACCTTTACTTATCTACTTGCTTCCAGTCATTGTTTTTAATTCTAGTGGTGTGCATCCAGTGTTTTTCCCTGACTGTTTAATTTACATCTGTCCTATGCAACTTGTCTTCATCATAGACACATGTTAATGACCAATTTATAATTTTGTTTCTTGCTGTATCTATAGTCCTTTTAAAGAAACTATTATAAACTCTATGGGAATATTAAAGATTGTACTTTTGTAATAATAACTTTTTACTTACTGAAAAATTGAAATGATTAAAATGCCAATTTTAATGTCTTTTAAAATGTATAATTTGCTTTTACTTCCCGCTGCCTTAACAATGTAGTAACTACAAGTTGAAAGGGGTCCCTATTATGATTAATAGTTAGTGAAATACACCTTGGAATAATTAAAACTTATGACAAGAGTGAGTCTCGGAAATTTTGTCAGTTTTACTGTTTTTTTTTTTTTTGTCACAATGCCTTACAATTTATCTATGAATATAAGGTATAACTTTCAGTCACAGAAATAATTAAGACACAAAAATTAGGTCTCACTGGTGTTGCTTAATTCTGTCACACACGTACCCCCTTCTTTTCATTACTGGAACTTTCATAGACTAAACCCATCACTTCAAATACTAAGCAGAAAGAGTACTCAATTACTTTGCAGATTTTCATTACCGCTAATTGCTTCTGAAAGGAGAACTCCTAAAATTAGGATATCACTCTGAAAAGTCAGGCATTAGCAGGTAGTTCCTTGTCTGGAACTACCCAAAGCTCTTCTCTGAGGTGATTTGTATGCCTTATGCACACAGAAGACATCAGCTAACCAAACTACCTACCATAGTTGCAAATGATCTTGTTAACTAGAAGTCACTGCAGATCACATCAGGTATTAAACGTGGAAACTCCTGAACTCTAAAAGCAGCTCTTCACCAGGGTGCCTGTGGGTAGAACCTTGTCAGTATTGTGTAATGGATTCTGTGTAGGTTAACAATACGTTTGTTTGTATTTGATTGCTCTAATATGCATGCACATCTAAAGAATGAGCCACCATTACTGAATTTTGAAACAAATGACAGTTGAAAATAAAAATTATTCTAAAACATGGGGTTTACCTCCAATCTCAAAATGCTTAGAAGAATCCACTTTATCATTTACCACAAAAAAAGAGACAATTTTAAAGGGAATATTTTGCTTTATGTAAATAAACCAGCCTCTCCATTTTCTGTCATTTCTACATCCATGGATTGGTAGAATAACGTGGCCCTTCACCTTGTTGGTTACTTTTGTGCCTAGAAGTGTCTTCCCATTGGCTCACATAGAGCTGTTTGTTTCTACAATTCTGTGGTAGTTCATAGCATAGGTGTAGCTAAATATTTTGTACCTTACTGTGTATTTGCACATTAAACTCTGTTTTTTTGTGATTACACACAAGGCTGCAATGCATATTGATGCATAAAAGTCAATTTAGGCAAATATTGGTATATTAATAATAGCATCATGGATGTAGGACTTCTAAAATCAAAGATGCAGTACATTTCATAGAATTTGTCAAAATGTTGCCCAAAATGATAGATTATAAAGAAAATTGTTAGGTCTCATCACCATCATTATCAAACATTTTGATGGTGGCTAAGCACAGCAAAATTATTATCTCATAACTTTAATTTCTTCATAGCTGGATGAAACATTATTTAAAATATTTTTTCTTGCTATGTTGCATTTTATATTTTTCTAGATGCTAGAATGTTTTATATTTTCTTAATAGTCTCCTTACATTATAAGAACAAGTCAAAATTTCTTCTAGGAACACAAACAACAATATTTTCCCATGATGTAGTTTGTCTTTAAACTCTGTCTAAAATGTGAATTCTAACTTTAGAGACATAAAATTTTTACAGAATCAGTGAACCTATTTTGTGTGTACAGTCAGATGATTTACATTACTATATCAGACATTGTTTTGTCACTTGGAGCATATCCTTGCTGTGTTTGCTCAAATATGCTTCCCTCAGGGAGTGATACTATTAAGAGGTATGGCCTTGTTTGAGTAGGTATACCATTGTTGGTGGAAGTGTGTCACTATGGGAGTGGGAGTGGGTTTTAAGACCCTCATTCTAGCTGCTTGGAAGCCAGTCTTCTCCTAGCAACCTTCAGATGAAGAAGTAGAACCCTCACCTCCTCCTGCACCATGCCTGCCTGGATGCTGCCATGCTCTCACCTTGATGATAATGGACTAAACCTCTGAACATGTAAGCCAGCCCTGTTGGGAGCCAACTTGTAGCAGAAAGCAGCTATCAGCTTTGCAGCCATCTCGAGCCATATACCCTGACATGAGACTTGTTTTACAATAGCCTACAACAGCTGAAGCACACTCTTATTTTGCTGTTTAGTGCCCCCAGCTGCAAGGTGCACATGGTATCCATGCCTGCAAGGCATGCGGTGCACGTGCTATCCACGTGCTATCCACACCATACATGCCTGCAAGGCTTACATCATATCCACAGCTGCAAGGCACGTGGTATCCACGCGCCTACAAGGCACGTAGCAAAAGCCTATAAATACCCCAGATTTCCCTTCAATACACAAGAATTGAGACTTGATCAGAACCTCTGTCTTGTCTCCATTCTTAGTGTCTCTTTCCCTTTATCCCCACTCTCTCTCTTGCTAGACCCTGACACGCAGACTGAAGCAGCAGAGTGGTCCCAGACATTTTGGCCCCCAAGCGTGGAGCTGAGAGGGCCACAACATTTTGGCCACCCAGAGTGGGGCAGCTCGGGCCTCAACACAGCCCCAATTAAATGTTGTCCTTATAAGAACAATACCAAACTTATAAAGTTTGATTAACATTTTTTAAAAAAATGTATAAATGCAAAAAGGGAAAGGGGGCATGGGATAGGAGTTTTCTAAGGGGGTGGGATGGGGAAAGGGGATGGCATCTGAAGTGTAAATAAAATATCTAATAAAATGGAAAAAAAAAAGAAAATGTAAAAAAAAAAGAGTTGCCTTGGTCATAGTGTCTTTTTAGAGCAGTAAAACTCTAAGACACTTACTGTACTTTCCAATAACAATTGTCGTTTGGTTTCCAAACAATAATTAACATAACTTCTGCAAGCATAGGTTTTATGTTAAAGTTACATAAAATACATAACTGGTTTCACTGAAAACCTCTTTTAGTACACAGCTATATTATATTTTATGTCTAAGTTGTATTGTATGTGAATATAAAAGTTATTTATTCAATAATTACATTCATCAGTAAATGAACATTTTGTTGATTTCAGAGTTTATGATTCAGATCAACTTTACAACTAGTTTTATAGCAATAGCTTTCTTTTCTCTGGGGTAAATTTCTAAAATTTATATTGATATCTCAACTTCTTGTGTGTGTTTTATATAAAAAAAGGGCAAGGTGATTTATAAAGTAGTTAAAATCCTTGTTGAGCAAGTATATGAAGCTGATGTTGATTGACACTGTCAACTTTACTTTCAGCCGTTGCATTTGATTTAAAACCATATTTCCATATAGTTGTAACTTGGAATGTTTATGAATGATGATGGTTAATAAATATATATTAATGCAATTATTTGCCACTAATATATTATCCTTTAGAAATAGTTTGTTCAATACATTTATTATTACTTTCTCTAATATTTTTATATTATATCTAGCTTTAACCATCTATATATGCCATATATATATATGTATTTATGTATATATATATATATATGGCATATATATTGAATATTATCTACTTATATTATATGTGCACATACACATGCATATAAACAAACATACATACACACAGAGAGACTCATACATTTTATGTTATCTGTGCATTTTGTTTTGCTAACAGTTTTAAATAATTGAAATGATTAAAGGCCAAACTCTTGGTATTTAAAGAGAATCATGATCTGTGTTTATATGATTTATAATGTTCCAGAGACATTTTTGAAAGTATTATTATTTTACTCAGAATTACCTTGGCCATTTTTTAAAACTTCTTTTTATTTACTGTCCCATTTATTTTCACCAGGATCATCTGTTTGATCACTACATTGAAATTACCTATTGGAGTCTGGTGAAGTTACCAATAGGTACACAATAGATACTTCCTTATTCTTGAATAAGTCATGTCTAGTGTTTGTTGACTAATTCCAAGATATTTTATGTGCTCTGATATTATTACATTTGGTACTTTACATTTGTGCTATAGCATGTGTTTTGTAGCTAGAAAGAGTAATTAAAGTAATGAATTATTATGGATTTCCTAGAACTAACTCTGCAAATGCTCTTGTAGATTGCAAATATAAGTCTACTTTCTTACTTCTAAGATTCATGGCCTTTAATTCTTTATCATGACATACTGGAACAACTAGGACCAAAATAAGATGTGGTAGAGTGAGAAGTAACAGTTATTCTTCCTTAAATGTTAGGAGTGAGAATATTTAATAATTCAACTCTTAAGTTTCCAATGAATGCATTTTCCCAAGTTGAACAGAATAATATTCCATTTCTACCATAATATACCATGTATTAAATTTTTATATGTATTGAATATATGTGAACTTTACATAATCTCTAATAGCTTAACTGTTGTTAACTGATTATTTCTGCCTTCATTTTATTTTTAATGCCTCTTATATGTAGACATTTAGCAACTGGATTTTGTGGCTATGCTCTCTTTCCTTTTTAATGTACTACTATTAAAATTATCTACTCTAGTTTATCAAAAACCGTATTCTTACTTTTAGTGAGCTGTTGAGATTTTGATAAATTATATTTTAATTTAGAAATGATTCATTCTGATAATGGATTTTTCTATCCAAGAGTATTCATTTTGTTTTTTCATTTCATTTTTTTGTGTTATTCAATAGCACTATAAGGGCCTTTGAATAAGACTGTCAATTTATATTAGACTTATTCTTATATCTTTCATCCTTTTTTAATGCCTCATTGCAAATAGAAGTCTTTTAAAATTATTTCTTTTACTTTTTTGAGGTTAGAGAATAATTACATAACATCTATTCTTTTCTCCCTCCAACCCCCCTATATACTTCTCCATGTTCTTTATTGTATTTATGCTCCTTTTTCTTCATTAATCATTCTTATATACATGTATGTATGTGTGTGTAAATGTGCAATGTATTCAGATAATGTATTTATGTATATACATAAATGCAACCTGTATTATGTTAATTGTATATACTTTTTTAGGGCTCACTGATTAGTGATCTATAACCAATTGGTGTTGTCTTACTGAGAAAAGACTATTTCTTTTACTATCAGCATTCTGGTTTCTATTTCATTTTGTAGAAAAATTTAGAACATTGAGCATTTTATAACTTGCATTGTGGTGTTAATGGCAAATCACATCATGTGAATAAGTGTACGGAATGTGTGTACAGAGACACTATGAGAACAAACTCTTCACTTAGATGAAGAATCCAAGATATCCTATCTACCCAGGAAGTTGGCTATCCTATGCTTCTCTGAACAATGCTTTACATCTGGCTCAGTTCTGGGATTTTTCTACTCATACATGAAACACTTGAAAACAAGAGTAGCAAAGAGGTTACAATCACAAAAGTAGAAGGAAAGAAAAAAACAGCTGCAGAGTCCAGTTTCTATAAAAGAGAAAAGAAGAATAATATTTAATGTATATGAGAAATGCACATGAAGATAATCATAGAAGTTTTCTGAGATTAACATCTACTTGTCACTTTTTATTTTCTTCACTCTTGAAAAACTGATTGCCCTCTTAATGAATTGCTTCTTTTGTATAGACTTAAATTTTTTAAAACCTAATTTACTACAGATTCTTAAACACTGTAACCTCTCTTCTAGCCCACCACTATCATAAGTAGTGGAAAGGAAAGGTTGATGGGGCAAAGGGGGATATGAACATTTTAAAAAATAGTTCTTTTGGGTGATTTCAACCTTTATTGATGGGACATTAGCAGTTCAGTTCACAGGAATCAACATTATTATCAAACATTATTCATCAATCAGCAATGATAGATCCAGAAGAAACTGGGAGGATCTACCAATAGGCTTTGTCTACAGAAGCAGCAAGAAGCCTCCAGAATACCATAAGAAGTTCTTTGTATATTTCTCTCTATGAAGTCATGAAAAATGCTGATCAGAGAAGTCAAGGTGAACCAATGCCACAGCATTGTCAGCATAAACCAATATTAGGAAAGTCCAGTGAAGACCAGCAAAGCATGGCAAGGTTAACAAATGTCACACAGCATTGTCCAATGTCTGCAGGGTTATATTTATACTATTTCCAAATATCACATGTTCCTTCAAGCGTCTGCTCTGGCAAAACATCACATCCTTCTTTTCAGGCAGCTTCTAGAAAAGTGCCACGTGTGTTCTTAGCAAAACATTCTCTCATAAAACAGTTTCCAGAAAAAAATCATATAACACTTCTGAGTCTCCAAAGAAACCAGAAATTTCCACTTCACTCGTGTTTTCTGTTTGTAATTCATATTTTTCCTTCAGACATTTTAAGCTACTTACGTTCTATAGATCATTTCATTGAGCTTATATTAGTATATTTATATATTAGTATTTCTGGCATATTGTTTCATATGCAAATATTACTTACCTGAACTTAAGAAAAAAAACTTACCTGAACAGTAAGACTTCTCTATACTTTATATCTTGCTTTTGTAAATTCTCCAGAGTATTATACTATACTGTCACTTTCATGATTGTTAGAAATTATTTTCTGCTCTGGAAATAAATTTGCTCAGTCTTTCCATTTATTACCTATATTTTAAACATGGTCTATAACTCAATCAATTGGATATTTAACTTCTTTTTTGTTATTGTTTTTACATTAACAAATGTAAATTTATTATTACAAATTTATTATTAACAAATAATAAATTATAGTAAATTTATTATTAACAAATGTAAATTTATTACTTGTCACAATTAGCACAGGCATTTTCTCCTGAAAACTTCTTAGACTACTATTCTAAAAGTGATAGCATCTGTTTATTCAACACATACTAGAAATTTGGTTGCGAAGTTTTTCTTCGTTAATTCATTTATTCACTTTATAGCCTGTTGGCAGTCCCTTCTCCTTTCCTCCCAGTCCCACTCTTACATGCCCTTCTCATCCTCCCCTCCCCTGAAGGGGAGGAGAGCCCCATGGCTACCCACCCATTCTGGTACATCAAGTCACAGCAGGAATAAAATCATCCTCTCCCACAAAGGTCAAACAAGGCAGCCCAACTATGGAAAAGGGATCCAAAGGCCCACAACACAGATAGAGACAGTCCTTGTTCCAATTCTTAGGGATCCACATAAAGACCAAACTGCAGATCTGCCTCAAATGTGTAAGGGACCTAGGTCTAGCTTCTATATGCTCTTTGATTGATGGTTCAGTCTCTGTGAGGCCCATGAACCCAAGTTAGTTGACTCTCTGTCTTCTTGTAGTGTCTTTGACCCCTCAGGCTCCCTCTGTCTTATCCTACAACTTCCACATCATTCCCCAGCTCTGCCTATTGTTTGGCTGTAGGTCTCTGCACCTGTTTTCATCAGCTGCTAGAAGTCTTTGAGAAGACAATTATGCTAATTTTCTGTCTTCAAGCAGAGAAGAATATTCTTAATAGTGTTAGGGGTTGGGCCACTGATTGTGGGCCACTCCTTCAGTCTCTGCTCCATTTTTATTCCTCCACTTCTTGTAGGCAGGGCATATTTTGAGTTGAAGCTTTCATGGGTTAGTTAGTATCCCTTTCCTTCCAACTGGAAGTACCCCTGGCTGTAGGAGGTGGCCTGTTTAATGTCTGTATCACCAGCTGCTAGCATTATCTGCTAGAGTCAGCACCAAAGACTACTGGGAGTCTTTCCTGTCCCAGAGCTGCCATCCCTCACATATTTCTGTTCTCTCTCAGTCCCTGTCGGAGAGACTACCCCCCACCTGGTGTCTAACTCATCCTTCACTTCACCTCTTCTCCCACCAAGTTCACTCCCTCCATCTACTTCAGATGTCTCTTTGTTTCCCCTTCTGAGATTCCAGGAACTGGAATCAACACTGTTTATTTGCCTCAACAAAAGAATGGGTAAAGAAAATGGGGTATATTTACACAATAGAATACTACTCAGCTCTTAAAAACAAGGACATCATGAAATTTGCAAGCAAATGGAGGTAACTAGAAAATATCATCCCAGATGAGGAAACTCAGTTCCTGAAAACCACACATAATATGTACTTACTTATAAGCAGATGTTAGCCAAAAAGTACCGAATAATTATGCTATAATCCATAGACCCAAAGAAGCAAAATAACAAGGAGGGCCCAAGGGAAGATACTTGTTTGAAATTTTTATCTGCTATTTTTTTTCCACAGTGAGTATTCCATCATTCTTACTTTTTTTCTTTTTCATGTTCCTTTACGAGCATTAATTGTCTTTTCAATATATTCTCTCTAGCATATTTAATTACAGGAAGATCTTATCAATTAAGATGGGACACTACTTTGAGATTTAATGAATATTCCTTAGGATTCACAAAAATACTTTGTGAAGCACTTTATTCTACAAATAGTTATTTTTAAAATCAAACTTGAGACTCCTTTTTAAAGGCAGGCTCTTTAATTATTACAAGTTATTTCTAAATTGTAACATTATCTCCGTCGTTGAAGACCTATAGTCTCATAGCCAATCCTGGCTATTTACTTTGAGAGAAGAGATCTGAGTGGATGTTTTTCAGCTGCCATTCATTCTAAAACCAAGAAAAAGGCCAGGTTCAAAACTAAGTGTTTTAGTTAGGAGAGATAACAGAGGTTCTGGTAGGTCAACAAAATGATGGAATGGGTATTAGGACTATCTTGTACCTCACTGGTACAAATAGGCATAATTATGCTCTAATTGTATTTTGAGAAAAAAAGTTTTATTTTAACAGGAAGGGTGATATGTAGGAGGAGCTAAGGGGGAAGAAGTACCAAGAGGAAGAGATGGAGTAAGGAGAGGAGAAGATGAAGGAGAGAAGAAGCTAGGTGATGAGAGAGAAAAAGAGGGGGGGGGGCATGGAGGCAGATGTTCATGGGTCTCCACCAGTCAAAGATAGTTCATATATCTAGTTTGGGTATTGGGTTACACTTCTGATCGAGCATTACCAAACTTATAAAACCTTTGATTAACATTTAAAAAATTGTATAAAAGCAAAAAGGAAAAGGGGGCATGGGTTAGGGGTTTTCTAGGAAAGGAAAATGGGGAAAGGGGATGGCATCTGAAATGTAAATAAAATGTAAATAAAAAAACAAAAATAAAAACATTATCTCCATCATGGTTTCTCTGTTCCTACCCTGCTGCCACATACTTATTTTCAGTTGCTATAATGAGTCAAACAAAAAAGCCAGTGGACAGTTTTCCTTGAATCTATAAGAAAAACCTAACTGTATTGTGGGTCTTCGTTTTGTGTGTGTGTTTACTTGTTTCTTTGTTTGTTTGTTATATTTTGGCTATCTTCTCCTTAAGTAGTAAAATTAGCAGGTATTTTGCCTCTCCCTGCTGAGAAGCATTATTATTAGAACAATTAGTTCAGCCTGTGATGAAATGTGTTGCTATGGTCTGAAATTCATTGGTAAAGAATAAATTACAGATTAAACTAAAGATATCCTAAAATTATTTAAGCAGCTTTTATCTATCATTCTATAATAAACTGATTAGTAAGAGATTGTAGGTAACAATGAATAATGTAGTCTAAGAAAGAAGGAGGCAGTTTGGGTATATTTATAGAGTACTAAATAGAAAGGCAAAAGATTAAAAATTAGGCAATTTCAAAGAATTATCATATCACATCATTTTGTCAGCTATATAATGGTTTCAAGTGTCTTGATATTTTAAGGTAATGAACATACAACTCTTTTCAACTTTAATCTTCTCATATATTATTTGAGATACATTTTTATTATTTCTTTTTTCTATGCATCTTGACAGCTTCCCTTGATGGTTTTCTCTCCTATGAAATGGAATAGATCTTTTGGTTGAAGTTTCTACATTGTAAAATGACATGACATAATAAACTCACAGCAAAACCCAAACAATCAAAATTGGTCCAGTCTATCAACTTTTCCTTATAAGGAACAAATCTAGAAAACAGATATTTGGAGTAAATCATATGATGTCTACCAACTCACAAGCCATATACATCTTTCCTTCACTGGCAGGTTTTATAACAGGGTGAATAATGTTTAATTCCTCATTTCCCATCAACTTCTAAACTTACTTAATTTTTTCCCTGTCTCCTTCAGTACAATCCAATATCAATGATGCTCTTGCAAGTACCAGGTAGAAGACACTCCCAATTCTTATCAGAGGCCTTCGTAAAACCCCTGACTTTTCCTGTTATTGATAAAATACCTCAATAAGAAGGTCTATTTAAGCTCACAGTTAAAGGGCATACTGTCATGGAAGTGAAAGCAGGATGTCAGGATCTTGGGACTCTTGGTCATGCTACAAGGATAGAATGACAGGAGTGGTGAATGCTCCTGCTCAGATCAATTTCTCCTCTTTACTCAGTCAGCGCTCTGGCCCACACAATGGTGTCACCCATAGCATATAGGGCTTCTTACTTTTGTTATTACTTTTATTATTGTGATATGGATAATCCTGACCAATGTTTAGAAGCTAATCTAAACTAGATAATCCCTCACAAGTATGCTAAGAGCTCATCCTAGACCTTACCAAATTGAAAATCAATATAAACCATCACATATGATAACACTGTTATCTTTATCTACTCAAACTTACTTCTACTGTGACTTCAAGGACACAATATCATCCTTTTCTGAATTGATTTCATTTTTCATCATTTCCATTTCTTTAATGCTACTATGTCAACAATAATGCTTGTGAGGGCATTTTTTTTTCTTCTTTGACTTCATCCAACTTCACTGAGGAATGTCATACAATTCAAACACTCCAAAATATTAAGGCATATATTGCATTTTGGTCAGCATACCTCCTTAGTTCCTACCTTGTCATAGCTCTCTCGAGACAGTATGCACTTCCCAGCACCCTTACTTTTACGTGTGATTTGATTCAGTAGATAAAATATCAGCTTACAGGCATATCTTTAGGTAAAGATTCAGACCTCAAGAGATACCCTGCACTTACCAGATATGAAAAGAATGTTACCTTGGAGACACTCTAACCACCAGAGAAGAAGATGTGACTCAGTTCTGATATCCAATGTTGCACAAGGAAAAGATCAGCCTGGTCTAACAGAGTCATGTACAATCCACAGGACCAGAAGAAAGAAACAATTGTAAATAAGCATGAAGTACTGAGCCCTGGGAAGGTTCTCATGGAGCAGTTTTGAAGAACACCTCTGATACTCTATTGTTATTGGTTTTTTTTATTGTTAATGTTTTATTTTATTTTTATTGGATATTTTATTTACATTTCAGATGTTTCCCCTTTCCCCATTCACCCCCACCCAGAAACCTACTATCTTATCCCCCTTCCTTCTGCTTCTATGAGGATGTGCCCCCATGTACCCACTCCCTCCCTCCTCCCCACCCTCAAATTCCCGTACAATGAGGCATCAAGCCTTCACTGGACCAATTGTTATCACTTTCACTTTTTAATTTTATTTTAGGAATGATTTTGTGTGTGATGTGTGCATTTAGAAGACACCCGCTGAAGGTTGTCAGGTTCACACACCAAGTGATTTTACTCAGTAAGCTATTGTAGTGTCCCTACTATATTGTCAGAAATTCTTGAAACACTTCCTGACTTTTAAACAAATTATCTAGATTTCATCTGAGTATTCATTTCAGAGAAATGATAGGTATTTCAAATTCAATATGCACAAAATGAAATGAAAATTCTTTTTGCTTTCATGTGTTATTTCCTCTTTTAATAAACAGAAATTGAATCTCCTTTACCAAACAGAAAGGCCAAAATACTTTCTTCATTCTTTCTTTTTCCCTTTCCTTCAATCCAATTTCTAATCAATAAATTTTTTATATCCTTGACAGCCATGTAATTTTATAAATACACACAGACACATATGCATATATATGCATATATATGCATATATAATAAATAGTTTTATTAAAGGTTGCAATAGAAAATAAAAAAAAATGCATTTACCTGGTGACAATTTATTCTCACAAGGCCTATGTTATTTACCCTCAAGTCTAACCATTCACCAACTGCAATAAATTAGACAGTCATCATTTTGTGCAAGGAACAGTATGTGCTAAGTTTCCCACCTTCCTTCCCTTATGCCACCTCCTCACCCATCTCTTAGAGTGTACCATTTGATTTAAAACTTGATCTACTTAAATTTTTCTTTAGGTAGCTAATTTCACAACAAATGAAACCAAAGAACATTGTAAACCCAACTTCTACTCAATTTTATTAAAATATGGCAGACCTGCTTTTTATGTATTTTAATAATGCTTTTTCACTAGAAAGCTCTCATACCTTCTTCCTATGATATAACTATCAAGACTAATTATCTTCATCTCTCTACACTCAATTTAAGAGCAATGCAGAAGCCATTTTGACTATTCTTGAACATCCTCTACAATATTAAACTAAGTTAACTCTTTGTGGAGAATTTGAATACAAGTCATTGTGCCATACATATACAAATTTTTATAATATTATCATCACTGACCTCTGCTTTAGAGATTTAGTATACAATATTAAAAAGGTATATTATATAGCAAACTTAAGGTAGTGACCTAATTATAAATAAATAGTAAATATTTTTGAGTATTTGGTATAGGTGTGAATGAATGAAAAATTGGATAAATAGTTAAGAGTAAGTAACATAGGCAAAATGAAAATAAAATTTCAATTAAGTACTAAGGAAAGTTGAGAGTAGAAAAAAATAGTGTTACCCAGAGAAGAACAAAACAGTTTCTTAACCAATACCAATATGGATAAACATATACATACATACAAGTAGCATTATACAGATGGAGCAGGTTGAGTTAAGTTGTGTGTGTGTGTGTGTGTGTGTGTGTGTGTGTGTGTGTGTGTGTGTGAAAAGTTAAACAAAATAGGTCATGAATTTGAAAGATAGGGCTTGGATAGAGAACTAAGAATGGAGATATGATTTAAGTATATTACAAGCTCATAAAATAAATTTTAAAACTCTATAGACTTTCAAGCCATTTATAATTTATAACAAAAATTTAAGAAAAGCCATGCCCCCTTCAAAGTCTTCCTCAACCCAATGAGTCAAGAGTTGGACACTGGGCTCTGTTTTAGCATTAAATCCATGTTTTTAAACTTCATATTAATTTGATTTGTTTTCAAGTCCAACTCTTTCAATAGACTGTGAAATTCTTATAGTCAAAATGACAATCTCATTAGGCTATGAAATCTTAAAACCGAGCATAGTTAAATACAAAAAACTGAATGCTTGCAGTGTCATGTTGATCAATGTTTTTTTATTAACACACTCATCTTTACAATATTAATGCTGCCTTAGTTTACCTGTAGTCATCACACAGCAGTGAAAACGCAGAGGTGTGACTGAATAATCTCCTGTATGTGTTTACTATAAAGTTGAGAAAGGAGACGGCAAAAGAAGAACATACAGCTCTTTGAATTCACTCAACATTATAAAATGTGTAAATCTTAGCTTTAGGATTGCATTTTTAACAATGCGCTTAAATGGAAGAGTTGGATGTACCACTAATCTTCTATTATCAGTGGCAATAAAGTATAATTGCATTTAAACATATTAGTATCAATTTAATATTGTCCATAGCATTGTGCTATCACCAACTCTCTTTGAAGATATCTTCACTAATCCAACTGAGTTTTGTTACTTTCATTTGTCCACTTTTGCATGTTTCCACCTACTCTGCAGCTCTGGTGCTTGAACCTAATTCAATTAGCATGTTAACCATATATACAAAAGAAACTAAATATTTTTTTCATCATATTTTAAAACAAACCCTCAAATATCATGTGTCAGAGGCACATGTCCCTTGAAAGATCTTTATTCTGCTTGACAATGACCAAATCTTTCATTTCTGACGATCTTATAATTTGTTACTGTATTGTAACATATTTGGCCTCAGTAGCTTGAAATAATCTGTAAATCTAATGATTATCTCCTCTGTCCTATCATTTGGTCTGTGATAAAAGAATGTTGTATTCCAAACTGATTATGTTATATCTCTGGATTTGACATTGAAATATTGTTAAATATACTTGTCTTTAACAGGAGCATAAATATTCTATCAAGACAGATTATGACTATTTTTAAAGTCCACAATTTTTCAAAACATATGGAAAATATTAAAGGAAACTTGTTATTTATTAACATAAATCTTGATAACAAATTTGTAATTTCTGTTTTGATGCTAAAATCTGTTCTGAAACACCATGATTAGGCAGATCACCAGTATTTTTGAGAGGTACTTGACAGGTAGCTTTGCTCAAAATATATTAATTTTTCAACTTTAATTTTAAGTTACTCCGCATTCTTCTCTTGACTTAGAACATTACTAATCATAAAATTGTTAATTAATTGGTCTAACAGTCATGGGTCTTAAATTTGGTGATGGTAATTACTTCTAGAAACTTTCTATTCAAGTCAAAATTATAGCAATATGTCAAAAATTCTGGGTAGGTACGATAAGTGTTTCCATTTATTTTGTCTAGTATGGAAAGAATTATAAGGCTACAGCACTGCTCTTATGCATAAAATTGCAATGTTATTTAAAGAAATTTAAATATAATATATCTATGATGCCCTGGTCTCTGTAAATGGCAAAAGTGTTTGTAAAACTCTTGTGGTCATAAAATGTGGTGTTGATCATTTTAGCATAAAAGAATGATGCATATAAAAACATATTAGAAGTTACATAATTAATTAAATTAATTTTAAAAAACATAGTTTATGTATAAACAGAAACTTTCAGTTAATGGCCTAGCCTTGCTTACTTTAACATGGGGAAATTTGATAAGGACAAAGTAGGAAGCAAATCTAAGTCTTCCCTCTCTGAGAATATCTTGGTAAAGATACAGAGGTTAGATGGAGACCATGCAGGAATCTGTATCCAGACCACTTTTTTATTTCTGAGCTTCTTTCCAGTTGATGAAACATTCCATGGGGGAAAATACAGGGTGCTCTTTTCTATGCAGAGAAATGTTGTCTAAGAAGACTTACTTAGTCAAGTTTACTTTCAGGTAGGCGTTATCTCCTATTCCCAGACTGGAAGAGATGTGAGGTGTTTTGATTTGATGAGAAATTACCTGTACAGGCTCATGTATTTAAACATTTGCACCCTAGTTAGTGGTGCTATAGAAGGAGACTTTTGGAACCTTGAAGACATGAAGTCTTGCTAGAGGAAGTATCCCACCAGGGTGAGCTTTAATTTTTATATCCTCACTCCACTTTTTGTTTTATCTCTCATATGTATGTTGCATCATATTCAGAGCTATTTTAGGATACAAATAGCCCACAGGTCACAGTGTCATAACATATGTGTAAGAAATATTCATAAAGTAAAGGTGATATGGACTCCAAGAATGGAAAGATCTTGACTGATGGTTAGGATTGCATATGGTCACCTGCAGAAGAATGCTAAAATCAAAGATCATCACTATTATCAAAGAAGACAACCTTTTGATTTTAGATAAATGTAACAAGTAAGAATTGTGAGTGTCTGATATATGAAAAAATATTTCTGTCTAAATCTACTAAAGTTACATCACTTTGTTAATGCATCCAGACAAAATTATTGCAGGCACTTCCTGAAATATAAACAGTACCTAGAATGATCAGTATCATAAACATGATTGAGTGAGTTGTATTGTTTCTTCCTTATAGCCAATGAAATTTTTAAATCTATGTAAATTAGAAATTTTTAGTTTAATGAGTTTCTTTCCTTGATTTTACACAATAAACTACTGACAATAAACATCTTATTACTGTCTCAATTCATCATCCTGCTTCACCAAAATCCATGTTATCACAGCACACATAAAATCAGTGTGTGATTGGCAACTCTCAGCAGGTCTTGTTCATCAGATTATTGCCTTTTTACAGTCTTGCTTTATTCCTTCTTCTGCATCTCACATGTCTATCACTGGCCACTCCCACCCCTTTTACTGCCACCCTCATTACTTTCTAGCACCTCTACCCTTTATTCCAATTTCACACAGTGTGTATATATATATAGCCTTACACTCCTGGTTTCAAAAATTAGATTATTAAATAGCTGGCTCCTATACTGACCTTTTCTTTCTGGAATTTTAATAGGGTTGCATGTTTTAATTTACCTGCTTTGCTAAGTTACATTCATCACTTTTTGTAGCTGTTGCTGTGAACATTTTCAAATAGCATCACATTGCAAAAAAAAAAAAAATCAACCATTATCTTCATAAAAGAGTAGTAATGCATCATTTTTAAAATATCTAAAGGGTGTTTACAGCTATGGGAGCATATGAGGTCCACTGCTTTTATTCGTCACAATCATTGCTCTGCTGATGCACCATATTCTGAGTCTTTGGCAGCCGATGCTCATCTGCATTGAGCTGACACAGCTTCTGGAGTCATTTTTGAAGGACCTTAATTTCTCAAAATTCTCATTTTACCTTCTTTGCATGCAATTGCTTTTCAAGTTAAAGATAGGAGGTTGCAGAGTAGAATCTATATCAGTTAGCTCAGATCTGATGCATTATAAAGTATTGCCAGAGGGATCTATTGACAACAGCAAAAGCCATGTTAATGATTGAGGGTTTCAGTTCCCCTTGGCTTAGGAAGACTGATAGCTGAACATCAAGAAATCATATTTCAGAGCTCCCAGCCTATCAGCAAATTCATCAGTGTTTCTTGTAAAACTGCCTGCCTAAATTTTATTCATGCATTTGCTTATTCATACTCTGCCTGGTTTCAAAGAGAATTTAAGGCAACTTACAGAGATAAGACACATTAAAAGAAGGTGAGTCCTCTCTCAAAAGAAATTCATTAATCATCAAGTCAGACACATTTTATCGATGGGTTACAAATACAACACTAAGATTTCTAAAAAAGTAAAGAAGTAAAATCATTGTGATGTGTTTTGCTGAGATTGCCTTTTCTTTCTTTGAAAACTGCAAAGAAATCACTTCCAAAGGTCCAGAAGTTAAAAGATTCTGCATAAGGAATGAGTGTGTTTCTAACATGATATAACACACACTTCCATATAGGCATGCACAGTGACTATAAATGTAACATTATGCTACTAAAGTACGTTATTACCCAATAGTAATATCCCAAGGCATGGTAAAATTTACTTTATAGAATTCAGCTATACAATCAAGAATAGTACAGTTCAAACAACAGTTTTGATTCTTTGCCAGGTTAAATCATCTGTTTTAGTTGTTGATTTGTTTGTTACTGTAATTCTGATAATATGGTTTTTCAATTCTATATACCCTTAAAATGTAATTCAAATTTGCATTCAGGTATGTAATACAATACATAACAGCATTAATATATGAGGTCCAAAAGAACATGGTTTATTGCTTTATACTCACCTATATGATCTAAAGTTACTTCTGCAAGTTCTGTAACTGTAAGAGGGAACTAAACTCTTAATTCATGAAATGCCCAACTTTTAAATTGGATAATGAAGCATAATAAGCACTCAATAATCAACAGTTTCAGCTAATCAAAATACTCTTTTATTCCTATAATTAATTATTTCACTTCATGTAAAGGTACAACACAGTCAATATTGAAAGTATAGGACAGTTGTTCATTTTATGTTTTATAATCTAACCTGAGGCTTTTGACACAGGATGGGGAAAGTGCCTTCAAAATTTTGGCTCAGTAGCATACACTTCTTGTATAATCTCTATCCCTTGACTAAAATGTTAAATTTGAGTACATGAAATGCTATTCCTGAAACAACATAGGAATTTTATGATGCTCTATTATTGAAGAGATTTTGCAGGCATCATAAGATTTCTATGTGGATTTGAGTTATTCAGAAAGGTGATCATACTCAACAGTACGACTTAAGTTCTTTTAAAAGTCAAAGACATTAGAATTGGCAAAATTCTCAGGGGAATTATTTTTAATCTGGAGAAATCTGATCACAGGATTTTTGTTATTTTTCTTTCAGATTCCTACCACATGGAAACGGTTAGGAATAAATTTGTTGATTTAGTCTGTTGAATTTGTGGTAGCACATTACCCACTAATAGAAAATGTAGTATAGACTTATTCCTTAACACTTATGACCTTGAGTGAGGCAACTTGTATAATGAATGCAATGGCATTTAAAATGTACAGCAATGTTGCAGATACAATTATGACTATAAATGTGTTATAAATGACTATATACTTTACAAGTAGGAACACACTTATAAAGAACAAATAATACAAAATCCATAATATTGTCATTAATTTTACTGCTATATGGAACTTAAAATTGCTGTTGAATGGTGGCAATTTATTCATGTCTCTTCTTCACCTTATTTTTACAATAACCTGGAAGAGAAGACTTCTATTTTATCTTTGGATGAAACTGATTATTTTAAAATCCTGTAAAATTAGTCATGAAATCAGAATAGTTGCCTAAGAACTACCATAGAAGATAGTTCAAGCATCAAGAAACCTCATGAATCTAAGAAATGTTCTATATCTTTCTCTGGGTAACCTTAGCAAGCCCTATACTTAATATTAGTGTACTTTATGAATTTTCTGACTTTGTTATCTTTTAATTTTTAATGCTGTCATATTAAGAATGAATCCATTTATAATAAATATTATATTTTAAATAAAATAAAATATATTACATCTTATAGTTATTTTTCAGATAAACTAAAGCAAAATAAAAATATGTATAGGATTGGTGTTCCAGAATGAAAACTGCAGTAATAGTTACAGCATGCTGTAAAGTGACAAAATCAGGGCATCCACCAAACCTTTTGCCTGAGATCTTCTAATATTTCAACATATTAGTACCAAAGTATTAAAACATTATAGGTACTAGCATTTCACAGAATTCAAGCCAAATATTTAGATGTGCTTCATCAATTATATAGTTTTTGGTAAGTCAAATAAAAGATTAAAAGATACTGTGGTCTTGGAAAACACATTCAAACAGTGGACATAAGACAATTCCATATGCTCATGCTGTGGGATTTTCTTGAAACAACATTGAATTCTCATTGACAGTGGCAGCAGGTTAATTAAGTAATCTCTTAGGCATGACACATGTTCGATACAGATTGGCATTCCCTGAGACATGGTTATAGTAAATGCTTGTTCACCAATACTCACTCAACAGATTGACCTTATTTAAAATTAGAAAAAAGCCACCTGCTTCAAAGACCATATTCCTGCAAAATCATTGCATGGAAGAATGTGAGGCAGCCTCTTGAGGAACATCAGAAGATAAATTGCATTGTATGTCAAGACTGTTGCAATGGTCTTCTCACCCCACTGACTCTGCTGGAGGTTTATAAAGCAGTAGGGTAGCTCCATATCATGACTTCCGTTTCAGAAGGACAAAAAGAAGAAAGAGAGAAAGTCCTCCAGTTATCCTTAACTTTCAGGATTTGTCTCAGAACTTGTAAGGGCTTTGTAGATGATTGGATGCAAAAACTCTATTGGAAGAGTAAAAACCATAAGCCCAGAGATACTAAATTACTAGAAGACAAAAAGGACTAAGAAGGGGATATTATTAAATATAACTTCAGATAGTACTTCCTTTGCAAGTGTGAGAACTTGATTTTGGTCCCTAAAGTCATATTTAAAAAGCCAGGTGAGCCACTCTGCTGCTGTGAGGTGGCATGGGGGTAATACGTTTCAACTCTGCCATTCTTGCCACTGGCAGTAGTCAGAAGAGCTGGCTCCCAACGTCATGACATCAAGAAAGTTGGTCCTGGTCCTCACAAGCTGCACCACTAGCAAGCTTACCCTGTACCTTGTCAAGGCCACACAATAGAGCTGCTGGTGAAGACAAGGGTGATCCAGCCCTGAGGGTGTAAGAGCAGGAGAACTTTTCAAGCCCCTCACCAACTGTAAGACTAGGGAGATTGTTCCCTGCACCTTGACTGGGCAGTACAGTAAAGCTGACTCTAGTGGCATAGATGTGGATGAGCCAACCCCAAGGACATGAGGACATGAAAGCTGGAGATCTGATTCTGCCCTCTGCTGGCTGCAGCATTGGATTAGCTTACCCCGAACGTTGCCAAGGCAACACAATAGAGTTGGTGGTTAGGAAAAGGGTGAGCCAGCCCCGAGGGTGTAAGCTATCTGGGGCAGTACTGAAGAGGTCATCCTGGCGGTGTAAGTATGGGAGAGCTCATGAGCTGACCAACTCAGCTGCCACCCAGACCCAGATCCAGGACTTTGATCCAGAACCTTTGAAAACCCCCAAATCTACCTCATCTGTGAATCATCATCTATGAAGCATGTGAAAGGGCCTGTCCTCCAGATCCAAAGCTACAGACTTTCCACAACACAAGGAAACAATAGAATAACCAAGATTCCCAGAGAGGATTCAGTATCAGTGGTGTAGCAAATCCCAGAAGCCTCAAACCAGACCATTGCAATGCAAACCAAAGTCAATGAACATTTTACATTTCAAATAAAGATGTGTGGACAAAAAAATGTATATTATGGGACACCTTGGCACACATCAGCTTCCACTATGAGATGTTTTCTATGCATTTTTTTTGTTTGTGTTTTTTCTAAGAAAGGGCAGTTATAAGAACCAGAAAGAGCAATGGAAAGCAAAAGTGGAACAGCCACCTTACAAAGACAGTACCAAATATCAGCACCTAGAATCACAACTATCCCAAACACAGTTGTTTAGACACAAATAAAAAAATCCAATCAATAATAGCCAAAACAATATGTCTTTATTAGAGTTCAGCACTCCACCACAATAGGGCCTAAGTATCATATTACAACATAGATGAAGCACAAGGCAAAGACTTCAAAATAGCTAGTATGCATATATTAGAGGTACTTAAATAGAATATTAATAGATCCATTAATAAAACCTATGAAAGCACACAGAAAAAATAAAGTCATGTAACCATGAAATGACATAAAGAAAAGAGTTTAAGACATGTCAGTGGACATAAAATCAATAAAGAAAATGACCCTGTAGGAGGACCAGCAGTCTCAAATAACCTGGACCCCCAACACTGGATCACTAAACAGGCAGCATACACCAGCTGATATGAGGCTTCCAAAACATATACAGCAGAGGATTGCCGGGTCTGGTCTCAGTCAGAGAAGATTCACCTAACCCTCAAGAGAATGGAGGCCCCAAGGAGTTTAGAGGTCTGGTTGGGTGGGGGGTGGGCAGTGGGTACATCCTTGAGGAGGCAGAGGGGTGGGGAGGAGGTATTGGATGTGGAATAGTCAGAGGGTGGATGGGGAATGTAAAAACTAAATAAGTAAGTAAATAAATAAATAAATAAATAAATAACAAAAAAGACACAAACTACCTATTTTCAGAAATCCAGTGGAAATTATGATGTCATGTGATTAAAGTTTAATTTAATAAAAGTGATATTGTAAAATAAAAAGAAAGAAAATAAAAACTGAGTAAAATCTTAAAATGAAAAATGTAAAGAACTTGAATAGGAATTTCAGAGTCAAAGCTCATCAACAGTAAATAAGAGATAAATGAGAGAATCTCAGCCTTTGAAAAAACATAGAAAAAATTGGACACTTGGGTGAAAGAAAATATGAAAATGTTACATCTGAAAAAAGGGGGGAGCACAAAACATCCAGAAAATTAGGATATTTGGGATTCTATGATAACAAAAAATAATTCTATGAATGTAGAAACTAAAAGGCAGAGAGAAAATATCCCAATTAACATAATTAGAAATAATGAAGAGGGCATAGCAGACACCAAGGAAATCAAGAAATTCATAATGACATAACTCTAAAAATCTCTATTCCATCAAATTGGAAAATATAAAGGAAGTGGGCAATGATTTCCTTGATATATACTAACTATCAAAGTTAAGTAATGTTCAGATAAGTGATTTAAATAAACCTATTATCCCTAGTGAAAGAAAAGCCATAATGAAAAGTGTCCCAACCAAGAAAATCCTAAGGTCAGGTGGTTGTAGCAGGTTAAAATGTTACCAGGTTTTCAAATAAGAATTCATGCAAATACTAATCAAATTATTCCATAAAAGGGAAACATAAAAAAAAATGTTCAGTCTTTCTATAAGCCCACATTAACCTGACACTTAAACCACGTGAAGAATAAAAAAAGTCTATTTTTTATTATGAACATAAATGTAATTTTTTTCAATAAAGTATTTGCATACCTAATCTAAGAAAACACCCAAAAGGTTATCCACCATGTTCAAATAAGCTTCATCCAGAGACGTAGAGATGGTTCAGTGTACATAAACTGATATATGTAATATGTCATATAAACAAATTGAAAGACAAACCACATTATTGTCATATTAGGTGCAGAAAATACCTTGGACAAAATCTGATACTCCTTCATGATAAAAGTACTGGGGAACTGAG
Organism: Arvicanthis niloticus; assembly: GCF_011762505.2. Classification (NCBI taxonomy): domain Eukaryota; kingdom Metazoa; phylum Chordata; class Mammalia; order Rodentia; family Muridae; genus Arvicanthis; species Arvicanthis niloticus. The sequence goes on along the minus strand of NC_047672.1, from coordinate 60,167,369 downwards.
GGATATGAGTGACACATCTCAACAGAGTAAAGGCAATTTATAGTAAGCCTATAGCCAGCAATGTCCTTTTTTTTTATCCCCCCCCCCTTTTTTTTCAGTGAGGTACAAACATCTTATAAGTTCTTTGGAAAAAACTGTTTATCTAAAGCAATACTACTATGTCATTCTGTTTTCCAGGACACTGGAGAGAGCAAAATTCTGAACTACGCAGTTTTAGTTGCAGAAACAAGGCAACACAAGGAATACATGTGAACTGCAGAAAAAAAATATTAGACTAAAAAGCTATTAAATAACACTAGGTTTTGGAGGATCAAAGACCTGAAGATAATTTTTGGTTGTTGTTGATCATGAAAAATATGAACTCTTTTTTAAAATTTTTTATTGGTTATTTTATTTATTTAGATTTCAAATGTTATACCTCTTCCCTATTTCCTCTTTGTAAACTCCTAATTTCACTCCCCTCCCTTCACTTCTTTTTTTTCTTTTATTTTTAATTAAATATTTTTTTATTTACATTTCAAATGTTATCCCCTTTCCCGGTTTACACCCCCAAATCCCCCATTCCTTCCCCCCACCCCCTGCTTTTATGAGGGTGTTTCTCCACTCATCCACCCACTCCCACCTCCCAGCCCTGGCATTCCCCTACACTGGGGCATGGAGCCTTCACAGAACCAAGGGCCTCTCCTCCAATTGATGCCCAGCAAGGCCATCCCTCTACTACACATGCGGTTGGAGTTATGAGTCCCTTCATGTATACTCTTTGGTTGGTGATTTAGTCCCTGGGAGGTCTGGGGGATCTGGTTGGTTGATATTATTGTTCTTCCTATGGGGTTGCAATCCCCTCTAGCTCCTTCAGTTCTTTCTTTAACTCCTCCATTGGTGAGACTGCACTCAGTCCAATGGTTGGCTGCAAGCATCCAAGCCTCTGCCTATGTATTTGTCAGGCTCTGACAGAGCCTCTCAGGAGACAGTTATATCAGGCTCCTGTCAGCAAGCACTTCTTGGCATCCACAATAGTGTCTGAGTTTGGTGACGGTATATGGGATGGATCCCCAGGTGGAGCAGTCTCTGGATGACCTTTCCTTCAGTCTCTGCTCTACACTTTGTCTCCATATGCAATCCCCTGAGTATTTTGTCCCCCTTCTAAGAAGGACCGAAGCATCCACACTTTGTTCTACTTCTTCTCGAGCTTCATGTGGTGTGTGAATTGTATCTCGGGTATTCTGAGCTTTTGGACTAATATCCACTTACCAGTGAGTGCATTCCATGTATGTTCTTTTGTGATTGGGTTTCTATGCTGTGACAAAACACCATGACCAAAGCAACTGAGAGTAGGAAAGGTCTAATTGGGCTTACTCTTCCACAGCATTGTCAAACATCAAATTAAGTCAGGACAGGAACTAAAATAGGGCAGAAACCTGGTGACAAGCTAATGCAGAAGCAATAGAGATTACTACTTACTGGCTTGCTTCACATGGCTTACTGAAACTGCTTTCCTATAGAAACCAGGACCAACAGTCCAGGGATGGCCCCACCCACTATGAGCTCGACTTTTCTCCATCAGTCACTAATTAAGAATATGCCTTACAAGCCTGTCTACACTTATATAGGCATTTTCTTAATTTAGGTTTCCTTCTCTCAGATAACTTTAGTCTCTGCCAAATTGACAGGAAACTATGCAGCACAAACATCAACCTCAATAGATAGAAATTCAAATCATTTTCATTAAAATCTTCAATAAATCAAGATTGTCCACTCTCTCCATACCCACATAACATACAACTTGAAGTCTCAGAAAAATAATACAACTTAAGAAGATCAGTATAGATACAGATGTGGATGCTTGCAGCCAACCATGGGACTGAGCACTGGAACCCCAATGGAGGAGTTGGGGGAAGGACTAAAAAATCAGAAGGGATTTGCAAACCCATAGGAAGAACAACAATATCAACCAACCAGATCTCTCAGAGATCCCAGAGACTAAACCACCATCCAAAGAATACACATGGAAGGACCAATGGCTCCAGGTGCACATGTAGCAGAGGATATCCTTATCTGGCATCAATGAGAGGCGAGGCCCTTGGTCCTGTGAAAACTTAATTCCTCATCACAGAGAATTGCTAGGGTGGTGAGGTGGGAGTGGGTAGGTGGGGGTGAACCCTCATACAAGCAGGGGAAGGGGGTGGGTTAGGGAGTTTTCAAAGGGAAAACTGGGAAGAGGAATAACATTTGAAATGTAAATAAGTAAAAAATCAATAAATAATTTTTAAAAAAATCAAGGTAATAAAAATAGGAAGGAAAGATGTTAACATATCTTCATTTACATATAATATTATAATGTACATGTACGTTTCTGTGTCTGTTTGTGTTTCTTGTGTCTTTTTTTTGGTTCTCTTTTTTTGTTTGTTTGTTTTGTCCTGTTCTTGCCTATTATCTTTTGTTTTATCTTATTTTATTTTAATTTATCATCATGCCGTAGATGCTTGTTTATTTCCTGAAGAGCCAAAAAGGATGAGGTCCAGATGGAAAAGGAATGGGATGAAGAACTGGAAAGAATGGGGGAAGGGAAACTGTAATTACAGTGTATTGCATGAAAATATTATTTTAAATAAATAAATAAATGACAAAGACTGAAGATAACACTTGAAGATGTTCTCTAGTCTCCACATGCATGTACACTCACATGTACACAACCCATACATGTATGTAAACCTATATGCATATCAACACACATATACACTGATAGAACCTAAAACACATTTTGTATGAAAAATTTTGTAAATGATTTTGTAATTTGATCTTAAATTCTCCTTTGAAACAATTAGCTTTATTTTTAATAAAGAAAATGCAGGAAGTAGAATCAATACACAGTGACTACATCATTTGGAAGCAAAATGTTGAGAGAAATAAAGAACATAGGTAGGCCCTGACTCCCTAATAACAGACATCCCACCATCTTCAAGAAATCTCTTCCTGTTCTAATAAAACCAGTGTTGTTAGGAGATATGAGAGTATAGCTAGGATACCACATTTGAAAGTCTAAAGAGAAATATAAAGGTTGATGCTGCTGACAGGGCACTCAAGTGTTAACTACAAGACATTACACTAATTCTAGGTGATTTATGACTCCTTTGCCACACACATCCATCATTTATCCTCTAGTTTGTATATAATGTCAACACTTGGAATGATCACTAGCCCACGTTCATGGCGCTGGTCCCATGGTTAATGCATGTGCACACCCACTCACACACACATACACACATACACATTATCTAAGGTACAGCCAGTTTCATTGAACTAGAAAACTAGTTAGACTTGATAGAATTTAAAGCAATTAACCACTTCCTGCTAAAGCTGGCCTCCCTGCTGCTTAAAAGTGCCTAGGAGCATCATGGTTCTGTGGTCAATGTTTGACATGGAACTATATGTCAATATAAACAACTTTCTCAACATTCTGCCATAGGCTAGTTTAAATGAGAGAGCCTCAAGTGAAGCCTCATGAGGCTGTCTTCCCAGTGTCCTTTTACCTTGCTAGGACTTCACCTGTGGATGTATCTGTCTAAATCATGTCCGCAGGGTGCAAACTCAGAATATGTGTAGTGAGCAGTATAAACAGAAGGCAGAGACAGATAATATTGGTTTATAATGTGCAGGACATCTAAAGCCACCTCCCTCCTACTCTGCTGTCTAACAATCATATCTATGTAACACTAATTTTTGTTTTCATTATGTCAGCTATTCCCCATTTAATTCTAGTCTTTTCTCAAGATGGTAATTCTTGAATGGAATATTGCCCAAGGGCTCAAGATCTCAAAGAAGATATCCAGTGCGACACTGCCAACTAGATTAACATCTAAAAAATGTGCCATGGATTTTATTTTACTTTTAACAACCTACATGCTATTTGGCTTTGCCACCAATGAGGAACTAATAAAACAATTTCAAGCAACTCTGTGCTGATTTTCCCCCTACATCTAGAAGAAAAAAAGGTATATGCAGTAGATTGAAGTATATAAGCAAGGACGTATAAACATTTTACCCATCATAGTTCACTATTTATATAACATTCAAAACAGTATTCAAAAAAAGACAACTCTGTATGTTAAACTCCTAATAAAATGCTGCTTCCTAACGTTTCAGCTCATGTTGATTAAAGTCCTGTTAATAATTAATCTTAAATAAATAAGATAGCCTTATGTGATTTTTAAATATGGATTCATGTTATTCTAATGTGAATAAAATTAGTCTTGGAAGATAGGAACACACTAAATGTAAAAGTGTACATACTCTGCCGTGAAATGTATAAGATAACAAAAACTAGACCAGTGTTTGACTCTCTAAGTAGCAATGTATTTCCAAGAAAATATTTGATTTTATGCAAAATTTAAAATCAGTATACAATTGATTTAAAAAACAATGAACTTTCAGTTTTCTCACAAAATCCAACTCTTATGTTCAAATTGTATGTGAGAAAAGTATAATTTTCAGAGACCACATCCTAACCTGCTTTCTTGCTTTGTAAACCTTCCAATTTGAAAAAAACTAATTTTATAACAAAAAAGCATGAAATTTCTTTTTACTTCTCACCAGATGTATCAATAGGTATCATTTCTTTTCTCAATCTTTTGAAAGCTTTTATAATTAATAGGGGAGAATTACTCAATGTGTTCATTAAAAGTGGTCCCTTTAACAATTTGTTGATTAGAGAAAAAAAGATAAAACCTGTATAGTAAAGAACAGTTTCTGGATGAGTATAAAAACAAGCACTTAGTAAAACTTGATACAAACCCATAAACTTTGCCCATAATCTAACTATTAAAGGTCTTGTTTTCTTGTCATTTGTAATGGCATTTTTTTTTGTCTCAGCTACTCAGAAGAGTTAGTCTTATTCAATCTTTCTGTTTCTCCCATTTCTTCCCATCCAAAAGATGGTAATTTTTTACTTAATTCATGTCTTTGGGGTTTTATACATGGTTTACTTGTCTTTTGCTTTTTTTTTATAATCTCAGAAAAGGTCCGTTCTGTGTTGCCTTCCCTCCACTGTTATTCAGTGGGGAATTTCCTAGCACTAGAAAAGAAGAGTGATGTTCCACAAATGATTTTCAGATATTGCAATGTCTTATTTCATTTATTAGTATTCAGTAATAACAGACTATATCACATACACCTTGTTACTTCTTTTAACAACCAGGTAAGCCCTTACCACAAGCTCCTTGACCACTAAGGCCTCATAAAGCACAACCAATAAACTGCACCCTGTTCCCCGCATTCTACTTTTTGGCCCACAACTTTGACTGTTTTATTGCAGGCCCTTCTAGAACCATTAACTCCAGATCAAGCAGGTACAAGGAACCCCAAACACAAGGTTAGAACCCAAAACTCAAGAGGTCACACAGGCCACAAATTTCCAAAGGATACATCTTAATGGACCTGAAGACTTACTTAGTCACCAGAACCCCAGGCTACTCAAGCCAGAAGACAAAGAAAACAGAAACCAAGGAGAAAATAAACATCCAACAACCACCCATACAACAGTGATAAACTTGGAATTCAGCATTGAAAACTATAACAACAACAGCAGCAGCAGCAACAACAACAATAAAAACCAAGATGACAAAATATTAGCATAAGAACACAAGATTCTCAGCTCAAAAGCCCAGAAAGTATTTGAACAAAATCATTGAATAAAGTTTTACCAACCTAAAGAAAAAGATACCTATAAATATATAAGAAGCTTACAGAACACCACATAGATTGAAACCCTTCCCCTCAAGCATTCTCTTACATAATAATCAAAACATTAATTGTACAGAACAAAAAAAAAGATATTAAAGACTGCAAGGTAGAAAAGCCAAGTAACATATAAAGGCAGACATAATAGAATTGCAACCGACATTTTTAACAAATATTCTAAAAGCCAGAAGGTCCTGGGTAGATGTCTTACAGTCTCTACGAGACCACAGATGTCAGCCCAGACTACTATACCCAGCAAAACTTGTCATTATCATGAATGGAGAAAATAAGATATTCCATAATAAAATCAAATTTATCAAATATCTATCCAAAAACTAGCATACAAAAGATACTAGAAGGAAAATTCTAATCCAAGGAGGATAACAACACCCAAGCAAACAAAGAAAATAAATACTTTTACACAAGCAAAACCAAAAGAAGAGAAGCACACACACACACACTCACACACACACACACACACACACACACACATCACTAACATCAAAATAACATAAATTAACAGTCTTTGGTCAGTAATATATGTCAGCATCAGTGGACCCAATTACCCAATAAAAAGACACAGGCAAACATAATCAGTGCCAAAAAACAGGATCCATCATTCTGCTTCAAATAAGAAACACAGTTTAGTGATAAATATAGGTATTACCTTAGAGTAAAATGCTAGAAAAAGGTTTTCCAAGCAAATGGACCCAAGAAGCAATCTGGAACTATCATTATAATATCTAATAAAATACACTTTTTAAAAAAAATCTTTAACCTTTTTTTTATAGTCCAGTCATTATCCCCTTCCCAGTCTACCTTCTGACTGTTCCCCACCCAATTCTTCCACCCCCTTCTTCAAGATGATGTTGCCACCCCCGACCCCTACCCCACCAGTCCTGTCCAGTCCCTGGGACCTCAAGTCTCTTGGGATTAGGTGCATCTTCTTTCAGAGGCCAGACGAGGCAGTTCTCTGCTGTATATGTGCTGGGGGCCTCATATCAGCTAGTGTATTCTGCCTAGTTGATGGCTCAGTATCTGAGACTTTTATACAAAAATTAATCAAAAGAGATGGGGAAAGACATTTAATATTCATCAAAGGAAAAATTCACCAAGAAGGCATCTCTGTTCTGGATATCCATGGCCCAAATGGAAGAATACTCACAATTATAGAGGAGACATTACTAAAGCTTAAATCACACATTTAACCCAAATTTTTAATAGTGGGGAAACTCAATATCCAACACTCAACAATGGACAGGTCATTCTAAACACAGAAATAATGAAATTATCAGAGATTACGAATCAAATGAACCTATCAGATATCTATAGAACATTTCAGCCAAACCCCTACACAAAAAAATGTTTCTTCTTCTCAGCATCTCATAGAAACTTCTCTGAAATTGATCTTATACTCAGTTAGAAAATAAACCTCCAGAGATACAAGAAAATAAAAATAAGCCTCTGTATCTTAAATTAAAGCTGAACTTTCAACAACAACAGAGACAGCAGAAAGCCTATAAAATCACGAAAACTGAACAACTATCTACTCAATGACCACTGTGTCAAGGAAGAAACAGAGAAATAAATTAAACCCTTTCTAGAATTAAATGAAAATAAATGTACAACATACACAAACTTATGGGACACAATAAAAGCAGTGCTAAGAAGAAAGTTCATAACACTAAGTTCTTTCAAACTTAAAGAAAGCAATAAGATCTCTTACTAGTGACTTAACAGCACATTTAAAAGTTCTAGATCAAAAAGAAGCAAGTACATCCAAGAGGAGTATATGGCAAGAAATACTCAAACTAAGCACTGAAATCAATAAAATAGAAACAAAAGGAACAATACAAATAATTAATGAAGAGTTGGTTCTTTGAAAAAATCAACAAGATAGAAAAAAACATTAACCAAACTAACTCCAAACAAACTAAAATACAGAAAATATCCAAACTAACAAAATCAAAAACAAAAAGGGGAGCATGATTACAGACATTAAAGAAATCCAGAAAATCATTAGTTCTTGCTTCAAAAACATGTCCTCCACAACTTTGGAAAATCAAAATTAATTGAACAATTTTCTTAATAAATACCACTTACCAAAGTTAAATCAAGATAAGACAAAAATCCAAATACATATGTAATCTCTAAGGAAACAGAAGAAGTTATCAAAAGTCTTCAAACAAATTAATTATAAAAGCCTTGGCCCAGATTGTTTTAGTATAGAATTCTACCAGACCTTCAAAAAGGACCTAGTAGCAATACTCCTTAAATTATTACACAAAATAGAAACAGAAGGAATACTGCCGAATTCATTTAATGAAGCCATAGTTATGCTGATACATAAACCACACAAAGATTAAACACAGAAAGAAAATTTCAGACATATCTTTTTTATGGGTATTGGTGCAAAAATTCTGAATAAAAAAACTAAATTTACACACACATCAAATACATCAACCACCATGATCAAGTAAGCTTCATACCAGAGTTGTAGGATGGTTCAACATATGATAATCCTTTAATATAATCCACCATATAAATAAACTGAAAGAAAAAATGATCATCTCATTAAATGTTGTAAAAGCCTTTGACAAAAATCCATTACTTCTTCAGGTTAAAAGTATTAAAGAGATCAGAGCTACAAGACACATACCTAAACACAAAGGCAATATACAAAAAGTCAATAGCCAGTATCAAATTAAATAAAGAGAAACTTACAGCAATTCCAGTAAAATCAGGGACAAGTCAAGGCTGTCCACTATGTGTGAACTCATTCAACATGATTTCAATACTTGAAGATTTTGGTAGAGCAGTAGAAAATACTAACAGAGATCAAGTGAATACAAATTAGAAAGAAAGAAGTCAAAGTATTACACACGCACACACACACACACACAGAGAGAGAGAGAGAGAGAGAGAGAGAGAGAGAGAGAGAGAGAAAGATACAAACACACACACACAATAGTACATATACATGACCCCAAAAATTTAATTAGGGAACTCCTGTAGCTGACAAACACCTTTAGCAACGTGGCCAAATACAAAATTAACTCAAAAATATCAGTAGCCATCCTTTGTACAAACAATATATGGACTGTGAAAGAAATTAGGGTAGTAGTACCCCTTAAAATAGCCACAAATATCATGATATGTCTTGGTGCAACTCTAACCAAGCAAAGCAAAAACCTGTAGGATAAGAATTTCATATCACTAAAAAGAAATTGGAGAAGATATCAGAAAATGAAAAAATCTTCCATGCTCATGGATCAGTAGGATTAACATAGTAAAAACAGACATCCAACATATTTAATACCATTCCCATCAAAATTTCAGCACATTTTACAGACCTTGAAATGAAAATACTCAACCTCATATAGAAAAATGAAAGATTACTATAGCTAAAATATGCCTATATAATCAAAAGTATTATCATCCCTAATATCAAACTACATTTTTAAACAATAGAAATAAAAATCACATGGTTGTAGCTTAAAAACAGACAGGTTAATCAATGGAATCAATTCAAAGATCTAGAAGTAAACCCACATACCTATGGATACTTGATTTTTGACAATGAAACCAAAATTATATAATAGAAAACAAAACGCATTTTCAACAAATGGTGCTGGTCCAAGTAGATTTGGGCATGTAGAAGAATATAAATAGATCCATATCTATTACCCTGCATAAATCTCAAGTACAAGTGGATCAAAGACCTCAACACAAAACCAGATACACTAAATCTGACAAAAGAGAAAGTGGAGAATAGCCTTGAACACATTGGCACAGGAGACAAACTGCACAGAACACCACCAGCTCAGGAAGTAAGATTAACAATTAATAAATGTGACCTCATGAAACTGAAAAGCTTCTGTATTACAAAAGATACCATAAAGAGGACAAAATGGCATCCTACAGAATGGGAAAAGATTTTTACCAACTCCACATCTGACAAAGTGTATAAAGAACTCAAGTAAATACACATCACTAAACCAAAAGGCCCAAGTGAAAATACAGGATACAGATCTAAATAGAGAATTCTTGACAGAGGAATCTCTAATGGCTGTGGAGCAGTGAAAGAAATGTAAAATAACCTTGGTCATCAGAGAAATGCACCTGAGATTCCTTCTTACAGCTGTCCCAATGGCTAAAATAAAAATCTCAAGTGACAGTTCGTGCTGGCAAGATTTTGGAACAAGGCAAAAACTCCTCCCTTGCTGGTGGGACTGAAAACTTGTACAACATCTTTGGACATCAATTTTACGTTTTTTTTTTTTTTTTTTTTTCAGAAAATTTGAAATAAATTTACCTCAATACTTAGTTATACCATTCCTGGGCATAAAACCAAAAGAAGTTCTGCCATACCACAAGGAGATTTGCTCATTTATGTTGTAGCAGCTTTATTCATAATAGCCAAAGACTGGAAACAACTTACATGTCACTCAACCAAAGAATGGATAATGACCATGTGGTACATTTGTATAATGTCCTATTATTCCACCACCAAAAACAATGGTATCATCAAGTTTGAAGGCAAATGGATATATCTAGAAAAAAATTATCCTGAGTGTGGTAAAGCAGACCCTGAAAAACAAACATGCTATATACTCACTTAAAAGTGGATATTAGTCATAAATTATGGGATAACCATGCAAACAAAACAGAGATCCATCGAACTAAGTAACAAAATGGACCCAAGGTGTCACATTAGAAATCTCACTGCATAGGGGAGATAGATTAGACATCTGGGATGGACAGAGAAAAGAGACTAGATACAGGAGTTGGAGGTGAGTAGATGGATAATATGGAGGTATGAGAGAGGGAGAGTGCTGGAAGAGACAACTGGATTGAGGGGGCTTCTCTGGGAGGAACTAGAAACTTAAGACTATAGAAACTCCCAGGAATCTTTGAGGGTGATCCTAAAACCCCTAGAAACGGGATGTGGGGAGCCTGAATCAGTCATTGCCTATAAACAGGCATGACTTCCAATTGAGATATTGAGACACTAACCCAACCACAAAACTGTAGACCCACAATTTGTCCTGCCTACAACCTGTGCAGGAGTAAAAGGTGGAACAGAATTTGAGGGTATGGCCAAGCAATGACAGGCCCATCTTAAGACTTATACCTTGAAAGGGAGTCCACAGCTGACACTATTAATGATATACTGCTATACTTGCAGACAGGAGCCTAGCCTAACTGTCATCAGGGGGACTTCATGCAGAAACTGGTGGAAAATGATGCAAGGACCCACAGACAAACACTAAGCTAGGGAATCTCGTGGATGAAGGAAAAGAAGATCCTGGAAGATGGGACAGGATAACAGTAGATAAATAAATTTAATATAAATAATTAACTTTCAATAGCCAGATTTAATTTGATGATTCCATTCAATGTGAGTATTTAAAAAGCTATTTTAGGGCTGCAGAGATGGCTCAACTGTTAAAAGCTGGGCTCACAACCCCAAATAGTTATTTTAAGTAGGAGAGTAAAGAAAACTAACCATCAGAAGTCATTTTCACAACTTATTATTGCAATTTTGGTGTTGAATTACTTGGTGTCTCAGATATGTCTGATATATAAGTCTTGAAAGTTGGGTAATTTAGTTAGCCAATGGGATTATGATTATAGTATTCAGTGTATAAACATAAAGCTATAAAAGGTCTTGAGTGATAGAAGCACAGTGACTTTGAACTGTAATATTATAAATGTCATTAGATAAAACTAGGCCAATGATGTGTTCTTCTATTGAGAATGTTATTACATAAATGGCTCTTAGTGCCTCATTTAGTTAAAATGATATTGCAAATTTGTTTAGTTTACTTGACACTCAAATGGCTAATTCAACTCAAATGATGGAATTTACTTATATTTTAAAACATCAATATAAACAGAGTTCCAGGGATATATGGGAATCTTAAGAATGTAAGCACTATAGTTTGCAAATCAATGCTTAGACAATGCTGAATACTTTACTTTGTTTTTCCTTTTTCACAGTAATTTTCCAGTTGTCTGATAACTGTTGTATAAAAAGCCAAAGCTATGATAATTTTAGTTTTAACCCTCATTTGTATTTTCCTATTTAGAATGTCCCCAGAATAAAGCCCTCTTCAGAATTGCTAATAGAAACACCAAATATAATTCTGATTACTGAGGAGGTTCATACAGGTAAAGGCTACTCTTCTCATCAATGACATAGCATCAGGCTTTATTTTAGGCAGCACAGGTGGGACTTCATCCAGTAGCTCAGCATAAGATGAGTAAGGTTGTTCATCAAAAGGGGAGCAGATCAAGAACAGTACAGAAACAACTCTATAAATATTCAGAATTTATTTGCATATTCTGTATGGAAAACAGCTCATGCTCCAGAATGAGTAATAATTTATTCTAAGCTAATGATGAGCAATTGTGGCCTGGAAACATGCAGACAAGTTAGAACTAACCTTACAGTAGATAAATTGCACTAACTTGCAGTCACACAACACTACAAAGACTAATAAATCAATGCTTTTATCAAATACATCATTGAGGACATCTATTAGAACAAGAAAAAAAATCTCATCCATAAATTTTAGCTATTTCCTTATAACATTCTTAGCTTTAGAATTGGCTAAAGGCCATGTTCTTCTATGGAATAGTCAAACATTTATCAATAGTCATAATGATGTTAGGTGAACTGTAGAAGGTTGAAGCAAGTGTTTATTGAATGACTAAAGTAAGTCAAGAGTAATTATCTCTCTGACTATAACATTCTATATCTTTACAAGCACAGACTTATAATTAGGCAGCCAGTTTGGAAAGTCCTTAATAAGTATGTAGAGTCTTAAGAAAACTTCAATTCATAATAGCTTAGCTGACTTGGCAAATCAATATTCTTCTCTTGAATTTTTTCTCTATATTTTCCTGGTTAAAGTTGATACATTCTTTAAGATAAAGTTGTGTCACTTTAAGATTCTCTTAGAAGCATTAGACAAAGACTTTTATGTATATTTCATACATTTATATGTTACAATTATTGAAAATGGGTATGAATTTAAAAATGGGCAAGAAGGAATATACGGGAGGGTTTGAAAGGAATAAAAAATTGAAAATATTGAGATTATATTATAGTCTCAAAAATAAAAGAAGTAAAAGAATAAATAAATTCACACAGAGATCTATGTATAGTGCTTGGAATTGAGACAGATGTTTCCTATAAGAACTTGTTCTACTGCCTGAAATTACACCAGTCTTTCACTCTCCTTTGAAATAAATTAGTATTTTTAAATGCCTATATACAACATGCTCCGTCTGTATAATGTTACTTGTCTGTGCATCCTCAGGGCTATCGTTAAATGAGCTTTTGGTGCAAAGTCATTGAAACACACTTGTGACCTAAACAAATAACTAATTGATTTTTTCCTTCAGAGTATGTATCTTTCCATCATTTCTGAGTTATTATTCTTTTGTCTTTTCAGTCATATAATTTATCATATAAATCTAGTCAGGAAATATACAGAATTTGGTGAATAAATGAGAAATGAATAGAATGAAAAATGTGTCAAGGTCGATTTAGATTTATGTATAAAATAGCACAGTACTTGAAACCTTTCACCAAAATATTATCCATTAATAATTTGAACTGTTACCACTCAATAGTCATTCACTGTATATGAGAATTTCTGCAAAATGTCAAAACTCTGAGTATTCATCTATCTGCATATCACATTAGAAATCTAAATTTTAACAATTTGTAGTGTACACAAACTTTCACTAAAAGTATTTTCTTTTTCAATTTTTAGGGTCTTGATTTATTGTTTGACTTGTTCCATTAAGTAGACTTCCTGTTAAAATATATACTGGTTATGGTTTTCAAGTAAATAACATAGTAGTATAGGTATACAGAGGAGAAGCTCCAGTTTTCAAACAATACTGTGACACACTTGTCAGTAGTAAAGTTTTATTGCTACAGGGGACAGTTACTAAAGAAATAAATTCCATGACATAAATCAAATAAAATTCAAGTTGAAAGAGGCATTTCTATTTTTTAATTTTAATTCTTTTACTCTATAATAAGAAATATTTAATCCAATATAATAATAATGTATAATAAGAAATTTAAAACTACATTTCAGTAGATTATTATTATCTTAAACTCATGCATGCAAATACCTACTTGATTCCTCATTTTTGACTGATATTTTATGAAAGTGATTTTAACCAATAGGATACAAATCCAAGTGCAAGCAAAGCTACTGTTTAGATGTGTGTTCATTGCTGCTAATGTTCTTGATCTCCTTAGAATAATGCTCTGTGTGAATGATATTGAGAGGGCCTGCAGGAATGAATCATTGACTTGAATTCGTCTCAGACTAATCAACTGCAGATGATTGTAGATATCTGCGGGAGCCCAAGAAATGCCAGATCTGTTCAGTTATTTCCTCCCATATAATTAACCAATAATTGGATAGACTTGTATTTTATCTTAGCATAGCTGGCACTTTTGAGTCATCATGAGACTTCGAGTCATCATGAGACTGTCAGACACAAATTAATCATGCTGATGCTCTTGTTGTAAACACAAAGTTTAATGGTGAGAAGTTAACTGTGAATTCAGATACAAAACAATGAAGGAGTAAAGCAGATGAGGTGGATGTGCTTAGAATATGGATGATTTTATGCTTTTAAGGTCTTTTTAAGACCTTACAAATTAGATAAATTCTAAAAAGTAAACATCTCTTATGATGTATTATTAGGTTTTCTAGTGAATACCACTTACATGAAAATGTATGATTTATAGATTTTGTTACCTATGATCCCTTATGTTCAAATTTAATATGCATAATAATAGCACTGATTGTTTAACTCATGATATTTTCTATTCTCAATTTTTGAAAGCGAGCTATATTTAAAATGCATAACATTCTTGAATATTTTAGGCTATACATACAATTTATGATAATAATAACTGAACTAATAAGTAATAAAAATAAAATTTTCTTAGCTCAGATAATCAATGAATATGTATGAAACCCATGAAAGCATAGAATGACTTATGGGTTATGAAACAGTATAAAATTTGGTTTATCTAATAACTTTATACAGCATTTTATAAGTCCCCTCTGCATTAAAGAAAACCTATTTAATATTCAGATCCCTTCACTTAATACTTTACTGGATGTGTTACATATTTCTTGGTTTGTAAAATATATTTATCTACAATTGAGCTCAAGTTTACACACTATAGCTTCAGTTTATGAATACACAGCTACACAAACAAGAGTGTTTTTCTACATAAAATCTCAAATCCAACACTTGCAGCTTCACCTGGTTAGGCCATTCCTCTTCTGCCACAGAGAAATAAAAAGGTAAAACAAAATAAGTGCAAAGCAATTGCAATGAATACAGGTTTTTAGTGTCCTGAATAACAATTATTTCCTGCAAAAGTCAAAATTATGTAAAACTTGTAACAACGTCAAAACATTGTCTAAATACTATTTACATTGTCTAAATACACAATGAAGACTTATCCCATCAGATCGTTAAGCAACTGAAAACATTCCTCTAGAACAGTTGATTTGTGTATTTTTGTGCCCGTGTTTTTGTGTTCATGTTTTTTCTAAAGCTCAGCACAATGAAATAAAATAAACTAGAAACAAAATGTGCATAGGAGCTGACACAGATTTGAAAATGGTTCAGATAGAAAATGTCTATAGTAGTAATGAGGATTAAAGAGCCAAAGCTAATAAACACCCTGAACTCAGGTATTTTAGTGCTCTCATGTGTAGTATGCTTGACAGATATCATGTGCAATGTTTATACTTCATATAGATAGCTTCATTTAACCTTTAATCTCGTAAATTGAAGTTGTGGTACTCACCAGTTAAGTGACTTCCCTATGGTATAAATGGGTGAAACCGAGAAGAAAATGAGTCCTAAGGTTGAAAGCCTATCTTCTAAGTTTGGATTGGGCGATAGGACTGAGTAAATTGCCTGGTGTGTTAAATTTCTTACTCAGGACAGGTTACTTTCATTGGTATTCTTAGTCTTACAAGTACCACCTTTATCAAGGGCCCAATCCTTAAAATGACCATATCTTAGAATATCCTTGGCACTGTTTTGTGAGTTACAGATAGAATGGTGAACTCTTTATATATTATATCTCTCTAGAAGACTTCAATCACCTTAATCAACATATATGCTAGGCAAAAATTGCTGTCAACAAGTGAATATGAATGAGTTATCATATGAAAGATAATTGTGGTTATAAGAAAACAAAAAATATATGGTACATCTTTTGTTTTCTACGAATCAAAGGTATAAGACATAGACAAAAGGTCCCCTAGCTTGGTATGTGAACTACATATTTTCATCCAAGTAGTCACCACACTCTCAACCTCCAATTTTACCCATATTACAGGCAAATGGTTAAATGAAATTAGGAGCTCAACAGAAAGGCTCAACATAGCACCAGCTCAGTAAATACTCCTTCTTCATGTCATAACAAGGATCAAAATATGAAACACTGCCAGACAGGACATATCTGTCATTCAAAATGAATTTGTCACTTCCTGTGTGAAAGAAAGACAGTGCATAGATCATCAGTTTTCCGTAAATCAAGAGAATGACCTATCTAAATTGTGACAAGGACATTTTTATTAGAGAACGATGGAAATATAATGGAGAAAATAAGGTGTAAAAATTCTGATGAGAGCCCAGAAGAGATGATTTCAAGATGTAAAATATTAATTGAGTTTATCACTACTTTCCTTAGCACTGTCAAAATCACTATCAGTTCTTGATACATTCAAATTTGGCTTGCTCTCTTTGAGTGCCCATGCAAAAGTAAAAAGATATAATGACGAGAAAAATATCTGCATAGCTCAAGACAAAAAGAATATTGCTGAACAAAAGACAGAACTTGGGGAAAATTCAGATTCCTAAAGAAACATTCAGCATAAGTGTTGAATGCCTCCTTAAAGAGGGGCCAGAACTCCATGCTTAAAGGAACCAAAGTATGGCATAAAATGAGAATAACCCATTAAACTAGCAGCTTACAGAATGATCAGTGCCCCAGTGAGAGTTATGTTCATGGTAAGCTGGGAAAATATTACAAAACATTTCATCGCTCCTATTTTGGAATAAAAGGACCTTGGAGTTAGGAAAGAACATTAATAAGCAGACATATACTAAAATGTCTTTAGCAATTATAAAAATTTAGTTAAGTAGGTTCATATTTATGGAACTTTGTAGGAAAAAATATGACTGGGGAACCCAGGGTTCTTCCAGCCATGCTGTGGGTAGTTGGCTGGGGTTCCTCCAGCTGGAAGTTGGGCCCGGCTGCTCATTAACTAAAGGCCTCCCCATGGTTCCTCACGGTTTCTCACCGGGCAGCCCCAACACACGAGGAAACCCTTGGGTTTCCAAAACCGGTTTATTGACATGGCTGATGGTGGATGGATCTGGATGCACACCACACAAAACCCAGAGTGGACCTGAGTTAAATAGGGAAGGGAAGATGGGGGGGGGGGGGAGGAGGGCTGAGGAGGAATCCTTATTTGGGTCCACCCTTTGGCCTTCAGGTACCTTATTAGTATGTAAATCTCTCTAGGGCCTGGATCTCACCCTCTGCCTCTGTACATGACTGAAGGGTGAAGGTGGAATGGAGATTAGACCTTGTGTTAGGCCCGACAGAACTTTTAGCAGAATATTCTCATTTTTTTCTACTCTAATAATTCAATTCACTTTTGGTTATTGATACAAAATCTTTCTCTCTACCTATATATGTACAATTATGACATGCTTTCTTTTTCATGATTATTATTCATATTGCAAAATAATCACATGACTACTGCCAAGTCCCAATATCTTCTCAGTCTTTACGTACCTTCTCTGGGAGTTACACTTAATTTTATACATACTATTAATAATGAACATAAGTATAGTGTGCTGAATTAAAGAGAAGCTGATTATATCCTGGGTTATTTTTAACATGTGGAGTACAAATTTTAACTTATTTTAGCTCATAATATTCCAACTAGATTTTCAAGACTTGTTTTATTTTCTGCTCATTATTCTTATTCATCTCATCTTTTATCTAACATTCTGGTAAGTTTTTAAACATCAGAAAATTCAGATGATTCCTAGGTTGTAACACTAATTATTAAATTCGATGTTTACATTACTCAAAGTCATTATTTCTATAAAATTCCAGTACTATAAGCTTGATATATAAAATATACATAAACAAGAAAGCACATATTAAACAAAGGTAAAATGTAACAGTGTTAAACATCACTTCTATTGCAGTGATGACATTTTTTGCCGGACCATGACTGCCTAGAAAAGTAACTAGAACAAAGATGATACTGAAAAATATTTCTTATACACAAACATACATGTAGGTCAGAATTAATTGAATTGAGATTTGTACAAATTGAAGAAATGAACTGAAAGTTTTCATTGATTTAATGTATATCTAAAAGGTCCAATTTTGTAGTCATTTGTGTGTGTGTGTGTGTGTGTGTGTGTGTGTGTGTGTTTGCATGTGAGTCTGGGTATACATGTTTAACAATATTTATGTAGACATCAAAAGACTACTTTTGGGACTTGGCTCTGTCTCTTCTTTGACTGTGAGTTTTAGGGACTAAACTCAGGTCACTCTTGCACATCAAGTAATTTTACCCACCGAGCCATATTGGTGACACTGAAATAATGTATTTTTAAACAGTGATATAATCTCAGATCATGATATGTCTGTGTGTGCATGTGTGTATGCATGTGCATGTGTGTATGCATGTGTATGTGTGTATGCATATGAATGTGTGCATGTGTATAAATACAGCCATGTATGTGGCATGGCACATATTGCAAGGTCAAAAGCCAACCTTGAATGTCAATGCTTTAGCCCTTACTTTACACATAGTTTGAAAGAGAGTCTCTTAGTTATTTTTCTACTGTGGAAACCATGTTATTTCTGGCCCATAAAGGGAGTCTTCTTTCTTGACCACCCAACCTCTTATAGGAACATTAGCATTATAGAGACTCACACATTATGTATGTATGCTTAAACATGGGTTCTGGGAATTCAAACTCAGGACTTCAAACTCAAACTCACATGGTGAATGTTTTTACGAACTGAGATACACCCTCCTCAGCAACCCACCCATTTTCCCTTTAAAAATGGGATTAGTAATTGAATGGAATAGTAAACGGTTTTGTAATGTTTATGTGAATACCATTCAGTCACTAAAAGGAGTAGAAGCTGATCTGGAAACATAATCAATTCAGGTAAATGCTTGCCTTAGATCAGGACCTGGGTTTGGTCCCCACAATCCACATAAAAAATGTCTCATGTGGTGATGCATGCTTGTAATCCCAGTGCTGCAGAATAGGAGACTAGTGATTCTTTGAGGTTCAATTGCCATACAACTTAATCTAAATAATAAGTTCCAGAATAATAATGAACCCTGTCTCAAAAAATTAGACACAGGAAGATCTCTAGAGCTCATTCAGTAGCCAGCCTGGTCAAATCAGTGAGTTCCTGGTTCAATGAGAGCTAACATTTCCAAGATAACGTGGCAGGAGTTATGGCCCAGAAGCTTAGTACACTGATCTTCCAGAGGACATGGGTTTGAATTCTCGCGCTGCATGGTGGCTCACAAATATCTGTAATTGTCTGTAACTACAGTTCCAGAGATGAAAGTGGTATCCTTATAGACATGAAGGTAAAACAGAAATATTTACAAAATAAAATAAATATATTAATTTATTTTAAAAGGTGAAAATTATAAAGGAAGGGATCAACAATAATCTGATAACCACACATATGTCCCCACATGTGTAAACATACACTCATGTGGAACACAGACACACACATGCATGCATGCACACACGCACGCACGCACACACGCATGCACACACATACACCAGTTATGCTAATAGAAAGAAACCAAACACAGGCAAAAACATTGTAGGATTCCATTTATATTGTATATGTAGGGTTAACATTACTGATGGAATGTAGTCTTGTGACAAGTAACTTGAAAAAAAGGAGAGGAAAGAGTGAGTGCTTGTTGTACATAAGATCTTGTTTTAAAGTGAGAGAAATGCTTTGGAACTAGACAAAATTGGTACTTTCACAACTTACAAATGGACTAAGTTACATTGAATTATTCCTCTTAGGATGATTAATTCATTACAATAAATAAGGCAAATATCTCATACTTTAAAATATACAAATGTATGCATAATGAAACATTCAGAGGAATCTCAGTAAAATTTTAATAATAGTTATCGCTGAATAATGGAAAATGAAATTTTCTCCTTGTGGACAATTACTTCTATAATATTTATAAGAAATATATAATACTTCAGTCAATTTTTCCCAAAACATATAAAAATGGTGACATAAACATCATGCCAGTATCTAACCAAGAAATCAGTTATATAAATAAGTTAGCAGTCCTCAATACTTTATTCTATTTGAGTATTTTGACTATATAAATTTTATTCTCAGTTTCCAGGTTAGGATCAAGGAACCCAGAAAAAATATAAAAATTATGATTGTATTTTCAAGTACTTCTGTATTTTGTGGATATAATTTGTTATAATTATATGCAAAATTCAGACAAAATAAAATAATTTTTAAAAATCATAATTAAATAGTAAATCATATATATTATCAAAAGCAATACAAGTATAACCTTGGGGGTTCTTGAGGTTTATGGCTTCAGACCTTTATGTGGAAACACCATTATTGCACCTAGTTTCTTTCCTATAGAAAGGAGATAGAAATTTCATGAATCAGTAGATTTAGTGTGTAGTTAGGTAAAGAACAAAATTTTAGATGCAGATTTAGATTCTAGACTGTAGACTATGATAACTTTGGTGGACACTTAATTATGCAAATATATGCCATCCCATTTATTAAACTATTAATATTATTAGTATTATAGTAGTATTAGTGGTAGTATTAGTAGTAGCAGTAAAAAATTTGAGTATTATTGAGATTGTTATTTATTTATATGAAGACCAATTTGGAATATAGAAAGGAGTTTTTGAGTATTATCTAACTACATAAGTCCTAAAAGAAGAGATGTTTATGTAGCAAAATCAGAAAGATAACCCTAAGAGTACAAAGGACAGCAGTGAGTAGTGTTCCATTACTGGTTTTAGAGATGAGGAATGTTGGGTACCAGGAAGAAAAAGTTACCATGACGGCTGAGTACAAGCACAATCTACCATCCTACAAGGGAACATCTTATAGCCATGTGGAACTAACTCCAGTCATTAGTGGTAATAAACTAGATTTATGTAGAGAACCCCAAATTACACACAGAAACAAGAAGACATCAACCCAATGTCAACATCCCTGACCTCTCATTTATAGAACTTAAAGAGATTAGTGTAGCTTCAAAATGATACTCTTGTAGCAATATGCTCTATAGTAATAAAAACTACATTTGCTCTTTATTTTATCCTTCTTCTCATCTCTATATTAGAAAAACTACAAGTGAATTATAGCCAGAAAAGAGGACCCCAATTACCAAACTATACCTCATCCCAATCATCTTTCTTCAAGTGGCCTGCAAAGGGAAACATATCTATCCACCATGTTTCTGTCTTCTTGGACAAGAGCTTAGTATGAATAAAGATCATGGAAACTACCTATTGCGTAACAACTTCCACTGAATTTAAACATTCCCAACTGAACGAAGAAGGCATGCTCTCGAGACCTCTAAGTTAACAAACCTCACAAATCTCAAGAGGTTCTTAAATCTGACAAGAGTCACATAGAGCCTCCCCAAGGTTATAGAAGTAGTAAAGTAAAGCTCACAGAGAAAAGTTCTAACCAGAACAGCTTCTTGAAAATGAATCTCTGGCCTGTTAGACATTTCTCATGTTATAAAGAGAGCTACAGGAGTTAAAGCAAACATCACCCATGTTAAGATTTAATTTTTAGAGAGGATTGTATCCCTAGTCCTAATAGTAAATCTTTAGCCAAACTCCTGCAGTAATTCCAATAAATTCATTAGCTCATCAAGTTTGCCTAAGAAGAAATTGTTATTTAAGTAAGCCCTGTGCTGAGTCTCTCTGTGGATTCTCACACAATGCCACTTCAAAAAAGTTGAATGGGGAGTTGGATTTATAGGAAAACAAAGGAAATTAACACATGGATACACTATTTGCAGACTTTAACTCAGTGATTTAACCAATAGATTTGTTCAAAACTTTTGTGCAATTAAAATGTAGAATATAATTAAGGCTGTTTCTACAATTTGACCCCTAAGTGTATGACAACACAGTCCACAGTGTTGGAGAATGACACTAGCTTTTCAAGCCAATTAATGGAGCCCATCACTGAGGAGCAGAGAAGGCGCACAGTTCTCATTAAGGACAGATAATTAAACCTAAAGAAATATGGTATACCCACCCTTTCTCTCTCTTCTTTACATTTGCACCATTCTAACTTGACATATGATGTATATCAAGGAATGGATTCTGGTCACAAAAAAGTGGCTCTACTTAAAGCTGATATTCTAGATTTGATTAATATTTATTGTCATGTGGGTTCAACTAATCTTAGAAACTTAGAATTTGAATTGTTCTATGTGTGCCCTACCTAAGCTGAGATGATTACCTTTGATTATCTCACTGTAAGATGTCCTCTGGAAAACTGCCTTGTGTGGCCACACAAAAGCCATTTAAAAGACATTTTTATACATAAATTGTGCACAGCATATAATATACCAAAACAAGGACATAACTTTCAGTATAGTTATTTACATATTACAATTCATGTGTGGTCTTATTTAATGTGAATTATTTTCCTCTCCTGAGATATACACACATGCATATGCCAGTTCAGTGACATTCTGCAACTCATATCTCAAAAGAGGCTTCCAAGGGATACTTAAAAATCATTTTGAATATCACTATTACATATAAAATAATTCTAGTATTTCCTTATGGTTACATCCTATCCAGTAGAAACACATTTTGTGGTTTTATTTGGCTCCTTTTGCTTTTCTCACATTTTTAACTTTAAATTATCCTCCAAGAAAGGCAGTGATTATGACAGTGTCTCTAATAATCTCTCATATTTATTTTCTGGGTCAGACATAAACCTGAAATGTGACATTTGTGTTGCAAAATGAGTGACACAGGTGGACATTCTTATTTTCATATGTTCAGTGCTTTCCAGAAGACAAGAAGGTTCATAACCAAGTAGATTAAGTAAATCACCCCATGTCATAGTACTCAAAGTGTGACCACTCCTTTTAATTCCAACATGTTCTGATTTAATAAAACACAAAATATGACTTAAACTGTTTTCTTCCAGAGAACAAGGGATTAAAATTATCAAACTGTTCCTTTTGTTAAAAAAATGGCAAATCATTTATAAATATTGTAGAGAAAATCTACCCTACTTCCTGTTTCCAAGACAAACATTATGACATTTTGGCACAAGCTACTAGTATACATTTACTGACTCAGGGCTCTCAATTTGTATTCCCAGATCTAGTTTTCCCTTCAGCAATTTAAATTTTTAAAAGTTCTATTAGTTAGTATAAGGTCTTAAGTATTTGCTCCTCAAAATCCCAATGCTCACCATCTTATTCATAATGAAATAGAAAACTCTTCTTAAGATGTACAACTTCTAAAGAGCATAGTTCCCTGCTGCCTTTTTATTTATTATTCGCTTACACAGCCATATTGGCCTTGGTGCCTGGGCATCACTTAATTAGCTGATAGAATATAATATTATTTTAAATGCCATACTCTTCCTCTAGATTCTTAGGCCAACTCCTAATTTACTCCCTGCCACCAGCCATCTGAGAGGTACACAATATGATTCATCGGTCTATGACTTTCCTTGTAATTAATAGCCAAAAGTAAGGAGCCACCTGTGCTCCATTTCCCCTCCATTCCTCACAATGTATTATTATTTCCCTAAACTTCAATGTGTGTTTTAGAACTTGGTAGCTTTTTAGATGCCCTGATAGTTATGAGTGCTTCGTACCCAAACTTCTTAGCTAAAAGCTGACGCTGATGGATTTTTACTGGCCTCTCTCAAGTTGTTTTGTAAACAAAAATCAAATTTTGTCTTTAGTCCACTAAGTGTGAGGTTCTTTTAAATGTAGCAATACATACTCAGACACGGGGAAGATGTATCAATATGTCAAAGCTAATTTACTGCAAAAGTCTTAGGCAGGTATATATTCTCATGGAGGCATCATTAATAATAAGGAATAACTTGTGTATCATAAGTCAAATCATAATGCTTCTCTCTTGAGACTATTTGATAACTTTACTTTAGACAGTAGCTAGAGTCATCCTATCCTTCAGAACCTTCTTTATTCTGTATACTTGCAAAAACTGCTCTTCTTCCATGCAGCATCTACATAATACATCTTCACATGCTAGTTCCTGGCTCTCAAATGGTCCACATCCATCCTTGTCTGTCTGGTTTCTTACCATTCTTCACATGTCACTCCCCCACCTGCTTTTCTCAGCACTCTTCACAGTTTAAATGGCATTATATGCATCTTTAATATTTCTTCACATCTCTACAACCCATTAAATAATACAAGGGGAAGAATTCACAATATATCTACTTAGTGGGAAAAAAAGAGAGAGAACACCATGATAAATAGTTTAATAAAATAATAAATATAGGCATTTATGCACTAATGTGAGAGAAAATGACTAAACTGATTGCTTACTTAATCAAGTAAATTGGGCATTTTACACAACCCAAGCTACCAATTTTTGGATAGAAAATCATATAATAAGCATTTGGCCCTAAGGCATATTTACTTTTATAATTACAAAAGCAAGAATTGGGGATTTAATAGGGGTCTGGATGCAAGCAAATAGAATAAATATAAATAAGAAACATGTTGAGTTGTAAACACCAAGTGCTGATGAAACCCCTAGCCTCCCCACCCCCATTTCAGTTAACGAGGAGCATTGAAGCCATATAATTCTCTGGGTAGAAAAATTGGTCTCATTCCCATAGTTCTTTGAGTCAAATAACATATATACCTAAATCATGCTCTATCAGAAACAGTACCCCAACATGTCAGATTGGATTTGACAATTATAGCTGCTATTGTACCTATTACCTAACTAGTCTCCAGCTTTGTGGTCACATCATTACCCCACTAAAAGATGAAGTGTAATTCCCTTGAAACTATTCTAGCTCTCCTGACTAGGAAAAGACAATGTTGACACAGTTGCAGTATTTCTCATAAGATGTCAAAGACACTAATTCTAAACAGATCCCTGTCTGACCCAGTTCTTTGTAGGTCCTCCTGACCAGCTTGGATACTTGGAAATCCCCAGTAAATTAGTCCTTTTGCGAATCCATAGACCAGACTGCAAGAAACCCAAGACACAGTGTGGAGACATTATGTGTAAGAACTCTGATTTACAGTCCACCCTGAGCCTTGTATTGAGCCGCTATAGGTAGGTTAACAGACTGTGAGCAGAGAATACTCTTGCTGATTCTAATATTTCATATGCTCAGTATTCCCCCCCAAAGCCTTGAAATATCATTTTTTCTCTGAATCTATAAACAAAATCAGGTTTTGTTTTTAGTCCACTAAGTGTGAGGTTCTTTTAAATGTAGCAAAATATACTCAGACATGAGGAAGATCTATCAATATGTCAAAGCTAAATTACTGAAGTCTTAGGCAGGCATATATTCTCATGGAGGCATCAATGATAAAGAAGAATAATGCAATATTAAGATCAAATCATCCAGAAACCATTTATGAATATATTGACAAAAGACAACTATATACCCACTAAAACCATATAAAGTAAATGAACCATATAAAACCATATCAATGAATAAAAACAATTCTAAAAATTCACCTGAGAAGCAAACAAAAACTGAGAGCCAAAGAAATCCTTAGGAAAAGCTAACACTAAGGAGTCACTATATCTGATTTTAAATTATACCTCAGAGCCATAGTAACAAAAACAGCACATCAGTAGCACAAAACAGACTTGTATGTCAATGGAGTAGTACAGAGAAAGGGAGGACCCAGAGAGAAACACACCTTAGAGGATTGTGTGTCTCTGTGAGTTTAAGGTGAGCCTAGTCTAACAGAGTGAGTTTTAGGACACCCAAAGCTACAGAGAGAAACACTGACACATAAAACAAAGATACAACAATAAAGCAAGAACAAAAAACCTTGAAACTTCAAAAGGATCAAATATTTTAGTGTAAAATGTCAAAATCTGAAAATGCTAGAGAAAATTATTTCCAAATATGTGGAAAAGTAAGAACTTTCCAAATGAGGCTCTAGCTACTCTGAAAATAAGGAAACAGCTCTCAGCAAAACTAAAAAGAACTTAGGGTTTAATTCAAGAAACTAAAATTGATCCACACATCAAAGGAAATAGTCAATGGACTGAAAAGACAGTATTCAGAATAGGAGAAAAATTTTGCCAGATAACAACCTGGCAGACTTAATATCTAGAATACACAACAAGTTGAATATAAACAATAAGAAAACAAAGAACACATTTTTTATAAAAAAAAAAAAAAAGGAACTGAACACACAGTTCTTCAAAGAAGAAACGCAAAAGGCTAAGAAACATGTTAATATCATTAAGTATGTAAGAAATGCAAATTAGAAATACATAATATTGCATCTCACCTAGTTAAATGTCGTGTGTGTGTGTGTGTGTGTGTGTGTGTGTGTGTGTGTGTGTGTGCGTGCGTGCATGCATGCGTGTGTGTGTGTGTGTGTGCATACACAATGATATAACAGAAAGTGCTTTAGAGGATTTAGGGGAAGAAGAACATTTATGTACTGCTTATTGGGGATTAAAGCATTATAATCACTAAGAACATCATGGTGGAAGTTTCTCAGAAAAGTGGAATAACTTTTGATACCTTGGCATATTCCCAAAGGACTGTATATCCTACCACAATGATACTTGCACATTTATTCTTTGACTATAATAAAACATTGACAGAAGCAACTTGATTAAAGGTTATAACCCATTATTATGAAAAGCTAAAGCAAGAAACTAAAGCAAGAACTAGAGACAATGAAAGAATAGTGCTTGAGGTTTGCTTTCTCCACAGTTTGTTCATTTTTCCTGTTCACACAACTCAGGATCATCTATCCCAGAGTGTCAGCACCAAGAGTGGGGCTAGGCCCTTCCATATAGAACATAAGCAATAAAATGTCCACAAAACAATGGAAGCAATACCTCAATTGAGTTTGCTTCTTTTCAGGTAACTCAAATGTGTGTCATGTTGACAACCTAACCTGGACAATGTCTATGTTTGTTATTTCTCTAGTCACAGCAGCAATGAAGAGGAATCACAGCTAAGATGTCCACAACTTAATGAATATATATATATATATATGCTTTACATGTACACAAAGAGTTTTACTCAGCCATAAAAATTAAACCCTAAACATTTAAACATTTCTGGAAAAATGGATAAAACTAGAAATTATATCTTTAAAGTAACCCAGGTTCAGAAAGACAAATGTGTTTTTTCAACACATAAGTCATAGCTTCTAATTTTTATGTATTTGTATCTCTGTAGGAATAAATGTATAAGAAGGCATGTAACTAGAAAGGGACCATGAGACAGAATAAAAAGAGGGGTTTTATTAGTTCGGTTAGATACGGTTTTGGATTTTTATTCTTCTCTCATACAATACATCAATACTACCGCATCCCCTCCCCTTTCTCTTGCTAGTTCTTCCCCCATCTCTACTTTCCTCTGGATTTATGGCTCTTGTGTTTCCTTTAAGAAAAGACCAGGCCTCTCTGGAATATAAGACAAACACAGCATACTAAATTACAATGAGACAAGGTAAAATACCTTATATAATGGCTGGGGATAAAGCAACTCAGTAGGAAGAAGCAGTTCCTAGAATTAGACAAGAATCAGAATACCCCCATGCCCACTGTTAGCAGTCCCACAAAAACACCAAGCTAACAAATGATAAATTATGTGCAGAAGACCTAGCACAGACCCATACAGGCTCCTTGATTACCATTTCAGTCTCTGTAAGCCCCTTAGGAGTCCTGCTTAGTTGATCCTGTGGGCCATGCTTTTCTAGTGTCCCCAAACTCTCTGAATCTTACAGTTTTTCCTCCCTC
Organism: Arvicanthis niloticus; assembly: GCF_011762505.2. Lineage (NCBI taxonomy): Eukaryota > Metazoa > Chordata > Mammalia > Rodentia > Muridae > Arvicanthis > Arvicanthis niloticus. The sequence continues at coordinate 60,139,502 of NC_047672.1, read as the reverse complement.
TTCTCTTCAGGGTTCCCTGAGCTACTAGGGGAGGAACCCAACTCACTTTCTGCCTAATATTTATTATGGGTTTCAACCTCTGCTCCCACAAATTTAGAGAGAAAGTTTCTCTGATGATGAATTGGCTAGGCACAAATCTTTGAGTACAGAAGAACATCAGTAGAAATTATTTCACTGATTTTTTAAATCCTATATCTCTGTGCTAATCAGCCCATAGGCAGTGTACCAAAAGCAATCTGCAGATTCAGTACAATACTCATCAAAATTCCAACACAATGATTTGTAAATAGTTACAGGAGAATTATCAACTCCAGCTAAAACAAACCTGGAATATAAAAGAACTTTAATAGGTATCACATTCCTGATTTTAAGCAGTATTATGGAGCAATAGTAAGAAAAACTTCATGGTATTGGCATAAAAACAGGTTTATGAATGGAATTGAATCAAAGACACAGACATAAGTCCACTCACCAATGTATAAATGTTTTTTATTTTATTTTATATTTTATTTACATTTAAGATGCTATCCCACTTCCCCTCCCTAGAAAACCCCTGTCCCATGCCCCCCCTTTCCTTTTTGCTTTTATACAATTTTTTTAAATGTTAATCAAAGGATTTATAAGTTTGGTAATGCTCAATCAGAAGCATAACCCAATACCCAACCTAAATATAAAAACTATCTTTGACTGGTGGAGACATGTGAACATCTGCCTCCATGCCCCCTCTCTCTTTCTCTCTCTCATAACCTAGCTTCTCCTCTCCTTCATCTTCTCTCCTTACTCCATCTCTTCCTCTCAGTACTCCTTCCCACTTAGCTCCTCCTACATATCACTCTTCCTGTTAAAGTAAAACTTTTCTCTCAAAATACAATTAGAACATACTTATTCCTAATTGTACCAGCGAGGTACAAGATAGTCCTAATACCCAGTCCATCATTTTGTTGAAAACTAGAACCTCTGTCATCTCTTCTAACTAAAACACTTACTTTTGATCCTGGCATTTTTTTTTTTTTTTTTTTTTTTTTTTTTTTTTTTTTTTTTGGCTTTAGAATGAATGTCAGATGAAAACCATCCACTCAGATCTTTTCTATCAAAGTAAATAGACAGGATTGGCTATGAGACTATAGGTCTTCAACCCCATCAGAAATCCAGATTGACTGAGTTAACTGAAGTTATAGGAAGCACTAAACATAGCCTCTAAAACTTAATTTATAGAGACCGCTGAACACCTGAAAAGCCCCTATACTACCGAACGTTGGAGCATCAAATCTTCAGCCTTCTGGCCCAGAGTCATCTGACAGACCTTAGTGATGCAGGATTATTAAGGGCTGATTACTCTGTCTAGGCAGATATAATCAGTTGACTATTCTGCATGTGTGTCCTTTTCTGGACAGTAATTTGTCTGTAGATGGAAAGAGGCAATTCTTGCCTAGTGGCTGTCACCGCACAACTGGAGTAACTCCAAGGATGCTCAATTTCTTCTTAGAATCCACAACAAGAAGCTGTCAGGAGCAGACTGGTCTCTAATTAGAATGGACATTAATATATAAATATTTGTAACATCAATTCTATGGACTTCTGATGTTTTGAAAACCAACTATCCATGTAAGGTAACCTAGACTGTTGTCTGTTCACTCCTCTCAGCTATTTCTAAAAAAATATGGGAAACTTCCTAACAATAAACTCAAAGCCATGAATTTGCTATAGTCCCTTAACTCATAGGTTAACCATCCCAAATCAGTTTAAAAAGTTAAATAAGGACTGGGTCTAGGCCTTGTATTCTTAAATGTGTTATGCAGGCACAATGACCATGAGAGTATCAATATTCATCTCACTTTTATATTAATAAGAAGCTTGTACCAATGAAAACCTTAAATTTGAAATCAAAGTAAATTTTGTACCATTTAAGAAATTATAACTTCATCTTGATAATAATTATACAGATTTCTACCAATAGGTTATGGCTATGCAATAAGTCCTAGCTAATCCTCCCTGTTCCAACTAAACCACTACTTTTCCCTAGAAAGACAGACTATTATTAACCACATTAGTCCCCAAGCTCAGGGAATAGGGGCACTGACTCTTCTTTAACTTCTTCAAGCTGATTATGGGCATTGAGATATTAGAAGAGGGATAGGGGGAAGAGTAAGTTGATAAGCCTCTGATGCTGTGTCTTCACTGAATCCAGATGGAATTCCAGGACATCGGAGGTTTGGGCAGGTCTGCTCAGTATACTTGATGAGTAGATACACCAAGGCTGTGTATTCTTCTGCTCTGCGATCCGTACCCTCCCTAGGGTGCCTCTGGACTCAGTTTCCAGAGGGGAGCAGATCGGCTGGGAAACTGCTCGAGCCACAAGTATCCGGGCCAGAGGCGGAAGGGGAGTCGTATAACTGTTTTTTAATAAAGTAACCAGAATTATACAATAAAAAAAAAAAGTACGTAGGAGGAGCTAAGGTGGGAGGAGTAAGGGAGGAAGAGGAAAAGAAAGAGGAGGAGCTAGGGAGAAACAGAGAGGAGAGAGAGAGAGAGGCAAACGTGGAAGCAGATGTTAACATGTCACCACCAGTAAAAGGTAGTTGGTTTATCTAGGTTGGGTATTGGGTTACACTTCTGATTGTAAGAGTATCTTGTCAATGATCTTTACTAAGTATATAAGTCTTTGGATAATCTAAGCATTAGAGTCTCATCTGTACCAAGCCCGTGTTTTTGGCGGGATGGTCTGGACAATGCCCAGCCTTGCAGAGACAGCGTGGAAGACTGGCAGAGCATCTCCCACACTAGTATCTTGTGGGTGGCAGGACTGGTGTCTCTGGCTGGCCTTTTCTAGCTGCAGCACCCACGTGGCCTCAGGCCACTGAACATGGCAGCTGAGCTAGCCAGAGCCACTGCAGCCTAGACAGTCAGCTTGGCTGGCAGCTGCTTTTTAAATAACCTCTACAACAAAATTATCTTCAATAAATGATGTTGATCTAACTGGATGTCAGTATATAGAAGAATGTAAATACATCCAGGTTTATCACCCATCCTGGAACTGAAGTTTAGGCAGATCAAAGACCTCAACATAAAACACATACATTAAACTTGATACAAAAGAAATTGGGGGATAGCCTTGAAAGCTTTGACACAGGAGACAACTTCCTCAGCAGAACACCAGTAGCTCAATTAATAAATAGGACCTCATAAAACTGATGAGCTTCTATAAGGCAAAGAGCATGGACAATAAGACAAAATTGCAACTTACAGTTGGGAAAAGATTTTCAGCAACTCTATATCCAATAAAGATTTAATATTTAAAATATATAAATAACTCAAGAAACTAGACATCAGCAATCCAAATAATCCAATTAAAATGGGGTAGAGATCTAAACAGAGAATTCTCAAAAGAGTAATCTCAAATGTCTAAGAAATACTTAAAAATGTTCATCCTTACCTATCAGGATAATGAAAATCAAAACTACATTGAGATTCCATCTTATATCTGTCAGAATGGTTAAGATCAAAAAACACAAATGGTAGCATTGCTAGTGAAAATATGGAGCAAAAAAACACTCCTCCATTGCTGGTGGGAGTGCAAACTTACAACCTCTATGGAAATCAATATGAGGGTTTCTCAGAAATTTTGAAACTGTGCTTATATCAAGACCAAGCTATACATTCCTGGGCATATACCCAAAACTACGTTCCATCCTACCACAAGAACACTTGCTCAACTATAATCATTGAGACTTTATTCATAATACCCAGTAAGTGAAATCAACCTAGATATCCATCAATTAAAGAATGGATAGAATAAATGTGGTACATTTTCACAATGGAACATTACTTTAAAGTTGAAAACTGACATCATAAAATTTGCAGCAAAATGAATAGAACTAGAAAAAAATCATCCTGAGTGAGATAACACAGACCAAGACAAATATGGTATGTACTCACTTATAAGTAGGTATTAGATGTTAAGTAGGTGATAATAGTGCTACAGTCCACAGACCCAGAGAGGTTATGTAACAAGGAGCGCTTTAAGAAGGACACAAGATCTATATGTGAAGATAAAATAATAGATTTTGAAAGTACTAGGAGTGAGCGGAGATGGAAAAAAGAGAGATAAATTTGTGGGTCATAGAGGAGAGCACAAGGAGAGATGACTGGAGTTGGAGGGCATATGGGGGCTGTGAAAACCTAGCTCAGTGGGAATTCCCAGGAATCTATGAGAGTGAGAACTCATAGTAATGAAGGATACAGAGCCTGAACCATCCACCTTCTGTAACCAGGCAAGACTTCCAGTCGTGGTGCTGAGACACCCACCCAGTCACAAATCTTTTATCTATAATCTTTTCTGCTTGCAAGATATGCTGGGATAATGGTGGCATGGATTTTGTGAGAGTGGCAAACTAATTACTGGTCTAATTTAAGGTCCACTGCATGGAAAAAGATACTTTAAGATGGGAAGTTAACAGAACACATGATATGAAAATCTAAGGGATATTATTAGACAGAAGCATAGGAAGGAGTATGGAGTTGTGAAAAGTCAACCAAAACTATATAACTATCTAAATACAGAAGAGTATATATATATATATATATATATATATATATATATATATGTATATTTTTAAGGACATAAGGAAACCAGTTATAGTGTAAGATTATTGAAGAACTGAAATATTCTATGGCTCATAGAAAGAGCATTTTTACCCCAAATGATATAACTTTATTAAATATATATATATGTATATATATTACATAGTTTATTATATATATGTATATTTATACATATATATAATAAACTATGTAATATATATACATATATATTAATATATATGTATATATTAAATATAAATAGTTTATATATATATATGTATAAGGACATAAGGAAATGTATTATATAGATACATATATATATAATAAACTATGTAATATATGGCTTAAATAAATATATTATATTATGAATATTATATATTGAATATAAATATATTATATTCAATATATATCCGATATATAATAATACAGTAATATATTAATATATAATATGATATACTAATAATATATAATATATAATATATAATGTATAATGTATAATGTATAATGTATAATGTATAATATATAATATATAATATTATTACCATTATAATATTATAATATATAATATTATAATATATAATATATAATATATATAATACAATAGTATAATATATTATATTTAATATATAATTATTTACCACCCTTAATAAATATATAGTATATAATAAAAATATGTGTATGAAATATAATAAAAATATATGTAATGAAATATAGAAATTTAAAGTAAAATAAATATAAAAAATAAATATAAAATAAAACATTTAAAATAAAAAATATAATTATTGAAATTATATAACTATGTTTATATAAAATATAGCATAAGTTACTACAATATATTAGATATTATGGATATATAATAAATATTATGTATAATTATTTTACATCTATTTAAACTATATATTGTACATATATATTATATACTTTTGTAAACAAGCATGAATAATGTTTCTCTGTGGCTTTTTCCAGTATCTTTGGTGTCATTTATTGTTCCTCCTCCCTCTCTCTTATTCATTTTCTTTACGTCTTCCACTTCTGTCCTACATCCAAAACCTAAAGCCCTTTTCCACACATTCCCTTTTTTACTTTCATTTTTTCTATCATTGTCTCAAAATATAATATACAGAACTAGAATGCACCAATAAGAAAGAACATCCAGTATTTTTCTGGCTGACTCTGAGTTACCTCACTCAGTATAGTATTTTCTTTTTCTAGCCACTTATGTTCAAATTTTATGATTTTGTTATTCTTTTATGTTTCAGAGAATTTCATTGTGTATGTGGACAACATCTCCATTGTCTATATGTGAACTGAAGGACATGGTTGATTCCATTCCCTAGGTATTGTGAATAAGGTGGCAGTGAACATAGCTGAGCAAGCATCTATAGAGTAGGATGGTGAGTCCTTTGTTCATATGGCAAGGAGTGGGCTCATATGGTAGATCTAACTGTAGCTCTTTGAGAACTCTTCATGTTCATTTTAAGAGTGTGTGGATCATTTTGCTGGACCACCATAAGTGAATGGATTAGTGAGCAAAGACTCTCCCACTCTTAGGGATTCTCTTTCACCTGATTGGTTTCTTTTTTGTACAGAAACTAATTTTAGTTTTATGAGATTTCATTCATTAACTGTTAAGCTTAATTAGTGAAGACAGAATCCTATTTAGAAAGTTCTTTTTTGTCTTTATTTATTCATCTATTTATTATTGATTTACTTTTATACTCCAGATTTTATTCCCCTTCCCCCTCTGACTATTCTACATCCCATACCTTCTCCCCACTCCTTGTCTTCACAAGGATGTTCCCATTACCCATCCCCACCCCACCAGACCTCTAAAATCTTTGGGGCCTCCAGTTGCTTGAGGATTAGGTGCATCTTCATTGACTGAACCCAGACCCGGCAGTCCTCTGTTGTATATGTGTTGGGGCCTCATATCAGCTGGACTGCCTGGTTGGTGGTCGAGTGTTTGAAAGATCTCAAGAGTCCAGATTAATTGAGACTGCTGGTCCTCCTACAGAGTTGCCCTCCTTCTCAGCTTCTTCCAGCCTTTCCATAATTCAAACACATGGGTCAAACAAACACAATGGGTCTGTCCATTGGTTGGATGCAAATATCTGCTGCATCTGACTCTTTCAGCTGCTTGTTGGGTCTTCCGGGGGGGGGGGGGGGGTGTGATGATAGTGAGCATACCAGAGCCTCAGTAATAGTGTCAGGTCTTGGGACCTCCCTTTGAGCTGGATCTCACTTTGGGCCTGTCACTGGACTTTCATTTCCTTGGGCTCCTCACCATTTCTATCCTTGCAGTTCTTTCAAACAGGAACAATGATGGGTCAGCATTTTGACTGTGGGATGGCAACCGTCTCTCCCTCACTTGATGCCCTGTCTTCCTGCTAGAGGTAGGCTCTACAAGTTTCCTCTTTCTTCTGTTGGACATTTCATCTAGGTTCCTCCTTTTGAATCCAAATGAATTCTTCCCTCCCAAGTCTCTGGTAGTTTCTAGAGGGTTCTCTCAACTTCCTACCTCCCAAGGTTGCCTGTTTCTATTCTTTCTACTGGCCCTCAGGGTTTCAGTCTTCTCCTTAACCTAATACCAGATCAGATTCCCATCTCCTCCCCTACTCCCACCCCTGGCCACTTTCCCTCCCAGATCCCTCTTTCCCTCCCCACTTGTGATTACTTTCTTCTCCCTCCCAATTGAAACTAAGGCATCCACACTTTGGCCCTTCAGCTTGTTTAACTTTTTGAGTTCTGCAGACTGTATCTTGAGTATTCTGTACTTATTTTTTTTGCTAATATCCACTCATTAGTGATACATACCATGCATGTTTTTTAGGGTCTTAGTTACCTCACTCAGAATGATATTTTCTAGTTCCATCTATTTGCCTGCAAATCTCAGGATGTCCTCATTCTTAATAGCTGAGTAGTATTCCATTGTGTAAATGAAACACATTTTTTATATCCATTCTTTTGTCATGAGACATCTGGGTTGTTTCCAGTTTCTGGCTATCACAAATAAGGCCACTATGAACATAGTGGAACACATGGCCCTGTGGCATGGTGGAGTATCTTTTGGGTATGTTCTCAAGAGTGGTATTGCTGGGTCTTCAGGTAGATCTATTTCCAATTTTCTGTGTAAGCTTCAGATTGATTTCCAGAGTGATTGTACCAATTTGCAGTTCTACAGAAAGCCCACATAGACGTGGAAACTGAACAGCTCTCTACTCAATGATAATTTGGTCAAGGAAGAAATGAAGAGTGAAATTAAGAACTTACTGAAATTTCATGAAAATGCTGATACATCATATCCAAACTTATGGAAAACAATGAAAGCAGAAAGTGCTAAGAAGAAAATTCATAGCACTCTGTGCCCTTGTAAAGGAACTGGAGAGATCTTATAGTAACAACTTAACAGCACCTCTGAGAGCTCTAGAACAAAAAAAGCAAACTCACCCAAAAGTAGTAGATGGCAGGAAATAAACTCAGGGCCAAAATCAACTAAGTAGAAACAAAGAGAATAATACAAAGAATCAACAAAACCAAAAGCTGGTACTTTGAGAGAAAGTCCTTTCTTATACCTGTATATTGTATGTTACTGCCTATTTTTCTCCAACAATTTCAGCATTTAAGTTTCACATTGAGATAGTTTATTTATTTTATTCATCATTTCATTTATTTACATTTATGTTTGCTTACAAAATCATATTATATATAACATATAGTTTAAATAAATATTATTATATATATTATATATATTAATAATATATAATATATTGTATTAACTTATATATTTTCATATAAATATAGAATTACATAATTTTAATAATTTATTTTATTTTATACATTTTGTTATGTGTATGTAATGATAATAATTATATGAGAATATAATATACTTATAGGTCATGAGTTTAACAAGATGTTAAGAGACACAGGAGGAGGTAGAGAGTGAGGTCTAAGAGTGAAAATGCTGTAATACTGTACTCATGTGTAAAATTCTAACAAAAAAAGAAAGATAAAAGAAATGATAAAATACATTACATATTTGTGTACACTCTAATTTAAAAACACATAAGAGGTAATGTATGCTGACTTTCAGCATCCAGAGTATAAGTGATATAGCAGTTGGGTAATATTTTAGAAATCTGTTTGCTCTCAAAATATATGTAGTGCACAGGAAGTCTTATATTTCATAACAGTCAGATAAAGAACTTGACAGTTTGATGAGGATACAGGAGAATAAAGGGAGACTTGATCTTTTGTGCTCTGAAGGCCATTATTTTTATGTTGTGCTAGATACAGCAGAAAAACATTTCAGCATGATTCTCTGCAGCATACACAGAGATTGTTTCTATGATTGGGTTTGGGTGATTAACACATACTTGAAAAAAGGATAAACATCTACAAGATTAGAGAAATGAATCGGTGATTAAGAGTTCTAGCTGTTCTGCCAAGCACCTAGGTTTGGTTCAAAGCATGCATGCGACAGATCCTAACAATCTGTAGTTGCAATTCCATCTTCAGAGTTTAATTACCAGTACCCAAGTAGACAGAGTGGTTTACAGCTGCCTGTAAGTATAGCTGTATGGACTCTTAACCTTCTCTGTACTTAGAGTTCCCACACACAAGTGTGCCTGCATGTGCACTTATACACAGCACACACACACCCACACACACACACATTACACTTACACAGATACACAAATATACATAAGTAAAAGTAATACAAATTCATATTTTTTAAAAGAAACTGATCTACTTTCAATATTAGGTTATATAGACTATATCTTTGAGGTTTCCTTAAGGGATTAAAAAATTAGGAAATGTTTTATTTACAGTTGTATTATTAGTATTTTTCTTCCTTAAAAATAATTATAAACAATTAAGAATATTATCTAATTAGAATTCCTAGAGAACATTTTCTGTTTCAGTGTAATGTGAACACTATTTAGAAATGAAAAGTCTCACCCAGGGGAGAGAGGAATAGCTTAGCATAAGACATTGTCTGTTCTTGCAGAGGACACAAGTACAGTGCCCTGTACACACACAGTAGCTAAAAAACAGCAGTTCCAGAGAATCAGATGCTCTCTTCTAGCTTCCAGAATTACCAGGAACACAAAACACTGATACGTGTAAAATAAAATAAAATTTAAGAAAAAATAAAATCTTCTAAAAAAAAACCTTCACCCTATTATTTAAGTTCTCAATAAATTTTAAATTACAAATCCAATTATTTGATATTCCTCTTGTTAGGATTAAGGCAAACATGTCAATATCTCAGCAACATTTACTAAAATATGGTGCTTTTAAGCTCAGAATATGAATAACCAGTACCCCACATATGTAGGATTAAAATGTTATCACTGATAATTGAGAAATGACAGCATTTCAATTTTGTATACCCATGCACAAAATGCACTCAAAATATTGAGTTAAATGTGTCTTTATTTAGAAATCGTTTTAAGCATGAATGTAAACTTTTGGATGGCAGAGAAATTCCAAGTGCAGCAATTTTGCTGATAACTTTATCTTTAAAAATACAGTCATACCATGTAAACACAAAAATGTTCATGGATTTTTATTTTATAACCCTCCAGCGTCTGTCTCAATGTATTCCCCATAATAATCAGCCCATACTTTACTGAAGAAAGTCTATGTTCTGCAGCTAACATAAATCTGATTGTGTGATTTAATGGGCTTGTCCTTTCCAGCAATGCTTATAAAACCAAAGTTGCTGGTGTGTTATCCTGCTGTGGGTACCTGCCTTTCATCCTCGGTACTTCCTTACTAGGTCTCCCGTGCATCTGTCAGTTTAGATATCTGATAATCTCTTGCAGAGCTTATATTGAGCTAAATTTAAATACCACAGTTTATGGTGCTGAAATGACAGCTCCTTTCTTAAATACTGGAAGCTAGTGGTGACCAGAGAGATTTGCCAGTAAATAATAGTCTGATTCAAACTCAGATTATCAGAAAATAGGTTTGGGCAGAGTTTTCTCTTTCAATATCAAGTATCTGGAAAACAAACAAACAAACAAATAAAAAAACAAGGAATATGCAAATTTTAAAACACAAAAAAAAGGATAATATATTTCCCAAACTCAATCCATTCTACCATTTATACTAAATGGTGCAAGAACTAACAATGCCCCTAGCTTCTTAATTGAATTTCACCTAATGAAGTAAAATGGAAGAGAATGACAGTCCTGGGAAGGAACATGGTTTCAACTGTGCACACCAGAGTATGTAACCAAGAAACCATGAAAGACTGTAAGGGATTATCTGTAGTTGACACAGTATCTTCTTTCATTGGCTTAAGAATGTTGATGAAGTCAAATTCTGAGTTATTACTTTAAAAACTCTACTAAAGATTTTACAATACCATTGATCATGATCAATTTTACAATAAATAGAGATTTTTATTTTCATGGCTGAATGACTTTTATGTGGTCTTTCTTACAAAGCTTAAAGTGTGAAAAGCTTGGTTTACATTTCCATGTGACAGTATTGAACGACTTTCAAGGACACCAGCTCATAGTAGGTCCCTTGAGTTATATGACATGTATTTTTATGGGACCCCAAGTTACAAACCAGTTTTGCCAAGTTATAATCCATTTGATTAATAGCTTTGAATCCAGATTTTGTGCATTAAGTTCAAAGTTTTGAATGGGAGACAAAATGGCTTTTAATTTAATTTATTTATAGAAAGCACTTTTTATCAATATTATATCAATAATGCTTCAATGAAAATATTAAAACAGTTTCTGTAACAATGTTATAACTTTGAGTAGTTATTATTTCTAAGGCCAGTAAAAAAAAAAATTTAGGTATAAAAAGATCACTTTCTGAGATGGGGAGAGGCCTCATTTGGTTAAGCAAGAATGAGAACCTGAGTTCATCCCTAACACCTAAGTAAAATTTTGGCTCAGTGGTGTAATTCTAGTAATCCCAGTGCTGAATAGACAGAGACAAGGGGGGTTCTAAGTCATCATATCCAGCCAGTCTGGCAAATTGATGAGTTCCAGGTATAATGAGAGATCCTGTCTTGAAAAATAAGATAAAAACTGTAGAGAAGATACCCTACATCTACTACCTCTGCTTCTATACATATGGAAATGCTCAACATTTCTTAAGTACCTGTATGCACACACACACACACACACACACAGAGAGAGAGAGAGAGAGAGAGAGAGAGAGAGAGAGAGAGAGAGAACTCAATTCTCTACATATTGTCTTTGTTTCTTGAGAACTCACAAGAACCAAGTGTTGTTTTGGCATCTTCAAGGACTGTGAAATATAGATTAGACAGGTGGAATATAAAAATACAACCAGTTTAACAAACTGGTAAATTACTTCAGTTGAAGAAAGAAAGTGATGAAAAACAGGGATGAAAGAAGAGGAAAAGAAAGAAAGGAAAGAAGAAATTTTCCAAATGGAAGTTAAATGGACAGGTAGATTATTGATTATTGATGATTTAAAAATAACAATAATCTCTGACATGTGTTTTAATTTAAATGATCAATAAAACTATTATATATAAAGCATTCTACTTTTTCGTCATATAATCTGAGATACAGGTTTTACCAGGGTTCTTTGTTGCATAAACTTTCTACATTAACAAGTCACAAAGTCCAGAAGAGTCAATCTTTCAAGTCAAGTGGTTAATAACATGGTGAGCTAAAGAAACAAATTTTATATTATAAAATTTTAAACTGTGTGCTAAATGTAATGGTTATCATGTTGTCCCTGACCTCACACTGAAACAAAGCTTCCTAAAAATAAAGGTTTCAAACTCTACACATACCATGATAATTCTCATCTTCTTTTTAAGAGGAGTGACCTAAATCAGAAAGAGTCATGAAGTATTTAAAAAGACTTAAACATTAGTTACTGTGAAAAAAGAAACAGAACAACAACAAAGAACCCTAAATATTATACTAATTTCACCAAGTTAGAGGAAATGCTGGAGATCAAGCCAAGAGTTAATAGCTTTATTTCCACGAATAAAGGAAAATCCATAAGAACTTATAATAAAATGCTGACGTTGGCTTATCTGCAAAAGTCAATAAAAACACTTAATTTCAGGAGTAGGGGATAGTGTTATTTCTACTTCAATATTTCTAGATTCAAATGTGAAAGTCTTATAGGTTAGATAACATTTTATTATGGCAAAGTTGCCAAAGGCTCCCAGAGTATGCAAAAAGCAATGCCGTATCCATTATGCTATAGTGGAGAAAGTCAGAGACCAACAACTTTCACAGAAAAATCTTGTTTCTAGGAGAAAAGGTGGATGGATTTATTTAAATATATAGACCTTCTACCTCAGGCTTTTCTGTCCTATTTTAAGCTGAGCTATTCTGGTAAAAATTTCCAATTTTTCTTTATTTTATGTTCATCATTGTTTCTATGGTGTTGAGAGTCATGGTAATAGAAATTAGGGATAAAAATTAAAAATAGCAATAACTCAAAATAAAACTATAAGTACAACCAGAAAAATACATAATGTATAAAATGTATACAATGCAAAAATAAAAAGTTTTGAAACAACTGGCATACTAGTTTAATGAAATTTAATATTTTGTATATTTTAATACAAAAACATTATATCTTAGAGAATTGGATTGGGTTGATATGATTTCAATCATATAACTCAAGTATACTGAAACAGAATGTTGTGATTTTTAAGCCCAAATTCTAACACTGATGATAAGTTTAAAACTTGTCAATTAATGAACTTTAAACCTAAGTTTTTCCTTATTCCAGTGACTATTGATGTCATAATAACATAGACATGCAAGGGAATCAAGAAAGACACTTTTATGTGATCAAGCTATTCAAGTTGAAAGTGTTGAATTGGGTCTGGGAATTTGTGAATTGATTTGGGTCAGAACAAAGAGGTAAGTGAAAATTACATCAAAACTACCTGTTTCCTTGGTATCCTTTTTCTCACTCTTTCTAATATAGAAAGCAAAATTATCTGTCATTCTATTGGTCTGCTTTCACTTATCTTAGGAGTTACAACCTTTGAAGACACTAATCTTGTCTTTGTTTCTCACCCTGACTTCAATGAAAGTGATACATTACATTAGTGAGAATAATTCCTTAGTTTAATAAAGCATGCTTTGGCTTACAGATTGTCTTGTCTTTGCCTAAGATGCATAAGATTCCAGACATAGTATATAAAAATTAGCCTTTTGAAGTTTTGGAGCATAGATTCAACAGTAGAGCCAGCCTCAGATTTTGTATCAGTGATTTTTAGCTTGACAAAGCACTGACAGGGAGCTTCTGTAAAAACAGCAAGAGAAAACAACTTCCTTGAAGCAGTATTTTGGGTTATCTCTTGCCTCGGCTAGTTTCTAATGCCAGAGGCAGAGATAAGTATTTGGTATTTATTACCAATTTCTCATGATACACCCAGGTATCTAAGTAATGATACACCATCTCTAAGTAATAATAGATCAAGGTAATGTGATAGAGCTGTAATAATTATTGAGAAATGGACCATGAGTATTTTCAATTATATTAATATTAGTGTTTCAAATGAGCTCCACAGTTACTGCTAGATTTATCTGGCTTATGCAAGAAAGATGGTACATCTGGAATACTCTAAAGATTTGACTCAGTAGATCATAGACAACACAGTCAAGTGATATTTATCTGCATGCACATTCTTCTCTTACCACAATGGCTACAGAGGTCATCAACTGAAAGTCACAAAATTATAAACACCTAAAAGGTGTGACTACATGTTTATTCAGTAGCTAATTATTAGTGCTTCCACAAATTCTATCCTAATTACAAATAACAAAACTCACTAAATTAGATGAGGTCAGAGGAGAAGAAGCATTTCTTTAAGGGTGTCTTATGAAGCCCAAGGACTCAAAAAGTAAGCAGAACAGAGTGAGAGAGTATATGTTCATAGCTCGTTTCTGCCACTTCACAAGCCTTGCTACAAATCTGGCTCATAGATGAGAAATTTTCTTCATTGTAGTTCCACATTACAAAGACATGCTTCCATACTTCTGGGGCTATAGTGACTAAAGTAAATAATAAATGACACCTGAGTTCATATCTCTTCAAGAGAGTTCTGGTTGGGTAAACTTGACTTCAACTGCTTAACCTCAAGCTTAGGGGAATATTACTTATATATAACTATTTTTGATAGAGTAACTGGGAAGAAATGATTACAGTGAGAGTAAGGAGTATTTAGTAACATATGTTATAGTCCTTTGCAAAAAAATGTGAATCCTGATTCCTACTTCAATAATAAAACCATCCATTGTACCACAGAGCAGCTTTAGACTTCAAATAGCAATTGAAGCTGTAATTGAAATCATGTACCTCAATATTTTGAAGTTGTACAACTCAGTACTTTCTTTGTAAATGGTTGACTCTATTTTTTAATTCAAAATCATAGATTTTAAAGTTATATTAAAACATAGAGATTGAAATCTCATAATTCTTATTTGTACTGAATCATTAACACTATCTGAAGATTGTGAAATAGATAGTTTCTTATTACAAGAGGAGGCTAATGTGGTTATAGCTAGACTTGGAGTGTGTGTGTTTCAGGAATGGCAGTTTAAAATAAAAAATTGTAGTTGGGATCTGAAGAAGTGGCAATGTGAGCAAGATGGAAAGAAGAAAAACAAATGCAAACAGGGGGCATATTCAGAAAAAAATTCAATGAATTAAGACAAGCAATAGCTGAGGCTGTTAACATCACCTTCAAGTTAATTATCCTCAATAAGAAAACATTGAGGTATACATTGGATGTAGGAAATATATCTTACTCTATGCTAAGTGGCTGTTTCATTTATAATTATAATAAATTACCAGAAGTATTTAATTAGACACAGGTGGTAATATAACATTCCTGCTTTGTTCTCAGTTTCAAAGTAGTGGTGGGAGGTGTGTGTGTGTGTGTGTGTGTGTGTGTGTGTTTATGGAATATAAGTGAGTTTGGATTTAACAGCCTGAAAAAAAGTGTTTCGAGAATAAAAACATCCCAATCCTGATAAACAGCTGCCTGGTTCACAGTTTCCAGTCCTATGTGCAGACCAGCTGTGCAGTTAGTCATAACTTCTGGCAAGTGTATAAATCTTAGCTTTATTCCATCCCCAGAGATTCACTACTTGTCCACACAAGTTCAAAACTACATGTTTTAAATTCTGAGAAGATGGCAGTGGTGACAGAGTTCTTGAATCTCCCTGAGTCCCGCAAGAAAAGACAGAAAGCAACTAGAATTGAAAAACAAAACCTGCTGACACTATCAATGAGAAGGAGGTGAAATAGTATCTGCGACCCCACAACTGAAAATATGAGGAGCAGGTGCTGACAAACCATGACTTCTAAAAAACTGATATGGTAGCCATGACTTTTATAGAACCTGTGTGGTAGCCACTACTATGCGAGAGGAAGTAGAGGAAAGCAAGGGGGACAAAGAAGTGCCCCCCAGCAAGCACTAGGTATTTCGAAAATGCACAGTTGTGGACTGAGAATTCCAGCTGAATCTCTAGGGCAAGAGTTGCTGTAAAGCAAAGACAGCTAAAATCTATTCTTGGCAGTTACCAAGTGCTTGATACAGGACCATCACACAGTCACCATGTGGCAAACATTTCCCAGTATAGGCATACAGGAAAAAAATCATTAAAATATTTTTAACTACACATATATTTTTATTAATCCTACCAAGTTAAATTAGAAAACATAAAATTTAAAAAAATATAAAAGTAACTGTTGTGTTTGGGTGATTTAAGCTGAACTTTCAAAACTGACCACTTCAATATTGCCTCCAGATTCAATCCTCACATTAAAAGGTTTCATCTTGAAATAGAATTCAATTTGAACAGGACTGAAAAGAAGGCATGGGAAAGAGAAGGTTCAAAAGAATCCAGAAAGGAACGTAGATTCTCAGACCTCAGAAAGAAATAGGTCAGATTTCTGAACACCTCAGACACTGAGCAGATGAGGGACCATGTAATGTTTGCTTATACTTGTGATTCTATTACATAGCATAATTTCTAGAGATACTACAATTATATAAAACTAAAAAATTTTATGGAAACAATAATAAGCTCCCTTTCCCTCTTTTTTCTTTACTTGATTTTTTTTGAAATGTCACACATGAGTATATTATTTACATAATTTCTACCTTTCCTATCCCATATCCAAATCTTCTCATGTGCCCTGCTACTTCCTCTTAAATTCACAGCCTATTCTTCTCACATATATATATGTGTGTATGTGTGTGTATATATGTATATACAATATACATAGTATATTTAATATATATAATATATATTATTATATATATACTATATTATAGTATATAATATATACTATATTATATATGCATATATTTTAATATGTATATACAATATATATATACAATATATATTTACATATTGTATATACATATAAAATGCATATGTGTGTATATGGGTCCTCTCAGAAGTCATTGAGCACCTGTAAACCCATGGAATAAAATGACCACCCTAGAATAATACCCTCAGTGTTGCAACACCGATACCTTTATCTTTCAAGGTAACCAACTGCCAACTAATTGAACTCAAGTCATGCTCAATAGGATAGAGGAGATGCCTAATACTGCAAACTTGACCCATAGCTAGATAGGTCATAGACCAATATCATTTCTAACAATATCTTAAATACTTATTGTCATAAATAAAACTCTTGTCCCATCAACAAAGAAGATTTTTTTGTAGTAGATGGAGATCATCACAGCAATACATAACTGAGCAAAATGCAGAGAGCAAACATGGGGAGCCTGAATCTAACTGGCACATTTAAAAGCAACCCCTATATCTAAGACTTAGAGAATACCAAAGAAGAGACTATATGAAAGAGTGTAGAAAGGTTATAAGAGACAGAAGACTAGTATACCTGCTGTGAGAAGGAGTCTTAGGGCCATAACAACAAATCTGAATCCATGCAAGCTTAACAATATGCTTGCCCATATAAGAACAACAATAAAAACATAAGCATGTTGTTGTGTGGAGAGCAAACTTCACAAAGCCTCAGATGAAGACTGGTTTTTCCCTCTCTAAACTATTTTAGAACTCTTAAATTCTTTCCATGAGGACATTTATGTATCCCAAAACTGTAAAAACTAACTATTATCTATGACTTTTTCTTAAATATAATTCTGAATTTAAGTATCAAATAGAAACAAAACACTATCAAAGATTTATTATTACTATTGTGATAATACATGAACCTGTGATCATATAAAATTTCCACACAGTTACAAATTTTAGTTGGACCTAACAGACAGAACTATTTCTTCACAAAATAAACAAGGACATAGTCTATGAAAGATATTTATTAATATTTAAGGAATATTCCAAACTGAATATAACACACACATACATACACACATCATATCACACAATTGTAACAAATTCTTTACTGAAAGGGGACCCTTGAGCTCCGTTGTTAAGAGTGGTCAAGTATAAAGTAACCTCGTACGGCCCAGATCCTCAGGCAACTTTCACCAATGTCTCAAACAATTGTTTAATATGCCCAGTGTTTCAGATACCTTTCTGATATACAATTATTTCATCCCGTGGTTATTATGTAAAGTGGCTTGGGTTGAATTGGAAGCAGATAATTTAATTTCTTGAGTTGCTGTGGTTTTATTGGACAGAGGGTAGCAGTGATTTGCTAGATGGGATTTTTTTTAAATGCTCTTTTCTGAGCACCCTCCTCACAGCAGCCATGCTATTGCTTTCATACGATTTTAGTCCAATGCTTGGGTTGTAATAGCTTTTGGACACCTGTGCATTGGTGTGCAAGCTGTAGAGTATTATTATTTGTGACACCCCTCAAATGCCAATTTACTGGACTGCAGATTGCTCTCTGGACCCAATAAATCTTTCCAATTCATCTCAAGTGGCTCCCTCCCCCTCTTCTCTCCTGTATAGAATAATTCTCAAAGCACAGTTTCTACTAATTTAAACATTTTGTTGATACTTAAAAATATTATGAACTATACATACATCTTTCCTACTGCAGTATTAACTATTTTATTAAAATTGATTTTTATTGTAGTCAGTTTTTATTGAAGTGAAAATTTACAAATGTGACAAGTATGGTTTTATATGTAATTTCTCCCAGAATTTCTGGTCAGTGATGAAAGCAAATGACATTCACATTGCTTATAAGGAACAGTGGTTTATTTATCATGATTTACTCATACCCTACTGACAGTAAAGAGTAAAACAGGAATCTGAATACACACCTTCATATTTTAAACTCAGTGTTTTCTCCATGACCCAGTTTCTCCCAAAAATCACATCTGCCATATTGATGATTCGATTACACTTTGGGCATAGGCACTTTAATTTAGTTTTCATGTAGTTCTTTCTTAGTAAGAAAAATCAATTAGGAGGTTATTAAAATGAACTGTGAAAAATTTACAATGACTTGAATGAAAGTGATGGAAATGGATGAGCGTTAATAAATGTTTTCAAAACATGCCCCTCTGGTATGAAAGAAGATGGCAGAGCCCGGGTTCTAAGTGACTGCACAAAGGCATTCACCAGGAGCTCATGGAGAACAATCTGGGAGGGATTCTTCTGTTTCAAGAGCAAGGTCCGTTTGAGCTTACTAGGTCTAAAATATCTGCTAGAAATTCAACCTTATATTCTAAATAATAATAGATGTGTGGGCAAACATGAATTATGGGAGAGATATTAGAGTAAAGATATACCTGGATATTCACAAACATAAAGTTATTATTTAAAATTTTGAAAGCAGATTCTGCTCATGAAGATAGCAGAGTTCTTTGCAATACAGAAGAAAATGAGGGATTTACAAAAGTGTAAAGCAATACTGATAAATTGATAAAAGATTACTGATAAAGCTAAAATTTGATTTTTTTTTTCAACTTGAAAGGCCTTCCTAATATTTAGAGGACTATTTGGTTCAAGTGGTAAATTTCAGAAGATTTTATGGATTTCTGGAGAAAATGACAAAAGAAGCAACTAAGTTATTTTAGAATTTTCACAAAGATCTTTTGCTATAAAAGGGAAAGAATAACAGGGTACAGCATTATGAAGGATAAGAAATAAAGGGAGATTTTTTTCTTTTCTAAGCCACTGTGTTGCTGTATGTCAGTATATGATCCAGTGGATCAAGAAGAAACAATAGTGCCAGCAAGAAAAGAAAGATTTACTACAATCCTCAAGTAGGTCAAGATGGACCGGAAAACTAGATAAAAAAGGTATTTGGTACAAGATATCATCATAACTGTTCACCGAGATGACAGACAAGGATACAAAGAATCTAAGTCCAATTTGGGAAGGTTGATATATGTAATAGTATACACATATGTAATTTCTTTTCTACTCATTTCATTTCCACAATAAAATGGAAACTTAGAATGTTATTATAGAGTAAGATTCCAAAACAACACTATCATTTTGCTTCTGCACTTGTTTTTGATACAGATTACCCCCATGTTTCCCCCCATACCCTTGATCTCTGAGCTAATCAATCAAGTGATCCTCCTACTTCAGCCTTTCTAGTCGCTGAAACTAAAGGTTTGTGCAAGCAAGATCACAGCAAAACATACTTTTCCTATTCCAGTGCATTCACAGTGTATTTGCTTTCCCCCAACGTTTTTATTTTTTCACATAAAGATCCTCTCAACATTTTATTTATAGTTCTTGCATATTTTTATACATTATTTCTTTTAGATGATATGAGTTCTCAGTTTTTCAAAGAATAGAATGACTATGTATCCAAAAAACAAAGCAAAACAAAAACAAAAACAAACAAACAAAAAACAATAACAACAACGAACAGAAGTTAATTCCATTTCTGTCACTATTTTCATTTGCCTTGACAAAGTTTAGGGAGCACATGTAGTTAATAACAAACAAACAATGATATTGGTTTTTCTTTCTAGTTCTCCTGACATAAAAGTATAAACAAATCAGTCTACATTAAAACAAAAATACAATAGGAAGAGGACAAGAGCATACGTTTGAAGTAGATGTGCCTGTTACCCTGGCTATTTCTTTCTTTTGATTTAAGATTTCTCAAAGCTTTCACATTCCTCTTCTTTTCCTCTTTCCAATGTTCTACATATGCCTGGTCATTCAGCATCAGCTACTGAATCATTTGCATTAAGATGTTGTTCCACTTCTAGTTATTAATGACAACTAAGTGAAGAAAAATGGGTCTTCTCTAGGGATGAGCCCCCAATTGGTTATCCAGTATCAGTCATCCCTAAAAGCATCACTAACCAGATGCTGCAGTTTGCATTTCTATATTTATACGTACACATGTACAAAATGTAACAAATCTGTTTTTAAAAGAATCTATCAGCTTGTTATGGAGATTATGAGAAGAACAAGTGGGAAAGTAGAAAACTGTAAATATAATACTCATATGTGAAATCCAAACATAAATCATCAATCATTCAATAAAAACAAACCAAACAAGGACATCTTGAGAATTTTAGTGTGGAAAAAAAAGTCATACCTGCTACTTTATACCCAGCTAACAACCTATTTCTAAAGGTATGATGGGCTAAAGTATGTGACTTATGTTTAATTAAATTTACTAAGCAGCAAACTGCCTTCTAAATAGCTATGTCTATACCCATAGAACAAAGCTATCCATAGCCTTAATCAGAGATGCCTCTTCTTTATAATATGTAAGATGTAGCTTTTGCTACCCTACTTTGAGCTCTGGGCAGACTGTGCTACTAGCCCCAGCCTGGAGAATATTGGATCAGTGGGTGAAAAACATGGACACACACATTGCTCAATTTCAACAGGCCTTATTGGTTTAATTGCTGGACTCTTTTAAGCCTTTCTCAGTTAGTGTGTCATTTCCAATACTCTTAGCTCAGCACCTCTCAACCTGCACTCAGCTTCAGTTGCACAGTTACCTTTAGTCCCCTCTCAGCACCCTATCCCCCTGTCTAGAGAAGCAGTTTATCACTGCTCCACCAGAAATCCCACATGGCTGGTCCCCTTTTCTCCCCCCACCACCCAAAGCATGGCAGAAAAACTCCCTTCCTCCTCTGCATCTCCTTACCTCTTTCTCCAAGGACAAGGAAGTTCTACCTCTTTCCTTTCACCCAGCAAGTAGCCCCTGGCATCTTTACTGATAGATCAAGAACCAGATGGGGTATAGGACTTTACCATCAGAACTACCACCTAAAAAATGAAATGTGGTAAATTTAGAGACTCCTAGCTACCCATTATGCAATTAATATCTGACAGTATTAAGCTCAACCCTAAACAGAACCCTTATGCAATCTCTTCTAATTCTCAGGGAACATTGCAGAAGATGGGCAGAAATTATGTATGAGTTGAAAAACAGAATCAAGGTCCTTGAAATGTCATTTTTCTAGTGTAGACTCAAGCAATTGTAATTATTAATTTACAGCAACCGTAAGTAACTCCACTAGAGCCACACAGAAGTCATCAATCAACAGCTGAGCATTGATGTGAGAGGTCCAGAGAGCTCTGCCCTTTTCCTCTATCACTAGATTCTGTAAAAGGAGTAACTATTGTCCTCACTTCTTTTTTCAATGCTAAACACACCAGCATCAACAAATAGTCCTAAGTGCATATGCACAGCCCTGGTTAAATTCACTGAGTCATAAAACAAAATGAATAGACACAAATGTGAGCAAAGATTTGTCGGGATATGGAAGAGTATACATGAGAGGTATGGAGTGGAGGGTGAGAATGGTCATTATGCATCGTGTACTTGTGTAAATAGTTTAAGAACAAATTTAATTTAAAATCAGTTTGCTCCTTCTCAAGCAACCCTCATATCTAGGCAATAGACTCAACCCAAAACTTATCTAGAAAGTTCCAAAGAACTGATAATCCTTTAGAGCTACATTTGGAATGAATGATTTGTGTCCTGTTTAAGATAAACATTTTCTAAGTATAGCTTCTATGAAAAACTTCTGGGCTGAATGTCTCTTTAGAAGCTCCTTAAAAACACACAAGAGAAAAGAATAAAGTTTGAAAATGCATTATGTTTTAATTACTCAAAGCTAAAGTAGGCAACCTCTATATGATCATATTTCATTTTCTTGGTTTTGATATGGTATGATCAATAACAAAGAACAAATACCTATGATCAGTATGTTATATTGATCTTACATTACCTAAACTATTCATTCTTCAATGGCAGTTTGATTATATCTGGCATCAAACAAGAGGCACATCTCTAGGCTGGTCTGTGACTACAGTCCAAGGAGAGTTTAGCTAAAAGGAGGTTAGGTATCATCCAGCAGTGACTGAAATAAAAAGGGGTCCCAGGAAGATCTGATCTTATTTGCCTATCTGCCTTTACCTTCTGATGGTGAGTGTAATAATCTTTGATGCTATTGTCTTTCTTCACTGGTATTACACTCCTGGTTTTTTAGTCTTCCAACAGAACTATAGACTAATTACTCCCCAGGGATCCTTTAGGCCTACTGTGCCATATTGGGATGGTAGATACATTCAGTTTTGTGAACCAAGCATCCACTAGAGTCTTAGTTTCTTCCATGTGAGATGATCATTGTTAGACTACCCATTCTACATTGTATAAATCAATGTGATAAATCCCCTTTTATAGTATATATTTATTTATTTATTGGTTTTATTCCCCTATAGAGCCTTATTAATGCATAATCTATCCATACAGCAAAGTCTAGAAAATAGAACAAAGCAGTATTTGTTTAATTCACAGTATTTGATTTGATAGTCATTAACAAGTAGTCTTTTGGTATATTCTACAGAGAAAATATAAAAAGAAATATGGGAAAGTAGGGGAGTTATTGATAAAGGCTCAATTATGTAATGACTACCTTGTTTGTCTCTTCTTCCTTCTTTCAAATGTGATCGTATTTACTAATTTAGATACAACATTCCTTTAAATAACCTCTGAGGCAGAAAAATGTGGTATAGGAAATATAATATTTAGTTACCAGAGTGTTCCAATAATAATAATAATAACAATAATAATAATAGACAATAGAAGAAAGCAAGTTGAGTTGAGCTATGTCTAATATAAAATTTTTTGGGTAAATGTATAAAATGAAAATATAATTAAAGTGCAAATATTTAAATCGTTTTTGAGAAATGGCTGGGAGTTGGCAGTTTCCATGTCTTAATTACTAGCAGTAAGTTCTTTGATGGATATGACTGACTTAGCCCTAGGCAGACAGGTGGTCAGTACAGCCAGAAGGAAGTAGAGGTGCTATAATAAATCTCTACATGGCCCACGGTTTTAGAATCACTTGATAATGGACTTGGCGAGAGAAGGGGAGAGAAAGAAAGTGTTTTACTGTCAAAACTACACCAGCAATTTGAAAGTTATTTTTGTAAATGCCATGAAAAAAAAATAGTTGAACAGCTGTGTCTGCCTTTGGAATTGACACAGCCAGCTCCCAGGGGTAGCTTCCCAGAGAGAAGTGTCCCAGAACTACTAGAGGTTTACCAAATAATCAACTTATAAGAAGTTACTTTAAAAACGATTTTGTCTCCTAAGGATGAGGAAAACAAAACAAAATCCTTTCAAGCATTACGCTTAAATTTTTTTATTCTGACTTATTCTTGCATTTTCAGAGGCACCAGATATGACTATGTAAAAGTCAGGAATGAACAAAGAAATAATTGATCACAGAAAGGAGAGTGCACACTGAAGGGGCTGAAAACCCCCACATATTTTCCATAGAAAAACCCACACTTATATGTCATATGCATATGGTCATAAAATTTCTAGAAAGACTGAACAAGCAAGTTTGTTTTTATTCTCCAAATCTAAGAGTCTTCCTAAATGGCGCAATGCTCACTAGTTAGGCAAACATACTTTCTGAGTCTCATTTTTCTTTGCCCTTCAGGTTTTTTTCATCTGATTCATTCTTTCATTAGATGTGTTAATTTCACTAATTAAAATGTCATTCAAACATGAACCCCCTGTGACTTAGCAACATTATGTATTGATTTAAATATCCTAGCTTCTAGAGTTTTAAAAGTGCCTGCCAAACTGCAGTGTACCCTGGTAGCTGTCTGACTGGGAGACTAAGTGAGTTCTGATATCCTGCCTGACTTCACATTGGCCCACCCTACTTTACATGGCTGCACTCTCTAGTAATTTGGATGTATTTTATCTCAAGTACTTTCAACACTCTTCAGCACATCTCTGTGGGCTTGCAATGAAAGCACTTAAAACCACAGTTGGAGCCATGCCATAAAATCATACAGAGTAGGTTACTTGAGAGCGTGTCCATGTCTCATTAGTCTAATGGTAGGTAAAATCATTTTGTATCTACACCTTCCAAATCTCCATCATGGCCAAGTCTGTCTCACTCTCCTGAGTACATCTCCCACTCTAAAATATCAGTCCATCTTCAGCATTCACCTCTGAAGCCAGAAAGAACTTTACTGAATTAATTAAAGCAATTGTGTACCAAATGTACCATGATGCAGTAAATCATTTTGCATAGCCTCCAAGATGAGGATTCCCAAATTAGATGTTATGCTATAGACTACTCTCCAACTCTTAAATTTAGAACCAAAACAAGTTCATCATGGTTCAGGAGGGAGCTTTGCTCATAAGTGTGTGTGGAGTAGAGGTACAGATACACAATTGGCTTCTGTTACCACTCAAGAATATTCTATTTCACTTTACTGTGGAAATCCCAGTACTTTCAGAAACCCTTTACTGATACCATGTCAGGGGCAGTCCTGCTTATACACTGAAGGCCTACAATCAGCCATAGGTATAAAATCAGTGATAGGCCTGACATACATGCCTGCTAACACAAAGTCTTGGATCTCTGTGGAAAAACATTGAAACAGATAGCTATAAGATATTGTAGACAGGCAGCTTTGGTGGATATTTACCAGCCTGGATAAGAACAAGTAGTCCTAGGTCTTGTGGCTAGTCATAGACCTTGTGGATAAGTAGCCTTGGTGGATAGTACCAACTTAGATAAGGACAAGTGAATCATAGTCAGAGTCATAGTGACATGTTCCCTGAGCCTTCACCCAGCAGATACCCTGTTCTGGAACATATCTGTACTCCTCCTGAACACGTACCCTCCTGCATCATCCTCTTCCACACCTCCTGCCTTTTTGTGTATATAACCCATGTGCAAAAGTAAAAATTATGATTTGATCAGACTATAGACAAATAATGGTTTTTTTGGATTCACCTGTTGACCCCATTCTCTCTTTCAGGTGACCTCCCAGGACCCCTGTTTACTGCCCTAGTGGACAGGGCAATACCACTCTCTGGAAATGATAGGAATGTAGTGTTTTTACTCTGTACATTGCCTCCCTGAAACAAGAGTTATAAAGGGGTGAACTTGCCATCTCTTTATAGCAAGAAGAGTCCTGACTTCCCTCTGTACATCCTATTATGCAATTGCAATGGAGAGAGAATGTATACCTTGCTCTTACCAGAAAGTAACAAAGGCCAGATTCACTATTTGCCATTCTCTGACCACAGCCTCAAGAGAGATGAAAATATATCACTGGTCTAGAGAAAACTTAAAGTTCAGACATCAAATTAGACCAATAGTGCCAAAGGTAGGGATGGGACCATGGCTGTTTTTGTGATATCAAGATTTACTATCTTCTTTACTATCTAATTATTTTTCTTTCCTGTCAGGTTGTGTCTTTGTTGAAACTCTAACATGAAAGTACATTGTGTTTGCATTATTTTTGTCTGTGGATGTTGGTATTTATCAATTGCAATTATGTACATCTTAAACTCCAAATCTGAGGTCTACAAACCAATAAAAGACCCAAATTGCTGACCGCAATGTTGGCTCTTGAGTCATAAAATTAAATGTGTCTCCATTTTCTTGCTTATTTCAGTCTTATTTTATTATTTGGTATATGCTGACCAGGCTTTTACTTGTGCTTAATGAAAGGGGGAAGTTCCTGCAGCTTCTAGTTTTAGAAACAGAAGTAGAATTTATGTGAGATATTCAACTTTCTTGAGTAAGTGGCCCAATAATAATTACATTTACCTTACAAAGTTGTTCAAATGATTATACATAACTTTAATAGTTACTTTAAGAGTTTCTGGGCAGTGGTGGCCCACGCCTTTAATCCCAGCATTTGGGAGGCAGAGGCAGGCGGATTTCTGAGTTCAAGGCCAGCCTGGTCTACAGAGTGAGTTCCAGGACAGCCAAGGCTATACAGAGAAACCCTGCCTCAAAACAAACAAACAAACAAACAAACAAACAAAAAGGTTAATATATTAACCAAACTAAATGTAAGGTATCTGCTGTAATTATACTCATAACTGAAAGACTCCCCCCCCACAAGGGGACCCTCACCCAAGTCCGAACCTGCATGCCCCAAGGACACACGAGAAACCATCTTGATGCAATTGCAGAGGAGGTTTAATGATGAGGGTCCTTGGGCCGGAACATATCTCACCAGGAGATAAAGGTTCCGACCCAGAACCCAGGAAACTTGGGATATTTATGGGTAGGGGTTGGGGAGAGCGGGAAAATTTGGTGAGGTTACATATGATTGGTTGCACTTTCGTGAGGCTACACATGATTGGTTGTTTTACAAATTTTGAACATAGCACTAGGAAGACCAAGGGAGGGAGGGGTAACCAAGAACAGCGGAACATTTCAGAGGAATCCAGCCCAAATGATCTAGAGTCATGTGAAAGTCACTCTGCACACTCATTCTTCTCAAAAATGTGGTTTTTACCATGTCATTGTGTCCTATCCTGCCATTTCAGATTAACTATCTTTACTTTTTCCGGCTATAGCCCCACCTAGGTGGCAGCATCTTTATCTGTAGTCAGGAATGTGTCTTCCTGCCTTAGGCCTCTCCCACCCATAGGCAGGCCCGCTGCCTGAGCTTGAGGAATATAATCCAGCAAGTGTCCTTCACCTGGAATGTGTCCTGGGGCAGCAAAAATCCTACATTCAGTTCCGCTTTCTGGAACCTGCACCTTTCTGCCCAGGTCTAAGGGAAAAGAAATCCACATATACTTCATAAATGGCCTTTATAATTTTTCACTCTACAATAACCACCACCAGGAGTTGTGATCTTGTAGTGAAGAATGAAAAATTATAAAAATCATTTTTTATAGAATATATACATATATAGATGCTTTTTAACTTCTTTTAGGGACATGGAAACTTTTCTCTGAAGCAAGCCAGGCCAGTTTCAGGAACTGGCTGAAAGTCATTCAGGTGGCAAAACACCATGACAGGGCTGTGGCTCTACAGTTGAAACAAGTGAGAAAAAGTCAATAAATAGTTGGTAAATAACAGGGTAGGGCAGTGACATGGTAAAACCACATTTTTGAGAAGAATGAGTGTGCAGAGTGATTTTCACATGACTCTGGATCATTTGGGCTAGACTCCTCTGAAATGTTCTACTGTTCTTGGTTACCCCTCCCTCCCTTGGTCTTCCTAGTGCTATGTTCAAAATTTGTAAAACAACCAATCATGTGTAACCGCAGGAAAATTCAACCATTCATGTGTAACCGCGAGAAAATGCCTTCCTTTCCCCACCCCATGCTATAAAAGACCCCTTATCCTGCCACTTGAGGTCAAACTCTGCTCTTGAGAGAGCTCGTGGTTTGACCTTGGCCAGCCAACTTCCCTAATAAAGCCTCTGCTGATTGCATACAGGTATGGTTTCTTGTGATCTTTGGGTGGTCATGATTTCCTGAGACTTGAGGAAGGGTCTCCCGAGTTTGGGGGTCTTCAGTAGAGTATTTGTAAAGCAAACAATTTAGTTCTTTCTCCTGTATTTCAGTTCAGCTTACAACCCCAGGGTATCTTAGTTTTGATTCTGAAAATAACTGAACATCAAAAATTTAATGCAATCTTAAGAAAATGTTAGAAACAAGATAAAATTTCAACTTAAAAAAGAAGAAAATTTAAAACTATCTTATCTCTCTCTCATTCCTTAGCTCTCTCTGATGTCTACTATTCACTTTTTGTCTTAGCCCATTTGAACCTGCTTTGAAAAAATTAGCAAGGGGGACTATTTTTTGAAGTAAATGAGTTTATTTGGTTCAAGATTCTTGTGGCTAGAGAGTTTAAGATGAAGCCAATGTTGGCTGTATCACATGGTAAAGAAGTGGACAGTTGTGCCCTCCCCTGTAGCCTTGAGCAGGCCTGCAAGCTGTTTACCACAGGAGACCAAAACAATAGGATCTAGGAGGCATTGCCTTGGAACCCTCTGCTACAGGATCTAGAAGAATGGACCGCCTGCTGAGCTTGCCTTGACAACTTGGGCTTCTAACCCCTCACCCAACCCCTGGGCTGAAACAAGAAGAGACTCTGGGGAGGGAGGAGGGGGGTTCCTCCTTTATATGTGAAAGCAAAATATTAAACTTTGGGCCTTGATCAGAATACGTTGTCTTGGCCCCATGTTTTCTCTTGCTCTCCATTCCCCTTTCATTCCCAGCCTTCCTTTCAGGTGAACCTGGTTACTTGTAGCTGCAGGCGGCTATAGACAGTAATCTAGGGCCATGCAGAATGAACTAGAACATCAGGGTAGCCTCATTAAGCAACAACCTCTTGTAAAGCCCACTCCAGTCATAAGGGAGAAATGGCCCAATCCCATAATATATGCACTTATGAGATAGAGGCTGGTGACTTACTTACCTTGTACTAAGCTGCCATTTTAAAAATTTCACCATCTCAACCCTAGAAACCAGGGTACTAAAAAGTGAACGTTCGGAAGACAAGCCATGCCCCAGCCATAGCAATGCCTAACCCTTGTTTGTTATTTATCATGTTGTTTTCCTTACACAGAGAAAATTCTGGCCTAACTGCTTTCTTCTGCAATTTTTTTCAAGATTCTGTAAGACAAAGAAGGAGCAATAACCACCTCTCTGATAATTTAATGTTTCCCTCATGCAAACCTCATTGTGTTTGAATACTGAACTATAAGCTATATAAAAATGTAAATTTTATCCCCTAAGAAAGCAAAATGTCCCATTTTATTTCTGCACATTTTTGAGAGGAAAACAGTAAATTGTTGGTGCAGAGGAACTGATATGAGCGTGTGCTTTGATATGGCAATCTGAGTTCAAAATCTTCCTTTACAACATTTTAGTTTCAGTTATTTACTTCAAGTCTGCCTGCCTCAGCAACTTCTTCTATAAGATAGGCAAAATAGGAGATATGGCTGCAAGTATAAATAGCTTCATGCATACCACAGAAGTGCTAAACATGTGTATATTGTACTGTCAGTTAGCTGATCTTTTAAAGTCCTGCTGACATAAACATGTTCCTTTTAAGTATTTCACTTGGCCAATCACATCAAACAAATTGAAAATCAATGGTTGTCTTTGAAAAAAAAAATCACATGTCAAACATTCCCTTTTAAGTTGCTGAAGTTGAAAACCTTAAGGAATAGAAACATAGAGGCCTGCTCAACCAAAGCCACAGCCTGGGTTGACAAAACCACCAGGAAGGTGGAGAGGACTGTTCAATGTGTCTGCTAATGCACATTTTAACTAGTCCTATTGACTTTGCTAATTTAAAAAGTAAATTTGATTTAATAAAACTGAGTCTTTAGGCTACAGCTATAAAAATAAAAATATGGCCACCAATGAAAATGATGACTATGATGGCATGTTCATATTGTTGACAAGGGGAAGAGGTGAATGAATATGATCAAAATATATGGCTTGAAATTCTCAAAGAATCGATACAAAAAGATAAGATTCTCCAAAAAGTGTGGATTTAATATCCTATGTTTCTTCCACAATGTTTGTAGCTAATATTCATTTTAGTTAGTGTAAGTAATTTCTCCACAGATATGCAGCAGAATTTATAATTCTATGCAATAATATTTTCTCATATGACCTTATTTCTGCATTATGGCATATGTGTTTCCCCATCCACTACAATAGACATAAGTAAAATGTAGTCACCAGTGATGGCTGTTCCAGAAGGTTCCCTATGACTAATGGGAGCTGGGAGTCTGCTTTGCTGCTTTCTCTGCACTATAACCCTGAAAGAGTCAACACTGTTATCTTCTATCATTCTGTTTATTGAGGTTACCAGATAAGACTTGAGAGTATTTCTAAATAGCAAAACAAATTCACCAAAAAAAAACCAAAAAAAAAAACAAAAAACAAAAGTAAAATTATACTTTCTTATCATTTGATTACATGAGATAATGATAATTTAATTTCGGTGCACTTATTTATTAAATGTCAATAGAGTAAGAAATAACTTCCTTTACAAGAAGCCATTCTGAATATCAGCAGGCATGCAGACTCCTTACAGTTGTTCTCAGTGGTGCCAAGATCACTCGAGTGAATTATTGGAAACAATGGCTGCTGCGAATAAAGGAAAAATGATTGGAGAGAATTGAAGTTGATAGCATTGAAACAAAAGCCTTCCAGTGGGACAGACCCGCATGGAACTGCATGTCTCTGCATATTTCCCCAAGGAAGCAAGTAAATAATGGCTTTGTCTATGAAATGCATTTTAAAACTGTAAAATAAAAGGATCATGTATCAAATTAAATTGCATTGGCTTAGAGATATATTACAACATTACACAATTTTGTATTCATTTCTTTCATATGCATTTATTACTTTATTTCTCCTACAATATTTTTAATACAAAAGGAATAAGTAGATGGACAAAAAGATGATAGATATAGACACACATAGCTATATATAGAGAGATACATCGACAGATACAGAGATATTGAGACATGAAGATAGATACATAGACAGTGGCTTTTATATTTATTTTGGTGCTACCTCGTTAGCATATGAATGCAAACTCCTGTTTACTTACAAGGCTTGATGAAATCAAAAGACAACTGTTAATAGTTTTCTTTACTATCACAATTTCTGAAATGTTTTAATTCAGACATGTGGCATTATTCTGACAATATTAATTAATGACATCTGTGGCCCAACCACTCAGTATTTCAAAGATTCATTTATAACTGTTAAGAGACAAGTGGAAATCTCACAGTGGCAAAATTTAAGGAGACTATATCAAGGGGAAAGAAAAGACTCCATGTCTAGAAAATGGTAACTTACGTGTAAATATAAAATTGTCATTATACAGTGAGTTCTACTTATGTTTGTGCATGAGTCAGAGTTCTCTAGAGAAACAAAAATGGTAGAATAAATACATACACACACACACACACAGGCACACATGCACGCACGCACGCACGCACGCATGCACACACACACACAGACACAGACACTGTGTATGTCCAAGAGTCTACTCCATGAGACTGGATATGTGAGTTTGCCTTTAGTATATATTGGAATCCTGAAGTAGGCTCTAATACCAGTGAAGGAATCAACTTGTCAGTAACAACAAAGCAAGTAGGGAAAGACCCAGGATGGGAAGCCACAGCCTTCCTAAATTTTCCTATAGAAACACATGTCCATAAATATGCTCATTGTGCATTAATCTGTTACAGTTCCCAATTGAAAACAAATCAATTCCATTTTGTAAGAAACTATATTAATATTATTGTACAGTCACATAATAGAACAATACAGTGAAAATCAGACCCCAAATCACAGTTTTTAATAGCTTTTATTCTTAGGATGATAAGTGCAATATTATTAAAGAATTTGAAATGTACATTCAGGACTATGTATTACATTAGCCACCTAACACACACAAAATAAATGAAATTTTTTTGAGAATGGTGTAACTAACAGTCATTAAATAATATAGTACTTATGGTAATTACAGCATAAAACATGCAGTTTTATTTCAACTATACACTCAAAAGTATTACTTAAAATCAATATGAAAAGTAAAAAATATTGAGTTCAACAAAATTAGGTATTGGTGTGTTGTCTATATTAATTCATTTGATTATTGTCATAATAATCACAATAATTGTCACAAACTCACACATAGCATATGCTAGGCAACAGCCCTACAATTTAGCTGTACTAGTGTCTGTATTTGAAATATTTTAAAAGACAGAAATAATGGAGGTGAAGATAAAAGAAGACACTTTAAAAATAGTTTAAAATAGTTTAAACAAGAGGAAATTATATCTGAAATATACATACATAAAGCATCATCTGCACTGTGTTAAAATTTTTATGTTTCAATTTTAGATAAGCCTGACTAAAGAATAACAGTAAACTATGAATTATATGCAGTAATAAAAGACAAGAGTTAAGAAAAGCCCGAGGAGCTAGGAGACTTTTCTTCATCCCATCCCATGAGGCTCCCTAAACAATAACCCAAATATGTAAGCTCAGTGACGTGTCTCTGTGTGCTCACTTGTCTGCAGTTAAGATCATTACAATCAAGACCATGTTTCGTGGGTGTTTTAGCCTCTTGTCTAAGACTTAATTCCTGTTTTGATAGAAAAGTTCTTTAGTGCTATTTAGTCACAAAGAATTGTTCCATGAAGCTTCCTTTTTAATTCTAGTTGTTTTTCCCTTTACTTTCTTACTTGCTTAGTTAGATTCACACCAAGATATTTTATATTATTTGTGACTATTGTGAAGGGTGTTATTTGCCTAATTTCTTTCTCAGCCCATTTATCCTCTGAATAGAGAAGGCTACTGATTTGACTGAGTTAATTTTATATCCAGCCACTTGTTGAAATTCTGTATCCGCTGTAGAAATTCTCTTGTAGAATTTTGGGGGTAATTTATGTATATTATCATATCATTTGAAAGTAGTTATATCTTAAATTCTTCCTTTCCATTTGTATCTCTTTGACCTCCTTTTGTTGTCTGATTGCTCCAGATAGTTAACTTCAAGTACTATATTGCATAAAAAAGGAGAAAGTGGGCAGCCTTGTCTGGTTTCTGATTTTAGTGAGATTGCTTCAAGTTTCTCTCCATTTAATTTGATATTGACTCTTGGTTTGCTGTATATTGCTTTTATTATGATTAGGTATGTACTTTGAATTTCTGATCTCAAGCCAGCGGTGGCACAGCAGCTAAGGTAGCCCCTGCAGAGGGCGAGCCTGTGCCCTTTGCTGTCTCTCTCCCGGTTGGAATCCCACTTTCCCCGTGTGTCTCTGCATGAGTTTCATGGAAAAAAAATTCCTGGTCTCTTCAACACTTTTAACATGAAGGGATGTTGTATTTTGTCAAATGCTTTGTCAGCATCTAATGAGATGATCATGTGATTTTTTTCTTTGAGTTTGTTTATAT
Organism: Arvicanthis niloticus; assembly: GCF_011762505.2. Lineage (NCBI taxonomy): Eukaryota > Metazoa > Chordata > Mammalia > Rodentia > Muridae > Arvicanthis > Arvicanthis niloticus. Next base: position 60,105,770 of record NC_047672.1, on the reverse strand, counting down.
AATACATGACATTGATGGATTTCTGTATATTGAACCATCCTTGTATCCCTGGGATGAAGGCTACTTGATCATGGTGAATGATCATTTTGATGTGTTTTTGGATTTGGTTTGCAAGAATTTTATTGAGATTTTTTACATCAATATTCATAAGAGAAATTGGCCTGACATACATTTTCGTTATTGGGTCTTTGTGTGGTTTAGGTATCAGAGTAACTGTGGCTTAATAGGACAAATTAAGTAGTGTTCCTTCTATTTTTATTTTGTGAAATAACTAGAGGAGCATTGGTATAGGGTATTGTCTTTGAAAGTATGGTAGAATTCTGCATTAAAACCATCTGGTTTTTGCTTCTATTTCCGTAGGGTTTATGGGACTTTTTAGATAGTTTAACTAATTTTCATTTAACTTTGTTACGTGGTGTCTGGAAAAATCATCCATTTTACCTAGATTTTCTAGTTTTGTTGAGTATAGGCTTTTGTAGTAAGATCTGCTGAAGTTTTTTTTTTAATTTTCTTTGTTTCTGTTGTTATGTCTTCATTTTCGTTTCTGATCTTGTTAATTTTGATACTGTCACTGTGCCCTTTAGTTAGTTTGGTTAAGTGTTTATCTATCTTATTGATTTTCTAAAAGAACCAGCCTTAGGTTTTGTTGTTTCTTTGAATAGTTATCTTTGCTTCTACTTGGTTGGTTTCAGCCCTGAGTTTATTCCCTGCCATCTAATCCTCTTGGGTGTGTTTACTTATTTTTTGTTTCTAGAGCTTTCAAATGTGCTGTTAAGTTTCTAGTGTAGGATCTCTCTAAACTTCTACTACAAATGTTGACTCCTTAATAAAACTCCATCTTTCCCTCGGGTTAAGTTGATTGTTGATTCTGTAGTGACATGGAAGGTTTACTATAGTTTAATAACCAAACTTCTGATACTATATTGTTATCCTTGGTATTGACAACTTGTATTGCTAACTTTGCTTCCCTAATTATAAACTCTTCCTTAGTAAAAAGAACTGAAATTGCTTCACAATGAGCATCAATGTAGTCGTCACTTGCAAACACTATTTTCTAGAGTCTAAATTGAATGTCCTTCAAATGCATCTCCTAAATGTCCTTCAAGCCAGTTTTAATTTATTTAGTCTTTATAGGCAGCTTTGCCCTCAGCCAGGTTTTGTTTTCTCTTTTCTATTTGTTTCTGGTATATTCCCTATGTTTCATTCCTTAATATCTAACTGAATCACAGAATGAGCTCTCCTTTTTCTGAATTTCTACAGAAGTTGTTTGTTACCTCAAATTTGTAGTACAATTATGTGCTTCATCTGTTTCCAGAGAACAGTTTTCTTGTCTTCTCAGTTTGTCTCTTTAATGGTCAGGAATTTTCAAAGAGCTACTCTGTCCACAATCTCTAAAATCAGACTGCATGTTCCAAAGGAATTACCACCTAGGTGACTTGAGATTGAATTTTAAATATGTTTTTATAATTAAATTTCTCACTTAAGAGTAGGAGTATCTACTTCAAACATAACATTTAAATGTTGTAAATTCTAAAGAACTTTAGTAAAATGCTAGTAGAAAAGATCTGATATACAATAGTTCCCAGCATATTTTAATTCTGAGGTTACTGAGTGTGTTAAGTAAGCAGCCATTTAGATGTGTTTAAATAAATTGATTTGTGCTCACCAAAATTTGATGTTCATGTAAATTTCTTATGCCATTGTATACTCCTTTGATGTTCATCATTTTTATAAATGCACAACAATATTCTTAGTACTAAGCCATGTGGGAAAATGCAGTTTGGTTGAGAGACTGGTTTTTCAACTGTCTGCCTCTATCAGGTTTCAGACGTCTTAATGCACTACTATTGACTAATTGAACTTAGAATTCAAGAAGTACTTAATGAGTATTTAATAGGCTAATTCAATACAATCTTCAAGGTTTCTGTTTAAAATCCTACTTAAGAAGAAATTAGGTAAAGTAAAATTCCTTATCATTTTTTGGTTTTGTATCCGTTGAAACTATTTAATCTATTTGAGCCTTTAATTCACTAATCCGTTCTTCTCATGTTTATTCTCTTCCTGACTCCGTCAGCCCCTTCCTAGTGTAATCTAACACGGATCACAAATCAAGATAAGCACATATCACGATGATGATTTCTCTAACCTAGCTTTTTTTTTTTTTTTTTTTGGCCTGGCTGCTGTTCCTTTTTAATTAATTCACACTTCCTTTGAAAAAGAAAAACTACTGAAGTAGATCCCACCACCCCCCCACGCCCCCCTTGCAGGGCCTAATGAGACTCAATGTATATTTTGTTTTTGAAATGATAATGATCACTTGCTGCATGCTTTTAGAGATCCATCCATCAAATTCCAGGCAGAGTTATAAAAGTAGAATTGACAAACCTACTTACAGGTAAAAACTGTTGATAGAGAAGCTAAGTGTGAGAAGTGGGTTTGGTTCTGAGAAGAAGCTGACACAAAATTGTCTTTATTAAGACAAAGGACCTCAATAATGGATGAGCCATGATGGGGCCTTGAGGTTAAAAAAAAATAATTCTAAAGAGAGAGTACATTGTTCAGACACAAGATGAATGGAGCTTTGAAAGGAATGAAAGGTTTCCCTTCAAAACCTAGAGATACGTTTTATTAAAAGAGACAGTTTATATAGGACAATGGGGAAGCCAAAGAAGAGCTGTGAGAAATCCCCAAATGTACTCTTAGGGGCAGCAGGAAGTTCCTCACTGTATAGTTCAGTCTGGGAGAATCTATGCGACGAGGAACAAGGAGCTGCTTGGTACTATACTGTAGCAGAATATTTGTTGGCTACATTGTATTCGCAGTGGAGCTTGGTGATTAGGCAGAAGAGGAGGTAGAGCTGGGAAAAGAAAAGAGGAAGGAGGGGGGAAGAGGAAGGGGAGGGAAGAAATAGTGGAAGGGGATGAGAGGAAGGAGGCTTTCAGCCATGGAGAACCATGGATGGGTTGAAAGCTGTCCTGGGTAGCAACTTCTATCAAAAGTTTAGATATTGTTTAACAACTCTAATTGTGTGAGCATCTTGTTGACTGAGCATTTCTAAATATATAAATCCTTTAGATAATAATTAAGCTTTAAGAGTCTCATTTTTACCAGGCACTGCAGGGATGGCAGACATTGTCTGGGGTTCAGCCCGAGCTTTGTGGATTCAGCATGGTGGATTGGCAGAGCCATCCCTCACACTAGAATCTCGTGGGTGCCAGGGCCTCTGCATCTACCTAGCTAGAGCTCTGGTCAGAGCAGAGGAGCAGCAGGAACATGATGGCTGCCTGGGCACAAGCTGGACCGGGCATAGTTTTCTAAATATCACTTCTACACTATACAAATGTACAGGACCATGGATTAGGAGCTGTAAAGACTGCTCACTCTAGAAAAGATGAGTAGTCTAAAAATGGCTGCTCAGTCCATGGGCTTGTTACTTCAGCATTCCTAATGTAATGCTAAAGGACTGTTGGAGTCCTGGAGAACTTTGTTATTACAACCACCTTGAGAGGCTGAAAAAGCTGGATTCCGAAGGCAGCAAAATATAGCCGTGGCAATATTATGAGATAGGCTCACTCAGCAGTAAGAAGATTGGCAGGCATACGAGCAGCATGCTTGTACCTTAGAACTCTTTATGTCTCAGCCACCATAGAAAGGTACTGTTTACACTAGAGGTCAGATACAATCAAGTTGACAACAAAGATTAGCTATCACAGCCACCCTTAATACGTTTAAATGCACTTTTAGGTAATTCTAATATCTAAATAAACTACTGAATGCAAATGTGATTAATATTCTCAAATGTAGCAATTGTAAAAGACACAGTTGATTTTGTAGATGACAAAAATATGGTGGCATCATAAAAACAGACAAATATCACACAGAATTAAAATGAAACTTCAGAATTTATTTATTTTTTTGTTTATTTCTTTCTTTCTTTCTTTCTTTCTTTATTTATTTATTTATTTTTGAGGAAAAGGCCTTTGCAGTCCTGTGGACTTCTGAGAGGCTCTCTGTCTGTCTCTGTGGGAGAATTGCTGCTAGGCCATTCTGACCAATTAGTTGATCATTTGATTCAATGTCTGTTCTTGAAAATCCCTAGTGCAGCTACCCAAAGACCAAAAACGTAGTTGACATTACATTCCTGAAAGGTATGGACTTTGTTAGCACAAAATATTTAAACATGGCCTCTGACTCTATCATTAGGCATAAACTTAACATTGCAGATTTCAAATGATAATCATGATGAATAGTAAACCCTTGGCACTGAAGTATCTTAAGTACACTGATGTCCCCTTCATATTTCCATCCAATATAAATAGAGGGACTACCAAAAAGAACACTACATTACATCCTCAAAACATGAAAGAAATCAGTTTTTAAAATCTTCAATCCATACAGTAGAATGTGTGATTTAAAGATCATTAGACTCAAAATCTAAGCTCAAATCATGATCACATCACAAACTGGAGCAACAATTTCCTGTCTTTAAATGAAAAAAGAGTGATGCATTTATGCATTCTAGAGTTATCATCGAGTTCGCTGATTGTGCTGTGATGTTCTCATTAAATGCATATCCTTAACATGTAGAGTAGTGATGTTGCATTCATAGTCTCTAATCCGTTCCTTATCATGGACAAGCTGATATGCTTCCATAGAGATGTTCTAACATATTTAGGGAAAGAAATCAGGCCAAAATAAAGAAGTAGACCCAATATTTTAACTAGTAAATTTAAAAATATTTCAGAAATGTCTTCTTTTGTCAAAAAATCAAGTCTCCACAGGTGTGTGGACTTATTTCTTGGTGTTTGATTTGATTCTGTTAATCAACCTGTCTATTTCTCTACCAATACCATGCAGTTTTTATTACTGTTTCTCTGTAGTACATACAGCTTGAGGTCAAGGATGGTGATATCTTCAGAAATTCTTTTATTGTACAAAATTGGTTTTTTGTTTTACCATAAGAAGTTGAGAATTGTTCTTTCAAGGTCTATAAAGAATTGTGTTGGAAAACTGGTGAAAATTGAATTGAATCTGTAGAGTACTTTTTATAAGATAGCCATTTTATTATTTTAATCCTACTGAGCATGAGATAGCTTCCCTTCTTCTGTTATCTTCTTCAGTTTTTTCTTTATATAATTTAAGTTCTTGTCACTGAGGTCTTTCACCTGCTTGGTTAGAGTTATACCAAGATATTTTATATCCTATGTGGCTATTTTTAAAGGTGTTGTTTCTCTGATTTCTTTCTCAGCCTGTTTATCTAAGGGAGGGCTACTGATTTTTATGAATTAGTTTTGTATCCAGTGACTTTGCTAAAGGTGTTTATCAACTGTAGGAGGTCACTGGTAGAATGTTTCAGGTCACTTATGCATATGCATACAATCATATCATCTGCAAATAGCAATATGTTGCTTTCTTCTTTTTCTATTTGTATTCCCTTGATTTCCTTTAGTTGTCTTATTACTCTAACTAGATCTTCAACTACTATATTGAAGAGATAGAGAGAGAGAGTAGATGGCCTTTTTTTCCTATTTTAAGAGAATTGTTCTAAATTTCTCACTATTTATTTTGATATTGGCTATTAGTTTTCTATATATTGTTTTATTGTGTTTAGGTATGTACAGTGTATCCCTAATCTCTCCAAAGCTCAACATGAAGGAATATCCAAGTGGATCAAAGACCTCAACTTAAAGCCAGATACACTAAATCTAAGAGAAAAGAAACTAGGGAATAGTCTTGAACTCATCCATACAGGAAACAACTTCCTGAAAATATACCAATGGCTTAGGTACTATGATCAACAATTAATACATGGGACCTCATCAAAGTTAAAAGCTTCTATAAGGCAAGGGGCACCATCAATAGGACAAAGCAGCAGCCTATGGAATGGGAAAGGATCTTTACCAATGCTACATCTAATAGAGGGATAATATCCAAATAGTATAAAAAACTCAACAAATTAGAAACCCAAATCTCAAATTGCCCAGTTGAAAAATATAGCACAGAGCTAAACACAATTTTCAAGAGAGGAATCTCCAATGCCAAGAAACACTTAAAGAAACGTTCTGACATCCTTAGTCATCAGGAAAATGCAAATCAAAGTTATTTTGAGATTCCATCTTACATCCATCAGAACAGCTAAGATCAAAAACTCAGGCATCAGAACAAGTTGTTAAGGATGTGGAGCAAGAAGAACACTCCTCAATTGCTGGTAGAAATGAAAACTTATACAACCACCCTGGAAATCAATTTGGTGATATCTCAGAAACTTGGAAATACTTCTACATTAAGACCCAGCTATACCATTCCTGGGCATATAGCCAAAAGATGATACAGCATGATCTGTTCATAACAGCTTGAGACCTATCCCATGGGCAAGAACCAATCCCTGACAGTATTAATGATACTTTGTTAGGCTTGCAGACAGAAACCTAGCACACCTGTCCTCTGAGAGGCTCCACCAAGCTGCATACTGAAACAGGTGCAAAGTCCCACAGCCAAACATTAGAAGGAGCATGGGGAGTCTTGTGGAAGAGTTGGGGGAAAGATTGAGGGACCTGGAACTGACAGGGACTCCACAAGAAGACCAACAAAGTCAACTGTCCTGTATCACTGGGGGCTCCCACAGACTGAACCACCAACCAAGAACAATACATTTGCTGGACCTAGGTCCCTCCAGATATGCAGAACATATAATGTTCCTTCAAAAACATTTTAAGTTCTATTAGCTAGTCCATATGGAGTAGTAAGAATTCACTGAATAATTTTCAACTTGACTGAACCACTGGCATTGATTTGTTTTTCCCTAATTAAGATAGAAAAAAATTTATAGATCTTATTTTCATGTTTACATAAAAATTTAGATGATTCCAATGAGTCTCTCAAACACACATGTCATGACTAACCTTGGGTTTTTCCACTTCAAATTCATATTTCTTGTCACTATTGTAAGTTCATAATAGAACTATCAAAATAATCATTAAATTTCATACAGTCATAATAAGTGTGCTTACTCCAGTGCCTGCAAAAGATTAAATAAATTTTATTTCATTTTTCTTCTGAGTTCCTCAAATATAACTTAGCCTTTACTTTATTGTGTCCTGGTATTCATGTTATAGACAAAGTGTTTCAAGACCATGGATAAAATGAAATTTGCCCCAAAGACAAATAGACAGCATTAGAACTCAGGGATTCTGGCCTTCAATTCAGTAATTCTCACTACTTGAAAACACACTAAAGTGTTTTTCCAATTATTTCAACAACTGGAGATATCTGAAATAAAAGAGTTAATTTTGCCATTTTTTTCTTTATATTAATTATGCTATGATGACAGACTATATCACTCATGGAGGCTTTAGTTCTTTCTAAAGCTCAAAATCACTCAGGCCTTCTTAGTGTTTATATATTTGAAATTATTTTTCTTACTTACTTTTAATATATTAAACACTATAAATTGAACATCCAATTTAGACTCTATAAGAAAATTGTCTCCTTCCTTCAATAGATTGCATCACCCTCCCTATGGTAATGAAATTTATAATAAGTAACTAATTCTAATAATTTAATACTATATAGAACTTTTATTGTGATTCAAACAAAAATATTCAATATATGTTAGCCATTATTGTAGAATTACATACATGTAAATAACCAATTTGCAGTGTACATGTTGTATAGTCAACACAAAAACCAAGTGATTCTCTAGCATAATACAGTTTGAAAAAAAAATCTCAAACTTATCATTTATTTCCAAGAGGTATTGTTGTTTGAGAAAAGTAATATTTGCTGAGTTGCATGCTACTGTTTTGTCATAAACTATACCCCAATTTATATTAACAATTCTCCTTTAAAACACTGTGGTTTCTAAGAAATGATTTATAAGTGTCTGGGAGAAGACTCATGCTCCATCTTATGATACCATTTAATTGTTCTATTTCTGCTTCTAAGAAGAAATCCTAGTTCTACTATGAAGACACATTTCACAATCATTAGTATTGACAATAGCAATGTCTCAAAAGGATAATGTTTGGGCTACTTAGCCATGGAGAACGTTTCATAGGCTGTTGTCTCAGAAACATTGAAGCCAAAGTAACTACCAACCAGTTTCAAACAGCACTAGCACTTGTAGCTTTGCAGCACTACTGAAGGGTCTTCTGCTTTCTTTCTGTAGGATTAGTAATAGTTAAAAAGTGTCACATGAAAACCAGAGTATAAAGGTTCCATTTTCTACCTTGTACAGGAGCAAATTCATGGTAAGTCAGTAGGTTACTAAGATTTAGGATATTGTAACTTCTCAAATACCTATTATTCTGGCCTACAGCTTATCTGGAAAAGGTTTTGTCAACTTCATATGTTCACATAACTGACTTGAGCCTTGGATTCTGTACCTTATCTCTATGACAATGTCTTCTGTTTTGGCTTATCACATCTCTGTGACATGGATGAAGCATTTAATGCTGGTGAAAGTTCTGTGCAAGGATACAGGTGAACACAAATGCAAAACAAGTTGATTTCACAAAACTCTAGGTTTGATATTCATGCTGAACCCCTAACAGAATAACTCACAGAAACTGGGAGGTATGTGATAACTTTCATGTTTCAAAATGTAAAATATATCTTTCAAAGCAAAGAACCAAAGAGTCAGAGGTTAAATCATCTAGAGTCACAGAATTCTATACTAGGCTAACTCAGGGGTTCTCAACCTTCCTAAGGATGCTACCTTTTAATACATTTCTTCCTGTCATGGTGACCCCAAACTATAAAATTATTTCTGTTGTACTTCATAACTGTAATTTTCTGTTATAAATTTTAAGATAAATATCTGATGTATAGGTTATCTGATATGTGACTCCTGTAAAAGAGTCATTCAATATTCCCAAAGGGGTCATAATCCACAGTTTCAGAACCACTGGGATAACTAGTCCTGAAGTGCATATTAACTGATGCCCACATCATTGCTGGATTATAATAACTTGTCTTAGCATCACAGATTAGAATACTTTATTTCCAAGACTTTTTTTTTTTTTAAAAAAGCACACTACTGTTACAGTTACTCTCATCTTTGATAGAAGTAATATCAATGACAAAATGGTATAAGCAATAGTACATGTACAGAGTAAACAAACATATTGAATTTATAATTAAATATTTAAGTTTAAGAATGAACTAGTGGGTGGGTGTTGAGGAGTGAAATAAAAAGGAATAGTAAAATACTCTGATCAAACACAACTGTGTCATTTTTAGAACAACATCCAAATACACAAAAGGCTTTTCATAAGTTACAGTCACTGAATTATCTATAGGAATTTCCTTTCTCATGTCATGATAAACATATTCATTCAGGTTATATGAGAAAAGACATATCCAAAGTATGTGAAGAAGGCCACAGTCATATCTTCAATCCTAGATGTCCACTGAAGCTGCTCCAGGTTCTCACCTACCTCAAGAAGTATAAGAGAAAGAGTATGAAAAGATGTTTAGTTCAGCCACTCTAGGAGATTCTTCCTCTGTCCCTTCTGCAGTAATGAAAATAATAGGTGCTGTTTTGTTCCTTTATCAACACAAGGATATGAGAGTTTCTTGTAAAATCCAGTCATATACATGGGAGAAAGTTTTTCTTTGATTGTGTGCAAAAAACCACTTAAGACTTTACTTTTCTCCTCCCTCTTCTCTATTAGACAGTGCACCCTGCAAGTACATGAATGCATGCCTTACAATGTAAGAAGTCTACCCTGGGACTCTTCAGTTAGTATTTGTTTGCTACAACAATGTTAATAATACCCATGGCAGAGATGCTTAAGCAATTCCGTGCTGCCAGAATAACTGTAGAAGATAATAGAGTATCTAAATTGATTTATCCAGAAAGAGAATGCAAGATATTCAGAAAATCCCACTGGGAGTTCTTCAGCCAGGCTTTCAATTGTCAAAAATTGTACAATGAACAGTTTCTACACAATCTACTGAGACCTAATATAAACTTCAGGGAAAATAAACAGTATGCATTCCAAAGTTGTCCAAACAATAAGACTAGAGAATATTTCTGTAGACCTTTACATTTTTCTTCAGAATGTTATATAACAAGACTAAAATAGTCTCATTTTGTTACCAATTTGATCCACACGTAATCACACTGGCAAGTTGAATGAAGAGAAAAATGTACATGTATTTGTAAAAGGTAACCTAATTTAGGCTTAATAACTATGCATTTTTATATCTCCAGCCAAATCTCACATACTGTTTCATTTCTAAGCTCTTTCTTGGTACCATTTTGGTCTTGCTACTTACTAACACGTTCACCTCGGAAGCAATAGTTGTAGATGTTGGAGAAACATCAAATCATGTCTACAGCACTTGGTAGCTGTTTTCCTGAGACTTTTTAAAAAATCACATTGGGCTTTACTTTCACATCTATAACAGGAATAAGCTACAGACTCAGACCCTGAAGGCCTATTGTCATAATTAAGTGACACATAGCACTGATCCTATTACCTCCCATAGCCTAAAACACAGGTGCTTAGATTAGCAGCTCTGAGTGTTAATCCCCTTTAGCATTTCACATTAGAATGTCACAAGGTGATACCTCATCTTCCTGACAGGATTTAGATGGTTGTTATGTCCACACTTCTAAATAATGCTCTAACTGAATTCAACAGAACTTGCCACATCAAGGTACACAGGAGTTCAAAGTGGTAAGGAAAAGAACTTATTAAAATAGAGAAAAGAATACAAATACACTCACAAAAATAAAACAATATACTATATTTCCAAAAAATATGAAATTCAAAGTAAAACAAGATTGCTTTTATTATATAAACTTTCTAAAATTAGACAGCATTGGTAAAATTTATGATAAAATGTGTACTTAAATGCAGTACAGTATTATTGGTCCTGGGTCATATTTTCAAAGAATGTATATAATATGACAGTTAATTTTCTGCACTAAGTTTGCTGGACCACAGAATATTTAAGTTTCTAGTTAAATGTTATCCTTGGGTAGACCCAGGATGATTTTTTAGAAATTAAAATTTGAACTGATCCCTATGTAACGAACATTGCCCTGTTCTTGTAAACGTTCAGTCCAGTGAGGTCTGCCTCACTGTCTTTGTTACTGTAAGATACTTTTCTACTGCTCTGATAAAAGACCATAGCCAGAGAAATGTATAGAACTGAGTTATTTGGATTTGATGAACCAGAGGGTTCCAGTCCATAAAGATGGATTGAAAGTATCAGGTGGCAGGAATGGATGCTGAGGAAGGTGATGTGTCATGTCTTAAACTGCAAATGCACAGAAGAGAGAACATTAAGAATGATACCATGTTTTGAAACCTCAAAGTCCTCCCACAGTGGCATGCTTTCTCTAACAAGATCATATCTACTAAACAGCTCCATCAACTGGGACAAAGTACTCAAATATCTGACACCCATGGAAGATACTCTTATTGAAACCACCACACTATATCTCTCCCTATTTGGTTTAGAAATCAAATACAGTCTGTGAGGACATTTCCCATATGCTGAGTTATATCACAGCCCTCAGTTTTATAAATGGAGTGAAGTGGTATAAGAATCTAAATGATAGAGAACTTATATTTTTACTAGGTAAAGATCGACAATGAATAAGCTGAATTTTAATTTAATAAGCACTAATTGCTGCAAAAATAATTTTATGAAGGATAGTAAGAAAGTTGTGAGAAAAGAGATTAATATAGATTAAAATGATCTGAATAGATGATATTTAAGAGTTGAATAATATGAGCAAATCATATTTTATGGTGCTCTGTAGAATACCACATACATAAAAACTTCACAGGAAGATACAGTAATAAATTTTGAAAGAACGTAAAGTTTTACAGACATTTAATACAGCTGTAGAATTCCTTATAATATAGAAAAATGCACTAACCTGGGGCAGGTAGCTGTATTATTAAGTGGAGGTTCATGTTTGCATATATGTGTGTGTGTATGCTTTTGTTCTTTTATTCTATGTCTTAATATGAAACTATATTATTTTATGCCCTCATGTTAGAAAAGGTAAATACAACAACAAATATAAAACACAGCTCATATATTTAATCAACACTGTTCATATTAGAGTAATAGGAACAGAACATGCTTGCTATGAGTTATGTTAATTCTGCTCATTTCAAATATATAGAGAAACTAATATATAATGCCCATAGTGATTACACTTAATCTTTTACTGTTGTTAGCTGATTCCCATTTCTTCCTACCCACACAGACTTCTCTCACATCATTACTCTTTAGACCATTAATAAGAAATCTACCAGCTTTTCTTCCTTTACTCTTTAACATTTCATTGACAACACCTTATGGGAAGCAAGCATTTCTGAGAAAGCCATAAGCGTGTTTACACAATTATCTCTCCCACTGACATATCTAATTCCTCTTTCTCTCTTGCCTGTGCATCAAAAATTTTGGAAATAAAAGTGTAAGACTCCTATGAACATTTATAAGTATACATGGCATGTCTGTCAGAATGTCTTCACTTATAGGTTACAGCCTGTCTAACGTCTGTTAGAAAAATGCAATTAGTTTTTGGAGGTCTAAAGTCAAACACATTGTCTTAGGAAGTAGTTTTAAAGCAAGCCATACAGCTCTCCACTTGGTAATTTAAATGACTGACCGCTCAATTTATGAGCATTCCCAGCGATAAAATTCAGCCTGAACTTAATAATAGCACATTTTATGTGACAACGATGACAATTACAATCTATAGTTACTGCAGTCGCCCTTTGGTCTAGGGAAAAATGACAGTATTAATTATACACACTTGCCATTTATCAGACTTAACTTGGCAGGCGATTGAGCTGAGAACTATCTCCAACTTGACTCCTACATTTACCATTTTCTAATCCACTGAAACGAAGATAATTAGAATAGGAAAAAAAGTGAGTGGCTTCTTCTCCCCAGGCCTTTATCTTGATTTCACGTACAGTATAGTTCTAGGATCATATTAAATTTTTACCACTTGCTTTAAAACCCTGCTGTTATTTATTTCCTGAACTAGCACAAAGGGAATAATATTTTCTACTGAAGCATAGTGAGACTTCTGCTACATGCAACTTCCATATTTCATTTTATATCTTATGTTTATATTTGAACTACTTGAAGATTTGAGGTCCCTATTATTTTGCCTTGCTAGTTTGCTATGCTACAATGAGGCTTACAATCTAAAAAAATGTCTAAATGGCTTACAATCCAAAAAGCATAAACAAAGGACTCCTAAACAGCCTTATTTTTCATTCAATCATTTTTATCACTTTTATTAAATAATAAACTTGACTTATTCAGAACTTTAGTCCTCCATCTATTAGTAGAGATCTGATATGACATTTAACATTCAAGACAATTATGATACCATGTTCATTGCTTCTATGTTCAGGATACTACTACAACATTTCTCAGATAAGTTAGGGAAATTTTATTTATTGAACTGTGGCCACACCTTTAATGTATAGTCTCTCATGAAATCTTTAAATATCTCCTTCTAGAGTAGAAAGAGAGCTAAAGAGGCCTTATCTGGCATCAATAGGAGGGGAGGCTCTTGATCCTATGAAGGCTCGATGCCCCAGTGTAGAGGAATGCTAGTGTGGTGAGGTGAGGCAGGAGTAGGTAGATGGGTGGGAGAGCACCCTCATAGAAGCAGGGTAAGGGGAAGAATGGGAAGGGGTGTTTGCAGAGGAGAGACCAGGAGAGAGGATAACATTTGAAATGTAAAAAAAAATAAAATATACAATTTAAAAACAAGAAAAAGAAAAATGAGACAGCTGGAATTCCTGAAGTCTAAACCATGTGGCAGGAAAATGTGACATGAAACAATCCTAATCCAGAGAAATTAAATGGATAAAAATATATTTAAATAAACTGAATTCACAAGAGGTTGTTCATCTGTACAGGCAGAACACTACACTGAACAACACTCTGAGCTGAATGTTAGTTACTGGGGCTAGAATCCGGAGAGATGGGTACATGTTCATCAAAGGGGTTTTTGCATATTTGTTTTATTTAATTTTTTGTTTTGTATTCTGAAAATAGGTTGTTTCATACAATATATTTTAATTACAGTTTCCCATCCATCAACTCCTCCCAGATCCTCCATAAATTCCCTCACACCCAAATCCACACTCTTTTTTTTCTCCTGATTTTCATTAGAAAAAAAGAAACAAGCATCTAAAAATAATAATAAAATAAAAACTGGAAAAGTAGGAAGCAAACATTAAAAAGAGGAAAGGCACTAGAAATGCATATAGATGCATAGACACATTCTCACACAAAAATCCCATACAAACACAAAACTGGAGACCATAATGTATATGCAAAAGACTATAGTTTCAAAAATATCCTGACAAGCATTATGAGACAAAGAATAAATGACTAAGGTTGCTTTCTGTTGGCCATTACTGCTGAGGCCGAGCATGCCTTGAGGGATTTGCATACCCAGTGAAACTTTGTTGGAGAATTTACTCTGTGAGACTTAAATTATACTATAGAGCCATAGTAACAAAAAATGCCATGGTATTGGCATAAAAACAAGTATTTCAAGAGTTTGAACTCAATTATGAAATGGGAAAATCATAGAACATTTTGTAACAATTATTACTATAATTAATAATACTTCATTGCCAGTTTGATGAGTTTTTTATTGTCCCTTCCAGGAAATGCGGGAGGTAACAACTGTGTTAACTAACAGCAAATTTGAAATATATATTATCTATCAAATTTTATACTATACTCATCTTAAATATCACAGTTTTCTTTTTATTTATACTTTAATAATTCAGAGAATGTTTTTAAAGGAAAATTCGAGGACTAGAGCTGACCGGGCAGCTCCCCTTCACAGGTTTCTTAAAGGTTTCATCTTGTTTTAATTTTTTCATCTGATTCAGTTGAGCAGCACATCTTATAAATTCTCTTCATTTCTAGAATAGACTTGTGGCTATGAATTCCTGGGGCAGAGTTTACAGAAATCAGTAAAATCTATTTCTGCCAACAAAGTTTTCCTAATGTAAGATATGAAGGCATTGTTACAATGTTAATCCTGGGAAAACTTCCATTTGATATGGGAGAGTACCCCTATAATCCCCTATATGGGAGAGTATTCCCCACTTCTAGGGGTAGGTTAACATATTTGGGAGAAAGATCCTGTGTTTTTCTCAGGTAGAGTCAATTGTTTGGGCATTTTTGTCTATATCTACTTAAGAAAGCCCTTAGGAATTAATTTAGGAAACTTAGAGGAGTGAAGTAAACAACTATAGATGGTTCAGATGAATAAACTGTTCTGTCAAATAATGCAAACTTAACATATGGAGGGATTGTGCTTCCCTTGGATTGCCCCAAAGAGCTGTTTGCTTTTAGGGACTAAACATAGCTTTTGTGAACACATTGGCTTTAGAACACTTGTGAAAACAGAATGAGGGGACTTCAAGGCATCTTGTGATCTTCACTTGACTACAAAGAAAAGATAAAATGAATCAAGAGAAAGTACTGTGTTCTAAGAATTTGAAGTGAATGGTGAAAGCATTGAAAGCTCTTGTTGATTTGCTTGAAGGACAGAGTGCAATGTCTTCAATATTCTTATGTTAGGCAGAAAAAATTTACCCTTCCCAAAGAGTATATTCTTAATTTAAAATATATATGTTACCTGGCAAAAAAAAAGAAGAAGACTTTAGGAGCAGAATTAAATTAGTAATATTGAAATAGGAACATTATTTGTTTCTGAGAGCACAGGTGGATGAATTAATCACTAAAGTAAAAATATTTCAGAACTAAGGGCACCTGAAATATGATTATAGCACATCCCTACAACATGACATCAAGGTAGAGCCTAAATTACATCTTTACTTTTTAGCAATGAAACAATCATAAACCTTTGTTAATCATAAAGAAAATCTGAGAAAGCAAATATTTCATGAATACTTTGTAGAATATTTTAGTTAACATTCTTCAGATAAATAGAACCAAAAAAGGGATAGATGACTAGATTAATACATTATAATGATAGATAAAAATATTACAGATATATGATAGATAGTTAGAAAGATAGATTGTAATATTTATGATGAGAAATTTATTTGCACAATTATAGGTTGATATATTCTAGAATCTTCATAGTTGATTGAAAGGTTTATGTTCTATTCGGGTCCTTAACAGATTGGAAGTTATTCACTCACATTGGAGACCATTCTTTGTAATTTTGTCCATATCTCTTGAAGAGTGTACTCTTTCCTTTAAAATGAAATCTATATTGCAACAGAGTATAAAAAGGCATAAAAAGAAAAAGAAAAATATTAATAGGTCATTGTGAAAATAATATATGCTGTTACTTCTTTTTTGTTCATGAGCTAGGCTCTAACCCAGAGGAAAACTGGAACCATATTTTGCATGTAAGTTTGAGATGATGCACAGCCTTCCAGAACCCATGCATGAATTGTCCTCAGCTGTAACTGAGTTCTCAATAGCCTATTTTACTTGTATGTTTAATAAACTACTTCAGTGTGGTGAAGATGAACAACATGAATAATGTTCATGAGTATGGCCACTCCATATATCATGGCTATCAAGTTAGTTTCTTCTCTGGAACCATGCTATGGCATGAAATTCTACAATACCAGATACAGCATGGAAAAAATAAACAGATAGTAATTTTAACAGAAGCATGCTAAGCCACAGAGGCAGATTCATTGAACTCAGAACCAGGTAGATCATTTCATAAACAAAATACTGCACTTTTCAAGAGAGGAGTCCAAAATAAGCCTCAAATGTACCTGTTTGGTCACGTTTAGAACATGGGGACTCAGTTCCTCTGTGCTGCTGGCCACTTCACAACATAGAGATGACTATAGCCAGTCACACCATGTTGTTAAGCACATTTATAACCTGTTTCTGTCAAGTTCCACTTTGACCATAAGAAATGAAAGGGGCAGCTTGGGAATGAGCCAGGTTGATTGTCTGACAGGAATCATTAGATATTCCAGAAATAAATGATGAGGTTTTTTTCACGTAAATGGTAAAGAGGAAGCTATTCCTATGTCCTCAGAACCATAATGAGCCTGAGCACTTATTGCAGTCCTTTAGCAGGCTAATAAAAGTCTCTGGGTAGACTTGTCTTCTATACTCAGTAGTTTGTTGTTTGTTTGTTTAGGGACTCTGAGAAATTCATGCAAGGTTATTTTCCCACCTTTTTGTACTCTTAGTCTAAGTCCCAGTTTTCTAGAGTGTTGTTTGGAATTCTGATTGCTCATCATCTCTACACCTTCCCACCTATCCACTCTCAAGTGTGTGATTTAGTAATTTAGAGGAAGAGCCCTAAAAATGGCATTTCTAACAGTTCTGTCATGACTATGCTGTGAGATCTGCATTGACCATTCGCCAATTCGGGTTCCATGAAGCCTACAATTTATAAAAACCCAAGACTGTTTACTGTAAATCCAATATTAGTCATAGGAACAGAAATAAGACCTCTGCAAATTTGGGTACTATAAAGGTCTGTGTCTGAGAAGGAGTTCTCTAATTTACATGAACTATGAAGCTGAGGTTCAGTTGGGCATCTTAAGTAAGAAACAGTAGCACACATAAAATGCCATTTGTTTACTTGTAGATTTTTTTGTAGTGTTTAAAATGAGATTTGTTCTGCTCTTTAATAAATAAACAATAGTAGATGTTTACCTTTGATTAATAGAATTTAGATGATTGCGCAATATCTAAAAATACTACTATAGCAATGGCTAGAGAATTATTATACTGGAATAAAATAAAGTGGCTCAAATAAGGGCAGCATCATATTGCAGAATTATATAATCTTGACATTGGGTCTTATAAAGCTGTATTTCTTGTCACTGTACTCATCTTCAAATCCTATTTGGGAATAACAACATTAATCAAACCACTTTTGAGCATTCAATTTACCAGTGTGAGCTTCTAGAATATCCCTATTTTCTGACAGTGAAAGATGAAGAAAAATTACACATCAATATTTTACCTACCAATAATCTCTTAATTCAGAAGTCAACTATAACTCATAGAAAAGATACTTATGTATTTACTAGCCTTTATGCAATTTTTAAAGCACACTTGACACATTTGAACCTCTCAATAAATCCTAAGCATGCCATAGATGCCACCAATGAGCCTTTCTTTGCAAGTATAAGACTATCACTGGAAAATCTGCTTCTCTTTTGCGTAGGTCTAAAGAAAAATTGTCTTGCAAACAAGCAGCTAACCTCACTTCTTCAGATATTTTCTGCCAACACCATTGATTTCACTGAGGGCCCCTGGGCGTAAAGAATGAAAAGCAGCCCAGATGGTTTTGAAAAGCAGAATTGGGATTTGACTTTTAAGTGTCTAAATTAGATGAACCAGATGCATCCTCCCCTCTGTACTGCACATAGAAGAAATCAACACACTATTTCACAAAACTTCAGAAGTCTGCTACTTTCAGTCAGGATTCAGGTTTTCCAATCTCACAATGGCAGCTGCATGGATTCAGTTATAGCAAAGTTATAGAATGAGAAATGGAAGGGACAGAAAAATCAATGTATTGAACACTCTGACCCAGCTTTGATGTGCAATGCAGTACAAGCATCTCAGTACAAACCTATAATAAATGTCTCTGATCAGCCAACAAACGGTGCCTGGCTTAAATATACAGCAAAAAGAGGAAGGAATTGGGAATAAGAGATTATCTGACTGGTTTGATCTACAGAGATGTCAGAATTTTAATCCAAATCAGAGATAAGCTGTCTAATTCTGACTTTTTTTGTTTTGTTTTTTGGATTCTGGTATATATATATATATATTATATATATATAATATATATATATATAATATATAATATAATATATATAAGAATTATTCATTATATATATATATTATATATATATAATTATATATATATAATATATATATATAATTATATATATATTATATACATATAATGAATAATTCTTTTGAAAGAAGCTAAGATAAGCTAAGATACATTCATTCTTGTGATTATTTTTAACAATGCCCATCAAGATTATGTAGACTTGTAAAAGTCTTTTCATATCAGTAGTTGACAGTAGTTACTGTCTCTGTAAACCTAATTCCTCTCAGGACTCAAATATTTTTTGGAAGTTGGAATTATATTTTATGCAGTTCAAGAGTTAAATACTATTTTATTTAGGAATAATGGGAGTAAAGAAGTACACTGCCCAGCGAGGGATCTGATTTCTATGTATATTGAATGACAGTGGCAATCCCTAGACAAAAAAGAAGACAAAGAATTTAGAAAACAGGAGTTAAAGATGAAATTTTTCAAAAGATACATGAAGGAAAAGTTTCCTTAATTATGTTTTATATAAATGATAATTAAAGAATAATTTAGGGCCCAGGATTTATAATACAGAAACTTACACATTTCAGCCTTTACAGTTGAATTTCCTCCACAAAACTAGGGTAACCTTTATCTAAAATATATCACAGCCATTTCTAGAGCCCCAGCTGATTAGTACGCATTATCCCAGAAAAGCAAAGATTTCAGGTTAGTGAATCTGGTATCTTGATATTCAATTAATTAGTACTAGTTAATCAGAACCACAATGTCTTTTTACTGTTTTTTCCCTTTTTATTAAAAATAAATTTGTTTCTCATGCAATATATACTGGTTATAGTTTCCCCTCACTCTAAGCCTCCCAGATCCCCTACCCCCAGCTATTTTTCCATCCAGATTCACTCTCTTTCTGACTGTCATTTAAAAAAGAACAGACTTCTAAGGTATAACAACCAAACAGCAAAATAAAATATAATAAGATAAAACAGAAACTATCACAGGGAAGTGGAATGAGGTAAACGAAAAGAAGGAAAAGAGCCACAGGAGAAGATATAATAATCAGAGGCTCACTTCAGTACACATTCAGAAGTCCATAAAATAATAAATTAAAAACTATAATGTATATGCATTTGATGGAGATAATCCATCTAGAGCTGTGTGTTAAATGATCTCACTGTGTAATGTCTGGCCATTGGTATTTGTTCAGATTTGCTGGGGAACAATCCTCTCTGATGCTGGTTGGGTAAGGCACCAAACTATGAGTATAGCAGAACATCACCAAGAATCATTTTATTGTTTGTTTTATTTAATTTTTTATTAGTTTGGGCACACCCTAGGTTTTGGGGCCACTATGGTTCTTGGTCACCCAAGCAGTATTAGGAATGAATTCCACCTCGTGAACTGGCTGTTAAGTTGAGTCAGACATTTGTTGGTTACTCCTACAAGCTTTGTACCATTGTTGCACTAGCATAATTTGCAAACAGGACAGATTGTAGATTGAAAGTTGTATGGCTAGGTTGGTGTTCACATTTTTCCTTGGTAGCTTCAGAGTACCTTCCTGAACCACAGATGCTAGAATGCGTGGGTAAAAGCTCTATGTAGACACCAGTTCTCTATTTCCATGTTCAATAAATTGTGGTCATGTTATCTTCAACAATGGAACCTCACTGCCAGTTTGAAGATAACAACATATTATCTTGGCCTGTGTTGTTTGGATGTTACCATAGGACCTCTTTGGCCAATAACTTAATGGGATGTAATCCACTGGGTACTGGAAGTTCCCTTTAGTGACTAGAAATGGCCAGGTGGAAATCTGTCTCCCTCATTATTTGGAGACTTCATTAGGATCACATATTTTAGAATGTTGTCACTGCACTAGGCTTCCATACCACCCCTCAAATTCTCAATTCTAGCTGTCTCTCCCTCCATTCCCCAATATTATCTCCTCTCCCCTCCCCTTCTCTACCAAATCCTCCATTTCACATCCTGACTAACCCCCAGTCTATGCATAAAATCTATTCTATTTCCCCCTCCCAGGAATATCAATATGCCCCATTCCCAGTCCCTCCCCTATACTTAACTTCTCTGGGTCTACGGATTGTAGCTTGGCTATCATTTATTTAACAGCTAATAATCCAGACATGAGCAAATACCTTATTTTTCTTCCTGAGTCTTGGTTACCTCGCTCACTCAGGATGGCTTTTTTTTTTTTTCTAGTTCCATCTACTTGCCAGCAAATTTTATGGTGTCACTTTTTTTTAACAGCTGAGAAATACTTCATTATGTAAGAAAGTAGAGTCTTGCTTCCCTCTGAAACATCATAGGTCAGGTCTCCATTGTCTGCATTGCTCTCTACAATCTTATCTTCCAAGTTCCTATAATACATCTTACCACCCTCTAAACACTCAATGCCTTTTCTAGCCCAAAGTTTCAAAGTCCTTCCAGAATCTTCTTCAAAACAACATATTCAGGTCTATTACAGGAGTACTCCACCCCTGCTACCAACTTATCTTAGATATGGTCACTATTGCAGCAATGAGACACTACGGTAAAAATCAAGTAGCTAGAGAGGAAAAGATTTATTTGGCCTACACTGTAGTCTATCATTGAAGGATGCCAGGACAGTAACTCGAACATGGCAGAAACTTGGAGGCAGGAACTGATGCAGAGGCCATGGATGGGTACTGCTTACTGGATTGTTCCTCACAGTTTTCTTAGACTGTTTTCTTACAAAACTCAAGACTGGCAGCCAAGGGATAGAACCACTCACAATGAGCTGGGCCATTCCACATCTATACTAATTAAGAAAATGGCATACAGACTTGCTTACCACAAGATCTTATGGAGGCATTTTCTTAATTGAGGTTCCCTTCTCTCAGATGACCTTAGCTTGTGTCCGCTTGAGATAAAGCTATTGAGCACAGAGGAGCACAGAGCGAAGGTTTCTTAATCTAGCAAACTTCTGTTTGCATGGTAATAAGTTGAGGCACACAGACAAAAGAGCTGACAGGAGGACAGTGATCCTAGACCTACTTGGGCAAAAAGGAAGGAGCATCTTTACAGGATCCAAGGAAAGCTGAGCCACAGAGGAGGAGCTTCTAGTCATAGTGATAGGTTAGAACCACAGTAAAGAGAAGACTACCCAAAAGAGAGAGTGCAGATTTTTCTTCTTTGTCTTCTGGTCTTCTTATCCATCATTGCTTCTCTTAGCTGAACAAGACACAGGTTGAATATGGAGGATTGGAAGAGGTAAATATGCATGGGCATGTCAGCAGAGAGGGAAGCAAACAATTTTCAATCCAGGCCTCATAAAATTCAGAAGCTGCAAAAAGGATTGCATTACTAAAGTATCATCAGGTTGTCTGTTTAGTCTCAGAGAAATTAATCCAACCTGTGATTTCACCCCTAGAATGAAAACCTGTTCTTCCTCACAGACCACAGCAGTTCCTTTAAAGGCCTGTATGGCTCCCATACTGAACTACCCAACAGTTCCTTGAACTATGTTAATTCACCACAGTCAAGGAATCCTGAAAACCTGTTTTGTTTTGTTTTTTTCTGTTTTGTTTTTGTTTGTTTGTTTTTTTTGTCTCAATTAGTGTACCAATTTAGAGTATCAGGATAAAGAGTAATCTATGAATTAAAATATGAAGACATTTTCCTACAAGAATGAATTAAAGAAAACTCTCTCTCTCTCTCTCTCTCTCTCTCTCTCTCTCTCTCTCTCTCTCTCTCTCTCTTTCTCTCTCTCTCTCAATATATTAAAACTGTCAAACACAGGAAGTTTTACCTAATGCCCTGATGACATAATGGTAAACAATTAAACTTCCATTCCAGATGAGATGCTCATGTGATCGAATAAATGGACAGTAGGAAAAGATACTGATGGCAAAAGACTCATTCTCTGCACGCCTCCCAAACTTGTTAAAAAATAGAAATCCATTTCACAGTGCTCCATGTTAATGTGTTACACTGAGAATTTTGCTAGGCTACTTTTGAGCAATTACAATTTTCTGCAGAGGGTAAATCAATCTAGCACTTTGTGTTCTGTGTTGATCATTAGTTTCATCCGGTGACTTGAAAAGTGTGTAAGTTCCATCTGAAGAATTTAAAACTTTTTCTTTATTAAAAATACACTCAGAGATGAGGCAACACAATGTAACTGTAATTGGTGTATGAAACCAAAGGACTGCATTGCAAATCGGAAGAGAGTACAAGAAGAATCATCCAAGTTCCCATGGGCTGATATCAGCACCAGGATTAACATTCCCAGAAGGCCAAAAGCCAGTGACCTTAACAGCACAAGTTGTTTCATTTCCCAACATATACCTAAGAGCTAAAAATAATAATCAGTAGTCTCTGAATATTAAAATTATTTTTCTCCTCTGAAAACATAGAGTTTTATTACTTCAAATCCTCTTCTTCCATTAATGGAATACTTTTGCTTCCATATACATACCAAATATGTTTACCCATGATTTATAAATGATGAACATGTACGGCTATCACTTGCTAATCCCCAGAGGTAGCACATCAATTTAGGCTGCCAGTCATCATCCGGTTCGCCTAGTGATTTTGAATTTACATATAAAATAATATGTCATGTCAATCTTATTTGGAGGTGGAAGAGCAAATGAGTCAAATCTTATAAAATTACAATGTATTCACATCTTAATAAGAAGTTAACCAAAAGTTCGTACTACAATTGAATATGTGATTCGACTTTTATCAGTTTGTCACTTACTGCCTTTTGCAGTATAATTATCATTCAATCCTTCATTTCCTTGGGATAAATTTTTTTTCAGCCACTGGGCTGTATCAGGGAAGGTTAATTTACTTAAACTGATACAAAAGTGATTACATGAGTTGACTTAATGAGACATGCATAAACTTCAGGGAGTAGTGAGGCTCTGTAAATTCTTAAGAAACATGAATTAGAAATATTAAACCATTCCTCCTGGGAGACATACCAACTTAGATGTTAAGGGCCTCTGGTCACGTTTTCATCAACCAGTTAATACATAATTTTATCTTAAATGTGTTTATATGTTTAAAGAAATCTTATTTGAATATATATTATGGATTCATCAACAGTTAACTCATAAGATCAACAGTTAGCTCAACAGCATTCTATCTCATATCTAAAGGAATATCTAACATGCATACTTTATCTATAAAGTACATCAAAGCCCTCTTTTACTTAAGACTGGATAGTATATCATCTTTTCTTTGAGAATGAGAATATTGAAAAATACCACAACCACCAAAAGCCAGATTATCTGTGAAATCTGCAAATTTTTAACTTATATGAATAATAAGTGGGAGTTGGAGGCGGAGAGAAACTGACAAGGAGTAGAACATGTTGCTCAAACGGCATGAGTTTCAATCAGTAAAACAGAGGAGCTTGACAATCTCTTGTTGGGCATGGTTACTATAATATGAAAGGTACTCACATCAATAGTGTACTATGTATTTCCTAAAAGAACAGATTTTAAATGTTTTTAACTCCATAAACCAGTGTGTAAAGGGACAAATGTTGATTATCTTAAATTACTCATTACAAAATATCTATATATGTCATGTTTTTATCTTAACCTTATGTAGTCATTATTTTTCAGTTAAAAATAAAATACATGGAACTGAAGAGGTGGCTCAGTGGTTAAGAACACTTGTTGTTCTTCCAAAGGACCCAGGTTCAATTTCCAGCACCCACATAGCAGCTCACAACTGTTTGTATGATTCATGGGGATATGACTCCCTCACACACGATTACAAAAACTCCAATGTACATCAAATAAAAGAAATAAGTTGAAGACCCCCAAACTCGGGAGACCCTTACACAAGTTTTGGGAAATCACGGCCACCCAAAAATTGCAAGACATCCCCCAAAATCGCAAGACACCATAACTGGATGCAATCAGCAGAGGTTTATTAGGGAGAGTTGGCCAGCCAAGGTCAAATTGCATGTTCACGTAGGAGCAGGAGCAGAATTTGACAAAAGACCAGCAAGCTGAGGGGCTTTTTATAACATGAGGTGGGGAAAGGGAGGAATTTTCACGCAGTTACACATGATTGGTTGCTTTACAAATTTTGAATATCAGCAGGCTATAACACTGGGAAGACTTCAAGGAGGGGAGGGGTAACCAAGAACAGTGGAAAGTTAGCTAGTTCTTTGAACCAGCCAGTTGACATTCATCTTTCTATGTGGTTAGGAATGTGTCTTCCTGCTTTGGGCCTTCCCCACCCACAGGTGGGTTCTCTTCCCTGAGGCTTGAGGAATGTTAATCTAGCAAGTGTCCTTTGACTCAGGGATAATGTACTCTTCCTGGAATGTATCCCAGGGCAGTGAAAGCCTGAAATCTTACATTCAGTTCCACTTTCTGGAACCTGCATTCTTTTGTTCAGGTCTAGGGGTAAAGAAAAAGCCTGTATATATTTTATAAAATGGTCTTTATAATTTTTCACTCTACAAAGTAATTAAAAATCCTAAAACCTAAAGAATTCATTGATTGAATATTAAAGGGCATAGAGAGATAAGCATCCATTGATGATTTCTTGGAGACATAGGCTTCTGTGGATCTCTAGAGAGTACCTGAAAGTTCTCTTTTAATTGTATGTGTCTGGAGACACTCCTATTTTGGTGAAACCTGTGACATAATCACTCTGTAAGCTGGCATATTTTATTCTATCTCCTGAGTGATTGTTGATGGTGTCTTGTCCCTCAACAGAAAACATCTTGAGTATCTATGGCTAGGATACCTTGTAGATTCTATCTCCTAAGTGATTGTTGATGGTGTCTTGTCCCTCAACAGAAAACATCTTGAGTACCTATGGCTAGGATACCTTGTAGATTCTCCCTATCAGAACACTGAGAAAATACATGGAAAAATCTGGCTTATAACACTATCGCCATAATAAATTCAATTTATAATAATTTTTAAAAGACATAAGCATACTACAGTAAACATATCACAAAAACATTCCTAAAAGTATGGAGAGGGTTAAAACAGGAAGGCAAATCATTGCTTCATTTAACTTCATCTGACAGAGTGTGCACTAGCAGTTAAACTATTTACCAGTCTGCACATGTATGCATGTACCTGGATGTGCTGAGAGCATGGGATTGGGGTTACAGTTTTTCTACAGAGAAGATTCTGGGACAGAAAGTTCTCAAACAGAATAACATTTTACCTCACTTTTAAACCTCTGCATTTCTCTGTGTCCTCTGTTTCAACATGCTACATTGAAAAAAAAATTAAAGATACTTTTCAAGCCAAATTTTCTTTTCTTATGCAACATGGTTACTAGCATTTTATACTTGATGTCTGCTGTGTTACTGGAAAAAGATAAAGAAATTCAGTAGGATGGAGCAAGAAGAAAAATTGACAGGAGATGTGGTGGATGTTAATATAAGGTCATTTTAAAATAAATAATAAGGTTGGTTTTCTATGTGCAAAGGGGGAGGGATTCTGGGAGTAACAGGAATGACATGTTCTAGAATTGACACAACAAGGTGATAATACTAGTCAAAGAATAATATCCTGGAGCAGAGTTTTACAGAGAAGTGTCTATTGAAGACCCCTAAACTTGGAAGAACCTTACTCAAGTCTCAGGAAATCACAGCCACCCAAAAATCGCAAGACACCCGTACCGGGACGTAATCAGCAGAGGTTTATTAGGAAGAGTTGGCTGACCAAGGTCAATTCATTTACTCACACAGGAGTTGAATTGACAAAGCCAGTCAGTCTGAGAAGGGTTTTTAAAGGGGGAAACCACAAACCTGGAGAGTGAGGAGGGGGGTGAAAGGTTGCTAAGGAAAAATAACATAAAAGTAGTAGAGAATTCCAGAGGACCGCAACCTATGTGAATCAGGGTCATGTGAAAAACACTCTGTATTCTCAAAATGTGGTCTTGCCCTGTCATTAGCTCAACTATTTCTTTTTTTTTTTTTAAGATTTATTTATTTTATATATGTGAGTACACTGTTGCTGCCTTCAGACACACCAGAAGAAGGCATTAGAATTGATTACAGATGGTTGTGAACCACTATGTAGTTGCTGGGAATTGAACTCAGAACCTCTGGAAGAGCAGTTGGTGCTCTTAACCTCTGAGCCATTTCTCCAGCCCTGCTCAACTATTTCTCAGTCTCATCTAGATGACTTGCATTTCTCTTTGTGGTCAGGAATGTGTCTTCCTGCTTTGGGCCTTCCCCACCCATAGGTGGGTTCTCTTCTCTGAGGCTTGAGAAATGTTAATCTAGCAAGTGTCCTCTGACTCAGGGTTAATGTCCTCCTCCCAGAATGTATCCCGAGGCAGTGAATGCCTGAAATCTTACATTCAGTTCTGCTTTCTGGAACCTGCATTCTTTTGCTCAGGTCTAGGGAAAAAGAAAAAGCCTGTATATATTTTATAAAATGGTTTTTATAATTTTTCACTCTACAAGGTCTAGGGGTAAAGAAAAAGCCTATATATATTTTATAAAATGATCTTTGTAGTTTTTCATGCTACACTATGACATAAAGACCTAGTAGACACAAATACCAAAGTAATGGAGGGGGAGCTGGTTTTGCTTGTTTTGTTTTTTCTTAATGAAACTTGGCTATATTTACATACTTTC
This sequence comes from Arvicanthis niloticus, assembly GCF_011762505.2. NCBI lineage: Eukaryota > Metazoa > Chordata > Mammalia > Rodentia > Muridae > Arvicanthis > Arvicanthis niloticus. Next base: position 60,078,333 of record NC_047672.1, on the reverse strand, counting down.
AAGGACAAGAATCTTGGAAGTATCTGAAATTTGAACTTAGAAATGAGGATCAGCTTTCCAGATGAACAAGGAAGTCAGGAAAGCTTTCTATAGACTTCACTTAGATTAGTAGGACAAAAAACAAAGAGGGGAGAAACAGTAAGAAAATGATAAATATTGGTTTCATAATTCATTCTCCCAGAAACCCTCTGGGGATAACCCATAGCAAATTAGGAAGAATTTGAAGCTGATCACTTCTGACAGCCATTGCAGTAGATTTCATGCTACCATAATTTGGTCCTTAATACAGTTTGGTATGTATGTGAAAAACAGAGGAAGTTGCCTGTTGTGTGATCCAGCATATTCAGGATGTAAACAAGTCTGTCAAAGAGAGCCTTTCTTGTTATGCAGCGAGGAAGACCCTTTGATGCATTCTAGACTGAACAGCACTTTTACTGATACGATTAATCCTTACATTTATTATTTCAAGAAAAAGACAGCTATGGGCTCACAAGGATATACACCAAAAAAAAAAAAAAAAAAAAAAAAAAAAAAAAAAGTTACAAATCAAAGCTCTGAAGTTTTACCAATGCCTTTGTGTATCAAACTGCAAGGTATTGAAACAGAAAAGTTTTTAAATCAGAAAAAAAAAAGAAAAGAAAACAGTTGTGTGGCAAAGAACATGAAATCAGTATTCTGAACAAAGATGGAGCAACACATCAGGGAATGATGGAGAAGGGAAAAAGGTCTCAGAGTCAAGAAAGTAAGGCTCTGTAGGATGAGGCCACTGACTGACTACAAGGGACAGAACAATTGGTCTTTGTGGGAGCAAGAGGTGAATGGATGGAAGTGATGAAGGAAGAGACAGGTAGGGTGCATATAAGGTTGTACAAAGTGTGTTAACCCAGCTGAATACCATTCATTGTGCAGAGAGCTCCCCAAGGGTCGAAAAAGAGGAGGTAGCCAGCAGATGGAGGCTTTTAAAGGTTCCCATAGGCAACTCTGTCTCTTCAGTTTTCAATTAATGACCTTTGTTGAATGTGGTCAACATTTGAAAGCACTATTGTCTGGAGCACATTCTGCCCCAGTATGTTTTGCTCAGGGATTTCCTATCCATAGCACTCTAGGAGGACTAAGGAACAAAGCCAAGGAAACATCAAGGATTAACAAAAGAGTCACAATTAAATTCCCAAGGTGACTGAACACTGAGGAGGGGTCAAATGCGCATAAATTTTCTTGATAGATTACTGCAATAAAACTTTTTTTCTTCATTCTCACAGCTGCATGATGCCAAGTTTTGCAAATTTCCATTACATGACCCTGATTGCAAAGTTATGTCCTTGAAACTTAAATGATACAGGATATGCAAACTTTTACAATATCTCAGCCTTAAATGAATCTTAAAAAAAATAATATTAGGGGTACTAATTATGGAAATGGAGGGAAATAAATACAGAAATAATGCAGGAGTATAAATTATTGGTAAGAGTATCTGAAAAAGCTATAAGATTCATACTATTAATTACCCACCAACAAATACCTATAATGCATGTTAAGTTGATCTATAAATGTACATATATGGTTTGAATGAGATTTTTCTCACCTGGGATGACAATGCTCTGTCCAAGAGCCATAGACCATCTAAGAAAATCTCCAATACCAGTCAGGAGAAGGTATCTTTTGAGTTCATCAGAGTTGTCCAGGAGACCCCCTTAAGCAGTATAGGCTATTGCTATTACCCTTTGTGTCCCACCCACCCCAGAGGTGGAAGGTAAAATCTTGGTTATTGAAAAAACTATGCACTTCAAAAACAAGTTTCAGAGGACCTTAAGCTGAAACTGATCTGAAAGCCACCTACCAGGGGACTAGCTATCATAGCTCCAGAAGGCATTGTGCAAGATTACAATGGTGGGAAGCAACCATCAGCCTTACCTAGCTGTGATGCCTATGATCTATAACAATGACCATCATGGAATGATAACCCTAAGGACTCAGTAATGCCACACAAAGCTTGGCAGTAACAAAAAGTTCTCTAATTGGTCTTAGGACCAGTTCCACAAGAGAGAAATCATACCTTATACTAGAAACCTAGTCAACTACTCACAGTTAGTGAAGTTAAGCATCTTGAAGGGAATCTACACCCTCTGCTTTACTAAACCAGTATAACCCCTGACTATATTCTAAATATTTATTTTCATATTCAAATAGTTTTAGTCTTTTATCCCTCAATAAGGAAACTTCTCTTTGCAACCAAAAGAGACGATTATAGAAAACCATGATCAACCAAACTGCAGAGTTGTAGATCCCAGTCTCAACTGGTGACAATTTCTACACCTAGTTTTTAGGGATCTTTGCAGATGAGGGAATAAAAAAGTTGTAGGAGCCAGAAGATCAGGGAGTTTTCTGTAAGCTCTTGTCTCCTAGAAAATCCAGGAGCTACATCTAGGAAGTCTCACATACGTGCGAGTTAAACATGAGCTGAACAAGAACAATACTAATAGTCATGCTAACATGCATGGGGGAGAGCCCACAATACTTAACCCAACACAAAGAATTATATGCAACTAAGAAATGCTTAGAATGGGACACAGATCCCCCAATACCAAATGGTCAGCTGTAAAATTTTACATAAAGTAATATTATACAGCCTGAACATGTTATATTTATATATTTATGACTATGAACAAACACATTGGGGGTGTAACAACAATGAATGAAACAAGCTATGAATGGAAAGAGATCAAAGAGAAATGTTTGGGGCTTTAGAGGTAGGAAAGGGGAGGAAGCAATCACAGAATTATATCATAATCTCAAAAAATATATTTTAAAAAAAATTATAAAATGTCTCTTTCCAAATGAAAGTCAAAAGTGTTCTCATCCTAAAACACTGTGTGTCAATAGTTTCTGAATTCTTATTAATATAGTCCAATGTATCCTCATTGATTTTTTAATAGTTATGATCTGAAAATATATAGCTCACATACATTTACATATGTGCTGGAATCTGTCTTAACATCAAACTCAGCTATCCCTGCAATCTTCCTGCAGAAAACTAAATTGAAGATCATGGACAGTGTAAATTGAATGTCCCTTATCTGTTTATTACACTTAAGTTTTCACCCTTGTACCACCTTTTGCTCATCTTTTCCTTCCTTGGCACAGTCTCCATCATTTCTATATCAAAAACAAAGACAAAACAAAAATCAACTAGTGAAACAAAAACAAACAAAAGTTTGGAATCCACGAGTATCTATCATGTCCAGTTTAAATTAGTTCACTAGGGTCCATTCAAGTTGTTTTTTGTTTTGTTTTGGTTTGGTTTATTTATTTATTTATATCTTTTTTCTTTTTATTATTGGAAATTTTCTTTATTTATATTTCAAATGTTATCCCCTTTCCTTGTCCCCCCCCCTTACCCTCACTCCCATGCTTCTATGGGTATGTTCCCTCACCTACCAACCCACTCCCACCTCCATGTCCTCGAATTCCCCTAAACCGGGGCATAGAACCTTCACAGGACCTAGGGCCTCTCCTCCTATTGATGCCTACAAGGCAATCCTCTGCTACATAGGCAGCTGGAGCCATGGTCCTTCCATGTGTACGCCTTATTTTGGTGGTTTATTCCCTGGGAGCTATGGGGGGTTGGAGAGGCTTCTGGTTGTTGATATTATTGTTCTTCCTATGGGAATGCAAACCCCTTCAGCTCCTTCAGTCCTTTCTCTAACTCCTCCTTGGGAACCGTGATGCTCAGTCCAATGGTTGGCTGTGAGTATCCTCCTCTGTATTTGTCAGGCTCTGGCAGAGCCTCTCAGGAGGCAGCTATATCAGGCTTTTGTCAGCATGCACTTCTTGGCATCCACAGCAGTGTCTGGGTTTGGTGACTGTATATCGATGGATCCCCAGGTGGGGTAGTCTTTGGGTGGTCTTTCCTTCAGTCTCTGCTGCACACTTTGTCTGTGTACTAGATCCCATGAATGTATTTTGTTCCCCTTTCTAAGAAGAACAGAAACACCCACACTTTGGTCTTTCTTCTTCTTTAGCTTCATGTGATCTGTGAATTGTATCTTGGGTATTCTGAGCTTTTGGGCTAATATCCACTTATCAGTGAGTAAATTACCATGTGTGTTCTTTTGTGATTGAGTTACTTCATTCAGGATGGTATTTTCTAGTTCCATCCATTTGCCTAAGAATTTCTTGAAGTCATTGTTTTTAATAGCTGAGTAGTGTTCCATTGTGTAAATATACCACATTTTCTGTATCTATTCCTCTGTTGAAAGACATCTGAGCTCTTTCCAGCTCCTAGCTATTATAAATATGGCTGCTATGAACATAGTGGAGCATATGACCTGGTTATATGTTGGAACATCTTTTGGGTATATGCCCAGGAATGGTATAGCTGGGCCATTAGGTAATATTATGTCCGTTTTTCTGAGGAACCACCAGACTGCTTTCCAGAGTGGTTGTACTAGCTTGCAATCCCACCAGCAATGGAGGAGTGTTCCTCTTTCTCCACATCCTCACCAGCATCTACTATTACCTGAGTTTTAGATTTTAGTTATTCTGACTGGCGTGAGGTAGAATCTCAGGGTTGTTTTGATTTACATTTCCCTGATGACTAAGGATGCTGAACATTTCTTTAGGTGTTTCTTGGCCATTCTAGTTTCCTCAGTTAAGAATTCTTTTTTTAGCTCTGTACCTCATTTTAATAGGGTTATTTGGTTCTCTGGACTCTAACTTCTTGAGTTCTTTGTACATATATTGGATATTAGCCCTCTATTAGATATAGGATTAGTTTATACTTGCATCCTGAGGATTGAGAATCATGCACATACATGTAACTAACACTGACCCCTAAGTTCTCAGCTCACATCAGAGAAGTTTCTTTTCTCATTAAATGGTAATTAATACAGACTCCCAACTACTAAACGTGTAGAAAATATGGGACTATGGTGTGCTGAGATTTAAATGAGATAACGATATCATAGCCCCTCCCTCTAAATAATCACTTGAAAGGGAGAAGAAAGATCTTAAGAGCAAGAGGCAAAGTACAAATTAGTGAAACTTCATTTGGTGCAAAGGACAGGGCTGTCACACAAATGAACTCGCTCTGGCTCCAACTGTACTTACAAGTCCTACAAAAGATCAAGCCAGCCAAAATTCTAGCACAGAGCTACTCCTATTTGAGATTGGCCAATGATGTCTGCTGAGGGGGAGTGATAGTTTTCTTTAGGGATTCAGCCTCTGAGAAACTACCCATAATCCTTTAGGTGGTTTTATGCCTATGTACATAGAGGCAGCGTTAAGAGGACCCAGTGAGATAGAAAAAGTAAGAGGCCATAAAGTTGAGAGAAAAATTAGTAGTAGGGTTAGAAGAGAAATAAGAGCAGAGAAAATGTAAAGTGGGTTTGATCAAAACACACTGTAAGTATATATGAATTTCTGAAACACACAAAAAAATGATGCCTTTGCAATTTCATAAGGCCATGCTCTGCATCAAGGACAGCCATGGGCCTTTGTGTGCTTACTTTCTTTAGTATTCTGCTTATATAGGCTATAGATTGTTTCCTGTTTTCTTATATTAGCATTTAAAGATGATTCTGGCAATTTTTGTATTGTGAATATAATTTTATTTTTGATTTTAAGACAGAAAACTTTTTTGTTATATCTATTATATAAAAGAAGAGCAACCTATTTGCACTTCAACTGTAATAACCGTTCTATTTCCCTTAATAGATATAAGCAATATCTTAAAAAGGTCCCCTTTGTCTTAAGGAAATAGGCAAAGAATTTTATCTACGCAATAAAATGTAAATAATCTCCGTGGAGACTCTTCTGGTACTAGTTTGTGTTTTAATTGAAGAATACAGCTGACAAACTAAATTGTTGCCAAAAACATTAATGAGACTAGTGATTTTAAATGAAACTTTATTCAGATGTGTGTGTGTGTGTGCGCGCGCATGTGTGTGTGTGTTGTCATCTTTGTTGTACTTACATTCTTCTATTGATATATTTCTCCTGTTCTTATATGAGATACAAGTGAAGATATATATATATATATATATATATATATATATATATATATATATATTCCGTCAGTGAAGTTACCACTGATTAAACATTAATCAGTAAGGATTTAATCACCAAAAGTTTTCACCTCCTATAGTATCATCTGACATCCTCACTTTATGACATATTTTATGAAATGGTAACATCAGGGACACCCTTACTTAAATGACTGAAAAGAAAAGATTACATATTAAGTAACCGCTTATCCCAAATTCTCAGAAGCATTATTAGACTCATGATCTCATTAGACAGTGGGCACTACAGCCACTGTGCCAAATCCCTGTTTTATTACTTTTAAGACAAATATTTGAAAAGTTAGTGATGATGTGATTTATTTCCTAGTTTATTTGTTGTTTCTTTTCCAGTCAAACTCTAATCACAACTGCAAATCGCTGTGCTCAGTTCTCGGGTGGTGTCTGCAAGTTTCTCAGTTATGTCTGATGAATATAGACTAGTCACCTTTCAGAGTTCCCATCACGCAGATGAGAACACAGAGGCCCAAAGGCATTATAGAAATTGCATTCTGGTTGTTTACACATACCAGAACAGGACCTGAAGCATCAGAGATCATTAATCAAAATACTTTGTTTCTCCAACTCCTAGAAACTGTCTTCATGCAGAAAGGTCTTCTTTGACATCCAGTGGAAAGCTGGTCTTGAGAAATGACTCTAAAGTTAGACTTTGATCTTTTCTACCTTGCTGATCAAAATCTTATCCCATGTTAAGAATAAATCACTGTATCATTGTGGACCCTGATCTATATTCAGTCATGGCAACCAAAGAGTTCTTGCTCATCTGTTTAGACAATTTTGAGCTGGGACAATTCATGATCCTTGCTGGTTCTCAGGCATTCTATTTTCCAGTGAGAGAGAGACAGTGATGGGGCTTACTAGAGCCTTGGTGAATCAAACCTAAGGGAAAGGAAACAGATAAGGCATGCAAGCACACACACGCACACACACACACACACACACACACACACACACACACACACACACAAAACTGTGCTTCACATCTCTGGGTTTAAGCAATATAGTTGAGCTATTTACCAATTTCCAAACAGTGTTTGCTGAAGGAAGTCTTTTTTTTTTCCCTGACCTTCACATCTTTCCTTCCCTAATATTTAAAGCATGGACCATTGTAGGGCCTTGAAGGGCTGATTTGGTCTCCCCAGTAGAGCACTGGGTTTGAGATAGCTGGAGACCCAACAGGTGACCATGGTATCTCCCCATGCCCCCAGATTCCAGACTTCTCCATACGGCCTACATTCCCATTAACCTGTGCCTTGCAGACATGTTTGGCTCAGAGTAGCTCCTCTCAGAGAGGTTTTGTGTCACCATCTACAGCTACAGGTAGAGGGCGTGGCTACAGGCCTCTGCCTCGAGATTTCCATGTTCATGATTTACTTAAAAGGGGTGGAGGGAGCGTAGCTAAATTAAGTTATTTCTTCCCAGTCCCTCCTCTTTTCCCCCTCCCTGTTTAAGTCAGCTCCCCTCTGGCTTGGATCAGGGTGCACACACCATCGACATTCGCCCTGAACAATAAAGCTTTGGAACCCCACCGGACTTTCTCGTGTTATTGGGACCCGCTGTCCTGTGGCCAGTGTGGAGGACTTCCCTGCAACCCAGCTGCGGCTGCAGCTGCGGTTTGTCCAACAGATCATGAACATCCTCAAAAGCAAATATAACTTGGTACATACAATGTGACAGGCCGAAGAATTCAGATTGGCTCTCTAACAATACTTAATTCTACAGATTAAGGATCTAATAAATGGCATTTGACAAATGTATTGGGTTAATTTTAAGTTTATGTCAAAGAAAAAGCAAGACTGGGTGTTTGCTAAGGATTTTATTCAGAAAATATTTCAGTATGAGCATAGAGAATGCTTTTTTTTTTTCCATTCTTCACTCCAAATATAGCAGGGATAGGTGAAGATGTACAGTTAGGTAACAAAGTAGAGGTCAGTATACAGAAAATTACTGAGAGGAAGTATCATAGATTTGGTATTAACATTAATACAATCTGTCAGGATTCTTGCTGAAGGCAAGTAAGTCAAAATCAGAAATCATATATTTTATGAATTAGTAGCGATTATAATCAGGTATGTCAATTAACTCTTATAATACCTAGTACCAATAAAGATACTATGTTCTTCAAAAAATGTATTGCTACTGTTCATACCTATGTCCTTTTCTGGAGCATTGAATGCAACTGGGTACACTTCTCTAGGTGCTAGGAAGTGAATATTTACCTCTTATTTTCAGGAAGGCACCAAACCTTGTTTATTTTGTTCCCCTCTCCAAGAGCTTAGCATACATATAAGATGCAACTCTGATCAAGTTCTGAAACATCCCCTCTGTACAAGAATAGCTATACAGAGATAGAGAGATGATATAGCATAAATATTTCATTAAATGAAAGAAAGCCAGACATAGAACCTAGTATGTTTCATTTATATGAAGTTCCATGATTGTCAAACACAAAGAAGAAAAAAATAAATTAATATTTTCTAAGTGTGGGGCTGAATGTATGAAAAACAACACTATTGGGAACAGAATTTCGTTTTAAAGTGATTAAAACATTCTATAATTACATAGTGATCTTGGTTGAGAACTTTATGGTAACAATAAAGGTCACCTAATTGCTTATATCAACAGTTAAATTATAACCAAAACATTGAAACAATCAAGCTTTAATATCAACAGCAATGTACCACTTACCAGCTGATCTAGGAAATTAGAATGGGTGACACCAGGCCCTTTTATATCTCACAAAATCTCTGGATGGGAGAATGTTTTCCCTAAGATTGACAAGGATAGTCATCTATGCACAAGATACATCCTTGCATCTTGTGGTCCATTGCCAAAAGAAGAGAAAGGAAAGGTTCTTCCTGCTTCAAGAGCTGAGCCACAGTAGAGCACTTTCCTACACATGAACTTTACAATATTATTTTTGCTTCCAATTCCAAATTCTACTCATACAGAAAACCATTGTTTTTGCCTTGAGAAAAATAATTTTTCTCAAACTTTAAAATAATATTATCAGGAACATGGTTTCATCAGATGTAGACTTTCAATTCTTTTCTTTTCTTTTTCTGGCTTTATTTAATTGGTTAATTAATTGATTTTTCAGTGCTGAAGATTGAATCTAAGTACTAACCAGAATTTGAAAGGAAAATTCATGATAGCCTAAGAGCACATAATATTTTACTTATTTGCAATTTTATCTATCAAAATTGACTATTTCCTTTTAAGAAAAACTATGTGAATTTATGATTTTATGAGATTAGTTGTCACACATTTTATCTTCCTAATTAACCTTTGTGTATGCACCTAAACGTATAGAACTTCTCCATATTTGATACAAAAAGGAAGTTAAAAAAACTTTTCTTTGTCAATGAGCTTACAATGCTCACTGCAAAAGACTATTTTCAGATACTTGCTTAGGAATAAAATAATTTACAATTTCAGTCTAGCCAGGCTTTAGGAGTCTTAATAAGTATTCATTTTGGGGTATCCATGAGGTATTGAGTGCTAACTCTCCTGCGGACACAAAAAGAGCCAGAAGATGCCGTGTATTAGGTGAAACAATATAATATCTGTATACTACTTAGCACAACTTTATGTATTTGTACCTTCTAATCACCTTTATATTATGTTATAAGAAATGCAATTGTTAGCATGTAGTAATTATGTTGTTCTAAGAAACTAATATGAAAGGGTTTATACATATTTAACAAAAATTCAGTTTTTGTTTTTAAATATTTTCAACCAATGGGAGGTTAAAGCTGCAGACAAAAAACCTGTGGATATGAAGAACAGAGTCTACAAAACCCTGTGAAAGAAGTTTTTTTTTTTCTTTTAAAGAGGAACTGACTGATAGGAAAACAAAAATAGTCTGAAAAGCTTACTATTTACTGTAAATATATATGATTTTCCCAGGAAAGAGAACCATTAAGAAACTCTTAGCATTTCCTTGGGTGGCCAAGTGGATTGTGAGGCTGGCAAAGGAGCCCAGACCTGTAATTTAGTAAATAGTGCTGCTTTTGGCTGGGAAACTCAGTGGACTGAGATGAGCCATTCATCTTCATCTTCAGAGCTCTTTACTTAAAAGCTTTATTAAATTTCAAACCCTTTCCTTTGCTTGTTTAGAAATCAAGATGTCTTTGAACATTCAGTTGGGTAACTATAAAGAAGTTAGAAGTGTCTAAACCTTAATCATACTTTGTGCCGGACTATGCTTTGAAATTAAATAGAAGATTCAAACTTTTGGTGTCAACAGTACTTAAAAATCACCAGCTGTGTTTGCTGAAATATCAGGTTTTCGTTTTGCTGAAGAAAAAAAAAAGAAAGAAACACAAATGATAACCTTAAACTTCTGTGAACCCCCTGTTTAAAAGCATCCTTACTGTTTCTTTTTTTCTTTAGTGTTCCTGATAGCCTGGAACTCGCTATGTAGATCAGGTTATCTGGAACCTAAAACAAAACAAATATCCACATGCTTCTACCTCCTGAGTTGTGGTATTAAAGGAATGGAGTATGTGTGCATAAGCATACACATACAAACTAACAGACATATTTACATTTAATGATGATAATCAAAGAAAAAGAGGCTATCACTTTGGGGAGATGGGAACTGGGGGGGGGGGAGTTACAAGGAGGCACTGGAGAGAGAAAAGTAGAAAAATGATATAACTCTATTTCAGTTAAATTAAAAAGAATCTTTGCTGTCATGTATAAAGAGTTTACAGTAATTATACTATTCAGTGGTTTTGTTGTTGTTGTTTTGGTTTAGTTTGTTCTTTCAAATAGGAGCATTCACATTTTTCCTTAAATGTTGTTATATGGCTAGATAAGAATATACAAGAAAATCTCATTTTAAGTGGAAATAGTATAATTTCTAGCTATACAATGGCATGTTGAAATTTATTCTGTAGATGTTCTATTGTATAAATGTTACACATCTACATAAATAAAAATAGTGTTAATATCCCTGGGAGATTCATCCAGTCCTTTTGAAGACTTCACTCAATCCGAAATACTGTCTGACACACAGTAAATACAAGAAAATTCATTGAATAAAGCTATAATGTTGTAAGAAATCAAATTGTCTCTTATCTTGAATGTGATAGAAGAAACTAAATTTAATAATTAATTCAATGTAATCATTTCATTAGTTTAATATAAGAAGATGGTCACTACAGAACAGGATCTCTATTTCATGCCTTTTCCGAAGCCACAAGACAATGTGAATATTATGTTAAAAGATTGTATAATTTAAAACACAGTATGAATGTGCTTAGAGTCAGGTTATAAAGTGTGCACTCGGGAAATGCACTGTGGTCCAATGTTAGATTATTTCATGCATGCTTGAGAGACTTGGAATGTGACAAATAAGGTCTTTGGACGTTTGTTTGTCACCATTCTTTCTGGAATCAGGCTGTAGCATGGACAGAAGTTCCACCATGTAAATAATATTTCCTAAAGTGACAAGATGTTTCTTTACTGAAATTTCATTATGCTGGCTAAACTAAAGAACAGCTGTGTGAAAATATCTGATCATAAAAAGGTTATTCAGCAACTGACCACAAACCTCTTCTGCTAAAGGAGGTTTCACCACAACAGTTTCCAAATGTTCCCTTGGTGTCCACAGAAATGAAAAAGAAAAAAAAAAAAAAAAAAACTATTTTGAGAAACTTTAAACATCATTGCTAAGACCTGCCAAGTTATCAAAACTGTATGTTTTTACTACTTTTTGACAAGTATACTTCTGTTTCACAGTCATTCTAGACTATAGGATGCCTGTCACTGAAAATCAGCATTGATTTCATTTCCACAGGCATTTCCATGTCTCAGAGAGCAAATTGCCTCTCCTTGGGAGCAAGGGCCATAAAGAGGATTCTTCAAAATACAGGCACCTGTCCAAACTAGATGCTGGCAGCAAGCCTACCAAACCACTAGGCAAACATTGTACCATGAAATTGCTAGATACTGTCTGTCAGATGGTTTTCAAATGCTACAGGCCTACATCTCACAGAACAGTACAGCAATGACATTGAGGAGTATTAGTAAGATACAATTAAAAACATGCCAGTAAAATAATTTATTTCGAGTATTAAGAGACAAAATAAAAGATTCCTTGATTATTTCTTTTGTAACTGGTCCTACTATGAAAGTGCAAGGCTGGTTAAAAGCAATCATATCTGGCTGCTTTGGCTGGTATGATTGGTTTTATTTTCCTTCCTCTTTCTCTTAAAAAATCAACTACTTACCTAACAGTTTGCAGATGTGTATTTTTACATAATATAGAAAACCATGCCTGATGATATGTATGTAGGTGATTATTTCCTTATGTTACTTAGACTTTACAATTGATGAAAGTAGGAAATATTGTCTACAAGCATTATCAGGTTGTGTATACAATATGCTTAATAACCCCTCTAACCTTGAATATTTACTCTTTTCTTAAAATATTTCATACTGTTTTAAACACTTTTCAAATTTGGCTTCAGAATTAGCATCTTTTGTATATGTATTCCCACTTTTTCCCTGTGTGACAAGCACCACTTGCTTCACTCTGACTTTCTTTTATAGAACTCTCAACCTTTATTTTCAACTATTTCAATTTATTGTAACTTGGAACAGTGAAATGATGTCTTTATACCTATATCTTAGTCTTTGCCTTAATTTTATCTTACATTTCTACATCAATAAACTGGGTGATTATCACCAATCCTTTTGTTCAAGTACTCCACTGAAATATCAGTAAATATTTCTCTCTAGTTGCTCAAAATAAGCAATATAATTACACTATTGCATGACTGTTTACTTCTATATGTTACGTGGCTTTACCACATTAAGGGTGTCTTGACTAAAAATAATACTTATTAAATTTCATTTCCTTTAATTTGTTAAACATTTCAATACTATGCCTAAGAGTAATAGTGAAGAACCTGGGGAATATATATATATATATATATATATATATATATATATTATATATATAGTATAATATATATTATATATAGTATAAAATATATATTAGAATATATAATATGGTATATTATATATTATTATATATTATATAATATATTATAATATATATTATTATAATATATATTATATATATATATATATATATATACACACACACACAAATATCAGTATAATTTCATTCCTGTTTCTTGTTCCCAAAACACACTGAAGTGAGGTTGGTGGCCCCAGATGAATGCTTAGACAGAGTGGCTTATTAGTAAACAAACCTTATCTTTGTTTTACATGGAAGATGCTGTTTCCATCTTCATACTGTTTGAGAATTTCATGCATGCATATCCCTTGAGCAAATGTACCCCCATGTTCTGCTCTTCAACTCCTCACATACCCTACTACTATTTTTTCTCTCAAAGTAATGTGCCCTCACTTTTTTTGAAAATACATTTTTTTCTCATACAATATATCCTGACATCTGTTATACTATTCTCTGCTATTTCTGCTATTCTTTAATATTTAATGTATTACTATTCCATCATTCCATTACATTCTTTTTAAAAAAAAATTTTTATCTGTTTACATTCCAGATATTTCCCCCTTCCAGTCTTACCTTCCACAGTTCTTCATCCCATTCCCCCTCCCCTTTGCCCCTGAGAGGGTGTTCCCCCACACCAGGCATTTGATTTCCCTTGGCACAAGGGAAATTTACCTGAACAGAACACCAATGGCCCAGGCTCTATGACCAACAATTGAAAAGTGGGACATCATGAAACTTAGAAGCTTCTATAAAGCAAAGGACATCATTAATATGACAAAATAGCACCCTACAAATCAGGAAATGTTCTTCATCTGATCGACAGAGGGCTAATATATAAAGAACTCAAGAAGTTAACTTCCAAAAAACAAATTACCTAATTAAGAATTGGGATACAGAGATACACAGAATTCTCAACAGAGGAATCTCAAATGGCTGAGAAAGAAACATTTAAAGAAAAAAAAACATTCTTAGTCATCAGAGAAATACAAATCAAAAGAACCTCAAGATTCCACCTTACACCAATCAAAATGGCTAAGACCAAAAATTCAAGTGACAGCACATGCTAATGAGGATTTGGAGAAAGAGGAACACTCCTCCATTGACGATGGAATTAGCAAATTGGTACAACCACTCTGGAAATCAATCTGACAGATCCCCAGAAAACTGAAAATAGTTTTATCTGAAGACCCATCTATACCACTCCTGGGAATATACACACACAAAAAAAATGCTCTATCATACCATAGGGACACAAGCTCTATTATGTTCATAGCAGCTTTATTTGTAATAGCCAGAAGCTGGAAACAACCCAGATGTCTCTCAACTTTGTTCTTTTACTCAGTAGAATACTATTCAGTCCCCATTTTTAAAACTCACTTAGTGCTGCCGATACACAAAATATGACCATCTACTGAAGCATGGGTAGCTTCTTGGAGCAACTCTATGATTTTAAGGCTATTCAATGTACAAATACAGTGACAAAGGTAGTCTGGCAAAGAAAAAAAAAGTCAGCTCCTTCCCATTGACATATTTATAGATGCACAAGAGATTCAGAGATTATTATTTCTGAAATATGCTGATTTATGTACGGACCTACATTTGTTTCTATCAGGACTTTTAAAATGTTACTGGTGTCAGATTACTTACATAGTCATCAACAATGGCTATGACTTCACAGTATAGGAGAAAGAACATAGTTTTTCACAATAAGAACTCACAACTGACAAAGCTCCTCTCTCTCATTAACATTTGAGGATATTCCCCATCTTCCGATGTCATACCACTTGGGGACATGCCTGGTAGTCCAAACAGAAGAGTCATAACGGTAAGAGTTGGAAGGTTGCTCTGAACTTCTTCTCTTATCTTACTCAATACATGCCCAAGACACACTTCACAATGATAAACCAGGAAGCCTGGATTTGTGGTCCAAATGACAGTATGTTTAAAGGCAACCAAAGTGGTTTCTGAGTACAGCCAATACTGGCTGATACTGAGCCCTGGTGACAACCCCAAAGTAAAACATAATTCCCCCTTAAAAAAAGATGTGAATACCTATAAAAAGCAATACTTATTTTAGAAAAAAATTTAGTATCTTTTTGTCCTTAATATGAAACGATTTTCTCAAACATCTAATGAAAACTTGAGAACAGAATAAAAAGTATTTTCTTATTTAAGATACTTTGAGACACCATAGCCAAATTCTTCAATAGTTTATATCGCAACAGAGATAACAGTATTTTAAATTTTCAAACCTAAATTTCACATAGGTGGGGAAAAGGAGATATTTTGAGCTCAAAATGAATATGATTTATCCTGAAATTCACAGCTATTGTGGAGCACTTAAAATTATTTCAGACAGTTAGTCTATCAGCTCACTTGGATGGCTAAACTTTCCTCACACTATAATTTTAGGGGAAAATGGGTACTACAAGATACAAAAGTCACAGTGCTTAGCTTTTAGTTTCAAATGAAGAGTTATATTGTTCCCTTTGTATAAAAGATGGCTTTTTTCTGTATGCTTAAAGCATATCTGACAGGACAGTAGCCAACTCACTTTGGCAGAGATACATGCAGCTAAAATTGCTTCCCTTCTTGCTAATACTTTATAATCAGCATTTTCCTGGTAGGCATCCACTAGGAAGAAGTGCTTAGATACACACAGAATAACTCTGTGAATAAAATATTTAGCCTCCTTGGAGCTCTCAAACAGAGCCTTGACTTACTGACTCCGAAGCTGCTGACTCCCCACAGTTTAAGCCAGTAGGCATCCCAGATGACTTTACCTTTAATGATAGTAAAGCACTTAGCTACCCCTGGAAGACCATTACAATCTGCCATAAAAATGTATAAAAATGCCTGAGAGGATGTGTAAGTGACTACAACAGTACTCACTGAAAAAGTATATGCAGACAACCAAACTCATTTGTGAGGGTTATCAGAAAAGACACAGGATCGCTTACTAAATGAATGTGCAGTGCTATGTCAGGATTGGTGTTTTAAGCAGTGCACAAGATTAATTTATAAGGCAGCAAGTAAAGAGAAGTGTGAGTTGTATTACATGCCATCTATTTAAAAAAATTAAATAATTGTTGTTTACTTTTAAGATTATATTTTAATTACAATATTTATACTTTCCCTGTCACCAACCCTTCACAACTCCTTTTAAATCCATGGCCTCTTTTTTTTTATCAGTTGTTATTGCAAGCATATATGGATTTGCATAAATGTATATAGATACATGTATATATTTGTTTCTATATGTGTGTGTGTGTGTGTGTGTGTGTGTGTGTGTGTGTGTAGTATGTTAAGTCCATAGAAACATCAAAAGCTTCTTTGCCTGTAAAATCTCATCAACATAATATACAAACATGAGCTGAACAAGAACACCAACAAACACACCAAATTGTATGAGGAAAACTCAGGAGTCCTCAACCTATGCAAAGAACTCAAAACATTTTAATGATCACTGCACTTAATAAGACCAAGTTATTTGAGAAAAGTGGTCACAGAAACCTAATAAATGGTTCCAAGCATACTCATGCCTAGAGCCAGTCAATCACGTTTTTAACACTAAAGACAGATGATTTGAAAGAATATAAATGTAGCATACACATATTTGTTGGCCAATACCTGCATGCTCATCACCAAGACAATAAAATAAAAAATGTTAGTTAAAAAGAGTTAATTATTTATTGAATCTTTAATTGGTCCTTTTTCTCCTTGCTCTTTCTTGCTAAATTAAGGAAGACTACCAGATAGCTACTACGTGGAAAGATGCAATAGAATAGGACTTCATACTTACCACTTCACTGATAGTGCAAACATAGTTGGAACAATGTCTCACTCCCACCTACCCCATGTCTGTATCTTTGTGGCCAGCCTGTACATATGTTCTCTAAATCAGTCTTCATTCTAGTTGATTGCACTGCTTTATTTAAGGTGAATGGCCATGTTAATCACTGTAAAGCCTCACCAAGCCAAGATATTTATCTTAGACGACCTTAAAATATTTTACCGTTAACTGTTCACAATTTCTCATGGACCAAAAGTGTTTTTAAGAGAACATATTTGTATTTCATTATTTTATCTAATGAAATATCAATGCAAATTATTAATTAATTAAATAAATAGCAATAAATATAGCTGTTCAAGAAAATAGTAAAAACTGGATTCTTTCTCCACCTTTTTTTCCTTTTGGTGGGAAACCTAAGGCAAAGTCACACTCTTCATTTTTTTCTTTGTTAATAAGCATTAATTTTTGTCTACAAAGTAGACATAAAACACTTTTCATTCTTGCTGGCCTAAAGTTTGCTATATAGACCAGGCTGACCTCAAACTTGCAATGATTCTCCTGCTTCTGCCTCCAAATGTTCAGATTATAACATGATAACAGTTATAATTACTAACAGTTTAATCTTCATTTAGAAACCATTCACAAGTATTTATTTTGGAGAAAATTTAAATATTTAATAAGATGTCTTTTTATGATTTGATTTAGGACTTCTTGAAATATCTATCTACAAGTACCATTGAAATTTCTGTAACATTGAGTCTCCCTCATTAAGTGTTTAGATGTTTACTTCTACCCTATGTTTGTTCATGCCCACTGTTTATTCAAGAATGAAGTCTTTGAGGGAAGGAAGCAAATATTAGAAATAGAAACTGTGTTGTATATATATTTAATAAGTATAATCTGAATATATAATTAAATTGTTGTCAAACAGGGTTTTAGAAATGTCACACAGTTGAAAATATTCAGACAGGAGAGTGTCTTAGAACTGAGGACACTCCTTCACTGGTTAAGCCATCAAAACAGATGACAGATTTAAGATACTTAAAATACATTGAAGTCAAATAAGTAGAATTCTATTTTAATAACCTCAGAATACATTTACCTTTTATTTATATTCTCTTGTAGTGCTTAGCCTCACAGCCTAAGCAAGAATTCAGATCGCCAGTCAGAGGGGGTTCTGCGTGGCCCCTCTCTGCTTGGTCTAGAGGCAGAAGTCTCCTCTTTTAGCTTGGGTGGAGATGTGATTTGGAAGCACCCTGGATAGAGTAACAACCTCATCTTGAGTCCCATGGTCCTCCATAGCTAACTTATAATAATTTATCTGAATAGATTTTGCTATCAAATTATCTATCTGGTTTTTTTTTTCACAAAGTTAGTTGGTTCCCTGAGGGACAAACCTGACTGCATAGGGGTTGATGTCAAAAGTATCCCCTCTCCAGAAAAAAGACATCAGGATAGGTATACCCCTCGTGCCTCACTGGACAACGACAGGAGGACTGGAGCCATTACAAGGTCACCTTTAATTACTGGAGTTCAGGCCTTTATCCCCACCTTGGCAAGATTACCATGGCCTTTCTATACTTAGAGAAGGGAGGAGATGTCAGAGGCAGCCCTGCTTATACACTGAAAGCCTAAAATAAGCCATAGGCCTAAAATCAGCAATAGGCCTGACATGCATGCCTGCTAACACAAAGTCTTGGGTCTCTGTGGAAAAACACTAAAACAGATGGCTATAAGCTATTGTAAACAGGCAGTTTCTGTGTAAATTTACCAGCCTGAGTAGTCATAGACCTTGTAAATAGGCAGCCTTGGTGGATAGTACCAACTTAGATAAGGACAAGTGAATCATAGGCAGAGTCATAGTGACCTGTCCCCTGAACCTTCACCCAAGAAGATACCCTGTTCTGAAAGATATCTGTACTCCCCCTGAACACCTATGCTCCTGTGTCATCCCCTTCCCCACATTCTGACTTTTTGTGTTTATAACCTCTGTGTTAAAAAGTAAAAATTATGATTTGATAATAAAAAACAGAAAAAAATGAATACATATTACCAATACCATTTTCTCCATACTCTAGAGAAAAAGGACTGTGAAACAAAGTTCTAGTTCCAATTTCATCTTTACAACAAACAAACCAGAAGTTATGCAAGTACACACATAGGTACTTCTAGCACAGACAGGATGAACCCAAACACCACTCTCCTCTGAGATCTCCTTTTAGCTTCTTCTCATATTTAATCTATTTGACACAGAACTGGACTTTACTCAACATTGTTACTCAGACACAAGAACACAGGAAAATGTAGTGTGAGAAGAAAAACAATACTACACTTTGTATAGGAAATGTCTTTAAAACATGATACTCTTACTTCTTTGTTGACAAGAATTAAGTTACCAGCTTATAAATCTAAAGGAGGCTCTGAACTATAAACTTTCTTCTGTGTTGTTCTATGCTTTTAGAAATAGATGTTTAAGCCAGGCAGTGGTGGTACACACCTTTAATCCTAGCACTTGGGAGGAAGAGGCAGGTGGATTTCTGAGTCAGAGGCCAGCCTGGTCTACAGAGTGAGTTCCAGGACAGCCAGGACTATACAGGGAAACTCTGTCTCAAAAACAAAACAAAACAAAAAAACCAAAAAATAAGTAAATAGATGTTTATACTACTGTGGAATAAGTAGAGAGTATACATTATAGAAAAGATACCAATATTGCTGCAGAAAAGATCTGGGTTACATTTGTGTTCACTAGTGTCTTCAATGAGAAAAAATAGAACAACAGCAGAAATGTAAAATAGAAATAAATTTCAAGACACAATTTTCAAAATGGCAATATTCAGTAGAAGAGCGTATATTAAATAAAATTAATCATTCAGAAAGCAATTATAAAATTTAAATAGAGTCATATAGCATAGAAGTTTGTGAATATGAAAACCTGATAGAATAAATTTGATGTGAAAATTACTATAATTTATTACTACCCTTCACTCTACGACAAAGACAGTTGAACTCAGTAAAACTATAGCTTTGTAAAAACCAAATGAAGATTCAGAGAACAACAAGCTGATTAACATAATGTGATGTTGAGTCTGGAGAATGTTTGGTATTTGGCAATTAGGTTTGTTGAAGAACCAGTGCAGACTTGGGGCAACAAAGAATTGGCAGAGAAGGCAACAGACTTGGAAACCAACCCTGCAGCCATAATCACACTTTTGAATTATTCTTCCCGGATTGTAACACAGTTGAAAAATACAATAGGAATGTGAGAACACAGGGCATAATTTCTCGATATCATTCTTGCAGGAGACAGACAATTCTGCAAGAATACTACTGAAGCAATTATGCTGCCAGCATGGAGGAACCCGAACCATTTTGCAAATCCATTTGCACTGGTCTTACTCTCCTTGGGGATGCACAGGGGACAGAAATGATTTCTTCATCTCTCATTTTCAAGGTTGTCTGTATGATGATGACTAAGGGTTGAATTGTCCCAAGCTTACTTATCATCCCATTATACAATTGGAAAAATGTGGACAGCAGGAATATTAAAAATCCTATCTGCATTTACAATCTAATTTCCTGTGAGTAATCTTCCAGATTTGGCTGCAAGAGTCGAACACAACGAGCATCACATCTGGTGGATGCAGCACATCAAGTCGCCACCCCCTCAGCACATGGCTTGACTGCCAAACACCAGAGCCTCTGATAGCGGGAACAATGAAGGAAACTGCATTCTATTGTTTTAGAAACCCATTGTGCAGTGAAATGACAATTAAGCTGGTTCTACTCTCATCACAACTGATAGCACAGGGCAGGTGATTCAAAAGATAATGGCACCTTGGAAATGGATTTTATGGTGCCGCAAAATTATAATTTTAATAGAAAATTACATTATACAGCTATGTCATTTTTTTCTTCCTCTTAGCTAATGGCATTTTTCTTCCCTCTTACTCTAATTGGGAAGTCAGTGCAGTGTAAATAACAGTTCTTGTTATTATCATCAAGTCCACAGAAGCAAAGATTATTCGACACAATTTTGTCATTTTTGAGTTAATGTGACACAAGGGTATTTTAATGTCTGCTAAGTGTCAAAGAAACATATAAAAATACCAAATGCATATTTATAATTTGTTACATTGGGGGTAGCATACAAAAATTATGTAAGAAATGACTAATATAGTTTACTATATATGTATTATAGGTAAGCCTTTTGGCTTAGTCCAGTAGTACTATATCGCAAATCAGTTAGTTGTAATTGATTGTACTATAAGGGTGTCTCTCTCTCTCTCTCTCTCTCTCTCTCTCTCTCTCTCTCTCTCTCTCTTTCCCTTTCTCTTTATTTTATTTAAGTAGAGAAAATTTCAGACTGCCCCCAAATTGCATAAATAACATGAGAGTATCAGTTTCAATGCTTAAATTGTTTTTATGTTTCGGTATGGATTATCAGTATGAATAAAGTTATAGCCAAACATTATATTCAAGGATAATTTTAAAAGACTAAATCAAGGGGTCTTTCCACAAACTAGCATGAAAATACCAATAGATGACAGAAACATTATTTCTAAACACCTAAAGCATAAGAGAAACAGCTGAATCTAGAAATAGTGATACACACTTCTTTAGAGAGCAGAAGGAAGGAGAAAGAACGTCATTGCTAGAAACGTTGCAGTGCTCTCATTAGAAGAGATTGGGATTTGTTAAATGCCTTTGCTGCCCAGAACTTCTCATGATATAATTGGTTAGGGTGAGAACAAATCTCTTTTCAGAGCTATCATGTATTAACTCCTTTTAATATTTCAGAGATAATAACAAACGTGTTTGTAGGCTGATGTGAGAAAAATATTGATTTATTTTTCCTGATAGAAGTAATAGTGTCATATAAGCCTCATTTTAATTTCTGGGCCATAGGAACTACTCATTATATTTGGATACATTTGGAATATATATATATATACATATGTACATATGTATATATATATGTATATACATATGTACATATGTATAAATAATTGCTGCAACATTACTTATACAAATATTGTTTCAATTATTGGACTAGCTTAGACATTATTTGATAATGATTTCTGTTTATTTGTTAAATAAATTTGATATAATATTTTTGAAATTGTATCATTCTACTCAGAGAACAGAGATATTTTGTGGCATGAAACTGTTTAAAAATAGCAAAAGTATTTTTTTAAATTACTGTATGTTATAACCCACAATAAAGATTTGAGCATAGAAAATTAACAACAAACAAATCTGTCAGTGTATACACCAATTAAAGCTTAGAAAAGAAAAGCTGATTTTGTTCAGCATATATTTGGGATCTATGCTATGATTTTGTATGGTTTTAGGGGAAAACAAAATAGTGAAGCAACAGATTTATTGGAAAAACTTAAACTCTATTCTGTGGTCTATAATATTTCTCTAAGATCTCAATGAATGGTAAAATTTCCATAAATACTCACTACAGATGTCTATCTATAATCGTGTGCTTATGAATGAAATACTAAGCCCTTGGAACATATGTAGCAGAGGGCTGCCTTGTCCTGCCTAAATGGGAGAGGATGAACTTAATCCTGCAGAGACTTGGTGCAGCAGGGTGAAGGGATACAGGGAAAGGTTAGCACCCTCACAGAGACAAAGGGGCTGGGGCCTGGGAGATGGGAGAGTGACTTTGTGAGGGGTGACTGGGAGAGGGGGCAGCATGTGGAATGTAAATAAATAATTTTTAAAAGATAAAATACGCTTGGGCTTTATTAACTTTTATCAAAGAAGGAGTTATAGGTCAGTAAGAACTATTACTTTACCCCATGAGGTCTGTGTTTATATCTAACTTCAAGTAGAAAGGAAAAATAAGTTCGCTCTTAACTTCTATTTCCCATGACAATCCCTTGACAGACTCTCACTCAGTTTGCAAAAGTCGAGAGCTCAAGACAAGGTTATGCAAAAGCCCAGCACATAAAATATTTACAGGAACTGGATAAGAAGAATGAGTTCTAGTGTTGTGTATCACAGAAAGGTGGCTATGCTAACAGTAACTTATTGTCTGTTTGTAGGTAGCTAGAAAAAAAGCACCTTAGATGTTCCTTATGTAAAATAATAATAAACCTTTGAAGTGGTAAATATAAAAAAATACTTTAATGTGATTATTACATTTTCATACAAGTATCAAAATACAACAATTTATCTCATAAACAATTACAACAATTATGCATCAAGTACATTTAAACATTCATATAAGAGTATATTAATAATGATATAGAAGACATAAACTATTTTTCATTTCTGTTTATTTCTCTAATATTATTAAGCTAAATGAATAATAATTAAGCATATTCTCTGTGTAATTATGTAAACTCTGGGAAGACCCAAACAATATGAAGTTAAATATAGCATACTATAACCTATAATAAGAAAAGTCACAGGTAAAGCTAGCTAGGCTAGATGTAGATGTGCTGTTATTCTCATTCCCAGAGATTGTCTCAGTAGTGAGGCTGACCTACTGGAGCATGAGCTCTGAACAGAAGAGTGAATAGGAAAACTGCTGTTGTTGCAGAAAAGAACCTACTGGGTTATGCTTCAGTCCATAACATATCTCCAATATATATGAAGAGAGCTCTCTGATATAGTATTCTACTGAATAGAAAATGTTTACTTCACCAACATGACTGCATTACACAATCAATAAAAACTCAGTATCTATGGTACCACCTTCATTTGTCAGAGCCAGTAGTTTTAGGATAAGGCGCCTGAAATCAACACACTTGATGTAGAGAGCCAGTTCACTTGATTGAGAAATGATTGATGTAATCTTAGAGATAGAATGGGAAGAAGATTCAGGAAATGTATATTACCTCTGGGAATAGTAGTCATGGTTGACTTTGACGATGTTCTACAATGTTTTCTATACTACTTCTTGAAAGAAGTAACTTAAGAGAGTAAGAATCTATTTTATTTCAAATTCCGAGGTAATGTGGTCCATTGTAGCAGGGAAAGCAGGGCAGCAGATACCACTTGGATTTAGGTAGATGAGAAAGCTGACAAAAAGAATGAGACCTAGAAGGAGGGTAAATATATCAACTTAAACATCCATCCCACACTGACCAACTTCTTCCATGTTTGTCTCATTTTCTAAAGGGTATACAACCAGAAGCAGTACCACCAACTAAGAAGAAACAATGGTTCAATCTCCTGAGCCTGTGGGAGATATTTTCTTTGTAAGAACTTACATTTCTATTTTACTGAATGAAATCCATTTGAATTTACTTGTTATAGAGGAGAGTACTGCTTCTGTTATTGGATATTATATTTAACAGGGGTTTAAAAGCAAACTAAAGAAGTCCCAGAAATACAAATAAAACATTATTGCTTCTGGGATTATTCTAAGAAGCGGACATTTTGAGACTTAAATGCATTACATCTGTACTATACCTATCCATTGTACCACATCACAACAAAGTTGAGCTATATATAGGAAGGAAACCATTCTAAACTTTGCATATCTGACAGATCAAGATGCACTTCCCAAAAATAGTGATGAAACATTATGTGGTAGTTTGAACAAAAATGATGCCACAGGCTTATATATTTGAATATTAGATCCCCAGTTGTTGGTGGAAGTGTTTGGGAAGGATTAGGAGGTGTGGGCTTATTGGAGGAGGTATGTCACTGGGGATAGGATTTAAGGTTTCTCTTAAATTCTCTCTCTCTCTCTCTCTCTCTCTCTCTCTCTCTCTCTCTCTCTCTCTCAATTCTGATTATGTTTTAAGATGTGAGTTCAGATACTGTTCCATGTACCCTACCTGTCTGCCTACTGCCATATTCCTCCCATGATAATCATGCACTCACCTTCAGAAGCTGTAAGCCAGTAAGACACAAATTAAATGTTTTTTTTTTTTTTTTAAGTTTCTGTTGCCATGATGTTGGCTCACAGCCATAAAAAAGGTAACTAGGAAACATTACATTTATAGTTTTGTTTACCTTATTTAATGGCAAGGGTTGTTTTGCAATCTGTTCCCTAAAAGATTTCTCGAGAAATACTAAAGCACCTTGAGATCATTGACTACATTTAATAACAGTAAGTCGGGGATAATTGATTCATTTTATTTTCCAAGGAAAAAGAGTATTATTAATATAAGAATAAAAAATTGAGGTGTGGATAATTTGAAAGAAAAATGTGTTGTGGATATTAATCTAGACCACTAGAAAAGCCAGAAGCCCACTCCCATCCATTTTCCAGGCCTTTATTGTTTAGCTTCTTGTAAGTAAACTTCACTGATTCTATTTCACAGTTGTTAACCCACACTAGTAACATTAATAGTAACTTTAACAGTAACTAGTAACATTTATAGTAATAATAATTAATAGTAACTAGTAACTATTAATGCCATCGTCAGAGTATGACCAATGACACTGCAGTGCTGACCTTAATGAACAAAAACCTGGATAAAAATGGATACATGTTCAAAGATCAATTTCTTAGACAATACCAAATGACAAGGCAGTAAAGTAGTAGTTTACTTTTAGAATTACAAAAAAAATCATTTGGCTTAGACAAATGCAAAATTTGCAAGACAAATGCAAAAAAAATTACCTGGAAGGCTCTATATTGAATTAAAAAAAGAGATTGTTAACACAATCTATCATAGACTTGCCAATTACAAATAGTACCTGAGTAATGATGAAGTAACAATAAAAATCTGACAAGCTAAATCAGAGATTTACTAAGCAGTAAAAATATCCAATAATATGAAGTTCCTCATGATTTGTTCTTCCCTAGTTAACAATAAAAGAAGACACTTATAGCTTCATCTATGATAAGGAAAGTGTAGTTTGAATCCTCATCCTCAGCACATGTCATAGGCATTGGTTGGAAGTATCCAACAATCATCTGTGACATAGTTGGCATCTTTGTTACCACAGTAGAATTGGAAAATATTGAAACAAGAAGTAGAACTTGACCCAGGAGAATAGTGGGGAAGTATAGACAGTAAAAGCACCATGAAGAAGGGGAATCCTCCTCTGAAAACCCCTGGAATTGCATATGTGAAAATTAAGAGATGTTAACTGACATTATCCACAGTTTGTAGGAGTTACAGTTGGCAAGCATCCTGTGAACCTGTTGGAGCAATGCCTACCTAATAAGTATGTTAAGAAATAATACCTCATCTCAAGACCATATCAGATAATTAAATTTTAGTGGAAATTTTTATAGATTATTTATTTGATGTTATCATTTATGGTTTAGCTACCATTCATGAACCCCTAGTTATACAGATTTTGCACCAAACAGTTTAGTCAGAGAAAAAAAGAGAAGTGTGCACATACTAATCAAAACACCAAATGCACAAAACAAAGAAATAATATTTACTGCAGTAAGGGAAAAAGGCCAAGTAACATATAAAGGCAGACCTATCAGAATTACACCAGACTTCTCACCAGATACTATAAAAGTCAGAAGATCCTGAACAGACATCATACAGATCCTAAGAGAACACAAAGGCTAGCCTGGGATACTATACTCAGCAAAACTCTCAATTACCATGGATAGAGAAACCAAGATTTACACAATATCTTTCCACAAATTGAGCACTACAAAGGATAATAATGGGAAAGCTCCAATACAAGAAGGGAAATTATACCCGAGAAAGAGCAAGAAAGTAATCCTCTTCCAAAAAATCCAAAAGAAGATGGCCACACAAAGATAATTCCACCTCTAATAACAAAAATAACAGGAAGCAACAATCACTGTTTCTTAATATCTCTTAACATCAGTTTACTCAATTCCCCTATTAAAAGACATAGGCTAAAGGACTAGATATGTAAACAGGACCCAGCATTTTGATGCATACAAGAAACCCACCTCAGTGAGAAAGACAGACTTTACCTTAGAGTAAAAGGCTGGAAAACAAATTTTCAAGCAAATGGTCCTAAGAAAGAAGCTGGAGTAGCCACTCTAAAATCTCCAGCCCAAGAACACAAAAGGAGGGACTCATGGCTCCACCTGTATAGGTAGTTGAGGGTGGCCTTGCCAGGCATCAGTGGAAGTAGACAGCCTTGGTACCTGAACGTTTGGATTCCCTAGTGTTGGGTGAATTCGAGAGCAGGGAGGCAGGAATGGGAGGATGGTGGGAGCATATCCTCAAAGTAATCGGAGGAGGGGGGATAGGGTAAGGGGTTTTGGGGGGAAATTGAAGATGAGATAACATTGAAAGTTAAATAAATAAAATATCCAATTAAAAAAACAGATAATGAATCTGGCAATTGTAGTTGAGCAGTTGAGACTTTTTGTCAACAATTTATTATGGGGATTTTATATAATCCTCAAGGACAAGCTATTGTGGAAGAGGCCCATGGAACTTTAAAAAGATTGGTGAGACATACTGTTGCTGAGACAAAGAATGATGCCAACCTGTGAGCTTGCTGAGTGCCCTGACAAGGGTGACTGGGGAGCTGTAGTGGACATATGTTCCTGACCCACCTTTGCTTGACTATATCCCAGATGGGACAAGCTGCCTTGCCTCAAGTTTTTAGACCTTTTGGGATAGAGAATCGAAAAGAGAAACTATGCCTCTTGTGTTCTTCTTAAAGATGCCCAGGTATTAGGACTCAAACAAGTACTGGTCTAGAAATCAATACAGTATGGAAAATAACAGTCTACTTTTGGAAGACTGGATCTGGACTTTGTCAGGAACATATTTGGAAACTGTCTGTAGCTCACTACAATGTTAGGATTGCAAGAGATAATGCGGGACAGGATTTGGATTTTAAACAAGGGTTAGTGCATGTTTTAACACTCTTTTAAATGCCAAGCTAAAATTGGTTTTGTCCCTTCTACAGTATTTATTGTAAGTTGCATTGACTGTATACTTTCTAATTATGTTAGTGTGTTGAAATGCTGTCATGTCTGTTACAGAGATCTATCAACCAGATTTTGTCTTACTGCCCTGAGTATTAGAAAACCTTGATTTTCTGAAAAAACCTTGCAAATGCTAGAAGTAAGTTAGGCTTTAAGCAGAAACAAGAGGGTAGTAGTCTTGATTATTGCTTATATAACAGCTTCAATTATGTTAATTGCTTGCACCACTGCTTCTGCAATAGCTTTGACACAAGGATACAGCTTTGACACAAATACAGCTATTTTAATTAACCATTTAGCAAAAAAATGTTACTACCTTATTGAGTATAGAGAAGGATTTATATAGGTATCTGGAACAACGAATGATGCTCTATAATATATTCAAATTATCTGAAGGAAGGTCAGGGTTCAAGAGTTAGGAGCCATCCCAAGTGTCATGACAAATATTATTGGAGTAGTGGTTCTTTTGAAATTCATAATGATGGTCATTATAATTAGAAAGAAGCTTAAAGACACCTTTAGGATAGTTGGTATAATCCTAACACCTCTCTGGATGTGTTAACTTTGCATAATGAGATTATGAATTTAAAGAATGCTGCTCTGTTCACCTTTGATGATGCAGATAATGCAGATAAAATTATTCATGGCCTGAGTTCAGTATTTCCATTTTGGATAAACCTCAGGAATGGCATATATAGCTTGATCAGGCTAGCCCTTTTTTGTCTTGGGAATACTTTTATTCCTGCCCATCGTGTTAAAGCTTATCGTTAACAACATCAACATGTTGGCAGCCAAAGTACATGGCTTAAATCTGAAAATAGACCACTAGACAGAGTTATTAAATTAACAGGCTGGCAAGCCAAGGATGGGTAAGATTCTGCACAGAGCCTTACCAACCTAAGACATAAGTGCATTGCCTTTGATAATGGATATTTCATGATGGGTGAGGAAGGCATTCTTGTTGGAACACTCTAAGACAGGCTCAGTCTTGTTAAGAAGATAAGAAAGGGGGGAGAGTTGGAGAGCCTTTGGGGCTGCATGGCAAGAAGCTGACATGGGCCAAGGACAAAGAAATGGGCTACTTGACAAGAATTTGACATTGGCCAAGGACAAGGAAGCAGACTTCAACCAGGAATCTGACTTTAGACTAGAACAAAAAGTAATTTCAGGTAGGAGTCTAAATCGTAGGCTACAATAAAGAAGTAATCTTAGGCAGGAATGTAAATATTAGGCCAGAACAAAGAAGTAATTTCAGACAGGATTCTAAATTTTAGACTAGAACAAGGAAGTAGACTTTAGACATGAAAATGACCTTGGGCTAGGATAGGGAAGTAGGCTCAGATACTTTGGTCACCTGATAAGCCTGTAGAAACAGTGATCAAGGGGGTGTTCATGTAACTTGCTTTTTCTTTGACTATTTGTATTTATTATATTACTTGTTCCTCTACTGTTTCTATCTGTTGTATTGCTAGACTCTCAACCTAGAAATGACCTTATTACATGCATGTAATCAAAATGGTATAAAAGCATAAAGGAAGAGGGGGTATAAGATAGAGGGCTCTAGGGAGGGGAAATGGGGAAAGGGGATGATATCTGTACTGTAAATAAATAAAATATTCAATAAAAAATATTACAACTCCAATAATGATGAAAAGGATCCTGGTCTCATTGCCTTAAAATATGCAATCTCCTGTGATTTTATATGAACTAAACATTTTGCATGATGGGTTTACTCCTATGAGACACAAACCCTGTGGAAAAAGAAGCTTGCTACCACAAAGAAAGACAAAATGGTAGAGACTATTCAAGGTGTGGAAAATAGAGATGACTGAGTTCCTGAGTTTTCTCGGCATTTTTGACTGATAGCTACTAGATATGTTTCTTATTCTCAACTAACTAATTAAGACTTAACTTGCTCATCACTTCTGTCACTCTATTTCCAGATATTGGCAATTTGCTATGATTGTATTTAATAGCAGTTCTATACTGGCACTTCAGGAACCCTTATGTTCTGCCTTGCCTAGCATTTGTTTTCTTGCATCATTTCTCTGTTTGTTTTGATCTATTCATCTCCAATCTGAGAAGAATAGGATATCTGAACACAAAACAGTGTCTAGTCTCTATATAAAGATTTCTCTGATATTTAGCAGAGACTAGACAATAATGTGTGAATAAATGATGTAAGTGACTTTTTTTCATTGTCCACCTTGAGGTGCAGCCTGTGTAGGGAAAGGAAACTCCAAAAGAGCAAGCTTACCTGAATACAATTATTGTGGAATATTTTGGAAAGAAATTATAGAATGATTTTTTAAAAATTTTTTTATGATACTCTTATTTACTGCTTGCTAATTTCTTCATAATTATTGAACTAGCTATCTCCCTTGAACACACACCACACTATCTATCTATCTATCTATCTATCTATCTATCTATCTATCATCTATCTATCTATATTTAATCGTACCTCTCTTACTTCATTAGAAAGAAATAACAAATTTGTGGCAGGAAATTTTACTATCAATTCAGTATTTATATACATAGTAGTTACAATTCCAGATCAATGATAATATAGATACATCTGAAAATATTTAATTCAACCTTTCTACTAGATTGCAAGTATATTTATATTTTATTTACTTGTACCTTTTAAAAAATTGGTTTACCTTTTTATTGAAAATTTCAGGAGGAAAAAAGAGAGAGATTAACGTTTCAGTTATAAAAAAAAAAAGAATATCTGTTAATTATCACATTCCTACTCAGCAGCAGCCCTGGATACTATTTATTATCAGACAGGTCTCCTTAGTCATTTTGTAATGCTGACAAAATTATTAGTTAAAATTAGACCTCTCATTTTTATATCAGGGGAGACATCAACATTTGTTTCTATATTAAATATAAGTTATTTCATCACCCTAGGATAAGAGAAAGCTTTTTAAATAGATTTAAAGTGATGGATGAATGACTGTCTGAACATTTCCTTAATAGAAATTGTGATTATAAACCAAATTATACTTTGAAAGGAAATAATCCCATCATTGTAACACAGGAACACATTCTCAGGTCTACAAAATTTTACTGCATAATACTTTTTGTACTTTTACCTATTTCCACATTGCTATATGTCAACTGGCAAACACATCATAATTCAAACTACTATACCCATGAACTATGTCTTGTCTTCATAAAAAAAAGTCTCCACAACTATCTATGCTTAATACATATGTTTACACAGAAACATGAATGAAAGTAGTTTGTTTGCCACCAAAATACGGGATCAGAGAAGAGCAGAACATCTAATAAGAAATCAAATATATCTACCTTTTATTGTCAAGTCCTTTTATAAGCATTCTGAAGAATATTTGTCTATGAACAAATCCATGGATTTATGGCTGAGAGCATATCTTGTTTTCGTAATCTAATGGAGAAAAGGCTGAAATAGGTTTTGTTTTTTCTAAGGCATGTGATAAAAAAGTAAGCATTCTTAGGTTCTGTTATCATGGATATCTAGGTTCCTCAGTATAGTTTTGTATACCTAAATTCTATTTTAAAGAATTTTTATTCCTATTTATTTATTTTCTGTACATATGTGTGTGCATGTGGCTTCCATGAAACATTGGAAGAAATCAGAAGACAACTTGTTGGAGTCAGTTCTCCAATTGACTTCATGATCATAAATCTCTATAATATGGATTCTGAGGATCCCATTCAAGTAGTCAGGCTGAGCCAATATCCACTCATTGTGTGTGATTTAAAAAATAAATATACTTTTTTTAAAGATAATGGCAGTCTTCCACATAAATAGGATGCAACCATCAAACTCAAAAATAATAATCATATACTGACATCCAGAGTAATTCTGGCTACTGAATTTTTTTTTCATGAAATTTTATGTTGTATAATTTATTTTTGAGATAATTACATCATTTCTATTTTCTATTTTCTCCATCCAAATCCTCCTATGTACTCACCTTGCTCTCATTTAAATCCATTACTTTCTTTAATTGTTGATATGTGTGCACATATGTATATACACATATAAATACAGTCTACACAGTCTATACAATGTTACCTGTATGCATGTTTTCAGACCTAACCATTGGTATTAGACAGCACTAGTGGACAGTATTAGGTACTTTCACAAAAAGAAGCATGTAGATCAATGAAACAAAATAGAACACTAACCATGAATGAACATAACAGTAGTTATCTGATACCTGACAAACATGTGAAAAATAAAAGCTAGAGAAAAGACTTCATCTCAAAAAATGTGTGCTAAGAAAACTGGATATCCACTTGTAGAAGAATAAAATTAGATCCATATCACCCTGAACAAAAATAAACTGCAAATGAGTCAAAAACCCTAATGAAATGCTGAAATTCCTAAGAAAAATATAGGTCATAACCATACTAGTTATAAGTGGAGGAAAAGACATTCTGATGGAACTCTGTATTCTGCAAGGAGTTAAAGCCAACAATTGAAAAAGGGAACCCATAAACCTCAAAACCTCTGTACAGCAAAGGAAAAGTCAAGCAAATGAAGAGGAAGTCTACAAAATGTTAGAGAATATTTGCCAACAATACATAAGATGGACAATTAATATCCAAAATATATAAGGAACTTAAGAAACATATAAACCGCACCTTCTGCCCCTATCCCGGATCTGAGGCCTGGTGCAGACCTATGCCCTGTCCACTCCTGTGTGGACACCGGACTCCTCCCGAGATATCATAGAGGGTCCACTGAACCCAGAGTGGTAGGTAAGAAGACCCAGACACTGCCCTGCACCCATAGCTGGGTGCGGGGAGCACTGAGATTCCAGCAGAATCCCAAATTCCACCCCTGAGGAGTGGTGCTCCCCTTCCGCCCCTCTCCCAGATCTGAGGCCTGGTGCAGACCCACACCCTTTCCACTCCTGTGTGGACACCAGACTCCTCCTGAGACAACCTAGAGGGTCCACTGAACCCAGAGTGATAGAGGGTCCACTGAACCCAGAGCGGCAGAGGTGTCACTGAACACAGAGTGGTAGAGGAACAACTGAACTCAGAGCTACAGACAACATATCCCGAGACATCCTAGAGGAACCACTGCACTCAGAGCAGTGGACACCTTATCCTAAGACATCCTAGAGGAGACACTGCACCCAGAACAGCAGACACCTAGCTGGTCTGCTACCTTAGAGGCACCATATCCTGAGGCATCCTAGAGGTACCACTGTACTCAGAGAAGCTGGAGAAGATCACAGAGACATCTAGATCCTGAGGAGATGAGACACAAGCAAGATAACTGGAAAGGCAGGCTTCAGTCAGAGAAAGCAAGTACAGGTGGCACTAGAGTTAACCAGATGGCGAAAGGCAACGCAAGAATGTGAGCAAAAGAATCCAAAGCTACATGGCATCATCAGAACACAGTTCCCCCATCATAGCAAGCCCCGAACACCCCATCACAGCAGGATTCAGAATTAAAATCACTTCTCATAATGATGATAGAGGACTTTAAGAAGGACATAAATAACACTCTCAAAGAATTTAAGGAAAACACTACAGACAGATAGAAGACCTTAAAGAGGAAACACAAAAATCCTTTAATGAACTGCTAGAAAACAGAACCAAACAGGTGAAGGAATTAAACAAAACCATCAGAGATCTAAAAATGAAAGTAGAAACAATAAAGAAATCGCAAAGGGAGACTACCCTGGAGATAGAAAACCTAGGAAAAAGATCAGGAGTCACTAATACAAGTATCACCAACAGAATACAAGAGATAGAAGAGAGAATCTCATGTGCAGAAGATACCTTGGAAAACATTGACACAACTGTCAAAGAAAATGCAAAATACAAAAAGCTACTAACCCAAAACATACAGAAAATCCAAGACACAATGAAAAGGCCAAAACCTAAGGGTAATAGGTATAGATGAGGGAGAAGACTCCCAACTTAAAGGACCAGTAAATATCTTCAACAAAATTATAGAGGAAAACTTTTCTAACCTAAAGAAAGAGATGTCCATAAATATACAAGAAGCCTACAGAACTCCAAATAGTTTAGACCAGAAAAGAAATACTTCCAGACACATAATAATCAAAACATCAAATGTTCAAAACAAAGAAAAAATACTTAAAGCAGTAAGGGACAAGGGGAAAGTAACATATAAAGGCAGACCTATAAGAATTACACCAGACTTCTCACCAGAGACTATAAAAGCCAGAAGATCCTGGACTAATATCATACAGACCCTAAGAGAACACAAATGCCAGCACAGACTACTATACCCAGCAAAACTCTCAATCAATATTGATGGAGAAACCAAAATATTCCATGACAAAACCAAATTTACACAATATCTTACCACAAATCCAGTACTTCAAAGAATAATTGGTGGAAAACTCCAACACAAGGAGGGAAACTACAATCTAGAAAAAGCAAGAAAGTAATCTTCCATCAACCCCCAAAGAAGGTACCTATACAAACATAACACCACTGCCAATAACAAAAATAACAGGAAACAACATTCATTTTTCCTTAATATCTCTTAATATCAATGGACTCAACTCTCCAATAAAAAGACATAGACTATCAGACTTGATTCATAAACAGGACCTAACATTTTGCTACATACAGGAAACACACCTTTGTGAAAATACAGACAATACCTCAGAGTAAAAAGTTGGAAAACAATCTTGCAAGCAAATGGTCCCAAGAAACAAGCTGGAGTAGCGATTCTAATATCAAATAAAATCGTTTTTCAACCAAAAGTAATCAAAAAAGATAAAGGACACTTCATATTCATCAAAGGAAAAATGTACGAAGAGGAACTCACAATTCTGAACATCTATTCCCCAAATGCAAGGGCACACAGATACATAAAAGAAACTTTACCAAAGCTTAAAGCATACATTGCACCTCACACAATAATAGAGATTTCAACACCCCACTCTCAGCTATGGACAGATCTGGCAGACCTCTAAGGAGACAGCTATATCATGTTCTTGACAGCATGCACTTCCAGCCATGCACATCAGTGTCTAGCTTAGGTGACTGTACATGGGATAGATAACCAGGTGGAATGGTCTCCAGATGGCCCCTCCTTCTGTTTCTGTCCCATGTTGTGTTTCCATATTTGCATCCTTGAGCATTTTTATTTCTTGTTCTAAGTAGGACTGAGGCATCCCCTCTTGGTCTTCCTTCTTCATGAGCTTCATGGGGTCTGTGAGTTCACTCTTCGCTATTCCAACCTTTGGGCTAACATCTGCTTATCAGTGAGTAAATACCATGTGTGTTCTTTTGTGATTGGGTTAATTCACTCAGGATGATAATTTCTAGTTCCATCCATTTACCTAAAAATTTCTCGAATTCATTATTTTTAATAGCTGAGTAATACTCCATTGTGTAAATGTACCACAGATTCAGCATCCTTAGAGATGTATGTTCATCCTCAGGGAATGCATGTTCATCCTCAGGGAATGTATGCTCAAACTACTTTTAGGTTTTATCTAACCATAGTAAGAATGGCGAAGATCAAGAAAACACCTAACAGTAAATACTGGTGACGATGTGTGGAAAAAGATATTCATAGTCACTGCTTGTAGGTTTGCAAACCTTTCCAGCCACTCTGGGAGTCAACATGAAAAAATTTCTAAATGCTAAAATCAAATCTACCAGAGGACCCAAGAGTACCACTCATTGGTGTATAAACAAATGACTTGATATCCTAATTGACAGAGAATATTCAAATATATTCATTATAGATCTATTCACAACACCTCAGAAATGGAAACAACATAAATGTGGTTTAACTAATGCATGTGTGTTACATATGCACATATTCTATTCATCTCTAGAAAAAATAACATCATAAAATTGACAGGTAAATTAATGGAAATAGAAAATATCATTGAGTGAAATAACCTGGACTAGAAAGACCAATGTTCTCTTGCTTGTGGATCCTGGGTTTGACTATTTAGATGTGAGAATAGCTCCTGGGCTACCCACAAAAACCCAGCGAAGTAAAAGGGACCATATTGAAGGAAGACATAGCACTATAAGAAGGATAATAGGGCACAAGTGCTACGAAGGAAGAAATAGTAAAAGTGAAGGAGGGATAAATATATTTTATATCTCAAACTTGAAACTTACAAGAAGATAGGCTTTTGTTTCAGTGAAAGTAAAAAAAAAAATCAACAAATACATTTAGTTACATTTTGCAATGTCAAAATAGCTCTTAATTATTGAATTGTTATTGTGAATTGATAAGATAATATGTATAATCACAAATTATTGTACAATATATTCCATATATAAAATTTATATTACTCTCATTTTCATAAGATCATTAAGTGAAATATGGTATAGGCCAGTTTTTACTCACCTGTGCTTCTTTTGTAGACAATGTCTGATAGAGAGACTTCTGCAGCTACTACAATAATTAATATATTTTTC
This sequence comes from Arvicanthis niloticus, assembly GCF_011762505.2. Classification (NCBI taxonomy): domain Eukaryota; kingdom Metazoa; phylum Chordata; class Mammalia; order Rodentia; family Muridae; genus Arvicanthis; species Arvicanthis niloticus. The sequence continues at coordinate 60,042,175 of NC_047672.1, read as the reverse complement.
AAGAACCACAATTTGTATTACTGCTTAAGAAATTTTCTTAAGCATTTTCTTATTGCTTAAGAAATCCAAACTGAGGCCATCAATAGAATTAATATCATATAGTATCATATAATTAATATCATGAAAAATTTACAAATATTATTTAAAATGATACCTAGGAGTATGGGTGATAAATTATCTCAGTCGGTGAAAACATAAAAAATATTTTAATTTGATTGTATAATCAACTATCCGAGGATGATTTTTCTTTTCTGTTACTGTGGATTGAACCATGGCCTTGAGGATTCTAAGCAAATGATCTACCTGTGAGCTGTTTTTATCAACACCAGCATACTTTGCAACTTCATTTAATTAATATCTTCATCTATAAAAGTATATTTAAACTCTTTATTCAATTTACCAATGCTGAATCATCTGGAAAAAACTCAAAGACACCCCCAAGGTTGCTGTATGGTTTGTTTAAAACTTTAAGTTGTATAGTGATCTAGAGCAAGCAGAAACAATCTCAGTTGAATCCAGTACCAGGTTTATTTGTTCAAAATGTTTATGACTAGTACTTTACCTGACCATTCTACTACATTTCCCTCAGACCTACTCTAAGTTAAGTGTGGTAACTTTAATAGTGTATGACCCACATTCTTATCAAGTACCTAAGTGAAAGTGTCATGTCAAGTCTATTACATTGTTTTTCAAGATGTTCAACCTTTGAGTACCAACATCAAAAGTTATCTTTTAATTGGTCCAAAACAGAACATCATTTTTGGCATAACTGAGGCCATATTTCACAAAAATAAAATTACATAGCATTTCCAGATAAAACTCAAAATTGTTTCAAGTATCTTGAGCAAAATGAATGGCTACTCTACCTTTTCCTGGCCTTCTTAATTATGAACTTTGTCCTCATTACATTTCAGGTCAATGAGGAGTAGACAAAATCCTTTCTGTAATTTTCCTCTCAAGTCGAATTCATACTTTCTGTAACTGATGCATAATCAATTAAATAGTAATTAATATTACTCCATGTTTTGTTGCCCTGGTAATGATATCATGTGTACAATCAAAATTATGTGCTCAGCAGAGATTGTTTGTTGCACTTCATGGATATTGTATTTCTTTTCTTCCATGAAATTAACCATTTCATTTTATTTTTTCTTCATAAACAGTTATGCTTGTTTCTAAACTACCTCATATATTTACTCAAATTAGTTTCATACTTCAAAATCATATTTCCTGTATCTATTTTCCATTCATTCAAAGCTCTAAAAAGATCATTATTCTTAGATAAATATTATGTACACATTAACACCTCTGTGACATGTCACCAATGTTCCTTATCAGTGTTCACTGGTCCATAAGTAGTAACTATTATGAATAATAGTTGATAATAATAATGGATGAATAAAGTAGAGGTGCACCTGTGCCACAAATATAATCTCCATCAAAACATAGAAGGAAATCCTCTCACTTGCAAACAAATATAGGTGGTCCTTATGTTTGTTAAGTGAATTAAACTAGGCATAGAAATACAGGTTCTACACATTCTCAGTCCATTCTGGAATCTAAAAAATGGTCTCATATAAGCTGAGAGGAGAATGTTAATTACCAGAAGCTGGGAAGGAATTGGAGAGGAATGGGGAAAGCTTGATCAATGGGTAGTGAGTTACAGATGGCAGAAACACAAGCTCTGAGGGGCTATAGGATGTGAAGTTGACTATAGAAGGAGATAACATACAGCATATTTCAGACAAACAGAAGAAAACAATTTTTAAAAGTTCAATGTAAAGAAAAAATATAAGTTTGAGTTGATAGATATTTACAAGAGATTATTATGTTTAACTTTTATCTTTTATGTACCTATTAGAGAAAATGGAAAACATAAATAAGTACCTACTAATTTGGATTAGGTTATGTCTTAGGCTATAGGTTGCATTATAAATATGTTCATATTCTCAAAAATCTTGACAGCTCTTTTTCCAGATCATCTTCCAAGATTAAATGAAATCACCCTCATTGTTCTACTGTTTTCTAATTTTATTGTAACTTTTTCTTTTCTTTTTAAGGAACATATTTTTATTAATTATTTTATTTATTTTTATGTCCAATGTTGTCACCCTTCCCAGTCTTCCCTCTTCAAACCCCCATTACATCCCCCTCCCTTTTGCCTCTAAGAGGGTACTTCCTTACCCACCCACCCATTCCAACCTCACCCCTCTAGTATCCCCCTTCTCTGGGGCAACAAGCCTCCACAAGAACAATTGCTCCTCTCACATAGGTGCTGGATAGGGCAGCCTTCTGCTATATATTTAGCAGGAGCCATAGACCTACCCATGTACCCTTTTGTTGTTGGTTTAGTCCCTGGGAGCTCTGGGGATGCTGGTTAGTTGATACTGTTGTTCTTCCTATAGGGTTGCAGTCCCCTTTAACTCCTTTAGTCCTTTCTTAACTCGTTCATTGGGGTCCAAAGGCTCAGTCCAATGGTTGGCTGTGAGTTTCAGCATCTGTCTTAGTCAGGTGCTGGCAGAGCCTCTCAGAGGACAGCCAGTATTAGGCTCCTGTCTTCAAGCAGTTCTTGGCATCAGCAATAGTGTCTGGGTTTGGTGTCTGTGGATGGCATGGATCCCAGGGTGAGATGGTCTCTAGATGGCCTTTCCTTCAGTCTCTGCTCCATTTATTTTGGCCCTGCATTTTCTTTAGACTGGAACAATTCTGGGTTAAAAAATTGGAGATGCATGAGTGGCCTCTTCCCTCAACTGAGGGCCATGCCCATCTACTGGAAGTTGTCTCTCCAGGTTCTATCTCCCTCCATTGGTTATTTCAGCTAACGTCATCTCCATTGAATCTTATCATTGCATTTGTTGATTCTTACTTGTTAAATTAACATGAATAATTGTTTTTATTCTCACAATTTATATGAAGAACTAAAAATGTTTAATGAATAAAATATATACAAATTGGAGTGACTTTATCTGATTTACATAAAGTATAGGTTTGGATCTGATAAGTTTCATTTTTCACACTCTCATTGTTTTTGTAAGAAATTAACATTCAAAAATGAGCAGGTCTAGTTGTTATAATTGCAAATTTTATGAGGTTTAGGCTTATCAGCATAAATTCTCACTTTATTTTTTCTACATTTTAACAAATTAAATTGAATCGTTAAAAATCTTTGCCTTCGCTTAGTCAACAAAATGATGAACTGGGTATTAGGTCTATCTTGCACCTTACTGACATAAATTGGTATAGTTATGATATAACTGTATTTTGAGAGAAAAGTTTTATTTTAACAGGAAGGGTGATATGTAGGAGGAGCCAAGGTGGGAGGAGTAAGGAGAGGAGGACTAAGGAGAGGAGGAGGAGAAGGAAAGGAGAAGCTAGGTGATGAGAGAGAAAGAGAGAGGGGAGGCCAGACATGGAGGCAGATGCTCATATGTCTCTGACAGTCAAAGATAGTTGATATATCTAGGTTGGGTATTAGGTTACACTTCTGATTGATATTGAACATTACCAAATTTATAAAGCCATTGGTTAACATTAAAAAATTGTATAAAAGCAAAAAGGAGAAGGGGGTATGGGATAGGGGATTTCTAGGTAGGGGAAATGGGGAAAGGGGATGGCATCTGAAATGTAAATAAAATATCCAATAAAAATATCTTTGCCTTCTTCCTTTCAATTATATTTTTCTTAATTCTAACTTTTTGTTCCTATTAACTAATTTATTATTTATTAAATAATTAAAAATAAGGTGCAATTATATCCATTGTAAAAAGAATGGTATAAGTTCCTCCTAAATATTTACAACAAAATACACACTTATTTAGTATAAATGTAGATAATCAAATGCAAATTTCTAGATTTTAAATATTACTTTACTCTTACAACACTTAACAGTAAATGCTAATATTAAAACAAAGTACAAATTATAATTTAATTTAAAATAAAGTTATTGTAATAAAAATAGCATTTAAATTTTAGTTTTGAAATTTTAGCTGTCTTACGATTTTTAGAAAATTTCAAATATTTTCAATGATATAGTTTAATAGTTATCTATTGGGCAAAATAAATAATCAGCACCTAGATTTTATACTAGAAATATTAGTTGTTTGGCATCCCAAAGTATTCACCAAATACTAGATAACACAATTATAATTATTATATTCATGTACTCTTACTTTGAATTGCAAAAGAAAACTCAGTGAAAGCAAAAACATAAAATGTATACTCAGGACAATTAGAAATATTTATTGAGAAAAATATATTATTATGTAATTGAAAATAATAATAGATATTTATTCAGGACTTAAGGGGATTAGTTGTGAGATGCATTTTCCAATTCTGGCCAGCCATAAATATCCAGGCTAGAATGATAAGTGAGTGGTCTTAACTTTCCACAAGAAAACAAATATTTGGGGTTGTCAAATGTTGAGTCAATGAAGGAACCCTTCTTCTCCCTAAAAAAAAAACATAATTCAGTAAATATTAAGTTTAAACAGTAGTTAAAAATATCTACTGACACAGAAAGGCCATAATTTTTTTTGGCTGAACAATTAATTTGTTAAATATATGCATAATATAATGTATATATAATTTCAAATAGTTGCTTGAATGTATTTTGAATTAACATATATGACATAGAATGATGGATACATGTGAACATAAATAATTTTTTAGTGGAGTGTGGAGCAGTGGGCTGTGACAGGCAACTGGGTACCTGGTCAAGCACAGGCCTCGAACCCCAGACCCTAATGGGACAGTAGGTGTTCGGCCTTGCTCCTGGGCCCAGGTTCCTTTCGCTTAGCTTCAGCCTTCAACAGACACTCCCACAGAGACGTCTATGGCCATCAGTCACTAAGAACTGGGCTCTTCCACATGTAGATGAGGTATCTCCAAACTCTCAAACAAGGCAATAGGGGTTATCTGCTGTTAGACCCTAACCCAAAACTGTATATAAGAACCCTATTCCGACAGTTTCTGTTGCAAAAGCTCTAACACTTGCAAAGAGATTTGCTCTCTCAAAGTGCCTTCAGAACCCTCCCCTCCTTCCTAGCTAGTCGGCTTCTCACTAGCTCAGTGCAAAGAGACGGGAGAAGCACCTGGGAGTAATTGGGTGGCTACAGCGGAGATGCAGGCAGAGGCAGTAACTGAGGCAGCAGAGGCAATTCCCGGTCTCTGCTCCCACTCTATCCCCTTGGCCCACACCTGTCCAGGGCAGAGATCTTCGTGGGAAGCCCTCTGAAACAGGGACCCACATGGATATCAGGAATAGTGGTTAAGAATAATCAAAACATTGGAGCTGTATCTATAATAATTAGGTTTGTATAAGGAGAATGAGTTATTCGTTGAAATAAATAACATTAAAATATTCTTCTTCAAAATGAAATGTGTTATAAACCCTTTGACTTGTAAATTTGACAATATAAATGTTACATCCTGCATGGGTGTGACTTAAATCTCTATGCTGTTACACACTTTCTCATTCTCAGTTTTATCTGTGTTTCTTTTCTGACTGATGTCACACCACACTTCACTATAGCAACTTAGGCAAATGAAGATCTATTTTGACTCAAAGTTCCAAGGAAAGCATTGCAGAGAAAGGGAAGTTGTGATTGCAAGAGCATGTAGCAGCAGCAGGTCACACTGTGACCCCAGTGAGGAAGCAAAGGGAGATGAATGCTGTTTCTCAGTCTGCTGTAACCTTTCATTCATGTGGTCTATGCATTGTATCTTAGGTATTGTGAGCTTTTGGGCTAATATCCACTTATCAGTGACTGAGTACCATTTGTGCTCTTTTGTGATTGGGTTACCTCACTCAGGATGATATTTTCTAGTTCCATCCATTTGCCTAAGAATTTCTTGAATTCATTTTTTTAATAGCTGAGTAATATTGTGTAAATGTACCAGATTTTCTGTATCTATTCCTCGGCTGAAGGACATCTGGGTTCTTTCCAGATTCTGGCTATTATAAATAAGGCTAGTATGAACATAGTGGAGCATGTGATCTTGTTATATGTTGGAGATCTTCTGGGTATATGCCCAGGAGTGGTACAGCTGGGTTGTAAGTAATACTATTTCCATTTTTCTGAGAAACCACCAGACTGATTTCCAGAGTGGTTGTACCAGCTTGCAATCCCACCAACAATGGAGGAGTGTTCCTCTTTCTCCACATCCTCACCAGCATCTCCTATCATCTGAGTTTTTGATCTTAGCCATTCTGACTGGTGTGAGGTGGTATCTCAGGGTTGTTTTGATTTGCATTTCCCTGATGACTAAGGATGTTGAACATTTCTTTAGGTTCTTCTCAGCTATTCAAGTTTCCTCTGATGAGAATTATTTGTTTAGCTCTGTACCCCAATTTTAATAGGTTTATTTGATTGTCTGGAATCTAATTTCTTGAGTTCTTTGTATGTATTGGATATTAGCCCTCTATTGGATGTAGGATTGGTAAAGATCTTTTCCCAATCTGTTGGTTGCCATTTTGTCCTATTGACAGTGTCCTTGCCTTACAGAAGCTTTGCAATGTTATTAGGTCTCATATGTCAATTCTTGATCTTAGAGCATAAGCCATTGGTGTTGTATTCAAAAACTTTTTCCCCGTGTCCAAGTATTTGAGGTTCTTCCCTATCTTCTCTTTTATTTGTTTCAGTGTATCTGGTTTTACATGAAGGTCCTTTATCCATTTGGAGTTGAGCTTTGTACAAGGATATAATAATAGATCAATTTGCATTCTTCTACATGTTGACCTCCAGTTGAACCAGCACCATTTGTTGAAAATGCTGTCCTTTTTCCACTGGATAGTTTTAGCTTCTTTGTCAAAGATCAAATCACCATAGATGTGTGTGGTGGCACACGCTGGTAGGATTTGCAGGAGGCAGAGTCAGGAGGATCATGAGTTTGAGGCCAGCCTGGGCTATACATATCTTCTATGTTTTCATTGAATTGGATTCACTCTTGTTCAGACACTCTGAACAAGTGTTTATTTTATGTGCTAACTTATATGCTACAGAGTCTTCCAAGTTTAACAGAAAATAGTCCCAGATAAAGATTGAGTTTCAAAAAAGAGTAAAGAAATAAGGCAAAATTTCATGCAAGAAAAAAACAGAGAAGTATATTTGATGGGTATTTCATGTCTTCTATGTGGCCAAAAAAAAAAACCAACTTTTGTTGTAGCTGATGTTATTGCTGCAGCAAACAGCAAACCTGGTATATAGAACCTACCCTTCTTGCTTCTGGAATCAAAGCAGTTTTGCATCTCCAGTGGCAAAACTAGCAACTTACAAATAAGCCAATAGCAAGATTCAACAAGGTTTCTCAAATCTTAGAGAACCTTGTTTTAATTACAAATAATTTCTATACAAGATATAACCTAAAACCAGTATTTAGCTACGGCTAAAATTTATAGAACACTTCCAATTATTCAAATATGTTTCCATCACCTAATTCTTACCCACTGGAGTACTTTTGCTTATTTATCTAGAGAAATTTCTGCCTGTTCCTCATTTTAGCATTTTTGTCTATATTTCCAGACCCAGTGTGCTGCATCTTTCTTTTTCACCTCAAAGACTGATTTCAAGGTTACCCTAACATCTCATGTCAGCAATGTGAATTGCAAGTGGCAATTTTTAGGTGCAGTGAAAACTGTAACAAATCATAAAGAGGCATATGTGAAAGATGGCATGAATGACTTCTAAAAATTGCTATAGTGGATAACCCTGTGCCAAGTTAGAGGAAATTCATAATATATAAACAAATTATACCACTAATATGATCACTAAAATTTTCTTGCACCTATGTATTCAGTGAAGAAGAAAAAAATCAAGGTAAAAAAGAAAAAAAAAGGGTATTTTGAAGAGGGAGAGATAGATTATAAGAAATCCCTAAACAGATGTTACAGAAACAGAAAAGGTTTAAAAAAAGAAAAGAAAGATAGAAATAATTTTCCCTGTCCACAGCTAGGTCTGAAAAGCAAAACTCATCTACAGGAAAACCCATGTGTCTCATGTAAAAGGGAGACTATTACTCTTAGAAACTGTCCCACAAGTGCCAGGGAGATACAATGTGAGAGTGATGACAGGTCAGCTGTGGAAAAGGAATTTACTTTGTCATTTTACATATTTTGGAAAGATATAACTATTCCCTGTGTGAAGAAAGCAACTGTTGTTTAAAAGTACATGCTTAAATATTGTTCCGGACTACTCTGGAGACCTGAAAACGGGAACATTTCCAAGTCAGGGAGGCTACAGGCATCTTTCTGTTCTTTGAACAGAGGACAATACAGAAATCAGTGTCAAAGGAGAAAAGTAGATGCTGACCATCAGATCAGGTGCAGGTGGGCAAGGCTTTGGAAGCATATTGGTCAGTTGCTCTATGCTCCATGGCAAGGAAGATCACCTGAGGATAGGTGTATATAAGCAAGTAGCCAGCTCTACAGGTCTCAGATTGAATAAAAAATAATATCTAATTATTTTTGTCTACAAAGGATACTTTGCCAGACACACAGGCTGAAAGAAAAATGATGCAAATCAATATACCACATAAGTAAGTTCTGAGTTCAAGAATTATGAAATCTCAGTAGCATGACTGCTTAAACAAAATCTACAAAATCTCAACAATAATCCACATTCCAATGTAGATGAGGAAAATCTCATAGAGACTCACCCCTAAAAGTAGAGGTGCTAGCAACCAGTATGAATGGCTAGGACTGGGAGAATTAGGCTTCTTCAGGGATAAGCACCTTAGTTGGATATCCCATTTAGAATGGTAAGTCATCGAAACATTTACATGGAGGCAAAACTGAAAGGAATCAGCAGTTGTAATTATATGTTGATTAGTTTATACGCATATACATTAACAAGGATGAGAGGAGGAAGCTGAAACTTTGTAAGGTGGTGGTTGGTAATAGGAAAGGTGAGAGAGAAGAAAGGAAGTCAAAATATTATGTGCTGGCATAGTGTTACTGTGCACTGTGTAAAGATTATCTTTGTACTATTCAAATTTCTCTGCTCCCTTATCTGGTTCCAATCTGAGCACGGCATTATGAATCTCTTGTCTCAATGTTGTGTATACATTTCACCCATTTATTCTCTGATTTGTCAATGAAGTGTGGTCAGCCAGTGGCTGAGCAGAAGAGGACTGGACTTCCTATACCAGCAATTATGTGATTATATTTTAATTAAATAAAAACAAATTAAGAAGAACTCCAGTAAAAAAAATATGACACACAAGGTCATATAAATGCAAGAACACTACAAGCCCAAAATAAGTTAATGGAAAAGAATAACAAATTAAAGGGCAAAACCAAGTCAAACTAAAATACAAAGTAAATATTTTAAAATGATTAGTCCAGATATTAATAATAATATTATAGAATTAATAATAATAATTAATAGAGTAGTAACTATTAGAATTGATGGACCAAAAGTAGGTTTTTCAAAAAGATAAACATTATAAAATAAGAATTCACAGCCAAAGTCAATGAAAAGGAAAATGACCCAAATAAATAAAAGTAGAGATAAAAGTGGATGTTGTAACAGATTTTAGAGAAATGTGGAGATCATTAAAGAATAATTTGAAAATTTTTTACTTGGAAAAACTGGACCATCTAAAGAAAATAACTAAAGTCCTAGATATACAAGACAGATCAAAATTAAATCAAAAAGGCATAAACACAGGGCTAAGAATACAGATCAGTTGACAGAGTGTTTGACTAAATTCAGGAATTCGTAGCCTTGATTTCCATAAAAACATAAACCAAACCTGGTGGGAGTGTGTGTGTGTGTGTGTGTGTGTGTGTGTGTAACTCAACCTATAAGTAGATTTGAGGAAAGAAATTACATAATCTGAGTCTATGAAGAAAATATTTTCAACAAAGTTAAATACCCCTCATGATAAAGAAGCTAGGAATAAAAGGAATATAACTTAGCATAGTAATACCTATAATTAAGATGCCTGAGACAACGTATTACTAAATAGACAATAACAAAAAACCCTTTCCTTTAAAATGGAAAATAAGACAGGGTGTCTACTCTCTCTACTTCTGCTCATTTTATTCTGGTAAAGTTAGTTAATTTTTCTTTATTGAAAATAAGTGTTTCTCTCCCTAACTTCCCAGATTCCTTCTACTTCCATTCCCATCCAAATCCATAACCTTTCTTTATTTTCATTAGAAAACGAAAGACACCTAAAAATAATAATAAAGTAAAATAATATAAAAATCATACAAATGTGAATAAAACACAGTAAACTGAAACAAAAACCAGAGACAAAGGGGGGGGGGGGACACAAGATACATAGATAAACTAGAGCTACAAAGGCTTGCATACATAGAAATTCCATAAAAACACAAAACCAGAAACCATAATATATAGGCAAAAGACTGTAAGGAAATTATATATTCCTGAGACTAAGAGTCTTCAGAAATGTCACTGAGTTATTTTGGTGTTGTTTTTGGTCATCTGCTAGACATGTGGACAGTCTTTAAGATGGTTTGTATATCTAATAATACCCTGTTTGAGAAAACTAATTTTTCATTTTCAAGGGGCTATCAATTGAAAATAGCTTCTGGGTGAGTGATAGGGGCTGTATTCATGTCTCCTGTCAGTATTAGGATTTCATTTGGCACAGATACATGCTGGTCCTGTGTATGCCTTCTCTTATGCATCATTCCCTAAGCCCTGAGAGGAGGGGTGTGATGAAAACATTCTGTTGACTGAATGTTTCCAGGTCTCTCACTTTGTCTGGTTGTGGCTCTTTGCATTAGTTCCCATCTGGTGAAGGAGGAATCTTCTCTGATGATGGCTGAAGGAGACACAGATCAATGGGTTTAGATGAGTGCCATTAGGAATCATGTCCTTGCTATATCCCTTATCAGAGACAAATGTATTTGGCTTTTGCCCTAAGACTATGGTCTATCTCATTCCAGCTTCTTGCCCACCATCTAATGGAGTGAGGTTCAAATCCAATAAGATATTGGATACTTACTGCCACAACTTTTGAGCCACTATGACAGCAGTTTTTCATGTAGTCTGGTCACTGTTTCAGATTGAAAGGTTTGCAGCTGCTTACCTTTCTTCTCTTGTGTCATGGAGGGTCCAGTCTAGAACCATGAACACCAGTCAGGAGATGTGAAAGCTCCAGTTAGAAACCAGCTTGACTTCTCCGTAGTCAGTATTATATGTAAGTGCTGTTTCCAGCAATAGGGCCTTACAATCAGTTTGTGGAGAGTAAACAATAATTTTGGAAATAACCTCAGTTATTATGGGTTGGATGGGACCACACTGATTCTTGTACAAGGTCCCACAAACATTTCTGAGATAAAAAACAATCCCTTAAACTAATGGGTTCACCTACCTGTAGAAAAATAGAATTCATCTCTTCACTTACAAAATAATCAGTTTTAAGTGGACCAAAAGTTTTAATAAAATGATTAATAAATTTTCTTTTAAAAAATAAGCTAAAAACCCTTTTGTAGATTTGTCAAAATTCTTCAGGTCTCAGTTTTAGTATTAATAACAAAAATTCCATTGTACATACTAACCATTATCTTAAATGAAAGAGCATGTACAAAATTTTTTTTAAAAGTTCTTAAACTTTGAAACAGCTAGGGTAAAATACATGAAAATATAGGCACAGATAAAGACTTTTGAAAATGTTCCATCAGTTCTGGAAATTGCAGCTGGTTTTTGCTACTTTGTGGTTCTTCTTTTTTTCGCCCTTTTCCACCCCTTTTCTCCCACCTTTTCAACCCCCTAACACTAGATAAGAAAAGGATAGGGAGGCAAGAAAAATGATTGTAAATAAATTCAAGGGTCAGAAAGGAGGCAATGTTATCTTTAAACTACTTCCTTCTGAGAGAAAAGATCTGAGTGTATGGTCGTCAGCTGACATTCATCCTAAAGCCAGGTTCAGAACTAAATGTTTTAGTTAGGAGAGATGACAGAGGTGCTGGTAGATCAACAAAAGGATGGACTGGGTATTAGGACTATCTTGTACCTCACTGGTACAAATTGGCATAATTATGCTCTAATTGTATTTTGAGAGAAAAGTTTCCTTTTAACAGGAAGGGTGATGTGTAGGAGGAGCTAAGGTGGGAGGAGTACTGAGAGGAAGAAAAGGAGTAAGAAGAGGAGAAGAAGAAGGAGAGGAGAAGCTAGGTGATGAAAGAGAGATAGAGGGGGGAGACAGGGAAGCAGATGTTCATGTATCTCCACCAGTCAAAGATAGTAGATATATCTAGGTTGGGTAGTGGGTTACACCTCTGATTGAACAATACCAAACTTATAAAGCCTATGATTAACATTTTTTTAAAAAATGTATAAATGCAAAAAGGAAAAGGGGCATGGGATAGGGGTTTTCTAAGGGGGGGAATGGGGAAAGGGGATGGCATCTGAAGTGTAAATGAAAGATCTAAAAAAAAAAAAAAAAAAGAACTAGAAAAAAAAAACTACTTCCTTCTGATTAGGGGCATCGAGTTCCTCAGGCCAAGTTTGATCTTTTCACACAAATGTAACTTTAAATTTTTTCAAACCCCTATTTTTAATGATGGTTCTTAAATGCTTTAATCTCCCTTGTAGTACACCACCAACCAGAGGTAGTGGAAAAGAATACAGGGGAAGTTGACCTGTTTAGAAAGATTTTTTTGTGCAACTCCCAGCTGTGTTGTCTGGAAATCTGCAGTTCAGTTCACAGGTTAGTAATGGCAGCTCAATTCACTCGAAAACACTTCATGGATACACCAGAAGTCCAGTTTGGTAGAGTCAGGATAGCAATTATGAATCAACAGTGGTGGCAGTACCTAGCAGAGACAGCCAGGACTTAGCCTCTACTCAAGTCATCAAGAGCTAAAAGGAGGAACACTGGAAGAAGTTCTTGGCTGTGCCTCTCTCTGGGAAGCAAAGATCAGCTAAGACATAAGACTCACAATATTGCACAGCTAGCTCTTGAAGCAAGCCTAGTTCAGCCCCCGTCACTGTCCATCAATTTATTTTAATACTCCCTCCAAACATCATGTATCCACCACAGATCTTGCCTCAGCACATGTCTTGCCTCAGCACGTGAATCTCTCTCAGCTGATATCACTTTGCCAATCAACTGCAGAAACTGTGGAAGTGGCAAGAAACTCAGCACACTACCAGATTTGTGTTGCATTTCTCTCAAAGGAGTCCTAATAAATGCAAATCCACTATGCAATGTAAGACAGACCAATATATCAGTGTTGTTAGCAAAGAATCCTTCACAATGTGTTCTTTCATGTGCTTGCTTTAGCAGAACATCCTTTCACCTATGTCTGCTTCAGCTAAATGTTCCTACACATATTTGCCCCAGCAAAACACCATCCAACTGATTTTCCAAAGAACCCTTAAGTTTCCACTGTATATGACTACTTAAAAAAATCAACCAACTAACAAACAAACCACCCTACCTCTCATGGCCCTAGAATTTATATATCCTCTAAAAGGTTCCCCAAATTTCAAACACCAGATAGTTTCAGAATCACAGAAACTATCTTCAGCTTGAAAAATCATACCCCTGCTATAGCACAAAGCAATTCATAGTCAGCTGCTCTGGACAACTAGAAGCATCCCTAGAACCCCTCAACCGGGATAAAAATGAAGCACATTCCCATAATATTTCTGTGTTTTTCAAAGAAACCAAAGCTCTAAAATTGTCACTACAGGAAATAATAACAAGAATTCAAAAAGTAAATGGCATGAAATTTAAAAGCTTCTCCACAGGAAAGGAAACAGTCAACAAAGAGAAAAAAATGGATAATGGCTGAATATCTTTGTAAATTATACACCTGACAGGGAATTAATATAGAGATCATATATATCAATATATGACAGAAACCATGAAACATACATTCATAACACATTTTATATAATATAGATATATAGCATTTAATACATAAATAATTAATAATATAAATATATAAAATATTTATATTATATTATGAGTATAAAATAACAATAGAAATAGGATTATTACAAGAAAAGCTACTAATGAGGGTGTGAAATAAGTGAATAAATATGAGCAAAGTAAATAAAGAATATTCATGAAAATATAATAGAGACATTATTCATATATGATAATATAAAACATAATACAGGAACACACAGAATCTAATTCCCTCTTAGATACAATAAATTCTATTTTTAAAAAAGCAAAAATAGTCAGAATATGTTTAACAAGTTAGTTTGGACCCGACTTTATCAGGTTGCTATGCATCATAAACATGATCACGGTTTTCTTATAGCTTACATAGAAAATCTTTGAAATAGTCTCCATTGTGCCTTTCCAGATAATTAGAAGATTTTAGAAAATAATTATGTGTACATTTATTGCATTTATTAAACTTTAAATTATTAATGTCTACTTAACAATCCTTCTCATAATCCTCATTGATCCGGGTTCTGAGAAAAAGGTCAAGTTCTGAGAGAAGAGATGTCTGAGACTGGAGAAACAAATGACTCAAAGACAAATTGTGGGTCCAAGCTGGTAGCCTATGTTCTGCTGAGTTGACTTTCTGGAATGCCTTCTTTCTGTTCTGCTCTGCTCTAGACAGCTTTTTCGTGCTATTCTAAAAATTCTATGATTGAGACAGCTATCTTTCTGCTCCAGATACCTTTCTTTGTTAGTAAAAATTCTAAAAGCTCTGTGGATAGTTCATAGGTTTTCTCACCAAAGTAAAAAAAAAAAAAAAAAAAAAAAAAAAAAAAACTGCTAAAAAAATTTTTGGATCTTCCAACCAAGTCAAAAATCCTTTTAGAAAAAGAGCTATGAAAAATTCTAAGAGTTGTGTTTGCTCTCCATGGATTTTCCAACTTAAATCAGAAATCCTGTTAGAAAACACTCTCGAAAAGCTATGTTCACTCTCCAGAGATCTACAGACAGTTCAGCTCTTGCTAGAGAAAAATTCTAAAAAAAGAACCATTATTTTCTGTTAGCTCATCTCATGTAGAACAAAAGCGCAATTTTTTATTTACCTATCAATTCAGTTATTTATTCCAGGTTCCCTCTTGACCATCCAACTATTCAACATTCCATGATCTTAGTCCCTTGACTCTAAGGAAAAAGACAGCCAGTACATTATTTTTCTTTTTTGAACAATGCAAAAGAATTCAAATATCTGCCTGCCTTTGTAAAATTTATTGGGTGGTTCTGAGATTACCATTTCAATCACACCTAGACCTAAATTAGCTCTATCCCAGGATAAGTATGATCCCAGGAATCTGCCTCCATTTATAAGTATTAGAAAAAAGGAAAAAATTACTCACCCTGCTTGCTGAGTACTTTAGAGCACATAGAGCTGAACAGCCTGTTACCCCAGGAGGAAATCCATTCTCCTGAAACCTCTACTCCTGCCTTCATCAGATCTGTTGAGCCTGAAACATACTGGTAAGTTTCCCTTCCCCCACCCATCTTTCCTGTTCACTGAATCCCCTGGAGCAAGCCTGGCTGCTCTGATTGCCTGCTAGTTCTAGTACATCTCCATTTTTCAGCCACCTCTCTGCTCACTTTTATCATATCTGTAGCCCCTGAACCATACGGACCTGCAGATACTGAGCCATTCAACCCAAGGATACCATCAGAAGCCTGCCACACCAGGACCATCAAGGTTAACCTCCCTCCCAATACCTATGATAATAGGAATATCTAAGGACCAAAGCCATCCAGATGGCTAAAGGCCCTCAAAACAACACAGTCTACAAAAGCCATGGCAACCTGACACCTTCAGAGCATATTACACCATATTACAGCAAGCACTAGATATCCTAACAAAACCACAGGAGAAGAAAACAACCTTGAATCCAATCTTATAGAGATTATGGAGGCATTTAAAGAGAAAATGAATAAATACATTAAAGAAATACAGAAAATACAATTTTAGAGGTGAAGGAAATAAATAAAACTCTGTGAGACCTGAAAGTAAAAATAGAAGTAATAAAAAAATACAAACTGAGGGAATCTTGGAGATGGAAAACATAAGGAAGAGAACAGGAACAACAGATGCAAGCATCACCAACAAAATACAGGAGATGGAAGAGAAAAAATTTATACATAGAAGATACAAGAGAAGAAATTGAGACAGCAGTCAAAGAAAATGTTAAATCTAAAAAATTCTTGACACAAAATATCCAGGAAATCAGGGATACCATGAAAAGACTTAACCTAAGAATAATGAGGATAGAAAAAGGTATCCCAGCTCCAAAGCCAAGAAAATATTCTCAATAAAATCATAGAAGCAAAATTTTCTCAACCTAAAGACAGAGATACCTATAATCATACAAGAAGCATATAGAACACCAATTAAACTTGATCAGAAAAGGTAATCCCCTTGGCACATAATAATCAAAGCACAAAATCTACAAAACAAAGAATATTAAAAGTGGCAAGGGGAAAAAGCAAGATAACATACAAAGGCAGACCTATAAGAATTATATCCAACTTCTCAACAGAGATTCTAAAAGCTATAAGAGTCTGAACAGATATCTTGCAACCTCTAAGAGACTACACATGGCAACATAGACTACTATACCCAGCAAACTCTCAATCAACATAGAGGGAGAAAACAAGGTATTTCAAGATAAATTCAAATTCAAACAATATCTATCTACAAATTCAGCTCTACAGAAAATATTAGAAGGAAAACTCCAACTCAAAGAAGATAACTACATCTAAGGAAACACAGAAATTAAGTAATTCCATACAAACAAATAATTGGGAAAGCACACATGTGCATGCACATACACACACTCACACACACACATACAGATACACACACACTAACATGACCAACATTAAAATAACAGGAAATAACAATCCCTATTCATTAATATCTCTCAACATCAATGGACTCAATTCCCCAATAAAAAGACACAGGTTAACAAAATGAATGTGAAAATAGGATCCTTCATTTAGATGCATACAAGAAACACACCTAAGTAAGTAAAGGCCTGGAACAAAATTTTCTAAGCAAATGGACACAAGAAGTAAGCTGGAGTAGCCATTCTAATATCTAATAAAATAGACCTTCAACCAAAATTAACCAAAAGAGACATAGAAGGCTATTTCATATTTGAAAATGAAAAATCTACCAAGATGATTTCTCCATTTTGAACATCTATTCCCCAAACATAAGGGCACACACATTTGTAAAAAAAACATCGCTAAAACTTAAATCACACATCAATCGCACACCCAATACATTAATAATGGGACACTTCAGCACTCTCTTCTCACCAACTGACATACAACCGAGACCAAAACTCAATAAAGAAATAATGAAACAGACATTATGAATCAAATGGATCTAACAGACATCTACAAAATATTTCACCCAAACACAAAAGTTTGGTGAATACCTTCTTCTCAACTCCTCATAAATTCCCCCCAAATTGAGCATATAATCTGTCACAAAGCAAGCCTAAACAGATACAAAAAAATTGAAATAACTCCTTGTATCTTATCAGATCACTGCAGATTAAAGCCAGACATCAACAACAGCAGAAACAACAGAAAGCCTTCACACTCATGGAAATTTAACAACTGTCCACACAATGATCTCTGGATCAGGGAAGAAATCAAAAGAGAAATTAAAGACTTTCTAGAATTCAATGAGAATGAAGAAGGCACAACACAACAAAACTTATAGAACATAATAAAAACAGTGTTAATGGGAAAATTCATAGCACTAAGTGCCCCCATAAAGAAACTAGGAAGTTCATACACCAGCAATTTAAAAGTATGCCTGAAAGTGAAAAGCAAGCATACGGAAGAGGAGTATAAGGAAGGAAACAATCAGAGTAAGGGTTGAAATCAGTTAGAAACAACAACAACAACAAAAAATACAAAGAATCAAAAGCAAACAAGAGCTGGTTCATTGAGAAAATCAACAAGATAGAAAAACCCTTAGCCAAACCAACCAAAACACAGACAGACAATATCCAAATAAACAAAATCAAAAATGAAAAGGGAGACATAATGACAAAAACTGAGGAAATTCAAGGAATCATTAAAACTTACCTCAACAGCCTGGTAAAGGAAAAACACCTGGTAGCATGCAAAGGCAGACCTATAAGAATTACACCCAACTTCTCAACAAGGACTCTAAAAGCTCAACAAAACTGGGAAATTTTTAACAAATTGAGTGACTTTCTAGACAGGTACCACTTACCAAAGTTAAATCAAGATTAGCCAAACTATTTAAACAGCTCTATAACCCCTAAAGAAATAGAAGCAGTCATTTTAAGTCGAGAGAGAGAGAGAGAGAGAGAGAGAGAGAGAGAGAGAGAGAGAGAGAGAGAGAGAGAGAGAGAGAAACAAAGAAAAGCAAGCCAAGGGCCAGGGCCAAGGACCAAGGGCTAAAGGTCAGATGGTTTTAGTGCAGAACTCTATCAGACTTTTGAAAAAGAAATAATGTCATTACTCCTCAAACAATCCACAAATTGAAACAGAAGTAACACTGCCAAACTCATTCTATGAAGCTATAGTCACCTTGATATTTAAATCTACCTTTAAAAAAATTAACAAAGACAGAGAACTTCAAACCCATTTCTCTTAAAAATATTGTTGCAAAAAATACTCTATAAATTACTCGAAAACTAAATCCAGGAATACATAAAAAAAATCACCCATCATGATCAAATAAAATTCAGGGATGGTTCAATATACAAAAATCCATCAACGAAATCAACCATATCAACTAACTGAAAGAAAAAAAAATCACACGATCATCTCAGTACATGCTAAAAATGCCCTTGACAAAATCCAACACCCCTTCATGTTAAAAGTATTAGAGAGATCAGGAATACAAGGCACATTTATAACATAAACAAAGAAATATACAGCTAGCCAATAGCCAACATCGAGCTAAATGGAAAGAAACCTAAAGCAATGCCACTAAAATCGGGGACAAGGCTTCCCACTCTCCCCCTATCTATTCAATATAGTACTTGAAATTCTAGCCAGAGCAATAAGACAACTAAAGGAGATCAAGGGGGTACAAATTGGAAAAGAAGTCAAAGTATTGTTATTTGCTTATGATATGATAGTATACTTAAATTACTCCAAAAATTTTATGTGAGAACTCATAAAGATGACAAACACATTCAGCAAAGTGGCTGGATACAAAATTAACTCAAAGAAATCAGTAATCCTCCTTTATACAAATGATGAACTGGCACAGAAAGAAATTAGGAAAATAAGATCCCTTACAATAGCCACAAATAATATAAAATGTCTTAGTATAAGTCTATTCAAGCCAATGAAAGATCTGTTGAACAAGAACTTCAGATGCCTGAAGAAAGAAACTGAAGAAGATATCAGAAGATGGAGAGATCTCCCATTCTCATAGATAGGTAGAATTAACACAGTGAAAATTGCCATCTTACCAAAAACAATCCATAGATTGCCAATTACCATCAAAATTCCAACACAGATTTTTTAGTAGATCTTGAAAGAGCAATTCTCAACTTTTTATAAAAAACTAATAAACCCAGGATAGCCTAAACAATCCTAAACAATAAATGAACTTCAGGAAGAATTACCATCACTTATCTCAAGCTGAACAAGAGAGCGATAAAAACTGCATGGTATTGGTATAGAAACCGATACATTAATTAATTGAATCAAATCAAAGACACAGAGATAAACCCACACATCTATGGACATCTAGATTTTTTGATAGAGAGGCCAACCCATACAGTGGTAAAAAGAAAGCATCGTCAATAAATGGTGCTGGTCTAACTAGATGTCTGCATGTAGAAGAATAAAAATAATTGCCATACTGCATGAAACTCACATGCACCTGGATCAATGACCTCACTATAAATCTTGATATACTAAATTTCATAGAATAGAAGGTGGTAAATACCCTTAAATACATTGGTACAGGAATAAAATTTCTGAACAGAACACCAATGTCTCAGGCTCAAAGTTCAACAACTGATAAATGGGACCCCATGAAATTGCAAGGAACTCATGTACAACTCATGACAGTTTCAACCTCATGAAATTGTAAGGCAAAGAACACTGTCTGTCAGTAGAACAACTTGGCAGCCTACAGATTTGCAAAAGATTTTCACCAACTCTACATCTGAAAGAGGGCTAATATCCAACATTTATAAAGATCTCAAGAAGTTAAACACCAACAACCTAAATAACCTAATTAAAAACTGAGGCAAAGAGATAAACAGAGAATTCTCATCAGAGGAATCTCAAATGAGAAGCACCTAAAGAAATGTTCAAAGTTCTTAGTTATCAAAAATGCAGATCAAAAAAAAAAACCTTCTGAGATGCCATTTTACATAAGTCATAATGGCTAAGGTCAAAAACTCAAGTGACAGCACATACTGGCAAGGATGTTGAGCAAGGGTGAATTATGCTGGTGGGAGCGCAAACTTGTACAACCACTCTAGAAATCAATTTGGCAGTTTTTAGAAAACTGGAAATAGTTCTCAATATCCAGCTATACCACTCCTGGGCACACACAGAAAAGATACTCCACCATCCCATGACACTTGCTCAACTATGCTTGTAGCAGCTTTATTTGTAAAGCCAGAAAGTGGAAACAAACTAGATGTCCCTCAAGTGAAGAATGGATAAAGAAAAGGTGGTATATCTACACAATGAAATACTATTCAGCTATGAAAAACAAAGGCATCATAAATTTTTCAGGGAAATGGGTGGGTATTGAGAATATCATCTTAAGTGAGGTAATCCAGTCCCAAAAGGACATGCATGGTATATATTCACTTCTAGGTGGATATTAGCCATAAAATATAGGATGCCCACATTACACTCTGCAGACCCAAGGAGGCAGGGAAGGAAGGATGGTACAAGTGAGGATGCTGGAGTCTCACTTGGAAGGGAGAATAGAATGGTCTTGAAAGTTAGATGAAGGGAGAGAACAGGGTGGGAGAGAAGGAATCAGGAACAGAGTACTGGGGTTCAAGATCGAGTGTAGTGAGAGGCAGGAGGATGGCTTGATGGCCATGAGAGTGAAAGGAAATCTCCAACTGACAGAAGAGGCAGGTAGGAGGCATCTCCAGGAAGAGATGGAGACATGGGATAGGACAGGTACCATAGAATCAATGGTGTATTCTTAGCTGTGACTCACAACATTGGGTCTATGGAGTCTGGGGAGGCTGCCTCCTATGGCAAGGAAGGAACCCAGGTGGAGCAATAGGGATACCAACCCACCCACAAAGCTGCTGACCCAAAATGTATCCTGTCTACAAGAAATGGAGGGATTGGGGATGGAGCAGAGACTGAGTGAATGGCCAACCAGTAACCAGCCCAACTTGAGACCCATCCCATAGTCAAGAATCAATCTCTGACACTATTAATGATATTCTGTTATACTTGCAAATAGGAGTCTAGCTTGGCTGTCCTCTGACAGATACCACTCTGCAATTGACTCAGACAGTTGGAGACACCCACAGCCAAACAGTGGGTAGAGCTTGGGGACTCTTATGGGAGGATAGAAGGAAGGATTGCAGCCTCTAAAGGAATAGGAACTCCAAAGGAAGACCAACAGAATCAACTAAACTGGACCTTTGGGGCTCTTAGAGACTGAACTATCAACCAAAGAACATACATGGGCTGGACCTAGGCCTATCCACACAGATGTAGCAGATATACAGCTTGGTTTTCATGGAGTCTGAAACAACTGGAAAGGAGACTATCCCAAAAGCTGTTGCCTGTACATGAGATATGTTCTTCTTGTTGGGCTTCCTTGTCTGGTGTGAGAGAGGATCTGCTTAGCCTCAGTGAGACTTGATGTGCCAGTGTGGGGGATACCCACGTGGGCCCATACCTACTCAGAAGAGGAGAGGGAGAAGGATTGTAGGAGGGGATCACCTGAGGGGGACAGTAAGCAGGCTGTAAAGCAAATAATAAAAAATAAATAAATAATAACTAATTTTGATTTATTTTTAAAAATGAAAACAACAATAACAAAATACTTATCTTGGTGGAATCTTGGCTTCCTATCAGCACTCTGTAAATCTCTTTATCTCCTTTCTTAGCACCTTTCTAACTAGCTGACTCATAGTGAAGCTGCCTCTGTTCCTTTACATATGTGAATCCCCTTATGCAATTCATATTGTACTGTTATCTTTTTGTATATTTAAGAAATTATGTATTTTTGAATTTATGTTTTATAGGTTTTTTTTTTCTACAGCCTTAAGGCCTGTCCTGAAGGTCCCAACATTTACCATTTTGCTGAAACATTAGTCACAACTTTGCCTCCCCAACTCATGCTGTCTGATTATCAGGGAGTCTTTAACATTAACAGGGAGAAAATTCTTTGGAAGAATGTGAAAATATGTACATACAAACAAGCCTTATGCCCTAAGCAGACATTGACCCTTACGGAGGCTCATGCCTACTGCCCCTATCCCAGGGAGAGGAAGCATGTCTTTCTGTCCCTACCAATGCCATCCTGGACTTGACAGATGTTCCCATAATCCACATTTAGTTCTCTTCCTTCATTCCATCTCCCAGATTTTAGCCAGAAACAGCTAAGCCTCCATGACCATATGGCCAAACACATAATAAAAGGACAATGTGTACCATCCATTTATTTCTCACTGGTATTTAGAGTTTAAGCTTACAAGCAAAATCTCCTTTTCACTATATTAAATAGAGCCATTAGTATAATCTGTGTAAAACCAAGCATAATGTGTTTAGACCATCAATCAAATTCATAGGAAAGCTTCACCAGTACCATCCTTCGGAAGAAAAATCATTTAAGCACCTAATCATGCATGAAGCTCTCAGTGCTGAGAAAATTAATTGCATAGCTCTGGGCAGCTGACCTGCAGTCATTTTACGACTTGAAACGGACAACGGGAGAGACCCATGTCCATGTAAGCCATGTGGTCAATAGAAAAGTAAGGCTGAACGTTGTAGAGTGTGCATACAAGCATTCAGCAATTTTATGAAACAACTATTTAGAATAAGCATTAAAGCCTGAGTTATCTCCTTGTTTTCTGGTTCAAGAATGAATCCATCCTGGTACCAGCTGGTTTACATAGTGAAAACTGTCACAAAATAAGAAAATAGGGCTCGTGAATTAGATGACATTTGGTTTCATCTCCAATGTTCAAAAACCACCACCTAACAGCTGCCAATTTTATACTACTCACGCATATTCTTTGTTTCTCAAACATATTTTTTTATGTCTTCTCTTCAATGCCTGAGATTCTCTTCCCCATATTGGCATTCTGTTGTCCTCTGAGATTCCTGTTTGAGCTCCTAAATTTTCATTTCAAGATTTTCTTCAGTTTGAATTTTTTTTATTCTATATCCACTGTCATGTCTTGAATTATTTTATTCATTTCTTTCCACTGTGTGTATTTCTATAGATTTCTTTAAGAGATTTATTAATATCTTTTTTAAAATCCTCTATAATATTCATAAAGAGTATTTTAAGGTCCTTGTCTTGTGTTTCAGCTATGTTTTGTTTCTTGTGGCTGATGGTTGTAGGGTTGGTGGGCTCTAAAACTGGCTGTTTTATGTTTTTATGCTGACATCTAGGCATCTGGGATTAGGGAAATTGTAATTCAAAGTGCTAATATCTGTTGTGATTTTTTTTGGTGGGTGTTTTGTTGCTTGATTTCTGCTTTTCTTCTCCGGTTCTTAGCAGAGTGAGGTGGCTACATGTTGACTGGTAGAGAATTTTTTAATCCCACCAAACAAAAGTAAAAAAATGACTGACCCAAATTTTTTGACAAATAAAACAAGCTTCATTTTCTGTCAAACAGGGCTATCTCCCTAAAGCAGGGTTTAAGAAAATAGCCTTGAACATGGTCAAAGTTGGATTTATTTTGCTCAAGAACTACAAGACTATGGGCTTTTCAAAGGTAGGGGGATTTACAGAGTAATTTTGGTTATGTGCGAACTTGGGAAAAATATCTCAGAATTACTTGGCAGAATGTCTTATCTTACCAGGGTGGAGGTCAGGAGATAAGGTGTAGAACATGTTAAAATCCAGGAAATGGGTCAAGCCATGCTCAAACCCAAATTTTAGAAAACTAAAATGAACTTATATTTTGACCCTGTAACAAGATGGACCTAATCTTAAAATGGAGTCAGGATGATTTAACAAATACTTCTTGGATTCTGACATGTATGGCCACTTGGATATGTTTCTGCATAATCCTAATAGTCAGTGAGTAAGACGTCATAGCAAGTAGTCTGCTACAGAGCTGGGGATGAGACTCCCACTTGAATTTAGAGGAGAGGAAGATTGAAGCTAACCTGTTTAGCTGGCCTATTTGAGGGTGGAAAGTATTCTCAGGAGATGCCTGCTAGAGTTGGGAGATGAGACAAAGGGATGAGTGGGGAGGAAGGTTAAAGAAGGACATCTGCATGATTGGCTGGATATGAGGGCAGAGAGGAGGAAGAAGCCACATCGGGTTGTCTGCTACCAAACTGGAGATAAGACTAGGGACACTGGGTTTGGAGAAAAGCAGGGAACATGTTTATCTGCAGTTAGCCTACTGGCTTCTCTCTTCTGGTCTTGAACTGCTAGCACTTGATTCCCTATTTTACAAATTGATAGCATTGTTACCAATTTGCAACTTCTTTAACTTTTCTGTATCTCAGTTCCTTTTGCATATGAGTAAAATAATAAGAGTGTCATCTCACATGGTTGTAATAAGAATTGAATCGGCCACTTACTGGTGTAGAGGAATTTTAATTCAGCAACATGGCTGCTCTGTCTAGGGATCACATCCAAAGACCTCCTAGGTCTATGTGATCACTAGCTGGAATGATACACCATTAATTCCTCTGACTGGAATGCAAACATGCCATTAGTACACACCTTTCTTCTCATACAACATTGGTAAGGTTAGTTTGTAGAAGGAAGCAGCCATGTTTGAAGGATGTGCAGTGAGGGCAATGCAATGGATTTGAGTTTGTAAATTCTTTTGGTTCAGTGCAGATAAGAAGAGAAAGTTGATGTCAGAAAGTATAAAAGAGCCAGAGGATTGGAACAAATGGCCAGAGTTATATTGAGGCCAAGCATAGCAATTCAGTTGAGAAGCCAAATTGAATCAGTTGGTGAGGAGTTTGAGCCAGGAAAGTTGAGTTAAACCAACCAGCCATAGTTCAGAGAGAACTAGGATCTTATTCAACAGTAAACTTCCAAGATGATAATCCATCAAATAAGAGCCACATTTACAGCTGGCATGTGAGAGTACAACAGCTGAGCAGGACAGGGAAACAGGTAAGCCAGTTGAAGATCCTCATCATTCTTTCCTCTCACTCCAAATCCAACCCACTAATCTCACCTCTAGCACTGCAACAGAATACCAGTGGCAGCCTTCTTCCCTATCCACATCTCCTATAGATTACAGACCATTCCATTCTGACTTAGGTTCTCCTACTCTTTGTTTTATGCCTTCCCCCAACAGCAGGTACCCCTTGCTAACCCACAACCCATGACTGCCAGAAAACCAGGTAGATCTCTTCCACAGATGTAATCACTCAGTCTTATCCAAATCTGCCAAAAGAACACCAGAGGAAGTGTTCCCTGTCCACTGCTTCCCTTTCCTGTGAATCTCACAGATCTTTTCTCTTTTTAATGTTCCTACTTGTTGCGACTAGAAAATTTTAACTTCTGTCTCTAGTTTATATTTGCTTCAGCAGATTTTTACCTGGCTGACAGAATTCATCCAGGGATCACACTTAGACTGCAAGCTGCTGATCTCAGACTTGTTGAAAGCTCATGTAAACTGGTCCACTGATGTAATTGCTCCCTGTCTTTCAGTTGGATTAACTAATCAAATAAATCCCCCATTGCCCAACTTTTGACTAACATTTCAGCCTCCCTGAACCCCCTTGACAATGCCCCAATGTCAGCCAGAAATAGTTACAGAAGGGAATATTTTATCTATTAACAGATTGAAATGTTAAGTCAAAAAAAAAACCCTCAGGCCTCAGAGGAATTTTTTAAGTCAATCATTTGACTTACCAGAAGAACTGAAAGGGGGGGATTGTTGAGAGCTGCCCCCTCTAGCATAGCTGTAGCCATTTTGTGCCATGCTTGCCAGTTGTTAACACAGAAAAACAGCCTGACTCAGAGCAGGCTCATGCTACTCATATAGACTGTATAATCTGCATGTTCTGGAATTTGTTAATCTTAAGAAATTCCACAGCCATGGGCATCACTTAGGACCCATCAAATTAAAAGTCAATATGAACTGTTATGTTTAAAATAGCTTGAGTCAAAGCCAGCCAACAGGCAGCATTTCCAGCACCTGCATATGAGCTCATTGTGGTTTTTCCAGGTTCAGTCTTTTTAAGCTGGTCATGAGTAATGTTGCTGGTTGCAGCTCACAGCTCCTGAGTTTGTAGTCACAGCCATGATCTATCAGTCTTGGGGTTTGTGTTCAATAAACCAATCCTATTTAAAAGAGATTTTTGTCTGGATGGTTTGTGTGGTGATTATCCACATGTTGCCTTTTATTAGACAACCTGAGCAGGCACTACCTGCTAACCAAATGGCAGGTCTTTCCAGGGCAACAAGTAGGCTGTATGCAGGACCACACTTCCCCTACCGCTCCTGAGATCCAATACCTTCAGTCTCATCCACAGCTCTGTAGCAGGAATCCTGCTGTAGTCTCCCTTTCTGCTCTGACCCATGCTCAGCAGATTACAAGACCTTCTCCTCTAACCTTTCTTCCCCCAACTTATCTCATTATCCCAGCCTCCAGTACCAGCCTTGTTCCTTGTGAACATACCAGCAGAACAGACCAGAAAGAGAGCCACTACATGCTCCAAAAATCCAGAAAGGAAACAGAAACCGTTTCCTTTGTTCACCCGACAAAGACAAATCCAGAAGTCAGCACCTATATAATCATCCCAAACCCAGACATCTAAACATCAGTGTAAACATCCACAGCAATATGTTTGCACGAAAGCCCAGATATTCTAGTGCAGCAGAACCTGAATGTTTCAACATAGCTGAAGAAGAAAGCAAAAACCCTTGAAACCAACTGTATGAAGATGATAGAGTTCCTTAAAAAGGAAATGAGTAAATCCCTTAAAAACTGCAGAAAAACAAACACAATTAGAGAAAATGAATAAATCCATTAAAGAAATCCAAGCAGAGGTTGTAAAATATAAAGAAAAAACATTTACAGATCATTTCACACAAACACAAAAGATATATGTCCTGCTTTGCAGCTCATGGAACTTTCTCCTATACTGACCGCATTTCTAGACACAGAGAAAACATCAACAGATACAAGAAAATTGAAATAACATTCTGCACCCTATTAGACTACCATGACTTAAAGCTGGATATCAACAACAACAGAAAGTCCACAAACTGAACAACCCTACTGAATGTAAAATTGGTCAAGACAGAAAAAAACAAAAGAAATTCAAGACATTCTAGAGTTCAGTGAAAAGGAATACACAGCATTTCCAAATGTGTGAGACATAATGACAATGGGTTCTAACAGCACAAAGTACCTACATAAAAGCAAACAAACAAAAGCAAAAAAAACAAACAAAAGAGTGGTGAGTTCTCATAGTAGTAACTTAACAGCACACCTGAAAGCTCTAGAACAAAAGGAAGTAATCACACTTAAGAGAAGTAGACAGCAAGAACTTATCAAATTGAGGGCTAAAATCAGTAAAATAGAAACAAAGAGAACAATGCAAAGAATCAATGCAACAAGAGTTGGTTCTTTGAGAAAATCAATAAGATAAATTAATAATTATTCGAACTAACTACATGTTACAGAGAGAATATGCAAATTAACAAAATCAGACATGAAAAGAAGAGCAAAAAATAAACATTGAGGAAATCCAGAGATGTAAGTATATACTTTTAAAACCTATACTCCACAAATTAGAAAATCTAAAATAAATGGTTAATTTTCTTGATACCACCTACCAAAGTTAAATCAAGATCAGATTAAGCAATTTAAATAGACCTATAATCCCTACTGAATTAGAAACAGTTATAACAAGTTTCCCACAAGGGGGTGGCAGTACAAGATGATGTTAGCACAAAATTCTACTAGACTTTCAAAGAAGAGTTAATATAAATACTCCTAAATTATTCTATAAAATAGAATCAGAAGAAACACTGGGTAACTCATTCTATGAGATCATAGTCACTCTGATACTTAAAGCATATAAGGACTCAACAAAGAAAGATAGTACATATCAATTTCTCTTGAGAACATAAATGCAAAAATACTAAATAATATACTTGCAAACTGAGTCCAAGAACACTTTGAAAAGAACATCCACCATGATCAACTAAACTTCATCGCACAGATGCAAACATGGTTCAATACACAAAAATCAGTAACTATAATCCACATGATCATCTCATTAGATACAGAAAAGGCCTTTGACAAAATCCACCACCCCTTCATGATAAAAGTCTTGGAGAGATTAAGGATACCAGGGACATATGTAAACATTACAAAGGCAATTTACAGCAAGAGTATAGCTAAGATCACATTAGATGGAAGAGGTCTCAAAGTAATTCCACTAAGATTATGAATATTAATAAGACTGCTCTCTCCATATCTATTCAATATAATATTTTAAGTTCTAGCTAGAAAAAAGTAAGACAAATAAAAGAGATCAAGGTAAAACAAATTGAAAATGAAGTCAAAGTACTATATTTTTTCTAAATTTTTATTGGATATTTTATTTATTTACATTTCAGATGTCATCCCCTTTTCCCATTTTCCTTCCTTAGAACTCCCTATCCCATTCCCCCTCCTCCTTTATAATTTTATACGATTTTAATTACATGCATGTATTAAGCTCACTTCTAGGTTGAGGGTCTAGCAATACAATAGATGCAAATAGTCAAAAAACAAGCAAGACAATAAACATAAATAGTCAAAGAACAAGCAAGGCATTAAACACAATTCCATGAACACTCTCATAATCTCTGTTTCTCAGGGCTTATCAGGATGACCAAAATATCTGAGCCAACTTTTCTGTCCTAGCACAAAATTATTTTCGTGTCTGAAGCCTACTTCCTTGTTTTAGCCTAAAATTTAGATTCCTGTCTGAAATTACTTTTTTGTTCTAGCTTAATATTTAGATTCCTGCCTTTTGGCCTGAGGTCAGTATTTCTATTTTGGTCAAGCTTCAAGAATGGCCTATATAGCATGATCATGCTTGTCCTTTTTGTCCTGGGGATAGTTTTATTCCTGCCCATCATGTTAAAGCTTGTCTTTCACAACATCAACATGTTGCCAGCCAAAGTATATGGCTTGAAACTGAAAATGAACCCTTAGGCAGAGTGATTAAATTAACAGGCTGGCAAGCCAAGGACTGGTAAGATTCTGCACAGAGCCTTACCCACCTAAGACAGAAGTGTATTGCTTTAGATAATACATATTGCATGATGGGTAAGGAAGGCATTCTTGTCAGAACAACCTAAGACAGGTTCAGTCTTGTTAATGAAATAAAGAAGGGGGAGAGGTGGAGAGCCTTTGGAGCTTCTTGGCAAAAATTTGACATGCACCAAGGACAAGAAAATGGGCTCCTTGGCAGGAATATGACATTGGTCAAGGACAAGGAAATAGGCTTTAGGCAGGAATCTGACAAAGTACTATTATTAGCACATGATATGATAGCATATAAGCAATCCCAAAAGCTCTACCAGGGAACTCATATAGCTGATAAACACTTTAAGTGAAGTGTCTGGATCCAAGATGAACTCAAAAAAAAAAAAAAAAAAAAAAAATCAAGAGCCTTCCTGTATACAAATGAAAAATGGACTGAAGAAAGAGATCAGGGAAATAACACCTTTACAATAGCTCTAAATAATGTAAAATAACTTGTGGTAATTCTAACCAAGTATGGTGGTTTTAATGAAATTGACCCAGATCAGGCCACAGAGAGTACTATTAGAAGGTATGGACTTACATTTTCAGTTTGAGTCTAGCCTTTAAAGGCTGAGTCAATTGGGCTACCCACCCATCTCAAAGTTTTTAACCTAGAAATGTTACTGTCAAAAGGAAGAACAGGAACAAAAAGTGAATCAGAGACTGAGGAGGGGCCAATTGAGGACTGCCCCACGTGAGGATGCACCATGTCTGCAGACACCAAACTCAACACTGTTGCCATGGTTGAGGCACTTGCTGACGGGAACCTAGTGTGGTGGTTCTTTAAGCAGTCTGGCCAACAATTAACCAATGCAGATGTGGATGTTTGGAGCCAACCATCAGGCTGAGCTCAGGGAACCTGGTATGGGAGCTGGCAAAAAGATTGGAGCAGTGGAGGTGGATTGTACTCCCATTGGAAGAACAATATAGATTGACCTGACTACCCAGTTGTTCCAGAGTCTAGACCACCAACAAAGGAGTATACCTGAAGAGATCCATGGCTCCAGATACATATGTAGCAGAGAATGGCCTTACCTGACAGCAAAGGGAAGGGAGGCCCTTGGTCTCAGAGAGGTCTGATGCCCCAAGATAGGGGGACAGTAGAGAGGTAGGGCAAGAGAGTGTGGGTGGGATCACCCTCATACAGGCAAAGAGGAGGGAGAAAGGCAGATGTAGGATGGAGTTGGTAGTGGAGGGGTAACTAGGAAGTGGGATATCATTTGAGATATAAACGAATGGGATGATTAATAAGCAAATAAAAACATAAAAATAAATAACATTTAAAAAGAAGGTGTGGATTTACTGAAGTAGGTCTTGCTTTGTTGGAGGAAGTGTGTCAATAGTGGTGGGCTTTGAGATCTTAAATGCTCAAGCCAAGCCCAGTGTCACCTTTTCTTCCTGCTACCTGCTGATCTATATGTAGAATTCTCAGCAACCTTCCAGTACCATGTCTCCCTACATGCCACCATGCTCTCCATCATGATGATCACGGACTAACCCTCTGAACTATAAGCAAGCCCCAATTAAATATTTTTTTTTTTTTTTGTAAAAGTAGTATGACTCACGGTGTCTTTTTACAGCAATAAAACTCGAACTAAGATACCAAGAAGGGGAAAGACCAATATGGAAAACACTTTTTCTGTTAAGAAAAATTGAAGGAGATATCAGAAGATGGAAATACCTCTTTTTTCATGGATCAGTAGAATTCACATGGTAAAAATGGCCATCCTACCAAAAGCAATCTACAGATTCAATGAAATCCCCATGAAAATTCCAACACAATTCTTTATAGACTTTGAAATGACACTTCTCAATTTGTATAGAAATGAAGCACACAGGTTAGCTAAAACAATCCTGAACAATAAAAGCTGGAGGTATCACTATTCTTGATTTCAAGCTGTACTGCAGAGGTATAGTAACTAAAAAATGCATGGCACTTGCATAAAAACAGACATGTTGATCAACTGGATAAAACGGAAGACCCAGACATAAATCCAGACACCTATGGACACCTAATTTTTGATAAAGCCAGAAATACACAGTGATTAAAGGGCAACATCTTCAACAAATGGTACTACTCAAACTGGATGTCTACATGTAGATGATGTGCATCAAAGACCTCAGTATAAAATCATATATACTGAATTGATAGATGAGAAAATGGGGAATAGTCTTGAACATATTGGCAGAGGAGACAACTTCCTGAACAGAACACCAACAGTACAGGCACCAAAATTGACAATTAATAATGGGACCTTATGAAACTGACAACCTTCTGTAAGAGAAAGGATAGATAACAGAAAGAAATTAACAACCTACATAATGGAAAAAAAATTTTACCAACTCGACATCTGACAGAGAACTGATATCCAAAAATGTATAAAGAACTCAAGAAACTAGATATTAAAAAAGCAAATAATCTAATTAAAAATAAGGTACAGATAAACAGACTTCTCAAAAGAGAAATTTCAAATGATCAAGACATACTTAAAGAAATGCTCAACATCCTTAGCCGTCAGGGAAATGCAAATCAAAACTACTTTGAGATTCCATATTTTACCTGTCAGAATGGGGAGGATCAATCACAAACATGACAGCTCATTCTGGTGAGGACCTGGAAAAGAGGAAGATTCATCCATTGTTGGTGAGAGTGCTAACTTCTACAACCTGTATGGACATCAATATGGCAATTCCTCAGAAAGTTGAGAAACAATCAGCCTCAAGACTCAGCTATAACACACCTGGCCATATACCCAAAGGATGTTCCATGCTTCCACAAAGACCCTTGCTCAACTATGTTTATAGAAGCATTATTCATAATAGCCAGAAACTGGAAACCACCTAGATGTCCCACAACCAAAAAAATGGATAAAGAAGTCATTGTACATTTATACAAAGGAGTATTATTCACCCCTAATAAAAAATGACATCATAAAATTTACAGGCAAATGCATGGAACTTATAAAAGATTATTCCAAGTGAGAAAACCAACATCCAGAAAGACAAGTATGATATGTACTCACTTATAAGTGGACATTAGCCATAAAGTACAGGATAATCATGCTATAATCCACAGAACCAAAGAAGCTAAGAAGGAGGGCCCAAGGTAGGATCCTTTGATTCTCACTGAGAAGGGAAAATCAATTAGACATTAGGAGTGGATAGAACTCTTTGGGGATAGGGATCAGAAGTGATGAGGTACTGGGAGGATGATGGGAGAGAGTACTTAGAAAGACAATTGGATTGTAGAGTGAATCTCTGGGACAAGCTAGAAACCTAGGATAACGGAAACTCCCAGGAATCTATGAGGGTGACTCTAGATAAGATTTCTAGCCATGGCAGATATGGAGCCTTAAGTGTCCATCTCCTGTAACCAGGCAAGACTTCCAATGTGGGGACTGGAACACCAACTCAGTCACAAAACCTTCAGCAAACAATTCATTCTGCCTACAAGTTGTACAAATGTAAAAGATGGAACAGAATTTGAAGGAAGGGCCAACCAATGACTGGTCCAGCTTGAGACCCATTCCATGAGTGAGAGCCTACACCTGACACTGTTAATAATAGTCTGCCTAGCATAAATGTCATCAGGGATGGTTCACCCAGCATCTGATGGAAACTGATGCAGAGACCTACAGCTAAACATTCAGTGGAATTCAGGAATTCCTGTGAAATAGAAGAAAAAAAGACTGAAGGAGCCAGAAGGTTCAGGACACCACAAGAAAACCTACAAAACCAAGTAACCATGTATCATAGGTGCTCATAGAGATTGAATGGCCAACCAGAGAGAGAGAGCAGGAATGGAATGGACCTAGACCCTCTGCACATACATAACAGTTGTGCAGCTGGGTCTTCCTGTGGGACTCCTAAAGTGGGAGTAGGTGTTGTATTTGACTATATTTTCTGCCTTTGTTTCCCTTCTCCAGAACTGGTATGCCTTGTTTAGACTCAACAAAAGAAAATGTACCTAATCTTACTGCAACCTGATACACCAAGGCTTGATTATATCCATGGATCTCTGTTTTTCTTATAAGAGAAGAAGGAGTAGATGGGGGGGCGGGGGGAGAGATGAGGAGGAATTTGGAGGATAAGAGAGGAGAATCTGTGATCAGGATGTAAAGTAAATGAATAGCTATTTTTTTTTGTTTTTCTGGTTTTTTTTTTGTTTTGTTTTGTTTTTTGTTTTTTGTTTTTTGTTTTTTGAGACAGGGTTTCTCTGTGTAGTCCTGGCTGTCCTGGAACTCACTCTGTAGACCAGGCTGGCCTCAAACTCAGAAATCCGCCTGCCTCTGCCTCCCAAGTGCTGGGATTAAAGGCATTTGCCACCACCACCCAGCAAATAGCTATTTTTTTTTTTAAAGAAAATGTGGTATATTTACACAATGCAGTATTACTCAGCTGTTAAAGAATAATATCATGAAATTTACAGGCAAATGGATGAATGGAACTAGAAGGAAATCATCCTGGGGAAGTTAACCGAGACCCTGAAATATAAATCTGGTATACATTTGCTTACATGTGAATGTTAGACATTAAGTAAATGATGATTGAGGTAAAATCTGTATACCAAGAGACGTTAGGAATGATCTATGGTAAAAACATGAATCCCTCTGGGAAGGGGAGGTAGAACAGATTTTGCAAATTAACAATAACAGGAGGAAGAGGTGGGAAGGGAAAGAAGAGATGGGTTAGAAGGGGAGAATACATGGAAATACAGCTGAAATTGAGGGGCAACTGAGGGAAGATAGGAAAACCTAGTGCAGCGGAAACTTCCTAAAATATATGAAGGTGATTGTAATGAGGTCTCTTAATAATGGGAATATAGAATCTAAACAGACTGTGTCCTGAACCAAATGAGACTTACCGTGGAGGAACTGGATTGCATTCAATTGAGTTGTTGGCCAAGGAGGTCACATTAAAATCCTCAAACAACCCAGAATATTGTTAACACAATAAACTATAAACTGACATCAGGGACCTCATTGCCTAGGACAACATCCACACAACTCAGTATCCAGTGAGGAGGGGAAGCAGAGAGGAAATGGGAGGAGTAGAAGGAGGAGAAACCATAAAGAGGACATATTGTTTAAGAAAACAATCTAATTTCAGTACAAAGAAAAAAAATAAAATAATTTAATTGGAAATATGTAGTTTAGAGCTTGCAAAATAATAGAGCATCTATCAGTGGCTATCATCATTATTCTGTAAGGCAGTTTGCAGTTAGATGAAGTTACCTTTTGCTTTCAGAACTATCACATATCATGTGTTCTCTGAAAACCAAATCTCACAGAATGTCTCATGTTAACTATTTTTTCCTACATGATGGAAGCAAGAGTCAAACTGTAAAGAAATTATATGTACTATCTAGTCTGTAATGGCACTCCATCTATAAAATGCATGTTTTCCTCCCAGCCCCAAACTCCCAAAATAACTCTATGATTCAAACATATATATATTTATATATATATATAAACATTTTTGGCCATAAGCTTTAGATATTCTCTGATCATCTCATAAATTAATATCCCATTTATTCTCACTTAAGATCTACCCGTTGGCTAGTTACCTGGTCCCTAGTTGCATGTGACTGTCCTCAGCGCTCTGAGGGAACCACTCTTCTATCAACTGCCTCTCCCAGAATCCTTGCTGCCTATCAGATATCCCATTTTCTATTTCCTGCCTTAGCTACAGGCCAATCAGCTTTAATTGATAGGTGTTGCCTCCATACAACACATGAGAGATTTTCTTTACATCAAACTCATTGATATAATTTTTAGTGTGTAAAATTACATTGTAATGAGAAAATTACCCCAATGTACCTTATTTATAAATAGCTTTTTAAAAATATGAGTTCTAAAATCTCTGAATTTACCATGAAATGCTAATCTATAAAAATAATACCATCTGTGCAAATTAGTGCATGTTATCCATTTATCTAGAACATGTTTATCAATAATATTGCCAGGTGGTACCAAAAAAAAGTTTAAAGGAAATCTCTACCAGGGTGATTCATATACTCAATAAAATATCAGCCTGAGTAAGACCCCATTATGATGAACTCCACAAATCCCATAATTTTCTTTGCTTTAATTAAATTTTCTTATTGTGAAAATATTGGTAGAAATAATATCCAGCTGACATATAGTCACCAAGATGAATTAATAATTAAAAGGAAATATTTTACATCTAACTGGGAAAGGTTGATTTCAAATTCTTGGACTGTTTTCTTCTTGGATTATTGGTGGTTTCTGATTTATCTTCAGACAATGTTTTAAGTCTAGTATGGACCCTTAAGTATAGTATGTGACACACACACACATGGAGGTCAGAAGAAAAATTGCATGAGTCAGTTATTTTCTTAGACTATAAAGAAAATTATGTGGTTTTCAGGAATTGAATTCAGATTGACAAATATCAGAGAACTTTCCTTTACCTAATAAGCTTACCCATGCCAGGCCCTGTGTGTATGCAAGGAAGATTGTTATGACATTCAATTTATATCTTGACTTCTCTAACTTTATCATTTCATTTATTCAAGTGTCAAATGTAATCTATATAGTCAAATTAAGTGTTTATTTACAGATGTATAAATATGTCTATATTAATATACATATATTTGATGTTTTTATACTGGATATTCTTTTATTTTTAGTTACAAGTGTTAATGAATAAAATGTTTTCTGCCCATTTCATGTAATTTAGAGGTTTAAGTTCAGTAACATAGAGTTAAAAAAAACTTAGAAAAGCAAAATCAATGTGTGTGTGAGTAGTTCCATCTCAACATCATTTGTGAGTGAAAAAGAATTATGAAAAAGATGCCCAATAATAAAGACATGACATTAAGTTAATGATGGATAAAAAGAAAACAGAGCACTTGCAATGATTAAAATTGATCTGATAAGTACAATAAGTCAGCATGCCAGACACACGGTGCCATAGAACAAAAGGACAAACTAGGGTGTGACACTGTCCATTTGATAAGAATAAAACTGTCTACCAAAGATAGAGATAATGCCACAAGGGGCTTTTTGTCACTTTTGTCATTTTCAATGTTTACTTTTTTTAGTTAAAACATTGCCTTTTATTTCTGCACAGAAGAAAGATAAAAAATTTTGGTGTTGTTCAACATAGAATTTCACTAACCTAAATACCACTTGAAATAATTGAATGAATATGGCTTAAAATTAAGTCATATTCTTATAACATTGTATTACAATAAGTTGTGCTGTAAGAGGATTTACCTTAGAGGATTTTCAAATGACAATTATGTTTGTACACATTTTTATAATGATTTTGTGCCGTATAATTCCACATCAAATAGCTACAAATTACAAACTTTAATTGAATATTGTATCAAGTACATCATACCAACATTGAATGAATGCTTAATAAACAATGTCATTAATTATGTGTTATAGGCAAGAACTAATGAAATGAGATATGACCATCTGATGAAGTATAAATGTTTATATTAGGTCAACAAATTATGCCAAATTTGGAATTTTTAAAGAATTTTCCAAATTAACTCTTTCCTTATGAATTTTTTATTTCTTCTGAGAAAAGTCTTTTAGATGTCTTCTTGTATGAAATTGTTTAGTGAGTTTAGGTTTTTCAAATATATGCTTTGGTTTTTATGTGATTCAATTCATCAAATTTACTGTTATACTAACAAACAAAAATTCTGACACTTAAAATCTTTCTGTTTATTTTTCTCCCATTATAACACATTTTGTGTTAGTATAATGGAATGAATAATTCCATGGTGTGTGTAAATATGTACAGTATGCATGCCTGGTGTCTAAGGGAGCCAGAAAATGGTATCAGATCTCCTAGAACAGGAGTCATAGTTTATTGTGAGCTGTGATATGGGTGTTGGGAACTGAACCCATGTCCTCTGCAAGAGCAACAAGTGCTCATATTATTGGGGGCACCTCTCCAGCACCTCCCCCACTTAATATTTACAGAGCCTTGTGACTGGACACAACCACTTGTCAGTGAAGATTAACTCAGTTTTTCTTCATTAGATTCTGTCACAACTCTCACAAAAGAAAAACAAGTAAATCTTTCACAGCACTGAGTGAACATTGATTAAGCAATTACCTTCACAGATGAGAATATGTGAGATTTTTGTTAATTATACACCAAACTATTACTAGAGATATCATAAAGGCAGAATTCCCATAGTAACATTGTTTTATAAAAGCAATAAATTGAAAATAGTTTAAATGGCCATCATAATAAAATAATACTAAAAATTATGGGATGTACTTACTATGATATACTAAATGTGCAATTAAAAAAAAGTTTGAGTAACTATATGCTATTTAGCTGGAAAGATGTCCCTGGCATGCCTCTTTAATAAAAATTAACAACCAGCCTATTTTGTCTGCATGAGTACAATCAATTCAAACTTTTACAAAGAAGGCTAGGGATTTGACAGAGACCAAGGGGGAGTGGTATATAGGAGTTTTGGAGAAAAAAGAGAATGAGAAATTGATGTAATTACATTATAATCTCAATACATTATTTAAAAATAATTCAATATTTAGAATGTATATTTATAGTAGTTATGATAGTGGTAAAATTTGAAATATTTAATATCTAATATTTACAATTTTTAACACAATAGACATTTTGATATTTTTTAAAGTCTAAATCTTTTAGAATACAGTCTTCATATTATGAAAAATATTTCTTGAACGCTTATATATAAAATCAAAATTCACAATTCTGGTAAAAGAATAACAAAAGTAATTTAGTTCATTATTTTCTAGTTTGTTTTTGTGTAACCCATGATAGTGGTCTCAAATATTCCCCAAGTAAGATATATAAAATCACAATTTCATAGGAGTTATCTACCACTTCATGCTCTTATAATCTTTTGGCCTCCTCTTCTGCACAAATCCCTAAGAATGGAAGGGGAACATTTCATAAAAACAGTCCACCAAGGTCTAAGTGCTCCTAAGTCTGTCACTTTCTGCACGTTGTCCAGTTCTGTGCCTCTGTGCTGATTCCCATCTAGAAGAAACTTCTCTGGTATGAGTGGAGTGAGGCACTGATATATGTGTATATGTCATTTAGAGTCATCTTATGGTTATGTTCCTTTAGCAGAATAATAGAAGTACTTTTGGAGAGATCACATTTTGAATACTGCTATTTGATACATTAGGACTGTTCTGAATTTTACACTATATAATGTCTTAAATAATAATAATGTACATACATGAATTATAAATATTTACTTATGACACTAAAATTTCTTGAGCTATTTTGACTTCTAATAAATATTCTTTGAGGAAGTAGAAAATAGAACCATGATAACTAGAGCCTGGGAAAAGTTGGGTGAGGGAAAGATGGAGAGATGATGGAAATGTGTACATAGAGGTGCCTGGATAGGAGAAAAGCACTCCAATGCCATGTAGAATAATAGTATAACCATGGTCCAGGAATATTTGAAGGTTTCCAACAGAAAGTAGTAATTATACATGGTTATTGTTATATATCATTAGCATATATTGAAGGGATATGTCATATCTCATATTCTAGGAGCAGAAATCTTAAGGCTGATCCAATAAAATACATGTCTCCCAGGGTCCCAACTGATGCTAATGTTGTAGACTGAGGAATACACTTGTTATTATTTTAATATTTTTATTGTTTCCATTGATTGATTGATTGTTTATTTACATCCCCATCACAGCTCCACTTTCCTCTCAGTCCCATCATCAAAGAGCTTTTCCTCCTTTCCCTCCTCCACTTATCCTCTGAGAAGGAGGAGGCCTACCCTGGGTACCAACCCACCATGGCACATCAAGTCACTGGAGGAGAGGGCACATCCTTCCCTACTGAGGTCAGAGAAGGCAGCTCAGATAGCATAGCAGGATTCACAGGCAGGCAACAGAGTCACACACCGTCCTGTTCCAGTTGTCAGAAGCTAAATATGCGATGCAAGGGAGTTAGGTCCAGCCCATGTATGCTCTTATGTTGGTGGGAGTCCACAAGGGTTCAGGTTTGTTAATTCTGTTAGTTTTTCTGTGGGGTTCCTATCCTCTCTGGGTCTCTCAAATTATCCATAAAATTTCCTGAGCTCCATCTAATATTTGGCTGAGGGCCTCTGTATCTGTTTTAGTAGTCAGCAGCTGGGTGAAACCTCTCAGAGGATAGTTATGGTAGGCTCCTGTCTGCAAGCATAACAGAGTATCATTAATAGTGTCAGAGACTGGTTCTTGCCCATGGGATGGGTCTCAAGTTGGGCCAGTCATTGGTTGCCCATTCCTTCAGCTTCTGCTCTGTCTTTGTCACTGCACTTCTTATAAATTTTGGATAAATTTTGGATCAAATGTTTTGTGGGTGGGTCATTGTCCTTTGTCCTTCACTAAGAGTCCTTCCTGGCCTCAGGAGATGGCCATATAAGGCTTCATATCCTTCATTACTGGAGACTCCCTCTTCCCAGGTCTTCAGCAGGTCTTAAAGATGTGCATATCCCCTCAGCCACTGGTTTCCATTCACTCTCCCAGCCCTCTTTCCCTGGCTCTCCCCACACCTGATACCCCCACATATACACCATATCCCCTCTACTACACTGTTTCCTCCATCCATCTACCTCTGATGACTATTTTATTTCCTCTTCTGGGTGAAATTCATGCATCCTCCTTGTTACCCTCTTTGTTATTTAGCATTTTGGGGTCTGTGGGTTGTAGCTTGGTGTCCTGTACTTTATGGCTAATAGCCACTTGTAAGTGAGAACATAGCATGCATGTCGTTTTGGCTCTGGGTTATCTTACTTAAGTTGATATTTTCTATTTCCATCCATTTGCTTGAAAATTTCATGAATGGCCTTAGCTAGCTTTATCTGATCAACTAATGAAACAGTATCAATAATAATGATATCAAAGATTAGAGTCATGATAGGTTCTTTTAGGCCATTGTTATAGAGTGAAAAAGAAAAAAGAAAAAAAATCATTTGGTACTTGAGAGTACATTAAAGAAAATAGAATACGCTAGATGAGGTGATGCACACCTTTTACGCCAGGACTTACTAAACAGGGGCAGGAAGAACTCTGTGAGTTTGAAACAAGTCTGGCCTATATAGTGAGTCTCAGACTTGCCATGGCTTTATGAGACGTCTCAAAATAAAGAATAAATGCAATAAAACAAAAAGTAGAGAAATCAATATATAGAGTAGAAAGAAATCTCATTAATATTCTCAGGATTTCTTTTTCCACTCCCTGTAATTATCACAGTTTAAAGTAATCTTGAGGTATAGAAATGGAAAAATTTGAAAATTTTAACAAATATCACCATGACAAGCATAGGTTGGTGTGAGTCTTGTACTCTATAACTCTAAATCGTAAGAGATTCACCATTTCTTTTGATTTGTATTGATTTTGTACATGTTTAAGGCTCCTTGCAAAATTTATGAACCACCTTGGCTCATTTCATGATGAGGGGGGAAAGGAGTAATTTAAACAGTGTGCACTTGAAAGAATTTTTAACACCACAGTTTTGATCCAAGGTTTCCTTTTATTATCTGATATTTGGACAAATCACTGCTCCTTTTAGTTTCTCAAGGTAAAGTGAGATATTATTTCTTATACCAATGGATTCTTGGCAGAACTGAATAAAGTAGGCTGGTAAATACAATTATACACTATACATAGTTTGCATCTAGTTATATTCTCTTTCATCTCCCAGCACTTGGAATACAGTAGAATTCAAAGAATGAATAATGAATGAATGAATGAATGAATGATATAGGAATGGATTAAAATTGATAAATATAAACAAAACAACAGAAGTTTTAGGCTCCTTAACTAAGCAAATACACCATAAAACATTATTTCCCCTTGGCTTCTTACTACATTCTTACCTGAATTTTTTTCTGCATATGTCTTTTTTCACAGGCTACAACAAAACTTTCTCTCAAAAGAAAGCTGAAAAAAAATATAGAGGTTCCAAAGTGTCAGAAACGAGATCTCCATCAGAAATGCCACCATATTTTCACCAGTCTTTTTGAGGACGCATAGGGTACTTTTGCCTTTTGATGTGAAATTTGATATTTTCTCATAAGTGGCATTTCAAAGATGACAGCTCCAGCTGTCCCCTCGTCCTTCTCTAGTGATTCATGCCCAGCAGATGGTACAAATAGCTTGGCATGTATTTGCTGGATCAGTTTGGTGAAAAGGCTATGCCAGACGGCTGGTAGCTTCTTTGAAGTTGTTCATCCTGGTGATTGAACAGTAATTGCATAGCTTAGACCAAACTTAAAGATAAGACATTGGAGCTTAGACAAATTTAAAATAAAGGGCTTCATGTCTTTAATGGCACCTTGTTAATTAGTTATAACTTTTTCATTAATCACATTACTAAATACTAAAGTTATTTAGTACATCTTTTCCATTAATCATAATACTTGTTGGAGGTATATATAATTTTCTCATTTGAGGGTTTTACTGCCTGGTATTGAGGTAATCCCAATAATGCAGCATAAATGACATTAGAATACACACAGGCACAGACGTCCTTGAATTTTCTTTTGTGTAATTTAACTCATCAAACCTTTCACTTTACTTCCATGTGTAATATGTTAGGATAAACTTCATTTATTCAATACTGGACTTGTATTAAATTCCCCTTCTCTCTCTTTTTTTCCCTTTCTCTTTAGTACAAATTTC
Source organism: Arvicanthis niloticus (assembly GCF_011762505.2). Classification (NCBI taxonomy): domain Eukaryota; kingdom Metazoa; phylum Chordata; class Mammalia; order Rodentia; family Muridae; genus Arvicanthis; species Arvicanthis niloticus. Next base: position 60,000,126 of record NC_047672.1, on the reverse strand, counting down.
TGAAGCTATACACATGCTTCGTTGCCATTTGCATGAAATAGGTAAAAGTAGGCCTCGATTACTGGCAATGCTGGTAAAGCTTTGATGCAATGACATCTCCAGTGAAGATCCTCAAACAGTGGAGATCTCCAGCACCAACATAATCATGCAGATATAGCTGTACTAATCTGTGAAACAAACACTGCGGAAATGGAGACAGGAGGCTTCCTGGAGTCTGCACACCAGCAAGTCTGGCTGAGACAATGAGTTCAATAAGACACCCTATCTCAAAAAACATGATGGAAGGCAATTAAGTAAGATACCAAATGCAGACTTTGACCTCCACACATATGTGTGCATAAATTAAATAAATAAACAAACAAACATTATGATGGTTGTTTCATAAGACAGCTATTTGAAAGATACAAGACAGCCTTTTAAAAGCTTGATTAGAAAGATGAAATGCACGGCATTATTTGAGTATTTAAGAATATCTAGAGTTTGGGTGTTAGTATGAAGAAGCTGCTATATGTAATTTCACCTGTCTGCATCAGTACAGATTCTAGGAAAGATGCCCCCATTGCAGCCAAAACCCATATCTTTTATTTGCAAATGTTCAAGTTCCTGGTGGCTCAGTGATGTTCTTATTTCCCACTTTTTAATCTTCATGACAGACTCAAATTACTAGAATATAAGCAGAATTTTACAAGCCATGGGGTGTGGGAACTATAGTCTCCAGGCAACACCAGGGAGCCCAAAGCTCATAAAACAAAAAATGTCCCTGTCATTTTGCCTCATTGTTATACATCAAACCAAAGGAACCAGATGAAAGTGCATACTCAAGTCTGTACCAATGCATGATGAACACTGTCTTCTCCATCACTGGGATCCTGTGCAAGAGATTTTGCCAGGGCAGAGCTACTGTGAGGGGAATCTTTATCATGAACAACAGCAGATACCTACTTCTGTTGCATAACCCAACAGCTTCCCCTAGAGTCTGTGACACCTTTGTAAGGAACATAAGCTATTAAGTTTGCAAAGTATAGCAATATTCCTACTAGAGACTTTTCTAAAGATATCTCAAATAAGCCAACATTTCTCTGGTAGGTTTCTTGTTTACTCTATTTAACAGCTATTACAATTGATATTGACAGCAATGAAGAAGAATTTGCCCAAGTCTTAGAGTTCCCAGTGCTGAGTGTACACTCATTGACTCTGATTCCAAAGCATTTTCTTTCTCTTTCTGACACACAATGTCTGTGATAATGTAATAGAGTTAAATAATCCTCAAGAAAAGACAAGTTAAGGGGATAGGAAGATAAACTGATGGATAAAGTCCTTTCTGCACAGGAATGAGGATCTGAATTCAAATCTGTGGTACTTAAATTAAAACATGGGCACATGACAGGAGCCTATAATCTCAGAAACAGGACATAGGAATAAGAAGTCCATCTTATCATCGTTCTGTCCAGCCAGCCTAGTCATCAGTGAGATCCAAGTTCAGGGAGAAACTCTGTCTCAAACAATGCGGAAAACTGCAGAAGAATATACCTGAGGTTAGCCTATGGTCTCTATAAAAGTGAGCACATGTGCAGAGGTACACATGAAGAAAAGGAAAGAGAAGGAGAGGAGGGAGAGAAAAATGAAAAAGAAGAGGAGGAGAAGAAAAAGAGGAGGAGGAAGAGAAAATTAGTGCTGAAGAAGGTCAAAACAATGGGTCCAAGAAAAATTTTATTGAATAATTATAATCACAAACTTCTGTTACAAAGGGAATTTAATTTCTTCTCAAATTTTATCTATGAATTTCTGTGCCACAGATTCTTTATGGAATATCATCTGGCAAAATAAAATGAAAATCTAGCATCTTAAATATTTTCTTTACCAGGAGAATAATGAACATACTGTTTGGAAATTTAATCTAAATTAAATACCATCCCAACCTTGTCTAATCGTTGACAAGAAATAAAATTTTGAATTTACTTCTAGAAGGTTAAAAATAGGTCATCCTGAATTAGTGGGTAACTTTAGTGGGATGAGGAACACCAGTAAAGCTGTCTATGCTATCTTTGTAGTGTAGGACATTGAATATGTGTCATAGAACGCTTTCATGAGTTTAAAGCTCCTTGAAATCCATCACGATACCATCATTTCCAAGCTAAAACCAAAGCAATACAAGGCCCTTGAAAATATTATAACAAATATTCCTCAAGTAGATTATATATATATATATATATATATATATATATAACACTGTATATGAATATATATTTGTATATAGCATGGCACTTGGAAAGAGGACAAGAATGAACTGAAAGTTCAGGGTTTTAAGCAATAAAGGTGCTTTTTCTGGATGACTCAAGTACTCAATAATGTACAGCATACTCCACTCCTGAACTCCACTCCTGAAATGATTATTTGTGGAATTTGTGCATTGGATGGTTCCTATAACTCTGATTTTGCTGAAGACTACCAAAAGAAAGTTATTTTTTATGTTGATATTTAATCAGTCCATATGTTAGAGATTTTTTTGACGTAGCTTTGTTTTAAAAATGTTAACTTGGCTAAAATTTAGTCATACTTTCATTTAAATTTGTAAGAGTGTGGCATTATTTTCTGCTTTCCATCGAAACATATGCTTCAGGGACTTTAATACCACCTTTAGGACCAGATGGCGTTGGTAAATAATACTTTTTCTTTCCTGTCTTAGGTCCAGTACTGATGAAAAATTAAAGTACAGGAAATAGATGGAGGTTTAAATAACAGCTTTATTACTGATGGCAAAGCAGATTAGAGAATGTAGAATTAAACCTTTATCCAGAGGCTTTTAACCACTCCATCCCTGAATCAGAAAGACACAAACACCCAGTACAGGCAGACCCTGGGCTTTTCTAATGTTCCAGAATTTATCTGGATGTTTGACAGCAAAAAATAAAGTGAAAAAATGGCCTGTATAAAGGGAAGAAAGTGATGAGTCTGTTTTTCCCAAAGACCCATATGCAGATGACATGAGTTGACAGGTCAAAAAAGAGGGGTTGGTACAATTTTAGCAGAGATCCTTCACAAAAAAGAGTTTTGTAACCTATTCACATTGAGATAATGAATTGATGAAAGTTCACAATCTTCCTTTTGTCAGTACTTATTCATCTTTATTTGCTTATTTATAAGTGTGTAAAATGGTATATATCTATATATTTATATCTATATCTATCTATCTATCTATCTATCTATCTATATTAAAAGAAGTGAATGCTATTTAAATCTGTCCTCACATAGGCAAAGACATCCACATACACAAAAAATGCACAGATATACTGCATTTTGACAGATACTGTTACATTTGGTTTAATATTCTTTGGATTATAAAATAGCCAAGAAGGCACTCCTTAATAGATACTAACAAAACCAGTAATCCAGCAATTGTACATTCCAATTATCCTGGAAATTTGTATCCTGTATCATTTTTATGCACCAGGACATATAGCCTTGAAAGCAGAAGGCAGTTTTTGAGAACTTTTGGCAGCTGTGATTGCCCATGTCTTTTCTAGTGATGCACTTTGATTGTGTGATAATTGTGAATAATTGGCTCACATGAATCTGCTAGCATGGGAATTTCAGAGTTTTGCAATGGTAAACATCTAAAATAGTCATGATTGAAAATTTGAAAGAAACTAAACCTAAATTTAAATAACCATTATTACAGTGGGGCAGAGCTTAATTTTACCAGTTTTAGGAAATGAAAGAGAATTATACAGTCTATTTAATTATGTATATCATTTCAAGAAGCAAAAATTAAATTTTAAATGATTATTCACTAACATAAAATATTCATTATAAAATCACTACTTAATCATTGTTCATAGTCATCTAACTCATTACAATTCAAATAGATGTTTAAAAAAGGACAAAACTTGCATTTTAGATTACTATATTCTTTAGGGGCCACAGATCATATGTATTCCCATAAAATGATCAAAGAAAATATAATTGATACTATCATTTCCCTTTTATTTCCCTTAATATTGCTTTTTTACATACAGTAAGACTACCTTTCTTTCTCTTCTCAATGCTGACTATCCATTCATGTAAAGTTCCATGAAACAGCATTATTTGAAGAAAAAAAAAATATATATATATGCATGCATATATATTTGCATAATGGCAGTATAATGTTTATAATTCATCAGTAACTTACTCTTGGTAACCGACCTCCAGGCCCATCATGATTAATAACTTCAGTAGATTAGAGTCAGCTATAGTCTCACACATCTGTGGTTCCAGCATTTACTTGAAAAGCTAAGGCATGAGAGTCACTATGAGTTCCATATCAGTGTTTGTCATATGGTGTACTAAACCAACTAACCATACAACTACAAGAGACATTAAGTTGGATGGTAGTCATGTATGTCTTACTCCCAGCACTAAGGAAGCAGAGGCAGATAGATCTCTGTGTTTGAGGCCAACCTGGTCTACAGAGCAAGTTTCAAGACAGCTCCAAGAGTACACAAAGAAACCCTCCCTTGAAAAACAAACAAACAAACCCCACTAAATTACATTATATCCTATTTTTACACTATATCGTAATTGGGTTAGAAATGATATATTTGTAGCTATTACATAAACTCTCACAAGTGCCTTATAGCATCTGTCCAAAAAGTCACACTGGACTTAAATGGCACTTTGGAGGAACTTCACAAGAGATTAAAAAGAATACGAAGCCCCTTTTCAGAGAAATTGACTAAAAGAGTGAAAAAATATATGCTAAACAAGAAAATAGAGTTATTACCAAAGTTTCATAAAAAAAAATTCTCAAGAGAAAATCATGTGAAACCAGTTGGAAGCAGAGTATCAATAATAGAAAGCAATGTGGAATGTGAAGTCAAACAGAAATAGATAAAAAGATGAGATTCCATGCCAGTAGACTGTGTGAGCTGGAGCAAACATTTTTTTAGCTTTATTTTTTATTTTTGAAATTATAATATAATTGTACCATTCTTCCCTTTCTTTTCCTCCCTATACTTCTCATGTACTCCCTACTCCTTGACCTTCCCCAAACTCAAATCCATGACCTTAATTCCTTTGTTGATATGCATATATTTTAAATATATATGCATATAAATAAAATATAAAGTCATTTATATACAACTTTCTCAGTCCATGTAATGTATCTTGTATTTATGTCATTTCAAGGCTGACTACTTGGTATTGGATAAGCAATTGAGGGACTCTTCCCTGGGGAAAGTTTTATCTTGAATTGACTTGAAAGCCCCATTCCTGATAATGGAAGGGGCCACAAAAATGTTCTATAGTGGGTAGAGGGAACATGTAGAGTCCACCTCCAGCAGAAATACAGGGCATCAAGTGACAGATATTACCTCCCACAATCAAAAACTCTAACCCAGAATTGTTCCTGTCTGAAAGAACTGCAGGGACAAAACTGGAGTAGAGCCTGAGGAAAAGGATGTCCAGCAACAGGTCCAAATTTGGAATCAATTCAAGGGGAGACCCCAAGGGCTGACATGATTACTAAGGATATGGCATGCCCACAAAAAGGGGCCTATCATGGGTATAATGTAATTTAGAGGGGTTTGTTTGTTTGTTTGTTTGTTTTTCAAGGGACAGTATCTTTGTGTAGCTTTGGCTTGAAACTTGTTCTGTAGACCAGGTTGGCCTCAAATCAGAGATCTATCTTCTGCCTCTGCTTCCATCCAACTTAATGTTTCTTGATGTTGTATGGTTGTTCTGGTAGGCTGGGATGGTGGGGACATCTTCATGGAGATGGGTGCAGGCAAGTACAGGATGTGAAACAGTCAAAGGGTGGACCTGGGGGGGGGAAATAAAATTTGGACTATAAAAAGATTAAATAAAATTAAAAAAAAAAAAAGAAGTTTCCAAGGGGCAAACTATTGGTTGCTAAAATAGTTTTACCCAGCTATGATGACTTGAACAACAACCAGCATGGCACAAATAACCCTAAGCATGAAATAGTGGCACACATCTCTTGGTGATAACCAAGGGCTCTCTAATTTGACTTAGAATATGTTTAACAGGAAGAAAAGCATGTCTTTTACTGAAAACCTAGGCAACTAACTACAGTCAGTAAGGTCATGGATCTTGGAAATAGAATACACTTTACTAAAAAAAACATAATTCATAACTGCATTCTAAATATTCTTATAAAAATATATTTCTCATCCTTCATCAAAGAAACTTCTGTTTGCAGCTGACGGAGACTACTAACAAGGACACAAACAGTGAAAATGCAGGGAACAAATGAAGAACGGTGCCCAGCCCTTACCTATACTTTCAAAAGAACAATGTCTACATTTATAGCTCAAGGAGCATCACAGAGGACAAAGCAGGAAAAGCTTAAGAGCTAGGGGAACAGGAAGTGTGCTGTGAGAGTCAGGGAGATGTCAGGAAAGTTACACTCATGAACTCTCATCAATATGGCTGCCTACATATGACCTAAACACCAAAGAACAAAGACAAAGAACAAAGGACAACACCAAAAAAATCTGTTAATGTAGAAGGAAAACAAAATCTCATGATGCCCCAGTCCTAGAAAAAAAATCACATCTGAGAAATAAAGAGATTAGAACAAACTTTTTAGTTTTTCAGAATTTCAATCACTTCACCTGAAAATTTAGATCTAGTACCTTTATGAGTGTGGTAAACAAAAATTATCCACTTACTCATATAATGTGCAGAAATGTCAGAATTCTTGTAGGAGCAATCCCGCTATTATTTCTGTCACATAGTTTCTAAGCATGTGTATAGAAATGAATCAGCTCCTATTTCTTGAAATGCAACATTATGAGTGCCCAGCCTTGCTAGTAAAACCACTGTAATGAACTGTTAAGAAGACAATAACCTACCAAATGTTAGAGATGGGAATGCCTGAAATTTTCAAATTTATTCTTGCTGTATCTACTATCTAATCTTGAATTGTTTTCCTTTAAAAGTACTCTGATTCCCATTGGCTTTATATGGTAAGGAGAACTTTATCATTAACATTACTTACATTATGATTATTACATTATGATTATTATGATTATATGGTAATTCTTAAAACTTAGAGAAAAAATGGCTTTTAGTCATTTTAAGATCCACACAGATTGTGTACTCCTTTGTTGCCTATGCTAGCTAGAAATTCTTCAACATTGCTGCCTATCAATACACCACTGCTCTTCTTGAGTCCCAGAGAACACAAATTACTAACTAAAGTCAGATTTTTTCCTATTTCAAATCATGACACTTTTTATACATGTGTCAAAAATCAGACTCAATTTAATTTTCATCTAACATCTAAATGGACACAAAATCCACTCACCTTCATGCGTCTTTCATGAAAAATAGCTGCAACACTAGTACCTTAGCTCTCCATAATAGCTAGTATTGCTCTTTCTGCATCTTCATCAATATTTTTAGTTTGTATCTCTATCTCCATAAACCCTGTTGGCTATTTTGACTATGTAAAATATTTGGTCATAATTAAAGATATAAGACATAAATATAGAGCCATTTTGTTTCCTATTTCCAAAAGAAAGAGAAGTATATGCATACATAGATGATAGACATAAAAGATAGATAGATGATAGACAGACAGACAGACAGATAGATAGATAGATGGATAGACAAATGATAAAAGTTGATAGATATAGATAGATGATAGAGAGATATAAATGTATAAATAAATAAAAAGTAGATAGTAGATGATAGATGAAATATAAATAGATAAAAGATTGATAGTTGAATAGATACATATCAATATACAAATGATATCCTAAAAGATAAAAAGGTTTATTTCATATTTTATAGTTCATCACAGAAAGAAACCACAGCAGTAACTCAAGGGATGAACTTTGAGGCTTGAAATGAAGCAAAGATCATGGACAACTCTTCTTAGTATCTACTCCAATGGATCACTCATCTACCTTTATAATACAGTTGAGGTCACCTACCCCAAAATGGCATTGCCACATCAATCATCAATCAAGAAAATACCCCACAGAAATATCCACAAATGGTAACAGGAGCAATTTCTCAACTGCAGTCCCCTCTTCCCAGAGGAGTCTAGTTTGAATAAAGATAAGAAAGACTAACCAGCACAATCATTAATATCTTTCTTCCTCCCAACATACAGTCATTTTCCTTCAATAAAAATATAGTAAAAACTTTCATTCCTTATATGACTTAAAAATTTAGCATTATGGGACTGGGGCAGTGGCTCAGGAGTTAAGAGTTTCTTATCATTTTTGCAGAAGGCAAATGTAATTTTGGTTCCTAGCACTCACAGAGTATGATGCACAGCCAGGGAGATCTAATGAACTCTACAGGAAACTGCACTCATATGTACATGCGTGTGCACGTAAATGCACACACACACACACACACACACACACACTGAAACATAAACAATAAATACTTACAACCAGAGAGCTTGCCTCCTGTCACTAACTCAAGAAAGCAAAAGGATAAGACTGGAACATACTGGTACATGCCTCCATTTTTATCACACACAAGGTACCTTTCCACTCCTCAGCATAAGGTAGAGTTGTACTTGAATAAAGCAGTCTTCCAAGGGAAGTATTTTGCTTTTATCAAAAAGCTTTTACTCAATTGTTTCCCCCCCCTTCTTTTAGCCACCAAGAATACCCATAGCAATAAATTTCAAGACAAATAAATAAATTTTATAATGGATACCAACATTTCTCTGAACTGCTCTTCCTGTAATAATTGTGTTGTAAAACAGTCCAACACCAGTAGGTGTAACATATAAAACATACAATGAAATTTAGGGCTTAAAGTTTAAAAGGTTGAATATATGTTTTCTTCAACAGAAACACCTTCCTCTAAATGGCTCTATCCATATGTTCGTTACAGAAAACATGCGAAAGTACCACAGATTTCTGCTCAGAGCAGGTCCACAGTGTCAAGGATTGTTTATTCCATGTAAACAGAATGCAGATTTAATAAAATTTAAGTGAAAATTTTCAGTCACAAATAAATGTGAGAAGTCTGATAAGGTCCTTTGCAATGCTCATTTTAAGCTCAGTTTAAACTTTACTAATGGATTAACTAATTACTGTCTCTACAGGAGCTGAGGAAATGGATCAGTGGATAAAGCGCTTGCTGTACCACCTTGACAGGCACAGTACAAGTAGTTGCTCAAAACCCACATAAAGGCTGGGCTGGGCTGGTGGTTGTCTGTAATTTTTGGGAAGGCAGACTCAGGTGATACCAATAGTAATCTGCCAGTGAAAGAGCTCTGGGTTCAACTGAGAGGCCTTGCCTAGTAAATAAAGTAGAGAAGAATCCAGAAAAACATCTAACATCAGCTTCAGGTCTGTGTACATAAGTGACTACATGCACACACATGCCCAGCACACACATGGCATGAAAACAAAATAAATGGTTCTACAGTAATAAAAATACAATAGAATAATGCAACTTCTGAATAAGCAAATATTGAACCCTATTAAAATTCTACAAGTAAAAATGTCTTTATTACTGTTAGAAGATAAAGCTCAAACGGATGAGAATAAAACATGTTAGAAGCATCAATAAAAGGTGTTCTTAATGGAAAGCACAACTATTTACTTAGGAGATTCCTAGAGACAGACTCTGCAGCCTACAAATCCAGAATGGCATGAAAACTACCTGACCAGGAGGAGAGGGAGCAGCGGGAAGACCATACATAATTTGCAGTTATATCTCTTTCAGGAAAGCAATTTGGACTCCAACCAGACTAACAGTGATGGAAAATCATTATCTCTGGATGGTAGATTCTTAGCTGGGTCTGATTACAGGTGAGATAAAGGTGCTTCAGGCCTGCACTTGGTAGCTAATGTTTTCATCCCATTAGATGCTCATGGTCCTTCCAAAGCTGCCAGGACAAACAGTTTCTTTTCACTTCAATTACCTCAACTGATGGTTGGAAAGCAAAATAGAACCCAACCATCTGCTTCACTTGAAATAAAATGTGAGCGAGTGTGTAAAGGAAACTAAATTAGCATGATGTGATTGGAATTCACAGTTTTCTTGGATGATAAACATTTCTTAGCATTTAAGTGGATTGTTAGGCAAGAGCAAATGCACCAGTGCAAACTTTATATAAACTCGTGGTTGATTCTCTATGAAAAGAATTCATCAAAAAGAAATAATTAATCCTCTCAACATCATCAGTGCCGGAGATTACTAATCACCAGCTTTTCCTAGCTTTATTTGGGCTAATTAACAAACTTGGTATGTTTATGATACTATTCTCAGCTAAACTTTAATAGGATTCCACAATTCAGGAAATGAGGCCAACAATTGACAATGAGAACTCACAAAATTAAAACGCTTCTGCACAGTAAAGCAAACTGTTAACTGGGTGAAGAGAAAGTCTTCAGAATAGGATAGAATCACTGCCAGCTATACACTGACAAAGAAGTGACATCTAGAATATACAAAGATCTGAAAATAAAACTAAACAAGAAACCAGCACAATCAAATATTGGACTGAGGAACTAAGGAGTGTTTTTAAAAGAGGCACAAATGGCCAATAAATATACTTTTAATTTGTTCAACATCCTTAGCCAAACGGGAAATGCAAATTTAAACTATTTTATAATTCTATCATACCCCAATCAAAATGGTGATCATCATAAAAATAAATGACAGCAAATGCTGGTGAGGATGTGGAGAATGAGAGATATTCTTTATCTCTGTTAGTAGCAGTATAAATTGGTCCATCCACTAGAAAAATTATTGTGGCTGTTTCCCAAAAACATAATTTATAGTCAGTTTTTAAAAATAATATTTGACTTCATATAAAGATACAATAAATCTAAGAGAGCTAAAATTTCCTGAATAATAAAAGAACTACTGAGGTTATCATCATTCAAACTGTATTATAGAGTTATGGTAACAAAAAACGGCATGGTATTGGTATAAGAAATGACATATTGATCAATGGAATCAAACTAAAGTCTTAGACATAATTCCAAACACCTATACATACATGTTTTTTAATAAAGCAGCCAAAAACACTTCACACACCGACAAAAATCCAAATGGATAAAAAACTACAACATAGAGAAAGTAGGGAATTTGTTTAAATTTATTGTGATATTTTCTGAACAGGATTCCAACAGTACAGGACCAACAATTAATAAATAAACATCATGATGCTAAAATGCTTCTGTTCAGCAAAGAACAACACCAATTGTACAAAACAACAGATTCCAGAATCAGAAAATGTTTTTATTAATGATAAATCAGATACAATATTAATATGTAGAATACATAAAGAATTACAAAATAATGAGCCCCAAGAATCCAAGTATCCCAAATAAAGATTATAGTATAGAACTAACTAAAGAGTTCTCAGAAGAGGAAATATAAATGGCCAAGAATCACTTTTTAAAATGTTCAATGCCCTTAGCCAGCAGGGAAATGCAAAGTAAAACTAATTTGAGATTTCATCTTACCCTTGTCAGAATGACTAAGATTGATTTTTTAAAATGACAGTACATGTTGGCAAGAGTGCTGGTGGTAGTACAAACTGGTATAGCCACTATGGAAATCAGAGTGGCAGTTCTTTCAAAAGTTGAAAATCAATCTACCTCAAGATTCAGCTATACCGCTCTTGGGTATATACCCAAAGGACTCTACATCTTGGTATGAGGATATTTGCTCATCTGTGTCTACTTCTGTTCTATTCATAACAACCCAAGCTTGGAAGCCACCCAAATGGTCATCAAATGAGGAATGAGAATGTGGTACATTTTACACAATAAAATCTTATTCAGCTGCTATGAAAATTGAAATTGTGAAACTTGAAGGTAAGTGGATAAAGCTAGGACATTTTCAGCCATTGATAATGAGTAAGTTTTAATGACCACTCAGGAAATTTTGGCATTACCTGATAAAGTGAAATGCATGTGAAATCTACAACTCAGAAATCTCACTGTCATAAACACAAGGAGGAGCAACATACCTTGTTTTAGGAATGTTGAAAGAAACAAGTGAAAGAGTGCCAGTGATTAGCAGTATGGTTTTTCAGGTCACACTGCATATGTGTTACAATTTTCTGTATCTCAGCAATTTAATAATTTAAACCAGTTTCCTTGTTTACACATTGATAGCAACAATGGTATCTACTACATAAGCTAGTATTGATTTTTAAGAGAATAAAAACACACATTAGCTAATATATGAAGCTTGTACACACGCACACATGTAAAATGCTTACAATAGTGCCTAATATGTGAGCATTCCAGCTTTAGCTATTTGTATTATTATTTACAAGAGCAGTTTTAACCATACAACACACACTAAAGTGTAAATACTTATCATTGGTATGTGTGTATTTGCAGCAATGTAAATATACACATATGTACATTCAAATGTGAACACACACACAAACATGATAGGATATTGTTCTCAGGAAAAATTAAATGGGCTACACCATTAATAAGAAAAAACAAAACTAATGCACAGAGAAATACACACACTGTGATTTCACCTGTGTGATATGTTTAAGGACCAAATGAATACGATGTTTCAGGAATCACAGCACTTCATAAAGCTAAAATGTACAGAGGGTATTATGAACATGTTTAATGATGAACAAAAAACATGATGGAGAATGAAGCTTGAAGAATCACTCAAGGATGTTGATAAAATTGTGTTTCATCTGGTAGTCTGTGGAAAATGGGCATCTGTTTGCTTTTCAAGCTGTATATGTATCTTCTACACACAGTTTATGCTTTGTAGACTACCAAAGTTATTATTATATTTTAAAAAACTCAACAATTTGAAGGTTAAATAAAGTTGCCTTGCTTTCATGTTTAAATTAATTGTTTTACTAATCAATAGCCTCATTAATAAAAACAAACATGTCCACTCTCCTGAAACATCACTTTCTTTTCAAATTTCCCCAGACACAAGATTTTCTTGTGTATTAAGAAGATACAGGAGTCCTGAAACTTGTCTCTCACAGCCCCTCTGCTTCTCACCAGTGCACAGCAATGTTAGAAGCTGAAAAAAGTGATGGTGTTGTGCTTAACCTTACCCAGATGGATAGCTCTTATCTCACACATCTCTTCTTATCAACAGTAATTTCTGAGATGAGGCTGTTGCACAAGGACAGAAATAAAAAGAAAAAAATGAAAGTGCGATGATTGAAGATTTAGCCCTTCTTGTAAAACTGAGACTAGCAAAACTGTCCCTGAATCATAAAATATTAAGAATCATAAAACCATAGTTCCTATGACAGAAAATGAGCCCCAGTAACAGGGATTTAAGTATTTATTTGGGATTTTCTACTTCTTCACACAGAGCTCTGTGTCTAGTCTGCAGGAGAGCCACCTGCACAGGGCTGATCAGGACCCATCTATCAGACATGCAGTAAGTCACTGGACCGGGAGCTTCTAACAGAGAAAGTCAGAATAAAAATGAGAGGAAAATAGGAGAATGACATTTTTGAAATGCTTATTAGATATAGCATAAAAGATGTATCCTAAAGCCTGAATTACAAAGATTTTAGTCATAATTCCAAGATGAAAAATGTTAGGCATGACTACACAAAAATGATAAGGCACTGATTTATGTATAGAGTTAGGAAAACAACAATTCTTTTGGTTAGACTAGTCTATCATGCATTATAAAATGACTTTTCCCTTTTGCTGTTCATTTCAATAAATCTTCTTGTCTATTAATCTGCAAATTACTACTTCAAACTACAGACTATGATTTCCTCACTGAAATGAAGTTTATGAGAAAAGTTCCCTGACATGAAGCAAAAATTCTATATCAAGTACATAATTTTCGAGCCTATTACAGGCCTGGGGAGGAACATTTGACTCTTTACTTGCCAATATATCTTAGATATACTTCCAGTAACGTTTAAAGGATTTCTAGCCTCCATAAGATCCAATGTTTTAAAAATTCTTTAGGTTTATTAATTTTTAGTTATCTGTGAGTATGTAGGGGGTAATATGCAAATGAGTATATGCACCCACAAAGTCCAGAAGATGGTGTTGTATTTTCTGGAACTTGGGTATTTGGCAATTATCAGCTGCAGACATGGATCCAGAAAAGCTCTTGGTTCTCTGCAGAAGTAGCACGTGCTTGACCACAAATCCATCCTCTAGCCCCTTAAGTCCTTCAAACTCTTTTAAGTAGTTTTCATATTTCAACTAGTTATAATCCAGAAAAAGACAAATTTAAGAAGAATGAGAAAATGAAATGTTAAAAGTAAATTGTCCAGAAAAACTTACAGTTGTCATGATGAATAATGGTCCATTTAACGCCTAAAAGGATAACAATGAATATTCATTAAATAGTAGTAAATGATGAGGAAAGGTTGGAATAATGTATTCTAATGTCCAAAATTCACAATGATTGCTATGCCTTTCTTCATTATGTCAGTTTATTGTTTACTATTCTCACTGACTTCCTAAAAACTTTCTCATTTTCAACCATTAGCATCTTCGTGTTCAGTTCTGAATTTTTGACATTACCACTGAAATCTTTGCTAGCTTTCTTGTCCTTTTTATTTTCATTTTTCCAAGACATTTTTATTTATCTCTTCTTGGTGGATAAAGCAAGGAAAATGCACATCGACTTTATTTTTTTTTCCTTTTCTTGCTTTTCTTTTTGAAAAGGAAAATGGAGTTTACTAAGAAAAGAACAGTAGTACATACCAAATGAGTAAGTGTGGGCCTCTGAAGAGAGAATCTCATTGTTAGGTTTTTGTATAGTACATTTTCTTGGCAAAAAAGGAGTACTCCCATGCTTGCCTACAAGTTTTCGTATCAGCTTGACACAAGCTAGAGTTAGCTGAATGAAGGAAACCTAATTTAGAAAATGACTCCAAAACACTGACTATAATAGGGAAGGCTATTGGACATTTTCTTATTACTGATTAATATTGGAGGAAACTGCTCTTTGTAAATGGTGGCATGCCTTTGCTGATGGTCCTGATTCTATAAGAGAGAAGGCTGAGCAAACCAGTAAACAGCACCTCTCCATAGCCTCTGCATCAGCTCCTGCCTCCAGGTTCTTCCAAGTTCGAGTTATTGCCTTGGCTTCCTTCAATGGACTGTGATTCAGGATAAGTCAGCCCAAAGAACCTGTTCCTCTGCAAGTTGCTTTTGCTATATTCATCATAACAGTAGACAACCTAACTGAGACACCATGTAAGGGTGGATTAGTCAAATAGTTTCCAGGAATGTGTCAATCCCCCTCCTCCAGATTAGGGTTTACTCTCTGTAGCTGTCCTCGTATAGAGTTTTCTATGTGTTATCCAGCAGAATGAAACAGACAGTTTTTCAAGCTAATTATATGCATGGGTCAATACAGTGAATCAACGAACAATTAATAGTCATTTCTATGTGTACTGGTGGTTCTAGCTTTTGGGGGATGGTGTTGCTATAATGTAGTCAGTCTATGCTGGGTAGCCACTTACAGTTTCGCTCTGTTTCAAAGACCTAGCTACCTGCCTCATTTTTTTTTTTTTTTTTTGCTCAGTGATTTCCATCCTTAATCTTACAGTATTGAAAAAGGGTAAAAGTCTATGGAAGATGTATTTACTAAGAAAGAAAATACAGAATAAGACTTTGAATCAATAATTTCTTTTCAAATGTGAACTTTTTTTATCTCTTTTACCATGCTGAGATAAATTTTGGCTCCTGATGACATTAAGATAAATCTCAGTCCCTTTATACTTCTACTGAGAATATCAACACCAATATAATTACAATATTATTTTTGAAATTTAAGTCTATTATGTTATCATTGAAGAATAACTCAGTAGGGATTTAGGAAAATTTTATTGTAATTTAAATGCACAATGTTTCATATATGACTGAAGTAAAATAAACTTTTTATTTACATTTATATTTGTAAATATATTTGTAAGTTCCCACTTTTGTGTTTGCTGTACCAACTTTTAAATAAATATAAAATTACATTTTCATAGCTCAAAATCTGGTGTATTCATGGCAATTTGACTCATACTTAAGTCCACCACGTGTTAACTATATTCTTATAAATATTCACATGTATTCAATCATTTACCATAGAAGTATATTCATGTATAATTAAATATTTTAAAACCCTGCTATGCTGGAACATTTTTCTTGTCTGATGATTTGACTCTGTAGCAATATACAATTTCCTCATTCTGTCATGGAATAAAATTTGCTTTTTGTGAATATGAGTTACATAATCCCAAAGCCAACTATCCTGCAATAAATACTCCTATGTAAATATTTTTTTTGTATTTTTCCTAAAATTACTTTTAAACAGACTCCTATCAAAGGAATTCCTGGGTCAAAACAACAAAGACAGACATGCATAATTTTCTAGGAATTATAAAGCATCTCTTCATAACTGTTACCATGTTGTGTATTCCCAACAACATATGACCACACCTGTTTCCCCTCAGGCTAGACCAAAGCCTTTGCCATTGAGTCAGAACTCCTGCTAATCTCCCAGAAAAGAAATCTCAGTCTAGTGTCAAATTTCATTGTACTTATTGGGAACAAAACTGAGAAAGTTCAGGTAGTTCAGATCTTATGCCTCTTCCTTCCTATGGCTTGCTTGGGTTTCCCCCAGGTGACACACTTTCCTTTGCTATTTTTAGTATTACTGTATCATTTTAACCATTTCTAAACATTTTGTTTGACTTTGTGCTTCTTTCATCATTCAACAGGTTCCAGGAGTCAGCTATATTAATCACAGCAGCACGTGACATTTACTGTACTCCCATTGTGCAGGAGGTTGAGTTTGAAGCTAATATGGTCTGCAGAGTGAGTTCCAGGTCAGCTAAGGCTATGCAGCAGGGTCTTTTCTCAAAACAAAATGCTGTCCTTAATACCTCCTCATTCCAACTGGGGCTACAGAGATTCCTATGCATCCATGTGGCTCAGCCTCAGCTTTCTTATTAATACTTGTACCTTCATTTTTGCCTCTTTCATTCATTTACAATTTGTCTTCACAATGATATGGGCATTGGAGTAGTTTTATTTATAAATTGGCTTTTCCATAGCTAATAACTACAAGATCACTTAGTTTTTAAACTACTGAATTGAGCCTTGAATGTTTTGTAAAATCTGAAGATACTTAATATACACACAGGTTCATGAGTTTGAAGATAAACATGCACCTGGAAAACTATCACACCCATCACCCCCTATCACCTCTCAAAGTTTCCTCCCATCTATTGTTTTTGTTTTTTAAATGGATATTTTATTAATTTACAATACAGATGTCATTCCCTTTCCCCACTTTCCCTCCCTAGAATCCCCTATTCCATCCCCCCTCCTCCTTTAGGCTTTTATACCATTTTGATTACATGCATTGTATTAAGGTAAGTTCTAGGTTGAGGGCCTAGCAATAAAATAGATGCAAATAGTCTACATCTATTCTTATCATCATCATCATCATCATCAACATCAACATCACTGTTATTATAACAACAGATTTTCTTACAGCCAAGTTAAAGAGTCACTAAGGGAATCAGCCACAGTTCCATTGATATGGCATTAGACTTATCTAATAGGTAAAATAATAACATGGAAGACAAGGGAGGTAGCTGAGTCAGAGAAATTCTTGCTCTACAATATGAGGACCCAAATGCCAATCTACAAACACCCAAACAATAATCTAGGCATGGTGGTGCATGCTATAGTCCCAGCTATTTGGTGATGGATACTGGAGGGTTCTCGGAAATAAGAAGCAAGCTTATTTCACTGAATCAGTGGCTTCAAGTTCAGGGAGATACCTTATCTCAAAAAATGGGAAACCACACCCAATGTCAGCCTCTGACCTCCACGTTCATGTTCACATAAACATGTACATGGAACTACAAAATATATCCACATATATACCACACATTTGAAGAAAATATTTGCACCTATGCAATGCCAATTCTTCCCATGAAAGAACATGGTATATAAAAACAAATTAAAATACATAATGGCACTTAGTGTTTATATAAAACCCTATGAAGAAATCTGTACAACGTTCTTCAGTGGCACAAGAGCAGCCAGAACAAAAGAAAAGAGATACCATACTTTTGCATATATGATTAAATATCATATCAATGACCATCTTATAACTATAACCTATAAACTGCCTGCTTTTGAACTAGAAATTCAAGTTTCCAGCCCTAATGTTAGGACCAGGCAAATGAAATGCCTCAACAGTTTGGTTATCAACACTGGAATGATTTGAGAAAAGAGCATGCTTGCTGCTTATCCTCAGAAATCTTTCACTCGGCACTTTCTAAAAATAATGTGAAAACATCAATGTCAAAACATACTGAGTGGGCATCAAAGGCTTGAAAGAACATCTGAGAACCCATGGTAGAGCATCCTTTAAGGAAATGCCAGATCATTAACACTACTGACAATACAATCTGGGGTGCTCTATGAGAAAGACAGACATAAAAAAAAAAAAAAAAAAAAAAAAAAAAAAAAAAAAAAAAAAAAAAAACCTGACTCAAAAGAATTGGACTCTAAAAAGAGAGAAAAAATTGAAAATATCTCAACATAAAAGCGTTCAAGGATCCAAAGATCTTTGAAGATTTACATATTCAATACTTGTAGTTGTTGTTGTTGCTGTAGTTGTTTGTGGTGGTAGTGTGGTGGGATGCATGAGGAGTATATATGTGGTATATGTTCTTGTTAGTGGGAGTGTGTGTCATGTGCTTATGTGTGTATACATACTTACCAAGGTCAGAGAATATTGGGTGTTTGAGACAGGCTCTCCTAATGAGCCAGAAGCTCAGTGAATCAGCTAACATAATAGCTAATGAGTTTCTCAAAGCCACATCTCTCCACATTCCACCACCTCCACCACCAAACACTCGGTTCCAGGCTTGAGTCACTAAGTACAATTTTTTTACTTAATATGGGCTCTGGGGATCTGAACTCAAGTTCTTATGCTTGCATGGAAGGCACTTTAATAACTAAGCCAGTTCCATAGCCCCAAAACCCATTTTTAGAAACGTGTTCTTTGAATTATATTTGCATTATTTCACTAGCTTGACATTGAACAATTGATTTAGGAGTATTTGTGAGTATAACTGCTGATACCTTAACACAACAGGTGAAGACCAGAAATCATTTGACCACATAAAGAAAAAAATAAAGATGAAGAAGAAATGCTGGTTAAGATGTTTTTGATGATGCAGTTGGAGCTAGTAATATTGTTAAATATCATTTCTTTAAGAACATTAAAAAATCCTGTCTCCAACAAAAAGTAACTAACACTCACCATTTGCTTTCATACTTACACCTACACATACACACACACACACACACACGGGGGAGGGGGGTACAGACCAACAGACAGATAGACAGACAGACAGACATAGGTGTACACACATAAACACCACATGCAACAAAATAACAGGTTATAAGGGCTGAAGAAGAGGCAACATGATCACAAAAGCAGAAGCTAGTTATATTTGGTATATTGGGTAGTGCAGCCCCAATATGGCAACCCAAAATAAAAGAGACAGGACATAGAATTTTTGCCTTCTTCTGTCCAGCACTATTGCAGACTTGCTATCTGTAATGATGTGTTGAGATGGTAATTAGAGACTAATAAAATATAGCT
Organism: Arvicanthis niloticus; assembly: GCF_011762505.2. NCBI lineage: Eukaryota > Metazoa > Chordata > Mammalia > Rodentia > Muridae > Arvicanthis > Arvicanthis niloticus. Next base: position 59,980,530 of record NC_047672.1, on the reverse strand, counting down.
TCAGATTAAACTTAGCAACAGATGTTTGAGGAAACTAACAGTTATTGAGTTTTAATGTTTTCAGTGTAAGAAAGAAGAATTGGCTCTTCCCAGCTCCAATCATGTGAAACAGTCTCCATCTATGTCTCCTGAAACAAGAGATGGAAACAGCCTAAGGCTAATGTAGGTATGAAAATACAGCTACATTTCACTCAGCCAGCTATTGAAGATATTTATACAAATGTAATCTTCAGTAATTACATTTTATTTTGAGAATATGTAATTTTATTTTTAAAATAAAATTTTTCAAAGCAATGCTTATATTAATTATTGTCTAACCCTATTATTTTTAATTAGTTTAATAAATAAGTACACAATGTTGTAATCAATTAAAATTAGATATCATCAATTATAACTTTTGGGGGTTTTTTTTTGTCTGTTTTAGTTTTGTTTCTGATTTTTGGGATGTCACTATGTAGCTCTGACTATTCTGGAACTCACTATATAAACTAGGCTGCCCACAAACTCACAGAGATCAGCCTGCCTCTCTTTCCCGAGTGCTCAGACTAAAAGCATGCACCACCAGGCCTGGCTTTAGTTGTACTTTTTTTTAACACAGTAAATATTAAGTAAATATTACCCCCAAACATGTCTCTAGAATTTTTGTGAGTACACAAGAGCCCTTACAAAAACTGTATTCATCAATTTATTATAATTATAACTTCTTACATTACACATTCATAAAAGTTGCCTTTGATGAAAAAACTTCATATCTATAAATTCAGAAACCTTACTCTGTTAAGTATCATTTGCTGTCACAAGCATATATTTCTAAACTCTGGGGAGAGAGTCAAGTAGACCTCTATGAATTCTAGGCCAGCTTGGTCTATAGTGTTAGTTTCGGCCAGCCAGGGCTACATTGTTAGAATCTATGCCAAATACCATGAAGAAGAAGAGGATGAGGGGATAATGAGAAGGAAGATGAATTATTATTATTATTATTATTATTATTATTATTATTATCATTATCATTATCATTATCATTATCACTACCACCATCACCATCACCATCATCATCATCATTTTTTGAGGGAGGGCCAGGTTGCTCAGCAGGTTAAAAATGCTTGCTACTTATATAACCCCAGAGCTTTAGGGGTGGAGACAGGAATAACTTTCTGGCCAGTGAATTAGCTCCAGGATCAATGACAGACTCTCTCCCTGGGAATAAGAGATAGAAAGATACATCAGAAATCCCAGGTCTTCCTGTGTTCTTTACAGTGCACAGTGTATAAACCTGCATAGACATGGTAGATAGAGAGTGGCAAGAGGAGCAAGGAGTTTGAGACTTTCAATCTGTAATAAATATTCTTAGAAAACTACTATATTTATTTCCAATTATGTTCAGTATAAGTCTGAAGCTTCTTGATAAATAGAATGAAATCCATTCTTCTACAAGCAGCTAAGAGAAAAGGAGCAGAGAAGATGGGAGCCAGTGTAGAATTTAGGGGAGACAACTATCTAAGCAAAGATATCTCATTTATTCAAGTTTCTAAGAAATATTCTACCTAACAAATCAAATCATATCTCCTTTCTTGCCAAGTGTTCTTTAAAACATCATCCCAGAGTGACAGTCCCTCTCATTTTACAACTCTTCCTATCTTCCATGTTAAACAGAAATTAAGTTCAGAGTCTACTCTGTCAAGAGATCCTCAGAAATTAGAAGTAGAAATGAAACTTAATTGCAACGTCATAAGCAAATTTTAAAAGTGAACATATTATGAAAGCCAGTAGACCCTTTAAATATTAATGAGCTAGAGTTAACTGAAGAAAAATGAAAAAGAACACACCAATTGGATGTTTAGTGCCAAATGGTTAGCCCTGAAATAAATATACATACAAGTAATTGTATATGGACTTAGTAGGTTATATTACAGATATGTCCGTACATACATATCTTTATATACATGTAAAAATAAGTGAAAAATAGTGCATTAATTTGGAGAGGGTTTGGAGGAAAAAAAGACAGAAAAGCAAGAAATGTTGTAATTATATTATCTTTAAAATGTTTTTTTTATTGGATATTTTATTTACATTTCAGATGTTATCCCCTTAACCCATTTTCCCCCCACCCAGAAACTCCCTATCCCATCCTCCCACCTCCTGTTTCTGTGAGGATGTGACCCCACTTTCCCACCCACTCCCACCTCTGTGCCCTCGAATTCCCCCACACTGGGGCATCCAGCCTTCACAGGACCAAGGATCTCTTCTCCCACCTATGCCAAACAAGGCCATCCTCCCCTACATATACAGATGGAGCCATGGGTCCCTCTCTATGTGCTCCCAGGCTGGTGTTTTAGACCCTGGGAGCTCTGGTTGGTTGGTTATTGCTCTCCCCATGGGGCCACAAACCCTTTCAGCTCCTTCAGCTCTTTCTAACTCCTCCATTGGGAACCTCTTGATCAGATCAATGGTTAGCTGTGAGCATCCAACTCTGTATATGACAGGCTCTGGCAGACCTCTAAGGAGACAGCTATATCAGGCTCCTGTCAGCTGTTGGGAGCCGACTTTTAGCAGAAAGCAGCTATCAGCTTTGCAGCCATCTTGAGACATATACCCTGATGTGAGACTTGTTTTTCAACAGCCTACAACAGCTGAAGCACACTCTGATATCCAACATATTTTGTTTTGCTGTTTACTGCCCCCAGCTGCAAGGCGCACATGGTAGCCACGCCTGCAAGGCATGCAGTTCACGTGCTGTCCACGTGCTATCCATGCCATACATGCCTATAAGGTGCATGTGGTATCCATACCTGTACGTCATATCAACACCTGCAAGGCACGTGGTATCCATGTGGCAAAAGTGTATAAATACCCCAGATTTCCCTTCAATAAACGAGACTTGAGACTTGATCAGAACCTCTGTCTTGTCTCCATTCTTCGCGTCTCTTCCCCTTTATTCTCTCTCTCTCTCTCTCTCTCTCTCTCTCTCTCTCTCTCTCTCTCTCTCTAGACCCTGACCTGAAGACCAGAGCGGCAGCTTGGGCCTGGAAACAGTGGCTGCCAAGCGTGGAGTGGAGAAGGCCGCAACAGTCAGCATGTACTTCTTGGCATCCACATCAGCATCTACCTTTGGTGAATACACATGGAATGGATACCCAGGTGAAATGGTTTCCAGATGGCCCCTCCTTCAGTTTCTGTCCCACAGTTTGTCTCCATATTTGCTCCCATGAGTATTTTGCTACTCCTTCTAAGAAGGACTGAAGCACCTTCACTTTAGTCTTCCTTCTTCATGAGCTTCATGTAGTCTGGGAGTTACATCTTGGGTATTGTGAGCTTTTGGGCTAATAGCAAGAAAGTAATCTTCCAACAAACCCAAAAGAAGATAGCTACACAAACATAATTCCACCTCTAATAACAAAAATAACAGGAAGCAACAATCATTTTTCCTTAATCTCTTAATATTAATGGACTCAATTTCCCAATAAAAAGACATAAACTAACCGGCTGGATACGGAAACAGGACCCAGAATTTTGATGCATACAGGAAACACACCTCAGTGACAAAGACAGATACTACCTCAGAGTAAAAGGATGAAGAACACTTTTCCAAGCAAATGATCTCAAATTTTTTTAAATAATTACTTTTGTCTGCTGCCTGGGCTATTTTTTAATCATTACATTATAAATAGTGATTATCTCTTAAATATTGTCAATTGTATTTTCAAAACACCAATTCTATTTGTAACAATTTTGTTTTTTACAATGTAAAAGAAAGTACTTAGTCAAAAATTCAACTAAAAATACATTATATTAAAGACTTAATGTTAAGCCAACTCTTAGAAGAAAAGAGGGGAAAATATCTTTGAGTTGTTTTTGACAGTGATTTTCTTGATTAGCATACTAGAAGCCCCAGGACCAAGAACAAAATAAGCAGATAGTGATACATTAAATATAAAATATTCTGTACAGCAAAGGGAATAACAAAATATAAGAGCAAGGCAGCAGGGGAATAAGAAAGAGAATTTGCAAACCATATATCTTAAAAAGTGCCTTAAATGCAACAAATACAGAGACAGCAGCAGCATGGTAATAATGATGGTGATGTTGCTGGTGTTGATGGTACTAATGCAGGACAATGGGAAAGATTAAAGGGCTTGAATGGGTATTTTTCTAAAGACAAAAGAGAAATAACCAACATATTCATTGAAAACTGCTCCTCATCATTAATTACCAGGGAAATGCAAGTCACAACATCCAACAACATTGTGATATCATTCCACCCCATTTGAATTTTCTTTATCAAAAAACCAAAACAACAAGCATTAGAATGATATAAAGCAAATGGATCCCTGAATATTAATTACAAAAAACTGTGGGTTGGTACAGCCATTAAACAGTGTAGAGGTTTCTCAAAAATAAATTAAATAAATAAATAAATAAATAAATAAATAAATAAAATAAAGGTATTTTTGATTGAGCAACACCCTTCAATGAAATCCATGGTTTATAGAGAAATATATGCACCAATGTTCATTATGGCATCATTCACAAGAGTTAAGATGTAAAATTAACCTCTGTTCTCCTGCTTGTTAACCTTCATGAGTTCTGCAAATTGTATCCTGGGTATTCTGTACATTTTGGCTAATATCTACTTATTAGTGAGTACATACTATGCATGTCCTTTTGGATCTAAGTTACCTCACTCAGGATGATATTTTACAGTTCCATCCATTTACCTGCAAATCTCATGATTTCCTCATTTTTAATAACTGAATGGTATTCTATTATATAAATGAACCACATCTTCTGTATCCATTCTTTTGTTGTGGGACATCTGGGTTGTATACAGCTTCTAGCTATCACAGATAAGGCCAGTATGAACATAGTGAAGACTCTGTGATATGCTGAAGCATCTTTTGGGTATATACCAAAGAGTGATATAGCTTCAGTCCCACTTGGGAGGGAGGGACCTGGTTGGGAGAAGGGAGAGGGAGGGGAAATGGGGAACATGATCAAATATTGGAGGGCAAGAACAGGAGAGAAGCTCTGAGAGCCAGCAGAACAAAAGGAAATATACAACCTTGGGGGTGGAGGAAACCCTCTAGAAAGTACCAGAGACCTGGGAGGTGAGAGACTCCCAAGACTCAAAGAGAGGAACCTTAAATGAAATGCTCAGTACTGGAACGAGGGAACTTGTAGTAGAGTCCACCTCCAATAGAAACACAAGGCATCAAGTTGAGGGATGGGGTTGCCATCCCACAGTCAAAAACCGTGATCCAGAATTGTTTTCGTCTAAAAAAACTGCAGGGACAAAAATGGAGAAGATACAGAGGGAAAGAAGGTCCAGTGACCAGCCCATCTTGGGATTTATTTCAAGAGGAGGCTCCTTCAAGGCCTGATACTATTATTAATGCTATGGTCTGCTTAGAGACAGGAGGCTAGCACGGCTGTCCTCCAGGAGGCCAAAGAAGCAGCTGACTGATACAGATGCAGATATTTACATCCAACCAATGGACAGAAGACTGAAGTTGGGGACCCCTGTGGTTGAATTAGAGAAAGGGTGGAAGAAGCTAAGGAGGATGGTGATCCCTTGAAAGACCATTGGTTTCAAGTAACCTAGACCCCTGAGATTTCTCAGGGACTGAGCCACCAACCAGGCAGCACACACAAGCTGGTCTGTGGCCCCTGACACACATATAGCAGAAGGCTGCCTGGTCTAGCATCAGTGAGAGAAGAGGTACCTGACCCTGGAGAGACCTGAGACCCCAGGGAGTGGGGAGGCTTGGCGGGGGGTGGGGGGGGCATTCTTTTGGAGACAGAAGTAAGGAGGAATGGGATATATATGCTTACTAAAAAAATAAACAAATAACCTAAGTCCACCTATTGATACATGGTTAAAAATCTGTGGCATCAACATTTACATAAACAAATATACATTTACATATATTCAATTAATTATATATACAGGCCCATATGTGCATACATAAAATAAACATCATTTAGCCATAAAATGAAGGCAAAACCACATACATACATACATGCATGCAATAAAATATACAACAAAATGTAACAACATAGATATAGTTAGAAGACCATAGGTTATGTGAAGCAACTCAGAAAGAAAAAACCTGCATGATATATGGAATCTGAGAGAACTCAGAAATAAACAGTAAACAGTGATCTGGTTTAGAAGATAGAGGGAGCTACTGGAGTGACAGTACAAAGTTGCAAGTGGATAAAATGTAGAAGCCAAAGGTACATCATGGTAAGTACAGCTAGTACAGCTTAGTTCTGAGAGTTTATAGGGAACTGCATTCAGATGTTATCATGAAAAGACAAGGTAATTAAATGACCCATAGATATTCTTGTAATTGATGATGATGATCATTTGACTATGTTTATATATACCAAATCACATGTACTTTACATTTAAACTACAAAAATTAGTAAAGTTAATATGGAAGCTTTATCAGGCTACTGTAATAAGTTGGACAAAGCAGAGGACACTTGTTATTTAATTGCTAGGATGAATGATAGCAAAACCTTGGAGAACACTGGGAAGGAACTGCCTTAGTCACTGTTCTGCTGCTGTGAAGAGACATCATGGTTAAGACAACTTTCCTGCTTAATTTCTGATGCTTATTCCATTGTGATTGTGCTGGGGAGCATGGTGGCACACAGGCAGACATGGTGCTAGAGAAATATCTGAAAGTTCAACATCCTGATCTTCAGGAAGCAGTAAGAGAGACACTGGGCCTGGCATGGGCTTTTGAAATCTCAAAGACTACCTCCAGTGACACACTTTCTCCCAACAAGGCAGCACCTCCCAATCCTTCTAATCCTTTCAAATGTTTAACTCCTAGATGACTATGCATTATATGAGCCTATGGAACCATTCATATTCAACCATGATAGGAATTAAACAATAAGAGATGCAAATACCTAGAAGGTTGGACCAGCTCTCTTTTTAACAGATTAGCTATTATCTTGAGCACATTGTGAAAGGACGTGCAGAAACCACAATGTTCTTCAGATCTAGTTTCACAAGTCACACCATTAATTTTTCAATATAGTTTACAACAAAAGTCAACATTATTGTATGTGAAATAAAATTATGTATTTGGGGGCCACAAATACAGAAGACAAAGATTAGTGGCCCCATTTCAGGGGCTAACTGTAACCTCACTATCTTATTTCGGTCCATTTGTTGTGTTTACTAATAAACATCCTTCTCTGGTTTTGATACCAAGTTATTCAAATATTTGAGCTACATTTTTTTTCATCTCCATTTCCTTATAATCTCACTTACCATCTACCACAGTGTATAGTATTCCATATCAATTATTTTTGAAGGTTGTAAGTGATCTATTCCTCCTAAATATATGGCCTTGACCAACATTCATATTTATTCTACCACATTTCTACAGTTTCCTGCTATGAGCTCCTACCTAACGTTCTTCTCTGCTCCTTCGGCATCTTTGGCACTTAATTAAGGGCCTCATCAATTTTGCTAAACCCATTCCTCCTCATCTCCACTATTGTTAGGACTGTGTAGTATTCTTTGAGTTAAACCTATGTCTTTGTTACTACAGTGTAAATTGTTTGTATTACTTTCAGCTTCAACTCTGACACATGTTATCAGTCCACTAATGAGTCTTATTTTTTTCCTTTTCTATCAACCAAGTATTTCTTTTCTTGGTTGTTGCATGTATAAGCACATAGCCCCTCTCTATCTCTAAGAAAGTCACAATCCTCTTTTTTCTTCCATGCCTTTTTTGAGGAATTTACCTTATCGCACCCATTTCAACTATCATATTCCTACTCTAAGCTCTGCTTCCCAAATAGCTTTTAAATCCATTTATCTCCAGAGTGGCCTTGTCTTTTCTCTGCTCTGATTGTCCTATATTTTCATGTTAAATATTCCTCAGAGACTTCTTTTATTTTTTTCAGTTTCCAGGGCAGATGAACTATTACCGGCTACCACTTTCAAATGTAAACTCTTTACATTTACTTTCGGGATAGTTAATGTTTTGTTCTTTAGCTGCCATGTCTAACTTCTTATATTTTTCATTTTATGTGTCCTTTTATCTTTGGTAAGGGTACTATGATCAGATCCACACAGAAAATTCAATATTTACCTTTCTAAATATTAACTTCCTGATAAAAATATTCTTATCTTTTCTGTTCTGTCAGTTTTGTAAGCAAGTTCCACAATCCCACTGAGGCCTTATTCTAACATTTATAGTTCCTACTAAGCTTTCAATTGTTGAGTTTCTAATGTTTAATTAGACATCTGCAGCCTGGATTCTCCATATGTTACACTTCTTTCCACAGTGACACTGCAATGTAAGCTTTAAACATTTTAATTTTAATTGTATGAGTATTTTGTCTTCATGGGTGTTTGTGCACCACTTGCCTGCCTGGTGTCCAAAGAGCCCAAAAGCAGGTGTCAGGTTTCCCAGAAACTTGAGTTAGGAACTGTCATATCTGCCTTGTTGGTACTGGGAATTAAATCCCAGCACGCTGCAATAGTATTTAATGCTCTTAACTGCTGAGCCACCTTTCCAGGTCCAACATTTGTATTTCTTATTTTATTTTTTTAAACATCTAAAGTTTCTGCAGATAACATGTTGGGAATATAATAGACCATGAATTAACATTTATTGGTTAACTGAGTAAGAAAAACAACTCGAAAATTTCCATTTGGTAGAATGACCACAGGCCAACAACTCCTGAAAAAATATATTATTTAAAAGTGCCTTTCACTATGTGTCAAGGAAAAAAGAATGACTGTCTCCCAGCATAGCCACACTTAACTCTTAAAGCATGGGTAAAATACAAAAGACAGAGTTGCTAATGGTACAACAGTTGAAATAAAATAATAATAATAATAATAATAATAATAATAATAATAATAATAATAATAATAAAAACAGTCAGACCAAGGAATTTTTTCATTTTGCAAATTCAGAAAAAAAAAAAAAACACCACATTCCAAAAGTAATTTGTTAATTCCAACAGCTGAAAAACAATTACTGGAAAAAAAATAAAACAATACACTGTAAACTGTTGCTGGGATTTATTAAAGGGAAGAAACAAATTCTTTAAAATCAAAATTGTATGAGAATAACCTACAGGAATATCAGGGGGAAAAAATCAGTCTGGGTAATTGTAACATGGAAATAACATGATTTTCCTAAACCTAGGACATTAAAAATTAGCATGACTGTGAACAGCTGTCTTAAGAAAGAGAACCCTTGTAGTCCCCCAAAGCCTCACAGTTTGCTGAACCCTCCTTTAGAGGCAGTATTATGTCTGGCAACAGCAGGAAGCCCCACAGTGGGAGTTCCTTTCTGACTGAGTGACCTTAGGCAAGGCAGATAACCTCCAGAAATGTACTAACCTCATGGGGCTCTGGCACAAATTAAATGAGATTACAAACCCTAAAGAGCCTGGCATGAAGTCTGGTGCATGCTGGTCAATACATCTCAGTCTCTTTCTATCCTGCCTGGAAGGATCAAGAGAGAATGAGAAGCAGGATGAGAGGGTAGAGGAGAGAAGCAGGCAATTATTGCCACAGCTTGGAGGCTGTTTATCCTATGGCAAGCTGAAAGATAACTCAGGTACCTTTTTTCCCTCTGTGTCACTTTATTGGTAGAATTCCTGAGTTTTATTGACATTCAGAGAAGGTTAGTTTGGGGTTATTTATTTGTGATTAAAATACAATTACATTATTTTCTCCCTTCGCTTCCATTCCTCCTACCTCTCCCATGTACACCCCTATCCTGCCCCATGCTCTGATTTTGTAATTGTTTTTAACTAGACACAAAGCTAGAGTTATCAGCAAAGAAGAGCTTCAGTTGAGGACATATTTCCATTAGATTGCCTATAGGCAAGTCTATAGAGCATTTTTGTGATCAATGATTGATCTGGGAGGACCCAGCCTCACCAGGCATGCTGGCACTACTGAACAGATGGTCCTATGCTGTCTAACAGGGTGATCTTGCCACAAAGAAAAAGCCAGTAAGCAGCATGCACTCTTCCATGACCTGTGCTTTAGTCCTCACCACTAGTTCCAGCTTTGACTTCCTTGAGTGATGGACTGTTACCTGAAAATGAAAGATGAAATAAACACTTCCCTTCCTCAAGTTGCTCTTGTACCTGGTCTTTAGAACACCAACAGAAACTGAACTAAGACATTCTGCCTTGCTCCTTCTCAACATCATGGCCTACTTTTGTTTTTGTTTGTTTTGTTTCTTTTAATTTTTTTTTTTAGTTGATTTTGCCCATGAGGTACATACCAAACACACACACACACACACACACACACACACACACACACACCACATTTGTGCACTCACATAATATACTGCTCATTCTTTTGGTTATCAATACTCTGTGTTTGAGTTTTTTCTCCCTTGTTTTAAAAATTTTAAGAAAAATGTGGGAAATATCTTTGAATTTATAATTTTCAAATCACTCCTTCATAGTAGAAATATCTAACTTTTATATGGAAACAAAATATTCACTTGTGACAATGTATGTACTCTTTATTTCAAGTGTTACTGTCAAATTATGGGGGCAGCCTTTTAATGTCAACATCTTCTTAAGCCCCCTACACAGACTGACTCTCATGCACTCAAAGCAGGACAAATGCCTGCGTTTGGGGATGTAATTAACACTAAGTTTTTAAAAATAAAAGGTACATACACATGTTGAGCTTTCCGGAGTGCTGTTTCTAGAGCAGAACACTCCATTCGTGTTTCGGACAAGAGTCTCCTCTGAATAAATGTTCTCCAGAACAAATAATAGAGAGCTTCAAAGACCGAGCAGTGCACAGCCCAGCAAGGTCCTGGGAACACCCTGTGCTTTTTTCCAACTTCTAAAAAGAATTTTAAAAAAAAATTGCTGAATGCTACATAAAACTTTATTCCAAGGTGATCTGATTAAAATGAGCATACCAGCACAAATTATGCATCTGGAGGGGTTCAGCAGGCCTAGAAGAGACAGCACATCCATTAGGCTTATGGTTGAACTAGTGATGGTAATATAAAATCTTGCCTGATACCATCTTAGCTGCCACTCCTCAGTTCAGCACTTGGTATAATTGCAGTAGGGTACAAAAGTGACAAAAATTATTCTAAATCATTTGAATAATTCTATGTCCTTAAACAGGACTTAAGATACATTCAGTTTGAAAATAGCCAACATATAGCTGTTCCAATTACAGCAGGGAAATAAAGTTCTAAAGGTCTGAGAAGACACACCATGATTTCTCAACCCATTATAGAAAATATACAGGCTTGGAGAATTGTGTTGCAGTAAATAGAGTCCTTGCTTCTATAAAACTTTACTTTATGTGTCCATTCCAATACCCTTCATCCAACCTACTGAAGTCCATCCCACAGCCCCAGTCTCCTAACTATCCTCACATATATTCTTGCCACACATTTGGCAAAATAAACTGCCAAGTAATAAAAGCACAATGGGGTTGTATCATGAGGAATTACTTTGTGATAAAAATCTAAGACAGATGAAGTATTCACTTACTGCAAAGTTTGTTTTATTTACAACACAGAACGGCAATGCTTACTCTATTTAGATACAAAAAAATCAGCTAACTAGTGACTAGGATACGCTGGGGATTAGTGGCAGTTTGGGATGGCTATGCTCAGGCTGTGTGACATAGTTAAGGACTAAAAGGGTTTACTGGAAAAAACTATTCCATTTTTCTGACAGTGGAACAAGTGATTATTTTTGTGTTCTTTCTGCATCTGAGCATCAATTTTTTTCTGTGCTTTCTGTGATTTGCTTTGACATGATTGATATGTTTCTTTCTGCTGAATATGCATATACAGTTTATATGTATATATCTATGTGTGTGTACACATGTGTGTATACATAGTAGATATATATACAGCTTCTATATATAGGTATATATACAATTTATATATGTATATATCTATATGTGTATATATAGTTTATATATTTGTATATATATATGTATATTTATATAAACAAAATACACAAATGTATAATTCTTAGCTTGAAATTCATTGGCAATTATATACTATTTCATAACTGATGTCCTTAGAAAACTATACAATGTGTAGTGACCATTCATACAGAAAAACAATGAACTGTTAATTCCAGTTAATTAATCATCCAGCCACAGTCACTATGAAACTTCGATCATATTTGCCTATAGTTAAGTTTCATAGGAATGACCTCACAGTATTTATTCTTTTGTGTATAATGTCTCTGACTTCAAGGGATGTAAATTTCCAGCCATGTTATTCTGTATCCTAGTAGTTTTTAAATTAAATAAAATTTTACAAGGTTTATCAACCCCAGCATCATTCTTTTGGGTTACTTCTGCTTTAGTTATTACAATAATAGATGAATGTCTCTCTATCAGTCACAGTAAGTACTTGCTAGAAGGATTTCTGGGTCATATATTTAATTTTATAAGAAACTGGCAAACAGTCTACCTAAGGATTTTTCTTATCCTCTTAAACCGCAGAGATTACCAATGTATGAGACTTCCTGTCAATTCACATCCTAACCAACACTGAGTATTTTCAGTCTTTTTGACATCAGTCATCCTAGTTGACATTTGGTGGCTTCTCATTGTTTTTTGTTGGCACAGACTTGCAAACAATAATATGTGAAATTTTTTGGCGGTGCTTTCTGTTCATTCACAAATAATCTTTTATAAGTGTAAACTTGTACATTGTACTCTTAATTTCTTGAGAAGGGCTATAAATCCCTGACTAGTTCAGTTTCACATTCCTCCTGCCTCAGCCTCTTGGGTGTTTTAATTAAAGGTATACCTATATGGTACCACACCCAGGGTTTTGCATCTATTTCAGATGGGTAGCCATTTCATAATTTATAGGTAGTGATTCTTTATATATTTGGCATAAAATCTATTTTAGATATTTTATAATTTTAATACCTACCTTATGGCTTATTTATTCATTTTAATGGAGACTTGATGAATAGAAATCTTAAATTTTACCTAAATCCAATAATTAAATTTATGTATTGCTAATTTTCATGTCCTGCATGATATTGCTTTTCCTATCCTGAGGTCATGAAGATATGTTTCAGTTAGTTATAGAAAAATGTATGAGTCTGGTTTTGCATCTGTGCCCATGGTCTGCTGAAGTGAAAATTTCAGGGATTTTGGAGACTCAGTTGTGTCATGTATTTTTTTTTTTCATGAAGCTGTCTTATGAGACGATGTTTTTGCTGAAGCAGACATGTGGGAGGATGTATTCCTGGAAGCTGCCTGGGCAAAGGGCATGTGATGTTTTGCAAGAGCATAAGCCTGAAACAACACATGATGTTTGGAAAGGGTATAAATATAACCCAACAGACAGTGGGCGATGCTGTGTGGTATTGGTTTGCCTTGCCACACTTTGCTGTTCATCTTTTGTCATGACTTCATAGAGCGAAATGCCACAAAGAATTTCTATTGATGTTCCAGTGGTTTTTAGCAATTTTCTCCACCCTGAGCCATTTGGCAAAGCCTTTTGGTTTCCTATGGATCAACCTGCCATTGCTGATTTGCTCCTGCTGCTGATTCAGGTGAGCTGATCTGCTGATATCCTGACAACACTAGTGGGATTTGCTCCAAAGAACTATTTCTAAACAAGTCCACATCCTCCTTTGCTCTATTAACCTTCCCTTTCCACTACCTCTGGTGCTACAAGGGAGGTTAAATCATTTAAGAACTCATTAAAAGTATGTTCTGAAAAATCTAAGTCTGATCAGAATCCAGTCTTATAAGCAAGAGGGTCATGTTACACTATCTACCTCATAAATATCCAATTGCTCCCAAAATTTTTTTAAAAGGCTTTCCTAAAGAAGTATGCTGTGGTTCCATAGATAAAACTCACTGGATTAGAAATGTGTGGATCTGCTTTGGTTCTATCATTCTGTTTGTCTACATCTGTGTCTGTTCTGTGGTACTCAGATTATTATTTAATGATAGTAGATTTTGAAATCAGGTAATCTACAAGTTCGAAATATATCCTCCTTAGATTTATACATGTCATTTGTTTCAATTCTAGAACAATGTTCTAAAGTAGGTACAGTTATGGGCATCCTTCTATGAATATAGTGAAATGTGGAATTTTATCTGATTTTTTACCTGTAAAGCACAATGTTATACAGACACAGGGTTTGCATGCAAAAAGTCTACAAATCATTTTTATTTTATTTTTTAGTGTGTATGTGTGTATGAGAAAGAGACAGAGAGACAGAGAGGCACGTGTGGTGTGAGTGCAGATGTGACATGCTACAGTGTGGGTACACACTGTCTGTGTGGAGGTCAGAGGACTACCTCTGAGAAGTAATTCCCTCTTTATACCATGGGTTATAAGCATCAGATTCAGGTCATTCAAATAATAGCTATATTCATTTGGTATTTTGGCATAACAGTAGTGCATAGTTTGATAGGTGGTCACACTGAAGGATATGTTGTGTGATTGTAGTTTACATATAACATTAATAAACATTACACAGATTCTCAAAAATATATGATATTATTCTTATTCTACTGAAGAGGTCAATGACACAAAAAAAAAAATCAATAGGTACTTTAGGCTAGTGAATGAGTGAATGTATGCTTTCATATCTTAACCCAAACCTATGCGCATTCTACCACTACATGAGTCTCTTAAGAATGACTACCCATGTGTTATCCAAAAGGAATCATTACCACATTCTCTTTTTTTACTTTTTCTTAGCTGCTTTATTGAGAGCACTTTCTTAAGGGTACTGTTTCGTATAATGTAGTAACTTCATCTTTACTTCTGATATTCAAAAGTCATCTGTTTGAAGTTAAAAGTCTCTGATATGTAACTTGGGTCTCCTTTTGAATTGTTTTAAAAATTAGACAAAGAACATCTTAGAGAAATACTATAATCATTAGTAGAAAACAATAAAAGAAGTTGACCATGCACACAACACACCTGATGTTAGCAGTGGGTGAAACCCACTGGATCTACACTATGGGCTGCACCTGCTTCTTTCCTCCAAGAACTGTGAAACACAACGTGCAGTCCATTGATGTATAAGAAGACATGAGTTTATCATCATAACCATTTCCTTTGAAATAACTCCTCTTCCCACCTTAATCTACTTCAAAACACAACACACTATTTGTACCCTTTTTAACTTGACTTCCACAAGAGAAAGGACCCCAAACCCCTTCAAGTTGACTCTGAGACTCATAATCTATTGATATCTATGTCAGAAAAAATTTTCCTATTTTAGCTTTAAAAATTAAAGAAAAAGTATAATTCATCGTTTCCATAGTTATTTCTCAAGTCATTTATATGACAGCAGCAAATGTCTGTAATAAAAGTCAGCAATCAAAGGGATGGCCACTTGATCTGATAATGCTCAATTTACAGTGGGTCTTACATGAAAAAAAAACCCTATAATCCATAATTTTGGGCCTATTTCTTAAATTAAATGGCATTCAAGGAGGCTGAATACTTGTCTTCATTCTCAGTACAGAAACTCTTCAGAGAAAAACCTGGGCTACTCCCTTAGGACTGAATCTCATTTCAGATCCATGTCTCTTTCCATAGCTCATGTGTAATTATTTAAATGTCATGAAATTCTCCAAATGTGTGTGATAAAGTCATTGAAATTAACTCGGGTAATTTATTTTACTTTCCATGGTGGAAATGTGTGCCCATAAATACTACTGCAGAGCTAAACCCTAGTGAATGGCAGTTGAATTTTCTTTCTGAGGGTTTCTAGACAGGTGGCATTTTACCTTACAAATGTAAATTTTCTCTCTTCCAACACTTGCATGGAGGGAGACACTGATTAGTTCTCATGAATAAAGAATTCTCTCATTCCAGCCTCCAGCTCCAGAGCTCAGGCCAGGTCCATATAGAAGTAAAGTTCCTGATTGAATGTGATCCTTGTAATGCTTTCATGGCCTATCCTAAAGAGCTTCTTTCAAACTAAGACAGCTGAAGCAAAGAAGGTGCCTTTAAGAACTGAGTTTTGCTTCCCTGGATATATGTTACAGTCACATGTGGTGCATATGCACTATTGCAACATAACTACAGTTGAAATGAGCTAACATCTCATCCAAAATACTTGTACAGTGTACTGTGCCCCAAGAAACACCCATGTGTTTCTTTACATACTCATCCAGGTGCATCTAACATGTCCTGCTGCCTGCCTCCTGAATTACTGCATGGAAAGTTTAATGGTTTAAAGCATGTGAATTACTTAAGGAGATACGTCCTTAGAAGCATATTCAATATGATTTGAGAAAAACACCAGAGAGAAAGAACACTAAATTCTTCAGTGCACACTTGGAATAAAACATTCAGTAAGACACAGAATACAGCAATCCACAATTGATCCAGACAAAGATTTTTCTAAAACTGCTTGGGTAGCAGTGTTAAGAAAATACTCCAGCCAAGATTTGAAAAAGAAAAGATTGAACTCTTCATGTAGTTTTAATACAAGGAGGAATATTAGTTTTCTTCCTATTTGTAGTGGAAAATCTGACTAATTACCTTTGGTTACTTCACTATCTACTTAGTTTTAAAGACAAATGAATTGTCTATTTAATTAAATATAAAGATATTAATGCTATTGTTTACTTGCTTATCAATTGAATTGACTTTTATCATATTACAAATCTATGGACATCTCAAGAGATTAAGGGCTAAACTGGAAAAATATCTAAATAACTAGTCCAGGGATTTCACAGGAAATCTAGTATCAAATCCTCTTGTGTGAAATCCATTGTTGGTAAAAGTCCCAAGACCTTTGTCCCAAGCTAATGATAATAGACTAAGCTGCTTAAATTGTGTTCACAAGTAGTCAAGGGACCAACCTCAGAGTGTAGAGTGGGAGGCAAGGCTCTACTCTCTGGAGATCAGGTACCCAAATCTAAGGCTTTGCTCCTGGAACATCACTGTAAGATAGCACCACAGAGAATACAAAGGGCCCTCTACCCATATTAATATTTGCTGGAAAGTGGATAGAACTTGAGAATATCATTTTGAGTGAGGTAACCCAGACCTAGAAGTAGACATTAGCCATAAATTGCACAATAGCCATGCTACAATCCAGTCCAAATGATACAAAGAAACTGGGTGATAAGAAGGATCCAATGGAGGATGAGTGACTCTCCCTCAGAAGGGGAAACAAAATAGTATTTGGAGATGGATGAAGAAAGAGAACTCAGTGGAAGATGAGGGGGAGGAAGAGGGAAACAGGAATAGCTATAAGGTGTAGGGCAAGGGGGAACCGGAGAAGGCTGAGAGTGAGAATGGAAATCACTAAGGGGCATCTCTAGGACTAGCTGGAAATCTGGTACAGGGGGACTGCTGGAAGTCTATGGAGGTGACCCTAGGTAAGATTCCTACCAGCAGGGAATATAGAGACTGAAGTGACCACCTCCTGTAGCCAGACAGGACTTCCAGTAGAGGGAAGGGGACATCAACTCATCCACAAAACCTTCAACCCCAAATTTGTCCTCCCTACAAGATATGTGGGAATAAAAAATGGAGCAGAGACTGAGGGAACAGACAATCAGTGACTGCTCCAACATGAGATCCTTCCCATGTAAGAAAGCCAACCCCTAACACTATTAATGATACTTTTTCTAAGTTTGCAGATAGGATTCTGGCATGACTATTTCTTGAGAGGTTTCATCCAGCAGCAGATGGAAATAGATATAGAGATCTATGGCCAAACATGAGGCAGAGTTCAGGGAGTCCTGTAGAAGAATGGGGATAGAGCTGAGTGAGCCAGAAGACCTACAGTGTCAACTAACCTGGACACAGGGATGCTTTTAGAGTCTGAACCACCAATCAAAGAGCATTCAGAGGCTGAACCTAGGACCTTATACATTTGTAGCAAATATGCAGCTTGGCCTCCATGTGGGTCCCCTAACAACTGGAGTTGGGGCTGTATTTGACTAAGACTCTGTTACCTGCCATTGGATCCCCTTCCAATACCTGGACTGCCTGATTGGACCTCAGCAGGAGAGGACGTGTCTAGTCTTGCTGGGACTAGATGTCCCAGCGTGAGTTGGTACCCAAGTGGGTTTTCCCCTTCTATAAGGAGAAGAGGAGGGGATCATGAGGGAAGTGGTTTGTAAGGGCAGGACTGGGAAGATGGCTACAATCAGGATGTAAACTCTGTATCTCTATATATATATATATATATATTTGAAGAAAATAATCACCCAAAAAGAAAAAAAAAAAAAGAAAAAAAAAGGCTCAGTGTGAAAAGAAGTGATAAAGAGTGAGTGAACTTGTGAACTTGGAAATTATAAACCCAGCTAACTATGTGCAAATTTTGATATTGCATTGCATGTGTTTGCAGATAGCATCATGGTACTATAAACTTCAGACTACAGTGATTTAACTTTTGAAGCAATGCAACCATCAAGTAAAAACAAATGTAAACTGAGTTTCTGAGATTCACTTTAGTAATACTGCCTAACCAGGAGAGTCACTGGGCTGAGAGAGAACCTTAACAGTCTTTTGCCCCTTCCCAGCATGCCTCTCTACATAGGGAGGGCAAGGAACTTGCAGAACCAAGACTCTGAGAAGCCAAAATTTCAGAATTAGCTAAGAGATATTGATAATATATGAAGATTGCATCTGGGAAATGGATTGCACACACGTGTGTAAGATACCATATAACCTATGACTCTGAAGAAAATTACTGGGAGAACATGGAATCCACAGGCTACATACATGTCAGGGTGGCTTTGTCAAAACCTAAGCATTCCAAAAATTTCTAAACATAATCTGGTCTTGTATTTCATTACAAGTTCATATCCATCAAGACAAGGGAATTTCATAGATATAGATGATAGGTATAGACAATAATAAATCAAATTATTTTATAATTATATATAAAATTACATAATATATAGATAGATAGATAGATAGATAGATAGATAGATAGATAGATCTTAGAAACTATTTTTTCAGCTGGATTTATAACTTTTAAATAGTTAAATGTATAGTATACAAAACTAGTAGTTTAATTGCTAGGTTAAGAGCATCCTAGCAAAAGTCAGGAGCAAACTTGTCTCTGAATAAAGACTTGTTTCTCTAACCACAGCTTTACTTTTTCAACTTCACTAGAGACTGACTTGATCATAGACCCTAAAAGCATAAATGAAGCTAAATGCTTATACATAATACATCAAGAGAGCCACAATATGAATGCAAAAAGTAAACATGCTCCATCCATACATTATCAGATAAAATACAGCAAAGAACATAAATGTATTATTCATGACAAGAAACGCAATTATTAATGTCTTTGGAAGCGCATTCTTTCTTACCCACGGACACAAAATGATTAATTTTTTAAAAATACATGAAGTGTGACTTTACAAGCTTTACTAAATAAATTTTAAATACTTCAACAGAAGCTATGAAAAATAACAGACTCTAAATAAAATAGAGCAGTTTTCTCAATTAAAAAATAATCATGCTTTTCTATCTGTTTATAACGAATGTTAAAACAATAAGGGACACATGAGTATTACTCCAGAAGATATATTGAAAAAAAAAGGAGTTTGTCACTTTCATCTTTGTCATAATATGCTTCTCTGAAAATGGGTTTCTGATGAGAAAGTTTTCAGAAGAAAGAAATTCCAATGAGCTGTGGTAGGCTAATTACAGAGGCAGGAACTATTGGTATTAATTCATAAAATGTGTCGCGAGCCTAAATATACATTTTGTAAGTTTGCTTTCACATCTACAAAACCTTCCTTTGATTCAAAAGACTAAGAAATCTAATATTGATGAGAATTAAACATTCTTTTTAGCTTGTATCCAAAGTATTAGACCCGGAAGGCTCAAAAAAAATAATAATATGAAAATACTTTAAAAATAGAACACTTGATGAGTTAGAGCAGTCATTAAAATTTTGTTGGGCTTGAATTTTATCACAATGAAAAGTAATTTTGCTTCTAACAGAAAAAAATCCAGTGTGTTCTGCATATTTTGTTATCTCTAAAGGAATTATATAACCAAAATCAACAAAAATCATCTTTTCCTAATATGAAGAATTGTTTTTGAACCTGTGTCCACCTATGAACGCTTCTCTGTGAGTGGTAAGGGGTGGCAGAAACCAACACTGATAGAGCTGACATGTGCCCATGCTGGGGCTGCATGGGGTTAGTAGCCTCTAGATGAATCATAAAAAGTGATTTTCATTAAGATGTGCTGTAAAATTAAGAAAAGTTCTGGAAAGCAAGAGAAAATGCATGACACATAGAAAGGTGTATATTAGAAAGAATTCCATAAATATGCACACAATATGTTTTTAAATTGTCCCATTATAATAATATATTTAACTATCATATTCTCATTTGATAGAACTAAAAAGGTTTTCTGAACACATTAATTTTAATTTCCTTTAAAAGTTATTTTTTACAAAATCTATAGACTGAGGTTGTTAATTTTATGATGATTATATTAATAGAATAAGTAAAATTCATGTAAGCTGTTATTAACTGTTTTAAATTTCTAAAATAAGAGGCACTAATATTAATTAATGAAAATCATGATGCACTTCCTCTGAGTTCATCTTATTATTTTCTTATTTTTCTAAGATGATTGTTAATAAAAACATAAACACAGAATATGAACAATGTAGAATTTCACTTGTTATATCCATGATGATCCTTTTCAAGACAGGCTAAAAGTAGTAAAGATATACTTCCAACAAGAAAATCATGAGCAAAACTAAGTAATGATTTTTACAAAACTCACATTAATGGCAAAAATGCAATCCTTGGATAATTGAAGCATTTATCTATGCTGTATTTGATTATCTGAATGAACAAAATAAGAAACCAAATTACAAACTACGAGGAATTAATTATAATAAGACAAAAAATAATGTCCAATGAAACCAAAGTAAAAGAATGTAAGATATATGGGAAAAATTGAGTGAATTCCTTGAAATTATCTAACTGATTAAAAAGACACCATGCACTAGAGAAGAGTACAGTTTGCAATCCCACTGACAAGCAATGCCATTGGGAAGAATTTTAGCTGCAGAAATAGTTTGTCTCAAATCACACCTTGAACTACAGCTAATCTACACAGGAGCCCTGGAAGATTATGAATGGAACTCTGAATTATCTGCAATAAATACATCTCTCTTTCTTTTCTGATTCTGTTGATGATCTATTCTAAGTAGAGCTGAATCTCATGCATTCACTAAAAATATTGAACACATAAACTAGGCACTGGGATTGTGCCATGCTATGATGTGCTACTTACTAACACAGACATTATGACACAATCATTTAGCACACAATCATTTAACTTTAACTCTAGATTAATTTCCATTCCCGAAGCAAATTTGAAATAAATGACTCCAGTTGTTCTATGTATAAACATAAGATGTTTCATAAGGGGTACTATTTAAAGGATAAATGCATAGACATTCCTTTTCATACATAAATCAAATGACAGAGACTATTTTACTTATATAAAAAATAGCTGAAATCTCCAAATATTAAGTGTTATCAATTTCATTCTTCTTGAAGTTTCTTTTCAACAAGCTTGTATCATTTTTGCTTAAATGGTCTTTGATCTGGCAAAATCATAGGAAATGCAAAAGACAAATGCCATATTAGGAAAGGCAACTAAAACTAACAATACAAATTAAAAGAAAAAGGGAAAATATTCTCATTTTTGTAATTCTAGTTCCAAGTATCAATTATGTTTTCATAAGTAGTCTAGATGTATATTAACTAAAATGCAGAAATAAACCAAATAAATGTACAAAAAGCAGAAAAGAGCATTAACTGCATAGCCTGGTAGTGATTATGTAAGCATATGACTTTTGGGTATGTAGAGAATTGTTTAAAGAGAATTGTTTAGTGATTATCTTCAGGATGGAGAAGACAGAGGAAAACTAAACTGTATAAGTGTCCTTGAAGAGGAAAGAGGCTAGAAAGCATATTTATTGAATACTACATATGCCAAAAACCATGGGACTATAACATCTCATGTTATACTCAGCTTCAAGTTTAAGTTGTAGGTATTTTTATGTTTCTATAGGTATAACTTACTTGTATTGGAGAGAATGTAAGGCTCACGCTTATTGCAAAATAGTGAACATGAATTCTGCTTTGTTCTACTACTTGTTTACCAAGTGTCTTAGTCAGTGTTCCAATGCTGGGAAGAGACATCATGGTCTCAGCTACTCTTATAAAGTAAAACATTTAATTGGGACTGGCTTATAGTTTCCAAGGTTTATTCCATTATCAATATGGTGGGGTGCATGGCAGCATGCAGGCAAACATGGTGATGGGTGAGTAGGTGAGACTTCTATATCTGTTTTCTCGGGCAACAGGAAGAGAAAGTCACTGGACCTGGCTTGGGCTTTAGAGAACCCAGTGACATATTTCCTCCAACAAGACCACACCCACTTCATTCAACAAGGTCACACCTCCTAGTCACTCACTAGTTGTGGCACTCCCTTAAGACTAAGGACTCAAATATCTGAGACTATGGGGACAATTTTTATTCCAACCACCACACCAATGTTTGTTCAACTATGCCACTCAAAATATAACTGAAATAATAGATTTTATAGGAAAACTGAACAAGCAGAACTTCTTCATTTATGCTTATCTTTTCTCTGTAAAGTTTATTCTTAATAATATTAAAACTATTAAACTAAGAATCATTTTTCTTAGTTTATTTTCCCTTCAATTTGCTCTTAACTACAAAACTTGGCTGTATACAACTCTTCTGCTTGATTTTCAGATTGCTCAGGTGTGGGACTATTACATTAAACATCTATTACATTCCACATCTCTCAGGGATGCATCTAAATGTGTCTCTGTTGGTGTTCCCTCATATCCTATGTTGCTATGAGTATAGATTTTAATATGTATATCTTTTGTCTTTCCTTGCCAATGCAATTCTATTTGCCATTGCTTTAAATTAACGTAAGTTGTAGAGTTTTTCTCTTATCACTGCTTGGAGCACCACTGTGGAGAAGAATTGCATATCAAACAATGTATTCTTTTCCTTCGGATCTGTGTCTCACTTTGTAAGCATTTCTGTGCTTTGGTACCATTCCTATTTTTATTCTTACCAATAGACTTTTTGAGGAAACTTAAAGTAATAAATGAAAAAAACAAAAAACAAAAAACAAAAAACACCCCGGGTCCTAAGTGTGATTATAGGCTCAAAGTTATGAAACAATGAAATATATATCAAAGCAAAGATAAATGAAATGGAATAAATACATTTGTAAAAATTGACTAAACATCATTTGTCTTGGCTTAATTTTTAAATAATAAGCAAGACAGAGATTTAGGCTTATTTTTAAAATAATAACCAAGATAGAGAAATCTTCATCATGTCAGAGGAAAGAGAGGTGAAAATTATAAAAGAAAAACTATTTGCAGAAAAGTGTCATCACAGTACAACCTGGTAATGCTATTCAATCCAGAGTCAGAAATGGCCAGAATAAACAAATGTTTCACCTGCAAAGCAAATAAAAGTGCTGTGGTCATTGTTTCTGCTCCTTGACTGAATTGCATGCTATATAGCCTCTGCCAACATTTGTGAATATTAAAAGGAAATGGTTCTGACTCATAAAGTCTATAAACTGTTAAATTGCCATTCTGGAATATTGGCAATAGATGGATTTTTTTTTTTATTTAAGATGCTGTTGAAAGTACATCACTTACCTGCCATTTCAAGTGTAAAAGAAACTATTTAAAGATATACACTAGTAAACCAGAACATGACTCAAATAGCCAATAAATGACAAATGTGCTGCTAATCACTCATATGTTCAATATTAAGCATATTATATATGTAAATATTATACTGATTTGGAAAAATCTAGGTACAAAATATAAATTAGAACAATGGATGAAAATGAAAGTTTTCCAATTCTTCAAAGATGTCAATATTGATTTAAATTCAGAATCTGGGAAGTTTGTAAAGTCTTAAAAATCAACCTACAGCAATTCAGTGTATTGCAAATTACAAAAGGGAAAAAATATCAAAGAAACTTGAGCCATCAAGAAAACAAAGAACAGAGATAAGGAGTATAAAGAGTGGGTACAGGATCATTAAGAGACCAATTCAAATTTAAGGTAAAAGCTTCAAAGAGCAAAGACTACTGCTTTTGTGGATAAAAGGATGCTGTTCAAAGGCTGTAACTGTTAACAACTCATAAGCACCAAGTATAAACCACGAAATAAAAGTAGGTAGAAATAAAACTTGACATTAACAGAAACATAGTGAAAGACGGAGAGTTCAATGGACAGACATTGCCAATTAATCAACAGTGTGCATTCTTTTTGAAATATACTGACAGACTCAGTCATTTAAACTGTAGCCATTAGTGAATGGTTCTTTTATTCACATTTCTGGAGTCACTTTCTAGGAGTTAGTTATTTTTCCCAACATACTTCAACAACTTCCATCTACTCCACTTGATATCCATATGGTAGAGAACATCATGTACTGAAAAATGCAGCAACTGCAGAAGCAGTGGTGCTAGCAATTAATGGGGCTTCTCGGCAAGAATCTGACGTGGGCCAAGGACAAGGAAATGGGCTGCTTGGCAGCAATATGACATTGGCCAAGGACAAAGAAGTAGGCTTCAGGCAGGAATCTGACACTAGTCTAGAACAAAGAAGTAATTTCAGACAGGAATCTAAATATTAGGCTAGAACAAGGAAGTAGGCTTCAGACATGAAAATGACCTTGGGCTAGGACAGGGAAGTTGGCTCAGATATTTTGGTCATTTTGATAAGCTCTTAGAAACAGTGATCATGGGAGTGTTCACAGAATTGTGTTTAATGCCTTGTTTGTTCTTTGACTGTTTGTGTTTATTAGCTGGCTTGTTCCTTGACTATTTGTATCTATTGTATTGCTAGACCCTCAACCTAGAATTAACGTTAATACTTGTATATAATTAAAATGGTATAAAAGCAAAAGGAGGAGGGGAGATGGGCTAGAAGGTTCTAGGGAGGGGAAATAGGGAAAGGGGATGACATCTGAAATGTAAATAAATAAAATATCCAGGAAAAAAAAGAAAAACATACATGTGAAAAGTTTATACTTAATTAAAACTAAGGCAAACACTTTTTTCAAACCTCATTGTGACTCATTAAAAAGAAATTACTAGGCTTTTTAGCCTTGGTACTGGCCCAGCTTTCTAGACCACTTGTATCCTCAGAGGTGCCATCATCCACTTCTCTTTTTTAATAGAAGGTCCACATTTCTATCATAAAAAAAGTCATGGTGAATTATGTGCAGTTAAGGTAGATGTGAAGTGTTATGAGAAAATACATTAACTCTTGCTATTTAATTATGTTGATCCACACTCAGATAACTTTCAGTGTTACTAAATTTTCACTCTACTTCATAATATAAAATTAAAACAATCTGTAAGTGCTGGAAGCCTGACAAAGGTAGAATTCCAATTCTGGATGCTATCTTAGTTAGGGTTTCATTGCTGTGAAAAGATACCATCACCAACTTTTATACAGAAAACATTTTCACTGGGGCTGGCTTATAGTTTCAGAGGTTCAGTCCATTATCATCATGGTAGGAAGCATGATAGCATGCAGGCAGCCATGATGTTGGAGGATCTACATCTTGCCCCAAAGACAGCAGAGGGAGACTAGCATTGCTCTCATTCTATACTGGTCATAGTTGAATATAGAAAACCTCAAAGCCTGCCTACACAGTGACACTAACTCCTACAAGGCCAAACATATTCCAACAAGGTCAAACATCCTAATAATACCACTTTCTGTGGGCCAAACATATTCAAACCGCCACATTCTAAACCCTGGTCCCCATAGGATTATTCAAACACATTAGTCTATGGGGACCATACTTAGCCATAGCATAATGCAAAATAAATTTAGTCCAACTTCATAAGTCCCCATAGTCTATCACAGTCTCACCATTTTCTAAAAATCCAGTTTAAAGTCTCTTCTGAGATTCATGCAACCTCTTATCTGTAATCCCCTATAAAATCAAAATCAAAAGAGAGATTACATACTTCTAACATCACAGAATATACATTACCATTCTATAACATAATAGTAAGGAAATACTGGAACAAAGCAAGACAGAAAACTAGCTAGGCAAACTCTAAACTCTGCATCTCCATGTCTGATGCCAAAGCATTCTTCAGATCTCTACCTGCTTTTATTTTTGTTGTTTGCAACAAACTATTCTCTTAGGCTGATTCCTCTCCCTGTTAGCAGCTTTCCTCAGTAGGTATCTTGTTGAGGACCACTCTGCCCCTCGTTTGGGGGCCAAAAATGTTTCGGCCTGAGCTACCCCAAGTTTGGGTACCAAAATGTTGTGGATGGCTCTATTAATGTTTTAACCCACACTGCCCCAAGCTGCTCTGGTCAGAAGGTTTGGGTTTAGCAAGAGAGAGAGAGTGAGGACAGACATGAAGGATGGAGACCAGACAGAGTGTGATTTAATCCCATTAATTCTTCAGTCTTTCTTCTTTTCTTCAAGTCCCAAGTCTTGAGTTCCTAGTCCCTAGTTCTAGTCCCTAGTGCCTCCAAGTTCCAAGTTACTTCTTCCAAGTGCTAAGTGCCTAATGTCTAATTTCAAGTTCTTCCTCCAAATGCCAAGAGCCTAATTCCTAATAATTCTTCTTCTGAGTTCTCTACTTCAAGTGTCTTCCTCAATGCTTAATTCCTACTCCAAGTTGAACTCTCTAACCTAATTCCTAGTTCCAAGTTGTACTGTAAGTTGTACTGAACTCTTCTGTCTGCTTCTCTCCTTTTATATGTCCCACTTCTAAGCCACCTCTAAGTCACACCTTTAAGTCATGCCCTTAGGCCTTGTCTCTAAATCTGATCTCTAAGTCATACCCTTAAGTCACACACCTTTAAGTCTCACACACCCAAGGGAAAATCCTGGGTATCTAAAACAAGATGTTATCAGAGTGTGCTCAGCTGTTGTAGGCTATTATAATCAAGTCTCTTATCAGGTTATATGGCTCAAGATGACTGCAAAGATGATAGCAGCCTTCTGTCGGCTCCCCACAGGTCCCCCTTTAAAAATTTTTTTTCAAAAGGGAAAGCTGGAAAAACTTACGGAAACCGTGCATGTCTTAGGTTGGAACAAAGGACCCCAGCCTCCCTTTACCATCTTTGGATACTCAACAGCCATTGGTTGAGCTCCTGTCTTAGGATGGTGAGGCCTCCCTTTTTAGGGGTAAGGGTCTTGAGGTGTTCTCTTACCCATCATTGACTATCCAGCTTAGCGTGTAAGTTAGGGGATAATCCTCATTTGTCTTGATGACAGAGGTTTTACAATCCCCTACTTTCAGCCTGTAATAATAGACCTGTGTGGGTTTCATTTGAATAGTGTCTATCTGTTATTGTACAAAAGCCATCAGTTTGTTGAGCAGCATGGACCCGAGAGACAAGAAACTTAACAATGCCTTAATAGTCAGTAAAACAGCAACACTTTTTTTAAGGGCAACACGTAATTCTGTCTGTCCAAGGAGCAAAAAGTATAAGCCTCTTCTACACTGTTTACAAATGTGTTATAGCAGAATCTAAATCTATAGAAATACAGAACTGATCATAGTTTTGATCTTAACAAAACAAATAAGGAAACCCCTGTTCCTGCTCCAGTCAATCTCAACCCCAAAAAACAACTATAGTGAGTGTGGTAGTGGGTTTTCTCCTGGGTCTAAATAATGTTCCTCACTAAATCATAAGTTTGGGAATCAAGAGTCCAATAGAGCCACCCTGGAGGTACAGGTGGTAATTCTCCTTCCACACTGGGGACTTCCTAAGTCAGGTTTTCTGGTTGGTCTGTTCCAGTTTGAAGGCAATTGAGAAGCATCTTCCTGTTTCCTGCAAAGGAAAAATATGCTTCTCAGAGGGTTTACTCCTCCCTGGATTTGTTATTGTTGTCTATTTGTTTAATCAATCTCTCTGGCAGCCAGCATGTGGCATCTGCAGTTTGGGAATATATGCAGACAGAACCTCTTTCCCAGATAAGCACTGGATCTGGCCCATTCCAGGTTCCAGTTAATGGGTCTTTCCAGAGGACTGTTGCAAAATTCTTTTTGGTATCAGGATGCCAGAATCTATCTACAGTGGATTTTCCTTCAGAATCCAAAGTTAAAAAATTTAAAATAAACAGGGTGTGATGAAGGATATTTCTGGGGGATCCCTTGGTAAGGTACCATTCTCCCTTTTTAATTTTTTCAAATTGACATTTAATGGTTCAATGTGCCCTTTCTACCATACCTTGGCCCTGTGGATTATATGGAATACCCGTTTTATGTAGTATTCCCAATTTTTCACAGAATTGGTGGAAACTGGAGCTTGTATAACTTGGGCCATTGTCAGTCTTTATCTGTTTAGGCACACCCAATATAGCAATTGCAGCAAGCATATGAGGGATCACATGCTTTCTTGTTTCTCCAGATTGTAATGCCACATAAATGAGACCACTGTATGTATCTACACATACATGTATATATTTTTGATTGCCAAATTCATTATAATGAGTAACATCCATTTGCCAGATAGTGTTTGGTATCAGTCCCTTTGGATTTACACCCAAATGAGGAACTGGTAAAAGTGTAACACATGATTGACATTGTTTAACAGTTTGTCTAGCATGTTTTCTGGTAATTTTAAACATAATTTTTAAAGTTTTAGAATTAAAGTGATGTAACTCATGAGCCTTTATGGTCTGATCCAAGTTAGATAATCTCTTCTTCACTTTCTCCTAATCCTTTCCCTGGGGGAAAATCCTGAGTTTATCATTTGAGTTGTGATTACTTCATTAGGGCTGCACACAATCAATCCCAACTGGGATAACAGATCTCTGCCCCAGAGATTAATGGGGAGGCCCGGGATGTCATAGGATTGTGTATTTCCTATATTACCTTCTTTATCTTTCCACATCAGCACCTTAGGGCTTTTTTTGTGGATTTTGACTTTGGCCAATACCCCTTATATTGGTTAAGGTTGGGGTCAGAGGCCAGGTGGTAGGCCAATCACTTTGTTTTAGGATAGTCACATCAGCTCCTGTGTCAACCAAGCCTCGAAATGCCTTTCCATCCAGCTAGAGTGTCATCATGGGTTTTTGTTTAACTATAGGCTGTCACCTTGATAATCAGTATCTATTACTCCAGGAAAAAATTGTAGTCCCTGCATAGTAGTACTGCTTCTTCCCACTATCAGACCAAACACATTTGGATAGAGTGGTCCAAACACTCCAGTGGGTAAGGCCTGAGGTCCCATTTCTGGGGTTAATACTATGTGAGTGGCAGAACTGAGGTCTAGTCCTGCACTTCCTGGTGTTGTTCGACTAAGTTCAGACAGGGATTGTTGTTTGTTGGTGTGAAACTGACTGCTCCATAAGCTTGTTTTGGCTTGTGATGGTTTGGGGCCTGGAGTTGGCCCCTGTTCCTGTTTCCCTGATTATGGGAAAGGGTGTTTCCTTGTGCATCCCATTTGGACCTACATTCACTAGCCCAATGCTTTCCACATTTGTAAAGTGGGCAGAGCCCAGGCTGTTTTCTGGGCTGTCTCTGGGTTAACTCATTTTCTGCCTCACAATCTCTTGCAAAGTGTCTAGGCTTGCTACATTTAAAACAGGCCTTTTGGTTTCTACTAGCCAAAAAATCTCTTACTGATTGTCCTTCCTGATTGTCTCTTACTGATTGCATGGCAGCCGCCATAACTAAGCCCTGTTGGTAGGAGGGACCTATGTCTGAACAGAGTCTGATATACCCCATAAGGTCTGTCTTTTTCCTGTAGGGTCTAATGGCTGCTTGGCAGGCAGAATTGGCATTTTTCTATGCAAGTTGTTTCACATAATCTACTCCTGCCTCTGCATTACCAAAAATCCTCCCTGCTATTGTCATTAATGGATGAACAAAATCAGAAAATCATTCATCAGGTCCTTGTGTGACTGCTGTTAAGGACGCACTAGGGTCCCCTTTTGTCGGGAGTTTATGTCAAGCCTTCATGGCTGCATTTTGAATTTGAGCGAATAAGCCTGGATCATATTGCATCTGGTTATCACTAGAAGCAAATTACCCTTCTCCTACTAAGGCATCAAAGGACTAACCATTGCCTGCCTGAATGTTTCGCCTAGCTGTTTCTCTACAATTCTCAGGATACTCTGATTTCCAAATAAGATAGTCACCACCACTAAGAACTGTTCTCACTTACGTATTCCAATAGCCATGAGTCAGCCACTCCTCTGTGGCAGACTCTAAAATTGCAAGACTAAAGGGAGCAGTGGCATCATATTGTGATCTGCATTTTTTAATTCCTTAATAATCTGAAAATTAAATCCTGTGTGATGTCTCCAAGCAACCCCTTGATTGTCTCTGGTCTCTGATACAGGGAAAGCCTCAGCATCTCCCTTCTCTGGATGACCTGTGGCTAATCTTAAGCTAGGTGATAGGGACTGCCTTTGGACTCCTGGTTGAGGAACGCAAGGAGGATTTTCACAGTTTACCTCTTGAGACATCTTCCCTGTCTTTAATTTTTGTAGCTGATTAATTAAGTCCTGATACTCTTTTTCTAACTCTATTTCTTGTTTAAGAATAGATATTTTTTCCTGTAACTCCCTAATAGGATCTATAACCACCATCTCCATTGGAGGAGGACTTGGAGGCAGAGGCACATAGGGAGGGGTCTTCAAGAGGAGGGCCATTCATGGTTTTAATATTCGTCTGACTCTTCCTCTAAGTCAGCACAATCTGGCTCTGACAAATCGTCATCAACCTTTGGTTGTATTTTAGATTCTAATTTCAGATAAATACGTTTCTTTTTGTTTTGAACATGAAAGACAGAATTCAAACAACGAAATAAAAGCAGACAATTAACACATGTGAGCAGCAAACAACAGAACAAAAACAGAGAGTTGAGTTCAGGCTGACTTATTTCTTGCCTCATATTTATTAACATGACTTACCTTTCTCAAAGCAGCAGATTCCCAAGGTGATCACCTTCCTTTTACTTCTGAATTTTTGGCAGATCCTTCTTCTAGACCCTCACTGGGTCTCTCATTCTTGCTGCCCCATGTTGGGCACCAAAATTATCACAGCCCAAGCTGCTCTGCCCCACGTTTGGGGGCCAAAGTGTCTCAGACCGCTCTACCAATGTTGGGACCTGCTCAGGTCCTCGGGTCCAAGTTCAGCAAGAGAGAGAGTGAGGATGGACTCAAAGAATGGAGACCAGACAGAGTATGATTCAATCCCATTTATTCTTTTTTTTTTAAATTTACCATTTATTCTTCAGCCTCTCTTCTTCTCTCCAAGTCCCAAGTCCTGAGTTCCTAGTCCCTAGTGCCTCCACGTTCCAAGTTCCTTCTCCAAGTGCTAAGTGCCTAATGTCTAATAATTCTTCTAATAATTCCAATAATAATTCTAATAATGTCCAAGTATCTTTTTCCTCAATGCCTAATTCCTACTCCAAGTTGTACTGAACTCTTTTTTCTGCCTCTCTGCCTTTTATATATCTCACTTCTAAGCCACACCCTTAAGTCATGCCCTTAAGTCACACCTTTAGGTCTTATCTCTAAATTTGATCTCTAAGTCTCACACACCCAAGGGAAGATCCTGGGTATCTAAAACAAGATGTTATCAGAGTGTGCTCAGCTGTTGTAGGCTAATGTAATCAAGTCTCTTATCAGGGTATATGGCTCAAGATGGCTGTAAGGATGATAGCCACCTTCTGTCAGCTCCCTACAGTATCTCACAGCTCTGTCATATCTAACATCTTGGGGTTTTCAAAGCAACTTCAACCTTACAGCTTTTTATTCCAATGCTTGGGATTTACACATAATCTTCTGGGATCTCCAAAGGGCTTGGGTCACTTCTTCAGCTCTGTTGTCTGTAGAACTACAGGTTCTGGTTGACTCTGCTGTTGCTGTCATCAGCAACCATGGGTGGCCATCCAATGGTACTGGCATATCCAATATGCTGGTGTCTTCTGCTAGGCTTCACCAAATGCCTCTTATAGTCTCCCTTCATGGTGCCAAGCTTTAACTTTTTTT
The DNA here is from genome assembly GCF_011762505.2 of Arvicanthis niloticus. NCBI lineage: Eukaryota > Metazoa > Chordata > Mammalia > Rodentia > Muridae > Arvicanthis > Arvicanthis niloticus. Next base: position 59,948,467 of record NC_047672.1, on the reverse strand, counting down.
CAGTTGTGGGTCTTCAACTACCACTGAGGCTGATTCATCATCAATGGCCTTTTATGGCTTCTCTCAGTGCCAAGCCTCAGCTGCTCTCCATGACGCAGTTATGTCTTCAACACAAGTTACCCTTGGGTGACCATTAAATGTAACTAAGTCTGGCTGCCAGCACAATGTCTATATCTGGAACATATCTTCTTTGTGCTCTCAGAAAATCCTTTGTTAAGATTTTACCTCAATGATGCTGGTCCATTCTCAGTCACCACTAATTTCTTAGCTTCAGGTAACCAGCAGCATCAACTGTTCCAATAATCCTTTCTATTCTTGAATCTAAAGCCACATGGCCAAAGCTGCCAAATTCTGCTGCTTGCTGAAACTGGAACATGGCCCCTTTGTTCTATTACATCTTCAGTAATAGATCAGTTTTCTGTTTTCAGTGGCTTTCTTCACTGCCTAAGCTTGGCTGTTTAGAGATGTATTCTGGAGACTGACAGAGCTCAGAGATCTGTTTTCCTCTGTCTCCTGGGATGGAAAGCATGTACCATCATGCCTAGACCCAAGTTTTCCATGATCATAATGCCTCAAGGTCCAGTGTGTGTCATCCCAAGTAAAACATCAAATCAGAAGCCTGTGTCTTTCAGACTCAATGTCTGGATCACAGTTAGGCCTTCTATTTCTGATTGTAGTTCATTCCCAATACAGTCAAGTTCACAACTGAGAAGAGCCATTACAATTCATCCCTTGTCATTTTGACATACAATCATAAATCCTATGTCCAAATAAAAACAATAACAAGGTTATAATAACACCTACCATGATTTAATTATACCTTGTTCAATTATAAGCTTATCTGTGTGGTATCTTGGACTGAGGTCACTACTCCCTTTATTCCATTTAATATCCCTAAACACAGCATTTAACTCCATTCCACTTTCTGCTGCCCATGTAATTTTTAAGCCCTATAGATAATGGTTCTATAATAAAATGGGATAATTGGAGGCTAGAAAAAATATAGAATATAGAAATAGAAGAATATAGTTAACTATCCATGACAAAGTCTAAATTACAAATGAGTTAGTAGCAGAGGTTTTGTATGGTTTTTTTCCTAAGCATCCAATGCCTGATCAAAATTCTTTTCATAAAAGTGAACCACAGGACAAAGTCTATGCTAGGATTTTTGAGATTTCCTTTGCTAATGTAATTAATCTAAATCTCTTCACTTTAGCCTCAAACAGACAATTTGGAGGGCAAAAAGCAGCCATATTCTTCACCAAAATATCATAAAAACAGTATTTTGGCCACATACTAACATTCTAACATTCTTCTTTAAAACCTCTTCAGCCAGTACCTCAGAGTGCAAATCACCCTCACCACCAATGTCTTCCATACTTTTACTAGGATGGGCCATTGAGCCCCAATTAAAACATTTCATTGCTTTTCAAATCCAAAATCCCCAAACCCACATTCCTCTAAACAAAAATATCATCATACCTATCACAGAATTTCCCTGGTACCAACTTCTGCCCAGTTAGGATTTCATTGCTGAAAGAGACACCATGACCAAGGCAACTCTTATTAAAGAAAACATTTAATTGAGGCTGGCTTACAATTTCAGAGGTTCAGTCTATTATCATCATGGTGGCACACATTATAGTAACATGCAGGCAGACTTGGTGCTTGAGGAGTAAAGAGTTCTATGTTTTGGCACAAAGATAGCAAAAAGAGACTGGATTCTTCAGGAAGTCAGGAGGAGGTTCTCATCTTACACTATGTATAGCTTATGCATAGAAAACCTCAAAGCCTGCCTACACCATGACACACTTCCTCCAACAAGGCCACACCTTCTAATAATGCCATTCACCATGAGGCAAGCATATTAAACCCACCACAGGTGCTATATGAAGGAAGGCTTTGTTCCTGCATCAAAAAATAACCACACAAATAAGCACTCACATAATTTAAGCCAATATAAAGTTTTTGCCATCTCTACATTATTCTATTCATTTTTTGCAATAACAGTTACTATTTTATTAGTTGATTTATTTAAGTTTTAACATATTAGATAGAAGCAGAACTCCTAATAATAGGAAGTTTTTAATAACTTCAATACTTGACGAATTTATTACTTAGAGATAAAACAGTATGGAGATCATAACTAATAGTGAGTAGTTTTTTTTTCAGAGCAAAATACTTCAATATATTCCCTACAAAGAGATAATATCATGTCTTAAATAACTCTGAATTACTTATAAAACCGATCATGTGTTTAAAATGCTATAATCCCTTTTAGTATTAGTAATATCAACTCTGGTATGAAAATCCTGAAGCTAGTGTATCATTTTGATATTCAAGGCCACAAAGTCTTGAAATGACTGGAAAGATTTGGACTAAAATTTTAGGTCACATAGAAATGACATGGTCTACTTTGTTATTGCTTTATTCATGGTTTTTATGGGTCCATTAAATGGAGAGTGTCATGTGCTTACTAAGTCTGTGTCATGAAAACTGGCTTTAACAGTCTGTCAAATTCACTGGTAATAGGAGAAAAGAAGCAAGAATATGAATAAAAGTACTAGTTGGGAGTCATTCACACAAATCAGAACCCTGGACCAGGCATGAGGGTGCAGTGATTCGAGATTCCTAGATTTGATAGGCAGTTCTTAAGGAATCAACCTACTTCTCATATCATGTGACAGTGGAAATTTATTGAAGAAGACAGGTTGAATCAAGGATAAAGTTTCATGCTAATCTAACAAAAAAAGGTGATGTTAATTTTTAAGGTAGATTGATTGAAGGGATTCAGATTGTGACATAATTCTAAACTTTCTGTAACACATCTAATTATGAGCAGGTTTTTTTGATATATGATTATCGAGTAAAGTAAAAGCTCTTTAGCCCAACATAGACATTTGAAGGCTGTTTAGGTAAATGGAATGTACTACATGGTGTAGGATACTATAAGTGACCATAGGTGGATATCAATTACCTTGGCTATAGATATTGAGGAATTTGGAGATATTACAAGGAATCACATAAATGAAAAAGTAACTACCATGGAGGCCTGAAATAAACAGAATCATGATAATTTAGGAGCCAAAAGAAATTTCTCAAGCTAAAAATAGTTAACCATATTAAAGTCTGTAGGTAATACCCCCACTGGATAAGATGGGGAATGAAAACAGCTTTTGGATTAAACAACTTGAACTTTATTTTGCAACCATCACCTTCCCCCAGATGCTCAGAAGTATTCTTAAAGCCTGGTTTTAATAGTTTTTGTCCTAAAAAAAGGAATAATGGGAGTCCCACCTACAATCAAATACTTCTGAAAGATTTTGGTATGAAATAAGAAAGAAACAAGTAGGTATAGTTTTGTTTGTTAACCAGAAAAGTTGCTATAAGTTAATGTAGTATTTTAATATTGATGAGGAACGGATAGAAAATGAAAAGTGAAGAGAACAGAACAGAAAATAAGACCTGTGTACAAATAGAGGGGTTTCTTTTCCAAATAGTTTAGATAATTTAGGTAAAATAATGAAAACACAGTATGAATATTTATGAGCTCTTGTTTACTCAAAGAGGTAGAGAGCTAATGCCAAGTACACAGGTAAATGAATGCTTGTGTGATTCCCTTCACTTTACATCAGCAACAGACAATGAAAATAAAATAGAAGGTGAGAGAAGTTTTTAATTACAGAAAAAGGTCTGAAAGTTTATCTAAAGATTGAACATAGTAAGTAAATGTAAAATGGGTCAAACTTGAGATTACATGGCAAAAATTCAAAGCTCATGAAGTAAGCATTTTTTCCAGCCATGCTGGAAAAATAATCTTAATATGCATATACACTGAGTACACAGATATGTGGATGTAATTAAGTTGTGATTTGGATTTCTAGATAATTTAATAAATCAGAGAGGGAAAATAAAATTGTGTTTTTATAACAAAGGCATGAGTACAAGATGAACCACACATATTTCACTGAATAGTAATAACATAAAAGCATGTTTGGATAAAGGAGAAGAAAAGGGTGGATGACGTAAACTCAGTACTGTGTGTAAAGAAGTCTTTGGTTTTGAAGTGTTGACAAGAGTCAGATGGAATGACAAGAAGTGCTATTTGGATAATGGGAGGCTAGAAAAAATTATAGAAGAATATAGTTAACTATCCATGACAATGTCTAGATTACAAATGAGTTAGTAGCAGAAATGACTTATAAAATTAGAAGATAAAAGATGATGAAAGGGGAGTGAACATAAGTCAGTTGTGAAGAGCACTTGATGGTCCTCCATTGGGCCCAGGTTTGAGTCTCAACACCCACATGGAAGCTCATAAACATCTAGAACTCTATATCCAAGTGATATAAAGCTCTCTTTTGGCCTTCTCAGTCACCACGTACATACACGGTACACAGATATACATGCAATACATACTATGCAACACATATACATAAACTCAATGAATTAAATAATTTAAATGTTGATATAAGAGTCTAGAATATTGAGTGGAATCCAATGGTAGGCAATGGTATTCCCTAGATTTGTGAGATTAAGAGTACTTTAGAAAAAAACAAGAGCTACAAGTCTTAAGAAATAAGAAATACAAGATGAGCAAGAGAAGAAGACTACAGTAAGTAGTAGTAGATAGACTAGCATACCCACAGGAAATTCCAAACTCAGCATTCCTACCTTTTATGTAAGAGGGGGAAGTGAACTTTCATCAAGAAGTGAAAATGCAACTCTAACCCATGCCCTTTTCATCAGTCTCAAAAGTGTTGCCTCACTTACATGTTGACACTTTGGGGAAAGCCTTACAATCTAGGGGAAAATATTTCAGAGTGAAATCAGTGGTGAAGAGGATTGAGAAGAGGGAATGGACCCCCAAGTCTGGCTATTTAACATAGCTATGGCTCATACACTTAAGGAGAGTTGTGCAAAGTAATTAATGGACTGTATATAACTGAGGGTTACTTGCTATACAGGCTTAAAAGCAAAAGGAAAGCATAGGCCTTAGTGACAAACATTTTATATGACTAAGCATTTTATATAACTGAGCTAAGGAGTAGGTGCAAGACAGTGGCTAGGAAGCCTTATGCTGGTCAAGAGACAAAACATTACATTTTTTTTAGCATTCATCAGAATGAGCCAATGAAGCAGGCTATGACAGAATGTTAAAAACAACAACAACAACAAACACATTGTGTCAGAACTTAGGACCCAGAAAGCATCGGAAGGACACAAACAGACAAAGACTCTCCTTTGAATCCAGGAAGAACCTTTAACTCCACTAAACACTCAGATTTTATCTCAAGAAAATATATAGGGAAGGTTAGAGTTCCAAACATTTTCACAAATACCTAAGAAGAACACTTGACCCAGGCAATGGCTTAGGACAAATATCTGAATATTTGTAAGAGAGACTAACCTGCTCCTCCATGAGCCTAAATACGGTGTCCCTGGAAATATACACTTTGCAATGTAAATAAAAACAAAAATAAAGAGATCTCGCTTTTCAAATAATTATCCATTCTTTTTATAAATGGATACGTTAGCCTCAACTAGTGATAAAAGTAGCACAAAACCATGGATTAAAACTGAGTTCTGGAAGTATGATGTTTTGAAGAAAATGTAAATTAGAAGTATGAAACAGATGAAGTCACCCATAATAATGAAGGCAGAGCATGAAGTGATCAAAAGCTGTCTCAGCGAAAGCAGAAGACCAAATGGCACCACTTAGAATGGCATGGTTTTAGTGGCAGGACTTCCTCTTCTATGTGAGCCAAGAGTTCAGACTGTCACAGTTTCAATGGCCAAAGCTCTGCTGGAACCTTGCATAAGGACAGAGTAAGTATATTGTCCTACATTCTAATACATCTTGCAAGTTCCAGGTCCCCTTCAGAATAATGCTTCCTAAACAGGTTGACAGAAAGATAGATAATCGTTTTCCACCTGCACATATTTTGCTATTCCTGAGCATAAGCTTTTAATGTGGCAAAGAAATCCATACTTATGTATGAAAAAGAAGATAAACAAGACTACAAATATCCCCTCAATTTTCCTGAGATATCTATGGGATAAAATGAAAAGCTGATAACAATTTTCATATATCCATGTTAAAATTAGCAAATGCTATTTACTCTATTTTAAAACAATTTCTCATTTAGCCAGACTTTTCTTTTTAAATATTAATTATTTTTTATTTTATGTGTATGTGTGACTATCTGAATGTGTGAACTATAACCACAAAAACAACTAGTGTCCATAGAGGTCAGAAGAGTGCATCATATTCCCTGAAACTGGAGTTACAGTTGTTTGTAATCCACAAAGCAAGGCTGAGAGAAATGAACCAGCATCCTCTGCAACAGCAGAAATTGTTCTTAACTACAGAACCATCTCTTCAGGCCCTTTATCCCTCTTCCTCCTCCTTCTCTCTGTCCCTGTCTTTCTCTGTGTCTCTTCCTCTCTCTTTCTCTCTCTTTCTCTCTTGTTCTCTCTTGTTCTCTCTTTCTCTCTTTCTCTCTTCTCTCTTCTCTCTTCTCTCTTCTCTCTTCTCTCTTCTCTCTCTTCTCTCCTCTCTCTCTCTCTCTCTCTCTCTCTCTCTCTCTCTCTCTCTCTCTCTCTCTCCTCTTTGGTTTTTCAAGAAAGAGTTTCTTTGTGTACCCAGACTGGCCTTGACCTCGGAGATTTGCCTGGTCTACTTCCAATGTGCTGAAATTAAAGGCATGTACTACCACATCCCCTATTTTCTTGGTTAAGACAGCAAATGAACCTCTTTATTAATAGTATAGCTAATGTTTGTTAAATTCTTAGTACTTTCTAGCACGTAACTACAACATCTGCACATGCTACATTCTGTACTTCTCAGGATGACCCTATTATGAAGGCATGGGGTCTTCCCCTTTATTTTATGTACAAGCCGCACAGCCACTGATACTTAGTATTGGGTAGAAAGACACACATATAACAAGTTATGAAATCTAAACTTCAACTCAAATTCTTTACTTCATGGTTTGAATCACAAGTGATCATTGCCCATATGTCAGCACCTACCTGGACTCTAAGTTTACAGGGATGCAAACTTTACCTCATTTTGGCTGGAAAAACACTCTGAAAATTAGAGAGTAACATTTCTCACGTTTTCAAGGTAGAAAATGAAGATATTATGAATAATTAAGCTCAAAGCACTTTTTTGCCATAGAATAATGGAACATAAAGGTTGGAGAGAAAAATGTTGATATGAAGACACTTGTGTTTTATTAATGATTTTTCTACAATTTTTTGAACAAAAGATAATTTAAGAAACCTTTAATAAAAATTAACCTGCAAACATGGTCAAATTCTAAATAAGCACAAAGTGCTTTTTGTTGTTTTCATTTCTGTAATGAAAGTCCTTTTAATCATTCCTTTAAAAACACATTGCTTACTAAGTCAGTGATAAACAAGCAACAATCTATAGAATCATAGAGGTTAGATAGAGATTAGGAGACTAAAACAGACAGATGCCCCATGGTAAGGAAAACAAAATAGATACTTATGGATGAATGGAGGCAGGGGTACTGAAATGGGAGGCTCCAATAGAGAAGAGACAAGGCAGGAATGAGGAAGGAAATACCTTAATTTTGTGTGTGAGTGTGTGTGTGTGTGTGTGTATACATATATACAATTTTGTGTATATATACATAATATTTTATAATATATAATTTCATATATCATATATATGAAATTATAATATATATTTATAATTCATATATATTCATATGCATTTTATAATATATAATTCACATATATAACCAAATAATGAGAAAAGACAGAATTTCAGCCTGGTATCATTTTTCAAAAAATAAAACTTCTAGTACTGTGATTGGCTTACATCTAATTGAGTTGTCCAAAGGTGTCCCCTAGAAACCTCCAAACAAAGCAGGCTACCAAAATAATAGTTTCTCCTTCACAAAATTATGGCAGAGGATAATACCTATGCAATCCTTAGAACTTGGAGAAGTTGAGCTGATCCCTATATAGAGTCTTTACCTCTATGTGCTAGTGTCTTTGGTATAGGAACATACTCTGCATACTGCCAAAGGAGAGACATGAAAACCAAACTAGCTACAAGCCCTTCAATCTATAATGGTATGCTACCTGCAAAATATGCTAAGGAAATCATAGCATAAACTTGTGGGAGTAGCCTACCAATATCTGATTTAAGTTAAAGCCTATTCCACCAGATGGAACCCATACCCTACACTTCTTGAGTGACCAACAACCTAATGAGACTACAGTGAACTTAGTGTAAAAGCAAATACTACTCTTCCACTAAAAGAACATAGCAATAAAATAACTCCTAATGATATTTGACTATACTCACAGATCAATGCCTTGCCAAGTCATCATCAGAGATGCTTTCTCCTGTGGTAGATGCCAACAATACAAAGAGGACAGCCAGGGAATGTGCAGAGAGTGAGAGTCCTTGGAACATTCAGCCCTGGGATGTCTCCATCAAATACCTTCCCTCAGTGCATAATCAGAATTCTCTGTGGAAGAGAAGGCAGGAAGAGGCAGAGGCAATGGCGGACATCAGGAAACAAAGCCCTCTAAAGCAGTGGGATCCATGCATCTATAATCTCACTGAGACTGGAGCAACATACACAAGGCCAGCATGGGTCTGCACAAGATGGGGTCCTAGAGCTGAAAAGAGATCAGAATACATGTCCCATTCCTAGGCTAGAAGCTAGGTCCAATTAAAGCCACTTGCAAAGGAAATTTAGGGTTTTTTCAAGGGAATCACAATAGGGAAACAAATTACTCTTAACAGTAGGCTACATGCCCAGGAATAAATAGCCAATAGAAAACAAACTCAAGGGCAGCTTTAGAGGTCCCTTGTCCCATAAAGTCAAGTCAAAGCTTTTACATTTTTTTAAGTTTACCTTATTTATATTTTCTCTCATTTTACCCTAAAGTTCCTTTGGGTATATACTATGGCACACAGTATAGAGGTTTTTATGGGATTCTTGCCTGTGAGTATGAGTGTCTCTGCATCTACATCTGCTCCATTTGCCTTTTCTTGGACTCTTTTTCTTGTGTGTTTTGTTCTATTCCAATATGTTAGTTTTTGTTTTATTTTATTTTATTTTATTTTATTTTTATAGTTTATTATTATCCCTTAGAAGGCTGATTGTTTTCTAATGAGAGGCAAAGGTGGTGGATCAGTATGGAAGGTGAGGAGGGAGGAATTGGGAGGAATAAAACTGGAAAGATGAGAGAAACGGTAATCAGAATATATTATATGAGAAAAATATTTTCAATAAAGGAAAACAAAAAAAAAAATAAAACAACAACAGCCAAGCACACTACTTATCCTAAAAATTATGTGTGGATACACAAGGCAGTTGGAGTCTTCTAATTCTCATCTGAGGCAGGCAGCCTGCCTACAGAGCTCTGGGCCAGGATGCTGAAGCAGGTACAGAGAGAAAGCAGGGTAGGAGCTGCAACACTGCAGGATGCAGTTATTACCAAGGAGCCACTGCTTCACTGTGCTTTGCATATCTGCCTCTCTTCCCCAGAATGTTGCACTGGTTCAAAGCAGAAAATCAAAACTGTACTAATGAGTCCGATTTTTACTGAAGAAATTCAGAGTTCACTCTGTCTTATGTGCAGGGAAGATGTGTAGATTTTAAATATGTATCCGGACTCTAATACTGAGAAACTGGTACCATTGGTTCAAAATATGCAGAAGATGTGCTACTGGATTTTCAATTTCTTAAAACTATTTTAATTTTTATCCTTTCCCTGTAACATCTAGTAGATTACACATGAGATAAAATGATTATTTTGCAGATTTATTTTCAAAGTTGGATTTTTTTTGCCTTTACTTTCAATAAATAAATGCAAAGCTTTCATTATATGGAAGTAAGATTTTTTTTTTGAAGCCTGTGACACACAACAGAGTGACAGCAGAGGAGAATAATTTAACCAACTATCTGTCTCAAAATTCAGTATTTAAGGTGATAAAAGTGTTAATTAGCTTGATTCATTATTTCCAATCTTAACATCCTTTTTGATCCAATAAATATATGCAAATAATTTTTCCATTTTATAATAATAATAATGTATAAGTCAAAAATTATTTTGCTTTTTAGAAATTTCAAGTTTGGGGAAGATGATGGCACTGGGGTTCTATTTTATTGTCCCAGAGCCATAGAAAGCAAGAGAAAAAGGCAGTCTCAGCTAAAATGTGAAAGGTGTTATTTTTGCAATGGTGAAATGCAAAATTTTTCCAGACTGGCTTTATACACTTCAAAACAATGAATGGATTTTTAAATGAATTTTATGATATATGAATTATATGTAATAAAGTTTTCATTTCTAGAAAGCTACCAGGATAATTAACATACTGTGGTAGATTAAAGGCAGCTACACACTTCCTTCTATGTGAAGTTCCAGTCTATTTCCCTCACCGTTTTTACTGAATGGTCTATGAAAGTTTTGAATAATACAGCCAGCATAAGGAATGGTATGCCAAGCCTTTTTGGCTCTATCTGTAGGAAAACTGGCTGTTATCATCTTCATGACTTTATACCCCAGAAGTTGTCTAAAAACTCAATCACTATTAGCCACTCTAGTTTAAAGAAGACAGTCAGCCATGTAGTGATTTTCTTAATTCAAAGATTCTTATTTTACCTCTCAGATGCTTCATCTGTCAGCCATTCACATTATTTCATCTCAAGTTGTGACATTATAAAACAGAAACAAGCCATCCTTGTCAGTCCATGCACAAATACACAACTTCATGAGACAATGAATATTATTTCAACTCAGTAAGTTCAGGTCATGTTTAGTACACTGCAATAAACAGAACAAATAACAAAATAGACTGATAAATTAGCACCTATATTGTCACAGTAGAAGAACAAGTGAGTCTGAAACACAGACAGCGGCAAGATCTCAGGAGAAATAACAGCTCTGCAGGAACAAGTGAAGGCAAAGCAAAGGAAAATCTAGCAAGTTCTGAAAAGCAGAAAACCCAGCAGTTTTCAAGAAGCATGTCTTCCTGAAAAGGTCGGGATTCAAAAGCTTAACTTCAGACAGTCACCACTGCTGAGCAGTTTCATAGGTATAGATGGGGCAAGAATGTTGTGTGAAGTCTGAGGGTAGTGAGGCAGGCAGGACCCTCTATAGTATCAAAGTAACTAAAGCCCCAAATTGAAGAGAAATAACTCAAAATAGAACTCTCCTCTAACAGTGGAAAACTCTCAGATGTCAAAGAGAAGGGTGGTTTAGATTCTAGTAAAAGAGAATGATGAAGATGACTCTCAGAAAGCATCCAGTACACACACACACACACACACACACACACACAGTACACACACACACACACAGAGAGAGAGAGAGAGAGAGAGAGAGAGAGAGAGAGAGAGAGAGAGAGAGAGCTCCATGTCTCACTTATCTTTCTCAACAGACCACAGTGAAACCTAAGTGTGGAGTTAAGAAGCTGGAAAATAATCTTAAGCTTCTTCTCTGCCCATCGGACACGTCTCTTAGGAGACAGAAGACTCATCACTTTAAAGTGGAAAATTCTTCAGAGAAATTAATCTACTGCTTTCTGGTGGGGGTGGTGGTGGTATATTTCTAGTTTGGATACAATCGTAGCATTAGCATAATTGATTACTTTTCCTTTAACTACAATTGAGGTAATATGATTCAGCAGTGCATGAACTATGGAATAATTACACATTGAAGGAAAGAAAAGGATATGAGACAGAGATAAAATGAATATGACTCTACAAGGGTGTCAGAGATATCCTGTGTAGCAGGGCACATTCTGATTTTTAAATAGTGTCATGTTTTGCTCTTGTTTTTACTAGATGTTGGAAGAAACTGACTAAAGATTTTAAGGGTAGAACCAGAGACATGCCTCAGCAGTCATGAACATTGTTCTTAACTTATTGTTCTTAAAGAGGACCCAAATTCAATTCCCAGAACCCACATCAAGTGGCTCAAGGCTACAAGTAACTTCAGCTCCAGGGATGACTCTAACCTCCTTAGGCACAGTCATATACACAGACACACACTATTAGCCATAAAAGTAATAAAAATATTTTAAAAGAGCACACAAAAAAACTAAAAATACATAGAAAGTCTCTGTCATGTTTTTTTTTTAAATTGTAGGCTAACAAAAATTATCTTAAATGTTTAATTTTTTAAAAGAAGTACATAATGGTAAATGTTCTTTTCACAAAAAATATACAAATATACACACATATTTGTTCGTTGATATAAATGTCAATTTCTCTATGTATTTTAGAACTAAAGCCAGTTCTATATTGAGATTTCTTTAACTTTGTTATAATAGTTCTTTGTTTTTTCTACTTTAACCACTATCTACTTCCAATTTTTTCCTTAATTCTAAAATTTAGGTATTTTACTATGAAACAGCTATAAAATAGTAAATTAATTCACATGTGATGGTATTAATATAAGAACCATGGTTTTCAAGAAAGTGTTATAACACATCAAAATAGCTAAATAGAAACTGGAATTTTTCTATTGGAAATATTACCACAAACTGACGGTTTATTTTCTCTTTTAATAAAATGCATAGTTCCTACTCTGTCCACCTACAGGAAGCAGAGGCAACTCTATCCAATATCTCATGTCTTCAAAACGTGGAACATTTTACAGGAATAAATGGATCTAGATTCAGGGCAAAAATATGAACATAAAAATCCTGTTTTTTTTTTGGGTTTTTTTGGTTTTTTTTTTGTTTTTTTTTTGTTTTTTTTTTTTTTTTTTGCTATATCAGAAAGCAAGGAGCTTACATATGCCATCTCAAAACATGTCAAAAGGCTGAAGGACACCTGGAATGGTTTAGCAGACCAAAAATGGACATTTCAGAACAGAAAACATTCAAATTGCAACTGAGCAAAACATGTCAAACTATTGATAAAAATAATCAGCTTTAAATAACATTATCAGCAATTAGAAAACATGATGTCCTTGTACTCACAGATGAGCACTAAGGAAACCAGAATGTTAAACTCAGAAGGTAGATTCTTCAAAGACAGCAATATATAAACCTATGTTCTGCTCAAAAGATTGGGAATAAATGCAGAGCTTGACAGCCAAACCTTAGGCAGAGCTCAGGGGATCTTGTGGAAGAGTCAGGGAAGGACTAGGGGAGCCAAGATGATCAAGAACACCACAAAACATCTGAAGAGCCTATGAATCTGGGCCCATGTGAGCTCACGAAAACTGACACACCAACCAAAGAGCTTACACGAACTGGACTTAGGCTTCCTACACATATGTACCAGATGTGCAGCTTGGTTTTCATGTGGGTTCCCAACAATTGGAGCAAAGGCTGTCTCTGTCTTCACTGGACTCTGTTGCTTGACTTTCGGTCCATTTCTCCTAGCTGACCTGCCTTGTCTTGACTCAGTGGGCCAGGATTCAGTCACTTAATCCTGATAAGACATGATATACCACAGTGGGTTGATACTGAGGCAGAGGGATGTCTCCCCTTCTTTGAGGAGAGGGGGAAAGGGAGAGGAAGAAGGGGCCTGGGAGGGTGGAAAGGGGAGGGAAGGAGGGAAAAGGATTGTGATCAGGATGTAAAGTGAATAAGTAATAAATTAATGACTCAAAAGTAGAATGAGAAAAATTCCTATTTTGTAACTCCTGGTGAAAGAATTATTCAAGGCAATGATTAGTGGTATACCATAAAAACATTAAACTACATGCTTTTTAAAAGATTTAAAAATAAATTAATGGGGTTTAAACTCTTCAAACTTCACTAATAACTTATCAAACACAAAATAACACATTGCAATACTACTTAAGTAATTTAGTTTGAAGTATACACTAGAATCTGTAGTTTCTCATGAGAAAATGAGCTTGTTTAATTAACCCTCAAAGGAAACTTTAACAAAATAGGAAAAAGTGAAGATTTTTTTAAATAGCATAAAACTCGAATCGTCTAATTCCTAAATTATAGGAAATTTTGTTACAAATGACCCACCTACCTTATATAATAATAAATGGTAAAAGAAGATATGCTATTTAAAACCAACAGTTTGAGAAATATATATGCGCTGTGATGTGAGGACATTGATGTGAATAACCTAATAACCAACAATTGAAATAATTAAAAACATTTAAAAACATTGAAGATACATTTAAGATGTATTAAGATACATTTAAGATGTATCTTCAATAATAGATGAAAAATTTATTCACTATCATTGTGTTTCAAATAATGCTATTTTAAAGGATACAGAATGATTCATTAATGAATTAAGAGTATAACATCTGGCATTTGTTTTAAATGCTCAATAAAGGGGCAGAGACGATAGCTCACTTGGTAAAAGTAAGCCTCGTATGCATAAGGTCTGAGCTTGTCCCATGAAGTCATGTAAAAAGCTAGGGTTGGATTGTGGGTTTGTAATCACGGTGCTGAGCAGCATAGCCTCCTTGCTACATAATAAATTCCAGAATTCTAGACCACTGCTTCCACATATATACAAGTAACAATGATTAATGAAAAGAGGTCCTGAATTTGAAAGAGACCAGGAGTGATATACTAAAGTATTTGAAGAGAGAAGAGGGAAGGGAGAAATGAGCTAATTATAGTGTGATCTCAAACAAACAAACAAACAAACAAATATTGGGCCCCATTTAGGCCCTGGTTTGGGCCTTGTGGACAAACCCAGCTTGGCTCGAGTTTCTGTGGCCTTGTGGGAGAGCCTAACCCTGACTTGACTTTTGAGACCTATCTCTGTCACTTCTCTACCAAGGTGACTCAGCAAGTCCTGTTTGGTTCTGCCTTTGCCCTGGTGTTGCTAATGTAGAACTTTGACATTGGCCCTGTCAGTCACCCCATACCCTCTGTCACCCTTCCCCCCAACATCATCTCACCCCACTAAAAATCCCCCTTCCTATGCTCCAAGTTTATATAAGCAAGAGGCTGATGCAATAAAGTTGAGTTCCTGCTTAGACAAGACTTCCTGCCCAGTGTGTTTCTTTTGGGCTATCAACACTCACCATCCTGCTCAGCACTGGAGAGATTGCTCTCCTTTTGCCTGGACCTGATGGCAAAAAGCTGACAAATAAATAAATAAATAAATAAATAAATAAATAAATAAATAAATAAATAAAACAGATAGACATGCTCTTGAGGAATAATATCTGAGGCTGTCCTCAGGTATTTATATGTAAACGCACACACACACACACACAGAGAAGAATTAGTGTGTTGAGCTTCATTTATAATGTGTGACAATTCCTTACATCAGCACCTCTAGTTTTGTACACATTTGAAGCTTGCTATGGTAAAAGCCTTTTCACAGATCATGGAAGTCTCTCTATTTCTTAACTGACTCATTCGTTCATTCAACAAATTAAATATCTATTATGTATAGAACAAAATAAATAAAAGACTACTATCCTTTCCCCAAAATAAACTCAGTCTAATAGTGGGAAGAAAGAAATTTCCTAAAGTATGTTATATATTCCAATAAATGTTACAGTGAAAATATGATAGAAAAGGCTTGTGGGTGTGTGAGCAAAGACTCTACATAGTGGGTGATATTAAACCTGTCTGTAAGAATGTATGGAAGCTCATTCTGTTAATATAGAAAGCAAAGCATTTAGTTTGACAGTGGTGGATCATGTGTATATCGCACTTCCTCTACTTCAGACACTTGATTGCTTACCATTATCTTCAAAATAAATATGTGAATTACAAATTCTTCATGGTAAATATTCCCATCCACATGAAAATCAACTGAGCCATAGAGTGATTAAATAAAATGGACAGTATTACATATTTACGGTCATCAAGCTTAGGTTTCAAACTTAATCAACTAGACTGTGCCTTTAGTGATAGACTCATGAGTATGGAGATAAAGAGAACAGCATATGATAGTATATTATAAAACTAATAACTAATGTGTACAGCAAGCATTAGTGCAAGGTAGGCTACCAGGAGTGTATAAGAGGAAATGAAAAAAAAAGATGAATAGTAAGCAGACAAATTATGAAGGAATTCAACGTAAGGAGTTTATACCATTTCTATTATACGAAAGTATAAATCAGCCAAGGGTTTTAATTAATGGAGTGACAAGTACTGATTAATTCATTACAAAATATAACTTGGGCACATTGAGATTAAACAGACAGGGAGGGAATCAATGTAAGAGGAAGAAAATTGAGTTTAGATGAAAGTATTTCGGTCTAAGAAACAGACTGTGAATGTCAGGGTGATTGGGTTATCAATAGATATTGATGAAAGACAACAGCTTCAAAGGGGATTGCAAGGTACATTCTCTAGAATGTGGAAATTGCCATAAATGAGAACATACACCTAGTGTTCACTTGCACCCAATATTTTCTTCTCTCTTCTCTACTTCTGTCCCAAGCTCACCATGAATAAAAGAAAGTAGATGATCTATAGCAAACAGAATGAGCTCTCTTTGCTCAGGTAGCATTGTGAACATATCAATGGTCACTTAATGACCTTGAGTTACAGACAAATCATAATCCTAGTAATATTTAAATCCACAGAAACAAAGGGTATTTATCCAAGAATTCTCTGAATTGTGATAGGCAAAAGTAAAAGAAGATAAAAGACCAATGTTTTCTTTTTGTTTTTTTATTATTTATTTTTGATAATTATTACTTATTATTGAAAATTTGATACATAATATTTTTTGGTCAAATCCACATCCCATTCTCTCCTCTGAAATTCCTCTCTTATCTCCACTACCATCACTTTCCCTCCCAACTTTATGTGCTATTAAACTTTATGGTTTTTATTTGTTTGTTTTTTCAACTACTGTGTCTTTTAAAGCTAGTTATACATGTATGAGTTTAGAACCAGTTGAGGCATGAGTAGCCTCTTCTAGCTTACATTCCAGGAGAAAACCAACTCTCTTTCCTCTGACAGTCATCATTCCCAGTATCTTCATGGCCAGAGATAGAATCTCATGAGCCTGTCTCCCCTCCAAGTTTGGACATTGTGTGGTTTGATCTTATACAGTTCCTGTGCATGCTGTCATGTCCACTGTGAGCTCATGTGTGCAACTGCACTGGTGTGACTGGACACCATGGTTTTATTATAGTCATCTACAAATGCCACATTGTGACACTTAACAGTCTTTCTGCTCCCTCTTGTACAATGAACCCCATACATTGGCATGAGGAAGTAAAATATAGATATGCCATCTACAGTCATTCTAAAGCCTCTTGTTCTCAGCATGTCTCTGTGGTAATAGCCAGCTCCTGCCAAAAAATAAAAAGTATAAAGTAAAAATAAGGCCCTCTGATGACGAAGGGTTAAGAGATACACAGAGGGGCTGGAAAGATGACTTTGAGGTTGAGAACACTGGCTGCTCTTCCAGAGGTCTTGAATTCAATGCCTGATAACCACATGGTGGCTCTTAACTATCTATAGTGATATCTGCCATCCTCTTCTGGCCTTCAGGAATGTATGCAAACAAAACACTATACCAAATAAATGAATCAATCTGAGAGGGGAAGGGAAATTCACAGAAATAAACAAACTGGAGACATCCATCAAGGAAAGCTGAAACTAAACCAGTACAAATAGAAGCCACATCTACTGAAGGTGGCAGAGTAAAGAGACAAAGCTTTTCAAGCTCATTTGAGCCTATATGGTGCTATTCCAAGACCCGGGTATTGAACATGTGCTTCAAATTTGGTGTTTTCCCTAAAGAACCTCAGTCATGGTTTAGTTTTTTTTTTTTTCTTGAAGTTTTATCATTGGCCACATTTGAAAGGAGAATGATTACTGTGTATGTTGGCATATGCAACATGGTATTGTTGTTGTTTTCCCTTATTTTACAAACATTTATTACTTTAGTAAAATGCCTATTAGACATAGAATGATCTGTTTTGATGAATAGAAAATAATTTTTGAGTCTTTTGTGAGTATTTTAAGGAAATCAATAAAACCATCATTTTAAAATCTAAAGAGCAAATCAGTTGAAGGAAATCAACAAGATTTTGAAATCTAACCATCTGTTCTAACAGAGTAAAATTAGATCTGTGATAAGGTAAAATGGGCAATTCATCTTATACTGCATCCATACTCAAAGTCACTATGGGAAATATTAGTTTACCAAACATGACATAAACAGAAGTAAGACAATGTGGCATGTGTGTGGCTATCATGGAATGGCAATGCCTTCCAAGAGTTTACCAGAAAGATGAACAACTGCAGACAATACTGAAGATTAGACTGCAAAAGACGGCATTATAATGTCACCAACTAACTTCTCTTAATTTAATGGGAGTGAGTAATGTAAACTGACCCAACATGAATTGACTTGTCTAAGAATGAGCTTCAAATAGTCATCCATATTCATTATATGGCTAGAGGATACATGATTGTCACAAACTTACATCTTGATCAAAACTTTTTGTAAGTTCATGTAGTTGGCATTAACTGATCCCCACCCCAGAATACATCCCATAGCTTCCAATCTTAATGGAAATTTGTCCAAGCAAAATCTCATCATCTCTAACTATGGGGCACAAACTCACAACTTTTGCCCCTGTAGATGTCAGCCGACATATCTCCCTGTGGTTGTGGAATCATTTGATGATCCTTTGTGTATCAGAATTTCTTCTGATAGCTTTATGGAATAGATCAATGAAGAAAACCTCAAAAAATTATAATTGAAATTTTCACCATTCAAGTAAGAATTCAGAACTCTCAAAGCCCCAGTGTAGCACCCAAGTACCTCAACAATAAACCAAAGTCTTCGGGTGATCTTTAGTTGTTTAACACAATAATGAATAAGCTTACTGTAAATTGCACCCTTAGGAACAGGTTATTTGCAACCTCTGTGGCAGATATGAATCCTGTATATGGCACAACTTTTCTTGTATTATATCTCAGCATTCATACTTTTTCATATTAGTGGGAGTACAGAGCCTTACACGGTACAGAGAGCTGGTGGTAACTGCCAACAGCAGACTCTCAAGAGAAAAAGTACCAAATGGATCTGATTCTTGCTACACATTTTCTTGATATATTTGTATGCACTCCTCTGTCTCACCTGATGGCTGCTGACACCAACAAGAAAGAAAGAATCCTTTCACTAATTTTTGTTGTTGTTGGTGGTGGTGGTACTTAAATTCAGGCTGACTGTTAAGAGATTGTCTGAGTTTCAGGGTAGAAACTGTACTTTGAACTTTAGAATAGTGGTAAAACTGTAAAAATCACTCTTACCAACTTTCTAAATTAATTTGCATTATAAGAGGTTTATGAGCTGAGGATCATGCATCTAATGTTATAGTTTAAAGTGATGGTTTGTCAGGTGTCAAGATAAGAAGTTGATTTGTGAGGCAGGAGTGACTGGGTGGGTAGGGGAGCACCCTTATAGAAGCAGGGGAAGGGAGGATGGGATAGGGGGTTAGTGGAAGGGAAACAAGGAAAGAGGATAACATTCAAAATATAAATAAATAAAATATCCAATAAAAACAAGAAATGGATTTGTAAGGGTAGATTTTCAATGTTTGCTTTACTGGATTAGGAATTGCCATTTGTTTATAAGGATTGTTCACACAGGCTTAACTAAGTAGGGAAAGTCCATATAAATGTGGTAGCACTATTTCCTGAACTGTGGTTTCAGTTTGAATAAATATGGAGAAATGAGAAAGCTGGCATTTTCTCCTTGTCTCCTAACTGCAGGTGTGATGTGACTACTTACTCCATGCTCCTGCTATGATAACTTCTGAACTTTTCTTTCCTTACATTGCTTTGACAGGTATTTTATTATAACAATGAGAAATGTAACTAGTATGGGCCTTTAATCAGGTCACTAGACAAGTCAACAGATGTATCCAGAGGCCACATATGTGGTGATACAAACCTCCAATTGCAATACTTGGAAAACCAAGACAAAGGCATAGAGAGTTCGAGACCAGCTGTATAGAAAGACGGTGTCTCAGTGAAAAAGAAAGAAAAAAGATGTAGTAGTGGTAGAAAATGAAAACTTTTAAATAATTGAAGTCTTGACTTACTATGATTCCACACTGCTCTAAATTACATTTAGATACAAAGTGTCAACCTTATATCATTATCGTCAATACAGACTCTGCAGAACGTGTGTACTTGCATAAAATATGATATCACTATAGTTTGATCCTTTACTGTTGCAGAAGATGATTGGCTGTCATCCATCGCAACAACTGTTTATAGCTGACCCAGCTTAAGTATGGTGACAAAGTGTAATTTTTGTTTGTAAAATGCAATCAACATAAAGCACTTGAAGACAATTTTTATTTAGCAAATCAAAATGGATTCATTTACATGTTTTTCTTCTCAGTGATCTCTGCAAAATAATATTTTAATTTCTCTTCATTGCCAAATTCATCATAATGTATATATCTGTTGTGTTAAGTATCTCAAATATATAAAATTTACTTTCAAATGTACTCCCAAAAGTCCTTTGGGAACAGTGATGTGTAAAATAAGAAGAGAGTTATGACTTTTTAGAAGTCACAGTTTTCATCCTAAGTAGACTTCAGTATTTTTAAGCTTTAAGCAACAGCATCTTCAACTTAATTGTATATGTTAGACCAACAAACAAACATAAATAGAGCAGCTAGAATTCTACAAAAATAATGTGGCTTCTAAATGTTAAATTTTCACTTCAGAATTAAAGCACAATTTTAGAAAATTATTTTCCTAAAGACGTGAGAAGTGTGCACAGTCAATAGAGAATAACAATTTGTTCTACCACACTACAGCAAGGGCAAGAGCAGAGACAGCATTTGCATTCAAATGAAACTATAACGTTGACTCCAATATATAGCCAGATTTCTGAGAACTCCTGAGACAAACACATTCTATAGCAATTTGTAAAGTAAAATAAGATGAAAGTGGGGGGGGCATAAAGTTATTGCATTTCTGAGTGATAGAAGAAAGATTAAAAAAATAAAAACAGGAGCCTCTACTTCTTTCTTGAATAGTTAAAAAAAAAAGAATTTCTGGAAAGGAGAAAAGCAAGGGAGGAAGAGAGACTTCAACCCATAACTTTGAAATTTTGCTATGTGTGAATTCTTTTCCTCACTGCTGCCTCCCATCAAACAATGAATTCATTTTCAATGTTTTTGCATTTATTTATTGTGTGTGTGTCTGTGTGTGTCTCTGTGTATGTGTCTCTGTGTGTGTGTGTCTGTGTGTGTGTCACATGCTCATACACATATGGATGTTAGAGAAAAACTTAAAGAAATCAGCTCTCTTTTCTCGCCATGTGGATCACAGAAATCAAGCTCAGGTCATTCTAATAGCCAGTTTCTTTACCGACTGAGCGGCCTCAGCAGCCTCACCAGATAACAAACTGAATTACCCCCTTTAACCAGGGTCAAAATCAGTGCTCTGTCTTCTTTTTAAAATATCATCTTGTTTAGTATACCTCCATTCACATATTTATGTTGTAGAGTTTGGATCACTGCAACACAATGTGCACAGTCTACATAATCTAAATTGTCCATCCAGTGCCTTACCGTCATTTACCAACCCTGATCAAAAACAGTACCTAAATTTCAACTACTACAAATTCTCTGACCTTCTTTAGTAGTGTGTTCCTGCATTTTCTTACCAACATGGTGTGTGTATTATACTCAATGCTCTATCACAATGAGTTATAGACTTGGGTATGAATTAGTTATAAGTATCTTCTCCTTACTTAAACTTTTGATAAGCAGAGATCCCATTACCTAGCTGTGGCTTGTACCTGGGAAATATCTGCATTAATTAAGTGCTCTTGTTGCATAAGAATCTTGGTGGCAGGACAGAACTGACTCTTCCAAGTTGTATCTGACCCACACGTGCTTGCATTGTGTCAGGTACATGAGAACACACATAAACACAATAAATAAAGAAACTGAAAGGTAAACATGAAAACCAAAAAAAGAAAAATATACCTTTCCCAAATACATTGATAGTCACCTTACTATGTTTGAAATTCTTAATTATTTAACATTTTTCTTCAGATTTCTTATTATTAGATAAAGGCCTTTTTTTTTTTTTTTTTTTTTTTGCCAGCAAGTTAATTTTTAAAGAGAACTTCAAGAAAGGAAAAGAAAAAGGAATGGAAAGAAAAGAGAAGGAAACAAAAACCATCACACAGACAAAAACACTTATACTAAAAGAATATAAAGATCAAAAGAAAAAATATAAAGTACCAAAAGTAGATATATATCAAATCAAATATTTTATAAATGACTAATTCACTCAGTATACAAAGCATGTGAAGTGAACAGGATGGCAGGAAGGTGACCAGTGAAAGTGATAAGTGTGTGCTCATAACCACGAAATATAATTAATTAAATTATTGGTAGAGCAGAATGACACTGGGAGGCATTTGATTGCTATTGTTCTTTATCAAAACAATATTAGCTATTTTCCCCACCTAGTCCAAAGGCCTATCTAATCCCAGGTTCTTATCTACCAAAGCAGTGTCAGACATAAGTTCCATCTCATGGAGTGGCCCCTAAACTAGTCAGATAATGTTGTTAACTCACAAACCATTTATACCACTGTTGTACAAGTATATCTGCAGGCAGATCATCATTGCAGATGAAAAGATTTTTACCAGGTTGGTGGTTACCCTTCTCCTCTGGTATCATTCAGTGTCCATTCCAGTGTCATAAACACTATTCAGTAGGGTGAAGATTCTAGTTAGGACCAGCTCAACTTCTCTGTTTTCAGTGGGATATGTAAACATTATCTTCAGTGATAGGACCTCACCATCAGTTTGTAAAGAGCAACCAATAGTCTTGGCAATAGCCAAATATTTGGAAGTTTCCATGGGGCCCCTATGTCCAACAAATAAACTAGATGTAACCCATTCCTGGCTCTATGTTTTATTTGGTGATGAAAGGTGTCTAATTAGGGCATCAATTTAAAAATCATTGCCTTATTTTAAAAATTCATATTATTTCCATAGGTGGGTGTTCTAGGTAAATATCGCCTGTATTAGGATGAAGACAATAGCCTGAAAGAATGCCTTTAAATACAATCACCACAGAGGCCTCAACCAGTCACATACAAAATTTCAGACCTGAGATTTTTTTCCAGAATTGTCCTTGGCTGAAACAAAAGAATGAGCTTTTGCATCCCTTCTTGGGTCATTGAACTGGTGTCTTGAGAAGGACACATGTGGTTGGAAACAGTTCCATCTGCTGAGGTGTCCTAGGACCACTGTCTTAGAAAGAAACTCAGTCTTGAGCTCTCAAAAACCATTACTCTGCAAATGAGCATATTATCTCAAGAAGATGTTGCAACAGCCACAAGGGCAGCCAAGACCATAAAGTGAAGGTGCTCAGCAGCCCAAAACTCAGAGTCTATAGTCTGTAGGAATAATACACACACAAACCTGAAGCTCTAGCTGTGATCTTTCTAATACAGGCTAAGTATGCACAAAAGCATTGGCAGAGCCTAAGTCTATTCACTCTACTATTCATCCACCATGACTATCAATCTGTCACAGGCTGTCGCTTCAGTCACTTAAAATAAAAGTATTACAGACAAGGAAAATTACCCTCACATTGAACTATGAGAAACTATAATCAGTAATAGTCTCAGAGGCCAAATTGTGAGATTTCTTATAACTATCACAGTCTAACGCTGATTGATCCAGTTAGAATTAGGAAGCAGAGCAGGAACAATTAGAAAGTATCTATTCAAAAAGTTCCCAGACTCTGCCATCTGTTCAGATCTGATAATTAAACAGTCAAGGAAACTCCTGCTGGAGACTCCACAGGGAGAATTCTGCTGAAGCTGTCACTTAGCATTTGTAAC
This sequence comes from Arvicanthis niloticus, assembly GCF_011762505.2. Lineage (NCBI taxonomy): Eukaryota > Metazoa > Chordata > Mammalia > Rodentia > Muridae > Arvicanthis > Arvicanthis niloticus. The sequence continues at coordinate 59,924,655 of NC_047672.1, read as the reverse complement.
AGCAGTGGAGGAATAAGAGTGATGTATGATAGAATCGATGGGCCAGGTACCCTCACATCATGAGCTTCTCTAGTTGCTCTCCTCCCATGCCAGAGAACTAGAGAGACGTGGCATTATTTTAATGCCCCTCAATGAGCAAGGGCATGGAAGATGCATGCCTTTAGTAAAATAAAATAAACTAGTGAATGCAGCAGCAACATTGTAGCATTCAACAATGGTCAACAGCCTCCTCTCTCCAGCTAGGAACATCAATGTCAGTTTTCAAACATCCCAGATGCTTCTCTGCGTGCTAGAGTTCCTAACCAATTTTTTCAAATTAAGCATACCCCTGAAACTTGGCTCCTCTCTCACTCAGCTTTGAAAGAGTATCGGCAGTTTTTGATATGTGCTGCATTTTACACACCATAGGGTTGGGATCCCCACAGAACAAAATTACAAATAAAGGGCAGAGAATTAGGAAGGAGAAAGTATACTCTGCCAGATTGCTAACTCCACACAAGTCACATGGAGGGAGAGAAAGCCTGCTGAAAGAGAGCATTGGTTAGAGAAATCTCAACTAGCCTCACCAAGGAATTCCAACTATAAATCAGACGCGTGTTCAAAGTACCACATTCTTTACTAGTAACAACTAGAAGACGACTATATTACAGTAATGACAGCCTCCAGGGAGCAGGGTATGAAGATGCCTTCCTGGGCTTTTCCTGCCTTAGCAAATTTTATCTAAGACATTTAGAACAAACTACTATCAGGATGGCCTTTGGAACGGGCTGATTTGGCATACCTTAAGGATTTAACTGCATCATGGATATTATCTACAGCATGCCTGTTCAAAGTTGTTGAGCAGGGAGGCCAATGATAGGAAAGAATTGCCTACTTAAAATGTTCTTTCTAAACTTGGCTGCTGATTGGAAGACATCTCAAGTGTGACTCTGGGAGTCTGACTGCATCGAGCTGCCACCAGCAGAGCTGGATGAGTGTAGAGTTTTTGTTTTGTTTTGTTATTAATAATTTTTATTTATTTATATTTCAAATGTTGTCCTTCCTTCCCCCCCTCGTTTTCCTCTCCATAAACTTCTCACCCCATTTCCTTCTCTCGTTTGCTTCTAAAAGGGTGCTCCTCCACCTACCCACCCACTCCCATCTCACCCCTCTAACATCCCCCTTCTCTGGGGCATCCAGCCTCCACAGAGACCAATTGACTCCCTCCAACCAATGCCAAATAAGGTAGTCCACTGCTACATGTGTAGCAGGAACCACAGATCAGCCCATGTATTCTCTTTGGTTGCTGGTACAGTCCCAGAGAGCTCTGGAGGGGTCTAGTTAGTTGATACTCTTTTTCTTCCTGTGGGATTGCAATCCCCTTCCATCCCCACACTAAGTCCAAAGGTTGGCTGTATCTGTATCTGTCTTAGTCAGGTAATGGCAGAGCCTCTCAGAAGACAGCCATACCAGGCTCCTGTCTGCAAGCACATCTTGGCATCAGAAATAATATCTGGGTTTGGTGTCTGTAGATAGATGGCTCCCAAGGTGGGGCAGTCTCTGGATGATCTTTTCTTCAGTCTCTGCCCTATTATTTCTGTTTCTGCATTTCCTTTAGATAGGAGCAATTCTGAGTTAAAAATTTTGAGATGGGTAGGCAGCTCCATCCCTGAACTGGGGGCCATGCCTATCTACTGGAGGAGGCCTCTTCAGGTACTATCTTCCTACTGTTGGACATTTGGGCTAATGTCATCCTGATTGGGTCCTGGTAGCCTCTCTCATCCCTAGTGTCTGGGACTTTCTAGTGGTTCACCCATTCCCCATCTCCCACTGCTACATATTTCTATTCAATCACCTGGCCCTCTGGACTTCTCTCCTGTCTCTTCCCATACCTAATACTATGCTCCCTTTCCCTTTTTTCCCACCAACGTCCCTCCGTCCCTCTGTTTCCTGTGATTATTTTGTTCCTTTTTGTAAGGGGGATTGAAGCATCCACACTTTGGCCTTCCTTCTTATTAAGCTTCATATGGTCTGTGAGTTGTATCATGGGTATTCTGAGCTTTGGGGCTAATATTTACTTATCAGTGGGTATATGCCATGTATGTCTTTAGGCTCTGAGTTACCTCACTCAGCATGATATTTTCTAGTTCCATTCAGTTGCCTGAAAAATCTGTGAAGTCCTTGCTTTTAATAGTTGAGTAGTATTCCATTGTATAAATGTACCACAGTTTGCTGTATCCATGCTTCTTTTGAAGGATATCTAGGTTGTTTCCAGCTTCTAGTTATTATAAATAAGGCTGTTATGAACATAGTGGCACATGTGTCCGTGTTGATGGTAGAGTATCTTTTCAGTAAATTTCCAGGAGTGGTATACCTGGGTCTTCAAGTAGAACTATTTTCAGCTTTCTGAGAAACTGTCAGATTGATTTTGTACCAGCTTGCAATCCCACCAGCAATGGAGGTGTGTTCCTCTTTTACCACATCCTCGCCACCATCTGCTCTTGCCTGAGATTTTGATCTTAGCCATTCTGACTGGTCCAATCTACTTGGTTCTTTTGAGGCTTCTTATATATTGATGACCACCTCTTTAGATTAGGAAAATTTTCTTCTATGATTTCCTTGAAGATGTTTTAAGCCCATTGAATTGGGAATCCTCACTCTCTTCTATTCCTATTATTCTTAGGTTTGGTGTTTTCATTGTATCCTGAATACCCTCAATGTTTTGGGTTAAGAGCTTTTTGTGTTTTGTATTTTCTTTGACTGTTATGTCAGTATGTTCTATGATACCACTATACCATACTGAGATTCTCTCTTCTATCTTTTGTATTCTGTTTGTGATGCATCTATAACTCCTGATCTCTTTCCTATGTTTTCCATCTCCAGGGTTGCCTCCATTTGTGATTTCTTTATTGTTTCTATTTCCATTTTTAGATCCTGCGTAGTTTTGTTTTCACCTGTCTGATTATGTTTTCCTGTGTTTCTTTAAGAGATTTATGTGTTTCTTCTTTACGGGCTTCTATTTGTTTACCTGTGTTTCTCTTATATTTACTTAAGGGAATTATTTATATCTTTCTTAAAGTCCTCTATCATCTTCATGGGATGGAATTTTAGGTCAGAATCTTGCTTTTCAAGTATGTTAGGTTATCCAGGGCTTACTGTGGTGAGCAAACTAGGTTCTGATGGTGCCAAGTGGCATTGGTTTCTGTTGCTTGTGTTCTTTTGCTTGCCTCTTGTCATCTGGTTATCTCTGCTGGTAACTGCCCTTGCTGTCTCTGACTGGAGCCTGTCTCTCCTTGTAGGAGGTGAAGCTCTGTGATCTGGGTTAGAGAAGGCCTTCTGGGAGGCAAACAGTGCTGTCTCTAGTTAGGGGTTTGCTCCTGTGTTCCTAGTTAGGGGAGACCTCCTGTGAGTCAGGCTGTCTTTGGGTATGGGAGTGGGCTGGGGGGCCTGATCTGCCCTGGGCACAGTTGTGCACCACAAGGGCTGTGGAGTTTTTAAATTAAATCCTCTTTGCCTGATGTATTTGCTTAATACATTTGATTTTGTTTTCATGCTAATAACTTCTTCTGCAGACAAAGTTTATCTTGTGTGTGACAGACATGACTTAGGCCACTGGATCTCAATCAGGTGGTAATTCTACCCTCCAAGAGACATTTTACAATGTCTAACACTATTGCTAGCTAGCATAATTGGTGTGGGAGTACATCAAAAGATTCCTGTACATAGAGATCAGAGATGCTGCTAGCCATCCCATAATGTAAAAGCCACTCCTCCACAGGAAGCTGGCAAACTCTCCCAAACCTACCTTGAGGTTCAGAGGGATGGCAAAGCCTTCCTCTGTCCTGAGAGTGAATGCTGACGGTGGGTGTGAAAAACACCCACCAAAGTCTTCTCCCCTTGGATGTTTGCAAACTGAAGACTACTTCCTACATAGATTGACCCTACCAAGCTTAACAAAGCTGACTCCTTCTTCACCTGTATGGAATGAATCTGAACCCTGGTTCCCTGTTCAATAGAATACAGTAAACATACTGTGTTTCCAAGGTACTCTGGCTTCTCCATCCAAGAGTCCAGACCACTGAATCCCAACTCTCTTCTTCCCCACCCCCCACTCTGTGTGTGTGTGTGTGTGTGTGTGTGTGTGTGTGTGTGTGTGTGAGAGAGAGAGAGAGAGAGAGAGAGAGAGAGAGAGAGAGAGAGAGAGAGAGAGAGAGAGATCAGGCCAGGGTCTACTATCAGCAACATGAGAGCCAAAATTACATAACCATTTTAAAATATTTTTAAAGAGCACAATATATTGTTACCTATAGTAACAATACTATATACTATATAGTATATACTATTTTGTATAATAGATTTCTACATCTCCTTCCTCCTAACTGAAATCTTTCAATGCCTCTTCAGCTCATGTACACCACCAAAAATGGTCTTGTATGTGATACCGGTAAGTTCAGTTCAAGTCTCAGACACCCTAGACAAGTTCTCTACCAGTGAGCTACACCCAATATCCATTTTGATAATTAAAAAAAAATAATTAATGCATATGATATTGGCTATTTATAGGATATGTTTTTCTACTGTGTTTTTGGAAAACTTTCATAAAATGCTGTGGATGTTGCCCGAGATATCTGATATATTATTTTTAAAAGTAAATTGGCCAGAACTGATCAGCTATTGGACTTTACCAAGGGCAGCACTCTCTCTGAGACTCCTCTAAGAAATAATTTTTATATTTAAGAGTTAGAAGACTTCACAACTTCCCCTTTTTATTGTATAAACCAGACTGAGCCTGTGTTAGGTGGTTCTGACAAGAGTGCCTTCTTTAACAGTCATAGAATATACATTATCAAAAGCAATGCACTCATGTCTTAGGTTGGTAAGGCTCTGTGCAGAACCTTACCCATTTTTGGCTTGCCAGCTTGTTAATTTAATAACCTTGTCTGGGGATCCATTTTCAGTTTCAAGTCAGGTACTTTGGCTGCCAACATGTTGATATTGTTAGAGACAAGCTTTAACATGATGGGCAGGAATAAAAGTATTTCCAGGACAAAAAGAGCTAGCCTGATCAAGCTATATATGCCAATCTTGAGGTTTGACCTGAAAAATTTTTTTAAAATAGGCCCAAACTAATAAAAATAGCAGGGCCCCGTGATTCCTTTTCCCTAACCTAAATAGTTAAAAATGTCTGTCAGCAAGTTTAGGCCCAGTTAGTCAGCTACAGAGGATGTGGAGTTATAGGACAAAGGCCTGTTGAATCATCCAAGGAACTGGCTGGCCATGAAAGATAAAAAGTATACAAGAACATCCTTAAAAGAACAGAGATATGTCCAAATGAGTAATGGGACATCTGGTATTCCTCACCTCCCCTCCTGAGGCCCGCTCAAAGTTCCAGGAAACTGTAATTTAAAGTTAACCAGATGTTCTGCTAGCCTAGATAAGCATCTGCCTACAGGAACTATACTCTGTCCTGATCAGCCTATACAGCCTGCTGATGTTCAAAAATGTAAAGCAACCAATCATCTGTATCCACGTGAAAATCTCCCACTTCCCCCACCCCTTGTCTATAAAAGCCTTAAACGTTTGAACTTCTGAGTCAATTCCTCTGCCCCTGCTTGGGTTACGAATTGACCATTAGTCGACTGATCTTGAAATATACCTCTTGCTGTTGCATCAAGAATGGTGTTTTGTGGATTATTGGATGGCCTCAAATTCCTGAGGCTTGAGAAAGGTCCTCCCTTGGTCGGGGGGCATGGGGGGAATCTTACAGACCAAAATAGAAATACTAACCTCAAGCCATGGATAATTTATCAGCATTATCTGTAGCACCAAAGCTCAACAGAGCAGCATTCTTTAAATTCATATTTTTTTCAAATTATTTAAGTTTCAATTATTTAAATTTTTTTAAATTCATAATATTTGTCAAGAAGAGACAAAAGTAATTTTAACTTGACAAGTAAAAGAGTCTTTTTGTTTGTTTGTTTTTTTGTTTTTTGAGACAGGGTTTCTCTGTGTAGCCCTGGCTGTCCTGGAACTCACTCTGAAGACCAGGCTGGCCTCAAACTCAGAAATCCACCTGCCTCTGCCTCCCAAGTGCTGGGATTAAAGGCACGTGCCACCACTGCCCAGCATAAAAAGAGTCTTAACACACACACTAACACGTGTTTGAAATCCAGATCCTGTCCCAACTTTATCTCTTGCTATCATAACATAATAGAGAAGTGCAGCTAATTTTCAAATAGGTCTCTAAAAATGTCCAGATCCGGCCTTCCAAATGAGGATTGATTAATGTTTTTTAATCAATACCAGATTGATTTCTAGACCAGTACATGATTGAGTCCAAATAACTGATCACCTCTAAAGAAAATACAAAAGTCATTTTTGATTCTCTGTCCCACAAGGTCTAAAAACTTGAGGCAAGGCAGCTTGTCCCATCTGAGATATAGGCAAGCAAAGGTGGGTCAAGAACATATGTCAATACAGCTTCCCAGTCACCCTTGTCAAGGCACTCAGCAAGCTCACAGGTCAGCATCATTCTTTGTCTCAGCAACAGCATGTCTCACCAATTATTCTGGCAGCCACCATACTCCTTCAGCATCCTGCAGAGAAAGCACAAACATGCCCTCTTCCCCATATTAGATACCTGGGTAAGATCATGCCATATGCTAGTAAGTGGATTCTTCCTTTTCACCTAAGCAAAGTATGCCTAGTTGTAGGGTGCCATAGACATTCAGCATAAAGTTTTGGGAGGCTGCCTGACAGAAATCTGACATTGGCCAGGGACAAGGAAATGGGCTGCTTGGAAGGAATCTGACATTGGCCAAGCACAAGGAAATGGACATCAGGCAGGAATCTGACATTAGGCTAGAACAAAGAAGTAATTTCAGGCAGGAATTAAAATCTTAGGCTATAACAAAGAAGTAATTTCAGGCAGGAATCTAAATCATAGGCTAGAACAAAGAAGTAATTACAGGCAGGAATCTAAAACTTAAGCTAGAACAAAGAAGTAGGCTTCAGGCATGAAAATGACTTTGGGCTAGGACAGAGAAGTAGGCTCAGATATTTTGGTCATCTTGATAAGCCCTTAGAAATCTTAATCATGGGACTCTTGTTTATTGTCCTGTTTGTTCTTTGACTATCTGCGTTTATTGCCTTGCTTGTTCCTTGACTATTTGCATCTATTGTATTGCTAGTTCCTCAACCTAGAACTGACCTTAATACTTGCATGTAATTTAAACAGTATAAAAGCAAAAAAAGGAGGAGGAGGGACTAGGGGGTTAATGGGGGCAAATGGGGAAAGGGGATAACATCTGAAATATAAATAGATAAAATATCAAATAAAAAAATAGAAAACAAAAGAGTTAGAAGACTTGTAACTATAAATCCCTTGTTCAAATTTCCTTTAGTTGAACACACAGTGCTCACTTGACAACTTTTCTCATTAGTGTTTTCAACCAGGCAAAGGCAGAGGTGGTTTAATTTTGGATTTTAAGAACTACAGGTAACAAAGTGTCTTCATTATTTTACATTCTTACTATAAATAATATAATAAATAGAATATATATTTATAGTTATGAGGCAATATATTTGAATTTTAATTAATTTTTATGTGTTTACTATTTCAGATTCTCAGTATAAGTAATATAATAAATAGAATGTATATTTACAATTATAAGGCAATAAACAGACAAATTTTTAATTTAAAAAAGCTTAATTTTCATGGCCAGAGGAAAATTTAAGACCTTGAGTCGTAATATTAGGAATGCTTTTATCTGTTTATCACTATTAGGGATTTGACTCTGCTCTCTTAAGTTGCTTTCTGATAAGTCTCGGTTAAATTATATGGGGAATGTAACATATGTAACAAACCGTGTCCTTAGTTTACTAAATAACGCTGCTGTAAAGGTGGTAGCTCATAGGAAAACATCTTTTCCTATTAAGGAACCTACAAAAGTACTGTTCAACTAAATAAAGTTCAGGGTAATATTTGCTCTAAACTGTTAACAACTGAGAGATTTTCATGTTACTTAGAATCTATAAATTAACATTAAGAGGGCCTTTTGAAGATATTTTTTGTCATTTTTTATTAATCATTCCATTCCTCTACATCTCAACTGATATCCCACTTCCCAGTTACCACCTCCACAAATCCCCCCTCCTATATCTGCCCCCTCCCCTTTGCCTCTACAAGGGTGCTCCCTCATCCACCCACCCACTTCCATCCCTCTTCCCCAGCATCCCCCTATCTGGGGCATCAAATCTCCACAGGACCAAGGGCATCCCCTCCCATTGATGTCAGACAAGGCCATCCTCTGCGATATATGTATCTGGAGCCATAGATTCCTCCTTGCACACTCCTTGGTTGGTGGTCTAGTCCCTGGGAGGATAGGGTGGTCCAGCCAGCTGATGTTGTTCCTCCTATGGGGTTGCAATCCCTCTCCTCCAGTCCTTTCACCAGCTGCCCCACCAGGGTCCCTGAGCTCAGTCTGATGGTTGGCTCCAAGCATCAACATCTGTATTGGTCAGTTGCTAGTAGACCCCCTTCCTCCCCCAAAGGAACAGCCATACCAGGTTCCTGTCAGCAACCTCCTCTTGGAAACAGCAACAGTGTCAGGGTTTGGTGTCTGTAGACAGGATGGATCCCCAGGTTGGGCAGTCCCCAGATGGTCCTTCCTTCACTCTCTACTCCATTTTTTTTGGCCCTTTTTTTTTTTTTTTTTTTTTTTTTTTTTTTTGCAGAAACATTTCTGGGTTAAAAACTTTGAGATGGGTGAGTGACCCCATCCCTCATCCAGGGGCCATGCCTATCTACTGGAGGTGGTCTTTACAGGTTTTATCTCCCCTTCACTGTGCATTTTGGCTAAAGTCATCCTTATTAGGTCCTGGGAGCCTCTCACTTTCCTAGTATCTGGGACCCTCTCAGTTCCTCATCCTCTCTGCTAGCTATTTTTATTTATTTCCTGACCCTCTGTACCTCTCTCTTGTCGGCTCTAGTACCTGATACTACCCCCTTACTTCTTCCTCTTCCTCCTCCCTCCCTCCCAAGTTCCCCTCTCTCCATCTCCTGCAATCATCTTGTTCCCACCTCAAGGCAGAACTGAAGCATCCACACCCTGGTCTTCCTCCTAAGCTCCATATGGTCTGTGGGTTGTATTGTGGGAATTGTGAATTATTGGGCTAATATTCACTTTCCAGTGAGTACATACAATGTGTATTCTTTTGTATCTGGGTTACCTCAGGATGAGATTTTCTAGTTCCACCCATTTGCTTGCAAATGTGTATTCCCTAAAGTTACATCTTAAAATGCTGTAGAGATTGATTTTAATGCTTTTATAAATGGCTCTTCTAAAAAAAGGAACATATATTTTATATACAAATTCCCAGTGCTCTACAAAAATGCCTGTACCTACCTATTCTTTTAAACTATATCTCAGCAACTGAATATTTTAACTGATCTCATGTATAAGTTGACCTACAGTGGATAGAGATATCTCTGTGTTTTATGTAAACTTTTTATCTCAGGATTTATAAGTTCATGGGTATGGTTTTAAAATATGTAAAATCTGTATCCAGTTTTAAATTAGAACTTTCATCAAAAGGCTGATTGCTAAATCTACACATAGGTAATTTTAATTTGCTATAATACACTGTATATGTGATTCAATTCCTGTTTAGAAAAATAGGTCGACTACATCTTACTATATAAAATAGGTTTGTTTTCGATTTGTTTTGTTTTTGTTTTTTTTTTGTTTTGTTTTGTTTTGTTTTGTTTGTTTTTATGGCAGCCACACAGCTTGCATCTAATTTAGCTGTTACCTCATCAGGATGAAAAGGACCATGTGATGGCAGCCATCTTTACTAAGGTACATGCCATGTAACTTCACCACCACCTTGATCAAAATGACACAAGGTATAAAGCTTCTCATTATTATTATATCTTCTTGTTAGGATAAGGAGAAAACAACAGGTCTCCAAAATATCCATAATTAGGATGGATAAATTCCTAAGATTATAAAAGTATGTTCAGGTTGACAAAAGGTGATTTAGAAATGTGTTTCCTCACTAGTGTCTTTGGTAGCACCAAGCTTCTAAAATTGTTTAAGTAAAAACCATATGATTGATTAAATAAAGTCTACATCCCTAAGGTATATTCAGACTAATAAAAACTAACACAAAGATACATGTCTAGCTAGCTTGCTTTTGCAACTGTATTTATAGTTTAAATTTCTATTTTAATGCTAAGGGATCTTCTATTCCAATTTTAAAGCTCAAATTTATCAGGGATAAAACTGTAAAATCCTAATCCTACAAAAAAACAAACAGAACAAAAAACAAACAAACAAACAAAAAAAACCACCTAATTTGTTGTAAACTGTAAAAAATAGTCAATCCATGAATGCTAATGGCCAGTCACCTTTTAAGTGATCAAAGTTGTTTTTCTTTTTTTTTAATTTATTCTTCTTTCATATATTATAATCCCAAGTGCAGGTTCTCCTTCTTCTCCTCACAGGACTTCTCCCCTACCTTCGTTCTCACCCAGACCCACTCCTCCTCCTTTTTCCCTCAGAAAAGAGTAGGCTTCTCAGGAATATCAACCAAATATTGCATATCAACTTGCAATGAGACTAAGGATATCCTTTGAGAGGCCAAACCTACTCCTTCTGGCATGAAAATGACCTTGGGCCTGGACGGGGAAGTAGGCTCAGGTATTTTGGTCATCCTGATAAGCCCTTAGAAATAGTGATCACAGGACTCTGTTTACTGCCTTGTTCTTTGACTATTGGTGTTTACTGTCTTGCTTGTTTCTTGACTATTTGCATCTATTGTGTTGCTAGTTTCTCAACCTATAACTGACCTTAATACTTGCATGAAATTAAAATGGTATAAAAGCAAAAAGGAGGAGGAGGGATGGAAGAGGGGATTTATGGGGGGGGGGGGAATGGGCAAAGGAGATGACATCTGAAATGTAAATATATAAAATATCCAATAAAAAAAGAGCCTGAGAACTTGACCTGCAGGTGAATCTAAGCTGCACTCATGTACCAGGAAGAACCCTATGGCTTGTCCTTGGCCATGAGTTACTCCCTAGCTACTTCCTAACAACAGCAAATCAAGATAAGTCTGATTGTTTCAGAAGTACTTTCAGACCATTTGTGATGGTTTTGCTTCAGACCACCCACCTGTCAGCTTACAATAGTCATTCAGTTAGCTGCTTGCCAGGCTGGAAACCCTCTTGTTTCCTATAAAGCCTTGTCCTACTGAGGGTTCGGGGCTGCTTCACCAACCTTTCCTTGCTGCATTAAGGTCATCAGTGAGTAAGCCCAAGTTTGAGCTTGAAATAAAGAGACTGTACTGTGACTGCATCAGAGTCAGCTTCTGCGTGGTCTTTGGGGGCTCGCTAATGAGACACAACACCTTTATATTAAGGCATCCTTCATATTAAGACAAGGCTACCCATTAGGAGGAAGAGGGTCCTAAAAGAGGGCAGAAGGTTTAGAGACAGCCTCCACTAGCACTGTTATGAGTATCACAAGAAAAACAAACTACACAGCCATAATATTTATGCAGAAGGCCCAGGTCAGACCCATGAATGGACACTAATTTTCAGTTCTGTCCCCGGGAATCCCTATGAGACCTGGTGAGGTGATTCTGTGGGCCAATATCTATAGTGTCCTTGATGCCGCTGGCTCATACAATCCTTCCTACCTTAACAGGATTTCCTGAGCTCCATATAATATTTGGCTATGGGTCTCTGATCTGCCTTCATCAATTGCTAGATGAAGTCTCTGTGGTGACAATTGACAATTATTCTAGGCTCCAGGCTACAAGTATTGCAGAATATTGTTAGTAAGTATTTTACTGCCTTTTTTGCCAGTTGTATTTGGTTCTATACTAGGGCTCTGTGCTTTTTAGCTCTGATTTTTGGCTCTCTAGGCAGTGTCAAGGATAAGCTCCCATTTATGGCATGGGTCTCAAGCTGGACCAGTCATTGGTTGGCCACTCCCACAAGGTCTCTACCTTTACCCCAAGCAAGCAAAAGAAATGGTAAGTTTAAGGTTTTGTGAGAGGGGTTGGGGTCCCAATCTCTCAACTGGAAGACTTACCTGATTACAGAGGATGAAAGTTCAAGCTTTGTATCCTCCATTGCAAGAAGTCTTAGCTAGGTCACTTTCATAAATTCCTGAGAGTTTACATTGTACTGAAATGATCCCCCAATTCCATTCCTCTACAAGCACTCTCTCCTTCCAACCCACAACCTGATTCCTCATCTTCCTATCCCAAACCACACCCTCAGATCCACCTGCAGAAACCATTCTATTTCCCCTCACCAGGTAAATTCATATATTTCCACTTGAATCCTCCTTGTTACTCAGCCTCTCTGGGACTGCAGTATGCTTTTCCCTTATTTTACAGCTAATATCCACAAAGAAGTGAATACATACCACATATATCTTTTGGGGTCTAGGTGACCTCATTCAAAATGATTTTTTTTTTTAGTTCTGTGCATTTGCCTGCAAATTAAATGATGTTATTTTTTTAACAGCTGAGTAATACTCCATTGTTTAAATGTACCACACTTTCTTTATCCATTCCTCAGTGGAGTGATATCTAGGTTATTTCCAGTTTCTGGCTTCTATGAATAAAGCTGCTATGAAATAGTTGAGCAAGTATCATTGTGGTAGGATTGAGAGTCCTTTGTGAATATGCCCGGGAGTGATATAGCTGAGTCTTGAGGTAGGTCGATTCCCAATTTTCTGAGAAACCGCTATACTGATTTCTAAAGAGGTTGTACAAGTTTGCACTCCAACCAGCAATGGAGGAGTATTCCCCTTGCTGCACATCCTCACCAGGATGAGCTGCCACTTGTGGTTTTTACCTTAACCATTCTGATAGGTGGAAACTCAGAGTCCTTCTGATTTGCATTCTTATAATGGTGGAGGAAATGAACATTCTTTTAACTGTTTTTCAGTATTTTGAGATTCCTCTGTTGAAAATTCTGTTCACATACGTACCATTTTTAAATTGTTTGGACTTAAAAACTGGATTATTTGTTTTGTTGATGCCTAGTTTTTTGTGTTCTTTATATATTTTGGATATCAGCCTTTTGTCAGCTGCAGAGATCATGAAAAAATTTTCACCATCCTATGTGCTGTTGTTTTGTCCCATGGAGGGTATCCTTTTCTTTACAGAGGCTTTTCAGTTTTATTGAGGTTCCATTTATTAATTGTTGATTATAGCACATGTGCTATTGGTGTTCTATTCAGGATGTTGTCCCCTGTCCTACTGCATTCAAGGCTATTCATCACCTTCTCTTCTATCAGCTTCAGTGTATCTGGTTTTATATTGAGATCTTTGATAAATTTGGACTTGAGTTTTGTGCAGGGTGATAGATATTCATCTATATCCATTCTTCTACATGCCAATATTAAGTTAGACCAGCACAATTTGTTAAAGATGTTTTCTTTGTTCCATTGTATATCTCTACCTTCTCTATTAAAAATCAAGCGGTCATTTATACCCAACCAATGGACAGAAGCTGTTGATGCCTGTGGGTGAATTAGGGAAAAGCTGGAAGAAGCTGAGGTAGAGGGTGACCCTGTAGAAGGATCAGCAGTCTCAATTAACCTGTACCCCCAAGATCTCTCAGACACTAGACCACCAACCAGGCAGCATACACCAGCTGACATGAGGCCCCCCAACATACAGAGTAGAAAATTGCCAGGTCTGGGTTCAGTCAGAGAAGATGCATCTAACCCTCAAGAGACTGGAGGCCCCAAGGAGTGAGGAGGTCTGCTGAGGTGGGAGGATGAGGACATTCTCATGGAGATGTTTTGGGGGAGGGTATGAGATGTGGAACAGTCAGACAAAGACCAGAAGGGGGATAAAATCTGTTTTAAAAAGATTAAATAAAATAAAAAAAAAATAGAATAGGTATGTGTGTGTGGATTTATTTGGGTCTTTGATTTTATTCTGTTGACCAACCTGTCTATTTTTATGCCAATACCATATGGTTTTTATTACTAGAGCTCTATAATACAACTTGAAGTCAGGGATGGTAATACTCCCAGAAATTCTTGAATTGTATAGGCTTATTTAAGCTATCCTGGGTTTTGTTGTTGTTGTTTTTGTTTTTCCATATGAAGTTAAAGATGAAGGTTTTACAGACCTTTTAAGATCTGTAAAAATTATGTTGTTGACTTTTGATAGACATTATGTTAAATCTGTAGATTGTTTTTGATAAGATGGCCATTTTTGCAATTTTAATATACATAAGCATGGGAGATTTTCCCAATTCCTGATACCTTCTTCAATTTCTTTCTTCAAAGACTTGAAGTATTTAGCATAACAGTCTTCCATTTGCTTGGTTGGAATTTCCCACACTATCTCATATTATTTGAGGCTTTTGTGAGGGACGTTGCTTCCCTGATTTCTTTCTCAGTCCATTTGTCATTTGTATATTGAAGAGCTATTAATTTTTATGAGGTGATCTTGTATTCAGCCACTTTGCTGAAAGTGTTTATCAGCTGTATGTAGGAGTTCTCTATTATAAGTTTTAAGGTCAATCCCAGGGGGACCACCATTCTCTAACTGCCTCTCCTCCACCTCCGTCAGACTCTGAACTGTCGGGTCCTGGAAGGGGATCTTGGTTCTTGGGCAGGCATGGGCCTGAAACCACGAGACTACAAGGTAGAAAGGACAGGTGTACAGCCATGCCCCCAGAGCCCTGGGCCCTGACACGCTGGGGATAAAGCCTACCTGATTGTGGTAGATGATCTTTTTGATATGTTCTTGGATTTGGTTTTTAGGTGTTTTATTGAGTATTTTGCACCAATGTTTATGGGAGAACATGTTCTGTAATTCTCTTTCTTTGTTGACTGTGTGATTTGGGTATCAAGGGCACTAGAGTTGCTTAAAATAAATTGGAAACATTCCTTCTGTTTCTATATTGTGGATAAATTTGGATTTTGATGTTAGCTCTTCTTTGAAAGTCTGATTGAAATCTACATTGAAACCTTCTGGCCCTAGACTATTGTTGTTGTTGTTGTGCTGTTGTTTTTGTTGTGTTGTTGTTGTTGTTTGATTGGGAAACTTTTAATGACTGCTTCTATTTCCTTAGAGGTTGTAGATCTATTTAAAATGTTTATATAATTTTGATTTAACTTTACAAAGTGCTATCTATCAAGAATATTTTCCATTTCTTTTATGTTTTCCAATTTACTGAAGTACAGGTTTTTCGGGCTTTTGCATTTCCCCAGTGTCTGTTGTTAAGTCTTCATTTTTATTTCTGGTTATGTTAATTTGGATATTCTTTCTGTGTGCCTTTTAGTTGGATTCAATTAGGGTTTGTCTATCTTGTTGATTTTTCTCAAAGAACTGACTCCTTGTTTCATTGATTCTTTATATTTGTTCTTTTTGTTTCTCTTTTATTGATTTAAATCTTAGTTTGATTATTTCCTGCCATCTAGTCTTCTTCGGTGAGCTTGCTTCTTTTGATCTAAAGCTTTCAGGTGTGATACTTCACTAAATTCTAGCAAGTATTTTTTTTTTTCAATTTCTGCCTTGAACCAGTACTTGTTCAGTAGAGAATTGTTCAGTTTCCATGAGCTTGTAGACTTTCTGTTATTTCTGTTGTTGATGAAATCCAGCTTTAGTCCATGGCGGTCTGATGGGGTCTGGGTCATTATTTGAATTTTCTTTTATCTGTTGAAACTTGCTTTGTGATGGAATATGTGATCATTTTTGAAGAAAATTTTGTGAGGTGCTGAGAAAAAAAGTATATTCATTTGTTTTGGGGTGAAATGTTCTAATGATAGTTGTTAGGTCCATTTGATTCATAACATTGGTCATTTCTCTGTTTATTTTTTGTTTGAATGACCTGGCTGTTGGGTAGAGCGGATATTGAAGTATCCCACTATCAATGTGTGAGGTAGCATGTATGATTTTTGCTTTTGTAATGATTCAGTTACAAGTGTGGGTGCCCTTTTATTAGGGTCATAGATGTTAAGAATTGAGATGCTATATTGGTAAAATTTTCATTTGATGAGTATGAAGTATACCCATCTTTTTTGATTAATTTTGGTTGGAAGTCTATTTTGTTAGATAGTAGAATAGCTATACCAGGTTACTTCTAGGTTCCATTTTCGTTGAAAATCTTCTTTCAACCTTTTTCTTTGAGGAAATGCCTATTTTTGTTGTTGAGTTGTATTTCTTGTATGGAAGAAGGATTGATACTGGTTTTGTATCCATTCTGCTAGCCTGTACCTTTTTATTGGATAATTGAGCCCATTGATATTGAGAGATATTAATTACCAATGATTATTAATTCCTGTTATTTTGTTGTTGATCTTGTATGTGTGTGTGTGTGCACATGAGTGTGTGTGTGTGTGTGTGTGTGTGTGCATGTGTGTGTGCACTCTTCACTTCTTTTGATTTTTCTAGTGTGAGAGTATTTGTTGCCTGTATTTTCATGGCTGTAGTTAGTCATTTTAGGGTGGTGTTTCTCTTCTAGTAACTTCTGTAAAGCTAGGTTTGTGGAGAAATATGTTTAAACTTTTTGTGGAATATCTTATTTTCTCCATTTACAGTGACTGTAAGTTTTGCTAGTTATAGCAGTCTGGGCTGGCTGGCATCATCTATGGTCTCTAAGAGTCTACAAGACTTTTGCCCAGGTCCTTGTGGCTTTTAGAATGTCCATTTAAAAGTCAGGAATAATTCTCATAGGTCTACCTTTATATGTTACTTGGCCTTTCTCTCTTTACCATTTAGTATTCTTTGTTCTGTATGTTTAATATTTTGATTATTATCTGGCAGATGGGCTTTATTTTCTAGTTCAATCTGTTTGGTTTTCTATAAACTTCTTGCATCTTCATACACAACGTTCTATTGTATAGTTTTGTGAAAAATATTTTCATGGTCTTTGAACTAGGACTCTTCTTCATCTTTTCCTATTATTCATAGGTTTGCTCTTTTCACAGTGTCCCAGATTTTCTAGATGTTTTGTGTCAGGAATGTTTTAGATTTAACATTTCCTTTAACCAATGTATGGATTTCTTCTGTTATATTTTCTACCTCTGAGATTCTTCCTTCTATGTTCTCTATTCTGTCGATGATGCTTGCATCTGTAGCTTCTGTTTGATTACCTAGATTTTTCATCTTCAGGATTCCTTTATTTTTTCTGTCTCTTTATTGCTTCTATTTCTGCTTTCAGGTCTGAAGTAGTTTTATTCATTTCCTTCATCTGATTGTTTTTTTGCATTTTGTTGTTGTTGTTGTTGTTTTGTTATGTTTTTAGCTCTCTATAAGAGATTTACACATTTCCTCCAATTGTTTCTTTTGTTTTCCTGGATTTTTAAAAGGGATTTATTAATTTTCTTCTATTGTTTGTGTTTTCCTATATTTCTTTAAGGGATTTATTTATTTCTCCTTAACGACCTCTATTATCTCCATAAAGTTGGTTTTAAGGTTATTCCCTTGTGCTTCAGCTGTGTTGGAATATTCGGGGATTTCTGTAGTAGGATATCTGGACTCTGGTGGTACAGTATTGTCTTGGCTGTTGTTAATTATGCTGTTATGCTGGCCTGTAGGCATCTTAGTTTGCAGTAATTATAGGTATAATTGTTAATTTCTGTGATGTGTAGGTAGATGTTTTTCCTCTTGGTTTCTGTTTCTTCTCTGGGTTTCTAACAGGTCTTCTGGCTGGAGTGGCCTGAGGTTCTGGTGACCAGAGAATTCTCTGGTACATGTGGGTGCCTCTGGGAGATGAGGGTTGGCAGTCTTGTTCCCTCTGGTCCATATGGGTGCCTCTGGGTGATGAGGGCTGGCAGCCGTCTTCCCTTTGCTGTTCTGGGTGCTAGAATTGTCTCTGGGGTTCTTCGATTCTGGGACCTGGCATGGACTCTGGAAGAGCATGGCCCTGGGTTCTGGGTAACAGATGTGGACTGTGGTAGAGCAAAGGCTTCTGCCAGAGTTGTGGGAGGTGCATGGGTCGGGGGTGTTTTGCAGTGTCACAGTTAGGGGAAGAGTTGTGGCCTAGAATAGTGATAAAATTCTTTAATGTGCTCAAAACTATGTTTATAGTCAGAATTAGTACAAGCTTTATTTATCCTTCTGTGTATGTTTTCAAGGTTAAGCCTAAAGCAACTACCTAAAAACAAGTAAAGCTTGTTTGAAATTAAAAACACCTAATATTTAATAAAAAGGCTTCCTGTGTCATTCGGAATATACTTTCTGCTCTAATTTATCCTTCTCAGATCTCTGATGATTTTAATAACTACCTATAAATGTATCAGATTAACAACAACATTAAGAAAATTTTATCTTGTCTTTTTATTACTAAAACTCCATTTTTAAATGTATATTTTATACAAGATAAAAAATTTAAAATAACAATGTAAATAGACATGTGATGGATTTTTATTTTAATTAACAGTAAATTAAAGTAATTTTTGAAAAAATATTTCTTCTGGGTAATGCAATAGATAAAATATGCAAACATAATTACATGTTTCTTAAATTCTCTTGGAGGCCAAATGAGTTAAACCAAAAATATGTAATAAAAATTAATTTAATAAAATTTTAAAAGATTAATTTAATAAAAATTAAGTTATTAAGTTTTCACCTTAAATTATATTTGCTACATCCTGAATAATATGTTGCATCAAACTGTCTTAGCTATAAAATATAATAAAAATTAAAGCCTTTGGACAATTTTTACCTCTATAAAATTTTTATAGTTTGATATCGTTCACATTTTGTTTCATTTATCATATCAGCTAAATATAATCTTTCATGTTTGCATGGTAAAGCTCAATTGTTTTCTCCTTCAGGATTTTCTGAGATTATTTCTCAGGTACTTCCAAATATCCTGTTACCTAATAGAACCCTTCTTGAGCTTAAAATTAAAATTGTACTAAATCTGAAAGATCCCAATTTTTAAATTAATAAATCTATATGTTTAAGGAATATCCCTCAGGACTGACCCTGAAGCCATGTTTCTCACCTGAGTACTTTCAGCCCCTGACCCCATTCAGCAGAAACAGGAGGTCAACCAATTTTTGACTCATAGTCATTTCTACCACAAAACTATACTGTCCTGAGGCTGAACTCCATATGAAATACTGACATCCTACTTTCTTGAATCTCCCTTTTCAACATCAGCCTTATGCTGTTTTCTGACAGTCTTTTATAGACCTAATTTGATACTCAAATTATACATGTTAAATTTAGTCTTAATACTTAAGCTTTACATGTAAAACAACAGAAACAAAAACATAATACTCTAGTGTTATTGGTATTTATCATTTAATAAATTGACATGTCTCTTAAGACATTGTTATACATTTATAATCTGGATGAAATTTACAAGCATCTGCTCATAAGTGAAAATTAACAGTAACATTTATCCGATTGATACTAGTTTAAAAAACACTTGAAATGACTTGGAGATGCCATCCACAAGCCACATCAAAGCAGGGAACATCAAGCATCTTCTCCTAAGACCATGAATTCTGTTTGACTCTCTTTTTACCCACCATCCTTTGGCAGTTTGAGAACACATACAAAAGTACATTTCCCTGACACACGAAAACTCTTGGATGCAGTTATTTACTGTAACCAAGTGCCTATACACACAGAATATAGTGCAGAAATACACTGGTCACTTGCCAAGAGGGCATACATACCAAAGAAGAAACAAAAATAAAACTGGGCACACCTTGATATAAATAACAATGTCTTAGTAGCAATACCAAGGGCAGCAGAATTTTCTGGCCAAGGTTTAAGATGGCAATGGGGGCCATCTACTCATAGCAGACGAATAAATCTTCAGAATATGCAAAAGGTACATTCTTGTTCTCAGTATGTGTGATAAGGGAGAAGGTTTTCATTTTCTGGACGCCCAGGTACAATTGAGCTGTCAACAGTCAGAATAATACACCATCTGACCCCACAAGTGCCCTGCTCTCTGTACCCTGAGCAGGCATTTTTCAAAGTATAAATTATTTACAATGGTTTCCAAAGTCTCTGGAATGTTAGTGTATATCCTTGCAAAAAGAATAAAAAGAAAACCTGAAATAAATATTACAGAAAACAGAGATCAAGCAGAGTTATATCCTGCATATTAAAGGTTGTCCTAATTAAATTTGTTCTTACAAAGAACAAATCAAACATCAGATATCAATTATTTCATTATTTAGTCCTGTCTTGCCCCTCTCAGAACATGAATACTATAAAATTGCAACAGACCTTGGAATAACTGACTCTGTGATAAAAGTACCATTCAGGTTGTAATACTCAGCACATAGCACCACCAGCCAAAACTAAAACAAAGGCTTAATCCATCAAAGTCTAAAGTTATGGAAAGTCTTTAAATGTACTAACCTTGCTTTTTGCTTCCATGGTTCTGCTTCTGGTTAATTGTTCTTGTTAACTGATGTATATCAACCCAGGACATGGCTTTTATGCTTAAAAGTTTACCCTGACAAAGATTTGAGCTACAGTGGGATCTGGAATGCCCAGTGTAGTTGCCGACTGGCTAGTAAAGGACTTTCTATTGGCTTAAACTCACGTGTAACAGTCTTCTCTCATAAATATATCCACAACAAATACCAACATTTAAATATAAGCACTGAAAAATAGGCATTGACTTAAGACCTCGTCATCCTAACATATCTCGTGAATTGTAGCATTCACATAAGAAATGTGTTACAGGATGACTTTGTATTGACTCAGTCTCCTAAGGAATTTACAAACACTGAAACTTTTAGCAGATAAGAATATTACCATTTAAATTCTTCAGGAAATCTCCGGTGAGACACCTTACCATGGCGATGCTGGCATCTGGTTTATGGGAAGAAGGAAGAGATTAAAGAAAAATAATAATGTGAGCACAGAATCAATAGTCACCATGCTTTCCACAGCAAGTAACAAAATTCTTGATCATCTGAAGATGAAGTATTAACTTTATTCCATGTCCTCATGTGACAAGAAATTTAAAGTCACGGTATGGTACTAGAGTCAGTTCAAGAATTCAACTGCAGGTCTGAGAGACATTTGAGTAGCTGTCTCATACCTCAGGCCATGTGTCCCACTGAGAGCAGAGTAAGCACTTCAGAGGCAATAGCGTCCAAAGCAGGAAGAAAACAAAGAAATTCTGAAAAGGAAAATTATCTTCCTAGTAGTTTTCCAGTTCTTATTTGTGACTCTCATCATGAAGCTCAAATCACATGGGCACACAGTGTCAACCAACCAGTGCTGGATGGAGGCGTGGGATTGTACTATTGGACTAGGTAAATTGGTTTCAGGTCCTGGGGCTGGGTAATTGAGCTAAGAATGATATCAGAATGTTGTTAGCAAAGAAGAAAGAATCTTGATAGGCAACAAGAAGCATGTGCCACAACTACACTTTTTATAGCAGCAGGCAACACATTTGGCTCTATTGGAACATTGCCCAAAAAAGTAACTTCTCTTTCCTCCTCAAGTAATGCAGAATTTCAACTGTACAAATGTGAGCCGAGGTTCACTGGCTGACCTTGATGCTGGCACAATAAAGCTCCAGGAGATCGCTGCCTATGCACTTTCGAGGTGTTCAGAGCCTGAGTCATGAGACTCGGAAGAGTGCTGTCAGCATTGTGAACTTCCCCCACAAGGGAATAAGCCTTTACTTCAGTCTCTAGAAAAGAGTTATAGTAGAAAATGCAGCTAAATGGAGCAAGTGCATATTACAGGCTCCCGCTTCGGACCAGCTCTCCAGCACTACGCACAATTCATCGCACTAATCTGATCAAAGGTTAACTGCAAAGAATTTCTAGGCAGGCAAGTTAAACCCCGAGTATTCCCAAAAATAGAATGGCCGATTTAGATTATATCAAAAAGAAAAAAAAAAAAAACAATAAACATCGTCTTGAATTTAAAACTAATGGGAAAATAACTCAGCCTAGATTGAAGCAATTTACTTTGTCTTTAGTTTACTTTGGCTTTCTTACAATTTCACTTGGATGGTCTACTATAAATAGTATTATTAGAATATGGGGTTATTTTCAGTCCGTCCTGCAGTTGTAAATCCATAAGAAGAATTTGTTGTTTCTATACCTTGAGCTAATTATCTACCATCCTTGATCCTGAGTCAAAGATGTTAAGTACTTGAGACAAGAAATAAACCAAAGAGTCTTCACAGCTTGTAGGTTCTACGCCATAACAAGGAAATGTGGAGAAAGAAACATTCTGGGAAGAAGGTGTGAGTGTCTGGTACAGTGTGAAAGAAAGCTCCAGCACATGCTTTAGACAGACTCTGGATCCAGACAGAGGGATGCAGAAATGGCCAAGGCCACCTACCAGCTATGACAGAGAAGACTCTCCTCCAGGACTTAAAAAAAATGTGATTTTGACTACCAGAGAGATGTTCATGGAGGCTAAGAAATTGAAAGTGTAGCACAAACCACCACAGAGAAGTCAACTTTTTTTTTCCTATTACCTTCTTGTTCCTTCCCCAGGGTGAGATCACATCACAGCTGTCATAAAGTGCAAAATGCTGCAGAACGGATGCTGTGAATTAGCCTGCAACTGTCAGAGCCCCACACTTCCCTTTTCTTTAAGTAAATTCCAACTGATATTGGAAGAAAGAGTTGAGAGTCATGCAGCTCTCCCTTTACCATTTTTGTCTTTACAACTTCTACGTTGAATGTGTTACTGGTTCACACCTCTATTAGGGTATCAATATACAAGGAGCTAAATTTCAAGGTATTAGCATACACAATCTCTTGGGTTTGGGCTTATTCAAACATCTATGATAGCATTAACACAATCAAAGTAATAGATAGATCTACCTCCACCCAATGTATGTTTTGCACCATTTTTGCTTATTTGAGTGGTGATGAGCTGTTTGTTTGTTTTTATAAGAACATTTCATATGAGATCTGTCCTTTTGAAGTACACACAACCATATTTGTTTAGTCTGAGCACTGTTATATAGTAGATCTTTAGAATTTAGTTAACTAGTTTACAGTCATTTCCCCTAACCTGAAGAAAACACCCCTATATTTCCCACTTCTATTCCTATGAGTTTATTTTCAATACCATATGTAAGTAGAATTGTGTATTATTTCTGGAAATAGGTTTTGTTTGTGTTTTTGTTTTTCCAAGATGTTAAGTAAAATATCTTTTGTGTTCCATGAACGCCATGTTGTCATGAATGCTATTTTTTTTAAATGAGACTAACTAGTATTCCATCATGCATGTGTAAATAATCTTTGTTTATTCATTGTTGAGACACTAGGTATTTTTTAGCTTTTAAGTATTAAGAATAACACTGAAATAAACAAGAATTTGTATGTATACTTGAGATCCAAATTTCAATTTTTTGGATAGCTCAGAAGCAGCACCATAGAAGTCTGTTAACCTTTGAGGAACTACCCTACTATTTGCTATACCACTGTGCTATTTAATATTCCCATCAGTGAAGTCCAATTATTTTGACTTTTCTACAACCTCACCAACACTTGTCCTTTGTTTCTTCACTTTATTTATATTATGGCTTTATAGGTATGAAGTTGGTTTTCTTACAGTTTTTTTTTCAGTTTCCATGGTGACCAGTGAATTTGTGTACTGTTTACGTGCTGATATCCATTTGTATGTTTTATTTGAAGAAATTTGTTAGCAAATTCTTTAGTCATATTTATTGAATATTTTTTTTTACATTTCAAATGTTATCCCCTTTCCCAGTCTCCCCCTTCAGAACCCTCCTGTCTCATTCCCACTCTCCCTGGTCTATGAGGGTGTTCCCCCAGCCATCCACCCACTCTCAACTCCCTGCCTTGGCATTCCCCTAAACTGGGGCATTGAGCCTTCACAGGACCAAGAGCCTCTCCTCCCATTGATGCCCAACAAGGCCATCCTCTGCTACATAAGCAACTGGAGCCATGAGTCCCTCCATGTATACACTTTGGTTGATGGTTTAGTCCCTGAAAGTTCTGGGGGGGTCTGGTTTGTTGATATTGTTGTTCTTCCTATGAGGTTGCAAATCCCTTCATGTGCTTGCTATTAGGTAACAGGGGTTTATTTTGGAAATTAATTTATTATCAGATAGTTACTATGTATGTGAAAACTTCTTCCAGTCCACAAGTACCTTTTTGTTCTGTTCTTCCCTTTGCATTGCACATGTCTCTGTCATTGCCTTTGTTGAAGAGAAAGAGAGAGAGAGAGAGAGAGAGAGAGAGAGAGAGAGAGAGAGAGAGAGAGAGAGAGAGGAAGTAGGGGGAAATGCAAGAAAAATGTCCTCTACATCATCTTCTGGAGTTTTATCATTCCAGCAAATCTCATGTTTAAAATTAAGATATTAATATATTTAAGTTGACACTGTAGAAATAGTAAACTTGGGCCCAATGGCCTGGTCACATGTACATCTCCAACTTTCCTAACATCATTTGACCAAGAAAGTATACATGTTCAATAATGTGTTTAAATTTCTTTACAAAGACTGATTGTTGCTGTAGTAGCTTGTTTTCTATTTAATTCTATTTAATTGTTCAATGTTTGTCTTCATAGCAATATATTAATTAATGCAATTTCATAATACATTTTGAATCAGAAAGTACAATGTCTCTATTTTTCTTAACATCACTTCAGCTATTTTTGGGTTCTTTATAGATCCATGGGATTTTTTTAGGCACATGACCTATTAATGTTTTCCCCACTGTTATCAAATGCAAACAGATATCACCCTAACTGGAGTCCCATTCACTTCCAGCTTAAAACTTATTAAAGAGTTTAAAGCTGACTGTTCTTCACTTCCACAACCCTATTATTTAATTTACTGAGGAAAAGGAAAGCATACAGTCTGAAATTCATTCATTCCACTAATGATGAAACTCTCACATTAGTTGTTTGTTTTTCATCAATTTAATGGTAGTATATTTCCCAGAAAATAAAATGCTCTTATTTGAAGACTGTGGTGTAATGAGGTTTGCAAGACTTATATATCAGTGTAACTATACCACCAGCGAGCAATGAAGCTTTTCATTACACCGAATGATTCCCTAATGGTTTTCTCCTGTCATTCCTCCACCCTCAACCTCACCCCAAGCAAGAACCGATCTGACTGTTATCTATATACATTAATTTTATCTCTTCTAGAACAGCATGTAATGGAATCATTACATACTTAGGTGTTTTGTGCTGACACTTCATTGAGCTTAATGTCACTGAGACTCATTTGTGTTATCTATTATCAATAATTCATGTCTAGTCAGTGCTGGGCAGTTTTCTATGCATGGATGTTACAATTTATCAAATCACCTGATAAGAGACATTTGGGTTGTTTGTAGTTCAGAAGATTATGAATACATTTCTCTGGGAATTCTTATATAACATATTACATAAACATTTATTTTCAGACTACTTTACAACTAGACCTAAATTATCTGATGAAATTTATATAACTTTCTAAGAAACTGCTTACATGGTTCTTCAAAGTGGCAGCAACATTCTATTCCCACAAGAGATGCATTCAGTATCCACTGGCTTCCTGACTTACCCAGAACTTGAGATTATCTTTGGGAATTTTTGTTTTTGATGCTTGCCATTTTTTGTGGCAATTAGTTCTTACTGCTGTTTTAATTTTTATTCTTTGATAAGTTGGTGAACATCTTTTTACATATGCATTGGCTACTTTTATTTTCTTTTGTGAAGTGTCTTGTAGTGTTACAGTAAAAGATGTGTTTCCTTGATGGAAGTCTTTTGTCAAATATGTGTATTGGTAACACTGTTTCCCTATTTATAATTTGTCTTTTATTTCATTATTGCATTTTGTTTTCCATGGGGGTAAGAGGAATGTAGTTTGCTATGTAATCTCCTCAATAGTTTCTAGTGTAGAAGGAAATGTTGAGCTGAACATTTGAGATACCAAAGGCAACTTTCTTTAAGAGTCTTGTTATATACTTTAAACAAAATACTAACTGAGCACATCTTTGCGGAAAGCAAGACTTTTAAGAGCTAATGAGAAAACCACAAGCCATCTGTGTTTGCTAATTGGTCTTATCCTAGTGAAAAGAAAGTTTTCTTACATGTTTGGGACAAGAAGTTTGCAGGGAAGTAAGTGAGGTCTCTGCTCTGATATGGTGCAGAGGTGGCTATGCACCTGAGTGTTCAATTATACTTGAAAAAGATGAATCTTAGGACCTTAAGACTGGCCTCCACCTAGACAGAGTAATCAGTGCTTAATAATTCTGCATCACTAAGGTCTGTCAGATGATTCTGGGCCAGAAGGCTGAAGATTTGATGCTCCAACATTCTGTAGTATAGGGACTGTCCAGGTGTTCAGTGGTCTCTATAAATTGGCTAAGTTTTAGAAGCTATGCTTAGTGCTTCCCATAATTTCAGTTAACTCAGTAATTCTGGATTTCTGACGGGGTTGAAAACCTATAGTCTCATAGCCAATCCTGGCTATTTACTTTGAGAGAAAAGATCTGAGTGGATGGTTTTTCAGCTGACATTCACTCTAAAGCCAAGAAAAAAGCCAGTTTCAAAACTAAGTGATTTAGTTAGGAGAGATGACAGAGGTTCTGGCTAGTCAACAAAATGATGTACTGGGTATTAGGACTATCTTGTACCTCACTGGTACAAATAGGCATAATTATGCTCTAATTGTATTTCGAGAGAAACGTTTTATTTTAACAGGAAGGGTGATATGTAGGAGGAACTACGGGGGAAGGAGTACCAAGAGGAAGAGAAGGAGTAAGGAGAGGAGAAGAAGCAGGAGAGGAGAAGCTAGGTGATGAGAGAGAGATAGAGAGAGAAAGAGAGTGTGGGGCATGGAGGCAGATGTTCACATGTCTCCACCAGTCAAAGATAGTTTATATATCTAGGTTGGGTATTGGGTTACACTTCTGATTGAGCATTACCAAACTTATAAAACCTTTGATTAACATTTAAAAAATGTATAAAAGGAAAAGGGAACATGGGATAGAGGTTTTCTAGGGAGGGGAAATGGGGAAAGGGGATGGCATCTGAAATGTAAATAAAATATCCAATAAAAAAAAAAAAAGACTGGCCTCCATTGTAATACTAGAAAGAGCAGATTTGGGGGGATTGTTTTGTTTCTTTTATTTGTTCTTTTTGATTTTTTTTAAAGACAGGGTTTCTCTGTGTAGCCCTGGCTGTCCTAGAACTCACTTTGTAGACCAGGCTGGCCTTAAACTCACAAAGATCTGCCTGACTCTGCCTTTTGAGTAGTGGGTTTAAAGGCATGCACCACCACAATTCAGTTGGAAAGAACGTGTTTAAAGAGTTTTTATGCCAAAGGTAGATAAAGAATTTGGAGGTGAATAGAGGAAATAATTTTGTTTTTAGAAGAACGTGAAAGGAAATGCAATATAAAGTAAATGCTCTAAAGAAAGAAAAGGTGAAGCCAGCACTTCCATGAGGTCAGAATTCAGTCAAGGTCAGGGAGAATCAGATCAAGAGTCTGAGGGAGGAAGAAACTCCTGGGATATTTCAAGTCAAGGGAAGCATTAAGGCCACCCTCTTGGCTTCCAGAGCAGAGCTGTTTTATGTGCATTACTTCCAACTTATCAATATGTAAATGGCAGCACATACTGTAGGTGCCCCATCGTTTTCCCTATCTCTAAAAGCTTGCTATTGGCATTCTAAATTTCTGATACATCAATATAGATGGAAAAAATAACCCTTCTGACTTCTACAGATTAAAAAAAGAAGATTCTTGGAACATTTTTAAAGATTAATTTATTTTTTTGTGTGTTTCAGTGTTTTGCCTGCATGCATGTATGTATGTGTACCACTTGCATGTCTGGTGACCTTAGAGGTCAGAAGAGGGCCTCAGATCACCTGGGACTTGACTTACAAATGGTTGTGATCTGTTCTGTGGGCACTGGGAATAGAACCTGAGTCCTCTGGAAAAGTAGCCTGTATTTTTAACCAGTTAGGTATCACTCCAGACACCAACTATTGAAAATGTTTATTGAGATGAAATTTAATCTATAAAAAACAGTTGCTTCTATGGAAGCAAGCTGATAGCTTATAAGATTTTAATTTCTCAATCTAAGAGCATGTTGTATCTCCATTTATTCATGCTTCCTTTAATTTCTATTAGCAAATTTCAATAAATTTGGGGTTATGGGATTTGTGTATTTGTTAGTAAATTTAGAGTTATAGTCTTCCATAGTTATCATTAGCATGTAGTAATGTAGTTGGGCTTTCATAATGGTCACTGTATGTTCAATAGAATCTTTTAAAACTATTTTTAATTAGTTAATTAATTGGAACTCATCCTGGATTTTTAGATCTTAAATCTAAAGCCTGGTGGCCTATAAGGAAAAAAGACCACAGAAAAATGCTCATGGAAAGTTGAGATTCATGTGATGCTGGAGCCCAATGGACTCTTCTAGGGGTAAGGAAAGAGTCTTCCCTGAGGTTGACACAGAAGGCCACTCTATTATCAGTGCTCTCATTATTTACATGGATATCTCACATGTTACCTACACTTGCATTTTGCAGATGGTTTATTTAGACATGTACACTAGTTATCAGTTTACTGCCTCCTACCTCCAAATCCACATCTGTTTCTTTTACATTTTAAATAAAGTTGAAGCATATACACATTTCTCTTTTGTTAACTGCACAGTGCCTGGCTTTATCTATGGTAAGTGCTAAGTGAGAGGCAGGAACTTCCTTTCCTTGTTCTTCAGGCTTTTCTCCTATTGTGTGGCATGCTGAAGGTCCAATGATACCTACTCTCCAGGCAGTTTCTTTGGCACAAGGTCAGCTTGCTGAATATCAGCTTCATTCAAGAACATCTGCACCCAGAAACTACTATCCTCAAGTGTCCCATAGGGTCTGAATTGCAGTTTTATGGTGGAAGAGGATAGCTCCCAAATACTCCTTTTTCAATTTGGCCATGCTTCCTTGGTCCTAGAACCAGTCATAACTGGATTTCTTAGAGTCCTGTGCTACACATTTTAGAATTTATCCACTTTGACAAACTAATGATTGTTTGTATAAATATTGCCAACCTAACATAGAAATTTTATAGTACTGAAAATGTATAATACAGAATTGTATTAAAAATTCAAAAATACCTTATAATAGCGGCTCCAAAATGAAGAAAAACATCTTTCAAATAAATAAACCAGAATTTACTACTAGCAGAATGATTTATAGATAACAGATAAAAGACATTTCCCCCAAGTAAAAACAATAATACTAGAAACTTTAATAAACACAAAGAATTGAAAAATAAAAATGGCAAAACTCTAGTTTCAAATAAATGATATAGAAGGTCACTGATTACCTAAAGCAGACATGACAATGCCTGGTGGGATTATATCATTAAACAAAGTATAATGTATGACACAACTAGCAAGGAAGATGGAGCGAGGCTGGGAACACACTGTCAGAAACTCATTACACCTGTTCTGAGGTGCTACATGAGGATAATGTCATTAATTTTAAAATAGTACATTGGTTAGTGAAATAGAGTATGACTACATCCAGATTTGAATGCAGATACTTTCTATGGGTTAATCAATAGAAAAATAAAAGAAACGTGTGGAACAAGTAAACAAATTATGGGATACTGCTTAACAATAGCAAGCAAGAAAGTTTTGACTCCTGCAACAAAATGCATTAACGACAAGTCCACTAACCCAAGAGAAGAACACACTCAATGAAATCACACCCTGTATCATTTACACAACATTCTGCAAAGAGCAAAATGATAGAGACAGCAAACAGATCAGTGGTTGCCAGGGCTACGAGTCAAGAGAGGGCTGTTAGCAACTTGGGAAATTTTAGAGGTGATAAAACTATCCTACATTTTTATTACGATGAAGGTGCTTGTGTGACTAAATATATTTACCAAAACTCACAAACACACCCACCAAAAACTGTGAAACTTATTTTACGTGAAGTATAAAACTGCACCCTATTTTAACATGAAAACAATTCAATTTCATTTTTATATGAAGCAGAGATGAAGATATCATTTTAAACATTTTAAAAGAGGCTTAATCGTAAGGATCAAAACAAAGGAAGCACTCAGACAAAAGGTTTATTGATAATATTTTTTTAAACAGCTACAGCAGATGTGCAGTCATACATTTCAAAACAGGTTAATATTAAATTTTTATGTACATATTTCATGACATGAAACTTAAGATTTCCACTAATCATCTGTTTGCCAGAACAGCTCTAAGGTATATGTGAAAGGACACATTATCCACTACAACTTCATCTCAACCCACAAGAAAAAAAAGCTGTACCTTATACACAGGGCAGCTACATGTTAGAGCAGGCATTCATGTATAACGTCAGCAATGCTTCAGAGGAAAGAGCATCACTTCAGAATATTTGGTGAGTGTAACTCAGGATACACTGAAATTAACTGTGATTTATCAAGGACTTGACTAGAAAACAATATTTATGGTAGTCTTCTCTAAACATGACCCACCTCTTCTGTCCTCTAGAAGTTTGAAAACTTATCACTAAGTTAAAATGGAAGGGATCAGTCTACCTATACAACATCACTGTAGCCTCTACAAATTGGTATGACTGAATTGCTTTTAGATACCTATCAGTTGTATAGGTGGTAAGAAAATAAAATATCAACAAGGTTCAATGTTTTTGCCAAGAGCATTATTCACTTTGGCAAACACTGTCTGCTTTTTCAATATAAAATAAAGTGTGCCTCCTTCATCAACATTTATGACCAGAAAGCAAGACTTAACTTATTGCCATATATTTTTCACTTGGTGCTAGAAGTATTAAAGACAAGACAAGCTTAACAACAGCCACTGCACTTGAGGTTAAAAAGCAGGCACTTCTGACCTTGGTCATGCATGAGCCATCTTACCACAAGTCACTTTGCTCTCCTTCTATTGCTCTCACTGCATCAGAATCACCAGATCTCATCAACTCAAGCAGTTATGCTGCTTTGTAATAATACTACTTCAGAAAACCCGAGAAACAGATACATTCAAAATCTGTACATATCTGGGGACCAGCAATTGGGTTCATCATGATCTAAATAAAGCAAAAGTGCATCTTGTGCTCCAGCTGTGCAAAGTTAAATGTTGAGAAGACAGAAGAGAATGTAAGCGACAGATGCTTTTGCCTACACTTTAATATCTCTCTAGAGAATTGTTACCAAACCCATCAACTTGAAAAATAAATATGAGTATTTCCTTTAAAGTCATCCTGTTCCCTGGAGCACAGCCAAATTAGTGGTTATTTTTTCTATCAAAATTAAAATTAACAAATCATTGATACATGAAGAGTCAGTCAAAGAAAATAAAGTAGCATAGAGAACAGTAACTTTTTGATAAGTTTGAAATGTTCTTTAATGTACCATTAACTTACTATAAACACATGCATGAAAACCAAATAGATGGAAAAGTTGTGTCTTCCCACTGACATTTCTTTTCTAATAGCATATATATGAATATAGATAGATGTTCTGAACCTATAGCATGTTATACATGTTAAGGACAGAAGGCATAGTATTATCCTTCTAGTATTATCCCATGTTTTATTCATCCCTGTATGTAGTCACCATGGCATAACTAGTCTAGGCTCAGCTCTCTGACTTCTTTTTTAATTAGTCTGGAATGCTTTTGGGTTATATTACAATGATATCATTATCAAGTAATTCCACCAAATTAAAAACTATGATAAAATTTCCATTCTAAATCAGTCAAAAAAGAAGTATCAGTGATCAATACTATCATAAGAAAGTACCTTTTAGTGCATGATTTTGAAATTTTCATAAAGACAACCCATTATATTTGTATGTAAGCATGGTATATGTGTATGTGTACACATATTAAGTAGATACACGTGATACCTTATGAATAGGTCAGAAGAGGATGCTGAGTGTCCTGTTCTATTACTCTCCAACTTATTCCTTTGAGACAGAGTCTCTCCCTCAATATGGAGTTTAGCTGTTTGTTAAGCAAGACCTGGCAAGCCTCCTATCTCCATTTCCCACAGCACCAAGTCTGCAGGTGCATGTGAGCCCATGCCCAGCTTTCATAAGAGTTACAGGACCTGTATGAAGACTCGTGTTTTTGTAGCAAGCATTCTTTCATTCTGAGCCCTCCACCCCATGAACATACTATCTAACATAACTTACCATTACAAAACACACTACAAACTCCATACTAACTTCCCATTTTACCTGTTTCACTGATACTTAGCTACAAGGGGTACTTGCACTCTGACATCAAAAGCAGCTCCTGTTGGTTTACTTTCATTTTTCCCCAAAATACAGGTAAAGAATCTTTATGCTGGATTTGTGAGTATATAGATGGACTTCTGTCCAGCTTTGAAGTGATCTGAATCTTTTAAAAGATACAATAAACTTATACTATCTCAGCTCCATGTGCATTTAATTTTATTGTATTCAGAAAACCAAACAGGAGGGAAGATTCCTGAGGCTTCTTTTTAAGAAAAGTAGACAGTGAGCTATGTTGGTGTAGGTAGGTGTACAGACACAGGACACATACATATAAGTAAAATAAAGAAAAACCATGTGTACAACAGTTTTTACAACAAGTTGGCTTATTTTCCAAGAGAAAGAATGACAGCTGGAATACTAATACAACTTAAAAGAGTAATTCACACATTAGAATTGAAATGGAGAGAAAGAATAACTTCAGCATTTCTTTCATCTTTTCTGAAAGGCTAGTAGTAGCTGTCCAGAAGCAAAGCTCCGTTTTCATAATCCTATAGAGCCCAAATAGGATAAACTCCTCCATCTGCAATTGGAGAAATGATATTTATCAGATTAGTAAAGTATATTTTATCAAAACAGCTTTTTAAATATATTTCCTGCAATGTATAACCATCCCCTCCCCACCCCACCCCCCAAAAAAACACCCACAATGGGCTGCCTAACTGATTATACCCTGGGAATATTTATGTAGCTCGTGATGGCAGCAAAATACTTAGAAGAGGAGACAGATGATAAAGCGATGGAAGCCAGCCTGACTTAAGCCACATGTAATCCTTGGCATCTCCTAAATCATAGGGTAAGATTAGTCAGTAATAACAATTCTTCAACAGTTGGCAGCTGTCTGAAGACTGCATTACCCTTCTGAGTAAACTGTCAAATTTAGGAACTTTATGTCTTGATCTATAAAATATATTACTTTTAAGTCCTTCACCATTTAATAAACATTACTGACTACTAGTATGGTTTTATTTATTTATTGTTTTTAACTGAGATACATGCCAGACAGGTGGTCATGGTAAATGGTTAGTTGAAAACAGCATTAAATGACAGGTTTATCATCTCAGGCCAAAGCTCAAATGATGTCCATCTTCTGTCCGTCACTGTTTTGAATGACTTCCAATTCAAATGAGAAAAGGGCATATTTTCCTTCTGGAAAAAAAAAATAGAGCAATTTCAGACCTCTTAAAAACTGTCTCAATTTTTAGCTTTAAAGAAACAAGTTCCCTTAGATTTTTCCCTGTGTGTTTAAACTATTAACACAAAATTCAATGCATTGTAAAATTCATTTTGATTTTGGGTTGTTTTTGATTGTTTGTTTGTGTT